>NC_133760.1:20694971-21944971 GCF_036562045.2 Rhinolophus sinicus
TGTCTCCCCTCAGCATTTGTCACCAAACACATGTTTTCTTTTTATTTCTCACTTATTCTGTGCCTCTCCTACAGCAACATGAATTCTCCAAGGCAGGCATCTGATGTCTGTATCTCCACAGACTAGGACAGTGCCTGGTCAACAGTGGCGATCAAACACATCTGTTGAAGGCAATGCATCATTCTGGCTTTTTCAGATGAGTATATGAGATCTTTGGTGCTCAAGAGACACCAAACAACTCAGCCGAAGTCACACAGCTGGCGAGCAGCAGAGCCTGGCTCCAGGGCACATGTGGCTTGCCACTTGCTCTGTCATGCCCTTCCTTTGTACTGCCATCAGCTGTCACCTGACTGCCTCCCCCACTCAAATATCTCATCCTTGAGGGTAGGAGCTGATGTCTCCACCTTGTACTCACAGAACCTCACACAGTGCCTGGTCCAGAGCAGTTTTTGCTAAATGTTTACTTCATGAGTAACAACCGTAGGAATATATCATCATATTTCATAAACATTTGGTTATTGGTTGTTGAGACATAACACTCAGTTTTAAGTCCTTGGACTCAGGCGCTTGTCAGGAGAAAGCATACTTTGATAGGCAAAAGCATGTCACCGTCCCCTCGCACGTGTTTGGTGAACTCTTTGCTTCCAGGAAAAGAGCCTTTTGAAGGTATGAGTTCCATCTGCCTACCCCCCCAGACTTTGACACATTTAGAGAAAGAAAGACGCCTGCACTGCCTGCTTTGGAGGGAGTGCTTGCAGAATGTACATACAGTGTCTGGGGATCACCCATCTCCTCCCAGCCTCCCCACCCGGCACTTACGTGGGGTTTCTCAGCCAGCCTCGCGTGCAATGCCCGTTTCCAGATATCCTTGGCAGAACTAAGTTTGAGGAGAAGCAGCACGAAGCACAGCGCCCAGAAGACCTTCCTTCCTCCGCTGCCCATCCTGCAGCTGGTAGAAGGCATTTCTTTCCAGATGTTCAGAGAAGAGGAGCCCTCTCTCGCCGGGTGGGTCCTACGAGTGAGGAGCAGAAGTGTGCACAGTCTGCCAGACTGTCTTAACTCCACTCGGCTGGGTCCCTGGGATCATGTGTCCACGCCTAGCACATGCCCCCACCCCCAACCCCACCCCTGATGGTGGCCAGTCTGCCTGGTTATTTTTAGCTTGCCCTATAACATCTGGCCCCACAGACTCCAACCAGGC
Source organism: Rhinolophus sinicus (assembly GCF_036562045.2). Taxonomy (NCBI): domain Eukaryota; kingdom Metazoa; phylum Chordata; class Mammalia; order Chiroptera; family Rhinolophidae; genus Rhinolophus; species Rhinolophus sinicus. Next base: position 20,696,173 of record NC_133760.1, read on the forward strand.
AGTTCAGATGGTAGTGGCGGGCGGCAGGAGGAGGGGGCCCCCAGTCTTGCCTGCCTGGAGACGTGGCTGGGAGCGGCCGGTCACACGGTGACAATGAGCACTTCCTTGAAGGCTGAGGTAGTCTCTCCTTGAGGAGGTGGGCTGGCTTCAGGGCTGGGAGGCTGGGGCCCGGGTGGGGGTGGGCACACAGGGGAACCAGTCCGGTGGGATGGGTGGGGATTCCAGCTGCTACCTCATCCAAGTATTCAGCTGGGCTGACAAACTGTCCATAAAAGCTTCTTTGGAAGACGTGGCTGAATGAGGGCTGGCTGAGTGCGTGGCTGTGGGGAGATGACTCACACCCTTCAATCCTGCTGCTCTTCTCTAATGTGGGCATGTGGGCAGTTAGTCACATTGTGCATTTCTTGAGAGAGTTCAATGAAACTGTGCATGTGAAGCATTTCACATACATCAAAAGTGTGTTATAAATGTCAGCGTGTGAATGTTTTATATAGTGGTGAATATTTCACAAACTTTATATTCCATCACCTGTTCCCAGCAATCCCAAGACAGGTACCGTTGTGACGCCCATTTCATAGATGGGAAGACAGAGGCACACTACTTGCCTGAGGTCAGGTAGCAGAGCTGGGGTTTGACCCCAGACCCATGTGACCACTGTGACACACCACTGGGTGAAGAGGAAGGGACCCAACCTCCAGGCTCAGATGCACCTGGGCTGAGTCCCAGCTCAGCCTCTGTCTGTATGATGCTGGGAAAGCTTCTTCCGCTCTCTGCCCCTCAGTTCTTTCCTCTGAGACACTAAGTTTGTGATTATTTGTTACAGTGGCAGTTTGGGATGTCGGCTCTGCAACGTCAAGTATCTGCACCTCTCTTGCTGCCTGTACCCCTACTCCTTGCACAGGGCCTGGCTCCAAAGTGCTTTCCTCACTACATGGCACAGGGGCTTGGTACACAGTAGGTGTTCAAGAGATGTTCTTCAATGGAGATATCAGGTCCAAAGCAGTATCTGAACCACAGGGACCCAGGGTACCAAGTTGTGACCTGTCACTTAATTTCTTGCAAATGTTAACTTATAAAATTGACCCTTTAAAGTCTTCAGGACAGCGAGGGTGACTAGTCCAGGAACACTGCAGCACCGCAGGTTTTGTGTAGAAAGATAACAGGCTCCAAGGAGAGAAACTAACACGGAACAAATTTACCCGGGAAAACAGCCGCTTTCCTTTGATCAAGGACAGGCAGGATCTGGTCTGACAGCCAGCCTGGGCGTTCCCAGTGGGGGCCCAGGGGGCAGCCAGGGCCTGGGGCCCCCCACCCGCACGATTTCAGGGCTGGCAACTCATCCCAGGCTCTTGCCATGCCTCAGAACTGTCTGTTCCAAGTGGCAGAGGTCCTTCTGGTTTATCTGAGCTCTAGTGACCTATACTTGATCCCAAGCTTCGTGGGCTGTCCTCCCGGGACTCACCAAACTGTGAAGGTGGCTTCCTGTACATCTGTAGGCGAGGTTTCCTCTGGGAAAGCCTTGAAGCTGGTGTGGGCTTTCATTTTCTCTGCTCTGAGAGGCCTGCTGGTGAGGCCTGCCTGCTGGGACCTGACAGCTGCTGCCTGCCGAAGGCTTCCCGCCCTCTGAAAAGGGAGGAAAGTGTCTCTTTGAAAAATATAAAGGGGGGTGGCCAGTTAACTCGGTGGGAGCATGGTGCTCATAACACCAAGGTTGCCGGTTCGATTCCCACATGGGCCACATGAGCTGAGCCCTCCTTAAAAAAAAAAAGAAAAAAAAAGAAAAGAAAAAGAAATATGTAAAGGGCACAAGTGTTTAGGGGTCTTGCGCTAAGGAGCAGTGGACATGTCTCCAAGTTACAGGGTCTAGGAAGAAATCCTGCCCCTCTATCCCTGACAAAACTCCCCCACCTGATCACGGAGGCTTCTGTTCCTTTCCTAGAAGGCAAAACCATTCATGGTGATCAGATCAGGCAAATACGTGCTCTAGGAAAGGGGGACAGGGTGGCACATTAATTCATACTTTATCGTGTGAGTGACTTCCAACAGAAAGAAACATACAGGCACAAGAAGGGGGAGCAGAGTTCATTCATTCATTAATTCATTCAAACATTTGAGTGGCTACTATGTGCCAGGCCTGGGGATACCAGAGAGAGTAAAACCAGGCTCAGCCCCTGTTCCTTTGGGATTTACTGCCAAGTGGTGGAGTTAGATATTAATCAAACTGTTTTTAATAAACACATGGCATTTTTTTGGTGCCAGGCACAATTTCGAGTGTTTTAAAAATATCCACTCATTTAATCTATCACATCATCATCCCCATTTTAGAGATAAGGAAACTGAGTCTCAGAGAGATTAACAACAGAGTGCTTGAAAACTATTTACTCATTTAATCTATGAAAACTCTGTTAGGTAGGTATTCTTACTATTCGTATTTCACAGACAGGGAAACTGAGGGTCAGAGAGATGAACCACCTGCCCAACCATACACAACTGATAATGGGCAGAGCCAGGATTCAAACTCAGACATTCGCTTTCAGAGCCGGTGCTCACGGCTATAACACCATGTGTCCACAGGACAGCTGATCTGCAACAAGGACATATAAGGGGGAGGGTTGACTTAATGATAGGGGACAGTGGAGGTCTCCCCAGGGAGGTGACCATGTGCTTGAGAACCAAAAGATAAGGCTGGAAAGAGAAGGGGCTTTAGCTCCCAACAGATCGGGTTAGAATACACCACTGCAGGGTAGGGTGGGGTGGTAAGAAGGAGGCAGGCCAGCAAACCTTAGGTTTGGGCCTTACTTCGGTGGCTCGGTGGTACCACCATCCAAACAGAGCCACGGTTTTTACATGCCCTTGGTACTTTTGCCTTCCTGGACCCCTTCCTCTATTATAAAATATTAAAAATATGTTTAAATGATGTATTATAGCTTCACTGATAAAAAGACAAAAACAATACAAGCTTGATTCGATTTTTTTCTTCTGATTTTAAGAGAAATTAAAACACTTTCCTGGGCCCCTAAAAGTCTTGCAATCCCTGGGCAGGCAGCGTGCTTGCTGGGCCTATAAGAGAAGACAGCTCTGGGTCCAAATACTGCTGTGTGACCTCAGGCAAGCCTTTGCACTCTCTGAGCTAGGAAGCCGGGAGGATTCAATGGGTAGCATAAATAAGCCTATCAGACGCAGAGGAGGTGCCCGTTCTCTGCAGCTCCCTCCTGGAAGTGTCCTCTGCAAGAGCAGGGTGGGCTAATGGAAAAGGGCCTTGAATTGCACAATCGGCCTTAAGAACTTCACAGCCAAGCTCTGCTCCAGGCTGTGAATGAAAACAGATGTCCCTGTGCCGCCTTGTTCTTGGAGAGCCAGACCCTGACCTCAGTTCACCCCGCCATCCTGTCACTGACCTCCACTTAAGTGTTCGACTCCCCCTTTATTCACAGTTGACATCTTCCCAACCAGGGAGCTCCCAGCTTCTCTCTCCAACTCCAACTCCAACTCCAGTGGGCCTGCTGGCCTCTTTCCTATCTTGACAGTGACCAGTCCTGGCCAATTCCCCAGGAAACTGATGCCTCAGCTCTGGCTTATGTGACTATCCATGGGTCGAAAAACCAGGTTTGAAGACTGGCCTGGCTTTCTATCTCCTGGCTGAGGTCCAGCCCCTTCAGCCAGACTCAGCTCCTCTCTGGTAGCCGGGCCAGGCCTTTACTGGGCTTATCTTGGGTTTTTTTGCCCCAGGACCTGGACCTACCCCCAATGTAGGATTGGCACTCGGCCACTTGTTTTTGTTTGTTTTTTTCCAAAGCAAATCTGATTGTGATAGCCCTCCCTGTGTCGCCTCTCAAGCTGAACAACTTGCTTTGACCCTGTCAGGACAAAGACAAAAATGCCAGCCCCAAGGCCTCGCAGGCCAGCCCAGCCTTTCTCAACCAGGATGCTTTATTAGCATCACCGTTAGGACTTTCAACACCTATACCCGATCCATTGACTCAGATGGAATGAATCAGAACCCAGGTCAATGACATAGGACTCAGTTGTTTGCAAAGTTCCCCTGATTTGAATGCGCATTCTGGGCCAGGAGCTCTGACACATTTGGCCTCTCGCCCAGCCCCAACCACCACCCCCACCACCAGGCCTCATGTCCGTCCAGCTCCCCCTCTTCTCCCTGCTGCAGCATGCTGGCCTCCCTCGCCCAAGTGTATACTCATCATGTACTCTTTGCTGTGGGGCCTTTGCATATACTGTTCCCTCTCACTGGCACTCTTCCCTGTTTTCTTTGCTGAGTGAACTTCAGAAGGCTTCTTCACATCCCAGCTCTCAGCAAAACAGTCAGCCCCTTCCTTCCAGGAATGTTCTCTGTTCTCCAAACCAGCTCACTTCCCGTAGACCAGGCGTTCACGGGCCCGTGTACTTCCACTTGACAGGATCCACACAGCCTGGCGGGAGAGTGGCATTTCCTTCTGACAACGCCTGTCTCTCTCAATAGATGGTAAGCACTCTTCATTGTTTTTGCTTTTGTTTTTCTTTCTTATCTACTATGCACCTGGCACATAGTAGGAGACATTCAATGAATGGCTAAATGGATGCTCCCATACCTCCCACCAGAGCTCCTGCTCAGATGACTTTGCTAGACCTTCCTAGTGCCAGCCAGTAACCCTAGGGTCACCCCCGCCTGGCACCAGTCCCCTGACCTGGTTGGATGGACACAAGCATCTGCAGCAGCGCCTGCCCCTGCACTGTTGTCACCCTACACCACACCTGTGCCAGACAGCATCCTGCGGCTGGGGACACACCATGCTCCTCTTTGCCAGCAAGCTGTACCCAAGGCTTCTCTTTGGCACCCTTGACATTTGGGGCTGGATCACCCTCTGTTGTGGGGGCTGCCCTGTGCACTGTAGGATATTTACAGTATCCCTCGTCTCGACCCACTAGATGCCAGTAGTGTTCTCCCACGCCCCTACCCCACCACTTGTGACCACTGAGAATGTCTCCGGACATTTCTTATGTCCCTTAGTCAAGAGGTGAAATCACCCCCCAGTTGAGAATGCCTGAATTACAGTCATAGAGCTGACCATCTTATGGTAAAACAGAGTAGTCAGGATATTGGCTTGTAGTTGTTGTTAAACTGTCTATATATGTTACATACACTTTTCTGTATGTATATTATAAACACACACACACACACACACACACACACATGAGTTAAAAGAAAAAACAAAACCACCGGACTGGAATAAACTCTGCCGGGAAGCATGAATCCGAGGTTAAGGGCTGGAGAATCTGCCTAAGTTCCTTTCCTGCTTCGAGTGGGTGATGGTAGGGAATTACTCTGTCTTCCCAAGCCTTCTGCTCCTCGTCAGTAAAGTGAAGGCCACGGCAGCCCCTCGATCGCAGGGTTACTGAGCTCACATTGGGGTGCGAGTGTGACTTATCATTAATGTCACCAACATAACTCCAATAATCCAGTTCTGAAGATATTGTAGTTAGAGATAATTGCCATTCAAACAGAACAGGCAATGAGCAAATGGGGCAAAATGTAATCCATTGGTGGATTTGGGTAAAGCGTATATCAAAGCTTCTTATAGTATAGTCACAATATTTCTCAGTTTGAATTACATCAGAATAAAGAGGTGTGAAAAATTAAAAGGGCAGAATATTAAAGAATTCTTGCAACTCAACAACAAAAAGACGAACAGCTCAATTTTAACATGGGCAAAAGACTTGAATAGGCATTTCTCCAAAGATGATACACAGATAATCAACAAGCATGGGAAAAGACACTTAACATCATAGGTGCTAGAGAAATGCAAATTAAAGCCACAATGAGATAGCACCTGCCACCCACTAGAGTGGCTAGGATTAAAACTAACAAACAACAATAACCCAGAAAATAACAAGTCTTGATGAGGATGTGGAAACATTGAACCCTTGTACACTGCAGATGGGACGTCCTCTGTGGAAAACAGTCTGGTAGTTCCTTGGGGAGGGCGGGGCAAACACAGACCGAAAAAAAACCAGGTACCGTGTTTTCCCGAAAATTAAGACTGGGTCTTATATTAATTTTTGCTCCAAAAGACGCATTAGGGCTTATGTTCAGGGGATGTCATCCTGAAAAATCATGCTGGGGCTTATTTTCCGGTTAGGTCTTATTTTGGGGAAAACACGGTAAATTGTGCTAAATGCTGTAAGGATACAAAAATCTGAGAAAGTGGTTATAGGGTACCACGTGGGATGGGGAACCTCCTTTAGAGAGAGTGGTGAGGAGCCATGACCAGGGGGTGACATTTAAACTCAGAGATGAGAAGGAGCCCAACAAGTCAACGGGGAGGGTGTGTGGTGGGAAGAATCTTCCAGGCAGAGCCACTTGCCTCTTCCCCCAATCCCTGCCGGGTTGCAGGGTCTTATGGGATAGGAAGATACAGCTCTTGCTGTATCCAGAGAAGAGGGGAGGAATTGGGGACAATGTTGGTGGGAACAGGATTTCCCACCTAGTGGTGAGGACACCTAGTGATGAGGGAGGGTGATTCCCTCACAACCCCAGCCACCTGATGATTGGCCAAGCCAACCATGTATTCCCACCCCCGCTTACTGGTGATTGGCTCAGAAGTGGGTCTCTCTGGACCCATCTGATCTGGACCAGTGAGGTGTGAGGGGAAGTCAGGTGAGGTGTTTCTGGGAAAGTGGTCCTCACACCTGGAAGACATACTTGGAAGTGATGGTTCCTTTGCACATCAGGATGTGATGCCAGGATCTACAGCAGCCACTTTGTCACCATGAAGAGAGCCAATTGAAGAGTGAAGCCAACACTAAAATGGCAGCATAGAAAACAAAACCTGAGTCTTTGGTGACAGTGCTGAGCTGTCAGATTAAGTGAGTCCTGGAGCCACCCTACCTCTGGGCTTCTTGTTACATAGCACAACTAATCTTCCTTAGGATTAAGCTGGTTGAACTGGAGCTTTTTGTTACCGACCACCAAATACAACCTGACTGATACATACAAAGTTCAAGCCCAACCTCGCTAATGAGCATCTGTGAAAGCAGAGGCTAAAGCGGAAAGAGGGTGAGGGAGACTTACATTTCTTGAACATCTACTGTGTCACCCTTTCCACTAGACATTTTACACAGGTCTCTCCTTAATCCTCAGACGAGCCCTTTGAGGCAGCTACTACAATATTACCCCACTTAAAAGAAGAGGAAACTGAGGCTGAGAGGTGAAGACACCGGCTTGATTCCCATTAACTGGACCAGGACATGAACCCAGGTCTGCGGTGGCACTTGGCCCGCCTGCTTCCCGGGGGAGTGATGGTGCAGCCGGGAACAAGAGGAGCCTCAGCTTCAGCTGAGCCATTGTTCTCCGCAAACATTAATCATCACAACCTAAGAGCTGAGGGCACTGATCTGTCCCACGGCCAACAGGCCCCCAGGGCCAAGAGCCCACCCAAGCGAGACTGGGAACCTCATTGGGTTCCATTTGACTGTGGGGACACCATTGTCAAAACCCACAGGATAATTCCGCTTGAGCCCTTCCCTCTTCCTTCCTGGTAGACAAGCTCCAGGCAGGACATTTGGCCAAAAGTGGTCAATGGGGACAGCAGGATACTCTGAGCTTCCTGCTGCCCTTCCTGGCAGGGGCCTCAGAGAACACTTTACCTTGGCAGGAGTTTAAAAAGAGAGAGAAAGACAGAATCCTCTGCTTTTATTATGCAGTGTACATAAATCTATCACTTGGCAAAAACAAGCTGTCTCATCATAAATCTCAGTGTGACAAGCACGTAAATTAAAGTGATTTCTGCCTGGCTGGGCGTGCAGGGCCACAGGCCGGGCAGGTGGGTCAGAAATGTGACAACCCTGCTGCTCAAGCCCATGGTCCTACCCTCCTCTTCACCCATCCCTCAAGAATCAGGCCCCCAATACTTTTCTAACTTTTATTTATTTTTCTTATTACAAAGGCACAGGATTTGTATCAGCAGGAACACAGAAACAATGATGGATATTTAAAGTAGAGGGACTTGGTTATACAGGCTACAGAAAGGCCGAGAAACCAAGTAAGGGACAGTGAGGTGACCCAGAGATGAACAATAGCAAACAGCTGCTGCCCTGCCCCAAGGTGGGAGAACAAAGAGAGGGGATGGTGTTTTTCAGGTCTACAATCTGGGGTTACCCAGAAGAAACTGAACCACAGGATGGCTGCCTGGTGATGCTGGAGCCACAAGGGAGACACAGCCACTACGCGAGGCCCCATATAAGGTGCAGAGATGGGGGACACACCTGGCTTCTCCCTCCCTCCTGCCCTCTAGCCTCCCACCTGGGCCTCCCACTGGACCAGTGCCTAAAAGTCAAGGTGACCTGCAGTGCCGGCTGCCTTTCCAGGTGCCCAGATGTGGTCCCACTCTGGATGCCCACCAAACCCTGAACCCCTATCGCTCATCTCTCAGGGATCCCTGACGCCAGCCTCTCCCTGTAAACATTTTTATGTGTGACTCGATTACCAGCCCCCATGTCCATGGACGGGTTCTCTGAGGGGTTCCCCTAAAGTCCCTCCCCAGTCTCCTTGGCTTGAGGGTTGAGGGTTAGGGATCGTCTTTCTTCTTTCTCCAGGACGAGAGCCAGGGTAGGAGACACATGCAGACAACTCCCCCCAAGAAATCCTCCCTCCCGGCTGTTCAGCACCCAAAGGCTTTTTAGGCTTCTTGTGCAGCTGGGAGGTGAGGGAAGAGCTCACGGTGAGGGGTGGTCCTACTAAGCTTTACTCTAGCATGTGGGTCCTTACAACCTAGTCAAGTGCCTGGCCGAAATGCCCAGATGGAAAGAGGTACATTTTATTATCCTATTATACAAATTTGGGGGGTTTAAAAAAGATTTCCTTGGGAAGCAAAAATTTCTTTGCAAACAAAACAGAACGCCCAAATTAACCACTCTATTGGCCGAACCGCCACATTTCTTCCTGGTGGGTTAATGTGAGTCCCCACTTTCCCCTTCTCTCTAGGTGGCACCCAGCTCTCTAGCAATCAAGGAGCAACATCTCCAATTCCGGATAAATCTGTCTAACGGAAGTCTAGGAAAACTGGTCCAGGATGGATAGAGTTAGTGAGCCCAATTAAATTAACAGAAAGAATAAAAGAAAGAGAGAAGGAAGGAAGGAAGGACGGAAGGAAGGAAGGAAGGAAGGAAGGAAAGAAGGGAAGAAGGGAGGAAGGGAGGGAGGGAGGAAAAGAGGAAAGGGAGGAAGGAAGGAAGACTTATCTGAATTGGAGTTGCCAACAGACACTGTGAAAGCTAGGTGCCCTGGGTAATACCCAGTTGGGACTGTAACTGACTATTAAGTAAGAAGCCGGTGCCAGGTGTCAAGGACTAGTGTAGGACTGGCTCAGGACACCCCCTGCTGGAAGCAGCCAGATGCTGCTGAGGAAAGAAGTTGGGTATTGACACCCAAGGAAGAGTGGCATTGTCTAGTTCCAAGCTAGATGGCCCCATTAACTGATTTTCTATCTTATTAAAATGAAGTGTGTCATAATTTGACTACAGCTAGTCTGACTTTAATCTATCACTACCACCTAATTTGATTTGCTAAGCAAAACAACAACAAAGCCAGCTCCAAGGAAAGATGAATGTTCAAGGAGGCCCATCAATGCATTCATTGTATATAATCCTAAAATATGGGGAGAGGGGCAGGAAGTCCAAGTGCAGAGACTTGGTTAGAGAATTAGATACATTTACGCACTGGTATTCCATGTCTCTATTGAAATGGTGCATAACTCTACTGACGTGGGGAAATGTTCAGAATATATTGCTAAAAAGTAAAGATGAATTCTACAGCAGAATGTATAGTATATTGCCATTTTTGCTAAAAGGTGTATTTTTATGCATGTGTGCATAGAAAAATGTGGAAGAATACACACTAATATATTAACATTGATTTTCTCTGGAAGCGTCATCATGAACCCTCCCCACTTTTTGCTTTCCTATGCATTTCATTTTCCTACAAATGACATAGGTTATGTACATAAAAAGATAAGGTGACTCTTTGGTATTGAAAAGGGGTTGCAGGAGAAGTGTTTGACCTACCAAAAGGAATGTTTTCCAAGATTTTGCAAAACTCTTTGTTCTGGGACAGTTCAATTGTTCACATTTATTCAGCTCTAGGTAGGTCAAGGTCTAGAATAAGATTCCCATGTGGGTTGGCCATCTTACTGAAGTCACCCCCAAACTGCTGCCTCATAACTACTTGGCTTCCCCTAAAATAGAAGAAATCAAGAAAGAGTGGGAATGGGCCAACGTGACTCCTCCCCATCCTGGGAGAGCAACAACATGCACCTACACACATGCACACATATGTACACACACAATTGCCCACACAGGCACACACACCTGAACAGGTGGGCCATGTGCCACCTTCTGCATCAAAGGCCAGGGATGAAGCCCCACAACAACTTAGTGTGAGTAGCAGTGTCTGGCACATCATGGGCACATAGTAAGAAATGAAAATACGGATTTAATTCAATAAAGGGATGGAATGACATGGAATGGGGTGCATAGAATGAAGCAAAGTGGACTGGCATGAATGCATGAATGCATGAATGAATGAATGAGTGGGATGATAGAATTGAATGCATTAACTAGAATGAACAAATAAGACAGAATGGAATGAACAAATGAGATATAATAAATGAATGGGAGAAGACGGGATAGAATGAACTAATGAACTAATGAATGAATTGAATGAATAAAAGAAAACATGGCTGCTGAGCTCGAGAGGATTCTGGTCTGGGGGTCGGGGGGGAAGAAGACATGTTAGCCAAAGATTCCAGGAGTGTCTGATTGGTGCCCTACTCTTAAAATGCCACTTATTAAGGACATTTTATCTATAAGATTAAGGGCATTTAATCTTATAGTGGCTCATTTAACCCTCACAGCAAATGGCTCTGTGAGGCAGGTTCCTTTATTAGTTTTGTTTTGCAAATGAAAAAATAGAGATTGGGAAAGCTTTAGTCAATCCCCAATGCGCCCCCCCGCCCCAAGAAAAAGTGGTTCCGGATCAGGCGCTGAAGAGCAGACTCTGCTGGAGCTTTGCCGCATGAGGTGTTATCAGCAGAAACGACCCTGGAGGGGAGAGATAAGAGGCAGGGCTGGGCAGAGGGGGGTGATGGCGGGGATACAGTCTCAATGAAGGCCTCTAACCCCATGGGGGCCTCTGAGGGATTGTCCTTCAGAGGTGTTCTGGGTTAGGGCAAGGGGATGCCCTCCCCATTGACCAGTCATGGGATACAGGCTATTTTATTCTGTCACAGTTTTGAAGGTTAGAATTCTATAATCAAGGTGTCAGCAGGGTTGGCTCCTTTTGAGGATTCTGAGGGAGACTCTGCCCCATGCCTCTCTCTCAGCTTCTGGTGATGGTGGGCCATCCTTTGTGTTCCTGGGCTTGTAGGCTCATCCCTCCAATGTGTTTGCCTCTGTCTTCAGACAACCTTCTCCCTGAGGGTTTGTGTCTCTTCTCTTATAAGGACACCAGTCACATTGGATTTAGGGTCCACCCTACTCCAGGATGACCTCATCCTAATGACTTATATCTACAACAACCCGATTTCCAAATAAGGCCAGTCACAAGTACTGGGGGTCAGAACTTTAACGTATCTAAATTCAACCTACAGAAACCAACGCTCAGAGGGTTTCAATCACTTTGCCAGGGTCACGGAGCTAACATGGAATGAGGCAAGGACTTGAATTTCATGCTCAGGCATGTGCAAAGGAGATAGAACTTGGTCCTGTGGCCAAGAGGAAGTTCTTGAAGGAATTTATGCCAGAAATTGATCCAATCTATTTCCCAGAAAAGCAATCCTGATAACTCTGTGGAGAATGGACAAGAGGGTGGAGGCAGAAGGCAGGGAGGATAAAGCGAGGAGGATGGGATCCCAACTGCGGTCGGCGGAATAATGGCCCCCCAAGGTGTCTACACGTACACTGGTTCTGGTCACCAGAACCACATAGATGGGCCTTTATATGGCAACAAGGACTTGGAGGATGCGATTTAGTTAAGGATTCTTGAGATGGGGAGATTATTCTGGATTATCTGGGGGGGCCCAATGTAATCATAAGGCTCCTTATAAGAGGGAGGCAGAAGGGTGAGAGCCAGATGGAAATGTGATATGAAAGGGGAGAGAGAGAGAGAGAGAGAGAGAGAGAGAGAGAGAGAGAGAGAGAGATTTAAAGGTATTATGCTGCTGGCTTTGAAGATGGAGGAAGGGGCCATAAGCTAAAGAATGTGGGTGACTTCTAGAAACCTGAAAAGGCCAAGCAACACATGCTCCCCTGGAACCTCCAGAAGGAACCCCGCCCGGCTGACACATTGATTTTAGCCCAGTGAGACTCTTTTCCGGTGTATGACCTCCAAACTGTAAGATAATAAATTTGTGTTGTTTTTAAGTCACTAAATTTGTGTAATTTGTTACAGCAACAATAAGAAAATACATGACTAAGAAGGAAGGATGGGGTTGGGCAGGAGGTGGGCTTGGAGACGCTCATATAGTCAGATCAGAGCAATTTCCCGCAGTGGTGCTCACTCTGCTATTTCTTACCTTGACTTACAGGGCCCTCAGTCCTGGCTCCATCCCGCTCTAGCCCATCATCCACTGCTCTCCCCCTCCTGCCCTCCCCCTTCCCAGCCCCACTGGCCTTGGTGTTCCTCAAACACACCAAACTCATTCTTGGACCAAGCCTTTTCACTTGCTATTTCCTCCACCTAGAATGCTCTTCTTCCAACACACACACACACACACACACACACACACACACACAATTTACATGTCTGTCCCCTTATCATTTAGGTTTCAACTAAATGTCACTTCCTTAGAGAGAGAAGCATTCCCAACCACTCTAGCTAAAGCAGCCACTTAGTCTCTCTCATGGCCCTATTTTAACTCTCTCTGCAGCACCTAGCATTGCCATATTTTCTTGTTTACTTTATTCATTGCCTGTTTCCTGCTCAAGAAGGTCAACTGCATGAGGGAAAAGACTTTGCCTATCTTGTACGCTGACACCTCCCCACGTGCCTAAAACAGTACCAGCGATACAATAGGCATTCAAATATTTATGGATAGAAAGAAGAAGGAAAGAAAAAAAAGAAGGAAAGAAGGAAGAGAGGGAGGAAGGAAGGAAAGAAAGAACAAAGGAAGACTGGTGGAAGGAGGGAAAGATAACAGGATGGGTGGGTGACAAAATGGATGGATGCATGGAGAGATGGAAAGAAAGATGGAAGCATAGGTAGATGGTTGGATGGAAGGATGGAAAGAAAGGTGGAAAAGCTGATGGATGGAAGGATAGGTGGTTGGAAGGAGGAGTAAATAAAAGGATGGATGGATGGAAGGATAGAAGTATGATCTGATGGAAAGATGGATATAAGGATGGAAGAATGAATGGATGAATGAATAGAATTATAAGTAGATGGAAGGAAAGATAGAAAGATGAATGGATAGGGTGATGGATGGGTGAAAGGAAGGATGGGACAACAAAAGGATGGGTGGATGGACAGGTGAATGGGAGAAAGGATGGGTTAATGGAAGGATAGGTAGACGGAAGGATGGAGATAGGAGGAAAGCCCTGAGGATGAATGGACAGAATGATGGATGGATAAGTGGAGGATGAGTAGATGGATGGAAGGAAGGATAGATATAAAATTCCCTAAGCGGTGACTATCAGATTAAGCTGGATAGGTATTGCTATGCAAAACACTTCCCATTTATGTTTGAAGGGGCCCGGCTGCTCTACACCTTTCTGACAAGGACTTTTGTTGCCAAGTGACAGAAGTCAACAGGCTGTTTGTGCCTCTAATCCTTGGACCCAGACTCCACAATCATCTGAACTTATCATCAAATATCTATGTTTAATGAACTCTCCACTTGATGTCTGGACCCCACGCCCAGCTATTGATTTAGCAGCTTTATCACAGGGCTCGGTAATCCCAGTTCAAAGCATTAATTATTTCTCCCACCATCAGTGGGATCCCTCTGTGCCCTGGACTCCTTCCAAAAAAAAAAAAAAAAGACTTGCTTACATCACTTATCTGCTTAAAAACCTCAGGGAGCAATCTATGGCTCACAGAACAGATGCAAATTCCAGGGCACTCACATCTTGGCCCTAGCCTAACTCACCAGTCTCATTTCTCAGCCTTCTCCTGTCACTTAAACACCCTGTGTTGCCATCATATGAAATTCCTCCCTGTTCTAAGAATAGATCCTGCTCCCCCAGGCCTCCACGCATCCATAGTGCTGTTCTTTCAACCTAGTACACTGTTATCTCTTCTCTGCATCTAGGGAATGTCTCTCATTCTTGAAGCTCACTTGTCATGGCATAAAAATGCCACTGGTCCCTCAAAGATGGTATCTTCACAACGGGAGCCATCATCACATTCTGCCCTAAGCTGGTCCTTCTGTGTTTTCCATGTCCTTGATGGATCCACCCCATTGCCCAGACCAGAGACCAAGGAGGAATCCAGGACGCTGCCCTCTCCCTCATCCTTCACACCCCATCAAATGCTAAGTGTCTGTCTCTCCTGCTCCTGCAGCATTCAAGCCCTCCCAGGCCTCCCTACCACCCTCTCACTACCGGGTCCCAACCCCCTTACCTCTCACATGGATGAGGCAGAGGCCCCCACACTTATGCCCCATCCCCATCATTGCTCCCTCCACTCACCTCCACTGTGGTCAGCCAGACCTCAACAGCATTAATCTGGTCCCAGCAAGACTCTGCTCCTGGGGGCTTCCGCTACCCTTAGAATAAAATCCCAAATCCTGTCCTCACCTCCCAAAGGCTTTCTGATCTATCTCTCCAGAGGTAGAGCCTACCTCTGGAGCTTGTGACAACCTCTCTAGGATGTGACCAAGATTAGTGGGTAGATAACACTGTGAGGGCCAACTCAAAATAGTCCTGCAGGTTATATTCTGTCTGGGAGTAGTCAAGGTCAAAGTCTGACCACCACATTTGATAGCCATGTAAGAACTCCACTAAGGAAGGTCACAGAGGAACGTAATGGCAGAGTGCATATTTGCGGGCAAGTTGTTGGACCCTCCAAACCTCAGTGTCCTCATCTGTAAAATGGGGCAACAATAACATCTCTCACTTCGGATTTTTGGGAGGATCAAGTGAAATAATGCTTGGAAAGCACCCGGCACAGAGCCTGGCTTCCAGGTGCTCACTAGATAGGGGTTATCACTACTATTGCTATTGTTTCTGTTTGGGGTTTCTCACCCTGGCTCTGTCTCCTTTCATCAAAACCCTTTCGTCATTCGCACTGGGAAACCTTGACAGCGAAAGATGATAAACAGTTGTTTAGCATCGACAGTTTCTTATTCCAGAAATCATATGGCTGAGTTGTACTATCAACCCAGGAAATGTCAGGCCCTATTGCGTTCATCCAAACCCTAAGAACCTGCGTTCTGATGAGTGTGTTCTGCGATACCACCCCCGTGACAACATAGTCGTGTTAAAGACGTGTTCTCTCTCGAAAAGTGTGTTTGAATCACATGTTTAGGATGTTGTTTCAACTTGTGGCTTTCCAGTTTTACTAAGGTCAAGTGCTTAAGATTATATTTATAATTTATGTTGAAACGAAATGGAAAAGAGTCGTTTTACGAAAGTCAAGTTTATAGTAAAAATAAAAAAGAAAACAGGAAAAAATAGCTTTCAACCCGCGAGCTTCTGAAACTCACAAAGCCCCATCCCTGTTGGTGGTGTCCTTCTGCCGAAGGTTAACTTCATTCTAGTTCCGTGGGAAATGGTCTCACGCGCCATTAACCACTTTGCAGAGGCGTAAATTGTCCTAGGGCACCATTTTTGCCAAGGGGACTGGTGGACTGAGACTTGAAACAGGAGGCCAGAGAATGGATGATCCATAAAACCCAGGTTTCATGACCATTGAGAAGATGAAGCTTCTGTGCCCCTTATCGTTCATTTCAAGTGGTCTTGGGGGACACTTTTCAGTCTTTAGGTGAAAGCGGATGATTGGGAGGCTGATAACGGGTAACAAGCAATTGCCTTCTAAATGGTCTAGAAAGGAAACTCACCCTGGTTCCGATGTCTTGACTTTTTAAAAAATTTTTTTAATTCTCTCTCCTTTGAAGCATCTGATGAGAACTAAGTATCATTAAAGAGGTGCCAGGGACCGAAACATAAAACGGCTATTAGAGGGAGGGAATTTTTCCAGCTGAGCTGGGGGATCAATTAAATCCCTGGGCTGAGGTATCAAATCATTAGCACCTCCCTAATCCAGAGGCAGCTCAACCCAGAGAGTGTGGAAAGGGGGCACAGAAACCCTAGGGCTGGTGCTGCTACAGGGCCCCAGTCAGGGAGTGCAAATGGAGCAGGCCCGTCCCTGGGGTCAAGGTGGAAGGCAGCAGGAAACCAGTGACATTTGTCTGACGTTGCCCTGGTGAACTTTAGGTGCCGAGGCCAACTAGGCAATCTCAGCCAGCCAAAGGCACTTTGAGACCAGGTCTCCCCCAACCCTTTTTTTTTTTGAACGTTAGGGTTGCCCCACTTCACCAATCTGAGATGGGCTCAGGCCCCCAAGCCCCCTTTGCCTTCTAACAGGGTTGTTGTATAAATAAATTCTTGAGTCCACTTACCAGCTGCCAAATCCTGAAAGCCTCTCTGGGCCTCTGTTTCCTCATCTGTAAAATGGGGGCAAATAATAAGCCTACCTCCCAGGGCAGCTGTGGGTAGTAAATGAGCGCTACAACAAAGCTCCTGGTCTTAGGTGGAGCTCATCAGGCATCACCTCTCACCCTTAGCTTTTCATCTGGATGGTGGATGTGTTTTAATTTCTTTAGACCCATGGTGGGTGGCATAATTTGGTGGTTAAAGGATATTGGCTGTTTGGAGTCATTCTTCCAAACGAGGCCGGTTTCCCTCCCAACCTGGGCAATTTCTATGTCTACTTAAGCCAAAATGTGGTGGGTGTGTAACCACAATGGCCATGCAGGTTGTTGAAGTACTGAAATCTTTCCATACCAATTAGCAAACAATCCCTCCTCCGACATCCCCAAGTGTCCTCCACCCAGCCTCCATGCATCCTCCCCCAAGGATTCTGCCTGGTCCAGCAACTAATGAGTTATCCTTCAACAACAGGGTCATCTAGGACCCTACTGCGCAAACTCATTCTGATTGGTCAGTGCCGGGCTGTAGAAGCTCTGCGTTGGGCTCACCAACACTCTTCACCAGCATGTGGGGCTTTACCATTCTCCATTCACACAGTAGAAGAACCCAGAGAGGTGAGCAGCTCAAGGTCACTCTTCTAGTGAGTGGCAGAGCCAGGAACTGCCCGATTCCTGGAGACAAGGAGGGACATGCAGGGTGTCGGGGGCATGTTGAATGCCTCCCATGCTTTGCCTCATGTGTATACTGACCATTCCCTCTGTACTGAGACCACCTGAATTTGATTCCTGACTCTGCCCCTTACAATCTGTGTTACCACAGGCAAATAATTTATGCCCGTTGGCTTCAATTTCCTCACTTGTAACAAAACAAAACAAAAAATAGCTTTGCAACCTCAGTACTATTGATATTTTGAATCAGGTAATTCTTGTGGTGGTGCTGTGCTGTCCTGTGTATTGTAGGATGTTTAGGAGCATCTCTGGTCTCCAACTACTAGATATCAGTGGCATACCACACACCCTGCTCTCAGTCAGGACCATCAGATATGTCTGCAGACATTGCCATATGTCCCCTCAGGGGCAGGATCATCCCTAGCTGAGAATCCCTAATTTATTAAGGTTGTTCTGAGGGTTAATGGTTTATAGAGAGGGCCTGACATGGAGTTAACCATTGTCATTACCTGGCTTATCAGTTAGGATTGGGTTTGCTTGCAAGTAACAGTGACCCAAAGTAACAGTGACTGAATTCAGACAGCAGTTTGGTTGGCTTTCACATAAAAGGCTAAATGTTAGCAGTTCAGGGATACATGGTGGCTCTGCTCTACTCTGCCATCACTAACATTTGACCTTGTCTTCTGGGTCTAAGGTGACAGCTGCAGACAACAGTATAGAGAAAGGCGTAGGGGAGAAAGGGAGGGGCAGATGCAGGCATATGCCTGCCAGCCATCTCCAGATGCTGCCATGCTGCTATGTTGATCCTCCATTAACATTCCATTGTCCAGAACTTGGTCACATGGCCACCCCTAGCTGCAAGGGAGGCTGGGAAATGTAGTCTTCATTCTGCATGACCATGTGCTCAGTTGACATATTACTGTGGAAGAAGAGAGAATTGGCTACATGAGGTCCTACAATCTTGTGGGTCTGCAGCAGTCAGGACACTGATTAAAGCCAAAGGCTGTCAGCCACCAGGCCATGAGGGTGATATAACCCTTGGAGCATCTGGTCCATTACTTTTAATAAACCACTAGACAAGAAATATTAGCAGAGCGTACATGAAATAATAGCACAGGCTACTCATCTTTAAAAAGAAATCCTGGGAAATGCTGTGGGAATGGTATTGTTTATAATCAATTCCCTCCCCTCACCCCCACCGTGCCACCCAGAGGCTATACAACAGGTCAACTTACCTTGCCCCCAGGTCTCAGTTTTCTGACTGTGAATAAGGCCAATATTGGACTCTCAAACATCAAAGTGAGGTATATTTGTGTGCGTGTATTTTGTAACTCCACAGCAGCACTGTCCAATAGAACCTTCTGTGGTAAAGGAATGTTCTAGATCTGCACTGCTCAATATGGCAACCACCTACCACTCCATGTTGCTACTGAGAACTTGAAATGTGCTGGTGCAATAGAGGAATTGGAATTTTAGTTGCATTGATTGGACAGTGCAGCTCTGGAGTACTTGCTGTGTATGATGGAATGGTTTATACTGCTTGCTCTCAAGGACTTCTTCATATCTCCCAGGTCACTCATGTTGTCTCCTTCTTCCCCTTATTTGAGCCCTAAAAAAAGTACCCCATTAAATTCATTACAAAAGCAAAAAACAGAAAATAACAAGTGTTGGTGAAAATGTGGAGAAATTGGAACCCTGTGCATTGCTAGAAATACTATAAAATCTTGCAGCTGTTTATGAAAACAATATGGATGTTCCTCAAAAAATTAAAACTACCATATGTTCCAGCACTTTCACTTCTAGGTATATATCCAAAAGAACTGAAAGCAAGAACACAAATTGATATTTGCACACCATAGCCAAAAGGCAAAATCAACTCAAGTGCCCCTTGATGGATGAATGGATAAACAAAATTCATTACACATACAATACAAGTCTACACATACAATAGAATATTCTGCACCCTTAAAACGGAAGGAAATTCTAACACATGCTACAACATGGATGAAATTTGAAGACATCGTGTTAAGAGAAATAAACCAGTCACAAAAGACAAATACTGTATGATTCCACTCACATGAGGTACTTAGACTAGTCAGATTCATAGAGATAGAAAGTAGAATGATGATTGCCAGGGACTGGGGGGAGGTAGAAGTGGAAAGTTATCATTTAATAGGGAAGAGTTTCAGTTTTGCAAGTGAAAAAAATTCTGGAGATGGATGGTAGTGATGGTAGCATAACAATGTGAAAGTATTTAATGCTACGAAACTGTACACTTAAAATGATTAAAATGATACATTTTACATTATGCATATTTTTATTTATATAACTTATAATTATATGCATATATTTATTTATATAAGTTATTAAAAAACACCGCAAAAGACTCTGAAACTCATCTGCACTATGAAAAATATGTCTGGTAACTGACTAAAGTGGGAGACCCTGCCTGGGTCACGGAGGTTGGAGCCTCCAGCACAAATGGTGGAATCCAGGTGTCTGAGGAAGATTTAGGGGGCATCAGGACCTTTCAGCATCCCTGAAACCTTTTGCCTAGCAGAACAGCCCTGCAGGATGATGGAATTAACCAGGTTGAGCCCAAGGAGCTAAAAGAAGAACAACTTCCAGAACAGGGAACTTTTTCGTCTCCTCCTCGGTGGGATCAAAATTATAATATGGGTCTTAACGTTACAAGAAAATATTAAACAATGTTAAAATAAAAGATCTCCCAGTCCTCAGGCTGATCTTGCCTGGGAATGATGCTGGCCTGGAGATATAGCTGCTTCAGAGGCCACAGGTATGAACCATATGTGAATCTGATGCTCAGACAGTTTTGTTTGGGATGTCAGGTATTTAAATTTTCTTTGTAATTTGCTAACATTTTTAAATAGCAAAGTTTTATATAAAAATCCATTATTTCCAGCCAGCTTTGTTCAAGCTTCTCTTGAACAAAGAGTGTAGTCACGTGACAGCAATCAGCTGTTCCTGAGTATTGGTGACCCCTTCAAATGGGGTTCAGTTCACCACAATCCCTACCACTCCCTATTGTCTCCCACTCCCACCCAGCCAACCTGTGTTTGTGACCAGCTCCTTCCCCACTAGTGAGAGTTTCCCATCTGTATGCAATGGAACAAGAATTACAGACTCTGAGAATACCTTATACAGAACAGAAAGTTTACCAATAATCTAGGTTAAGTCCATTTTATAGATGGGGAAACTGAGGACCAAAGGAAATAAACAACTTGCCCAGGAATTCCAAGTCATCAATGAGCTGCATTGAAATGAGAAATTAGGTCTCTAGGACCCTATTTCTGCTTTCTAGCTGTTCTCATGGCCTTAAAACACACACATCTGCACATACCCATGCATGCATGCGCACGACCCCACTACCCTTGGCAACAATATTAACAGCAGTGGATGTTTTACTGATTGTTTGCTACAAACCCGGGAGGCACCCAGCAGGCCATGCCAACAACACTGCTATATTGAAGACACTGCTGTTTTCCCATTGGGATGATGACGCTCAGCCAAGAAGGGAAGCGTCCTGCCTGAGGTCACACGGCTTGGAGGAGGCTGAGCTGCAGTTTCTGTGTGGGGCTGTCCAATTACCCAGTACTTAACCACAATTGCAAATTCTGCACCATTAAGCCACAGTTACCATCTCACCCTCTAAAAATTACATCAACCCCAGGCGTTTAATAACTGTGAGCTGGAAAGGAAATCGGCCTTGATGATATTGAACTCAAATTCCTACTCTGGTCTCTGCAGACACAAGGATCAGAATGAGGCTGTGGGAATCCATTCAATTGCTTCGTTATAGTGCTTTCATCATCAATGGATTTGATAACGAATAGCTTACATTCTGCCCAAAGCAATAGTGAGTCTTCTGTGTGATTTCTGCCAGCTTAAGTGCCCCCATCAAAATCATGGGGTTTATTTTTCTTTCTAAATACGTTTGCAAATGGTTATGTCTCATTCTCAAATCGGTACATCATGAACACGAAAAGACAGAGTGATGGAAAGCCTCACTGAAAACTTTCTGTGAACAATTGTATCAATTGTTTCTATGAACAATTATATCAATTCTGTCGAACCGCCCCAGAGAAAGAGTGGACGTAAAAGTCATAGAGTCTTTGAACTTGGGTTCAAATTCCTGCTCTGGTCTTTGGAAGCTGTGTGACCCTGGGCCAGGCACTCAGCTTCTCCGGGCCTTAGCATCTTTATCTGTGCGACTGGATTGATACACCTGTATCAGAGACCTGCTGAATCAAGTCAGAGTGAAACACATGGTGGAAGTTTGTAAATTAGAACTCCTTACGCAGATGTCCGCTGCTATTCACCTTTCGTCAAGAATGAAGAGCATGCCAGCAGTATTTGACAATTTGGACCCCCTGGGTTTTAATCTACATTTATTCTGTCTCAAGTGCAAATGCATTTCCTTAAATAATTAATTTCTTTTCCTACTCTCATCTTCAAAGCCCTTGACACCTGCAGTCGGAGTAAGATGATGCAAAGGAAAGCACTTCAGAGAAATTAAAGAGAGGACAGATTGGACACCGGGGTTCAAAACTTAAGAAGTGCTGCTCCTCTGCCTTTTTGCACACTGCGCTGTTGGAGCTGGAACTCAGGTACATCTGAGCCAGGGCAGCGGGCCTGTGGCTGAGAGGTCAGCACACACGCCTCACCAGAGGCTTTGATACTTTCTTACATTCCAGTTACACTCTTGGCCACCAGACAGGGCCGTGCCCAGAGACACTCTGGACATCACGTAATTTATTGTTATAGGAACCACAAAGTGCACCAGGGCTGACCCAACAACCAGGGGCAAAGAAGGCCTGCGGAGTTACTCTGACATGTGACTCCAAGGTGACAAAGGACAGCCTGTTGTACCAGGGAGAGGAGGTCCCCTGGACAAGATGGCTGGCCTGGTCTTCCCAGCCCCCAAAGCCTACTGGTATGTGTATTTCCATACTTTGAGTATACACTCTACAGAAGGGTCTTTTTGATCCACCAGAGCTGTGTTTTCTATGGTGATCATAAAAACCTAGTTCCCGCGGTAATCCAGAAGGCCCCTCTGGGCAAATGGTCTTGCCTCTGTCATCTTTTCAGCCACAGGAAATAAAAGTCATCAGGTCCTCTGCATCTGTCAGTGGTCTGCCATCCTCACCTTTCCTCATTAAAAAAAAATGAGTTTGCCTTTTAGATCACAAAAAATATATATTTAGAAATTAATTTTGTTATATTATGTTTATAAGGATGTGTAGCAGCGTGATTAAGGGTATAGACTCAGCTGTTAGACCCCCTCACTGCTGTGTGACCTTGGACAAGTGGTGTAACCTCTCTGAGCTTCTGTTTCCTCACCTGTAAAAAGACAATATGAAGAGCTCCTATCTCAAAGTTATTGGGAGGGTCAACTGACATCACGATGAAAAGCACGCACCAAGCCCTCAAGCATTTACTATGAAAGGTATTGAAAAGGGTCTGGAAATATGTAGGACAGGATGGAAACAGTGATTCTTTGTTGAGAGGAGAGTGTGCATTTGGATTTTCATTTACATAGACATAAATGTACAAGTATGAAAATAACATATGCTCATTGTAGAAAATTTAGAAAATGTGGAACATTCTTTGTAAGAAAATAAATCTAATTTTCTGTAACCCCAGCACCATATCCCCAAGGGAGAGATAAGAGTTTGTTAATAAAAATTCTGATCATTAGCCAGGTAGGCCATACAGGGGATGCAGAAAAATAAACACAAAATGTCCTTTCCTTTGGGTTCTGGTCATAGCTTCCAAGCACAGTGCCCAGGAGACAGAGGTCAGGAAACTGTCTCCCGCTGCATTCAGTTCCTCTATTTATCCCTCCACCCAGTGCTTACTGTTTGCCCATTCCACACCAGCCTTTATATCAGGAGCATATGTGACAAACTTCCAGCTCTGGCCCAACTCGATACTCTGTAATCGAGCTAGATTTGAGCCCACCTCTTCAGCCCCAGGCCAGCTCTGTTCCCAGGATACAGTGCTGCCAGGGTCTCAGTTTTCCACTCTGGGTGCAATGACCAAACCATCACCCCACTTCTCCATCACGGTTCACTTGTCCAGACTGCTCTAAATACATTGCCCTGTCTATCCTTCGTATTTATTGAGCTAGGAAGGAGATTGAGTGCAAAAGCCAAAATTTCTGCTGATGGCAAAACAAGTCAAAACAAACATTTTCTTTTAGGATAACAAATGTTTTTTGTGGTCCAGCAGAGAACAAAACTTCTGTGTTTAAAAAAAAAAAAATCAGGTCAATTATTCTATTGCTTTTAGCTTCTCAATCTTGCCTGATTAAATATGTACTCTATAATACTGAGGATCTATAGGACAGCATATTTTCCTAGTGACCTTCTCATTCCCCTCTAAGGAAAATCACTGCCCTAGATTTTCAAAATCTTCATGAGGACAGAATATATCTGGAGCAAACAGCTTTTTAAAGGTGTGAAAGCAAATTATGAGATTTTTCTAGCAATGAAACTGGGTTTATGCACCTGATAAAACACACACACACACACACACAAGATGCTATTAGATATTAGAAACAATTAAGACCCTGTTATCTCTTTTAAAGTTATTATTAATAATACCACTAAGAATAATCTCTAACTTTGTTTGCTTTATGCTGGACACTGTGCTAAGTGCTTTCCATGCATTGTCTTATTTAATCCTTACAACAGTCCTACCTTTGAGGTAGATACTCTTGGCTTATTATTGGCCCCATTTTACAGATGAGGAAACTGAGTTTTAGAGAGTCAAAGTAATTTGCCCAAGGTTACAAAGCTAGACATCAAAAGAACTGACATTTGAACCCAGGCAGCCTGACTCCAGGGCTTGCAAGCTTAATCTCCACATTATACTTGAGCTTTCTGTAAAAAAAAAGAACAATACAGATATAACATATAAGCAACAACAAAATAGAAATCATGTCTAAAGTTTCCATTCAGAAACAAACACTTAGCAGCTTGATAGGTACTCTTCCATTTTATTTTTCCTTTGCTTTCTTCACTTACCAAATGTAGCATGAACATTCTCTCATGTCAATAGGCATATTTTTTGTTTTGTTTGAGTTCCATGGGCATACGTTACTGGAAGCTCCACCCCCAAGATTGGAGGAATCAATAAAACGAAGATAGCATGACTGGATAAAAACCCCAAGGACAACAGTTGGAACTGGGAACAAAGATTGAATCTGGAGGTCTGCTCTCCCCCTGGTATCTGCCACAGCCTCGTGGTTTATTATGAGATATGGGTTGTTGTAAGTCATCAGAAATGACCAAAGAGGAAGGAAATTGTAAAGAAGCAGTAGCTGCTTGAGCATGACCACAAACTCTTAGACACTTTTTCCATTGAGAGGTGGGCTGTGTCCCCTCCCTTTGAGTGTAGGTGGGCCTGTGACTGCTTTGACCAACAGAGTGCAGCCAAAGGGACATCATGTGATCTTTGAGGTTGGGTCGTAAAAGACTACACAGCACCCACTTGGTTCACAGGAATATAAGCCACCCTGTTAGAAGTTCACCCACCCACTCAGGCTGCCATGTTGGAGAGGCCAGCTAGAGGAGCTCTGGCCAACTGTCCCAGCTGAGCCCAACCTTTTGCCATCCCTGCCTGGGTGCCAGACATGTGACTGAAGAGATCATCTTGGAAGTGTCTTCTCCAGCCGCAGATGTTTGAGTCACCTCAGCATGTGGGTCTTCCAGCCAAGTCCCCAGATATCATGGAGCAGACACAAGTGCGTCTTGCTGTGCCCTCCCCAAATTCCTGTCCCACCGAATCCATAATTTTTATTTTTTATCCATAATAAATGGTCACTATTTTACGCCACTAAGTTCGGGATGGTTTGTTTCATAGTATTAGAATCCTGGAACAGAATTTGGTACCTGGAGATGGGAACTGACCGAAACAAAGCAAAGCTCGGACGTTGCTCTGCTTGCATGTGAAACATTACAAGCATCATGAGATCAAAATTCCCCAAAGATATGGCCCCATCGACCTTCCCTACCTGGGTCTCCAGGAGGTACATTTGCCTGTGAAAGGAGATCAAAATGTAATTTTAAAAAAATCTTTTTTTAATGCCTCTCATACCAACATGGAATGAACATGTGTCAAAAATTTATCGTATGTACTTAGAGAGGGAGCCAATGGGATGGGAAAGCTGATCCAAAAAGCACTTGAGGACTTAGTATTTATAGGCACTCAAGAAAATTGGGATAAGATGGCTGGAGGAGATACAGAACTGGTGACTGTTCTGCAGGGCAATGAAACCATAACTTTTAGGATTTCTTTGTAACAGACAGAAATCATATTCATCTCTACAAGGCACAAATTTGCAAGTTAACATGTTCACTTCAGAATCTGGACCCTAAAGAATAGTAAAAAGAGTTGCATAAAGGCACAATTCCTTAGAGAATTAAATATAAATAATTCCTGGACAGGCCTGTTAGTCAAAGCTACGGTGTAACATTGAAAGGACATACAGGCATCCATTTGCCTTCCTTTCAAGTTTTTCATCCTTTTCCTATTGACAGTTCTGATGGCAGGAATACATGCCACCAAGACCACATACTGCCAGTTGTACTTGGAACCTTGGCTCCCCTCCTCCAAAATGGCCCCAGTTCCAACATCCTGAACTTGGACCTCAGTCTCTGCCTCCCCACTTCAGCCACTGTCCTCCGGGAGACCTCAGCTCTCAGCCCCCCCCCAGTTTCCCCAAGTCCCCAGTCCCCACTGCCTCCCTTTCCTCCATTAGGTCCCTCTGGCCCCCAAGGCCCCAGAACACTCAAGCTTCTCAGACCTACTACCAGATGGATGATTTTAAAAGCAGACAAATCTTCCAAATCATGAGGGGAAAAAAGAAAAACCTTGCTATTCATATAGATTCTGATGGGTTACATTCATTTATTCTTTGGCCAATTTCACATCCAACATATCTCATTACATTTAAAAATAATAGTCACTTTGTTGTCTCATTTTGAAGAAGATTATCTGAAGTAGGTACAAAGTGTACCGAGGAGTCGTACCAATCATAAATTAAATAAGCTCCTTACAGCCAAAAGATTTCAAAAGCACAATAATAAATACATGTTCCCACAAAGCAAAGCAAAGCAAAGACTTCTTTGATGTGGGATGGTGGTGCAATTAAGAAATTTGATATTACGTGAGATGAGGTAAGACCATCTGGCAATGGACTTGCTTCTCTGCCTCCCTGTGCCCACCCAGGAGGGACCCGCCTGGCCACCAACAGCGAAGGCTTCCCAGGCTCAGGAGTTCTCACCTCCTGCCATTTGGCATTTTCACATACCACCCCCCCCCCGCCACCTTCAACCCTGGAGAGACATGACTCTTGCAGAATGACACTGGTGAACGCTGTCCTGCCACCATACCACACTCTCCGCTAACACTCTCACTCAACCCCCTCTGTCACTGTTGGGCAATCTGTCTGCCAGGGACTCACTGGAGCCCAGTGTGCACCCACTAATGTGGGGAAGAGAGCTGTCTTGTTGAAAAAGGGAGGATCCTGGAGGCAAGAAGTTGGGGAATCACAGTTGACATCCAGTCCTCAGCCTAGGAGAGGCGCTTCGCCTGTCAGCCTGTTCAGGGAGCTGAGCAGATCCCCAGGAGGGGAAGCAGCTTTATCTACCTTGTCCCAAACGTACTTGGCACACAGCTTTTCCTGTAGAGGCCTTGTGGTATGCATGTTGAGGATGGCTCCTCTGAGGATAGCCACACAGGTACACTTTTCCTTGGGGCGGAGGATGGGTGCAGGAGAAGGCCCCCTCTGAGACTGCCTTTCCACCCTTTTATAGGAAGTTATTCCCAACCTGACAAAGTGCTATGACCCCTGTGGGAGTTTTGTTTGCTGAGCCACACAGACTCCCAGCTAGGCTGTTGTTCAGAATCCCTAGGACACTCTAAAAGGGCCTCCCCAGCCCACCAGGTGCCCTTGGGGTTCTCTTCAAGGCTCTCTAGGAGGTCCTCTTGGCAGGAAGACAATCCTGCCTAGACCCCCAATGACCAGGCAGAAGCATTTCACCATATTGGGGGATACACTGAGATCAGCCTATTTCTACACCTTTCAAGCCTGAATTCAGGTTCATTCCCTGCCTCTCAGCCATGTCAACAGAAGTTTGTTGCCATTAATCTAATGCCAACAAGAGTCCTTAATCTGACGTGTGGTAAAAGAAGAAACTTTCTTCAAGTAAACTGTTTACAAAGTGGGAAACGCAGCCTCCAGAGGGGACAAAAAGTGCACCTAAGAGACGAAGAGAAGGCTGCCTTTTATAGAGAAAGTTCCTGCCCTGCTTCCTGATTGGCCCATTTTATGCAAATAAGGAATCCAAATTTGCATAGCACTGTCCCGATTGGTTGGCTTCTCAAGTTCTGATTGGTTGTTATGGAGCCCCTCTGGTCAGTATAAAAAAAAAATGAGGATATAACTGTGTAGTTCTGATTAGATGGCACAGGTCTCTCAGCCCATTGGTCAAAAGATGATACCGGGAACTCCTCTATAAGGGTTCACTCAGCCAGCAGGAGTACAGTGTAGGAGGCTGACAGCTCAGTCTGTGGCTTTCTCCTGAAATACAGAATGAATGAGAGACCCCCTTCAGCAATGGCTCCTAGACTCTAGTTTTGAATTTGTGCTTAGTTAACCATAAGGAGTCCTTGGCAGATATATTCCTTCTTGAGGTTCACATTCAAGGACCTGGCCATCCTTCAAGTGCTCTCCAGGTCTTCCAAGACCCAGAGGTACTCTGTCCTTCCTCTTATCTCACAGTACCCAGAGGAAAGTCATTGCTTTACACATCACCTTGCCTTCTGGGTCACCCCTCACTTGCCTGCTCCTCCTCAGCCCAAACCTCCCTGGAGGGGCTGCTGAGGAGACTCACATTTGAGCCTCTCGCCCTGAGCTCTTCTCTGGGCTCCACCCTCAAATTCCCGAACACCTGCAGTGGGATGACATTGTCTTTCCCCAAAACTCTCCTCCTCCCTTGCTTCCCGTTTGGGTTACTGCCCTTCTTGAAAGACCAGGAATCTTGGGGTCACCATAGCCTTCTCCAGCTCCTCCATTCCCTGCATCCCACCTTCCACCCACCCAGTCCCCACACACACCCTGCCAATGCCCCTCATGCTCCTCATGAAACATTCCCGCATCCCCCCCACCTCCCTCCTTCTCGTCCTTACCATCTCCCTCACACATTCTTTTCATGACCTCCTAACGGAGGAACCTTCCTTACCTTTTGTCTTCATCTGGTCTTCGCATCCCATCCGAGATGTATTTTCCCTGAGGTACATCAGGGAAATATTCTGGTCATATTCTTTTTTTTTTTTTTTTAAAGATTTTACTGGGGAAGGGGAACAGGACTTTATTGGGGAACAGTGCGTACTTCCAGACCTTTTTTCCAAGTCAAGTTGTTGTCCTTTCAATCTTAGTGGTGGAGGGCGCAGCTCAGCTCCAGGTCCAGTTGCCGTTGCTAGTTGCAGGGGGCGCTGCCCACCATCCCTTGTGGGAGTCGAAACCAGCAACTTTGTGGTTGAAAGGACTCACTCCAACCAACTGAGCCATCCAGGAGCTCAGCAGCAGCTCAGCTCAAGGTGCCGTGTTCAATCTTAGTTGCAGGGGCGCTGCCCACCATCCCTTGCGGGAGTCGAACTGGCAACCTTGTGGTTGAGAGGACGCATTCCAACCAACTGAGCCATCTGGGAGCTCAGTGGCAGCTCAGCTCAAGGTGCCGTGTTCAATCTTAGTTGCAGGGGGTAGAGCCCCCCATCCCTTGCGGGACTTGAGGAATTAAACTGGCAACCTTGTGGTTGAGAGCCCACTGGCCCATTTGGGAATCGAACCGGCAGCCTTCGGAGTTAGGAGCATGGAGCTCTAACCGCCTGAGCCACCGGGCTGGCCCCTGGTCCTATTCTTTTTGAGTTCTTTCGATGACACTGTGAAGCCCTTGGAATAAGATCCAAGTGCACAAACCAGCATTTAAAGCCATGTTCTCTCTGACCCCTGTCACCCTTTTTATCTGTAACTGTCCTTTTGAGCTGATCGTACACTCTAGTCCCTGTCCACGTCAGCCCTCATTCCTGCACTCCCCTTAGCCCCCAATGCCTCTGTCAGTGTCATTGCTCAAACTCCTACTTGTACTTCCACGCCCAGCTCAAATGTCCCTTCCTGCAAAAATCTCCCTTGGATTCTCCCAATTAGAATCACTCTCAAATTTCTCTGTCCTCCCAAGACTCAGTGGTTTACCCCATTAATGTTTCTCTAAATCTGTCTTTGCTATAGTCAGTTGTGAGTCCGTCTCCCCAGCGTGCTGTCCTGAAATCCAGGGCTGTGTCTTATTCACCCCTGAACACCACTCATGCTCCATAATCGAGCTCCATCAGTGGCAGAACTCAGTGGGGAGTGGAACTCTAGCAGGAGCTGGGCACCTTCAACATGACCTGTGCCGGCATCTTTGCAACAGGCCCAATACACTAGCCAATGCCCTGACCATTAAAAAATAACATTAATAAAATCATGACTTTATTATAGTTACCACTAGCTATTGTATTAGGTCATTATTGTCATAAGTATTTTTCTTTCTTTCTTTTTTTAATTTTATTTTATTAAATTTATTGGGGTGACAATTGTTAGTAAAATTACATAGATTTCAGGTGTACAATTCTGTATTACATCATCTATAAATCTCATTGTGTGTTCATCACCCAGAGTCAGTTCTCCTTCCATCACCATATATTCGATCCCCCTTACCCTCATCTCCCACCCCCCACGCCCCACCCCCCTTACCCTCTGGCATAAGTATTTTTCAAAATGATACATGAAGATTAAAAATAGAGTAAGTGAAAAGTAAAATTCAGGATCTTTGTAACCTTAAGGTTACCAGTCACAGCTTAATCTACACCTGGTCTCAGCTCACATTTCTTACTCAACCTTGAACCCTTCTGCTGGCCTCTGTTACCTCCTGAGACTGGGGCACAGACCCAGAATTTAGTTTTTGTGGAATTTGAAATGTTGGTGCCCTATATAGAACAGTTAGCAGCAGACAGACCTTGTTTTGAATCTGGATGATTATGGGCAAGTGTCTTAATTCCTCCAAGCCTCAGTGTCTCCATCTCTAAACTGGGAGAATAATTGGATCTACGACCTCTGATTATTGGGCCGTTGGAAGGGTTAAAATGTGTTATTTCATTCAGTGTGTGATACACTGAAGAGCTCAGCTATAAATAGTGAGGGTGTGCTGACCATTCTTCTTAGTGCCCCAGCCTGGCCCTCTCTAAGCTACAGAGAAACTGCTAGACTGTGCTGGTCTCTCTCCACTGTGAAAATTGCAGCTGTGAGTGCTGGGAGCTCACCTCGGGAAGGAGCAGTGGGGCTCCTCATCTGCCTTCCAACATTCCCTTCCCTGAGTTCCCACCACAGGACAAAAGATAAAAAGTGTTTTGGCCCAAATATCACCCCAGAAGCCTTGCTAATCACAAAAGGAAAGTGTTCCCTTACAACGCACACCTCTGCTTTGGCTACCTCACCCCAGCCATGCATCTCAGCATCATCCCCCAAGGACAGCCACACATCATGAGTTCCCAGCATCCCCACCTATGAAGCATTCTTGCCCAGACTATTTAACTCGAATGTATTCAATACTTGAGACCTAATTTCCAAAAATAGAGAGGAGAGAGGGCACCTGGGAACAATGGGATAAATCTGGAAGGAGGAACAGTCTATGAGACTGGCCTGATCTCTTTAAAAGTCAATGTCATGGGGTAGGGGGCAAGGGGAAGGTGGTGGGAGAGGACAGAGGACTGTTGGAGATCAAAAGAGTAAAGAAACATAATCACCAAATGTCATACGCGGTCCTTATTTGAATCTTGGTTTTTGAAAAATAACTGTAAAAGACATTTTAGAGACAGGGAAATTTGATTATGGACTGGGTGGTATTAGATGATATTAGGGGACTAGTGTTTACCGTGTTAAATGTGATAATGGTTTTGTGGTTATGTAGACAACTATCATTAATTTTCTGGATATCCATGCTGAAGAATTCAGAGTGAAATATCACAGTGTTTGCAGTTTACTCTGACGTGTTTCAGGGGGAAAATATATATATATATATATATTTTTTCAGTGTGACAAAATGCTAATAATTATGAGCCTAGGCAGTGAATAGGGATATTCATTGTACTAGTCTTGCAAATTTTTCACTTGTTTAAAAAATGTCATGATAAAAAGCTACAAGCACCTTGGGGGTCCAGGGGGGAGTTGAGACCTCAGCAAGTGTTCCGTTCTGTAATTCCCCCCAATAAGAATATAAAACGTGCAGTCTCCTTGGAGGGCAATCCTTCCTCCAATAAAAGGAACTCAGCTTCTAGAGCTCAGCTGCCTGGAGTTCAAACGCAAAGTATCCCTTTGTAGCAGCCGCTGTCTCTGACATTCTACAACTTCTGCAAACTGCCCTGAGGACAGACTTGTTTTGTCAAAACAGGGCTTGCGTTTTTCACTGGGGTTAATTACATCTTGAGCAATATTTTTCAACAGAAAGTTGAAGTGGTTGTGAGTGGTCCAATCACCTCTCTCCTTCCTTCCAGAAAAGGAAGGCAGAGGGAGGTGGAAGAAGGTAGGGCAAGTCTTTACTACTGACTTTCCTATGTCTTCAAGGACCTCAGAATTCCAGGAGAAATGCAAGGGAGGGAGGGAGGAACAGTGGGCATGGTCCAGGTAAAGACATATTGCTGAGTGTAACTATGGGCTTCAGTGGTGACTGACAAAAAATAGAGGTTCCGGGCTGGAGTAGCTTTGGAAGCCTGGCCACTTCAAAGCAATTCATTGTGATAAGCTAGTCATAACCAGGAGCCCAAGGCTGAATCCAGACCACTGATGCATCTTATTTGGCCCTCCATGGCAGTGGTGGTTAAAAACAAAACAACAACAGAAAACTCACTTTTAAAATTTAAATACAATTCCACAAATTCAACACACTGAGTAATCAGCCCCCAGACGAAACAGATCAAACAATATGACCAGCCCCCAGAACTCACTATGCACCCCCAAAGGTAATTATTTCCCTCGATTAGTTTTGCCTGTTGTTAAATTTTATATCAATGGAATCATGTATCTGCTCTTTTTTGTCTGGCTTTTTTCACGCAACCTGACTGAGATTCTTCCATGTTGTCACAAATGGCTGTAGTGCACGCATTCTCACTACTGTATGATATTCCACTGTGTGACTATACACAATTTATTTACCAATTCTCCTGTTAGTGGGCATTCCACTTGGCGGCTGTTATAAAACAATGCTGTAACCAGCTTTCTAAGCCATGCCCTTGGTACGCACATGTGCGCATCTGTCGTGCAGGGTGTCATGCGGGCTCTCAGCTCCCGCTCCCCACAGAAAAACGCAGGATATGGTGAGGGCAAAAAGGAACACCCATGGAACCATAGACAGGGGAGTCATACCACTATAGTCTTGCTGGCGGCTGGGTTGCAGACACAGGAAACAGGATTCACACAACCTGCAACCTGCTGCCTGCTTCTCTGTTAACCAACCAACCCCACTTGCTAACTTCAATCCGTGCTTGCTGGCTCAGCCACCATCTTCTTGCTAGCCCCCCATTTGCTGCTGGCGTAGCCATGGCAGTTATATTAGTGGCCAATGGCTCACTGGTTACAGCTGACGGCCAACTAGCCACAACTGATGACCATCCAATCACAGTTGATGGCCATTTACTACCTGAGTGAGCACCTTTCCACGTGAGGGTGAGAGCCTGGAAACTGCACTCCTGGCTCTGTCCCCACAGAATTTCTCATGGGTATTCATGAAGGAGTGGAATTGTTGGATCATCAGACATGCACCAGTGTAGCCCCATGGCACCTTATGAATTACTGAGATAGTTGGTAACATTTAGAACTTGAGAGAGTTAGCATAAACATCAGGATTATAGCTCTTCTTCCAAAGTGTAAAAATGCTGCCACACTGGTCCCACATTCTACCTTTGTGAGTTGAGGGTTTGGGGTCCCCATTTTGCTGCAGCACCCACCAGCCTGCCTTGCATCACCCACCTGGCTCCTGGTGTCACCTCGACTTTAGGACTCTTGGTGGTAAATGATCCACATGTGCTTTTACTTCCAGTCCATAATGAAAATTACTGAGCTGCCTTGGTTTCCCCAATGAGGTCATGCTGAATGAGCCCAGTGGCCCAAGGCTGTGATCAGGTCATTCCAGTGGCGTCTGTAGCCTTGGCCACTAACAAAATCTCCCTGATGGGGTGTGGTTGTGGTTACGACAGCTGAAGGCAGGGCAGGGTCCACCAACTGCTCTTTGTCTAGCACCTTCCAGGTGCTTCCTTCTGTCCATCCCAGCTCCTCTGCAGGCCTCCCTCCAGCCCCACAGTCACCGCCTTATTTAAGCGCGTGTCACCTGCAGTCCCATCTGGTAAATCAGCTCTTTCTTCCAGGCTGACTTCTCCTCTGCACTGGTACGAGGATGCCTTTTAATTTAACTTAAAAAAAATAAACGTTTGAATCACTACATGCCCACAGTTTTTTTTTTTTTTTAAATTAAACCATAGAAAATGATAGCGAAAAGGAAATTTCCTTCCCCTCTCCTCCCTTCTCCAAACCTCTTGGTTTCCCTCCCTAGAGGCAACCACAGTTTCTAGTTTTTTACCCATTTTTCAGAAATAAATATTTTATGCATACACACACACACACATACACTCACCCCTTGTCTATTTTTACACAAACCAGCGCATTCAGTATAATCTGTTCTGCACCTTGCACTTTATGCGGCTTGCTGGTCCCTCCACATCGGTATATATAGATTCCCGTTTCCTTTATAACAGCTGCAGAGTTTTCTCTCGCCTTTCTGACCAGCGTTTATTCAATCAGTCCCCTAACGAGGGTTATTTCAGTCATTTGCAGTCTGCTGCTATCACAAACAATGCTGCAATGAATATCTTTATACACATGTTTTGTGCACATGCACCAGCATATCTGCAGAATAAATTCCTAGATATGTGATTGTAAACCAAGGGGTGTCTGCATTGCTTGTTGGTCAACAGTGCCAAATTGCCCTTTGAAAGGGTGGTACCAATTTACACAGCCTCCCGCAATGTCGGAGTGAGCCAAAGTGAGCTCCGGAAAATGCATACCTGATCGTGTCACTCCTGAGTGCAAGCATCCATTCCCAACCCAGGCTGCACATTACAGTCACCTAGGGAAATTTCAAAGCAATTCTATATGTAGGTCCCCAAACCGCAAAGTTGATTTCACAGATATGGATGTGGCCCAGTCATTGGAATGTTTAAAAAGCTCTCCAAGGTGATTCTAGAAGGTTCCCGAGTAAAGAACCACAGCTTTAATCTCCAGTGGCTCCCCCAGGCCGGTGTAGAGTCCACAGTTCTCAGCAAGGGAGAGAAGCCCATCATTTTGGATGTCCACCTGCCTCTCTGCTCTCCTGTCTTGCTTTGCATCCCTGCTGATCTCCCATCAAGATTTACCCCGGGTCATGCCTTGGGGAGCGCTGCCCTGGCCTCCCTGGTGAGCTGTGTGTGCAGTGATATACGGAGCCCACTGGCATAGGCTTGCAAGAAACCCTCATTAGCATCTCTTCCCTGCTCAGCATTCAAGGATGTTATGTCATTAGCACAAAATTGGTCATGGTAGGAGTATTTACACTACAGTAATTGGCAAACTCTACAATCAGGACTTTTCTTCCCCTCAGAAAGCCAGTTATTATCATTTAACAGCACACCATTGTTTATTGCCTCTTCTGCTCACTCATGGCACCCTGAGACTCACCCACTCCAGCTCCTCTCATCTTTGTAATTTCTAATCGAGCATTTACCAAGTGCCAGGCACTGAAATCAGTGCTTCCCGTGCATTAACTCACTCACTCCTTACAATAACCATTATTGTCACTCTTTACAATAACAACTATCATTACCACGTTTTTCCTGAGGCACACAGAGGAAAGGTGACTTGCCCAAGGTCACACAGCCAGTGAGAAAATAGTCACAGCAGAGTGGATGGTCAAAAAATATTTGTTGCATGCATGGATGGATCCCAACTTCTGGAAGCAGGTGTTGGGAGGCCTGGCAAAACAGACGAGGCAAGACCTTCTCCTCAACAAATTGCAAGTATCTCTGATGGTTGCTGTGTGACCTGCCTGCCCCACCCCCAGTCAGGGCTTGTATTGCTGTTGTAATAAATACCACAAATTTAGGAGCTTAAAACAGGACACATTTATTATCTTACAGTTCTGGGGACCAAAAGCCCAAAATGGGTCTCACTGGGCTGAAAAGATGTCCAAGACTTAATCCCCGAGACCTGTAAATGTAATACTGACACGGCAGAAGGAATGGTGCAGGTGTGATTGAGTTAAGGTTCTTAAAATTCAGAGATTATCCTGGATTATCCAGTGGGCTCAATGCAATCACAAGGGTCCCAATAGGAGGGGGGTAGGCTGGTCCGAGTAGGGGATGGAGTAGGAGATGTGAGGACAGTTGCAGAAAGTAGAGAGATGTAGCCACAAACCAAAGAATGCAGGTGGCCCCTAAGAGCTGGAAACGGATTCTCCCCTACAGGAATAGCCCTGACAACACACTGGTTTTAGCCCCATAAGACCCATTTTGGTTTCCTGGTCTCCAGAACTGCAAGGTAATATGTGTGTGTGTTGTTACAGCAGCCATAGGAGACTCATACATGGTTACTTTATCAGAAATACATGACAGGCGGCAGTCCTTTAGAAGAGAGTAAGGATGGGCTAGCATGGATTGTCCTGCATCCTGGACTTCCAAGATGCTGGAAAGGGCTAGGCCCCACCCCTGGCTCCCTTCCTTAGTTAGCTGAGTTCAAGTACACACAAGAGGGAGGAACACTGGGGGACAGGAAGGCAGTGGCATTCAGCTAATAGATGACTGGAACTTTACCAAGCCCTGTGGAAGGACTCAGTGAATGCTTTGGGGCAGAGGCTGACAGCCCTGGGCACCAGGCTAAAGACAAAGGGCCTCTAGGTTGGGCTAAGTGACAATGCTGACAGAAGGCAGTGGGGCTGTGGAAAGAGCACTGGACTATGAGTCCTAACTGAGCCTGGCCCTGCCATTGACTGGCCGTGGGAGCTCAGACAATTCTACCCTCTTCTCTTGGTCTCAGTTCCTCTATGAGTTGTCAGAGGCTTGTACGAGATTAGCACCTCTCAACTTTTCCTTTAAAATACTTTTTAAATGCAGACTCTTTCCTTCAAACAAAATCTTTCTTGTGTGACTTGAGTCCCACTTAACAGCTTGCTGTTATTATAAATATTATAACAGCAAGCCCTTAAGTGGGACTTGCTTCACCCCAGACACTTTGTCAAGCGCCTTTTAAATGTAAATGAATTTGTTCAATACAATAGATAGGTACGTCCTATAATTTTCATTTCACAAATGAGTGAATTGAGGTTCAGAAACATGCTGAAGGTCACCGAGGAGGGAAGTGATAATTTGTTGATTTGAACTCACACACTCCAGACCCAAAGAGAACTGAAAGGCAGGGGGACAGGTTGGGGGAGAGTTAGCCAGAGGTTGAGATAAATAATAAAGAGCCGGGGGAGGAGGGGAGACAGAGAGAGGAGAGGAAAAAAAACCCAGCATGAGCTCAAAAGATCATTTTGGTGTCTGGTCCATGAGAGGTGTTGGAGCAGGTGTGAGGAAAGGGAGCAGAACTGGGGAGGGGGCAAAGAAGGGTCTCCATCACTAACAGGTGCCCTGGGGTCTCTTGAGTGGGCTGAGTGTGGAGACGGGGCCTGTGGGGCCTTGGCATTTATTTGGGTTACACTTATAGAGTCACGATGGGAAACTGATCTGAGAAGAGCTGCCATAGTAAGGCGGGGAGTCTCATCTTGGTGTCCTCTCTTTTGTCACCCCTATTCCAGTCCCCTCAGTCATTTCTGCAGCACCCTCAGTTTTCAATCATACTATTCGAAAACCACTGCCCAAGACCACCTCCATTCGATCGGCTTTTCTGCTCCTGTATGGATTCGTCCCCATCGCTAGCCCAGGCCACGGAAAGCCCACTGAGACCAGCAGCTCTTGCCACCCCCTCCGTGTGACTGTGGAAGACCCAAGCTCAGACCTTCCTCATTCCCAGATCCTCACCTCAGAACTCAAAGTCTCTGTTAAGTGCAGATTCCAACCAGCAAGGTGACCTTGAGCATGCCTCTTCCCTCGGCCTCCAGACCTCATCTGCAAAACGGAGCTAATAATGATAACTCCCCGTTGGAAGCCAAGAGACGGGGCCTCAGAACCTCTTAAGAAAATTAAGAAGAGCCAGTGTACATTGAGCACCTACATGAGAAGATGGTTTTGCAATTTCAGCCCATCACTGCTTCGACTGTCCTCACTTGACCAGTGAGAAAACTGAGGAGCAGAGAGGACAAGTGACTGAGCAAGGACACGCAGCAAGGTAGTACAGAGCCGCGGCTGGGCCCCAGAGCCTAGAAGTATGCCTCGTCTCGCCAGCACCGCACCAGCCATACCCACAGACGGGGACTGCTCTGTGGCTTCTGGTGTGACCTCCCCGAAACCCCTATTATTCTCTTTTTTTTTTACAAATGAGGCTCAGAGGTACTGACACCTGCCCAAGGTCACCAGACATTCACATTGGAGTTGGGGATCCAGGTGTATGTCATTCTAGGTTCACACCTCTTCCTGGTCCATCATGCACTGGGAACTCCCACCCAGTGCTGAGAGACTGGGTTCCTCTGAACGTGTCCCAGGCCTGGGCTGATTCAAAGCAGCAAAAAGTTCTTGTAGCCTCTACCTGAGCACCTGCCCACTGTCAGCACACACCGAGGAGCGTCCAGGTTGCCAAGGACAGGTAGCTGCAGATTCCCCGGCCTCAAGTTGTCCTCTGCTCCTTCCGAGTTATGCTTCTCCTTGGAGGAGAGGGGAGGATGGCTCTCCTTGCTTTCCAGGCGGTTGGCAGAGCGGCGGCTGCTGCTGCTCCTGTCTGCTGCCTGGCTGATGGAGAGATTATTTCTAAGCCCTTCCCATTCTCCACCCTCCCCCCTTCTCTTGCAGGACTACACTGGCTGTCCCCGTGGGACGCAGAGTGCAGAGCCCGGCGGCTGAAGCAGGACAGCTGGCCCGGCTCACTCCTAGCATGAACCCCTTAGACTCTCACCTCTTATAGGGAAAGGGGCCTCTGGGTCCTTTTAAAACCCCCACCCCACTCCCCCAGGGCTGTTCTGCAGCTGCTGGAGAGAGATGAACGGACTTCAGGTTTCTGGAGGAGGCAAGGGAAGAAAGATTGGAAACTAACTCTGCCAGAAACTGATGTCTTTGGGATTTTTCTTTTCTTCCCCTTCATCTCCACCACAAACCCATCTCTTTCAGGGGCATCAAGACATGGGCTCCCCTTGTCTGGCAGAGAGACAGCTGGAAACGGGCTCCCTGAGACAGGAGGGTGAGTTCAACTTCAGGGGAAGAAGTTAGTGTTTGCTATAGGGGTGGGGGTTTGTTTGCAGGACACTGTGAAACATTCTTGGCCAAAGTGCTGTTTTGAGTGACTACCTTTCCCGTGCTCTGTGAGGAGCTTTGTGTGCCAGCTGTTTCAGGGGGCAGTGGATTGCAAAATTGGGGTTGTGTAGTGAATGCAGAAAGGGCAGTTCTCTGGGTGCTAGAAAGAGCTCCAGACTGGGAGACAGAGTCCTGGGTTGGCACCAGATTTGTTGTGTGACCTTGGATGAGTCCCTTCAGCTCTCTGGGTATTGTTTTATGCAGTCAGAAAATGAGCACCTTGGGAAGGGCTCCCTGGATTTCAGAATAACTCTTCTCTCCGCAGGCTGCTCATCTTCCTCTGGTCATACATTGTAAACGAAGTAACGCATGCAGAATAACAGAATGTGTGGGGAGCAAGTGTGAAAAGCACAGGCTGTGATTCAACTCTTCACTGTCTACCGGAATCCAACTGGCTCTGAAACTGAGAGGAAGTTTTATTTCCATTCGGCTGTCGTGTCTTTCTCTAGATTGGAGTGCATCTTGGAATGTAAGGTTATAGAGCTTCTGAAAACAGCTCTGGCTACAATGAATAGCATAGGAAATGGTTGCAGGATGCTGAGGATGAGAACTATTGTGGAGGTGATTTTTTAAATGCATGGGCTAAATCTAAAACCCTATTGTAAGTCAAGTGCCCTACACAGGTCTGAAATGGCGAGAGCATTAGAGGCCCCTTCACTTTGCAGATGACAAGACCAAGGCCCAGAGAGGGGGAGTAACTGGCTCAAGGTCACACAGCAAGCGTGGCTGAGACAAGCATCCAATGAAAATGGAAGAGCGCTGTCACGGATAGTAAATTCCTCCAAATGAGAAGGCAAACAGAAGGGCTGAGGTGACCGTTGTGGAGCTGACTGCTGAGAGTCAGACGCCACGCTACGACAGTCACATTCATCCATACTTAATCTTTCTGTGCCTCTGTTTCCTCATCTGTAAAATGGAGATACTTATGTCTACCTCATGGGGTTGTTGAGATGAGTAAATATAGGGAAGCATGTATACAGGGTGCCT
The DNA here is from genome assembly GCF_036562045.2 of Rhinolophus sinicus. NCBI lineage: Eukaryota > Metazoa > Chordata > Mammalia > Chiroptera > Rhinolophidae > Rhinolophus > Rhinolophus sinicus. The sequence continues at coordinate 20,736,051 of NC_133760.1, forward strand.
GGCATGTCAGAAGAATTCTTAATATACACTTCATGTGTATTACTGCATGTAACCCTCACCGTGCACGCATGAGGTGGGCACTCAAATTACACCAGCTGGACAGATGAAGCAAAGGGCTTAGAGAGGCTGAGTAATCCACCTGTAGCGGCAGTCCATAAGGGGTCAGAACCTGGCAATGAACTTGAGAACTTCTTATGCTCCCAAGCTCTATTTTTAGCAACTGTTCCTTGCAAGGTTGGTACAAGTCTCGTCATGGAATGTACAATGCTGAGATCAGAGAGGTTAAGGCACATGCCCAAGACCACACAGCCTGGACATGGTACCGCTCTGACTTCTTCAACTCAGGACTGAAATCACCAAGTCCCAGTCCACGTAATGCCCATTTCAGGGAGATTCTTTTGGGATATAAGTATATGCTCCACCAGGAAGGGATGGCATTTGTCTCCTTTTGTTCACTGACAGATCCCAAGTATGTAGTAGATGCCCAATAAATCTGCGTTGGCTATAAGATTCAATGAATGAATAATGCACATCCAGTTGCAGGAAAGCAAGCATGAGAAAATGTCTGTGACCTCTAGGACTCTTCCCTGAGAATGACATCTCCTGTTTCCTTGCTCTTTTCCCTTTGGGTGCCAGGACGTCTACAGTGGTACCCATGCCTTCCAGAGTCAGGGGCCTGCATCCCAGACATCATCACTCTAGCTCCTGCAGTCCTTTGAGTCAGCTCTTGCCTGGCTCCGTGGAGCCACCGTCCATTAAGGGCCTTTACTACCGCAGGGCCCGGAAGGTGGGTGCGCTGGACGCCTCCCCGATGGCTGACCTGAAGAAGGAGATCCTGGTGAACGTCGGGGGCAGGAGGTATGTCCTTCCCTGGAGCACGCTGGACGAGTTTCCCCTGAGCCGCCTGAGCAAGCTCAAGTTCTGCCAGAGCCTCGAGGAGATCACGCAGCTGTGTGACGACTACGACCAGGACCGCCAGGAGTTCTTCTTCGACAGGAGTCCCAGTGCTTTCGGGATGATTGTGAGCTTCCTGGCGGCTGGCAAGCTGGCCCTCCTGCGGGACATGTGCGTGCTGTCCTTCCAGGAGGAGCTGACCTACTGGGGGATCGAAGAAGCCAACCTGGAGAAATGCTGCCTGCGGAAACTGCTGAAGAAGCTGGAGGAGCTGGCCGAGCTGCGCAGGGACGAGGCCCTGCAGCAACAAAGGGAGGCGTGCGGCCCCACCGTGCATGACTCCCGCTGGGGCCTCTTCATGCACTGGCTGCGGGAGATGGTGGAAAACCCACAGTCGGGGCTGCCCGGGAAGGTCTTTGCCTGTCTGTCCATTCTTTTCGTGGCCACCACGGCGGTGAGCTTGTGTGTCAGCACCATGCCTGACCTGAGGGCCGAGGAGGACAAGGTGAGTGAGTGGCTCCTGACCAGGGTCCCTTTCTCCACTGGGCACAGTGCCCTGGGCCCAGGAGACTTCGGGCCTCTGGACACGTTTTGATGTCTTTTAAAACAAGAAGGGGAAAAAAATGAATATTATCCAGTGTGGATTGTATTCATTTTTAGATCAATGCAGTTGTAAAAGATAAGCTTTAATATAGTTTTGGGAGGAAGTGGCCCATGCAGGCAAGGGTACCCTGGGCTCATGAAAGTCATGAGGTGGCCCTGCCTCTGATAATGAACCCTGGGCACTGATAAGCCTCCCCTGGTCTTAGCGGGCCAGGCAGGCCCAGCCTCACCGCTCCCAGCTCTGTGACCACTGTCAAATTGCTTCATGTACTCTTCGAGCCTCAGTTTCCTCCTCCATAAAATGGGTAGCATTTCTATGAAGTTTCAACATTCAATGCCCTCATCACATGTCCATTGAGTGGCTAGTCTGTGCCATGTACTCTGCCAGGCCAGCAATCCCTGCCTTCTTGAGTCAGTGTCCAGCGGACATCCCAGCTCCACTTTCAGATGAAGAAACTTAGGCACAGGGTACTTAGCTTCCTCAGAGTTACAGAGTAAAGGTGCTGATGGTGGCAGAGAGACAAGGTCCTCAGTTTTCCTGCTTGTTTCTTCTCTCCTGAACTTCTCATTCAGTCTCCCTGGATGGGGAGATGAGAGATGACTTGTAAGTGACTGCCACAGAGTAAAATATTTTCTTGCTTACTCCTGCACTCTCTTTCCAGGGAGCTGTGCGGATCCCAAGATCCCCATGGGGTCAGATGATCTGAGAAATGAGATAAGAACATAACATTTTGTTGGGAAGGTGATTGGAGAGCTTCAAACTGAGAACTGGCTTGTTTCCTCATTTTAAATGTTGCTCTATACTCCTCCCAGGCCCCCCATCACCCTAACTTATAGAGCTTACATTATAGTAGATGGAGGGAGCCCATAAACGAAACACACACATAAAACTGCACACTGTATATGGCCCATAACCGTGGTCAGTGCGCTCATTATTTGTTGAATAAAATGTACTCGTCTAACCTATAAACATTTTGTCCTAAAGCAAACCAACCAAAACGTTTTGCCTTTCAAACAGCTTTATTCCCTGTATAGGACTATCACCAATCATTGGTGATTTTTCATTCTTTAGCACGGTATCATGGGATTTAAGATCCTGCTCGTTCACAGAAATATTCATAAGTAGTAAAAAGACACTGCAGTAAAAAGATTAGGACACAATAAGTGGCCTCTGCCCCCTACCCCCCAAAGGTGCCCTCGATCCCAGTGCTGAGGAAGAACCCCTGGATTCCCACCAGCCTGTTCCTCTTAGGGATTTCCAGGGAGCCAGGACTGAGACTGTGCAGAGGGCCAAGGTCTTTTCAAAGCCTAATGCTTTGAAAATCACCCATAGTATGAATCGAGGCTTGGTTTAATGGAAATTCGGAAAAATCTAATTAGAGGTGGGCAAGAAGCCTGCAGAACCGTGCAGCCCCAAGTCTGAGTAGAGGAATCAGGCTGCCATTTCTATTCCTGGGATAAGAGGGGTGTCACCACCTTTGTGTGGGCTGCCCAGATAGAAGCCGGGAGGTGTGGCCCTCAACATAAGTGTGTGGACTTCCCTGTTTTGATAATAATAATAATACTAATTTAGAAAGTCAAGAGGCTGAGGCCTGGGTTCTTTGTTCTTTTTAAGCTATGTCCTTATGTTTGCATGAAAAGATGGTGTTCTCGTCCCACTGCATGTGCCTGGTATTTCATACTTGCCTCCAGGTGTATCAGTCTGAAAGCAGCGATTCAGTGAGCTGCCTGTGGACACTGAGTCTTCCTGAGAGGCTCTGATGGTATCCCCTCAATGAATTAATGCCACGTGGAGGGACAGACACATCTGGGATATGACTCACAGAACCCCTCCATCAGACACGGAGGGGGTGTAACGCTAGGTTGGAGAATTAAAAGACACCTGAGCAAAGCAGTCTTCCTTTTCCTGTTCCTTCTGCCTTCTCAAAGCAACACCCCTTGGAGTAAACTTGGCAGTTGGATGAAAGCTCTGTGCCCAAGACTGTAAATTAAAACGGAGGAGGCAGTATAAACAGAAAGGACCAAGCCGAGGGCCTAAGCACCTCCCGAAGCGTTCAGACCTTCCTGGATTCCTTGGGGGAGCTCATCCCCAAAGGGATGAAAGAACGATACTTATTCAGCGCCCCTCACAAGGCTGGCATTTGACAGAACAGACTGAATCCTTGCAGCCGCTTTGGAATGTAGATGCTATGGCTGCACCCATTTTACAAAATAGGAAACTGAGGCTCAGGGAAGTTTGATCACTTTCTTAAGCTCACAGTTAGGAAGTGGCCGAGCCAGGATTTACGCTCACCTCAGCTTGGCTCTCAAACTGTCTTCCAAGGTGGGGCTACTCTGCATGTAGTCCAGACCCTGAGCCTTGGCGGCCCTCGCGTTTCCCAGGCAGCCAGGTTTTATGAGGTGCTTCTCTGTCCAGCATTGTGGTTCAGACTGCAGACACTCTGGGTTTGCATCTTGGCCTAGCCCCGTTATGAACTCATTGAGCTCGGGAAACTCAACCTCTTTGGAGCCTCAGTTTCCTCATTTGTACAATAGGGATGCTATTTTCTCAAGGCTTACGGTGAGGATTAAACGAGTAATTCGTGTAAGCAAGTGGAACAACGCTGACACTTAAGAAGTGCCAGTTAAAAAAAAAAAAAAAAAAAAAAAAGAAGTGCCAGTAAATGGTAGTTGTCATCATCACTATTCACTTATTAGGTACTATTTAACAGGAAATCATAACATTTATTCACTCATCCACAATTATTGAGTGCCTGCTAAGTACATTTTTCTAGGTGCTGCAGACAAGAGAAGACAAATTTCTTATCTTTGGAGCTTATATTCCAAGCATTCCTGATTCATTTTTTTTTTTCATTGAGGTGAAATTCACCCAGCATAAAATTAACCATCTTAAAGTGAACAATTAATTAATTTGGTGGCGTTTAGTACACTTACAATGTTGCGTAGCCAACACCTCGATTAAGTTCCAAAGCATTTCCACCACTCCAAAATAACACCTGTACCCACAGACAGTCACTCCCCACCCCTCTCCCCACACCCCAACCCCTGGCAAGCGCCAGTCTGCTTTCTGTCTTCATGAATTTCCCTATTCCAGACATTTCATATAAATGGAATTATACAATATGTGGCCTTTTGTGTCTGGCTTCTTTCACTCAGTATAATGTTTTCAAGATTCATTCAGGTTGTAGCGTGTGTCAGCACTTTGTTCCTTTTTGTGGCTGAATAATATTCCACTGTCTGATATACCACAATTTGTTTCCCAATCCATCTGGTGATGAATGTTGCGATTTCTTAGGTTTTTTTGCTTTCCTCTGCTCAAGTCCTCTGTCAAGATTGTCAACCCTGCCACTTATGCCTAGCACCCTTCCACGTGGCCTCGGCCCTTGCCAGGCAGCTCTGCTGGTCAGAGTGCTTTCCGTCCTGCTGGAGGAGGCTGAAGGTCACTGCCAGCCGCAGCTGCACACTTGCCCCTCCTCTCTTGATCTCCTTCTCCCTCTTTACTGCTACTGAGATATCCCAGTGGCTGCAGACAGACAGCACCTCATCACAGTAAGGAGCCAGACTCTGTTTTGCTAGTCCTGGGTTTGAATCCCAGCTCTGGCACGCCCTGGCTCTGCCCTTGGATGAGTCACTCTATTTCTCTGTGCCTCTGTTCCCTCGCCTATAGAAGTGGATAATGATAACACCTACTCAGAGGGTGGCGATGGGATTGAATGATCCTATTTATCATGTGTCCTTTGGGACTCAGCTCACACCCCCCAGCTCATCTGTTTTGCATCAACTTCTCTCCCAGCTCCACAAAACCCAGATGGCAGCGGCAAAGTCAGTGGCCAGTTGGCTCAAATGTCTTCTTTGTCCATTTGCCTTGCCGGTTCTCATCCGTCGTTTGCTCATGCATTCAACAGACCTTCCCTGAGGGCGTCCTCTGTGCTGGGGACCCAGGGGGGACAAGTACAGGCACAAACCCAGCAGCCATTTCTCTTTCCACCTTCGATTCTACTCCTGTCCCAGAGGTTTGCTCAATGCACACGGACTGCTGCTGTGCACAGTGCCCCAGGGGGTCACAGAGCCATTGAGGGGCTTAGGCTGGGACAGCGGGGCTCTGCTTCTCACTTTCCCTCACATCCTGTCCTGTGGCTTCAGCATCTCGCTAAGGTGCAGGGCTGGGGAAGGAGGGGGACACAGAGAGATTTGCTTTTTTTAAAAGACCGGATAGAACTATTGGGAACACCTTGACAGAACAATGCCCTCCTCATGGGGTTGCAACTCACCTTTTGGGCTGCAATTTCCACCTCCCTGCCTTTAATAATAAGCCACATGCTGGAGCCAGCTTCCCCTCTTCCTGTCCCTTTCTTGGATCATGAATCAGCTCCATAAAGAATTGTCTGCTCTCTGTAGACTCTCTGTGTTCAGTGACGTTTGGTAATAGCTCTAAGGAATTCTTCTTAACCTGTTTGTTTGTTTGTTTGTTTGTTTGGGGGTTTTCTTCTTCCCAGCTCAGTCTCCCTATGTTCTAGCTAAGAAGATGTATTCCCCATTTCCTGGACAGGGCCCACCTTTCCTGGGTCTGTGCTGTTTCTCCTGCCTAGCCATGCTTTCCTTGTCTCTGTGCCTAGTTCCTAAGCCCCATCTGCTTAGGTCCACACATTCTCAGAGACCCTGTGTCCCAAGGTTGGGGAGTTGGGGCAACTGGGAGGAGGGAGTACAGGGGAGGGGGAGACCTGGGGAGAAGGGTCTATGGTTCAAGGTGAGGGGGGAGCAGGGAGAGGGTTGTGAAAGGGGGTATAAAAGAGAGTAGAACTGGCAGAGAGGAAGAGAGAAGCCAGGGACAGGCATGAGTCAGCAGGGCCAGGCCCTGAAGACTCTCAGAGGAAACAGCCTGGAGCTGAGGCCAGAGCCAGAGGGGGAAAATCACAGGCAGGAGGGAGGGAAGGAGAGAGAAGCCCCCACTGCTGAATGGAGCAGTGCGACCAGCACTGAGCTAAAGAGGAGGTGAAAGTGGCTGAATATGGCCATATTCCCAAGGGGGGAGCTGGCAGGCATTGATGCGAGAGAGAAGGTTGCAAGAAAAGATCTAAGGTCAAGAACTCAATTCTGAATCCTTCCCAGATGGAACTTCAAGAACGAGCCCTCACTGAGCCTGCAGCGGTCTGCTGGGCAACCTGTCCAGATGGACCCTCAGGGACGGTGGCCTTGCCCTGGGAAAGGCCTGCCCGCCCTCTAACCCCTGAGCCCTTCAGAGCAGCTCTGCTCTGGAGCTTTGGAAAAGGAGTTGGGCAAAACTGGGGTTCGTATTCATTGCCTCCTCACTGACTGGCTGGGCGCCTTCAGCTCGGATGTTGGCTTTTCCTGTTAAGATGTAATTCATACACTAGTATATTCACCCTCTTATAGTGCAACAAATCAGTGGCTTTTAGTATAGAGTTGTGCAATCAACACCATTATCTAATTCGAGAACATTTTCATCACCCCCCCCACAAAGAAACACTGCACACACTACCAGTAACTCCCTGTTCCCCCCCCCCACCCCCAGTCCCATGTGACCATGAATTTGGTACTTTCTGTCTCCATGGATTTGCCTTTTCTGGGCATTTCACATAAATGGAACCATATACTATCTGGCCTTTTGTATCTGGCTTCTCTCACTGAGCATAAGGTTTTCAAGGTTCATCCATGTGGAAGCATGCATCAGTACTTCATCCTTCTTAATTGCTGAAGAATATTCCATTGCATGGCTAGAGTACATTTTGTGTATGCATTCATCAGTGGACTGGCATTTAGGTTGTTTCCACTTTTTGGCTACTATGAATAATGCTGCTGTGAACATTCACGTATGAGCTTTGCTGCGGATGCCTATTTTCAATTCCTTCAGTTGGAGTAGGAGTGGAATTGCTGGGTCAGACAACAAATGCACACTTAACTTCTTGAGGGACCACCAACCTGTTTTCCACAGCAGCTATACTATTTTACCTTCCCACCAGCAATGTTTGGGAGCTTCAATGTCTCCTTGCCAACACTTGTTATTTTTTGTTTTTAGCCATCCCTGTGAATGTGAAGTGGTATCTCACTGTGGTTTTGATTTCTGAACCTGTTTGGGTTTTTTTTGTGTTTGTTTTCCCCCCCAGTTTTACATAATGGAAAATTTCAGGTATTTACAAAATAAACAGAATGATAGAATGTACCCCAAGTCCCCAAGACTTAGCTTCCAAAACTGTCTACATCTGCCATTCTTGTTCTGTCTCTCCCCACCCACTCCCTACCCCCAGGCGCTTATTACCATTCATTTTATTATTTTTCAGTTTTCTAGGTAAAAAATGTATACACTGAAATGCACAAATCTTAGCTATACAATTTAACAATTGGATATCCCCCTCACCCCAGAAAATTCATGTGCCTTCACAGTCAATCCCTACCCACCCAGAGACAGCCACGTTTTTGGTGATGTGGCCCACCCCAGATAAGTTTTGCTTGTTCTTGAACTTCACATAAATGGAGACATATGTCTGCCTTGTCTTGCCCCACGTCCTGTCTGTGAGATTCATCCATGTGGTCGCCTGGCTCATACCTCCAGACTTCTCATGTTCTTCTTCCCTGCATGAGAGAACCAGAGCACACCTCATTTCCCCCCGTGACAAGAGGGCAACCAGCCATCTTGGTTTGCCCAGGCTTGAAGGGGTTCTGGTGACCTGGGACCTTTTCTGTGCGCAAATCCAGACATCTCTGGGCAAACCAGGATAAGTGGTTCACGTTACCTACAAAAAGCAAGCAGAAACTTTCTCAGAGAGAAAGAGTAACTTTTTTCTTTCCTTTCTATTTTTCTTCAAGTATTGTCTCACCTGGGAATTATTTCCTTATTTCGAGCCCCATAAATCACCACCACCCCAACACCAGCTGCTAACGGGTCATTTCTCTGAGAACCAGTGCTGGGAGGTTGGTTTAAAGATGCAAAGTGGAGCAGCAGTGCCCGGGGTGACACGGCAGAGGCAGAGCGCTTGCTGCAGTGCAGGGCTGTGGCCAGCACAGCCAGGGCCAGGCCGCAGGAAGGAGGTGGGCCCTGCATGCTTTGCATATCCAAACGCCAACACCAGAGGCCGAGAGAGGACCCACAGAGCCTTCTCTGCCTCTCAGGAGTCACCTTCCTGAGCTATTGGGTCACTGACCTAGAACTGTTCTTCCCAACTACAAGAGGCTCTTAAGCCAGGAGGAAAACTCCCAGAATGTCAGAGATGAAAGACGCCTTGGGAGAAGATTCTGGCCCAGAGTCTGAAAAACTTCCAAGTGCCTCTAAGTCAAAAGAGGGGTCTGCTAAAATGCAGGTCCCTGGGCCCCACACCAGGGTTTTGATTTTGTGATGGAGGCCCAAGATTCTGCATTCATCACAAGTACCCCGGGGGATTCTGATGCAGGAGGTTCCGAATCAGCGTTGAGAAATACTGATTTTGTTCCAACCTCTTTATTGGAAACTGAAGCACAGAGAAGGCCGTGACCACTGCTTGGTCACACAGCAAATTTGTGGCAGGATTGGGGAATCAGGATCCCGAACTCCTGAGACCTCTGAGATCCTGAAGCAAACCCGGGCAATAGTGGCAAAGACTTCCCAGAGTGTTGGAGAATTTCCTCAGAATCCAGTGATAGGAGGAGGATATTGTTACCCTTAAACTGACCAGACAGGCTATGTCTGTGATCAGTGAATCATCTCATAAAGATAGCTACAATATATTGTGTGCCTGCAGGGGCAGCAGCCTGCTAACTACTTCACATGCATCACTTCTATTCATCACAGCACCTTCCGGGGCATAGAACTGCAAGTCCAGAGAGGCCAAATGACATCCCTGTGTAAGTGGAAATGTGAGATTTGAGCCTGAGTCACAGACGCTCTGGACTCTAAGCCCTCAACAGCACTCCACAGCCTCCCACCCCTCGGTAGACCAGACACAAGTCAGGAGAGAAAACTAGCTGCCTCCCCACCCCCCTTCCCCCGACAGGCAGATAGATATCAGGACCCACCAGCCTCTTTCTCTTCCTCCAGCAGCCAAACATAAAGGACATTTCAATTTTAGTATTCCTGTGGGCCCAGGAACTGGAAATAATTTCTTTTTCCACTTCACAGCTTTTTAATCCAAAGAAAACTGCAGTTGTCAACATCTTGCTGTTCACTCAGGCAACTGGCTTCGGTCATTCATTTACTCATCCATCATAAATATAAATATATAAAAATAAATATAATATTTAGAGTTAGTTTCTAAACTCTGGCTCCACATTAAAATCATTTAGGAAGCTTCTGGAAAGTTCTACTGTTCAGGCTCAAACCTATATCGATTAAATTAGAATCTCTGAGGTCCCAGCCCAGACATCAGAATTTTTTCAAAGCCACCCCCCCCCAACCCCCCCATCCCCACAGGTGACTCTGACGTGCAGCCAAGGCTGGGCACCACTGCACTGGGCCAGTACTTCTCAAACTTGAACATGCACACACATCACTTGGCGGTCTTGTTAAAATGTAGATTCTGAATCTTTGGGGATGGAGTGGGACCCAAGAGTCTGTGTTTCTAACAAGCTCCCAGGGGAAGCAGATGTTTCTGGTGCCAGGACCACACTTGGAGTAGCAGAGGTGCAGGTGGGATGCTCTGTTAGAAGCCAGAGGCAGGGCATGTGAATGACACAGTGACTCCACAACAGCTCCCACCTAGCTGGACTCTCCCAGGGAAGCAGACCCTGTGTGAACAATTGCATTCCATGTCGTAGGGCCCTTCTTGGGATGCAGGAGCCCTCTCTGCACCACCAGCCTCCAAGACCCCAGAAATGACAACTGCTTCTCTAGCACTTTACCCCCAGAGCCTAACTCAGGGCCTGGCACAAGGTGAAGCCTCCGTATATTTTTGTTGGATGAATGAATGAGGGATGGTGGGCAAAGAAGTCATAAAATAGAGTACAGTGGCTGAGAGACCATCTACTATGGATGTGGGCTCAGGCAAGTCATTTCACCGCTGGGAACCATGTCCTGAGCCATTTAATGAAGTTGTGCCGCCTGCTCACAGCATCACCGTGGGGCTTATGTGACGGCACTACAGCAGTGCCTGGTATACAAGAGGGCTTGTGTCGGAAAAGGCGAAGGTTGGCTGCTATAACAAAAAGGCTCCAAGATAGAATGGCTTTAAACAAAACAGAGGTTGATTTCTTTCACAGAGAGTGATCCAGTGGACAGCTCTCAATCAAAAGACCCAGATTTTTTTCCCCTTGGATGCTCCATCCTCGACTGGGGCATTGGTCCAATCTGCTGGTTCTGAGCTGGGTTGCAGGGCCAAATGGGTTGTGCCAGCTCACAGGGAGAAAGAATGTGCAGGAATTCACCCCAACATCTTGGAGGTGGCATACATCACTTCTATTTACATTCCACAGGCAGGGACTTAATTATTTGGCCACACCTAGCTGCAAGCAAGCCTGGAAAGGTGGTTTCTGATCTAGGTGCCGAGCTGCGTGCCCAGCCACAATTTGATAGCTATGTAAAAAGGGGGTTTTGACGGACAAGTGAGAGTCTACAGCACAGCTCAATTGATATAGAGCGATAATATATCGAATAGAGAGAATATACAGTGTATGTAGAATCTATACAGAATCTATTTAACATATAGAATCTATACATGGAATCCATATATGGAATCGATATCTATACTGATTCCATATATACCTATATCAATATCGATATCTATGCCAATATAGACATACGGCATCGCTTTTCCGCCTGCTTATTTCCTCCCATTTCCGGCGCTGTCGCCCGACCACTCTGTACCCTGCGTTTTGTTGTCTCTCTAGGGTGAGTGCTCTCAGAAGTGCTACTACATGTTCATCGTGGAGACCGTGTGCGTGGCCTGGTTTTCCCTGGAGTTCTGCCTGCGGTTTGTCCAGGCCCGGAACAAGTGCCAGTTCTTCCAAGGGCCCCTGAATATCATAGACATCTTGGCCATCTCCCCCTACTACGTGTCCCTGGCGGTGCCAGAGGAGCCCCGAGGGGACGGTGAGAAGCCTGGCGGCGGCAGCTCCTACCTGGAGAAGGTGGGGCTGGTGCTGCGCGTGCTGAGGGCTCTGCGCATCCTGTACGTCATGCGCCTGGCCCGCCACTCGTTGGGGCTGCAGACGCTGGGCCTCACCGTGCGCCGCTGCACGCGCGAATTCGGCCTGCTCCTCCTCTTCCTCTGCGTGGCCATCACCCTCTTCTCTCCTCTGGTCTATGTGGCCGAGAACGAGTCCGGGCGGGTCCTGGAGTTCACCAGCATCCCGGCCTCCTACTGGTGGGCTATCATCTCCATGACGACGGTGGGCTACGGAGACATGGTCCCACGCAGTGTGCCGGGCCAGGTGGTGGCCCTCAGCAGCATCCTGAGTGGGATCCTCATCATGGCCTTCCCAGCCACGTCCATCTTCCACACCTTCTCACACTCCTACCTGGAGCTCAAGAAGGAGCAGGAGCAGCTCCAGGCGCGCCTCCACCGCCTGCAGAACGCCACCACCGCCAGTGAACATGAACTCCTGAAGGATGTGGATGACCCGATCCTGGAGGGACCCCCCTCGCCCGTCAAATACATTTAAGTGCAAACCTCTCATGAGTATGCTGGGACTTCAACCCATCGCCCTCGACGGATTTGGGCTGGAGAACACCAGGCACAGACCCTATGGTAGTATGTTTCTAGAGCTCAGGGCGTGCTCCCAAAGCTAGGAGGGGCTCAAGGCCAGAGATGTAGGTCCTTGTGGTTCTTGACCCTCCTGGCTGTGACAATCTCCCTTTGTTCTCATTTCCTTCCCAACAGAGTCTTCAACATCCCAAGCTGGGTTCCCACAGAACCCAGCCTACAGAATTCCATTCCTCCCCTAAGACCCTCTCTCCTGTGCCATCCCACCACCAGGAACCGGAGGGTCCAGTCACTGCAAACCCATCCGATCCGATCTCCCCAGCCAGCCTTTTCATGGGTTCCAGCAGGGATTACTGTGTTCTCCTTCTGTTCACCACCTCTAGTGGTTTTCCTAATGCAGCCGCCGCCCTCCTCCCCACTTCCCGCCCAGCTCTGGAAGCTCTTAGCCAAGAAGGCAGAACTGGCCTCTTTGCGTTAAAGCGCACAGTGGCTGCAAGCCTGCCATCCCTCCTGACTTGCCTGGGACCTGGGCAGGACAGCACAGCAGGCCCTGCTTTGCCAACTGGATTCCAGGTGGGACATTCTCTAGTTATCCAATCCTTGGCCTTGACAGAGGCAAACTCTTGCAGGGGGCTCTGCATTGTCCCTCGAGAGCACCCTGTTCCTGCTGCTGCTTTCTCCAGAATTGCAAGAACCTTAGTTTTCCACCCTCAGCTTCGGGGGTAGGGCTAGATCTGTGATTTTCTGGCTGGAGTTTCATGAGGAGCCTCAGGGCTTCCGTGTGGGTGGAGAATTCTTCACTCCATAGTGCAACATTGGCAAGTAATGATTTTTAAAAGGATGTGCGAATTTCTAGACAGCTTTCCCACTTCTAATCAGTGCATGTCCACAGCCCATTGAACTGAGGTGGCAAGCTTGTCCCGGACCAGGGAAGAGTATTCGACAGCCAGCAGAAGGCCTGAAACCCACATCAGATCCCACACCGGCCCTGCCTCTTCTAATTAGAGACCTGTTCTGTGCTGCGTGTCAGGTGCAATATCCTCACTCCAGCTCTGCTTATCGCTAGGACTGGCTTCCACCCAGGCATCTCCATTTTCCTCTGTTTCACATACCAGGCATCTCAACAAAAGCATGCAGGGACTGAAAGAAAAATAGGTGAGCCCAACACCAACATGGCAAGGTTCTAAGTGTCTTAGTACACATCCAGTGGAAATTCTTTACTAAATTAGAAATAGAAAATTGGAATCGAGTGCTCAAATGTAGGGCTTAATTAAACACTCTATTTTTTTTTCTCCACAGTAATGTCCTGGGGGGCTAGTCTAGCTTTGCAGAGTCCTCCTTTCCTTCGTGCTGATTGGCTGGCAGAGGGATGACAAGCAAGTTGCTAGATGGTCTCCTCATCCCCATTGGCTGGAAGGAGTCTTGTGAGTCCCAGAAGGGCTTGTTTTATCGGAGGCCAATGGGTGTGACTGTAGCCAAAGGGAGTAATTTTCCAGCTGAAGTCAAAGAGCAAATGGCCTTTCCTTCAAGCCATTTTCATGTTGTATTGTAGATACGTCTACCAGAGGTAACTTTAATATGTTGGCTCAATATCTCCTAGTCAGAGTTGAGCCCAAAAAGTGACTTGGAGATGGATGGGTTAATTCTTCAATACAATCTAAGTGGGGCTCCATCCACTGCCTCCCTTTTGATGACCTTTAAGACTTGAGAACTTGGTAACTGGAAGGACCATCAGAAGACAGTCTAAGCGGGGAGTTTCCCTGAGGGGGCCTGTGACCCTGTGGAGGTTATGCATCTGAGAGTGCACAGCTTTGAAATGGGGTCCAACGATTTCACCAGATCCTCGAAGGAACCCACAACCCCGCAAAAAGGATAAAAAGTTCTTAAGTAAATCAACGCCCACATTTTAAGATGGAGAGACCAAGGCTCAGAGAGGGAAAGCCACCTGTCCAAGGCCACAAAGCCAGTTCATTTAGTTAGATCCAAGTATCCTGGTTCCCAGCAGAATACGCTTTCTAGTACATCATGCTGCAGCTCTGAGCCTCTTCTGAAACAATGCCCAAACCCTCAAAGAAAATTTTCAAGACAAGATGGTAATAACACTGCAATGGTATCCTGAGCAGAGTAAGCAGGATTGTCTTGGGATGTCGGGGGCACCAACTCTTGCCTACCCTGCATTATATAACAGTGAACCTAGAAATTGATTTCACTGGGTCTTCCTTTTCTCATTGATTCCAAGGAGAGGGCAGATGAGATGTTGGTTAATGTCCTTCCCAGTGTGGGCAGTCTGTGATTCTGGATGTAGAGTTCATCTCAATAATTCATATTACAGAGGGGCAAGGGGCATGTAAGAAACAAGGAGAGAGGTGAGAAAGCAAAACAGACCATGGTCCCTGACTATCAACACAATTGCTCACTTAGCAAAAACCAGCAAGTAGTTCAAGTTTGAATAGTTCACTGAGATCTCTGTCCACCAGCTGCCTGCCACATTCCAACCCACCCCACCCTGACACCGCACCCACCAGTGCCTGGCTATGTATCTGTGTATCTGTACTTGCTCGGCTGCCTGCCCCTCTTCAGGAGCATTAAACTCCCTGCCTCCTCTTCCTTGTATTGAAATGCTGATAATGGGCATTGCTTATTGAATAACATTTTAAAACATCTTCTTTGGAAAACATGTCAAATTCACAAGAGAAAGTTTCAAGAACAAAAACAGCGCATAGAACACTGGAATATACCTCTTTTTTAAATATGTTGCCCGTTTGCATTATCATTTCCTCTCTCTCTCTCTCTCTCTCTCTCTCTCTTTAAATTATATACACAGAGTATGTTTTTCTGGGCCATGTGAGAGTAAGTTGTCTTTTGCTTTCCGAACTTTAGAATGTGGTCAGTGGAAGATCATTAGTCCAAGGATTCTTAGCCAAGAGTTTCCATAAAAGTCTGTGACCTCTGGAGATGACAGGCAACAAAGAATATGTACGTTGTATGTGTTTCAAAGTGCAAAGTGTTCAATGATTTTATCAGACTCTCAAGGAATCCATGACTCCCCATCAAAATAAATGGATAGGAAGCTCTAAGGTAAACCAACTCCATTGTAAGTTGCAGAGCCCAGGGAAACCCAAAAGACTTCTCTGTGTAGATCCTAACAGGGATATCCTCTTATAAAACCACAGTGCAGTGATCAATGTCAGTACATTTAACTTGGATGCAATATTTTAATCCAATCTACCGTCTGTTCCAATTTTGTCAGCTGACCTAATAATACCCTTTTGGGCTTTTTCCCCTCCAGGACAGGGTCCAGTGTAGGGTCGGATGTTGCATTTGCTTGTCCTATCTCCTTTGCCTCCCGTAACCTGGACCTTTTCCCACCTTTGATGTAGATGACACGGAAATTTTGGATGACTACAAACCCCTCTTTTTAATAGAACAGTCTCATTTTGTGTCCGTTCCACGTCTCCTCATGCTTAGATTAAGGCTGTGCATTCCCAGCCAGAAGTTCTGTCCCTCTCGCGGTATCATATCTGGGGTTGACATGCCCCTCTTGGGTGACGTATGAGCCCTTTATTTGGGAGGTGACCCCAGGAAACACTGGTGGGGGTGCGGAGAGCTGGAGAGTGCTGGCTGAGTCCAAAGGTATTCAAATAAGAAACAAAATTAACTTCTGCTACTGTGCAGGTCGGATAGAATGTGCCAGAAGGCCAGGCATGCGCAGGCCACCTCTGGCCATCTCTGTGAGGAAGGGAGAGTATCTGCTCGCAGATAAACGAATCCCTGACGCTCAGAGCAGACGATCTCTTTCCACCTGCGACCAAGTGCTCTTCCTTGATCCTGCCAACTATGGGCTGCCCATAGATTCTTAGAGCTAAAAGGATCTTTAGGGTCACCAGGCCCAACCTTCCCATTTTATAGTTGTGGACAGAGACCCAGGGACGGGACGTAATGTGGCAAGTCCCACAGCTAGGAGTGGCAAAGCCAGGACTACCCATCCAGTGCCCTCAGCTCTGTGCCTCCAGATCCTTGCCTGGCAGCTGTCTCATCCATCCTTTGACATCTCACCAAGGGGCACCTCCAGGAACACAATGTCAGCTAAAAAGAAAACATAAAAAGAGACGCTGCTGGCTGTCTCCGTGGGCCCTATGGCTCCGGTCGTCCCAAGCGACCTTGGCTAAAGCTGCAGAGCCCAGCCCTGCCTCAGCGCAGCCTGCTCTGGATGACACATGGAGAACATGTGACTGTTACAACTCACCTTCGCTGTAAGGGGGACGAAGCCAAAGAAAAGGGAATGAATATGGGCACCCTGAGCTAAAATTAGCCAATCTTGCTGTTCCAAAGGCTTCCATTGTACTCTGCCAAAGACCAGCGTGAAAGAAGACCCCCTGGAAAGCTCAGCAGTTTCACCTGGCACCTTCCTAACTAAGCATTGGGACTTTCCCCCTCTGCCCCTCCCAACTCCCAGAGAAACGTGAAACAATGTTAAGGAGTGATGTTGGGGCTCGTCTGGTGTATTGGGGCATGTCTAGTGTCAGAGCAGCTGGGGCTGACCTTAGGACGTGAGGGGAGGTGGGAGGGTCCCCCAAGTGAGGGGTGGCAGGGGTCACAGGTCACCCATCCCAGGGCCACTGCCACGTCAGAAGTCAGGAGGGGCAGTAGTTAGGTTCTGGGGCAGTATTTTTTAAGTGTCTGCCATGTGCCAGATATTGTTCCAGCTCAGTGGAGACAGTAGTTAGCAAGACAGATGCTTGCGTGGGCCTGAGTGGAGGGGAGGAAGGGAGGTAGGAAGGCAGACCACAAATAAGTCAAGAAGGAAATAAACAGGACAAGCAGAGCTTGTGATAAGTCCTAGGAAGAAAGAGGACAGAGTGGTAGTGGGAGAAACCATACACGGAGGCACAGGGGTGCCAAATTTGAACAGGCTTCTGAAATTGAAATGGATTAGCCAATATCTGGTTCCTCGTTCACATTTCCAGCCTCCCTGCAGGTGTGTGTGTGGGGGGGGCAGGGCCGGAGTTCTGGTCAGTAGAATGTGGTGGAAGGGGAACGCGCCACTGTGGGCCAGTTGCAAACACCTGCTGCGTGATCCTTTACACCCGCTACCCTGTGCAGACTCAAGATATACTCAAAGTCCTAAGACCGGAGTCAGTAAACTATACCTCCCTCTGCCTGTTACTGCAAATAAAGTTTTATTGAAACATAGCCATGCCCATTCATTCAGATATTGTCTAAGGAGATTTGGGGCTACAATGTTAGAGCAGAGTCAGACAACGGACTGTTACGGCCTTCAAACGGGAGGTATTTACTCTGGCCCTTTGCAGAAAAAGTTTGCCAGCCTTGCTGTCAGGGCGATGGAGCCAAAAGATGGAAGGAGCTGAGTCCCCGAACTCCTGCATGCTGACCACCGGCATTAATGGATTGCACCCATAAGCCACTGAAACTGGAGGGTTGTGTGTCGCAGCAGTTGGTCCACCCTTCCACCCTGCACCCCGTGGACAAATGTCTGTTTTCTATAGAAGTTTCCAAAGGCATCCTTGAGCCAGTCAGTCATCCCCTGGCTGCTGGTCCTGGCGGGGTCAGGAGGCCTGGCTCTCCAGCCGCCTTGGCTGGCTCTGGTGATCTGCCACTCTGGGAACAACAATCTGCACCCACAGTGCAATAGGAAATCTCTGTGGGAAAACACGCATGCAAACCCATTACCACCTCACCCAGAGTGGGGGCAATGCAACATGTGATGTCTTCTCAACTGACACCTACTCTGGGCACTGGGATCTTTCGAAAGTAAATTAACCAGCTCCAGGCTCACCCTGGGATGGCACTAGGAAAGATGAATCCAGGGTGTCAGAGGATGCTGGGTGTGGGTGAGGCTGTGGAAAGGGTGTGGGGTGTCTACGATGTGACCGACTGAGCTGCCAGGACCCTGAAGTGACAGCAAGGCATGCTGATGGGTTGTTTTTTGTTTTTGTTTTTTCAAATTTATTCTTCATTCATTCATCAATAAATCTTTATTGTGCCAGACACTGTTCCAGGCCCGGGGGGCTCAGCAGGGAATGAAACAGACAAGGAATAAAGCAGGATAGGAGTGGGATTGCAATTTTGTAAAAGGGTGACCTGGAAGGCCTTTCTGAGCCATGACATTTGAGTAAATTCTGAAAGAGTGAAGGGAGCGAGATATGCAGATTTCTGGAAACAGCATTTTGGGAAACAAGAAACAGCAGGTGCAAAGGTCCTGAGGCAGGAATGTATTTGGTCCTTCAAAGGACGGCATGGGGGCCACCATGTCTGGAGTAGAGGAAGTGATGGGGTGGTGGAAGAGGTGAGGTAAGGGACCAGTGGGACAGGTAAGGGACAGGGCAGGGCTCCCTAACGTGGCACACACAGCCTGTGGAGAGTCTACTTGTGCTCCCTTCCTGGCTGTGGGATGCTCCCTGCAGTGCCTGGTCCCTCCTCATGGGGTGGAGCCTCTCAGTCCGTCCTAGCTCCATGTGGGAAAAACCATTAATGTTCCATGTTACTGAGTTTGGATCAACAGGCATGTGAGCAGAGCGATGTGGGGAACCTCTGGGTCATGTCTGTCCAGAAGAGGACAGCCACCTTCTGTTGAGGTGAGGATGGTAGACAGTGAGGAATAACCTCTGATGAAAGCCAGAGTCTGGGGCTGTTTTTGTCACAGCATCTTACCATGTGCCCAATGTTTTTTTTAAGCTGTCATTTCACCACTAACCCAGGGAGCGGAATGACAATTTATAGAGAAGGTCCTCTTTCTCTAGACTCTTCACTAACTCTTCTCTAGGTCTTACTGACTGCTTCTGCAGGGCAGAGAAAAAAAAAGAGCCACAATAAAATGGAAATTTTCTAAATGTCTTCTAAAACCCTCTTTTAGGAGAGGGTTACTATTTTCTCCCTCTCACCCACTCCTGTAAAGAGGAGATCCCATACATCACTGATCTTCCATTCAATGCTTGTCTATCAGGCATCTTCTGTGTGGGAGACCCACAGGGGAGGATGGAGAGAAACAAACAACTGGTCTACCTCCGGAGCTGAGTGCGGACAGGACTGACAGCCACTGCCTGAGAACTGCCAAGGGCCAGGAACAGTGCCCGGCCTAGGTCCCAGTTTACCTCAACCTAACCCTGCGGGCTACGCATTTGTGAGTGACTCACATTTGCCAGATGGGGAAACTGAGGCTTGGAAAGGTGGAGTGGCCCCTTGGGCTAAGTCTACACTTCCACTCAGTGGGAAAGACCACACCAGCAGAGGGACAGCACGGTGCAGGGATGAGGGGGGGTGGGGGTGGCGCGGGTGCCCAGTGTCTCGGCAAGATCCCCAGAGCTCAGAGCGGCAGGGAACAGAGCAGGGGAATGATTGCAAAGGCGTCCTGGAGGAAGCAGCATTTGATTACGTCACCGCCTGATTTAGATTCTCCATTTCAATAGCAGTGTTCATCATCACGCTGCAATAATAAATAAGCTGAGTCAAGGGAACTGAGCGAATATTGTGTAATGAGGACTGTCTTGGGAGAAAGGGATTGGACAGGCAGATTTATGCAGCATGGGGACAAATACTACTTACTTGGCAGAACATAGCCGAGTTAATGTCATTTTGAATAAGTTGTTTACCCAGTGATTATGTGATGAATGAATATCAAAAGGCTCATTGCATAAAACTGCAGTTTGAATGGTTACTATATTCCTAGATTTGATTGCAGTCACCACTGCAGCACAAAAAGTAAATCAATTTAAACTGTCTCCTGAAGAAAACAATGTGTAATAAATGGGCTAATTAACAGGCTTGGGTGTTTTAAAAATCCTCTCCATCTTTGAAAAAAGTAACCACAAAAAAATCATTTCAAAGTTGGCCTTAGAAATTAAAAAAACAACAACAAACAAACAAAAAAACTAACGATAAATGTCTCCTCAGTTACACAAAAAATAGTAATAATGATAACAATTCAGTGCTTACCTGGCTTTGAGACCCTCCCTCCTGGTTCACACTTCCCTCCCTCTGATCTTCCTCCCAGTCCTTCTCACATGCACCTTCCTGAAAACCTCCCTTCTCCTCCTGCCTGGACTCCCCTCTCCTGTCCGCTCACCAGCCACCTCTCAGCCTCTCCCAAGCACGCCAGGCTGCAGCTCTCTCTCTGAAGGGCAAAATTGCATCTCCCACCTCTGGTGGCCATCAGGAAAGAGCAGAGGTGAGAACGTCAACGCTATGAGGGAACTGTAGGAACCACACCACCAAGTTCTGTGTATAAAAGAGGTTGGGAGTTTGGTCCAAGGTCACAGAAGTAAATCGAGCAGTAGCCGAGGCAGTGACGGATTGAAGGGCTCAGAAGTAGATGCCTGCACGGAAACCGCAGCACCACCTTGGCCACATATGCTCTTCTGGACCCGACTTCACCTTGTGAGTTTCCCCACCTATAAAATGCAGCTAGCATGCAGAGTTGGTGGGAGGCTTAGCTTCCCAGGGCTGCCACACAAGGTACCACAGACTGGGAGCCTTCAAACAACAGACATTTGTTCTCTCATAGCTCTGGAGGCTGGAAGTCTGAAATCAAGATGCTGGCAGGGCTGGCTACTTCTGGAGAAGGAAAATACCAGTCCACGCCTCTCTCTTGGCTCCGGGCAGTTCCAGGCCTTCCTTGGCTTGTGGCAGCATCACTCCAATCTCTGCCTCCATCTTCACACGGCCTCCTCCCCTCTACGTGTCAACCTGTGTACCTCCTCTTCTAGGGACGCCAATCATTGGATTCAAGGCCCACTTAATCCAGTATGATCTCATCTTAATTTGATTACATCTGTAAAGACCTTATTTCTAAGTATGGTCACTTTTATAGGTTCCAAGTAAATGTGAATTTGGGGGAACACTATTCACCCCAGTACACCTACAGGGCTCCAGGGCCTAGCCACTTGCAGAAACCTAGAGGACCTCAGAGCAGAGACTGGAGCTGCGGTCTGCAGGACTCTCCTCCCCTCCTGGCTGGGGACTACCCGTGCCTACACCTTCCAGGCACCCTTCAACAAGGGGATGCTCAGACCCACGGAGTTAGCTCAACGGGAGGTAGAGGAGACTCAGGAGCAGGCACCGCCCTTCTCTACCACTCCTCCCAGGTCAAGCCCTGGGAAAAGAAGAGAGGCTGGAGCCTCCATCACACCTGAAGAGGAAGTGTTCCCACTCCTGCTGCCAACAGCCTGGCTCCAAAACAACACAGCCTCAGCCTCCCCTGGAGCACGCAGGCTGGAAGGCAGGGAGGAGCCAGGGCTGGTGCAGCAATAATGTAATCTGTGAGGAGGGGATCCAGCTGAGAGCCCTGCCACGTCAGGGGCTTCTCTCTTCACAAACGAAAGGGCTCCAGGCCACGCCGTTCTCAAACAGCCAACAACACATTGGAGCACCAGAAACTTTCTTTATTCAAGCCCAAATCTGCAGTCACCGCCATCCCTCTACCACTCCCTCATCCCAACTTCACCCTGTGTAGCCCCCATCCTCCCCACCCCGGCCCCACCCCTTGCCAGGAACACTCCTCCCGCAGGATCCAGCTCCGCTCAGGGACTTCGAGCTCCTAAAGATGCTTCAGTTTCTGAATTTGCCCACCAATGGTTTCGAGGGCCAAGCCCCCAGGCCCTGCTGGTCCAGGAGGAGAGATAGCTGCTGGCGAGCCTCCTGGTAGGGTCCAGCCTGGGGCAGGAGATGAGACGGAGTGAAAAAAGGGTACTTCCTGGGGCTGCAGGAGAAAGAGGGTCGGAGGGGAGGGAAGGGGCTGACCTTGGCCTCCTCGTAGGTCTTCAAGGCCAGTAGGTGGGATTTCCCGAGAGCTTGGGCAGCCTGGCGGAAGGCCCGGAGGAAAGCTGCCTTACAGAGGCGGGAGGGAGGCCCGAGGGCAGCACTAGAGATGAAGAAAAAGAGACATGAAGATTAGAGGAGGGAAAAGATGGACTCAACTAAAAGGCCCGCACCACACCCCTTACACCATCTCATTTCATGCCATGACAATCTCCGAGGGTGTCGTGGGCTGTCACCGCGTGGGTGACAGAAGCACTGGCCACATTCAGAGTTGTAGGAGGCTGAGCTGGGATTAGAACCCAAGCTGGTGACTAGCTGGACACTCTTATCCCAGGGCAGGGAGATGCGGACCCCTCACCATGCGCCCCTTCTCCAGCCCATCCATGGGCCCTTCTTACTCGGCCTTCACACGCCCGGTGCTCACATCCACAACCTCCACGTCAGGGTCCCCCAGGCTCCAGTTGAGGCTCAGTTCATGGCAGGTGTTGGGACTGGGGTCGGAGGGGGCCACGGGGGGCCCCGAAAACAGGTGCAGTGTGTTTCGGGTGTAGGGAGGTGGCAGGCATGACCCCAAATCCCTGTCTAGGGTGGGCCGGGTGTGGATGGCACTGTTTAAAGTTGGGGGGTCATGGCAGGGGTCGGCTGTGGGGGCAGAAGGCACAAGACATGACTTGAGTCACCAACATCCTTTCCCACACACCAGCCAGATCCCACCTTCCACCCTCATGCCTCTGAGGGTCCTCACCCAGGACAAGGCTGGTGGCATAGAGGGGAGGCAAGAAGTGGGCCAGCAGGGCGCTGCCCAGTCCCAGCACGGCCCAGCGTGCCAGCTTGTCACTGGCCGAGAGGCAGCCCACGTGGGTGTCCCGGAGTATGGGTGCCAAGTAACACACGGGCTTCAGCTCCCCTCGGATGTGGGCCTGCAGGCGGAAGGGGGTGCTGCCCTCGGAGGACTGTGGGAGGCTGCAGAGGCCGGGCAAGAAACAGGACGTGGCTATGAGAGCCACGGCCGATCTTCTGACCCCGCACGACACTGCCCTTCCCCACCCAGCCACACCCAGGGACCCCACGGGAGCTCCCCACATACTAGATGTCGTGGGCAGCTCCTTTGGGGGTGTTGCTGATGTAGAAGTGTAGGAAGGTCCGGGGCTTGAGGGCAAAGGGGGGCCCGGGCCCTGGCTGGGGGGCCAGCACAGACCGTTCCCTGCCCTTGGGGCCACCCTGTGTCGCCAGCAAGAGCTGCCGGAACAAGAACCTGGGAGAGACAGGGAGAGGAGCAGCTGGGGGATGCCACGTCCTGCCCAGGGCTGCCACAGAGTGTCCACCCCACCCACCCTTCACCTCAGCAGGGCCCGTCGAGCGATGACCACACCATGGCAGTCATGGAGCTGCCGGCCCGAGAATTCCAGCCAGCCAGCACAGCTGCTGCTGCCTGTGCCCAGTGCCACCAACTCGTAGATCTCCTTGGCATGGCCCCTGGCACCTGGGACCTCTGCAAGGGAGAAGACAGAGACAGCCCGGCTTAAGGCAAGGGGCCCATGGCGGCCTTCTGAGGTGGGGGGAGGCAGGGCATCTCTTACCTCTCTCCAAGATGATGGCAGCAACAGTCCCCTTACAGGCCCAGTATGGCGAGGTCATGTCCACCAGGCGGTCAAAGCCAGCGCTGACCACAGCTGCGCAGCGCTGTTCGTGGGTCAGGATGTTCTCTGCACATGGGGGAGAGAGGGGCAGAGGTGGGAGCCCCACGGGCTATGTCCCTCCCTTCGCTATGGGGGTTGGGTCAACAGGGGCCCACCTACCTACACTCACGGAGCCCAGTGGAGGCTTGCTGGGGGTCTTTGGGGGCTCTGGAAGAGAGACAAGGGGAGGTGGGTCACCACGGATGCTGCATTCTGTTCTCCTATCCTTTGTCCTTCAGGAAGCCAAGAAGTTCCATTGTGTGTGTGGGGGCAGGGGGTACGGGGGGTGGGCGGAATTCATCATCCAGAAACTAGTCTCTGGCTAGCCCGCTAGCAGTCCCTGTCCCCAGGGTTGACAGGCTTCAAAGGACATTAGGGCAAGGGTCAGCTCATGTCCGCCTCCTGAGTTCCCTGCAGGCCCAGTCCTGAAGCCCAGGTGGTCTCTGCAGCAATTCACCTGCCCACACACATGCGCACGTGCAGTGTTTCAGCCCCCCACTCCCAGCTGGGGCTGGGCCACTTGAGTTACTTGCCGCCTTACCTGGGCTCTCCAGCTGACTCTGGATGTAGCTAAGGGCAGAGAGAGCTGCCTGCTGTTTGGCTTCCTTCTTGCTGTTGGCAGTGCCGGCAGGGCAGGCCACCCCGTCCAGTTCCACACGCACAGAGAAGGGGAAGCAGGGGTCTAGAGAAGGAGGGGAGCGTGAAGTGGCGCCCTGCACTTCATACCCATCATGGGCCCTTTCTGAGCCGACCACAGTGACATCTGCCCCCGCTGAGCCGCAGCAGCCCATCGCTTCCTCCTGACGTCTGACACTGAGGGTGGCCAGGATGACAGGTGACAGACGGCTGACTCCTGCACCAGGCACAGCAGTTGCTTTGCTGCTCCAGGCCCAGCATCTCTCAGACAATCCTCAGAAGCCCCTCTGAAATGGGGTCGGTCAGACCCCATTTTACAAAGGGCACACAAAGGACAGGCAGTGTACTCAGGCAGTGCCAGGACCCAAATCCAGGGCCGTTCTGTTCTCAGGATGATGACCCTGAGCACACAGTACCCCCTCGGCCTTTCCCCAGACACACGGCTCTGTTTCTCTTCTACATTTGAAAGGTTTGTCTACCAAACACTATCATTTCAGGGGTCACTTATGACACAAAACAGATAGATGAAAATCCTAGAACTGGGTTCCCTTGATGAAAGGGCATAACCTTAGTTCACGGTAGTTGCTGGTACTTGCTGCTAAATTGTTTCCCAAAAGGACTGCCCTTTTAGAAGAGACGCTACATCTCAGCGCTGCTCACTAGCACTCAGGTTCACCCACTTTAAAAGGGCATCAAGAATGCCAACTGGCTCTGGGCCCTGCTCTCCTCCCTCTTCTGCCTCCTGACCCACCGTAGTCCTTCCCACGCCGCCTGCATGGCGAGTTGTGCCTTCAGGTTTTAGGGATCTGTGACTATTGACTTACTCCTTCATCATTATCATTTCCACATCTGCTGTCCTACCCCCCCTAATTAAAGTAAATCCCAATCCATATTTAATACATTATTTCTTTTTTTTCTGTTCATTCAGGGTTCTCTTAGGTAGTTTTTTAAAGGTCCCAACAGCTTAAGGAATGATTTTTTTCTTGCTCTCCTTAGAGAAAGGGATGCACTGGGCTCGGGTTGGGAACCTGAATTTGGAACCTGGTGTATTGCTGTGTGTGTGTGTCTGAGGAGTGTGGGGCAGAGGGCACGCATTAAGAGGAAAGGACATAGTATGATTACATCTCCATGTAGTGCTCTCATTATCAAACTGTGTTTGAGCATGTATTTAAGTCTGGGGCTGGCCCTCACTCAGGTATCTCATCTCCAATACAGGAAAGGCAACTGTAACTACCTGTCATTGGTCTTCAAAACAAAGCATGCTGAAAGGATGGGTAGCTGGGGGCATGTCCTTAAACCTCCAGGCGCTTCAGATGGGGATACTGTTCACCCTGTGGTGACCTGCCAGTTAGATGTCGGCTGTAGCCAGTAGTCCTAACATCACACTGCTCACAGCAGGGGGCTGCCTCAGGACCCCAGGCTCAGGCCCACCTCACGGTCCCCACTGCTTCATCTGGGGTTAGCCGGGGACATGCTGCCGTCCCAGGCCACAGGGCCTCACCTGCAGTCTGGTCCTCTCGGAAGATCAGGGAGACGCCTAGACTGGCCGCGTACTTCGTGAGCAAGGCTACGGCCTGGCCGGGAGGCGGGTCTTTGAGCTGTAGGCCCAGATGTCTGGCCGCCTTCCAGAAGTCCCCAGCAGGCCCTGCAGGCCCGACAGAGACCCTCGGGGACTGCCCCGTCTGTTCCCCCAAGTCTTCCTGTGCTTGAGCTGCCCCCAGTACCCTGACTCCAGCCCCCGCCCGGGGCCCACTGTCCCCCGCAGCAGCCGAGGCCAGGGGCTGCCCACCCCCCTCATTGTCCACCGAGCTGGGGGCAGGGGCTGGCTCCAAGGGGTCTTGGCCCAGGCTGGCAGAAGGACGCCAGGGCCTGGGCCGGGGGCTGATCTGCAATGAAGCGG
This sequence comes from Rhinolophus sinicus, assembly GCF_036562045.2. Lineage (NCBI taxonomy): Eukaryota > Metazoa > Chordata > Mammalia > Chiroptera > Rhinolophidae > Rhinolophus > Rhinolophus sinicus. Next base: position 20,762,165 of record NC_133760.1, read on the forward strand.
CCAGACGGTGTCTCCTGCGGCCACTTTCGTCAGCGCTTGGGGCCGTGCTAGCCGCTGAAGCCATGGCTGGAGGTGAGGACCTGAGGGGACAGTGGGCCGATCTTAATCTTGCGCCGCCCGCGCCGTTTTACACGCGCCAGCGGGCTTCCGCGTGGGGATCACGCGGTGCACCCTACAGCACGTTGCGAGCTCCGCCCCCTCTTCGCTGAGGGCAATGAGAGCCCGCAGGTGTGGCAGACAGTGCTCGCAACCAATGGGAAGGCCAGTCTCCTGGACAGCTGAAGCCTGGATGTGGATAGAGTGGACATCCCACTTCAGGTGCAGGGCTTTGGGTGCGGTGATTGGGGAGGCATGGGGCCTCTCCTAGCAGCCTCTTCGCCCTTAGGTGGTCCTGGGGAAGCAAAGACTAGGGAAGATGTCTGGGGACCCAAGTCCAGCGTCTTATATGGCTTCCACACAAGGATGCCCCCAAGCCACAGCCATCACAGCAGCCCGCCCCTAGCCGCTTAGCTGAGCTTGGGGCTTCTCAGCCAATAAATAAAGGTGTTCTCAATTGAAACAATCCCACGGCATATTCAGGATTTACATTTAAAAACTGTAAACTGTACGCCTTCCTGAAGCCAACTGGAAGTGCTCCTTAGCCAAAATTAAATATTTGGCACCCTGCCCTTTTGTTCTTCAGAAGGGATTTTGAGTTGGCTCATAAAAATACCACAAGACAGCCATTCTTTAAGATGAGGGATTAGGAATGAAGGAGAAATAACAAAATTAAGATGAAATTAGGGATAAAGGCAATTTACACATGGGCTGCTATGATACAGAACACCATAGCAGGAAGGGGGCCACAAATTTAACCGAGTCTTATAGAAGCCAGTGCTGGGGAAAACATGACCAGTTACTCAGTTCACAGTCTCTAAGACCTGTCCCATTGTTGCTGTAGACGCTACCTTTGGGTCTGACAATGCTAACCAGATAGATGAAAATCCTAGAACTGGGTTCCCTTGATGAAAGGGCATAACCTTAGTTCACGGTAGTTGCTGGTACTTGCTGCTAAATTGTTTCCCAAAAGGACTGCCCTTTTAGAAGAGACGCTACATCTCAGCGCTGCTCACTAGCACTCAGGTTCACCCACTTTAAAAGGGCATCAAGAATGCCAACTGGTAGATGCAGAAGGAACGCTGGCATCAGAAAACCAGCATGCGACAGCCAGCATAATAATAACCGAACCTGGCAACCATCATCAAAAGACACTAAAACCCTGAGGTGACTGTGTTATGGGGAACAGAATATTCACACCGTCTCCAGATACCCCCTCCCCACATGAGTGATTACGCACAAGGGGGAAAGTGAAGACACCTGTTGGATGCCACCTTTGTCAGGCCCTCCCAGCTAACATCAGCAGTGGTAGGACATACAGATCACAGCCCTCCTGCCAATAATGCATAGCTTGAACCCACACCCGAAGAAGCAGACAGACCCCAGTGTAAGGACATTCTACAAAACACCTGACTCTTCAAAAACATCATGTCCTGCAGACAAAAACAGACTGAGAAACTGTTTCAGAAAAAAAGGCGATTAAAGAGGTATGACCGCTAAATGTAACAGTTCATGTGGGATTAGAAAAAATAAAGGCCATTATTGGGACAACTGGCAAAACTTGAATGTGAATGGCAATCAGGCAATGGTGTTATATCAATGTTAAACTTTTAGAATTTGATAATTGCACTGTAGTCATAAAGAAAATGTCCTCGTTCTTAGGAAATACACACTTAAGGGGTAAATGGACTTTCAGATTGTTCAGAAAAGATTAATGTGGATATTTTTATGTAAATACATATATAGAAGGAAGAGAGAGCGAGAGAGATACACAAAGCAAAGGTGGCAAATATTAAATGGAGAATATGGATGAAGAGTTTATGGGAGTTCTTTGATGCTGCTCTTTGAAATTGTGTCAACATAGAAAATAAAAATGACTAAGAACGGCACCTACTCACGTAAACAGTGGGAAGGATACTGTAAGGCAAACGGCGTGTCACTATAATCTTGTGGTTCAGCTCAGGCTCTGAAAAAAGACTGCCTGGGGTTATACTGTACCATGCAGACAGCTACAACCTCTGTGGCCTGTCTTCCCATCTGCAGAATGGTGTTAACAGTATTGTATTTCTTGTAAGGAATAGTTATGAGGACTCAATGAGTTAACGTGCCCGAAGCCCTTCAGAGAATGCCTGGCCCATCATCCAGAACTATTGAATGTTAGCTATTATCATCTGTATTGAATCTATTTTCTCATTTTCTGTATTCCAGATGCTCTGGCATTTGGGCCCTCGATCCTGTAGAGACCACCCCCTCCAGGTCTACCTAATTCCTGGAGGTAGCAAATGACTCCCCTGCAAGCATCCTTTGATATAGAAACCAGCCAATCTAGAGCTCACACCCTAATCATCAAACTCTCACTCAAGCCAATATTTCTCATACCCTAAATCACCCCAGGGCCAGGTAGTAGACAACTAGGGACCACCCCCTGGGCCCCCTAAACTTACTCAATGTCATGCCTTCCTCACTCCTGAGTTTACTCAGCCTACCTGCATTGCCTCGACCATTCCTTCCCAAGAAAACCCCAATAAAGGCTCTGGGCCCTGCTCTCCCCCTCCCTCTTCTGCCTCCTGACCCACCGTAGTCCCTTCCCACGTCGCCCTGCATGGCGAGTTGTGCCTTCAGGTTTTAGGGATCTGTGACTATTGACTTACTCCTTCATGATTATCATTTCCACATCTGCTGTCCTACCCCACCTAATTAAAGTAAATCCCAATCCATATTTAATGCATTATTTCTTTTTAAGCTGTTCATTCAGGGTTCTCTTAGGTAGTTTTACAAAAGGTCCCAACAGCTTAAGGAATGATTTTCTTGCTATCTCCTTAGAAACTAGGAATGCACTGGCTTCGGGTTGGGAACCTGAATTTGGAACCTGGTGTATTGCTGTGTGTGTCTGTGTCTGAGCCAGGAGTGTGGGGCAGAGGGCACGCATTAAGAGGAAAGGACATAGTATGATTACATCTCCATGTAGTGCTCTCATTATCAAACTGTGTTTGAGCATGTATTTAAGTCTGGGGCTGGCCCTCACTCAGGTATCTCATCTCCAATACTGGAAAGGCAACTGTAACTACCTGTCATTGGTCTTCAAAACAAAGCATGCTGAAAGGATGGGTAGCTGGGGGCATGTCCTTAAACCTCCAGGCGCTTCAGATGGGGATACTGTTCACCCTGTGGTGACCAGCCAGTTAGATGTCCGCTGTAGCCAGTAGTCCTAACATCACACTGCTCACAGCAGGGGGCTGCCTCAGGACCCCAGGCTCAGGCCCACCTCACGGTCCCCACTGCTTCATCTGGGGTTAGCCGGGGACATGCTGCCGTCCCAGGCCACAGGGCCTCACCTGCAGTCTGGTCCTCTCGGAAGATCAGGGAGACGCCTAGACTGGCCGCGTACTTCGTGAGCAAGGCTACGGCCTGGCCGGGAGGCGGGTCTTTGAGCTGTAGGCCCAGATGTCTGGCCGCCTTCCAGAAGTCCCCAGCAGGCCCTGCAGGCCCGACAGAGACCCTCGGGGACTGCCCCGTCTGTTCCCCCAAGTCTTCCTGTGCTTGAGCTGCCCCCAGTACCCTGACTCCAGCCCCCGCCCGGGGCCCACTGTCCCCCGCAGCAGCCGAGGCCAGGGGCTGCCCACCCCCCTCATTGTCCACCGAGCTGGGGGCAGGGGCTGGCTCCAAGGGGTCTTGGCCCAGGCTGGCAGAAGGACGCCAGGGCCTGGGCCGGGGGCTGATCTGCAATGAAGCGGCCAGACGGTGTCTCCTGCGGCCACTTTCGTCAGCGCTTGGGGCCGTGCTAGCCGCTGAAGCCATGGCTGGACGTGAGGACCTGAGGGACAGTGGGCCGATCTTAATCTTGCGCCGCCCGCGCCGTTTTACACGCGCCAGCGGGCTTCCGCGTGGGGATCACGCGGTGCACCCTACAGCACGTTGCGAGCTCCGCCCCCTCTTCGCTGAGGGCAATGAGAGCCCGCAGGTGTGGCAGACAGTGCTCGCAACCAATGGGAAGGCCAGTCTCCTGGACAGCTGAAGCCTGGATGTGGATAGAGTGGACATCCCACTTCAGGTGCAGGGCTTTGGGTGCGGTGATTGGAGAGGCGTGGGGCCTCTCCTAGCAGCCTCTTCGCCCTTAGGTGGTCCTGGGGAAGCAAAGACTAGGGAAGATGTCTGGGGACCCAAGTCCAGCGTCTTATATGGCTTCCACACAAGGATGCCCCCAAGCCACAGCCATCACAGCAGCCGGCCCCTAGCCGGTTAGCTGAGCTTGGGGCTTCTCAGCCAATAAATAAAGGTGTTCTCAATTGAAACAATCCCACGGCATATTCAGGATTTACATTTACAAACTGTAAACTGTACGCCTTCCTGAAGCCAACTGGAAGTGCTCCTTAGCCAAAATTAAATATTTGGCAGCTAGGCCTTATGGAACTTCTTGCACTCTATGTAATTGCAAGAATCCTACACCTCAGAACCCTACAGGAAGAAGTCTATGTTTATGGTAAAGCTCCATAACTTCCCCTTCCATTAACTTCTTTTTCCCGTCTCTAAATACTCCTCCATCTTGGCATGCAGGCCAGAGTGTGCTCTTGACTTGCCATATTCACATGCCCTGGGTTACAACCCTTCTTTTTCCCAAATCTTTTTTTGGTGATGAGACACCTAGTCATATTATTTTTCAGTTGACAAATGAAAGAAGCCAGACTAAAAGGAGTACCATGTGCATGATCTTATTTATATAAAGTTCTTGAACCGGCAAAATTAATTTATGGTGCTAAGAGTCAGAATCGTGGTTATTTCTTGAAGGGGATATTGACTGGAAAGTGGCACCAAGGAATTTTCTGGAGAGATGGAAATATTCTCTGTCTTGACCTAGGTAGTGGTTGTCTTAAGTTTACACGTATGTAAAAACTCAATGAGCTGTATACTTAAGACTTGTGCACTTTACTGCATGTTAAGTAATACGCAGTAACAAAAGGAGACATAACAGCTTGTTTAGAGAAAGGAAAGAAGGAAGAAATGGAACTGACCTCCCAATGCGGAAGCTGGCTCATAAGAGTGGAAAGTGAAAGAATAGTTCCTCAAAGATGTCCAGGGCCTGATCCCCACGGTCTATTAATATGTTGCATCACATGACAAAGGGGAATTAAGGTTGCAGATGGAATTAAAGTTTCTAATCATCTGAATTTAAGATAGGGCAATTATCCTGGATTATCTGGATAGGTCCGTGTAATCACAAGCATCCTTTAATGGGGAAGAGGGAGACAGAGAGTCAAAATCAGAAATGGCATCACCAGAAAGCCTCAACTAACCATTGCTGGCTTTAGAGATGGAAGGGGGCCATGAACCAAGGAATTCAGGCAGCTTTCAGAAGCTGGAAAAGGCAAACAGACAAACAAACAAACAAAAAAACTGGTTCTCTCTTAGAGCCTTCAGAAAGGAACACAGCCCTGTTAACACCTTGATTTTAGCCCAGTGAGACCCATTTCAGGCTTCTGACCTCCAGAACTGTATGATATTGGGTTGTTTTAAGCCACTCAATTTGTGGTAATTTGTTACAGCAGCAAAAGGAAACTAATATAGTCTTCAATTTTTTTTGCATGCATACCCATAAAATAGTTTTTAAAAACTATCCCAAATATTTTTGTCACAAGTTTAAATAATTACAAAAGGAGCAATTTTTAACTTATTATTTATTATAATAATCCTTCCAATATATTTTATCAAAACCATAGAGATGCAGACTGAGCCTATTTCATTTATGAAAAATGCTCTCCAAATGATCTAACTGGCAAAGCCTACCCTCATAGTCAAACCACTCACCTAAATCAGACTTACTTTTTATTAGAAACAGTCTGACTTTGTTTATTCAACTTAAATAAATGTGTTGATATTTTCTCAGAAGAACCGTCTCATTTCATTGATTCAAATATTTATCAAGCATCTACTCTTCTAGTTGTTTGGGATACACTGGTGACCAGCAGAGACAGAAGAATTCCCACCCTCCTAGAGTGACTTCTAAATTCTATTTCTGAGATAGGTAGCTGGGAAATCCCTTAGCCTAACCAAGACGTTAAAGTCTCAATGAGATAGCATCACAGCCAGCAATATTTTCTTATTTTCTTCTGTTTTTAAAAGACTCTTTAGTGAAGTATAACATAGTATGTACAGAAAAGTGTACAAATCTTTTGATGAATTTTCACACACTGAACATATCTATGTAACCAGTATTCAGATGAACAAACAGAATATTGTCAGCCCCCAAAATTCTCCTTCCTGCACCCATCCATCATTAGTTCTTATTGAATCTGCTTTTCTTAGTCTCACAGGGACTCTCTTGCAGGAATGCAACTTTTTGGAATCACCATCCTTGTTCAGTGCCCATCTTGGGCAATACTACAAAGTGGGGAAAAAAGCAATCGTGAAAGGGGAGATGCAAAAAGGGAACCATCTGATTCCAAACATCTCCCAGATAAAAACTATTATTATACTATAGATGTAAGCCAAGATTCTGGAAATTGATTCTTTAAATGGTTCTCAAAGTGTGGTGCTTGGACCAGAAGCATGAACATCACCTGGGAACTCATTAGAAATGCAAATTCTTAGATCCATCCCAGATCTACAAAACTGGAAACTCTGGGGTAGGGCCCAGCAAGCTGTTTTAACAAGGCCTCCAGGGGATTCTGATACATGATCAAGTTTGAGAGCTACTACCATGCTTCCCCGAAAATAAGACCTAGCTGGACAATCAGCTCTAATGCGTCTTTTGGAGCAAAAATTAATATAAGACCCAGTCTTATTTTACTGTAAGACCGGGTCTTATATAATATAAGACCAGGTATAATATAATATAATACTGGGTATAATATAATATAGTATAATACCGGGTCTTATATTAATTTTTGTTCCAAAAGATGCATTAGAGCTGATTGTCCAGCTAGATCCCATTTTCAGGGAAACACGGTAGGTTAAGATAATTAAACAATACTTAAAGCTTGGCCCCTAAGCAAGCAGAATCATCATCTGGGAAGTTAGGAATTCAAATTATCAGGTCCTACCCCAGCCTCCCTGAATCAGGAACTATGTTTTAACATGTCCTCCAGGTGATGTTGATGCACGCCATAATTTGAGAATCAATGCCTAAAGCTATACTTGCCTGACCATTGGGGAAACCTCATGCATCCCCAGAGTTACCTGTACACCTATATGTAAAGCCTACTTCATAGGATATAAGGACAATCATTAGGATTCCTACTGACTAATACAGTGCCTCATAGTGAGTGCTCAGAAAGTGTTTGCTGAGTGAATACATTTAATACTTAAAACAACCCTGCAAAATAGGACGTTAATTAAATAGAGATGGAATTCGAACTCTCCTCAACGTGGCTTTCACTATCAGGACTTGAGGTTTTATTTCTACTGCCCACAGCACCACTTCCACTCCCATTCCCCCTCCTCCCGGAAGGTGGCGCTCTGGGGCGCCCGTAAGGCCAGGCTGGGAGGCGGGACTTCCTGCTTCGAGGGAGCACTTCCGGCTAGGTCCGGAAGACCGTTAATTACCGTTGTGAGGTTGATTCATCGGTGTTTGCTGGAGCTAGCGTGTCGCTTTGGGCTCCCTCGTGTCACGAGGGTCAGGCGAGCGTCACGCGGAGGTCCATTTCTCAGACAAGCTCCGCGAGGCCCGGGCCACGTAAGTGGGCGCGCCCTGCTGGACGGCAGGAAGAGGGGTCCCGGGGCCGAGAAGAAAGCTCGGGTCTGCTCTCCGCGCGAGTCCACGGTCCCCGAGCTGTCTGGTATACAGCGTTTGATGAGAGTCCTGTGCTGTTGAAATTCTAGGGCCTGGAGGTGGGAGTTGGAAGAGATGAGTAGGGAGGACGTGGCCAAGTAAATGTATGAGGGGAGGGACCGTCCGGATCCCTTCACCCGTCTCCGGCTACAGGCGCGCTTTCTGCGTGTCCCGCGTGGCGGTAACGCAGCCTTCGAGGTCTGAAGAGGCCCGGAGAGCCCCAGGTGAGGTTGGGAAGTTGGGGCTGCCTTGTCTAGAGGCTTCCTGAGGTCGCGGGCTCCACCAACACCCTCGGAATTCCCGGGTTTGTTTGACGCTGTTGGATTCCTTTTTCTCAGGTTACCGGCGCACGGGTCCTTGCCCTTCTCGGAATAGAAATCAAGAGAGTGGGCGAAAGTGTTGCAGAGAGAAAGGTATATTAAAGCGAGAGTTTGATGCACCATGGGAGCACACTCCAATAGGGAATAGATGTGGCTCCCGGAGGTTTACAGTTACGGCGGTTTTCATAGCCTCTTGGCGTTGGAGGCCACTGCTTCCTCTTTCTCGGCTCCCTCCCCAAAGTATGTTGAAGTGGGTCCTACATGCACCTGTGCAGTGTACCCACGTGCTACTTCATGCTAGCATCTTAAGACTCTGCCTAGGAGAGTGCTTTTTATTATTCTAATGAGGAAAAGTTAACTGTAGGACAGCTCTTTTCACTAATGTGCATGCACAACTTTAGACACTTTTCCTGAGCCTGCTTAGCTCTCCTGTGATTATGGTTCTGTTTGCTCATTGTGGCTTATTGGCCAGGGGATGGGGCTCAAGGTTGTTCTCCCCAGGTACAGGCTCCGGCTTTGTGAACCCCTGACTACACTGTTGTTCATTCATCCCTGGATTTGTTCCTTCATCATACTGGGGCTGATTGTTACCGTGTAGCAAATACCAAGGCCCTGGGGATAAAATCCCTCTCCCACTTTTTAATCAAACAGCTCTTTAATTATGTAATTACACATTGCAGTGCGTGCTCTGGAGAAAGCATGCAGAGTATTGTGAGAGAATGGGGTTGTGAGGGAACTGGGAGAGGCTTCCTGACTGGAAATCTGAAGGATGAGTAGGATTTTGTCGATGGATAGGAAGGACCCTGGCAATCGCTTCAAGCAGAGCGACAGTGTGCAGAGACCCTGTGGTGAAAAGCCTGGTGAGGAAGAACCTAGAGGAGGTCAGTGTGATTGGAGCCCAGGCACAACAGACAACCCAGAGACATGCGCACACTGATGTACCAGGGATGCAGCCGCCTCTGAGAGGGGGCTTCTTCACTGCCATTGGTACAGTCAGTCCTGTGGAAGCCAGTGTTTTTCACAAGGACTCACTGAGCATCTTCTTGATTCCTTCCACTGTTCTCTCTGGTTACGTTAAAGAGAATGAAAGCAGCAGCCAGGCACCAATACCCCAGGAATGTATGAGATACAGTCCCTGCCCTCAGAGGGCTTGCAGTCTAGCGGAAGAGATAAGACTATACATACAAGCCACCGCTGGAATGAGGCTGACTTGCTGGAGAAACGTATTTATTCATTTGACAAGTAGTTACTGTGTGATGGACATTTTGCGTGGTCCTGAGGATACATGGATGCACGGAGCTTACAGAATCAGCTGATAAAATGCAGCAGTTCCAAGGGAAACGATTTGTGCATACGAAGACCCGAATGCTGGTGTTTGCTTTGGGATGCACAGGAGAGGGGCGGTGCAGAAGTTGGACTGTGAATTAGATGGGGGAAGCTGTTGGCCTTGGACCAGTGGCTCCTTCCTGAGCCGCAATTTCCTAAACTCCAAAATAGGGAGACTAGAAGACTAACACATGTCGTACTGTGTTTGGCAGATGTTTACACTCAGTAAGTGAGCACCGCTGTGATTTGTGCTGTTAGTAAAAAAAAAAGAGGGATGATGTGGCTACTTGTACTTCTGGAGCACTGTGTATGTAGCAAAGCCCTTTCACTGAACTTATTTTTATTCAACACATAATGTGTTTTCTGGAAGATACTATACTTGACAGTGGTTAAGACAGAAAAATAAGACTCAGTGCCTGGCTTGGGGGAACTTGAGTTATTCCTGGGAATGTAGCCTGGAGTGTAGGGTGCGTAGCTTACAGATACGTGATTATAATACCTAAGAGCTATGATGGAAGCTGACCCCTTGCCACCTGTCTTCATCCTTTGCCACTGGCCACTCTTCTTGTTCATTGGATGGCCTCCTACTTGTTTCCCAAACACTTCCTGCCCTAGGACTCTTGTACTTGCTGTTCATTCTGCCAGAAACCCTCTTCCCTGTTGTCTGTGCTTCTCTCCTCGTTAGGCTCCAGCCATGCCAAAGCCACCTTCTCAGTTAGGCTTTCCCTGGCTTCCATTGCTAAAACCACACCCTCGGCCTATCGCCATCCCCTCCCTCATGGTTGGTTGGTTGGTTTTAATACAACACTTCCTACTCTCTGGCAGTTGGCTACATACTCATTTGTTCTTTATTATCTGCTTCTTCAAAGAAGTATACTCCTCTGAGGGCACTTTTCACTCTGGAGGCTATTGGTCAGATTGAGGCCTTTGAGAATGCCAGTGTGACATGTGGTTCTTATTTTCTAGGATGGATTTCCCCAGCTCCCTCCGCCCCACGTTGTTTATGACCGGCCCCCTGGGTCTGAGCGATGTCCCTGACACGTCCTTCATGTGCAGCTGGAGAGATGCACTGACCCTGCCAGAGTCCCTGCCCCAGAACTCCGAGGTACGGATGGCAGGGAGAGAGAGCCTTCACTTGGCCCCCGTTTCTAGCAGTCACACCAGTTGGTAGGAGTACAAGGTGACGTGTCTGCTAAGACCAGGCTGAGCCAGAATGCACCTCCTTTGGGGTCCATGGGACAACCTTCCATCCACAGGGTTTACTGAGTGGGAGCTGAGTAAAGCGTTGGCTCGCTCTTCCCTACCTCCCTCTCCCCCAGCCTTTCCTTCCTCTTTGTATTCAGCTCATTGAATACTCAATTGAACAGCTCCTACCACCCTGCCAGATACCTCAGGAGGCCCTGGGAATCCAGCATCAATTGTTTGGGTACAGTCTCCACCCCCATGGAGCTTAGAGTTAGGTTGAGTGAGAATAGACAAGTAAACAGACCAAAGGACAAAATCATTACAAAGTAATGCTAATAGCTTTGAGCAGAAACCAAAAATATGCTGAAACAGCACAAGGCTGCGAGGGAGGGAGGGGGGCGGAGAGCTCCTGGGACAGGAGGGAAGCCTGGAAGCCTAAGCCTAAAGCTGCTACTTGGAGGCAGGTTGGCTGAGGATTATGGCAGGCAGTGGCAGGTGGGCGAGAAAATTAAAAGAGCCAGTGAGGCGCTGGGGAGGGGAACAGTGTGGTTTCCTTGACAAGGGAGGGCTTAAGTCAAATCATTCCCCTCTGGAAGCCTGGCCTGCGGGTTCTTTCTTCCATCCCCTGGTGTTTGAGCTGAGCCATCCCCGGCCCTGCAGTAGGGAGTGGAGTAGCCTGTGGGTGCCCCGAATAAGTGACCAAAGGGTGTCCTGAGTGGAAATAAGAATCAGGTAGGATTTGGGTCAGCCAGTAATGGTGCGGGGAGCGCGAGGGCTCCTTCGAGAGCCGTGCAGCCTGGAGGTCAAAAGCACGCACTGGAATCAGACTGCCTGGGTTCAGACCCAGCCCTTCTCTTTACTGGGTGTCACCTAGGGCCAGTGACAGCTTCCCTGTGTCTCCATTTCTTCATCAGTAAAGTGACGATGACTGTTGTATCAACTCGGCAGCCTCCTTGTAAGGGTTGAATGAGTTAATAAAAGACAAGTGCTGGCGACGACACCTGTCCCAGAAGCATTGTTGTCATGGTTGTGTTTTCCACAGAATAGGGTGCTGCCCTTGGCCAAGGGCCTGTTCTGGGAGCCAGACACCCCTGGGCCCCTTCCTTTGCTGCCACCTGGTCCTGGTAAGGGTCTTGATCCTCAGGGCCCCCTCCCAACCTGCTGCCCCATCGCTTGTTTCCCCCAATCCACCCATCCTGAGACCTTCCCGCCTCCTGCTAATGCCCTCCACCCCCAGGCTCCTTGGGTATGTCCAGTCGCCTGGGCCCTTCCCAGTCCCTGGGACAGACCCCTTCCTCAACCTCACTCTGCCCCAGATCCCTGGGACCCTGGCCTGACTGCCCAGGACCTGCTTTTCCGGGGAAGTCCCAAGTTCCGGAGGCAGCCCCGACCTGTGCTGGATGTTACTGAACAGGTGAGTGGCCCCACGAGGGAACGGACAGTGCTGTGTGGCTGGGGCCTTGCTTAGTGACCTGGCCTCCTCTCCTCCTGCAGCTCAGCCAGTTCCTCTGGGACCATGGGGACGTAGCCTTTGCACCCCTGGGGAAGCTGATGCTGGAGAATTTCAAGCTGGAGGGAGCAAGGGTGAGTAACCCTGGCCGGCTAGGAGAGGGGCTCCCACTTTATGTCGGGGTGAGCCCTAGGGTGTATGAGCTTGACGAGGCCTTTCCACACAGAGCCGCTCTAAGAAGAAGACAGTGGTCAGTGTGAAGAGGCTACTCCAGGACCTCGGTGGACACCAGCCCTGGGGGCAAGTGGCTAGTGACAAAGGATGGGGTGGGTAGGCCTAGCTGGTGTGGGAGGGAGATGTGGACGTTGCTGGGAATGGATCCAAGTTTCCATCACAGTTGCTCTGTACCTCAGGCGTCACGAGCCGTATTTCCTCATACAAAATTCGCAACTCCAATAGCCTAAGGGGAAAGGGGAATTTAAATTCATGGGCTGCAGGCAAGGCTATATCCAGGTTTTCAAATGTTTGAAATCGAGCTCTGTTTCTTTTTATTTTCTCATCCACTTGCCTCTGCCTGGCTTAATTCCTAGGTGGTTTCCAAGTGCAGCAAGATGGTTTATGATTCCAAGGAAAGAGCCAGTGTCTTTTCCTGGGGCACTCACAGAAGCCCTGGGAAGGGTGTCATTGGCTTGGCTTGGGTGTCGTGCCCATCTGTGAGCCAATCACTGTGGCCAGAGGTGATGGAATACTCTGAGTGGCCGGGCTTGGGTCATGTGACTATCCCCAGGGCATGGGAATAGGGTAGGGTGGTTTCCGAAAGGAACAAATTCTAGGTAGATGAAAGATGTGTGTACTGCACCTGGCCTTCCTAGGAAGGGTACCCAGTCTTCCTCACTGGCACTGCCACAGCCTGACCCCCCTGCCATCCTCTTGTCCCCCCCCAGGTGTCCCTGGGCTTACCTCAGCAACCGACAGCGCCGCTTCTCCATCCTTGGGGGCCCGATCCTGGGCAAGTCAGTGGCGAACCTCCTGGGAGAGCTGCTTCATGAGGAGCTGGCAATGCGATGGGAGCAGCTGCTCCTAGACGATGCCTTCACCGGAGGTGCACTGGCCTGGCTGCCCGGAAGGATGCCCCGGGTAGGGCAGCTGGTCTACCCTGCAGGAGTCGCCCTGGACAGGCTGTGTATCCTTTCTCACTGGGCAGGATCCCCGTTGGCTCCCTCTGGTGGAGGAGATGCTCTTGGCATGGTCCAGGGGAAAGGCAGGAAGTTGCGGGGGGCTTGTAGCGATCATGCACTTCTCCTTAGCAAGAGGCTCAGATTTCCAACAGGTCCGTCTGACCCCAGGTGGTGACCCCCGGATCTTTGGGGATCCTGGCCACATCCAGCTCCGGGGACCTGTCCGGCAGGTGGTGACCCGCACCGTGCAGGGAGAATGTAAGGGCCCTTAGACACCTCCTTCCCTTGCTGCCTGACCTGCTGCCTGAGCCTGACCCTCTCCATCCCCTCGTCAGCTCTGCTGGCTGTCCGCTCTGACTACCACTGTGCCCTCTGGAAGGTCAGTAAGCAGGGGCACCCAGCTCCGCTCCAAGTACTGCAGGTCAAGAAGGGGGCCACAGGGATCAACCTCAGGTGAGGGGGCTGAATCGGGCTGGGGGGCAAGGGCTAGGCATGGGGGAAGGGAATGGCTCAACATTAATCACACCTGTGCCCTGTAGCCCGCACCTGCCCGGGGAGCTGGCCATCTGCAGCCGTTCGGGAGCCATCTGTCTGTGGACCCCCCAGGATGGGTAATGCCCCTTTTCCAAGAAACACTCCATCCTCACAAATGGCTCCCCTTGAACTCTGGCATGCACTCCCCACCCCCACTTCCCGTCCATCAGCTTATCTCCCCGCCCATGGCTGGCCTGTTTCTCCAAGGCTTCGGCAAATCTATAAGGATCCTGAGACCCTTGTGTTCCGGGACCCCTCCCCCTGGCGTTGGGCAGACTTCACATCCCATCCTCGGGCGCTGACTGTGGGTGACCGCACTGGAGTGAAAATTATCGACACTCAGGTGAGGGAGTGGGGACTGTCAGGGCCCAGCATTGGGTCAGAGCAGATACACCGGGTGGGGGCTGGCATGGGGGCCCTCCCCTGGGGTAGGAAAAGCTGCAGGGGTGGTGCCCCAGACCTCGGACTGTGGGAGGACCCACCTGGCTTTTCCCTCCAGGGCCCGCCAGGCTGTGGTTTGCTGCTTTTTCGTGGTGGGGCGGAAGCATCGTGCCAGAAAGGGGAACGTGTCATGCTCCCCCAGTACCTGGGGGAGTGTGGCCCTGACTCTCTGCAGCCCACACTCCATCTCATCTGTACACAGGTGAGTAACACTTCCCCCTCCTGTCCCTTGTGCATGGTTACTAGAGATGGTTCTGGGACAAATGCAGGTGAAATAAGAATCACAAAACCCTGATGAGTCTGTGGCTGAAACATGCTAGCTAGCGGGTGGGAACAACTTCATGGAGGGGTGACATCTGAGCAGGGCTTGAAAGGTGCCGCTGGCAATGGGCCAGGTGAAGAGGAAAGGCAGGGGGCAGGGGAGCAGTCTTTGCCAAGCTGGACAATTTACCGTGTGCTCAGGAAAGGGAAGGAGGTCTGAGGGTCCCCGGGGGTCTGCTCCCCACCCCACCCGCTCAGGGCTCCAGGGTGTTAGTAGGTGTGTCTCAAGCATAGGTTCCAGAGTGTGGTGAGTTAGGGGAAGGCTGGTGAAAGCCAGGTGGGCTTCGATGTGACGAGAGCCCTTCTCCTGGTTGTGGCCGTCAGGATGAGAGATGCCGCCGCCCACTCGGAAATGCCTCCTGTGCGGGGCTGGGCAGGCGAAGGTGGAAAGGCGGGCAGGGCTGGTCGCGGAGTAGGTTTACACTCATCCTGAGACTTAGCAGATGTTTCCCGCACCTCACTCTCATTTCTTCTTGGTCCGCTAGTTCTCGCTCTATCTGATGGATGAGCGTCTCCCCTTGGTGCCCATGCTGAAATGGGACCACAGCCTCCCCTCCGCACCCCTGCTGGCCCGGCTGCTGCCTGCACCCCGTCCCGGCTACCCGAGGCCGCTGCTCCTGGGCGGCCAGGGCGGGCAGCTGCAACTGCTGCACATCGCAGGTGAGGGTCCGGGCGAGGGCAGGAGGGACGTGGGAGGATGGGCAGGGCTGGCGCCTGGACAGGGCCTCAGTTGTCTGCCCTTCCTCCAGGGGAGGGGGCTTCCACGCCCCGGCTGGCAGGGCCCCCCCAGTCTCTCCCTTCCAGGAGCGACTCCCTCTCCTCATTCCCCCTGCTGGAGCCCAAGAGTCAGTGGCGGCTGCAGGAGCGTCTGCAAGCACCAACCATAGGTGTGCTTGGGTGAGGGAGTGAGTCTGGGGGGGCTGCACCCCCACCAGGCCTTGGGGTCACTGTTATTCCTGTCTCTAGGTCTGGCCGCCACCCTCCTACCTTCTGCCTCCACAACAACCCTGTCGCTCTTCCAGCTCTCAGCAGCTGGAGATGTCTTCCAGCAGCGCCTCCACCTCCAGGAAGACTCTGGGCTCCCCCGTGATCCTGGGCCCAACTCCCACACCCCCACAGCTTCCTGGAGCCCCCAGGCCACTGCTTGCTGTCGCAGGTGGCTGAAGGCCCTGCTGGAGGTGCCCCCGGCTCCCCCTGTGTGGGCCACACCCACCTTTTCCCACCGCCGTCTGCTGGGCTTCAAGGAGCAGCAGAAGGTTGAGGGGAAAGTGCCAGAGGGTCTTCGGGCGGCCATGGCCAAAGGGCGGCTAGTGCAGCAGAGGGACCTGGGCTCGCTCCCCACGGCAGAGCCACCTCCTGCCCCCGAGCCAGGCCCCGAGGATGAGCTCAGCGAGCGGTTGGAGGCAGCCTGGGAAGGCCCAGCTGCTGCCTGGTGGGAGCAGCAGCAGGCCAGGGGCTCGGGGCCCAGGAAACAGCCCAAGCGGCACAAGCGCCGGATGCAGCTATCCAGTACCTTCTCCTCTCTCAGCGGCCGCCTGGACCTCTCAGATGCCACCAGCCCCCCTCACAGCCCAGACAGGACATCCCCTGTGTCCAGGCCTCGGCCCCCGGTGACCCCACCCTCCCAGGAGTTGACCCAGGAGCTGTGGGCCCAATGTGTCCCCTCAGAGCGGCGGCAGACCCTCCGGGACTATATGGCCGAGCTACCGCTTCAAGGGGACACCCCAGGAAGTGCCTCTGCACCCCCCTCCCAGACCTCTAGCATCCGAGCCACCCCCTCCAGGCAGCGGACCCTCCCAGACTGCACTGCCAAGCTCTCACTCCAAAGGGACACCCTGGGAGGCGCCGCTGTGCTCTCTTCCCAGACCTCCAGCACCCGGGCCACCCGCTCCAGGCAGCAGGGGCCTGCCCTCTCTGGCTCTCAGCCACACCGGAAGAAGCCCCGCATGGGCTTCTGAGGGCCGAGGGAAGCTGCTCCCCCACCTCTGGGGAGCCCTCGGTCCTGCTCCCGCTGTGCCTTCTGTAACTGATACTTAGGAAATAAAGACGGAACAGTCTCAGGGTGCAGACCTTTCTGCCTCCTGAAGGCCACTGACTGGGAGACACCCAAAAAAGATTTGGAGCCAGGTCGGACGAATAGGAACAACAAGACAGTAGTTCGTCCTTTTGCCTGAAGATGCTTCCAAAGGCAGGTAGTGAAGACCCCAGCCGCCCTGGCCTGAAGGTCTGTCGTCAGATTCCCCCCAGGAGGCAGTGCTGTGCTTGAAGCACAAGCTCCCTTCGGGCTGTGGGCTCTACCTTGTGAGCCGTGGACTTTGGGGTAACAGTGCCAGCTCCTCTCTGTGGTAGGTGACAGTGAAATGAGACACTGAGGAGCTGCTAGTGCCTAGCGGTCCTTGGGGGGCATCAGCAAGTGCTGTGGGCTGGTTTGTATGTATGAAGCAATGAACTAATGTTCTACCATGATCTCATGTTTCGTAGAGGGAGAGGCTTTGGACCCACGTTTTAGGATTGAATAAACTTGTCACCTGAGCATGGTTTTGAATGATAAAATGTCTTAGCCTGGGAGGTGTACACATGTAGATTTGATGTCTAAGGCGTGAAGTTCGCTTCTGCAAAGTTCTGCAGCTCAGGTGGGGGATTCTGCTCTCCCGTGAGGAAAACACCCACTTGAAATTTCACAGGACACCAGGATCTGATCTAGATTTCTACTCGCCCGTGAAGAGAAGAAGGCTCTTGTCTCGGTACCTGATGATATGTAGCACATGACCCGCGCGGATATTAAATAATCTAGTAACACATCTCGTGTGGATACTGAAATGTTTATAATCAAATGAGACATTTACGCTTACACGGTTTACAGCACAAATGACCAGGGGAAATGGGCTATGCTGAGAACGGGGAATGCTTGCAGAGGCTGAGAGCATAGCAGAGATGAGCGGCGGGCACGCATCCCAGCCACGGCCCCAGAGCACTCCCAGGAACTGTGGGAAGGCAGGGGAGCCCAGCCCCCTGCACCAGCAGTGGCTTCCTGTTCGGCCAAGGGCAGAGGGGCCGCCGGGGGGGTTCAGTCTAAGCCATATTCAATATCCTCCTGCTCCTCTGCTTTGGGCTCCATCACAGATGGCACTCCATCCTTTCCAGTGTGGTTTCCTAAAGAGGAACGAAGGTGACTCAGTATTGGGAAGTGTGGTCACCCCCTTATTCCCATGTGCAGGCCTTGAGTGAACCACGAAAGCTTGTGTTCAGAGACAAAGCTGGCTACCGAGGAGTGTCGGGTAAGAGCAGTAATTGTCCAGGTTCAGCAGATGCCCTGACTTGGGTCCCCAAGGCAGTTGCTGAACAAATAGCCACAGTTTGCTTAGTTATCAGTAAGCACTAGCCAGCTTCCCCCACAAATGCATCTCCCTGGTCACGTGCTCAGGCCCCCAGCACCAGGCCGGGCTGATATGTCAGTTTGTGGCTTCATTTGTCCACCCAGCCAGTTGCTCAGGACGCTGTCCCTGCCTGGTGAACCTCCCTTCCCTACCAGCACCATCTTGCATGTTACCCATCCAGATTCTGGCCTTTCACTATGGAGGGGCTATTCCCTCAAGCCTGCAGCCACCCTCGTTCTGTCCCACATTCCCAGCTGTGGTGCCACCGGTCCCCTCCCTGCCTCAGAAACCTTGCTCTGGAAAGGCCAAAAGGCTGAAAAATGCTGGCTCCCAGCCCCCCATCTACACCCGGTGAACAAGATTACTGAGGTCTACACGGCCCTAAGTAGCCCAGAGAGGCCACCCGCCCCGGAATGGATCGGCTCAGGCCAGCAAGTGGCTGTTTCGAAGAGGCGTAAACTTCGGAAGGTGACCACAGTCATCTCGGGTCAGTCCAAGGACATGGGGTTCTTAGGGTGAATGTCCCGTTGCCTACCCTCATTTCCTCACTGGCAAAGCTTTCAGCCCCTGTGTTCTTGAGAGTGGGGTGGCATTACCTGGAGGAGAGGCCGAAAGTAGATCACTGTCCCCATCCTCCCTGGAGAGGGGTGGTGCGGCGTCCCTTTTGCAGGTTGGGGACATTGGTAGGTGGCCTGGAGGCTCGTCGTCATTGAGCTCCTGAATCAGCGGGCCTGGGCACTTGGTTTCTTTGCTTTGGGTTTCCAAGTCCCTCTTTGCTGCTGCTTTAAATATGTGTGTAAAGGGAGTCTCAGCCTTCCTGGAGGTGTCCTTGGAGATTGCGAATATATTTGACAGGGTGTCTGTGGACGTGTTTCCCAGTCCTGAGCCTGAGGTGTAGTCCAGCTCAGGGTCACTGTCATCACTTAAGCTCGAGATGGCTGTAATCTTTGGAGAGCACGTTGTCTGTTAAAAAAAGATGTATTTGAACATTTCTGTTTTCACAAGTCACTAAAATGCACAATGTTAATTCCACCTTCATCTAGCACAAGATACTCTGTTGCCACATAGAAGAAAGGCCCGAGGGAGTAGCACATTCTGTCCTTGGAAAGTTAGGCCGGGGGATGGACACCCTTGGCCAGCTGTTTCTGAGCCCCAAAGTCGTGGTGAGCTCTATAGCCATGTCTGCACTTCTTTCCCACTCTCTGTTGGGTCTCCAACACCTGCACCCTTCCCGGGTCCCTGAATGGGCTCCTCTCTGAGGCTTGGCCTCGGGCTGGCATAAGCCTCATCCTGCCACCTGGACTTAGTCCCCTTGGAGGTCAGGCCCCATGGGAACTGTGGCTCGTGTCTGTGCCATTCCTCAGTGATGAGCACAGGTTGTCTTACACTTCCTCTCCCTAAGGGCCTGGGTCTGGCAGACAGGGATACTCAGTAACGCTGTGGGCAGGAGGGTCAGGTCACGTTGGGAGAACTCCCCACTGTGCCTCTTATACGCCTCCTTCCTCCCCACATCTGTCCTTCCCTCTCTCTGTGTTGCTTTAGTGTAGACAGTCATAGGATGAACATATAAATACATCGGAAGGGCAGAAAAATGTCAGGTAATGATGTAAGTGCCTAGTTATTAAAAATCAGAGATAAAATATGTTCAAGAAAACCCAAGTGGTTAATCATAAAACCCGGAAGAAGTGAGCAACAGCCAACAGCTACATTTCCTTTTGAAAAGTGAAAATATAAGGGGTGCGCAATGCTTTCAGCACAAAGAGCACTTTGGAAGGTAAGGAGATACACTTTGTAAGTGGGAAGACTGGAAGTGAAAGTGGAATGATGCTGGTTGTGGGAAAGCTTGTGTTATTACCTTGTCCTGGCCTTGCAGAGATTCGCCTGTATCAACATCTTCCAGGTCAGGTAGGTCCTGAAAGATCAAAGGAGCCCTTGTCACCAGGAGGGCACTCACACTCTGAACATTGGAGGGACGCAACAGACGCATTCATAGCCCAGGAAGCCTGAACTCTATGCAAGCAAAGTGTGGAGGGGAACTGAGGAATGATGCAAACCCCTCAGGCAGCCCCACACACGCTCAGCACGCACGCGCACACACATACACGTTGCCATTTCAAGTATCTGGATCTCATCACTGAATGAGATTTGGAAGGCGTGACGTGTTTGAAGAATTTCCACATTTTTCTCCACTCGACTTTGTCATTGGAGATATAGCCAGGTGACCTGGGGGGACATGATGGGGCCCAAACCAATGCACCTTTTATATACAAATAAGTCTCAGGACTCTGTGGTATAAAATAAGTATATTTTGGACCGCCACAAAACTAGAAGGATTTTGTGTTGTTTTTTTGGTATCTTTATGTCTAACAACTGGTCCAGCATGGAGGCTGACAACCCAATGCGTGGTTAGTTGTATGAACTCTGGAGCCAGACTGTGTAGGTTGGTATTCTTGCTCCACCGACACCTAGCTGTGTAGCCTTAGGCAAGTTGCTTAACCTACCTGTTTCTCAATTTCCTCATCTGTAAAATAGGAATGAGAATAGTACCTACCTCTCAGAGTTACTGGAAGGTTGAATCAGTCAATGCAAGATGTATTTAGAACAGTGCCAGGCAAAGAGTAAGAACAGTAGGTATTAGCTCTTAGTTGTCCTCTATGTAGCTGGTTCTCAACGTTAAAGATTAATTGCCCAGTTCTGTTTCTTAGTACGTACGCCCAGAAAGCTAGAAAGCCATTCTGAAAATTGACCGTGCTCAGTTTAAGTCTTACTGAGCCACGTGAAATTGTGAAGTTAGAAATGAAGCACAGTTTAGAAATTTATCAAGGAAGTGGGCAGGGGGCAAAGTTGCACCCATGGGTTTAAACTGACGAGCTCACTCACGGGCAGAGGGGCAGGGCCGTCCTTCCAGGAGGACAGCGTGAATACCAGCTGTCCACTAGGTCTGAGGAGGCTAAAGGTGCAAGGAAACGCCTCCCACTCCTTGCCCCACCAAACGCTAGTTCCTGGGGGTGGTGGTGATAAAAGGTGCTCGTTCCTTGGGCCCAAGCATATAAGGCTGTTACCAAAATGGGAACAGCGTCAGGAAGGTGAGGGTTCGTGAGGCTGTGATCAGTCGTAAGGCAGGGCACCCCCTGGCTGAACTGGGCAGTCACATCAAGCCGCTGAAGAAGTGACAGGCCAGGACGATGGCAGCAACTGCTTGCTGGGCAGCTGTCCGTAGAGGATTGGAGGCTCTGATGATGACAGAATTTCCTCAACCATTGTGTATACGCGTAAGGCTCGCTGGACAGAATTGCTTAGTAATGTTTCTTTCTGGGAAAACAAGAGTTTTGTAGACCACGTAGTTCAAGGGGAGTCACGTGGGCAGCGCTTTTCAGTCTTGAATGTGCACATGTGTGAACCACTTGGGGAGATCTTATAAAATGCAGATTTGGATCAGTAGGTCCGTGTGGGGCTTGCTAGTCTGTATTCTAACTGGCTCTGGGGGATGCCACGCCCGCTGGTCCAAGGACCACACTTAGGGGAGTGAGGATTTTGAAGGTTTGCATCTGATCACCTGTTTTATCAGCTGTGAAGCAGATAGTTATCTCCTCATGGAACTGCCGTGTTTCCCCGAAAATAAGACCTAACTGGAAAATAAGCCCTAGCATGATTTTTCAGGAGGACGTCCCGGAACATAAGCCCTAATGCATCTTTTGGAGCAAAACTTAATATAAGACCCGGTCTTATTTTGTGGGAAACACGGTGTTTACATACATCAATGAAGGAACTATCTACATACATCGATGAAGAGCTTCTCCTGTGTGTCCAGCGTAATGGTTTCCAGATCTTCATCACGTTCTGCTCCTGATGCACCTTCATTGGCCACCGTCTGAGGAGTCGATTCTAAGGAACAACAAAGAATTAACCTTGGGGTTAGTTTTATACGCAGCAGTCAGGTTCACGAGGCCAAGGTCATGGATTCCAAGCGCGGTGGAAGGACAACACTTTCCTTGGCCTGAAAGGCCAGCCCCTGTGATAGGAGCTGTGAGAATCCCCAGATTAGGATGGGGTTATGTCTAAAAAGAAAAGAAAGGGAAGGGAAGGGAAAAGGAGAGAGCTTCTCCCTTCTGGGACCCGGAGACGAGAGGGAAGTGCCAGCCAGGAATTAAGGCAGAATACACAGGAGCCTTGGAAAAGGCCTGATGGATGGGCAAGGACACTGAGAAACGTGATAATGTCAAAGGCCAGCTTGGAAGCTGGAGAAGAGGCAAGCTGGAGAGTCAAGTGACAGCCCTGTCGGGAAGGGCAGAACCCACCACCCTCTTGGACTGCCTGTCCCTCAGGGCACATGCCTGGGAGCACTGCACAAGTGTCAGGGAGGCCTGTTAAACGATCCCAAGCTTAACTTGGGAATAAATATGGAATCAAGATCAGGTTCCTCTTCCTCCTCCAGGCCCCCACTTTTCAAGCTTCCCAAGGCTGTATCCTTGGGTCCTGCTCTCTGCTTTCTCTTCAGTCTCATGGCTTCAGTTATTACATTAGAGAGTAATGGCCCAACTTTTCTCATTATACATAGGGCCAGAGTGTGCCACCTGAGTAATGACCATAGCCAGCCTGACTCAGAGAGCCACAGTGGGGCACCAGTTTAGGATGAAACAAGGAAGTATGCAGACAGGGCTTCTGTGGGTGATTTGGATGACCCCAGCCCCACAACACAGCTCTACCATTTACTTGCTCTGCAACTTGGAACAGGTTACTTCACCTCTCTGAGCCTCCGTTTCCAATTCCATAAAATGGGGCAATGATGATAGCATCTGGCTTGTAAAGTTGAGAAACCTAAACAAGACAGCCTGTGAAGCCGTGGCCTTCACTGTGTACCCATGCATGTTGGAAACAGAGATCTGGATTTTGTCTCCGTCTCCCGACCTCAGATGCTGCAATTAAGCCACTCCTTTTGAAATGTGCCCTTTGTTCAGTGAGGCGAAGGCCAGTTTCACTCATGGAAAACTCTACTGCTAGACCAGGTGTGATCTCAAAGCAAGAACTCACAGGGACGGAGTGATCATGCAAGAATCGTAGGTATGACAACACCTAAATCAGCAGTTCTAGGTCTCTCCCAGACAATGGGGAACCTCCATTCTGGGAGAACTACACTGGGCCAGACCAGCTAAACTCCCCAAGCATACCTCTCATGTTGCTCAGGCTGGGGACAGAATGATCCCGTTTCCCAAGGGCCTGTGGCCTGGGCAGGTGCCAGGCCTGCCTCATCCTCACTAACACCATAGCAACAGGACAGCATCCCAGGTGAGTCCTGCAGTTATCTGTCAGTTGGCAGGACCCAAGGACCTTGGCTAGAACTTGACGGGTTCCTTTTCCTAGATCTGCATTATCCGCTATGGTAGGCAGAACCACGTAGGGCTACTGAGCACTTGAAATGTGGCCAGTACTCCTGAGGAACTGAATTTTTAATTGTATTTGTTTTCATTTTTAATGAAGTAAATTTAAAAGCGGAAGCAGTATAAAACAACTTGCTTCTTTTGGTAGGACTACATTTCACTTTAACCGTTGACAAGTTATCATCTAAATTGCCATGTGCTATTTAAGTATCAAATACATACTGGATTGGAAGACTTAGTGCCCCCTAAAAGTAAAGTATCTCATTAATAATTTTATACTGATTTAAATTATTATATTTAAGCTATATTGGGTTAAATAAAATATATTGTTAGTGTTTCACCCATTTCTTTGTACTTTGTTTCATGAGACTATTAGAAAATGTAGTCATGGCTATATTTCTATGGCCACGCTGCTCTAGCTAATGAGATGATGTGTGTACTTTATCGTACAGAAACAGCAACCAGAAGGGGAAACCAGCCCAGGTCCCACAAATGCATGATCCCGAGGCTGTGATTCTGGGAGTGCGGCCCTGGGCCAGCACCTGTGTTCTAGATCACAGTACCTTCCCAGGCAGCTCCCGGGGTCACTGCCCTGGGGGCCTCAGGTGGGAGAGCCCCTGGCTCCTGGTCTTCAACCTCTGCATTGACTTCTGCAGGCAGATCCTCTAAGAGACTTGGCGTTTCCGGGAAGAGCTCATCCTTGGCCTGGAAGCTTTCCTTGACAAACAGCTCCATTTTCTGCTGCCTTTCTTCATCCTCACAAGGCTCTTCCTTCCCTTGCACATCAACATCCACGTTCTCCGTCTTGTCTGGCGCTGGCACCGCCCCTGAATAAGAGAAGTCCAAAGGTGAACAGGGAAGCATTCTGGGAAGACGAGGGTATCTCCACATCTCATGTCTTGTGTCTTGGGGACACTCAGCAAACTGCTGAGAGTGACCATGGGGAACTGTCAGGGACCAGTAAAGAATTGCCCACGGGGGTGTGCATCAAACCATTGTTTATGATTGCTAAGTAAACGGAGCTAAATGTCCAGGAGAGGAATCTGGACACAGCCATTAAGAAAATGCAGGAGGCTCTTAGGAGATGGACTTGGAAGTATTTGGGTTTAAGAGCCACACTGTCTGCCTTCACTTTCTAATGGTTCAACAGAAGTGGAAAGTGTGTGTAGGTGTGTGTGTAAGTGTTAAAAACCATCTGATCTAGACACAACAGCTTTTCATTTTCCTATGCTTTAAGCTTTTCAGAAAATTTGAAAACTATCAAAATGAAAAGCTGGGGAAAAACATGTTTTGAATGACAATTTTATGTGTTGAATGACTATTTTATGGAAAATATAGTATGTTAATGCAAAAGAGTAGGCAAACATAATTATGCCTTTTTTCTATTTAAAAAAAATATATATGTTACATGTATGAGGAAACGCCAGGAAATACCCACACAGAAATAATGAGTGGCTTTGCTGCAATTATGTTACGCTTGTCTATGTTTCCTATGTGTAGTGAGTGTATTCACATTTTGTAATCAGGTAAAAAACAATGTGTCATTTAAAGACACATATGGGGACTCTGGCTCTTCTGGGTATAGAATGGGGAATGGGGCTCTTATTTGTGAAGGAGCCCTGAGCACCATCCCCAGGATCCCACAGGCTCTCTTTGGGGTTGGATCAGGACTCACTCCCTCCCTCGATCCACCAAATGCTGGCCAGGGGCACTGGGAGTGAGCAGACTCAGGGCAGTAGATTGGGTGGGGCAGGGAGGGGTTCATTTACGCCAAACCTGAAAGTAGACATGTAGCCTAGCTCCTTGTAATTTTAGTGCCCCTGGTATTTTGGCAGCTAGAATTAAATAATTTAATTCTTAATTAGGCCTTTGTTCACATGTTAACAGCTCTTCTAGCTCAACTCCTTTGGTCTCATAGTATAATTTTGTGTTGCTGATGTGCTGTTTCGTTGTCAAGCAGGAGATAACTTCAGGGTCTCAAGGAGAATTTGAGTTTGTTTTGCAGAAGGAAAGAATGTTTCCACAAGGTAGCTGTGACCAGCTGCTGACACCCCCCAGGCGTCTGATGTGAAAAAGTGTTATCTGTGACTAAAGAAACACAGACCTCGCTCAGTTCCCTGGAACTCCCCCTCCCCTTTAAAACTCTTCTGCTTGGTCCCAGACTTTGAAGATGGTCTTTGAACATTAATTCACCATCGTCCCAGGCTGCCGGCTTCCTGAATAAAATAAACTTTCCTTTCCACCCAACACTTGTCTCTCAGGTATTGGCTTTTGGGCAGCAAGCAGCCATACTTGGTTCTGCCCCATCACCCTGAAGGTTCCAGAAGGAACCAAGCCCTGCTGACACCTTGACTTTAGCCTAGTGAGACCCGTGTCAGACTTCCGAGCTCCAGAACTGTGGTAAGATAATAAATTTTTGTTGTTTAGGCCCCTAAATTTATGGTAACTTGTTACGGCAGTCATAGAAAACTAACAGACCGTCTTGAAATGGTGGGGGTGAGGGGTAAGGAAGGAAGGCAAGAGAGAGACTCCAAGATCCTAGAATAGCACGGAGGATCCATGGGGACAAGAATGTTTCCCAGGCTTGCCCTGGTCCTGCCATTGTGATTTGCACAGAAGGTCTCTTCCCAGCCCTGGGGCTGCAGCTCCCTTCCTGGCTCCCCCACGTGCAGGACCACCTTATCCCCCACCCCTTATTCATCCAACCAACCCCGCCACCAAGCTCATGCCACTAACACTGTTTCCTGACCGCTGTCTAGCCTTCATAGCCCACGACTTACTGTCACCTGCCATGTCAAAGCTGGTTTCCAAGGCCCTACTTGATATGCTCCCACCCAGCCCAGCTAACCTTGTCTGATTTCCCAATTGACAACCTAATTCTACATCCGGGTATCTGGCACTCCTCTTTGCCTCCCCAGGGATACTGGGCTCCTTGGAGGAGGCAGAATCATATCTTCTCCCTCTGGTGGGATTTCTGACAGTGTCTGCCTGCTCATTCCACGTGTATCTAAGTGTGTGTATCTGGGCCTGAGGTTTATGTACAGAAACCTATTTATTTATGAGTGCCCCCCCAACTAAATGGATGGTGAGACCTTTCTGTGTGCAGAAAAATGTGAGATTAAAGGAGCAATAGTAGTCATGAAAAACCTTAATAGCAATTAAAAAAAAATCAAGATTACCATAACCCTCTGATTCAAATGAGGCATAAAGAGCACTGACGGAGCCCCCAGTACACATGCTGGTGATTTTATTTTATTTATGGTATTGTACAATACCATGCTGCCTTGATAGGAGGTCAGAATATTCATTTGCGGTGGACAAAACAATGGCCCCACAAAGCTTGTCCTAATCCTAGAAGCTGTGACTATGTGATCTCACATGGCAAAAGGGACTTTGCAGCTGTGATTAAGATTAAGAACCTTGAGATGGGAAGATTATCCTGGACTATGCTGGTGGGCCCAATGTCATCACAAGGGACCTCAAAAGAGAGAGGCAGGAGGTCAGAGCTAGAGAAAGATTTGAAGATGCTGTGTTGCTAGCTTTGAAGATGGAGGAAGGGGCTATGAGCCAAGGAATGGGGAAAACAAACTGTCTTCCTTAATGACAAGGAATCAGAAAGTCCCCTGGGACCTCCAGAAGGAACCCGGCCCTGCTGACACCTTGATTTTAGCCCAGGGAGACCCGTGTCAGACTTCTGAGCTCCAGAACTGTGGTAAGATAATAAATTTGTGTTGTTTAGGCCCCTACAGTTATGGTAACTTGTTATGGCAGTCATAGAAAACTAATATGTCATTTATTTTGGAAAACTGAGGTTATTTTAACAAATTGTGTTTTAATCACTGGAAGTGGTTTGAAACTACACATACTTGTCTGGGTTTTACACTGCCCAGCAGTTTGGAGACGCCCAGTGCTACTGGATCTGCAGGTATGTGAGTAAATGGTCCAACCCCACTCCCCCCCCAACCAAAACCCAGAGATGAAAGACTGAGGTCAACAGCCTGGATTTCTAATCTACACAGAGCTCTGGGTAGCATCTTGGTCTTGAGCATGTACCTGTCTCTTGGCTCTCTTTCTGCCGCTTTCTCTCTGCAGCCCGCCGCTTGATCATTGCCAAGGCCTCCAAGCTGTCCGTGATCCTCTTCTGCTCTCTGCTCTCCCACTGACATCTCTCCTCTTTCTCAGCTTCATACCCCCCTCTAGCCCAGGCCTCTGCACAAGCTCTGTGTAGAAGGATAAATAAACAGAAACCAGGGAGGTTTGAATGGTCACAGGTAAAGGTAAATGCAAAACATACTATCTGACCAAACTTGTTCATTTTCCCCCCAAATCAAACCAAAGGCACATAGGACATATGGCTGCAAGGACAGAAGTTAACATACATATATTTTAATCTCTAAAGTCAATTGGTTTGCAAAGCCTTCTAGATGTCATGCCAAAAGCACAAGTGACGAAAGAAAAAATAGAGAAATTGGACTCCATCAACATTAAAAATGTTTGTAACACAAAGAATACCATAAATAAAGTAAAAAGACAAGACAGAACGTGAGAAGGTATTTGCAAATCATATCCCTAACAAAGGACTTGTATTTAGAATATATAAAGAACTTTCCCGACTCAATAATACAAAGACAACACGATTTTAAAATGTGCAAAGCTTAAAAGCATGAGAAGACAAGCCATAGACTGGGGGGAAAATATATGCGGAAAGGTAACTGAATATGGCTTGTATCCAAAGAACTAATAAAATTCAAAAATAAAACAATAAAAAAAGTGGACAAAAGATCTGGACACCCCTCGCCGAAAATGACATACAGATGGCAAATAAGCATATGAAAAGATGTTCAACATCATATGACATTAGAGAAATACAAATTAAAACAAGATCCTACAACACACCTATTAGAATGGCTGAAATCCAAAACACTGTCAAGACCAACTGTTGGTGAGGATGTGGAACAACAAAGAACTCGCGTTCATTACTGGTGGGGATGCAAGATGGTGCAGCCACTTGGGGAGACAGTTTGGCAATTAGAAATATAGCCTTACCATATAATCCAGCAATCTTCCTCCTAAGTATTTACCCAAATGAGTCGATAAAAAAAAAAGCCCACACAAAAACCTGCACACAAATATTCACAGCAGTACTATTTACAAGAGGCAAAAAGTGGAAATGACCCAAGTGTCCATCAACTGATGAATAAATAAAAAGTGGCACATCCAAATAGAATATTACTTTGCAACATTATTTTGGAATGAAGTACGGACAAGGTGGATGAACCTTGAAAACATCATGCTAAGTGAAAGATGCCAGTCACAGAAGACCACAGACTGTATATTTCCATTTATATGACATGTCCCGAACAGGCAAATCTACAGAGATAGAAAAGCAGATTTGTGATTGCCACGAGCTGGGAGAGGGGGGGAAATGGGGAGGGACTGCTAATGGATAAGGGTTCCTTTTTTTTTTTTTTTCATGGAAAAATCTGGTGAAGTTATAAACTGTTACAAACTTTCTAGAAAACAATTAAAAAGTATTTATAAGCACCTTCAAAAAGCGCTCAAACCATACTTTTTAGTCCGATAACACAACTTGTTGAATTCCATCCGAAGGAAACAATCAGCAATGAGGTCAGAGACTTATACACAAAGATATTTATCAAAAGATTATTTAAAAAAATACAAAAACAAAACCTATGAATAAGGGCTCAACAATAGAGAAATTTCCTACTATGACCAATTAGGTAGCCCTACACCTATTTCTAAAGAACATTGAACAACATGTGAAAATGCTCCAAAGAGCATAGAGTTTTAAAAAGAACATTAAATAAGCATGCTTCACTGCTGTATATTAAAATGAGATCAAAAGGCTTTTCTTTTCCTTACCTGTCCTTTGGGAAAACTGGTCTGTCGTCCAGGAATGTTAAGTGTTTTAGTCGAACAGTGACTGTCCTTCGATAGTTAGGGATGAGCCTGATAACCGGGTTTCCCATCAAATTCAGGACACGCTGTAAGCAGACGGGCAGAACCAAATTAATTACTAAACAGTGGATGTGATTTAAATCTTTCATATGTGCTGTGCTCTCAGAATAAATCAATCAAGAGGAAGAGCCAACCTCATCGTGTCCCGAGGACTTTATTAGTGAAGCGAGGAGGGTATCATTGTTTTTGTGTCATCAGAACGTTCCTGATAACTGGGCAGCCCTTTCTTTTCTGAGCTTCGGATGGCAGTCTCCTTGGCCTTGCAGAACAATACTGGAAAAACACTTCCTGAGGCCTTTTCCAAGGGCAGCGATTACAGGAGTTTTGCTCACCCAATCTCTCCTACTGAAATTAATCTCAGTCTAATTGTTTTTTCTCCTCCCCACCAGGACTCATTTTAAGAAAACACACACAACAGCTAGACAGAGAAGAAGCAGTGACTAAGGGGAAAGGATGCAAAGTGCCTGCTTATCTACTGCGAGGGCCTTTCTCACCAGGCCTACAGATCTCCTAGATGTCATGTGGGGACCAGGAAAGAGACAGGGATACAGCAGTGACGGCATGCCACCCCCCCTACCCCCCACCCAATTTTTAAATACTGTCACCTCCTCTCCTGCTTATGAAACTCAAAGAAGGCGAACAGTTAAGAAGACATGTGGGCAAACCATTTAAAATCAGTTACGCTGATGAAATATTTTTCACATCTAAAGTGGTTTCTGTTGTTGGAGAAAATACATATATTGTGAATTCGTTAGTTTAGCATTTCCCTAACTTCATTCTTGTACTGCTTTCACCATTATTGTCATATTGTCCAGTGCCCTGTCCTGTGGGGCCTAAGGTAGTAGGAGCCGGTACTCCACGTGCAGGCACTAAAGGGGTACAGGGGGTGTGGAGACGAAAAGCAATCATAAAACAAACTCTAAGGCAGACTGCTTTTGTTGTGGTCTAAATTGTGTCCCTCCAAAGGTCATATGATGAAGTCCTAGCCCCCAGCACCTCAGAATATGACTGTATTTGGAGAGAGGGCCTTTAAAGAAGTGGTTAAGATTAATGAGGTCACAAATGGTGAGCTCTGATCCAGTGTGAGGGGCATCCTTTCCAAAAGAAGAGATCAGGATACAGACAGACACGGAGGAAAGACTGTGAGGACATGGGGAAAAGATGGCTGTCTACAAGCCAAGGAGAGAGGCCTCAGGATGAAACCACCTCTGCCGACCCCTTGATTCTGGACTTCTAACCTCTAGAATTATGAGAAAACAAATTCCTGTTGTTTAAGCCCCCCAGCCTGTGGTAATTTGTTATGGCAGCCAAGTGAGGAAAAAAAAGTACATATTATAATACAGCTTTATTTTATCACCACGTGCTGGCAATGCTAAACAGTCCTTAACAGTCTGCTCTGCAGAGTATACTTAAACTATTTTTCTTTTAATTGACTCACTTTTTCCTTACTTACCCATGCTCTAAGCAGTCAACAGTGAACTCAAGGGTTTTATGTGCTATTTTAAATATTTTTTACTAGTACAAATGGTAATGCATATACCCTAAAAGGCAAGGCAGCCATCAAAGGCCACTGGGGTTGAGTGAAAAGGACATGGGTGCCACCTGGAGAGTTGTCACAGGCCTGAAGATGGGACCATTTGAACATCCAATATTAAAGTGAAAGCAAGGGTTAAATCACCTCAATTACTGTATGTATATAAATCCGTGAGTTCATAATGATACCGACAAAGAAAAACCCGTCATTGTCACTATTGATTGTTACTAGGTTCTTGACTCATTTCTCTGAAAACTGATAAATAAAAAGAAAGAACCAGATATTTATCCCGGTCTTTTCTGTATGAACCAGATATTAGGGAACCATTAGTAGATGAGGGAAAACTCTTCTTTGTAGAAACATTCCAACCAATAAATGCAGAGGGAATAAGAGAATTAGAAAATGATCATCGTGTGCCCTAATGAAATAAGGCATCTCGGCAATGCTTCTCAGTGGCTGCTAACACAACTGGGAGGAAGCTCGATGGGGGACATAATGGCTGGATCAGGCTGACAACACCTGAGTCCACTAATCAATCTCAAAGTTAGGAAAAGAGAGGCCACCAGCTATGACAGGCCGCAGGATGTGACGCAACACCTCACCCCAAAGTTAAAGACTGAGCCTGGATCTGATGAAGCACCTGGCTCCGTTACCATTTTAGAAGGAATACTGGGTACAGCAGAACCTGTTAAATGACACCATGAGAATGCAGTCAACCGACTCCAGAACGTGGCACACTGCCAGAGAAAGGATCCAGCCTCTTCAACAGATTAATGGGGTGGATGGGGGTGGGGGACCGGGAAGGGGAACAGTGAGAGATCAAGAGACTCGAGAGACAGATAACCCAAGTACCATATGCAGATCTGGTTTGGAGTTAAACAAGCCAATGGTCAAAATGCCCTTTTGAGACAAAGGGGGAAAACGGAACATGGTCTGCATATTAGATGTAGTTATTATAACATGTTAGATAGAATAATAGTATTTTTATTTTGCTAAACAAGGGTCCTTATCTGTCAGAGATACACACTGAAAGATCTGTGGGTGCAATGATAGGGCATCTGGCATTTAATATATTCCAGCTAAAAATACAAAGAGGAAAAGAGTGTGAACGAAGGAAAGACGGCAGGAAGAAAGGAAGGAGAGAGGTTGGGAGGGCGGAATGAAGCAGAAGAAAGAAGAGAGATTTGCTATGGAAAGAACACTTTAAAAATGCATGTTTTGGGGGTGTGTTTTACCAAATCGGGCATGCTCTCCAGAATGCCCAGGATCTTGGGATCATTCAGCCTATTGTGGGAAAGATCAAGGACGCAAAGTTTCAAACACTCCTTTAGATGCTGAATATCTTCCACCGTCTCTAAGTGATTGTGCGCTATCTGGAGCGTGTTCAGGACAGGCAGACAGGCTGGAAGGGGAAGTCAGCAGAAGTAAGCAACAAAGGTATCAAACTGTTTCTTGCCCATACTATCACATAACATTGTAGAACCTCCCCCAGGGGAAAATGGTAGACATAATGGCGATTAGAAAGACCCCTTGTGGGGCATTCTCACAGAGGTTTTCAATGGTCTTGATGTAATTGTTGCTGAGGTTAAGAGCATCCAGTTTCTGCAGAGGTTCTACGTTCTCGATTTTATGAAGCAAGTTCACTTGCAAGAAGAGGCAACGCAATTCGGTTTGGGCCTCCAGGTTCTCAATTTTCTGTATTCCGTTGCACTCCAGCCAGAGACAGCGCAGTCCCGTGTACTCTTCCAAGTTCTCAATGCGATTGAAACCTAGCGAGAAGGAACGGGGTGTCGATTAAACTCCCTGCAGATAAGAAACGTAGGGATCACCGTGGTTTTTGCCTCCCTGCCTAATATCCACGCCTTCTTCCTCTAGGGACACCATTGCCACTTTTCTTCGAGGAACATCCTCTCTGATAACTACCCCCGTGGCTCTCAGAGTCACAGTGATTTATTCGGGGTTGGTCACGCTTAGCCTAGTGGGGGCCCACTTGGTGAATCCTGGGGCGTATGGTTGGCTCCATTGGAAAAAAGCTGAATCAGAGGGAAGTGGGGCCAAAAAAGGAGAGCGCAGCCTCGTGAAGAAGCACTACGAATACTGGGATCGAGCTACGCCTGACGCTAATGCAAACTGTGGCTCTTATTTTTCAGTTTGGGGATCCCAATGGAAAGTTAGGAAAAGAAACAGTTGACAGCTTGATTGCAACCTCATGAGAGACTGAGCCAGAACCACCCAGCAGAAGTCATTCCCAGGTTCATGGCCCCCAGGAACAGTGTGAGATGAAAATTTGTTTTAAGTTGCTAAGTGTGGGGGTACGTTGTTACACAGTGGTAGATAATATGGGCACACCTCTCTCCTTGTTCTAACCCCGGAATCCTTCTACTTGGTCCAACCCAGTGGGTTCCTTTCTTCTTCCCACCTATTAAATATTGACCCCCCGGGATCTGCCCTTCTACGTCATCTTCTCACCGCTACCCCTAGAAAACAGATGGAGCATTTTGGAAGAGACAACGTGCAGGTAAGGTGACCATTGGGAGTCGTTCCGAACTGGTAAGGTATTTGTGCTGCTGGGCCTCCTGGCCGGGGCCCCTCCCAGGGGCTGCCTGGTCCCCCAGGACACCAGGAAGCCATCGTCACGGCATCCATCTCTGTGTCTCCAGCACCAGGACAGTGCCAGGCACACAGAAGGCCCTCAGTAAACACTTACTGAGTAAACAAATGAACACGTAGACGACTTAGGAGGCAAGTAGAGCATCCGCCATTCAGCCCAGACTGGGCGCTATCACTCTCTTTAGCATTGGGAGAAATAGCTCTGTCTATGAACCTGAACTTTTATATGTGATACTGGACACCAAACGTGAGCCCTCAGGGATGCCACTCTTCATGCTTCTCCATTTTGAGAGGCACCCCATGACCCTCATCCTTTGTTTTCTATGCCAGTTTTGAATCCTTTACAACACATCCCTCGGAAGCCCAAAGAATTTACAACTAGCTTCTGGCTCGAAAAATTATTAAGTTTATGGAAATCTTAAATAAAAGATAACAATGTGTTTCCCTCATATGCATAGAGCCAGTGACCCCTTTATAAATTCTAGTCGGGTAAGACTCTTTGCTCAGAGAAATATTGTTGCTTTTCTGTAAACCTCCACTAAACTCTGAAATTTCTACTTCAATATAATGTGAGAATTCCAGATGATTCCCTGCCCCACAAGTAATTTTTTATAACATCAGTCTTTCTGCCTGACATGAGACCATCTCCTCTATCAGATCCCTACCTTTATAATGTAAGTACAGTGTATCATTCAATGCTGGGGTAATATAAAGCTTGTGTTGCTTGCAGAGTTTTTGCAGGAAACTTTTAGTCATTCTGTTAAATGAAAAACATGAACGAGAAATTTGAGTTTGTCAGCTCTAAAATATATTCCAGAAATTCTTTACCACATCCATTCCTTCCCCAAATTCCACAATATGTTATGTACCTGATAACTATTTTAAGTTCTTCATTTTTTTTTTTTGTATAGCTTTCAGGGCCTCATCTAATATTACTTTCAGCATTTGTAAAAATTGCAACATATGTTCTAATAAGAATACTTTTAATAGTGTAATCAGCCGTCCTGACTCCACTACTACAGACAGTGGGCTATTTAATCTCCATGAACCTCAATTTCCTTATCTGTCAAAGGGGTGATTACACCATCTCCCTTACTGGGCAAATATGTGCTATAATTGGCAGGATCATTCCCACATACCTGGGGCCATAATTTTCCTTGTCATCTCTCTGGTGTTCTAAGCAACCATGTGACCTGCTGTCACCACTCTGTTTCTGCTCGCTTTGGTAGGATGCGTCAGAAGGACCTGCACATGTTTCCTTAGGATCATTAATTTCTGTAAAATAAGAGATTGGGTCTGTGGAGATCAAGAAAAGTATTTAAAAATTCCCCCCATTTCAACTTGATTGGTTACTGTCTGCTTTTAGTAGGGAACACCAGTTCTCTTTAAATGTATAACAGTTTTTAAAGCCTCCTAAGGACTATGGAAATTTCACTTCTAAGTAGGTCCTCTATAAAAGTTCTTGTACAGGTGAACAAGGAGACGTGCACAAAGTTATTCATTTCTGTTACATTATTTGTAACAGCCAAAAACTCCTCACAAGGCAGATGTCCATCCATAGGAACTGGTTAAATAAAACAATGGATTATTATTCTGCCTTTGAAAAGAATGCACTGGAGCTACATCACCAGTATGGTTAATTCTAAGAAACATACATGGAGTGAAAAAAGCAAGAAGTTTCATAATAAGCATAAGTTACTATATATTAATTAAAAACACACAAACCAATGTTATGCATTGGGGAGAAGGGAATGAGACTAGGAATGGAGGGGGGAGGGGAAGGAATGTTAAGTTTATCTGAAATGTTTTATTTCTTTAATTAAAAAAGACTTCAAGTAAAAAAATACTTCAAATAAACATGATAGAAATATTAATCATTTTCAGTTTGGTTGGCGATACATGCGTGATTGTTATAATGTTCTCTGTTCTTCTTAAAGTTCTCAAAAGGAAAAAAAAGAAACAAAAATGGTGGAAATGAGCACATTCAAATGCACTTAATTTTTTTAAAGGTCAACCAAAATCGGCCAATTCAAATGCACTTAGTCTTAAGGGCCACTGGCTTCTGCTGTCAGTGTGTTTGTGTGGTCTACTACACCCTGGGTGTGTGGGACTGTCTTACACTTCCCCATTTCCCACTGCCTACAATGCTCAGCCACAGGAAACACTAGATAAAGGTTTGTGAAATAAAGAATAGGTGCTCAATGTATATAACAATTGATTACATTAATAACAAATGCTACCATTAATGGCCCACCGTGTGCCAGAAACTCTAAGTATAATTATTCCTGCTTGCAGATCAGGAGACTGCACCACAAAGAGGTTAAGCGCTGGGCCAACAGCCACAAAACTGGCCAGTTGCAGAGCCGCAATTTGAACCCAGCATGAGTGGCTGTCCACAGAGCAACATGCTTTCCCTATAGCTCCTCATACAGGGCTTGTCTGGACAGTCCATGCTCAAGATATATTTTTGTTGACTGTGTTCCAAAAACGAAACACAAATCAATTAGTTCCTTTAGTCACTAAAATGTTTCCTTTAGGGACCCAAGCTAAGTGGGAACAGAGGCTGAAGCCTGTTTTCTATGCTCATTCTGGGAAACAGTGGCAGGGCCTCACCGGCTGACCCCACAACCACCAGCTCTTCATTCACTCTCTACCGTGGGTCAGGCATTGATTGGACTGGATGCTGCAAATTCACTCAGGATGTCCTGCCGAGATATCTTTTAATCTTACATAGTCATAGCCATAAAGGGATACATTCAAAACACAAAAAAAGTTGGGCTCTGAAAGAATGGTGTGTGGGCTAAGGATTCGGCTCCGCAGTCCGACTATCCAGGTGGGAGTCTCTGTGGTCATTGACTGGCTGAGGGTAATCTGATTGGAGCAAGTCCTATAACCTCTTTAAGTGTCAGTTTGCTCATCTGTATGAAACAGGGAGAGGAGTGCCTACCGCAGAGGGCAGGTGTATGGCTCCAATGCGGTGAGAGCTTGACGGGCGTCCTTTAATAAGTGTGGGCCGCTACTGCTATTACTATTATTATCGTTATTGCTGGCTGTGAAGCAGGTAGGTGGTGTTGAGGTCAGCCCGTCGCCCCCCTCGCCTCCCTGGGGCGGCGGTCGGCACCTTCTTTGCGGTCTCCTTGGCCTGCGTTCCCGTGGTCACCCGCAGACTCCTCCACGCCCTGCTCCACGCCGGGCTGCTGCACGCAGTCCTGCTCCTCCGGCCCCTCCGCCGCGGGCTCCAAAGTCTCGGGGTGCATGTTTATTCCGAACACCGAAGGGTTCTGGAAAAACCGAACACCCCGTAGCCCTGGGGAGCCTCGCTGAGCGGAGTCACTGTGGCTTTCAGCCGCGCCAGGGAGGACCGGCTTTTCTTCCCTGCCCGCCACTGGAGCCCAGGACGTTAGTAGCCCAACGCTTCCCTGGTCTCCACGGCAACCGCCGCGCAGGCGCACACAGGCAGGTCCGCCCGTCCGGATGCGGGAGGGCGGGCCTTACAACGGCTCCGCCTCCGGCGCGTGCGCGGGTCACGTGGGGGTGCGGCCCGCGGCAGCGGCGGCGGCGGCGGCGACGGGGGTGGCAGACGCACGGGTCCGGCGGGAGCAGCTCGGAGACTGCGTTGCTTTTGCAGGTACCGTGCTCCCCGCGTGCGGCTCCGGGCCCTAGGCCCGCCTGGTCCTCCTCGTTCCCCTGGGCGCGCCCGTCTCTCTGTACCCCACCACGCCCCCCCGGACCAGTGCCCCTTCGCGCCATCGGGACACTGGACCCCTTCGTTTCTCCCTTCCCTCGGACACCCACCCCCAGCACCTCTCCCTTTAGACCCGCGTCCCCAACCCCAGAGCGCTCTCCCCTAACTCCATCCCTGCGTTGCATCCCAGAGGACTCTCTTCTGGGCCTGTCTCCTCCCCCTAGGACCCGGCAGATCTGGGGCCCCACCCACTGCGAGTGCCAGGTTTCCGTTACCCCCAGACCCTTAACCGGGGTGCTCCTTACAACGCTCTGAAAATCACTGCCTTTTGTCCATGCTTCTTTATTCTCATTTCCTAAGGACTTGGTATGAGTGGAATTTGTTGTCGTCTTTTGTTCCGAATTAGAAGTAATTTAGAATAAAGGAGCGCTTGAAGAAAGGGCACCGCCAGTTCCCGAAGCGGCGGTCGTTTGCTCAGGCTTGCTGGAGGGGAAGGGTTCTGGACACCAGTGTGGCTGCTCCTGTTCAAAGGAACGTGCAGCCCAGACACTTCAGCCAACCAAACCCTGAGGCCCTCTCTGTGATGCCAGCGGGATGCCCGCGGGGGAATAGGGGTGGAGGCAGGGGGCGCACTTTGGGGCCACCATCCAGGGTTCTGGACTTTAATAGACCTTGAAATGAATTCCCACTGCCCACTTTGCTGTGGGGCTCGTGTATGTCACGCTACCTTTATAAGCCTCAGCATTCCTATCTGTAAACTGGGGATGATTATAACTCTGCGTCATAAGGTTGATGCGAGAATAAGTGAGGCGATAGGAATAAAGCACTTAAGAGTCTTTCGCAGAAAGCCAGCTCTCAGTTTTAACCCTGACCACCACAGAGAGCCGATAGCTGACATTCAACACTGAATTATAGTGGCTACTAGCTAAGATTTGTTGAGCACTTACTTACATCCCAGGCACTGTTCTTAAGTGCTCTATGTGTCTGACCTCACTTAATTTTCATTATAATCTTACGTAGGAGCTATTATCTCATGTTTAGAGGTGAAGTAACCTCACCTTCACCCAAGATACACAACTCTTACATGGATTTGACCCCAGGAAGGCTCTTCAGAGTCTGTGTTTTTAATTACTACAGTAGTAGTCCAGGGCCATGGTATTTTTTGTTGATTTTTTAAAAAATTGAGATAAAATTTACATAAAATTCACATTTTAGCCATTTAAAAATATACTTTTCATAGCAGTATATTCACAGTGTACAGCCCTCACCACTATTCAACTCCAGAACATTCCCATTCCAAAAAGAAATCACATTAGCAGTTCACTCCCCATTTCCCACTCTCCCTGTCCCCTGGCAACCATAATCTACTTTCTGTCTCTGCGGATCTGCCTTTTCTGGACATTTCATATCATGGGAATCCTGATATTTGGAATCATGATTTTGTATCTGGCTTCTTTCACTCAGCATAATGTTTACAAGGTTTGTCCATGTAGCATGTATCCATACTTCATTCTTTTTATTGCTGAATAATATTCCATTATGTTGCTAGACCACAGTTTGTTTATCCATTCATCTGTTGATTGACATTTGGGTCTTTTCCACTTTTTAGATGTTGTGAATACTGCTTCTGTGAACATGGCTATACAAGTTTTTGTGTGAGCATGAGTTTTCAGTTATCTTGGGTGTATACCTAGGAGTAGATGCTATGAATATCTTAATTCCTACTACACAAATGGAGACATGAAACAGGAGTACTGGATCCTGGATGAGTGATCCCATGTTCTGCTCTTTCCACTCAGCTTCCCATGGATTCAGTTTAGTGGCTTATTATACATTGGCAAAGGAAGGTAAGGAAAATTCAAAAAGTCATGATACACCAATAATAACTTTGTCAAAGTGCTGACACGAAGTTTGAGAAACTTCTTAAGCTTTTTATCCTCAAGAGTGAAATTTGAGCTTTGAACGCAAAGCAGTATTTGCTTCTATTTATTAAATAAATATTGTGTCCACAGTGCCCCGCCAGGTCCCGAGGAGGAATATTAAAGGTGGATGCAAGCCCAGCCTCACAGCTTCACAAAGCTGCAGGAGGATTAAAGACGTAAATCTGAAAAGCAAAACTGTAAAACTTGCAGACAATAACATAGAAAAACATCTTTATAAGTGGAGGCTAAGGCAGGATTTCTGAAATAAAACATAAGCACAAACCATACAGGAAAAGACTGACAAATTGGACTCCATTAAAATGAAGACATTCAGTCATTGAAAGCACTGGAGACAAAACATACAGAGGACTAGTATCTAGCACATAGAAAGAATTCTTGGAGTTCTGAAAGAAAAAGACAATACAATAGAAGAAAATAAGGCAGAAACTAGGAACAGGCATTTTATAGATAGGAGAACACAGCACATATCAGAAGAATGCCAATCAACCTTATTAGTCATCAGGAAATGGATATTAAAACCGTAATTACATCTCATTTCACAACACGCTGTGGGTAGAAGGTGAACTGTTGGACGTTGCCAGCCATTGAGAAAGAGGCAGTGTGAACTCACACTCACTGTCGGTGGGCATGCCAAGGGGTTCAGCCACTTGGGCAGCATCTGCTTGAAGGCATGGATGCCTGGTGGCCTCGCCGTGTGACTCGGGCATATCCCTCTGAGGAACTCTCATATATGTGCCCAGGAGACGTGCGTAAGAATGTTCATGGCATCACTGATCAAAGCTGTAGAATAAAAACCAACACAAACAACCAAATGCCCATCAGCAATAGAAGGGATATATGAATATGGTGTATTCGGACCATGAAATAATGTGCAGCAGTGAAAGTGTGACCTACTGCTCCAGGAGCACAGATGAGTCTCAAAAACAATATTGAGTGAAAGAAACAAGTCACCAAAGAATACACGAAGTATGATTCCTTTATATAAGGTTCACAACCAGGCAAACTGAATACTATTAGGTATTTCAGAATCCATGCTGCGGTAACACCTAGTACAGCTATTAAAAAAAAAAAAGGCATTGTAATGGCTGTATGCGGTATCAGAGGGGTAGTAAATGGGGGGAGGGGTTTTCACAGTGTGAGGGATATAAATGATACATGTCTATGACATTGTTTTGTACACCTGAAACTAATAATAATAATAAAAAAAGGCACAGGACTAATTCTGTCAGAGTTTAGGCAGGTGGTTGGCCCAGGGTGGTGGAAGGGGATATGATCAGGGAAGAAGTGGATGGGTTTCTAAGATGGGTTTTGTTTGTGAAGTAGGGTGGCTGCGTGGGTGTTTTGTTTTATTATTCTTTGAACAGTGCATAATAGGTTTTACAACTTCCACATGTATTTTTCTTTTTTTTTCTTTAATTACAGAAAAGTTAGTTTTAGGTGACATTTCCTGTCCTCAAGAGCCCTGTGCTTTACTTGGGGAACCAAGATAGAGAACCAATTAGACACTTAAGTAGAATGCAGAGCAGTTTGGTAAGTGCCACACTGGGTAAGAGAGACAGAGGGGAACTCAGAGGTGGGGGTTGGTGCAATGACCTAGGAGAGAAAAGGAAGAGGTATGTGGGTCTCCAGTTTATCCTCAGGGCCTGGTGTGTCATCAGTGCCCGTCAGTGAGTGCTGGGATTGAATGGAAGAGAAGGAATGGGACTTGAGCTGTTCTTAGTAGGATTTGAGATTGGATTTGCGTACTGAGAGCAAGGCAGATCTAGACTGTGTGAAAGAAGTAAGATTCCTATGGGGGGAAAAAATGTTAATGAAAATAAAGTCCACGGCCCTGGAGCCTTCCTGAAAAGTTGGACAGTACCAGCTTTTGATGAGGATGGTGAGGACCACCTCAGGTCTATCCCAGCTATGAGAGATCATAGAAACCAGAGGCTTTCTTGTTCCTGTATACACTTGAAGGTTTTGGTGTAAGGGATGTTGCAGGATTTGCAACTTGTCTCTTTACGGTCCTAGAAACTAGACTGACAGATTATCCGTCCATCCATCCATCCTAATTTGCAAATTTGTTCTCTTACAGTTCTGGAGGTCAGAAGTCTGAAATTGTCTCCCTGGGCTAAAGTCAAGGTGTCAGCAAGGATATGTCACCTTGGAGGCTCCAGAGGAGAATGTGTTTCCTTGCTGTTGCCAGATTCTAGAGGTGCCTGCATTCCTTAAACTGTGACCCCCTCTCTCCTTCTTCAAATCTAGCAGCCTAGCGTCCTTGAATATCTCCCCTCCCCCCTCTAACCTCTGCTTCTTGGTCTCATCTTCTCTGACCCTGACCCTTCTGCCTCCCTTTCATAAAAATGCATGTGATGACATTAGACCCATCCTAGATAATTCAGGATAATCTCCCCATCTTAAAATCTTTAATTTAATCAACCTGCAAAGTCCCCTTTGCTACAGAAGGTGACATATTTACAAGGTTTGAGGACTAAGGTGTGGACATCTTGAAGGCCCATTACCCAGACGACCACACTGCCTTTCGTTTGGTGGTGCATTGTCTTCTTCCCATGATACTTGCTTTATTTGCTCTGAAAACATTTTTGCTAATCTGTCTTGGGTTCTTTTACCATCCATTTGGATAGCTCGGTGATGTCTATGTTTCAGCCAAGACGCTTTTCCCAGAACTCTTGGTTCTTGAAGGTTTTGGATAGGCATGTAGTGGAGCCGGACCCTCCGTGTTGCTGAGGTCTGCCTGTATTAGATTCCGGTGCCCTTTTCACCGCGAATTGAGCCATCTCAGTTGTAGGTCAGGGCAGTGTTATAGGCCACAGCAGTTGTGCTTTGAGGAAGTGACTTTGCTCCTTGCAATTTTGACCATAATTTTCCCATGATATTTTTATAGTTGTAATGTTACCTTTAAGGTTTTTTTCCGAAGGTTTTTTTATTTTAAGTGTTTTTTTTTTGAGCAGTTTTAGGTTTATGATAAAAATGAGACGAAGGTACAGAGATTTCCCATCTGCTCCCTTCTCCCACACCTGCAGAGCCTCTCCCACTGTCAGCGGCACATCACTAACCAGAAGGGTACCTTTTTTTTTTTTTCTACCAAGGATGAACCTGCATTGACACATCATCACCCAAAGGCCATAATTTACCTAAGAGACTTTTTTTTTAATTGGGGAATATTGGGGAGCAGTGTTTTTCTCCAGGGCCCATCAGCTCCAAGTCATTGTCCTTCAATCTAGCTGTGGAGAGTGCAGCTCAGCTCCAAGTCCAGTCAGCATTTTCAATCTTTAGTTGTAGGGGGCACAGCCCACCATCCAATGTGGGAATTGAACTGGCAACCTTGTTGTTGCAAGCTTGTGCTCTAAGCAACTGAGCCATCCGGCTGCTCCCTGGAAGCTGAGCGGCAGCTCGTTGTCTTCAATCTAGTGGAGGGCTCAGCTCACTGACCCATGTGGGAATCGAACCAGTAACCCTGTTCAGAGCTCACGCTCTAACCACCTGAGCCATCCGGCCGCCCCACCTAAGAGACTTTTAAGTGTTTGAAGAATTAGCCCTGATGGGTATGGCCTTATCAACGTAGAAGATGCCCAACAGACAGCAGGGAGTTGCTTTTCTTCCTGCCCCTGTTTGTCTTGTTTTGATAGTATTTTCTGTAGAGGCAAGAAAACAAAGATTTATAATAACTTTTATAGGAAGGTTGTATAGGAACCAGAATTTTACTGTGTTTTATTGTTGCTTTTTAAATAATGGATTTCTCTAAGTTTTAGACTAATACCTATCCACAGAGAAATTAAAAAGTCAAACCCCCAAGCAAGTTAAATGCAGCTCGATATCTATTCATATCTTGGTTGGCTCCTAGACTTAAATGTGTAGTAAACGCCTTTAAAACTCTGTTTCCATGAGCTTTCCTGGAATTTAGTGGCTTTGGAGGGAGTCCTGATTTCTTCTTTCATTAGAAATTATTTTCCATCTTGTACTTTAGGGTGGGGAAGAGGATTGAGAGGATGAAAGGAATTGACAATTTCCTGTTATTTTTCATTTATGGTCCCATCGGGGTATGAACAAATGTGTGGAAATGGTGTGTCTGAGGAGCAGCAAGCATTCAGTCACAAAGCCATGTGTTCTTAGTCCAGCCTTGCTTCATCCCCATCTGGACCGACCAGGTTTCAGGACTCCTCACATTCTGCCTGCACTACTGCAGCCACACCTTCCACAACAAACCCAGAAGCTTCTTCCTTTGGCATAAGGGACTTACTGAGAGTGAGGCCCGAGCTTCCATTTGGCCTAAAGGTGTGTCATGATCTGGCCTCCCCTCCACCCCCTTTCCGTCCTTAGGTGCCCATCCTGTGCTGTAAGCACACTGAATTTGTCCGTTTCCTGGCAGGCCGGACCTTTCACGGACCTGGCAGGCTGGGCCTTGCCTCCTCTCCGCCCAGAATGGTCTTACACCTTCGTCAGCAGTGCCCTCACCACATTACATTGAATTGCTCTATTCATCTTTCAGTGCTTTCTGTGTCCACGGCGTGGCAGGGGCTCCTGGCTTAACTCGGAATGGGTCCTCAGTGTCCGACCTGGAGCTTTCCTCATTGCTGTTGTTTTCATAGTTTGAATGTCGTCGTAGACTTTCCTACAGACAAGTGACCATGCATGTTTAGGCTTCTTGGCTATATTGTCTATTATTCATAAATAAGTTGGTGTTTGAATTTGTCAGTCTTCTGTGAGTTTGGTTGATGTGAGTCAAACCTCGCCCATTGGAGTTGTGTCTGGGGAATGATCAAGTTGCCTTTCTGTACCTCAAGGTTGAATGCCATCAGCCCTCTGATTCTCTGTGACTTTTAAAAAATATAGCAGTGATAATACACGTTTAAGGTACTTGTGGTGGAATTGTATGTTAAAATATGGTAATGGTATTCCCCCCAACAATATGGTGAAGGGGAATTGAGTGGGTAGAGTCGAGAAGCGGGGCCAACTTGGGGGTGAAGGCCCTGGATACCACTGTTCTCAACTCACCCCTGAAGTCGG
Organism: Rhinolophus sinicus; assembly: GCF_036562045.2. Taxonomy (NCBI): domain Eukaryota; kingdom Metazoa; phylum Chordata; class Mammalia; order Chiroptera; family Rhinolophidae; genus Rhinolophus; species Rhinolophus sinicus. The sequence goes on from NC_133760.1 coordinate 20,806,297, forward strand.
TGTGTTTCCTGCTGGAGCTGAGCTGGAGGTCCCTGGTGGGTTTTGCACATGATGTTTTTCTTTCTGTAAAGAATCAAAGGAGTTTGTTTGGTGGTCCCCTCTGGAGTGGGAGACAAGATGGTATGTGGAGACTGAGAGCTAGACAGGAAAAACAGCCTGGGAGCTGAGCAGAGACTGGGTAGTACAGTTTAATGCAACAAACATCTGTTGAGCTCCTGCTCTGTGCCAGGGGTTGTGAAGGTGCTGGAGAAACAGAGGAGTCAGATTGGGCCTCAGCCTTAGAGAACTCAGCCGCGTGGGGCTGGGTCAAAAACAAAACAGTTATAACACAGTGTCTAGGGTGGAAGGAGAGGGGAAAGGTGTACCAGAGTTTCTTTTCATTTCCTCATTCTTGTAGCACCCGCCCCACTCACAGGCTAGAACGGGCTGTTCAAGATACCGCAGGACACTTCCTCCCCGCCACCTCCGCCAGCTGATCAGACAGCTGCTGGATACCTGAGCTCCAGGGCTAGTGAGAATCTCTGCCAGGAATTTGGAATAGAGATGCCAGGTGGCTGCAGGAGTGTGGAGGTTCAAGTGCCCTTCAGGTAGAGTGCAGGAAGGTGGTTTGCAGAGGGAAAGAGGAGACCCAGGGGAAAGCCCAGGAGGACACCAGGGAGAAAGGATGCTTGTGTCTGCCTCCCCTGCCAGGCCAGCTTCTTCCTGCGCATGTGTCCTGAGCTCCCCATGTCTGTGCAGAGCGCCATCTCGCTCTAGGCTATTTGAACAGGTTTTGTCCCATTTGATGAAATGTTCCTGAAGCAAAAAGGTGCAGGAAAAGGGGCCCATTTCCGCTGAGCCTTTCACCAGATAGACGCTGTTGTTCCCTTCCTTATTCTGGGATGAGGAAATGCTTTGCTGCCTATATACAGAGGGTGCCAAAAAAATGTATACACATTTTAAGAAAGGAAAACTGTATTACAATTGTAATACTCAATATATACCAGTAACAAGAGATGAATACAAGTCATATTTGACTTCCGCAATTATAAGAGGTGCTCAAAGTGGTTACCATCAGCATCCAGACACTTCTGATTATGGCGAACTACTGCTTGAGCAACGCTGACCAAAGTGTCCACTCGTATACATTTTTTGGCACCCCCCGGTAGACAGGAATTCATGGCATAAGAATTTTTGTGTTTTCTTAATTTTCAAAAACTTTTATCTCAGTTTCATATACAGTTTTCCCAGCTGAGCTACGAGGGCAAAGGAAAGGAATTTATTTTGTGTTGGTTTTTGTTTACAGATTGGCCTTAAGAGAGTTAGAACAGCATATTCCTGAAGACCAAGAGACAAGGTAAGAGGAAACCATGACAGTTAATGACTAGAGTAGAAAGATCGGTAAACTCCTTTATAGTCAGGCATCTTTTGCTAAGAATTTTTTCCTTCACAAATATTCAAATTCTTGAAACAAATTGTCTGGGATGGGGGGAGGAAGTTGAGTTTCCCATTAGTGAGATCATTCCATGAGGCATATCCGACCTCCTGTGTAGCTAGAACCTCATTATAGACACTTCATGCAGTTACCTTTCCCACAGGTGTTGCTTTGGCTACAACCCACTAGATCTTGATGTGTGGTATTTAATTTTTCATTGAAAACATTGTTTTAACATCTTAGATAAACATGCACCTGTTATTTAGAAGAATATATTCAATATTACAAGTGTGTAGTTTTTTTGTCATAGTTTTGTTATTTCTACTTTTATTTTTGTTTGAAAAGTACTAGTGCATGCAAGTGATTATTTTTTGCATTTACTTTCTCATGGCCTAGTCTTTGATTAGTTATGACAAAAGGCACGTGTGTACTTTAAAACATAGTTTCAGGATCTCCCAATTTCAGATGGTTTAACATGGACTTTTAGTTTTTATATTCTTTCTGATAAGAAGTTACTGTTTTGGTCGTTTCTTTGGGAATCTAGCAGCTAATACTATTCAGGGACTGTAACCATTGTGAACACTGATACAATGCCAGGTCAGGGGCACATCCTGTCAGCTGCCTGCCTCAGCAGGGACTTAATTATATATCGAGACGGCAGAGCAAGAGACCCTTGAAAGGGGGTGGGATGTCGTTCCCTCTTCTCTAGTGTGGGTGAGCTTTGAGAGGCATTCATGCACAGCAGAAAAAGAATGAACAGTTTTGAGACAAATGATCCTAACTTTGAATGATTTGGGGGCAGACAAGGAGTGTGTTATGGCCTGTGGTCTGGCAGATGGAGCAGGAAAAGAAAGGCATCTTCAGTCCAAACTTTGTTGGTCTTGGTACGTCATACTTTAGGAAATCTTAGCCAGTGGGGTCCATGAAAGATAATTACCCCAAAAGAGCATTTAATTGTATTTATTAAGTATTTGGTTTGTGCAGCTAATAAGGTTTATAATATTTTCTTTTCATAATCAATCTTGACATTCTTATTTAGGAGGTAAGTTTCTATGAACAGAACAACAGTCTATAGCATTTTACCCATAGGAAATAAGGGGGCCCAACTTCAGTCATTTTCTATATTGTCATTTGAGAAAAACATTCTTTAACTTACTTAACGCCACATCAACTTAATTAGTAATAGGGCAGCAATATGCAACTTTCTGTTTGATGAGAGAGTATATATCCTTATTGGGGGGCATTTAAGAATCCTACTGCCTATCCATTTCTTCAGTTTTCTATCATATTTCTTTTGTATGTGTTGTTTTTAATTTGGGCTACACATTCATATATATATATATTCAACACATATATTCATATATTCAACAGTTTTGATTATTTTATGTGCCTTTTATCACAATATGGTGTCATTTTTATATAAACATTCCATTTGTGGTTAATTTATTTTCTGCTGTTTATTTCATTTTTTGCTCTGCAGCCTGGTTGAGCTTATTTTGTAGCCGAGTGGGAGGAAATTCACTCATTCTTCCTTAAGCTTATGTCAATTTTTGCTGCTATTGTTGGGTGTTTTCTTAGTTTCATGATTCTCCCCCTGCCCCCCACCATTTTAATGGGATTTCTATAACAGGGACTAATCCCAGAAGTTTTATATACATATATTTTGGCTTAACATCAGTTTTCTTTTATATAATAAATGCTGTGTCCTTGTGTTTGTGTAAATCTGATCTCCCCGTAATTTAATTGTAGTCTGTTCTGGTCTGTTTGATACTTTGTCCCTCATCGATAGTGCACAGTTGGGTCAGTGGCTCCCCAGGTCCCATCTAGGATGAAGTTCGTCATCCATGGTCATGCCCAGCCCTTGTCTACTCTGCAGGGTTATCTCTGATTGCAGGCCTGCATGCAGCAGTTCATAGGGCATTGAAAATGATTCTGTTAAATGTCTGTCTCTTCTCCACACAGTAATTTAATTCATCTTTGAATCCTTAGCATCTGTCACAGTGCATGAACATAGTAGGTGCTTTGTAAATTCTTGCTGTGTGGATACTTAAAAGAGTTGTATTGGACTTTTATTTGAGTTGTATTTCCTCAAACATAAAGGGACAAAGATCATAATGGTGTACAAATTAAGCTAGTAGGATGGAGGAGTGCTTACTCCATTGTCATTTGAGAAAACCATTTCTTGTAAGTTTGTGGAGTATGTCTTTTCTAATACACATTTGTGTATATTATTTATATGTAATATGTGCTTAATTTATGTGAAAGGTTATTAAAGCTTAGCTTTGTCTCAAATGGACTGTAAGCCCTTTGTGGCCAAGGTCAGGTCTTAATATTACTTCTATTTCTTCTACTTTGTCTCTACCTGGGTAGTAGGCCCTCTGCACTTGCTGATTATGAATAAAAGAAAGAAACAAACATCCTTTTCAGCAGTTAGATGAATTAAAAAGTCTGTGCCTGTCATTACACTGGGCTAGGAGCTTTTTTTTAGGGCACAGAGCATGTTGTGTTTATCTCTGTATCCACAACATGTAGCACAGCGCCTGCATTTTAGTAGGAATTTGGTATCTCTTGGTAGCTGTCAACACAACTAATCTCCTTGGAAGAAAAGAACTTTATAAACTACAAGTATTAGTGAGAGCATAAATTGCCTGGATCCACGGGCTACATGCATTGGAACTGTTACTGTGGTCGGAATGCAAATTGTTAAGCTCTGATGTCCTCAGATGTCTTTCTTCACTCAGACTGTGTGCGTTCCTTTAACTTACTAAACAACGAACACCTCTCTTTCCACTTCCCTGCAGGCTGCCATGGCTGCCGTTGACAGCTTCTACCTCTTGTATAGGGAAATCGCCAGGTCGTGCAATTGCTACGTGGAAGCTCTAGCCTTGGTTGGGGCCTGGTATACGGCCAGAAAAAGCATCACTGTCATCTGTGACTTTTATAGCCTCATCAGGCTGCACTTTGTCCCTCGCCTGGTGAGCAGAGCAGATCTGATCAAGCAGTATGGAAGATGGGCAGTTGTGAGTGGTAAGAAATGAGATTTCAATTCTTGCCTAATTTAAAATCGAAATGATTGTTCCTGTTTAAGTTGTGTTTTAAGTTGGATGCGTGATTCTAGGCGTCACTGAATTTAATGTGATGTTTTCGTGGGAACTTGCGGATAATAAAAAACATATTCTGTTATGATTCTGTTCACATTTCCTTACTGCCCCCATCTTGGAAGAATTTTCCTATGGTTTTTATCCTTATTCTTCCCTCTCCTGTTCCCAGTCGTGTTCCAGCCCCACCTTCCTACACCTTTTCCTTTTTGCGGTATTTTGAAATTGTCCTCATGGACTCTCTTCACTTTCAGAAATGCTTTCCTTATTTTAAATGTCATTTTAATTTGTCATTATTGCCCAGGAAAGTACCTCCTGGCACTCATTCAAGCCAGAGAAATAAGTTTGGAAACAGCTTCCTACTGTATCTCACAGTCAACTTGGTGAATATAAAACAGCTCTTCCTGTACCCGTCAGGGTGTCTAGGAGAGCGTTTGACTGGCATGTATCTTATGCTGTTGTGCTTGACTGACCAGTATTAGAGCTCACTTGACTTCTAGTGTGATTCTTTCTCTGATGAAAGCAGGAATGGGAAATGGGGTATTTAAGGTTCAATTTTGAAGATCTCACCATGAAAAGAGCATGCTCACTTTTCCTGGTTGTACTGTAGGTGCAACAGATGGGATTGGAAGAGCCTATGCAGAAGAGTTAGCGAGCCGTGGTCTCAATATCATCCTGATTAGTCGGAACCAAGAGAAGTTACAGATGGTTGCTAAAGACATCGCTGACACCTACAAAGTGGAAACCGATATTATAGTGGCGGACTTCAGCAACGGCCGTGAGATCTACCACCCAATTCGAGAAGCCTTGAAAGATAAAGACATTGGCATCTTGGTAAATAATGTAGGCGTGTTTTATCCCTACCCCCAGTATTTTACTCAGGTCTCCGAGGACAAACTCTGGGACATCATAAATGTCAACATTGCTGCGGCTAGTTTGATGGTCCACATAGTGTTACCGGGGATGGTGGAGAGAAAGAAAGGCGCTGTCGTCACTATCTCTTCCGGCTCCTGCTGCAAACCAACGCCCCAGCTGGCTGCCTTCTCTGCTTCCAAGGTAATGTGTTCTTGGTTGAAAATGAAATCATGATGCAATAGGGCATTTATTACCATGGTTTGGTCCCATTTGTGGAGCTCTTTGTCAGCAGCTCATGTTTGCTAATGCTGTTGTTTTTTCCTGAAATGATAATAAGCAAGCCTTTTATCTCCTGAATTTTCTTCCAAGTTCCAGAAAATTAAAAGTCTTTTCCCCTGCTCCATTTTAACAGGCTTACTTAGACCACTTCAGCAGAGCGTTGCAGTATGAATATGCTTCCAAAGGAATCTTTGTACAGAGTCTAATCCCGTTCTACGTGGCTACCAACATGACCGCACCTGGCAGCTTTCTGCACAAGTGCTCGTGGTTGGTACCTTCACCAAAAGTATATGCACATCATGCTGTTTCTACTCTTGGCATTTCAAAAAGGACCACAGGATACTGGTCCCATTCTATCCAGGTAACAGTATGCACTCAGCTCTTGTAATAATTGGGTTAATGCGCCCTAAACTTTTCTAAATGACACATGGGAATCTGATTGAAGCCTAATGCTGACAGATGAGAATTGCAAATTCTGATTCTTAAACCTGACACTCTTAGTGGTTCTGGTTAAGTCACTAAATTCTTTTTTGTGCGATTATTATTTTAAGAACATTCTACTTGACACCTGAGAGATAAAATATGCTTTTGTAATATTAGTAGATAGTAATAGTATAAAAATACTAAGGATTTATATGGGAATTTCAAAAATGATTCTAGTAATGCTTAAGGGGGTACCTCTAAGTTAACAACGTAATCCCAAAACATAAAACCACAGAATAGGTCTGTAGTTCATGTAACCATTATGTCAGATAATATCTCAGTATATTCTTAGACTTACTTGTTCAAGAATCACAGCTTTTTCTTTTTTACGTTTATTGTTTAGGCATGACAAAGTTTCAGTCTTTAGTATTTTAAAGAGTAACTTTGTTAAATATTTGAAAATTTCATTCTAAGTATTACATAGAGAACTCATAATGATTTGTTATAATGCAGTTGTGTTTCTTTATCTGGCATAGTAAGTAGATACGCCCTAGTTTAGACGTCTTTTTTCTTTAATATGTAGAGTTTTCTTAAATTACCAAACAGATATTTTTGAGACTCTTTGTATAAAGATTATTAAATTTACCTTTACTGAATAAATAGATAAGTAAATCAGCAGTGAACTTTTACTTTTATCAAAAGGTTTGGCTAATAAGAAGCAGTTTTATTTAGGTGGTTATTTCCAGGTCTTTAATTACTGGAGAAAAGCAGAGAAACCTAAAATAGTTTTAGAAGCCACTGACCATGAAGTTCTCTGAGAAGTGAAGATATAATGAGCACGGGGTTTAGATGCAGCAAATATTTTGACTGCAGTTATAAAACACCAACTTTTTAATTACAATTAAACTTTGTTCACATTGATGAATGTTTCTTGAAAATATGTATTTTTCTGCCAAAAATTCTGTTAAGCTAATTTAATTCCTAGAGTAGTTTTCTATACAAAGCTATTAAAACTTTCCATTTTTTTCTATTTTCATTTTTATTTTACTCAAATTATTTTTAGCATCATCAGTATTTTTTCAATTTTACAACAAGATTTGACCCATCGATTGCTCTTTTGCCCATAGCAGATTTCTCTGATAGCTTTTGCCATTATGACTTTTATTTTGTAATTGTTGTATTTTCTGAATGTAGTTTACTCAGATTGCAAAGATCTAAATTTTGTTAAGATTTTAATCCTCTGTCAATCTTCAGCTAATAAGAAATTTACTGTATGAAGTTTGACATGTCAACATATTGTGTAAAGCTTTGTTTTGTGGTGTTTATTTTGGTTAGTTTTCTACATTATGAGTTAAATAAGAATATTAGACTGTATTTCTTAACAAGAAAGGTGATAGCTTGAACATGAGTGGTGGAAGGAAAGGAAGCAGCAGAACATTGTCAAGTTTTGGGCTTTAGAACCTGGTGGTTCCATTTACTCAAACAGGTAGCATGGGAGGAAGAGGCCAAGTTTGGAGAAACATTAAGAGTTTTACACGTGCTGGATTTGAAGGTTCTGGGAAATTGTTAAGAGAAGTGGACTTGGCAGCTGCATAGGTGGAACCTCAGATGAGAGGTTTATACGGATATAAAGGCTTACTGGTCACCAGCGTTTAGCTGGATGAGAAGATGGGGGTGGGTGACATTCATCTAAGGAGAGTGTGTAGAGAGACAAGACAGCTTGGTCAGAGACTCAAGGAACTCCCACCTTCCAGGGGATGGTGGACTGTGAAGGGCAGTCAGCAGGATCAGTAGGAGAGGAGGAGAGTGGAACACAGGCGCCAAGAGGAGACATGGTTTTCAGGTGGAGGAGGGAACAGCCATCAGTGTCACGTGATGCCATCTGTCCCAAATCATAAAGACCAACACACGTGTGTTGGGTTTAGAATCTTGGAACTCCTTGGTGACCTTGATGAAAGCAGTTTTTAGAGGCATTTTAGGGAGCAGCTGGATTGCAGTGAGTAGATGTGTGTGGACAAGAGGGGGACATGCTCCAGAAGTAAGGCTGTGTAGGTGTTGGTGGACGGACTAGGTCGAAGGGAGGAGTTCTGCTTGTTAGTTACTTTATGCAAGTTAGCAAGTTAGGTGTCAAAGAAAAGCTGAAAGACAGGAGAAAGAAGCCATGGTTCCAGGAAGCTGGGGGGATAGGACTGATAGCACAGGGCAGTGGTGTGGACTTAGGAAACAACTAGACAGCGACAGAGGCGAGAGGAGAGGCTGGGAGCCCCCGTGGAAGCGGCGGCACTCCTGTCTGATCGCTCCTGCGGTTGGGTCATCTCACTGACGGTGAGGCGGAGGGTGTTGGAGGCCTGAGCGTGGGGGAGCTCTGAAATAATCACTGTGAAGAAGGGAGAGTGAGGTGCCCGGGGCAACACCAGGGGATCACTGAGCAGAGAGGAGGCCCGAGTGAGGATGGGGCCTCAGAAGTGATGGTGGCTGCAGTCTGTGCGGCTTTCCTTCAGCAGGACTCAGCACTTTTCGTATGTCTGAGTTACCTTTCTTGAAGCCACTTGGAAGATGGCACCTAAGGCAGTTTCACCACATTTTACTGGGAACATTTCTAAATTTGTATGAAAAGAAATTAGGGAGCAGGTTTCCTCACTCCTGGCCCGTGCCTCATGCCTCAGCCTCCCTTACACATGTCTGCAAAACAGCAGTTCTGAACAGGAGCAGTGTCAGACTGACTCACAACCGTAACTTCTTTGCTTTCTCCACAACTATTCATATAATTTAACGATTACATCTTTATGTAGTATGCTAGCTGTCTTAATAAAGATTTGCAAGCGAAAAATAGGAAAAAAAAGATTTGGACTTAAAAAACAGCTAGAAAGGAGTTAAATGTATTTGCTTTAATTTTAACTAGTTGTCAGTATTGATTTGGGAGCATTTCTTATCATTTTCAGAAGTGGCATCAGGCAATATTAAATTGTGAGCTTCAGAACACACAGTAAGTTTGACAGAAAAAGAAGAGCCTTTCTGTTGTAGCTTTCTATCTCTGATACTTGACAAAAGGGCCAGAAACATGCTGCTATGTGTTTGGTTGAAAAAACAATTAACTTGAAAACTTGACCAATAAATCTCTTGCTTATGAATATGGAGACTGTGTTCCAGGTGATAGGATCCCTAGAGAAAGCTTCGGGGAATGGGGAGCAGAGTGGGAGAATCTGAGCTCTCGGATTGGCTTGACGTCTTTTCTGAATTCCTACCTACTTTTGATGTATTGGTTCACACATATTCTGTGTGTGTGTCTTGCTATTGGAAAGAGAAAATGTGGCTTTGGTGAGAGGTGGAGCTTGGAGGAAATGAAAAGGCCCTGGGACTGCATATTGTGGTGTGGGGGAGGGGTTAAGGGGGGCAGGCTGACAACTGTGGGAGATGAAAGCCCTTCTGTCAGTTTTTTTTGCAGGGGAGGACCAGCTCCTTTCTTAGGCCTGGACAGACTGGTCGGGAGCCCTGAGCATGCGCAAAGCCTTCCAGAACCCGAAACCCACCCCTCCTCTCTTTCTTATCCACACACTCACGCTCACATCTCCTCATTGGGGTACTCTCCTGCAGTTGCGAGTGCCCAGAGACTTGGCATTCCTTCCTTCTGTTGTTACCTACACAGGTCCAGGAGTCAGCCCCTTCAGTTTATCTAGATACCCAGGGGATGTTAGTCTCTCCTCTCCCATTAGCTCTTTCCACCCTGCTGTTCAGGGTGCTGAAACCTCATTGGGATGAGGCAGACAGGGTGTTCCAGGGCAGTCTCCACATGCAGCACCTGAGGAAACAGGCAGAGTTCACCTTGGTACTAGTCCCCGTGCGTCATACAAAGTGGTCATGAAAAACAAACAGGTTTTCAGCTGCTGATTCTTTCTCCACTAAATCAGTACCGAAAAAAAATGGACTTTGAAGGGGGAACCAATTATGTCATCTGTGTCAGGTGCACCTGTGTGTTTGAGCATGACAGTCCTTACAGGGTCCTCCTTAGGGATCATAAGCTGACTTTTATCGCCATGGATTTAGAACCTTTTGCTTTAGGACAGCAGCTCCAAGGAGGGATATCCGGGTTTTGTGTTTTTTGGGTTTTTGTTTGTTTGTTTGTTTGTTTGTTTGTTTTTTCCCCTCCATGAAATCCTGGTTCTTTAAAGAGGTCCACAGAGGGTCTTTTTCCCAGAAAGTTACCCATGACTCGAAGCCAGACACTGGGCTCCTGTCTCCCAGCTGGGAAGCGTGCTGTGAACAGTTTCAGTTCTGGGACTGTCGTCCTGCAGTTCATGGTACTGTGACCCCCTCCTTACTCAGTGTGGGCGCTTGGAGTTGCAGAGTAACCTGAGTCTGTTTATTAAGGAGATGGTGGGGTAACCTCTATTATTATACTTCTGTTCAAGGCTATAATTTCGGCACTTTCCAGGGGCCTGTTCATCTCCCTTTCTTAACACACAAGGTGTTAGAACTTTCTCTCAGTGTAGCTTTCACTATGCTGACAAATCTGGGTTCTAACAAATCTGTCAGTATCACGCAGGATTTTCCCACCGCAGCACTACTGGTATTGGGGGTTGGATAATTGCTTGTTGTTCAGCCTGTCCCTGACCCATACCCACTGGGGGCCAGTAGCACCACCACCCCAGTTGCGACAACCAGTAATACTTCTGGTTGCCGTATGTCCATTGGGGGTCAAAATGGCCCTGGCGGAGAGCCCCTAGAGCAGAAGGACGTCAGCAGGGCTCCCTGCCTGGATCCCCAAGTCATCTTTATCACGTCTCAAGACAGTGAACCAGGGTCCTGGTGTTTTTGACTCAGTTCTCGTTCCGCTTAGCTCCATTCAGCCCCTCAAACGCATTTTCTCACATAGTACTGAGCACGTGTGCATTTATCTGTTTCAACTGCCTTTTATTCCTGAAATGATTTTGTAATTCTTAACCAAATGAACATACTATTACTATCATGTTAAGTAAAGATGGAATCATATTACTGCATGTAGGTCTGTCCGGCCTCACGGAGAAAGGGGGTGGGTGGGTGCTGATCGTGTTTCTGTTCCTACTGAGTCTAGCACGGGGTCTTATGCAAAAGTAGGTGCGCAGTACAGCAGTGCCTAAGGGCTTATTTCTTTTTTGTGTTTAAAGTGATTGGTGATGTATGTTGGATTAGATCATATGCTGACCTGTGCGTTTCAGTGTCAGTGGCTTCGGATTCTAATCTTACAACCTTTTTCTCTTTTCATTTTTAGTTTCTTTTTGCACAGTATATGCCTGAATGGCTCTGGGTGTGGGGAGCAAATATTCTCAATCGTTCGTTACGTAAGGAGGCCTTATCCTGCAAAGCATGAAACTGGAAGATGGTTTGGGAAGTTTTGCCAACTCACGGGAACCTGCAGTATTTTGACATTTGGAAGAATACATCTAATTTATCTTCTGTATTTTCTTTCATTACTGGTTATTTAGCACACTGTTGACACATCGTTTGCAAATCAAACATACTTTCAGAGAATGCTCTGGAAAAACCTCGAGGGCCACGTGGGTGGCACAGCATGCATAGTGACTGAGGTACAAGAACTGATAGAGGAAACCGAAATTTCGATTCTTTTTTTTTCCTAAGCTGTTCAAAAGTTGGGTGATATATGTTGCTACAGCAATCTGACATTGAAGTATACTTATAACATGACTTGTCTCTTCTTCCCAGATGTTGTTTTTTTAAAGGAAATTATCTATTTCAGTAGATGGATTCTAGTATTGGTTTTCAAATGTTCATCAGGAAAGGCTATTTAAAAGTGTTATTTTATAAATAAGATTGCCGGTGTGATTAGCAGTAGAAATCTGTGTATTACTATTGTATAGCTCTAATTATTTGACTTTCTGTGTAAGAAAATACTGTTCTTCGACTGATACTTCATTAGTGAACCATATATGTGTGTATGTTGTGTGTATCTGGGCAACTTGATCTACCTTTCAAAAAGATTTTTTGGTCAAGATGGCTTAACATGGTATCTTACAGGGTACTAAAATTCTAGGTTATTCTTTTTTGTACTAAACAAGCCTACCCAATTTTGTGCTATAGGTTTGCCGTGTATAATATTACTTCAATATTCTGTGTTTTAAAAATCTATGGAATTAATGCATTCCTATATTTGGACGTGTAATGACTGACCCTCAGTCATGTCTTGATTTATAATTATTGTGGCTAAGTAGTGATTTCTAAGGCTATGACCCATTTTATAACTGAATTTAGTCCTTTAGATTCTTGTTAATTTGGTTTTCATACACTTTTCCATGTAATATTATTCCATTCCCGTAGCATTATTGGTGTGTAAACCGAGTATTTATGGAATAGTAGTTAAAATAGGGACAACTTATGTGTGTGATATAATGATTGTATCTGTTGAAATAAGTTAGAAACTCATTCTTGGTTCTTGTAATTAATTTATATATTATAGTGAATACTTTTATTGGTGTGAAGATAATTGTGCACAACCCCCCATAACCCATAATACGGGTTAGCATTGAAATCTACTTTGAAATGTTTTTGGTTCAGGTCCTATAAAGGCAAACATTTTTGAGGACCACATGCCTGCCTAGTGCTTTGACAGTTGCAAATCACGATATGAATATGGCAGTATGTGCAATTTGAAAATTTGGAGTTTAATGGGACACTGATGCAGAAACTAGTAAATAGATTGAAATCAGGACTTTCATTGAATTGTTTTCTCCTGAGGTGATGTTCTATCATGAGTAGGCTTAAGCATGCTTTTATGCTATACCCACAATTTTGCCAGTGACATTGGCTCAGTGTTTCCAGATGTGACTTCAGCTCAATGCAGAAGCTCCTCCACTTAACTGGTCAGGCTCTCATCACATAAGAGGAAGACATGCAGATGTGAAAACTGACACACTAGCAACACTACGTAACACTGAAGGGTTTGATGGAGTTAGCTTGGAAGCCTTTATTTGGTCACATTTGGCATTTTTCCTCACCCAACAATTAATTTATGGTCATTAAGACTAGAAAATAAATTGACTTCGTGCCACATTGACCTGAAATCTGATGTGTAATAAGAAGTAGTAACTTTATGTAAAAAATACCATATTTATTTCTAAGGTGTTATGTAGTACAGCAATGTCTTACATTTATAGATTAGGTATTGAATCATTGTTACATGATGAAAATAAGTAAACCATGTCAGTGATGTTTTAAAATTCTCTACTTGGCAGGACGTATGTAAATAAGCTGATTGGTGCAGTTAGTGAAAGATCAAAACCAAGAATCTTTCTTAGGGTTTGTCTTACATAAAATGCGTTTTCCCAGAGCTCATTTGAGAGTCATAATTGGACCACTGTCGATGGGGTTTCTTATTAAGAATGTGGAAAATAAGAACCTTTGAAACAATCTGTGAACTGAAAATTTAACAATGACAGCTGTTGCTTCTTTCTTTGGAAGAGGTTTTGCTCTGTGTGTTTGTAAATTCGTTGTCTGGAATGAAAGATACATTTTCCCCCCATAGAAACACTTACTTAAAAATTAGAAAACCTTAATCTGTGAACACCCGTGGTAGTAATTCATTAAGAGCTGGTAATTCAGCAAGAAAATTGTACACAACCATGTTTTTTGAAAAGTACTAAGTCGATTTCTTGATCTCATTCTCCTGATCATTGACTTCAGCAACGAGATCACTGGCAGTTTTGCCACAAGCCATTTCCTTGAGTGGTGAGGATGAAAGGTCGATTGTAGAGGATTTAAGAAAGAGTGGGAAATACAAGGGAGACAGCAAGGATAGAGAGCTCTGCTGAGGAGTCTTTTTGTTTTGTTTTAACCTGTGACTTAAAATCTTACCACGTTTGGGAACCAGAGGGTTAGATAGTGTCCTCCACCTTGACATTTTGTGCCCTCCGAAACCAAGTCCAGTCTCTCCGTGTTTCTCTGTCTCAGTATTGGCTAGGCTGTTACTCTTTAAAATACCGTTTAGTTTGAATAAAGATTTACCTTCCATGGTGTTGTGAATGTTTTATTACACACATGAAGCATGGATTTAGGAAGTTATTTTAGAGCCTGGAGTGGTGGGACCTGTGGCTGTCAGCTTTTTCTTGGTAGATTTCAACCATCTCTGTCTCATATCCTGACTCCCTTCAGTATATAGGGTTCTCAGAAGCTGGCAGCCTTTCTCCCCTTTCCCATTTTTTTGGGCTTCACTATCACCTTACAGGGATATTTGCAATTCACTAGCCTGTCTCAGTCCCTAATAATTGGGTTGTGTATTCAATGGCCTGGTGACTTAAAGGGGTGTTAAAAGAACCCTGGCCAAGACCAGTTTACCCCAAATTGGAACAACACACTTAAGTTTAAGATCAAGTAAATTAATGGTGGCAGCAGGGAGTGCTTAACTCTTGAGGATTTACAAATGGAATTCTCTCTCTGCAAGTTCCTGACACAATCTCAAAATGGGGGGGGGGGGTAGGGAGGAGAATTTAATCAGATGTGGGTTGATCTAGATATAACCACCATTTATTAAATATGTATGACTCAAGCTCTGTATGTGTGTGGTGTTTTTTTTAACTCTCATTCTATGACGTAGGTAATATTTCTTTTTGGGGTGAGGAAGGTGAGGTACAAAGAATTGAGGTACAACTTGCCCAGGATCACAAAGCTCACAGGTGATTCTGTATTTATCCACCATATTAAATCAGTTTTGTTAAATGTTAGAGAAAGTGAAATGCTGAGATTTTTTTTTTTTGTCATATTGGTACCATTCTGCATTATCATGGTGCAGTGGAAAGTTCAAACAAGATATAAGCAGTTTTATCTATATATTATATAGCACATCACTTTTCATTAGCATAACCTAAAACATGTTTTCAGTCCCCCAATTGTGCCGAATGCCAAGTGTGGGCCAGTTCAGCATTTAGACAGAAAACAGCCTGTGATCCTAATATCTCAATCACCCAGATATTTTTTGGGCAACAAACTTTTCAGAGTTTAACACATTGATCCTTATTTCCTCAAAAGGGCAACCACTTGGCTGGCATTAGTGGTCCAAGCGAGGTGGAGAGGGATTAGGAGTGGAGCTGACGGGATTTGGAGCAGGGGTTTCTCCTGTCAGAGTGGGAGTCAGACAGGTGACTGGTTCACAGGTGACTGATGCACCTGCCCGCGTCTCAGCTGCCATGTCGGTGAAATGGGTAGAGGTTTGTAGAGTGGGTGCGTGGGGTGCCGCCTGAGCCTGGCTCTGCATAGGGACACCTTAAAGGCCCCAGGAAGAGAGCGCTGGGGTACAAGCTTCAGGCGTTTATAGCAAATGCTGGCCATGGGGGGCGTTCAGTCTGCGTCGTCCTCCATCGGACCTTGCGCGGCGCGGCCGCTTTCGGGCCTGTGCCCGTTCTCCAAGCTCCTGGCCCCAAAGCCCAGCGCACCCCACTCCGAGCCACTCCTACTGTACGTTCCCCTCCATCAGGAGGACCACTCTCCACTGCCTCCCGCCCCCGCCCCCGGGCCGCAAACGTCGCGAGACCATCGTCCGCCCTCCAGGACTAGGCCCTGCGGCCCTCGGTGTCCAGAGCGCGCACGCAGGCCCCACGCAAGGCACGCACGACCGGCGGGGCTGGGTCTTCCAGCTGTCGGTCTCTCCGCCCCGATCGCGCGGTATCGCGAGAGTTGGGAGTAAACAGCCCCGAATGGAGACCCGAGGTGTGTTCGCCGCTGAGGCGCCGTTATCCCGGGCCCACCGGACCCGAGCTTGAGGCAGCCGCAGGTACGTCAGGCGGCCGGATCCCCGGAGCCGCCTCCCCGCCTCCCGACCGCCCGCGCGTTCACCTGTGGTCGCCGGGCCCGAGGCCCCGAGGGTGGAGGACTAGCGTGCGGTGGCTGGGCCCTCCGTGCGACCCTGGACCCGCAGGGCGCGGACCAGGGCGCCGTGCCGGCGGCGAAGGGGGCGTGCGGTAAGCGAGGCTTTCGGACGCACCGGCTAACGCGACGTGCACGGCGGTAGGAAACGAGCGGCCCCAGACTTACGGCTGGTGTCCCCGCCTGGCCCTTTCTGCGTGTTTACACGGTGTGGTAGCTGGTACAGTTTCCTTTTCTTTATGTGACATAAGCGGAATGAAACAATATTCAGGCTCTGGCCCTCAAGCTCCGAACATGCCCGTAGTGCTAGCTCTGCTCCCACAGCCGTGCTGGTATCAGGTTTTTAACGACTCGGTTCTCTGCGCTCGCTCAGTCTGTACACACTGCTCCGCTGATTTTCAAAACTGCAGCGTAAGAAGCTCGACATCCAGTTGGGCCCCGAAGACTCTTTGCTTTACTGTCAGAGCCGGAATTCCTTGCAGACCTGTAGGGTCTTCAGATCTTGCCTTGCGCTGTCATGGGTGCTTCTCAAGGCTGTTGTAGACCGTCATTTTTCGGAAGATGTTACCCCTTGTTTGGGTTAGCGCCCCTGAGAATGTTGGCCAGTTTGTGTAGGCAAATTAATGAAATACTTCCATTTACCTGAAGACGCTTCCAAGTGAGAGAGAGTGGCAGGAGATCTGAGTTGAACTTGCTGGAGAATTTAGTTTCCTATGGCTGGCCGTGCTAGTAAGTAGCTCTCTGACCTCAGGGTCTTAGTTAGCACATGTCTTAGTTAGCATATGTCTAAAAATGAGGGGCTTGGAGAACAGTGATGCTTCCCAACTTTGTTGTCCGCAGCACCCGTTTTACATATATACTTTTTTAAAACTGAAGAGCTTTAAGGTGAAATTGGCATATCATAGAAGTCACCTGCTTTAAGGTACTTATTCACGTGTACTAAGGTATTTAAGTGATTTAAAATAATTTTAAAAAATTTTCTAATTATAGTTGACATACAGTATTATATCGGTTTCAGGTGTGCAACATAGTGATTGCGCTCAGTGAGTTTTTTAAAGCAAATTTACAGAGTTGTGCAATCATCACCACAGTCCACTTTTAGAACATTTCTGCCACCCCAAGAAGATCTCTGGTGCCCATCTGTGTAGTCACTGCCTGTTTCTAACCCCGACCCCAGCCACCACTAATCTTCTCTCTGTCTCCCTAGATTTGTCTTTTCCGAATATTTAACATATTCAGGTGGAGTCATATGTGGCCTTTTGTGTCTGGCTACTTTAATTTATTAAGTTAGCATGTTTTCAAGGTTCATCCAAGTTGTAGCATGTATCAACCCTTCATTCCTTTTTCTGGCCCAATAATATTCCATTTTATGGATGTAACACATTTTGTTTATCCATTCATTTTGTACACTTTTTGCAAGTGAAATTTTATTTTGTGTTTCCCTGTATAACGCAGATGGCCAGAGCCCTTTATTGGAGGTAGTGGGGGGTGTCGCCTGAGTGGGACATTTGTCCGTTAGTTCTCTCCATTGCATTCCCCAACCATCCCTTATAATCAAGAGTTGGTTGTTCCTATGAAAAAAGAAATTCTAATTAAGTGCTTGCAGAACTGTTGAAGCACCCATGAGATCAAGCCGGATCTCTTCTAGTCAAGAGATTTTTTAGCATTTCCTTCAAATTTACATGTTCTTTGATTCCATTTTCTGTAATTCTGGTGGTAGATAGTTCTTGCCCAATGCCTCTTTATTTTTGTGGCAGCCACAGTAAGTCCCACAAATAATTAGAGTAACAAAAGCTAGGAAGGCTGAAGACTTAGGTAAAGTCTCCTATTAGTGTTTTAAGTGGGGTTTTCCGGGGGAGATTTACAACTGCCTCTTTGTACCAGGAGAGAGTAGAGATATTGGTTATATTTTATTGGAAAAACTTGACAACTCCAACCCTCGGTGATTTGAACTATCAAGAACTGGAGGCTAGACCTTATATTTGGCATTTGGGTAGAGGACTGTGGTCTTTTCCAGTGTTTTGCCTGAGACAGGTTAGGAAGTGGTTAAAAAACACTTAAGTTGATTTTTCATTCTGTTTTCCTCATCAGTTTTGACTGTTGCAGAAATCTGTTAACTAGATTTATTAATCTGGACAATGTCTTTTTGCTTAAGGAAATGAGTTTAAAGTAAAATGGGAAAAGGGCTGAGTTTGAAGGAGCCTCTTCTGTGGCTAACCAGTACCAGAGGACTGAAGGATAAAATAAGTTAGACAGGTGCAACATGGGTGAAAGGCTAGGTAGGCAATGGAAGACAGTGCAGACCAAGACTTTTTTTAACTTTGGCACTATTGATTCTTTGGGCTGAATTATTTGTGTGTTTTTCCCCTTATAAAACCTAATGGACAGAATGTGCCAGAAAGAATGGTTCAATCAGGCATAAGAATACACCTTTTTTTTAAGATAGTGTGGTTTGACATCTCTTAAATGTTAGCTTATTAAACAATGATAATATAGCCAAGTATGCAATTAGTTATGAAAGTGGTATTTTTACAGCCAAATTTTAATTAAGCTGAATGGTACCCTTGCATGGCCTAAACACAATTCAGTTTTCTCTGGAGCTATTTCAGTAAAGGTTCATTAAAAAGCAAGGTATATCTGCATAATTAGATAACTATCGGTAGTACAAGTAATTTCCTCTCACCTGAATTGTGTTCTTTAATTATTGGCAAAGAAATAATTTCAGATGTACTTTAGCTATACCTAGAATTACATTCTTAGTGATACTCTTTTATAATGCAAAGTAGAGGAATCTCAGAGTTGCAAAGAATGTTAAATGTCAGACCAGTTGCTAGCCCAAGTAATGTGTTTCCTCTACTTCATCTCCCCTTTTTCACATACAGCTCCAAGAATAATCAAATGTTAGTCTTGGCATGTATTATTTGAACTGCTTTTCTTCAATATTTGGTGTCTATTTTTTGATTAAATCTGTATTAGAGGCATAATTATACCTAATTATGGAAAACCCATAATTATGGATATACCATCTTTTAGAGTGTACCTTTGTATGTAAAGATAACCAGGTCTCTATATAGAGAATTTATAGATATTAAATCCAATAAACACTTAGTGGCTCCAATAATAGTCCTAATTAGACCCTATGAGTACTATGTGATACTACCGATGATAAGCCTGTTCATTCAGAATGAACTAGCTGAAAGTTAGCCTTACCTTAGACGGTAGACACAGATAGATTTTTGTAAACAATTCCTGGGAAATAGATCCCTTTTAAGCTCTACTATATGTACAAATAAAATTAAATCTTTAACATATTTTGAATCTTTGTATCACTCTCTTACCAGAAAATTTTAAAAGGTTTATAGGTGTTTACCTTATATGTTTTGTCTAATTATAAAAGTGTAAGATACACTCTTTGTAGAAAATGTAAATAAATAGAATTAAGAAAATAATTACTAGTAATTATACCATTAAAATGTAGAACCGCTGTTATTACCACTTTGGTAGACATCTTTTCATGTTCCTTTTTTCCTGTGCATATAGTAGATACATATTTAAATTCAGAGTTTGGATCACACTGTACATGAACTGTTTTACTTAATATTTCATTAGTATTTCCCCATATTCTTTGGGAAATATTTTAGTTTCCTATTGCTACTGTAACACATTTCTACTTTGTGTCTTAAAACAGTATGAGTTTATTATCTTAATGTTCTGGAGGTCAGTAGTCCAAAGTCAGTCTCCTGGGGCTAAAGTCAAGGTGGCAGCAGAGCTTCATTCCTTCTGGAGGCTCCAGGGGAGATACTGTTTCCTTCCCTGTTTCAGTTTCCGGAGGCACCTGCATTCCTTGGCTCCTGACCTCTTTCTCTGATTACTTCAGTCTTGTGCATCCATCATCGTATCTACTACTACCAGCTCGGTGGTCCTGCCTCCCTCTTACAAAGACCCTTATCATTGGACCCACGTGGATGGTCCAGGATAATCTCCCCATCTCAAGGTCCTTAGTTTCATTATACCTGCAAACTCCCCTTGGTCATATGAAGTGACATTTATCGGTTCTGGGGCTGGGGACGTCTTTTGGGGACCATTATTCAACTTTCCAAAGGAACATAATTTAGAATTGCTGCATAGCATTCCATAATTATGGCTGAACCATAATTAGTTAGCTAGTTCCCTGTTGTACTTTTCGATGGTCCCTAATCTAGCCCAGTTATAATCCTTGGACATAAGTCATTGTATGCTTTCAGAGTCACACTTACATGGAATGAATTTCTAGGAGAGGTTTTAGAAAAGCAGGGTAGCCTACCTCTTAAAAGTGTGGTCTGTGGAGCTAGACTCCCAAGTTCTCAGACCAGCGTTTCCACTAACTAGCCATGTGGCTCCAGGCAAGGTTCTGAGCTACCTGGGCCTCAGTTTTCTCATCTGAATATGGGGGTAGTAACAGGTTGTTGTGCGAATTAAATGAGTTAATACATGCAAATTACTTAGAATAGTGTTAACCTCAGTAAGTGTTTTTGTTAATACTGGACTTACTACATCCATTTTTAAGGCTTTTAATACATATTGGCAAATTGCCATTCTAAAAGGTTACAAGAATTTTTTTTTTTACATTCACTAGCAACATATGAGATCACTCATTTTATTGGGTTGATTTTTTTTTTAAGATTAAGAGAAACAGGATAATTTATTGTTTTTTTGGCATAAGAAATGTCCAAACCTGCAAAGATTTTTCATAAGATTTTATTTGAGGCAAACTGATGACAATTGCCAGGAAGCAAGATTTAAAATGCTCCCTATTGGGTTGAATTCTTAAACATGATTTGTATTTTATACTGAGTGTCAATTTATGTCTGTCAAAATGTTACTTGGTTTTTATAATATAAATTATGGAAACACTGGGGTTAATTTTAACAGAAAGTTATTTCACCATGAATCTTTTCATTTCTCTCAGTTCTGTAGAATGTGAAATGTTTTTAATTTCATTTTGACGAGCTGTCCCATCTGACCGGATGTTAGGATGTCATTCTGTGTAATAGTTGATGCGTGTAAATCTCTTTGACATGGTATATGGTCCGGTTATGACCCAGTGAGTCTAATATAAGAGGTTTATATGTGTGTTCCTTTCATTACTTTTTAAAATTTAGTACTCCCACCCTTCTCAGTGCATATATATATTGCATATTTTGGAAACAAGTTCAACCTGCCAGAAATGTTCCAAGAACAGTATAAAACTTTTTTTTTTTAATCTGAACCATTTGAAAGTAAGTTGCATACCTGATGCCCATTATCCCCAGATACTTTAGTGGGTATTTCCTGCAAGCAGAGACCTTCGTACATAATGATAGCAAAGCCTTCAAAATCAGGAAATTAGTGTTGACACAGCACTGTTATCTAATCACAGGGAGGCCCCATTCAGGTATTGCCGTTTGTTCCAGGATTGTCCTTACAGCAAAGGGACCCGATTCCGAATCTTGAGTTGCAGTTAGTGGTCATGTCTCTTGAATCTCAGTCTGGAGCTGTATCTCAATCATTCCTTGGCTTTTGTTACCTCCGTACTTAGGAAAATTCTAGGCCATTTATTTTGAAGACTCCCTTGGTTTGGGTTCTGGTGTTTCCTCGTGACCCGATTCAGGTTGTGCATCTTTGGCAGGAACCCCACGGTGGGTGCCGGGCTCTTCCAGTGCATCTGCTCTGTGGCCCCGTTTCCATGTGTCCCATTGCTGATTAACTTAATGAATTTTCGCACGTAAAGTTACTTTTTTCCCCTTTGTAAATCAGTATTTTGTTGGGAGGCATTCTGAAACTATGTAAATATCTAATTCTTCTTAAAACTTTCAGTTTATTTATATATGTCATTGTGGACTCGTGTTTCCGTTTTACTCAGTGGGTTCGGATCTGTTACTTTCATTATTTATTTTGATATCCAGAATGTCCTAAGCTGGCCTCTGTGCCCCTTTGACACACCCCCATTATTCTTTGAGCACTTCCTCACTTTCTGGCACAAGAAGATGTCCCATACTCATCTGTTCTTACCCTGCCTAGCCTGCAACTAGCTGCTCCAGGGAGCCTGTCTTCTTTTAGTAGAGAATGGTATTTAGAAAACCAGTTCTGCTGTCAGAAAGAGAAATGAAGAAAATCCCGTTTACAATTGCATCAAAAAACCCCAAAACACCTAGGAATAAGTTTAACGAAGGAGGTAACAAACCTGTACTTGGAAAACTATAAGACACTGAAAAAAGAAATTGAAGAAGATACAAATACGTAAATAGAAGCATATCCTGTGCTCATGGATAGGAAGAATTAACATCATTAAAATGTCCATGCTGCCCAAAGCAATGTATAGATTCAGTGCAATCCCTATCAAAGTACCATTTTTCAAAGAACTAGAACAAATAATCTTAAAATTTATGTGGGACCATAAAAGACCCCAAGTCGCCAGTCTTGAGAAAGAAGAACAAAATTGTGAAAGAACAAAATTGGAGGTACCATGCTACCTGATATCAAACTGTATACTACAAGGCTATAGGAATCAAAATAATGTGGTGCTGGCATAAAAACAGACACATAGATCAATGGAACAGAATAGAGAGCCCAGAAATAAACCCACACCTATATGGTCAATTAATATATGACAAAGGAGGCAAGAATTTACATTGGGCTAAAGACAGTCTATTTCAATAAACGGTGTTGGGAAAACTGGACAGATACATGCAGCAAAATGAAACTGGACCACCTACTTATACCATGTACAAGAATGAACTCAAAATGGATTAAAGACTTACATGTAAGACCCAAAACCACAAAAAATCCTAGAAGAAAACATAGGTAGTAAACTCTCACACATTGCTCTCAGTGATATTTTTTTTCTGATCTATCTCCTCGGGCAGGGGAAACAAACAAAAAATAAATGGGATGATATCAAACTAAAAAGTTTTTGCACAGCAAAGGGAATCATCAACAAAACAAAAAGACAGCCTACTGAATGGTTGAAGATATTCAGCGATGATATATCTGATAAGAGGTTAATATCCAAAATTTGTAAAGAACTCATACAACTTAACACCAAAAAAAAATTCAATTAAAAAATGGGCAGAAGATCTGAGTAGACATTTCTCCAAAGTGGATATACACATGGCCAATAGACATGAAAAGATGCTCAATGTCACTAATCATCAGAGAAATGCAAATTAAAACCACTATGAGATACCACCTCACACCTGTCAGGATGGCTGTCATCAATAAATAAACAAACAACAAGTGTTGGCAAGGATGTGGGAAAAAGGGAACCCTTGTGCACTGTTGGTGGGATTGCAAATTGGTGCAGCCACTATGGAAAACGGTTTGGAGATTCCTTAAAGAATTAAAAATAGGACTACCTTATGACCCAGTAGTTTCACTTCTGGTTATTTATCCAAAAAAATCCAAACATTTATTCGAAAAGCTATATGCACCCCTATGTTCATTGCAGCACTGGTTACGATAACCAAGATACGGAAGCAACGTACATGCCCATCAGTAGACAATTGGATAAAGAAATTGTACATTTATACAAGGGAATATTACTCAGCTGTAAAAAAGAATGAAACCTTAACATTTGCGACAATATGGATAGACCTGGAAGGTATTATGTTAAGAAATAAGTCAAATAGAGAAAGCCAAATAACACATGGCCTCACTTATATGTGGAATGTAAAGAACAAAATAAACTAACAAACAAAACAGAAACAGACTCACAGATACAGAGAACAAACTGATGGTTGCCAGAGGAGAGAGGGCTTGGGGAGCTGGGTGAAAAAAGTGATGGGATTAAGAAATACAAATCGGTAGTTACCGAATAGTCACCGGGATGTAAAGTACAGCATAGAAAATATGATCAATAACGTTGCAACAACTGTGTACAGTGACAAGTGGGTACTAGACTAATCGGGGGGGATCACTGCATAAATTATACAAATGTCTAACCACTATGCTGTACACCTGAAACTAATATAAAATAATACTGAATGTCAACATAAGTGAGAAGAAAAAAAAAAGAATGCAGGGCTGCCAAGAGCTCTACAGAAGTGAGTAAACTGCCAGAGATAATTCCTGAAGGGAAGGAAAAGGACAGTCTAATGCCTCCGTCCACCCAGAGTTTCAGAGTATTGGCTCCACGCAGTGGAGTCTAATAGAGTCAGCATTACAAGCTTCACAAGGTAGGTCTTTCCCTCAGCGAGATTTCCTCTTTCCAGGTGAAGGGACATGTTTCTGACAGCTTTTCCCAGGCACTCAGGTTTCTAGCCTCAAAATAAAATCGAGGTGGTGGGCCAGGTCTGGCCTTGCAGACTGAGCCAGGGGTCAGGAGAGGGGTGGTCTGGAGAGCCACCCAAGCAAAGCAAGGTGAGTGGGAGACCTGCCTTGACGTTGGAGACCTGTGCTCCAGTCTTGCTCTGCCACCTGCCGGCCTGCTGATCTTGGACTGGACTTTGTGAGCCTCAGTTTTCTCACATGAAAAATGGAGATCGTAACTTGCCTTCCACGAGAAAAGAACTAATGCTTTCTGATCTCAGAGCCTATAATCTTAGCCGTACTACTTTGCATCAAATATAAACATCAGTGTCCTTTGTCTAAGGTTTGAACTCAGCCCCGACGCTCCAACCCCTCCTCCTATTCCGGATGGAATACTAGAGTTTGGAAGGAATCTAAAATTGTATGTCGCACACCTTGAAGTGTTGGTTGCCTGTTCGGTGTGTGCGTGTACAACTCTGCCATCACGTATCACACAAGATTCTAAGAGTCTGTTTAAGGACCTGCCCCCTCCGCAATCAGACCAGGAGGAGGTCCTTGAGAGGGGCTGGGTCTGGTTTCTCTCTCGGTCCCCAGCACCTGCTGCAAACACAGGTGTCCACTGGGTGCTTCTTGAGGCCATTGTGAGAAGGAGCCAACCGCCACCATTTCCCAGAAGCCCTGGTACAGGATGATGATGAAAGAGCACTAACCTTGGAGCTGGCAGCCTCGGGTGGCTATCAGTCGTGCCATAAACTCTCTCTGTGGTCTTGGGAAACTTGCTGACATCTCAGAGCCTCAGTTCCCTGAACTGTGAAGTGGGGGTAATGCCCCTTATTCCTAAGCCCCTTTTAATAAGTGGGCATGGAGCACTGGTAAAATCTGAAAAGGACCTTTCAGAATAAAGGAATTTAACTGGGAAGAACCATTCAGGCTTTACTCTGAGTGTCTCCTTTGATGGGGATTGTTTCTGGACGAGTTTGTCTAAGTCCTGGCTGTTGTTGGGTCATATGAAACAATGGTAACTTTAGTTCTTTGTATAATATGCATTAATTAGAAAATGAAAAATGTGTGAAATTAAAAATAAAAAGCCAATGTGACAAACAAACAAAAAACCTGTTCTGGGCAGTAGGTGGACGCCCTCCTTTTGGGATGTTACTTTTCAGTAGACAGAGCTAGGAAATGTATGTATGTGTATACACATTCATACAGACAATTACATATATTTATTTCTACATCTGTCTGTGTATATAGTGAAAACTTCACACCAGTACTTTTCAATTTTAGTCTGGTCCTGCATGGTTCAAGATTTTTCCCTTTTTATATCTGTGACTTCATTCTGATGATGAAAAAGCTGCCTCCCATTATCTGTAAAGTATTTATTTGATCAAATCAATTTCCCTTTGTCACTGAGGGGTGTCACTGCCTTCACCCCATTCAGGCTGTGATACCCCCACATACACACACCTTCCTCACCCTCACAGACTCCATCACCCCACACGGGGCCACTGTGGCTCCCCCATGCGCCTACCTTGTCCTCAGCTGAATTCTTCAGATAAGGGAAGAAGAAAAGGAAAATTAGAACTCTTTTTAAAAAGGTGTTTTTCTTTTCATGTGTGTATATGTATGTGTCTGGGTTTACATGCTCTGTGCTTATCTTATGCTTGTTGCTATTTACCTGCTTCCCACTAGATGGTGAGCCTGTCTTGGGGCGAATGCTCACCAGGTTTGCATTACATAGTGAGCCCCGAAGGCTCTGTCGTCTACACAGGTGAATAGATGTTTTAGACGTGGGAAAGCGCAGTCTGTGCCTTCAGAGGCCCCGTAGAGGAGCCGGTGGGGACTGGCCTCTTTAAAACGAACAGGCCAGTGGCACAGAGGTCAATAGTAAGTGGCCAGTGTTGCGACGCCAGAGCCCGTGCCTCTAGTCCCGCGGTGGCGGTTTTGTTTTCCATAAAGCATATTTATATTTTGAAGCCCTCTTCTTGGATTGGGAAATCATAGAAACCTCAGTATCTGTTGTCCTAGTTTTTATGATCTATAGGTCTTGAAAAGAGTGTCTTCTTAGAACCCAGATTTCAGTTCATCTTTAAAATGCATAAGTGGTGCAGCCAGTTCCTCACAAAACCTCATCTCTGTCATTCCCAACCTCGTGCGGTTTTCTACTTGAGTGTGTCTTCCTTCCAGTCCCTGGGGGGTTGGAGACTAGAGCAGGTTGGCCTTCACTGGTGTGGCTTTTTTGTGGAGTGGATCAGTGACCTTTTAATTACTGCACCAGTGGTCTCTTTCAAGTGACCACCTTTCATTATGGAAAGTCGTTTTCGCTTGTTTGGGGTGGTTATTTTAAAAAAATTTTTATCATCCTGTTTCCTTCTGCCCTGAGCCATGCACTCCCAACTCTAATGCTCCTAAATTTCACATGTTGAGAACTCAGCTCCTGCTAGTATTGCCCAAACCAGCTTTCTTGCAGCCTTTCCATCTCAGTTTCAGTTAGGGGCAAACACCGATGGTGTTTGCACAAGACGCCTTGGTGTGTCCTTGGCTCCTCATTTGCACACATTGCACATCTGGTTATCTGCAGATTCTATCCATTCTGCCTTCAGATCTGTAATGTGCCCATCCCATCACCTCTCCTGCCCCAACATGGCCCTATAAAGCCACCATCTTTAGAGGAGCTTTCCTGTTGGTCCCTGCTCCTGCCTGTTCCCCCTTCCACGCAGAAGCCAGAGCAAGCCAGTTACTGAGCCAGCCAGCCCGTGTCGCTGCTCTGCTTGTGCTTTCCCTTCCCATTCAGAGGGAAAGTGGACACCTGTGTCTGACCCACAAGGATTTCCTCGTCTGCCTCCCATTCAGCTCTCTCATCTCGTTTTCTGATTGCCCTTCTTCACTCTGCTCCAGCCACACTGGTCTCTTTGCCTTTCCTTACACAAGCCAGGTATAGTTCTTGCCTCGGGGCTTTTGTACTTGCTTCTCCCCAGTGCCTGCTATACTCTTTCTCCAGATGGCTTGGCAGGCTTCCGGCTTCCATCAGAGGCTCACGGGCTTCTGCAGCACTCTGTCTAAAAATTCAGCCCTCCCCCTGACATGTCATGTTCCCCTTCTTTCTTTTTTCCTTCAAAATATAGTACTTGTCACTGGCTAAGAGTACCGTATGTTTTACTTATCGTGTGTGTGACCTGTCTCCCCACACTAGAAGGTCAGCTCTGTGAGGTCGGAGATTTCTGTTGTATTTTGTTTGCTGCTCTGTTCCTACCGTCAGGAACAGTGCCTGGCTCTTCGGAGTTGCTCGGTAAATGAGTCAGATGAGTGAACGAAATTGCTCAGCGGTCCCACACGGCTCTGTTTTATCTCTGTGAAGTTCACTCCCATTGGATGGAGAGGGTCTGTATTTCCAGATGTTTGCTGGCCATTCCGCTCAGACTTCATACCTGCTTGAGCTCCTTGCCCCCCATCTTCAGCCTCTCCAGGCTGGCATCTCGTTGCCTCCCTCTTCATGCAGTTGGTCTGCTGAGCCTTGTACGGCGCGTGTTTTCCTCTTCTGTGATGGAGCTCTGCTCAGAATGCCCTTTTCCTCTCCTTATGTCCCTCCTTCCAGCCCTACCAGCTCCGATTCCGCCAGAGCCAGTGGCCATTCACGTCATCAACAGAAGGCTCCCCTCTACACCCTCAATCCAGTGTCCCTGGCACTGTCTGGCAGTTTCCTGCACCTTGGTTAGCTGCTTGCCATTATGGTTGGCCTCTGCTGGGTCACACGTGGAGGCCTGTGTCCCTCACTTACTAACAATACGTGTTTCTTCTGCAGTACCTGGTGGCGTCTTAGACTTGGTTAGCACTCTGTAAACTCACGTGATTCAGTGAGTAAATTAAGATAGTGTGTCTTATGATACTGCAGTGTCCTGGTTTCCAAAAGCCTAAAAAGTTTTATTTTTCTATTTTAGAGAGAATGGATTACTTTAGGCATTTTAAAATTTAAACCCCCTCCCCACTAACTTTTTCTTTCTGTTTCTCTTTCTTTTAAAGTTAAGTTTCTGCCTCAGTTGTAAGAGAACATCCGCCATTTCTTCTACGTAGGCTGCATTGTAAGTCCGCTGTCTTTACCTGTGTGATTTTTTTTGGAACAGGTTTAATAAAAGTTGATCTGACACATTTCAGTCTAAGATTTGCTCCCTAGGATCACGCACTAATATTTGTGTGATACGTAGTCCGAGTATGAGAGATTCTTTATCTTGAGGCAAAAGAGTTTTAAGAGATTTGTTTATTTCTTTAAAAGGTTTGCTTTGAGTGAGAGACCTATTTAAATCTTTTAATTGGAAGCTCATTTAATGTAACATGAGCACTTGCCATCAGTGGTGAGCTTCAGTCTTCTTTCACCAGTAAAGACTAGAATTAGGTGAGGCACATGCCTCGTGTAGTTTATTCTGTGATACTCCATTGCTGCACGTAGGAAGTATAAACAGAAGAAACTGGGCCTCTCTCCCAGGTGGATTACTACACAGCACGTTGTGTGTGGAGTGGCTTTGGTGTCGCCTGTTCCTCTCCTTTGGTCTGTCTGTTCTGGACTTTGGTTTTCATTTCTTTGTTCTTGTGGTTAGCATTCTCGTTGTTCATTGTGTGGATGCAGAAATAACTTTTAAAATTTCATTTCTATAGGATGAGCTCCGTTTCACCAACCTTAGTCTTTGGTTCCAGAGAAAGGCCTGCTTTTCAGAATCATTTGTTATTACAGCAGTGAAAGTCCTAATTGTTAAACTTTTTCAGAATTCTTTAGACACTCACCCCTTACTTTATCAGTGTTTTCTTGTTTATAGAAGTGCCTATGAATAACCCCAGAAACCACCAATTCCTTGTTCCTCTAAAGCACCAGTTTCTGCTCGAAGACGGGTTTAACAGCTTGGCATTCCCCTCTGGAAAGGGGGCTAACTCTTTTCCTAAACGTTTTCATTTTAGAGACAAGTGGTAATATAAGGATGACTTGTCTGATTCATCTATCTTCCCCTTGCTGGATTATTTACGTTTCTGGTATGATCTATGCAACTGATTTTTCTGGGAATACTACAGCCAACATTGTTTTTTTTTGTTGTTTTGTTTTGTTTTTTTGTTTTTACTGCTACTATAATTTTCACTGTGAAGAATGATCATTTTTCCTACCACTCAGATATTTTGAAATGTGTTTGTGTCCATGTGTAATTTAACACTCAAATAACATTTTTCTTAGGCAACAGCTTACCTCACAAACTGTCTTCTCATACTATTTCCAGCAAAAAGATGATTTGGTTTTATAACATGTAGTACGTTAAATTCCTTTAAGTTGAGGCATCAGGTAAAGTAACATTAATGATAGTAAAAACCCTTCTATGGTCTTTTCTTAGAATTGGCAGAAAATATTTCAAAATAAAAAGGTGTAGTTTGAATAATTTTAAAGCACAGTATCTCTTAAAGAAGGTGTTACGTACAAGACTTGAATAGAAATTAGTTTGTTCTTAGGTATTAATTTTACACTAGAGAGTAAGGGTGTATATACCAAGCTTTTGCCTGAAAAATTAGTGAAATTTATGGAGACTTAAAGTGCTGATTGGGGAAATGCCCTGGAGATGAAGAGTTACAAATGATAGGAAAATACAGAATCTGAATTAGAAACAAAGTAAAGGAAAATAAGCAAAAGATCCTGATTCTTCCTTCTGTTTGGCTGCCAGGATTCTCAGGACCAATGTGCGTCATATTCCTGGTTATTTGTTATTCTTAGTTTTCTCATTCATTGTTTCCTTTCTCAGTTTTGAAGCTGCCTTCAAACTTTATTGTTTTCCCTGAAAGAGGTGAGGAGTAACTAAAAATGAAATAATAAGGTGTTTTCATGGTTGTGTTATGCATTCCTTTTGTCTTATAACTGGAGTATCTTTTTGAGACTCTTATCTAAATTGTGCTGGTAACTACTAAATCCTACCTGGTTCCGTCAGTGTGCTACTCATGCCTCTGTGCTTGTTTTGTTTTGTAGATTGGCTCACAGAGTGATTGCTCATCCCTGTTGAACTTTGGTTCTGTGGTGCAAATGGAGTGTAGGACTCAGTTGTCTGGACTGGAGTGACAGAAGCCTCATGTCCAAGATGGAGAAGAAACGAAGAAAGAAATGAAAGCCTCTTTTCAGGCCAAACCACAAAAGGCCATGAAATTTAACTTTTATTTACATTGGACAGGACTGTAAAATGGCTGATCAGCAATGTTTCGGCTTTTAGCTGAAACAAAAATTAACTTATAATCAAGGAAGAAAAAAGTGTGATTTGAATTTATGCAATTTTATGACCATATTCACTTATGACCATGAAGCTTGTCAACATCTGGCTGCTCCTGCTAATGGTTTTGCTCTGTGGGAAGAAACATCTGGGTGACAGACTGGAAAAGAGATCTTTTGAAAAGGCCCCGTGCCCTGGCTGTTCCCACCTGACTTTGAAGGTGGAATTCTCTTCAACAGTGGTGGAATATGGTAACGATATTATTTTTTTTTTTTTGTAACGATATTATTTTAAATGTTAGGGACTCTCCCCACCCCCATATTTTTGTTTCAAACTTATTTTAAACATTATCTTTTGCCAGCAAATATTTCCCTCCTATTTACAATACATTTCAAATGGAGTGAGTGTATTGCGCTTGGTGTTATCTCTGCTAAAATTTGTGTTCCTAGTGTAGTTAGCTAATATGAAGCAAGGAAATCAACATTCTGAATTGTTTCCCTAAAATCTGAGTCCATGGAACAGATGCCACTGTAGCTAGTGAGGGCGGGGGGCTTGGAGGAATTGGCTGTTACGTTCTGAAGTCCCAGTGACCAGATGTGAATAACTAGCACATGCGTATATAATCTCCACATTTTGTTATTGTTTTCAGTGAAATAAAATTAAGCCTTCACTTCTGTGGATTCCTTTTGCCTATTTGAAAAGCTTAGCATGCACTTTGCTGTACGTTCCAACTTCTGGTGCTATTTGCTTTTGAAAAAATAGCACAAGTATCTGATTTTGAGTGATGTGTCCTGTGATCAGGGGATTCATGCCAATCGTTATAACTTAAAGCTCTGGAAACTGCTGTCCAGAGCATATAAACCAGTCTCTTTGTTTACTGCTCTTGTGGGTTTTAAGATATGTAAGTTTTCTTTTGCCAGCGAAATTTTAGATTAGGTATAATCTTACGTTACATATGTATGTAAATTCTGATTTTTATTTGTGGTCATTGATTTCAGAATATATTGTGGCTTTCAATGGATACTTTACAGCCAAAGCTAGGAATTCATTTATTTCAAGTGCCCTGAAGAGCAGTGAAATAGACAATTGGAGAATTATTCCTCGAAATAATCCATCCAGTGACTACCCTAGTGATTTTGAAGTGATTCAGATAAAAGAAAAACAGAAAGCGGGGCTGCTAACACTTGAAGATCACCCAAACATCAAACGGGTAACACCCCAACGGAAAGTCTTTCGTTCCCTCAAGTATGCTGAGTGTGAGTACTGAGACCTCAGGCTAATCTGTGTCCGTGTGTTTCACTTGGATTTAGAGCGAGAATGTACATATTTACTCATGACAAACTACCCCCCCACCCCTTCCACCCACTTTATTTTGAAAAATTTCAAACTGGCAGAACAGTTGAAAAATAGTACAGTGAATGAATACCTGTGACCTTTCATCTAATTTCATTAGTTGTGAATGTTTTCTTGGCAGGAACTTAAAAACAAAAAAGAGGCATCATGCTCTTCTGGTAGGAAAACAGATTTTACATAGAGGATGAGCGTGAGCTTTGTTTCTGTCGGGAGTGATTTTTCACCCACGTTGGTCTCCCAGCCTTCAGACTCTGAGGCCCTGCAGCCCCTTCACACTGACGGAAAAGACCGTGTCTTTGAGTCTCCTCTTTATTTGAATTTTGCTTCTATCACTGTGTGTTTTCATTTTTTATGGTGTCTTGCAAAACGTCTTTTCCTTGGGTTTCATTTTGTTTGCTCAGAGCTTCTCCCGACCATGCACGATCACGCCTTGGCTGGGCTGTGCCAAGCGGGTGTCCGGATGGAAAGAATTTGACGATTGCCTTTTCAGCACGAGGGCTTATTCTTTCCTCCTGCTTTACAACTTGGGCTTGTCAAGATAAAGCCTATCCTCAAAAATGAATTGCATACTTATTACGTAATATTTCCCGAAGCATATGGATTACCAAAGGAAAGGTTTTTTGTTTTTTTCCTACTTGTCATAAACTAGGGCAACAAATTGCCGGTTCCCTTATCATTTACTATCATTTCTTTCATCGGAAGGGAAAAAAAATTTTTTTCACTTTTCTTCCTTTGTCTTATACTAGGCCTGAGAGCCTCTGAGGTTTACAAAACACACAGGGGAAAAGGCTAAGTTGTTTGCATGGTATGACCAGCCAGTTCTGGCGCCAGCTCTCCAACTCAGGTGTCTCACTTCTTCAGAGCTCTTTCTACTAGTCCAGATATTTTGTAGTGCTTTTGCTCTTTAAAAAGCAATAACCTCAAAGCAATCCAGGAAGATTAAAAACAAATCAAGCCTTGTACTATTAACCAAATATTATATATTATTCCTTATTATTATTATTTTTAATCTTAAAGAGCTCCAGAATATTTTAGGAAATATGGAGATGCCTGATTTTAGCACGGTAATCATAGACCCTCACGGTGGGGCTTCCCTGATGCACTCTCCACCATGGCTGTCTCATGCTATGTTTGACTAAGGAGATAGTTTACTGCCTGATGGGCCCAGTCTCCTGTTACTTGTGACCTTGGATGATAAGCAACTGTTCTCGAAGTCCCAACTTGTCTCATCCAAAGAGTGAAGATAGTATGACCTACCTCATAGGGTTCTTGTAAAGATAAAATGAAATCGTGCCTCTGAAGAGAGCTTAGCCGAGATTTAGGGTGTTGTAAGTAGATGTTAAATTTTAATTATTTCTGTGGCTCTGTGTTTAGAAGGCTTTGCTTCATTTTGGGCTGAAACCTGTCTCACTCTGGATCCCATCCCTGGCTCTGTCCCACAGGCCAAAGATGGAGCTACCCTGTTTTCCACAAGGTGGTACTTAAAAGATTTATTTTGAAGATATCCGTGGTATCCCCCCTTGAGAATTTCTTCTCACCAGGATAATAAAAATCTCTTTATTCAAGTTACTTGTATGACATGTTTTCAAATCCCTTCACCATTTTATTCCTATGACGTGGTTTCAAGTCCCCTTACCATTTTAGTTGCTTTCCTTTGAATATTGTTCAGTTTTTCTAAATTGCTCTTAAACAGTGAAGCCAGAATTAAATTCAGTACTTAAGGTAAAGCAGAACAGATTCCTCCCTTGTCCTATACATTATTCTTCAGTTAGTACCTCCAGTATCCATGCTGTTGACTTAACAACACAGGAAGTTCAGTGTAGAATAATTTCAGGTGGACTGAGCAAATAATTACTTAATGGAATTGACATGACTATATATTGTTCCGGTTCTCTGTACTTTCATGGGTGTAGTCTGGTAAGACTGGAATTAAAATGATGATAATTTGCTTTAGAAACAGAACTTCAGTATCATTATGGATTTGCTGTTCTTATAACTGATTCGAAATGCAGTTTTGTCTTCATTATAGCATGGTCTGTGAAAGGTAAAGGGACAGCTCTTGTTGTATTTCTCTTGCTTTCTCCTCCATTTGAAAAAAAGTAAGGTATTTACAGATAGTGAAATGCATGCTTTTTAGTGTACAGTTAAGTAAGTTTTGATAAAAGGGTACAGTCAGTTACCCAGCAACAAAATCAAGATATGATATAGTTCCATCACTCTCAGAAATACTCCCGACTCCTTTGTAGTTCTTTTGCTGTTTGAAAGATGACTTTCTGATAGAGAAGTATATTGAGAATACCGAGCAATATACAGTTGAAAAAAGGTATTGATGTTTGATTGGAGACACGTGTAATGGGATAACATGTATTTTTCCTGTCCTAGAAATCCAGTGCCATAAAACTTCACGAATGGGTAGTAGCCATTCTCTTCAATTCTCCCCTCTCCCCCCTTTTTCTGGTTCAGTGAGAACAAGTTGGTGATGAAAAATCAGGCATTCTTTCAGTTTTAGTATCACAATTTACATTATTTCTTTAAAAATGATTATTTTATCATTCTTTCTCTGCCTTACATTGGTTAGAAAATTTCAGGTAAAAAACTATTTGGGAATCATATAGGCTAAATAATATCCTATAAGTACAGGTGCATTGAGAAAATCTTTTTAGCAAAGGGAGAGAAGCCTATTTTCCTTCAAACAGGATTTGAAAAGGTAACCATTGCACTGTTAGAATGACTGTTTTCCCTGACAGGTATCGGGTTGTTTCGGTGTTTTTTCTCGTCTGATGTTTCTCTTCTTTGGCTCTAGCTGACCCCATAGTGCCTTGTAATGACACTCGATGGAGCCAGAAGTGGCAGTCGTCCCGTCCCCTGCGAAGAGCCAGTCTCTCCCTGGGCTCTGGTTTCTGGCACGCGACAGGAAGGCACTCGAGTCGACGGTTGCTGAGAGCCATCCCGCGCCAGGTTGCCCAGACCCTCCAGGCAGACGTGCTTTGGCAGATGGGATACACAGGTGTGTGCTGTGCATCCGGAAGCAGCACAGGATCCGGTGTCCCGGAGGTCGCCCTCTCGGATGCCAAGCGCTGAAACCCGGCGACATCAGGCATCTGTCCTCGTCATTCTTTACTGAGCTAGACACAGCCAGCTGTCCCTGTCTTTGACTTCTGTTGTGCTAGGCATCTGTTTCTGTGACTTTTTCAATTGTTGAATCCTATCCACTTTTGGTATTTCAGTTTTCTGTACCGTGTCTGAGGTTAGAAGGGGTAGATCGTAAAGCATTTCTTTCCTCTTGACACATACACATATGTGAACAGACAGCACTGCCCACAGCCAGAGCTGACTGGCAGTCCAGCAAAGTTCTGTAGTTTCTCAGGAAAGAGATTTTAATTGTCAAAAATGGTTACCTTGACTTGGGCAGTTTTATGAAAATGAGTTTCTCAGTCCTGTGTGATGCCCGGTGTGCAGAATGGCTAAGTAACTGACTATCACACTTGGTTGATCTTTTATTTCAGAACAGGAAATTACCATATCCTATGAAATAAAACAACCAATAAGATTTTTTTTTCTTACTGCTTCATCATGGCAGAAAATTCCTTTTTTAACTAATGTGATTTAGACCCTGACATTTTTTTAAATGTAAGCCCATTTCCCTGGCCCCCAGCACACCACAGTTTGTCTAGACCTAGAGACCACCACCCCCCCCCCAGCTCTCCTTTGATTTCCTCAGCCTCCTGCCTTTCAGAAACCCTGAGATACTTAAACTTTTAACACCGGTGGACTGACTTTTTTTTTTTAAATTAGTTTCAGGTGTACAAAGCAACATACTAATTAGACATTTATGGACATTTTATTAAAATGATTGTCTCTTCTTGGTTTTATCCTTTTTAGAGTGAAAAGTCCTTCACAAAACAGAAATTCTCTAATCATCAGAAAAGCATTTTTTATTCCCCCCCGAACAGTTTCCAGTTTTATATGTGCATTTTTAAAAGTCAGCAGTACATTTTGATGGTTATCTCAGTGTAATTGATTATTTAATGTATAGATACATAAACACAACTCTCGTTACCGGAAGACACTACCTTCATTACAACTGGTAGCTGTTAAATAACAGAAGTATCTTGGATTTTTTTCTTCATTGTTTTCTAGAATTTCTTGATCTGACAGCATTAGTTGTTTTGCATTGATGCGGGTGCCTTTTGGCCAGTATCTGAAATAGACTCATTGTAGAAAAGTGCCTAATATAATAGTTTTCCTTAAAATGTGATTATCTCTGCATGTGTTTGACAAGTCCTCTCTGGAGAGTGTTGTCACGAATTAGCAGCAGTAAGGCGCTGTCCTTGTCAGGAATAGGGATGTTCCCCCGTCTCCTAGAGGTGTGTGCTTTGTGGGTGCCCTTTGCCTGTAGGGCCTCTCTAAGGAGATGAGGGGATGGAGGCCTGTAGGAAATTACCAGAAGGGGAAATCTGTCATCATGGAGGAGTGGGGAGAGGTGGTTCATTTCTGAGCATTGGTGATAGTTGAAGGGTATCCAGAGTGATTTTCTGTTTGTCCTCAAGTCTTACTTAGCAGCAAATAATAGCGTTCCCCATCTGTCCCTTTTTCTTAGTCTCGGCTCAGCCAGGCTCCCTGGGGCATCTGACTTGACTTGTGCACTCTGGGCAGGCTTTGGCCCTCGATGACATGTCGTTCTCTATGGGTTCCAAGGAGGGATGTGTTTTATAGACAAAAATCCAAAAAGATCATTTCTCCAAACTTGACTGTACTTGCTTTCTTTTTGGAATAAGGTGCTAACGTGCGGGTTGCTGTTTTTGACACTGGGCTGAGTGAGAAGCATCCCCACTTCAAAAATGTGAAGGAGAGAACCAACTGGACCAACGAGCGAACGCTGGACGACGGTAGGTGGCAGTGTTATGGTGAGACCGGGAGTGAGGCATTTTCTGGTTTCATACGGGCTTCGTGCGTGACTCCCGTTCTCCATTTTATCAGTTAGGGGTATTTTGTTTCTGTGTGTTAATGATTAAACAGTTCGTGTGCCATCGTTATTCAGATGAACCCAAGTTGTCATTGTGTCTTTTGGCAGAGACTTTGCTGAACGTCTTAGAGGATGTGAGGATGTAGCGTTTGAGGCAAGAGGGATGCCTGGTTCAGGAGCAGCTCCCTGTTTGGGAGAGAGCAGGGGTGGTAGGCCCAGGAGGGGGGCAGGTGCGGCGTAGGCTCTGAGTGGAGGAAGTGCAGAGGCCACGTTCGGTAGCGAGGACTTGGAGAAGGAGCCGGTTTGAATTGGTGGGTTGAAATGTTGCATGTTGGCACATGTCTCAGCGGTTTTATGACTTCTCCCCTTACGGGCAACAGGGCTGGGCCATGGCACCTTCGTGGCGGGTGTGATAGCCAGCATGAGGGAATGCCAAGGATTTGCTCCGGATGCCGAACTTCATATTTTCAGGGTCTTCACCAACAACCAGGTAGGTGTTTTGAGGGCCCTGAAACTTAAGTAAATAAAGAATTGATATTGAAATGTAAAAATGGAAAATTCTAGAAAATGCCTACTGGTTTAAATGCAGCACACGCCATCGAGCTGAGAGCTGCTGCTGGCGTCCCACGTGTGTCGTGCTGTCTCTCCACCATCTCTTCACCGTCCCTTCTGTGTGGCTTTGCCCTTCTCCCACCACCCCTTTCATCGACCTCACTTGAACTCTGAAGACCCTGCCCTGAGGCAGCTGCATGCAGGGATTCCTTACTGCCATTTCTCCCTCTGCTTTGGGCCTGCCTCGGGCTCCTGTGCCACACGTCTCAGGCACATTTCTTGTGCTTTCTACATGAGAGAATGATTGCATGTTTGTGTGTGTGTTACCCCTACTGTACTAGGACCACCTCGAGGGTCACCTCTGTAGCCCAGCACCTAGGATCGTGTTGGGTAACGTGGACATACAAGCGTGCTCCCTTACTCTTCATTTGGAAACTTATTCATAGAAAAGGGGGAGGGTCCTAGTCTTTATTTATTTTTAAAGTTTAATTTTTGTGTAGTTTTATGTATTCATGTAAAAGGCAACACAGCGATAATTAATTGTCCCAACCCTGTCCCCGTCTCGCAGGTGCTTACCTTACTTCCCCTCTGTCTCCCGCGAGAGAGTTTACTTTCTTATACGCTCTCCTAGAATTTCTTTAGCATACACAAGCAAATATAAATATTTAGTCTTACTTTTGTTTTCCACTATAAGTTTAATTTTGTATTTTATAGAAACCCCTAAATGGTGATACACAAATAATGTAACTTCTGTCAGAAAACTAGGAGGAATTGAACATCAGAGAAATACTTCTATGAGATAACATTTATTGGTGCTACGTATCCTTCAGTCTATTTAGGAATAAAGATGATTAGACAAATATATTAAACTATTTATTAACTCTCAACTTAATAGAAGAGTCTTGGGATAAACCCTTTCATAAGAGGGGCAGTTAGAAGTTTGGGGTTTTGCCTCAGAGGGTTTACTTTAAGGTACGGAGCTGTACTTTAGACCTGGAGAGATAAGCGCCCTCAGTACATGCGCGCTCGTTCGAGCCCAGCTCCCTTGAGGGACTTAGAGTTTCTGGGTGGAGTAGTTCACATTTCAGAGCCTTCTTTGTTCTTGGGGTTTACTTCTGAGATTTAAGTTAGAACTTCATGCGGCTAAAATTCTATACTTTACTTTTAAAATGAAAAACTCCGTTGTGGCACTTAGAGACATTCCCTAAAAGCCCTGAAGGCCTGTGTTGTCATTACCCAGGTGTCCTACACATCCTGGTTCTTGGACGCTTTCAACTACGCCATCTTGAAGAAGATCGACGTGCTCAACCTCAGCATCGGTGGCCCCGACTTCATGGACCATCCCTTTGTCGACAAGGTCGGTCCTGTCACCGCACAGAAGGACGCTTGCCTCCTTTGGTGATGGCCCCTGCTCTTTTCCATGCCCTGACTTTCGAGGGCTTCATCTCTAGTGTGCCGGTGGTTTGTCACCCCTGAGGTGACCCCGCTGTGAGGACAGATGGGTGATGACATGAGCTTTAGTGGCTTGCATCGGAAGTAGCCCACAGCACTTTGTTGATTCCGTCTTATCTAAACACATAACCTGTGTTTTGAACATGCCTGGAAATGCAGTGTCTGCTCTGTGCACTGTATAATCCTACACCCTGGCTTTTGTTATCTAAGCATACTTGTTACAAACACATTCATGCCTGGAAGGGTCTAGTGTTCTATTTTCAGGGTGAACCCTTCTTTTTTTAGGACTGTTTTTCAAAGTCGTGGTTATTTTTTAAAAATTATATGTTGATGTTCAAAAGTGGTGTACTGTCGTTAATAAACGCTTGCTGATTTCGTAGGTGTGGGAGTTAACGGCTAACAACGTAATCATGGTTTCTGCCATTGGCAACGATGGGCCTCTTTATGGGTAAGTATCCCCGTATAGGGATGAACTCAGAGGTGTTTTCTTTTTCCCCTGAAATAACTGAAAAAACTATCTGTTGTCTGTCTGTTTCTGTATTTTACCTATACCTGTTCATATATATTTGACATCCTATATGTGGAAATTTTCAACATACCAAAAAATAGACTGTATAATAAACCACAGGTCGCCACCACTTGCTTCAGCAGCTATCAACTCAAGGCCAATTTTGTTTCTGTTTAATTTTTATTTTATTATTTTTTTACTTTGCTATAAATAGTAATTTGAAGGCCTCATGTTTTATTCTCCTTTTTCCCCCCCCACAATCAGTGAGGAAGGTCAATCGATTAGAAATAAATAGATTCTGCAATATTTATTGAGACGTACTCTATATGAAGCACAGGGGTGAAAGGTAGATAAGAAGAGGGACCTGCCTCGTTAGGAAAGATGCAGTACAGATACCAGGGAACGAAATGGGAGAAAGCGACATAACAGATACAGATGATGCTTTGGGGATTGACTAGAGGGATCAGGTGGGGGAGGCAGAGAGAATGGTGTCATGGAAACGTTCCTTTGTGCTGTGCTGTCATGGTGAACTGAAGCAGCGTGAGATGCGAAACATTAGTCACTGAATCACACACAATACACTTTGGCTAGAGATCCCAGTTTTCTTTCTGCCTACAGCTCTGATTTTTACTCTGTAGGTAACGTATGTAAATAATCTCTCATGCTGAAATGCTTTCGCAGTAAGATGTTTGTCATCCTCCTTTATTGGGTACCCAGGATATGGGCAGTTCGGTGCTGTGACAGAGGACTTGAGGTCACCACAAAGGAAAAAGAAAAAATACCGAGTCTGCCCTCAGTGCGCCATAACCCAGTAGCAGAGGGAGAGACGAATGTATGTGTTCCCTCCCGCGTGCGTGTGTGTCTACCGTGTACATGGCAAGGACGTGTGCGTGTGCCTTCAGAAACACTCCCTCATTGCGTCTCGCAGTGACATCCGTAGGAGATCCTGCTGGGGAGAGCAAGCCGCCTTGAGGACTGGCTGAGCTTATGCAAAGGGTATAGGGCATAGGGTTAGGCTGAATGTATGAAATGAATGTTTTTATGGTTCAAAGACCATGCATATTGGCAGTCATGGTTCCAGGCTAATAGTTGTTTAGTCACTGATGCTGTCTCCTTGTAAGGGGTCCAAGGTTCTGGATTTTTCTATGTCATCAGTAACATATGTTGTGACTCATAGGTGACATAAACATTCTAACTACTGTAGCTCTACCATGAAAAACACCAATTGTTAAGTGATTTTATCAAGTGTTCTTGTTTTCCCTTCCAAATGTTTCTCCTTTTCGCACTTGTCCTATTTCTGGTGTCCCCACTCAAGGCCAGCCCTCATCAGATCAGGGTCACCAGGTCATCACTTGGTCGTTCTGCCTTCAGTCTTTTCCCTCCCCAGCTCTTCCCTTCATGGGCAACGTGGGCTTGTGGAAAGAGCATCGGTGTGGAGCCGGGTGACCCTGACTTGCCCACTGCAGGCTGTGGGGCCTTCATTCTTTGAGCCTCAGACTCCTTCCCTGTCACAGGCAGGCCTGAGACCCACTCTGATGAGTGGTTTTGAGGGTGTAATTAGAGAACAAAGGGAAAGCACCAGAAATACCAAGCCTCTATAAGTGGGGCTGTTCTTCTTTTCCTGTGTTCCTCCTGTTAAAACACGTGTTCTGGCAGTTTTGTTACCGCAGAATCTGCCGTGGATGATTATCACCTAATGAAATAGAAATTTTTCTTCTTAGTTTTCAGGGTCATCAGTATTCTAGCCTGAAGTCTGCAAACTTTTTCTGTAAAGGATCAGATAGTAAATGCTTAGGCTTTGCAGGCCATGTGGTGTTACAGCTACTCAGCTGCTCTAGGCGAGTGAAGGCAGCCTTGGAATGTGTGAACGAATGGGCGTGGCTGTGTTCCAGTAAAACTTTATTTACAAAAACAGGTGGTGGGCCTGTTGTGAGCCAAAGCCTAGTTCCCTAACTGTAGCCTGAAGCTGTTGGCTCAGCTTTATTTTCCACCCTGCGTGCACGTCTTCCCCAGATCAGTCTCCTCCTGGGTCTCCCTGAGGAAAGCAAGTTGGTGCCAGTCTCAGTCACCTATGTTCCTGCTGCTGACCCTCCTAGCTGGCGTTTCTTCTGTTCACACCGCTCGACTGCCAGCTCTGCCACATGCCATTCCGACCACTTTGCTACACACTAGTCACTTTTCTGAAATCTCTTGGCAGTCACATTTAGTGGCTTCTAATCAAAGAATTGTTCATTTTCAGTGTATTAGCTCTGGAGAGGAGGGCCTGGTGTCATACTCATCTGCTCATATTGCTGCACAGAGATCTGGCATCTGCCACCTGCTTTGTAGTGCTGAGAATGGCATGTAAGCACCGAGGCATCGCTTACTGCTGGGCGTTGGGTAGGGCTGGTCACGTAGCCGTAATGTGCCTAAAGAGCTGCTTCGCTGATCGCAGGTATTGTACTGCCAGCTATTCTGCAGCTAATGCTCTCATCCCGAGGTACCCCTTGCTGTGAGCTGTCTTGGGGTCCCACACCCTTGATACTTAGACTTCATGGTGCAGGGAGTTTGCAGCTGCAGCTTCCCCCTTTTGAGCACCAACAAAGATTTCTTGATGCTTTCCCTTACGTTGTAAAGGTTTAAAGCACACTAAGTATTACAGGGATTGACAGGTAGAAGAGGGTGGGAAGGTGGCTTTTTTTGTGTGTCAGCTATAGTGGGAAGTTTTATCAGTGATTTCTATACTAATCTCTGCTCCTTGATTTCATAGAAATTTATACATTTTTAGCATCAGCCTGTAAAATAGCACTGTTGTACCTCTGAACAGCCACCTGGTAGCATGTTGGTGGCCATTGAACTAAGAAGGCAGTGCCAAGGTTGACTCACTGTGGTTTAAAATAGTTGGTTAAAAGCAGATACTCTATAATTTTGCTACTAATATCCCTTAAGCCACTTGGAATCAGTTTGGGTTATTGAATTATCAAAGAGTTTATTTTTTTGGTTTCAGAGCCGTACTAGATAAAGCTCACAAATGCAGTTTCATAACTGGTTGTTTTACACTTTCTAATAGTTCAGCTGCATCTTGATTTATATCTTGACTTTATAATTTAAATGTATTTGTCATTATTTATTTCACTATAATTTCCTTGCAGATCTAGTATTCTTGAAGTATTGAAGAGAATTACACGTTATTTCCCCTTACATCAAGTGTTCTCTCTGAGGAGCCCGAGATTCTGGAATAATGATAGTCATTTCCACGGTTCCCTGGGAGGAAAGTGGAATGCCCTACAAAGATCTGTGGAAAACTTTATAACTTCCTAATCATGGCAGATGCAAATGTGGGACGATAGTTCCTTCCCAGAGAAATGTGGACTCTAGTTGGGGAGGCAAGATGAATACACTTGGGATGATCTGAAAGCAGTGCGAGAATGTGTGCATAGGTGATGAATCATCGTAGTGTTCGTAGTGTTAAGTCTTGTGAAGTTCAGGGTGGGGGGGTTCCTTCAAGCCTAGAAGTCCTGTTGGAAAAAGGAAGTCCTGGGCTGTCGTATGCTAAGTTGACGGGGAAGGGAGGTAAGAAAGTGTTCCAGGTACAAGGGAATGATTTGAGCCCAGCATGAAGGTGGCCGTGAGCCTGGCCTTTCACAGGACAGCGGTGAGGAGCAGCCGTCCACCCCAGCCGGGCTTTGATTTTTCGGGGAGTAATTGCCCTTATTTCAATTAGTTCATTTAAAATTCTTTTTCTCCCTTTGTGTTTTTGTGCCTCAATGCAGCACTCTGAATAACCCTGCCGATCAGATGGATGTGATTGGAGTAGGTGGCATTGACTTTGAGGATAACATCGCCCGCTTCTCTTCGAGGGGAATGACTACCTGGGTAGGCTTTTCTTCATTCGTCAAATGTGCCTAAAGGAACCATTTGTCGAAAAGCCTGGGGGTGTATTTATAAGCGCACAGCCAGAAAAGCGGCTTGTCAGCCCAACTCACATGCACAGGTGGCATAGTCAGGGCTGCGGGTACTTGCCCGGCCGTGAAGATGCGATCTGGCCCCTGTGACGTCTGCCGCTTCCCTGGAGCTCTGGGCAAGGGTGTTTCCCTGTTCCACTTCTTCCCCGTCCCACTTTTGAACTTCTTCCTGAGTGACTCACTTTTTAGGTCTCAACTAGGTTTGTACCCGCTTGTCCTAACTAGTACAAAGGTGAGCAGTCTTCCTTGGGGCTGGGTGAGATGATTTTTTTGTCCTTAAGAAACAAGAGAAACCACTGAGAAGAACTTACTATGGACTCTGCCAACACAGAGATAATTGTATACAGCTGGACGAAATCAAAATAATCCAGCAAGTTAAGTAATTCAGCTGCTCGGGGCTTAATTGTGCTGCTAATTCATCCTCCTCTACCCGTGAGAACAGAGTTGGATTCAGTGTTAGACGCTCCCTCAGGCAGCACTGGGCACTCTTGCCTGCCCCTCACGATCTTCAGGGTCAGATCACCTCCTGGGTGCTCTAACTCAAGGGTGCCGAGCTTGGAGGTCTGGGAAAGTCCCAGAAGAGAGTCACAGCCTCCTGAGAACATTGTGGCCTTGTCTACGCTGGCAACACTTTACGGGATAGCTTGCCACCATGACAGTATCCCCGCTCCTGGCGCCCCTTCAGGCGATGCCACCGTGGGTCCCTGCCTCCTGTGCACTCAGATGCCTCCCGGAATGATGTTCACTGAATTGTTGCCACAGGCGGGGACCCCACTCCGAGGAAGTCAGTCTCAGGGATGTGTTTCCTACCCGTTCATCCACACTCCCTCAGCACTTTCTTTTTACTGCCAAATACTTGGAAAGGATGCCTGTACCAGTTGATGTCTGTCTTGCTCCCTCGTAAATGCTTTCACAGAATTGTAATGTCTTGGCCTTGGCCTTTGTGCTGTCCTTGTTTTTTAATGACATTTTGAGAAATGTTCCTGAATCATCTACAGAGCTGCAGTTCAAGATATCTTTACTCAGTGTCCCACATAGATGGGTGCAAAGTCCATTTATGTTTGATTGCCACGAGATTTTTTTCACTTTAAATTGGAGTACTTCTTTCTACAGAACATAGACCCTTGTTGTAATTATCATTTTTGCCTCAGTTTCCAGGAAATTTCAGAGTACTCAGTTAAAAATCTTTTCCCAAGTTACTCTTACAGTTACATTTATCATTCTGAATGCTTCTTTCTCTTCTAGTGACAGATTGAAACCTTCAGTTGTATTATGTACTTTTTTCCTTATAAAGAAAATAATTTCTTTTTATCCTAACTTTTAATTTTCTGATTTTTCTAAGATACCTCTAATTTTTAAGTTATCTGGAGATAAATCAG
Organism: Rhinolophus sinicus; assembly: GCF_036562045.2. Lineage (NCBI taxonomy): Eukaryota > Metazoa > Chordata > Mammalia > Chiroptera > Rhinolophidae > Rhinolophus > Rhinolophus sinicus. The sequence continues at coordinate 20,850,858 of NC_133760.1, forward strand.
TTTCCAGTTTCTAGTCTTGTGTGTTAGCAAAATTAAAAATATTCATTTGTAGTTGCTTGATGGCGTTACTGTTATACTGGTTATCATAAAACACACCCCAAATAATTTTATTTTCTACATTATCATTTAAGCTTGTTTTCTGTATTGCAGTGAATTTCAGACTAAAACCAGAAACTTACTGCAATGACACTGTTTAAATAACCCATATTTCTGTTCTGGTTTTATTCACTGATAACCACACGTAACCTGTGAGCCCATGTGTGTTCCTGCTTTTATTCATAGGAGCTACCAGGAGGCTATGGCCGTGTGAAACCTGATATTGTCACCTATGGTGCTGGAGTGAGGGGCTCCGGTGTGAAAGGAGGGTGCCGGGCCCTGTCGGGGACCAGCGTAGCTTCTCCAGTGGTTGCCGGCGCTGTCACCTTACTAGTAAGGTAAGTGTTGCTGAGCAGAGAGAAGGTGGTGCCAGCCAACCAGGAGTTGAATCTCGCTCGTCACCAGCTGGGGTTAGAGTTTAGGAGCACATCATGGGACCTTGCTCCGGCTCTGTTTCTCCATCTCTACAGAAGTCCGAGTCTGTTCTTTGATAGAGGATTTTTCTGACAGTTAAGGGCATATGTGGTAACACACTATGTAAACTAAACCATAAAGTTTTGTTTTGGAGATTTGTTTTTAAGACTTTTTTAAAGCAGTTTTAGGGTCACAGCAAAATTGAGAGGAAAGTACAGAGAGTCCCCCATGTCCCCTGTGCCCCCATTTTGTTTGTTTTCGCACCGTGTTTGTGCTACAGCTGTATGTTATATCCAAGCAAGTGTGTTTAGCAGGCAGGGAACAAAAAGTAAGCTCTTTCCCTGCCATAGCCTTCATTTCCTTGGGGATTCACCTTTTAATGTTCTCTGTTGGCTAGGAGCTGTCAAACCAGCAGTCACCACTCCTTCATAAAAGACAGTGTGATTTACTTATTGTCATTGTCTTATTGAATCCTGTCCACAGTCGGAATGGAGCTTAGTGATCGACCCTTAATTTTGCAGTTAATTAAACTGGAAGAAAGTTCTCAAAGACAGTGCACCGGAATCGATGCTCGGGTGCTCTTAGATGGGCCGTGGTGCCGTACTTGCCGTCATGAAAAGATGTCTTTGGAGCTAGCACTTATTTTATATCTTATCTCCCAAAAAACTCTTCCTGTCTTACCTCCCCAAAAATCCTCTTTCTGTCTAGGTGAGGCTTTAGTTGAGCTTTTGTGTTGCAATAACACAAAACTGCATATTTAAAAGTTATTATACTCTATATTAATTTTAAAATTAAAACCGTCAAATGATAGTAAATGTTTTTATATTTAAAATTCTCTTAAATTTATGTTGATTTTAGTTTCTAATGCCAGAGACTTTTTTAAATAATCTTTCATAAAGGTAGATGTTTACCTTTCCTCCTTTTCCCATCCTTCCCTTGCAGTTCAGAGCCAAATTCTTGAAATTGTTGGCATTGGCCAGAGTAGTCTTTGGAGAATAACTACGTGGCTGTTAGAAACATTGTATTTCTGTTCTAGTTGTTTTCTTCACCCCCGTGTTACATGTAGTGACAAAAGAGGGGAGGGAATGCAGACGGGGAGTCACCTGGCTCACTTAGGCTTCTGTATTCTCCAGAAGGAGAGAATTCAGCTAGGGCTCCTTTTCTCACTCTTGTTGATTGTGAAACAGAAAATACTGGTTCAGTCTCCAGGCTCCACTGTTGAGCCTGTCAGAACTCTGTCTTGTCAAGTGAGTGGGGAGATGAGGAGGGTGTGACGTTCCATTCTCAGGGGCATCTCTAAGTTCAGATACTTTCAGTGTCGAGGAATCCTTTTACTTCCCTCTCTCCCTGCAGCAGATAAAAATGAAGCCACTGTGATAGTTCAGAAACAGTTTTACGGCGTGACAAATAGCTCCTAATGGATGCTGAGCAACAAGGGAGTGCTTCCTCAGCCGCCAGCCTCCCAGAGCTCCGTAAGGAGCTAGAACCTGACCTTTGGTCTTGCTTTATCGGCAGGAAGAGGGGAAGATTGGTGACCATAGCTGAGCCCTTAGTAGTTCTTTTATTGTCACTGAAAATCGGTCCCACGGTTTACGTCTTGTTACTTCCCCTTATGTCAGATTTCCCGTCTAGACCTGTTAGAAAAACCTGCCTACACCCCAAGACCAACCACCATTATAGAGAAATATTTAGGTACTTCAGAGAGTAAGTTTTTCTTTTTTGCTTACTGGATTTTTCTTCCCTGCATTGAGAGGCTAAAATTTACTTGTGTTTATAATGCATTGACATACAGAAGTGAACGTTTTAACACTAGCTTTCTTAAGCAGTTGATACTGCCTAGGTATCACGAAGTTCCTAGCCCAGGAGAGCTGACTTCAGGTTTGTCGAGATGCATTCCAATAAGGAAACTCTCAAGGTGGCCTCAGATCTGCACGGTTCTGTCAGGCTTTATGCAGCAGTGATGCATCACACACAGGCCTCCAGAACAGAAAAGGCAGTTTTGGCTGTGGAGCAGGTGGGCTTCTCTCAGGTGCGGTGCCCCTTGCCCAGCCTGCATCAACTTACCTCTACAGGATCCATCTGTTTTCCTTTCCTTTTCCCAGCTGGGTCATGTCCCAGCTTGTTTCCTCCTCCTGGCTTTCCCTGAGGAGCCAGTACCTCTTACCTCTTCTTGCCTCTTGCAGCCTGTAGGATCGATTTAGTTGCGTTACTGGGAAAATATGTTTTTCTGATAAATTTAGTATAAAAAGCAGTAGCTCTTTGAGGCACTGTTCTCACAAGCCATGTGGAAGGCTGATAACTCGTCACTTCCGAGGCAGGTGCGGAAATGAACACATGTTCATTCTTATCTTGCACAGGCCTGACCAAAGAAGCTTTCGTAGAGACTAAACAAGATTGGCGGTACATGTTTGCACTTTTGCAGGTTAGGAATAATCTGATTTTCATTTTTTTAATGAGAAAATGAGCAAATACATGATTTTCCCCCAGCACAGTCCAGAAACGTGAACTGGTGAATCCGGCCAGTATGAAGCAGGCCCTGATTGCATCAGCCCGGAGGCTTCCTGGGGTCAATATGTTTGAGCAAGGCCACGGCAAGCTGGATCTCCTCAGAGCCTATCAGGTCCTCAACAGCTACAAGCCACAGGCAAGGTCAGTGTGCTCTCCTCCTGCGGGGCTTTCTCTGCACTGCATCCTGAGGCGCGTTTCCCTCTGCACAGAATACCGGCCTCCAAACGGAACCAGGCCCTGATCATGCGACACTCAGGGCCCCCAGGGAGAGCTTCATGCTGCCGCTTGTACCAGGGTGCCGGCTGGCTGAGCTTGAACTGCTTTCCACTGCCTGATGTTCTATTATTTTTCATATGAATGGTTTAAAATAATGATTTCCTATTTTCTTTTTCACTTTTTAAAACTTTGTTTTGATGTAATCTCGGGCGTACAGAAATTTGCAAAAATAGCAGAGTTCTCGTGTACCCTTTCCTGGGCTTCCTCTAAGGGCAGTATCTTAGATGAGCATAATTCAACTGTTAAAACTAACAGATGAACACTGATACTGTACTGTAATTAATCTGCAGACTTTATTCCCAGTTTGCCGGTTTCCCCCCGTGTTCTTTGTCCCGTCCAGAACCCAGGCCCCACATTGCATTTAGTTGTTGTGTCGTCTTGGTCTCCTCCAGCCTTTGACAGTTCATGTCTTTTGGTGTCATTCGTGACTCTGACTCTTTTGGGAGTGCTGGTGACTGTTTTGTAGACTGTCTCTTGATGTGGGTTTATCTTCTGATGCTTTCTCATGATTATTTTGAGGTTATATATTTTTGATAGGAAGTTTTTTCATTTTTTATTTTGAAATGATTTTAGATTTACAGCATAGTTTCAGAAATAGTACACAGGGATCCATAAATCCTTCACCCAGCTTTCCCTAATGTTAACATCTCACATAACCATAGTATAAGGCTCAGAGTCTAGAAATTAATGAGGATACATTACCATTGATTAATCTATAGGTTGTATTCAGATTTCACCCATTGTCCCACCCCTGTCCTTTCCCTGGACCAGGAGCCAGTCCAGCATCTCATGTTCTATTTTGTTGTCTCCATGGTCTCCTCCAATCGGGGAACACTTCACTGGTTTCCTTCCTCTTGTTACTGGTGGAGTTCATTTGCATCATTTAGTTCAGGTGATGTGTCAGTCCAGGCCCTCCATCCAGGAATCAGATGCCAAGATGGGGTTAGCTGTCCAAGAGATCTGTTGGGGAAGGGGGAGATGAAGGATAAACAGAAAGAGGCAGGAATGGTCTTAGGACTGCTGTGCTGATCGGATGCCTGTGAACAGAGGAGGGAGGAAGGAGGATTGCGGAGGAAGACCCTCCGACCATAGCACAGGTCTAAGTGTTTCTACTGGTGGGGAGAAGTCCTTGAACCAGAGTCACCTGTTAGAGGAGCCTGTGTCCCTCAGGATGGGCCTACCCTCGTACCCCTCCATACTCAGTCATTGGCTGGGAGCAGCCTGGGGGAACATGGCCTTGGCACAGACGTGGTGGAGGGTCCAGAGGGTCAGCAGCTGGCGGCGTCCGTAGCTGTGCTTCTGTAGCAGGAGATCTGAGCAGCACGGCTCATGGTGCCTGCCTGTGGTGGCTCTGCCAGGTTTCTTCATTGCAGTTACTGTTTGTCCCTTTGCGGCTACTAAATGTCACGTGTACGGGTGCACTTGCAGATCCTCTTGTTTCTTAACATACTTTCACTCACTAATTTTAGCGTCCGTTGATGGTTGTTGCCTACAGTGATTATTACGATAGAGATTGCCCCATGGTGATTCTCTATTTCTCTCATTCTTGCTTCATTTATTAATTGGCAATCTGCTGTAAGGAAGAGCTGTCCCTTCTCGCTCATTTATTTATTTATTCAATTTATTTTTATCAGTGCAGACATGTGGACATTTATTTGATTCTGGGTTATAAGCTAATAATATCATTGTTTATATTGTTGCTCACATTGTCTCAGATTTGGCTATTGGGGCCCCTTCTAGTTGGCTCTTGTGTCTTTTCAGCATGTCTCCATCATTTTTTGAGCACTTTCTCACTTTTTGGCAGCACAGCATTTCCATGCCCCAGGCGTGGTGTCAGTTCTTTCTCCAAACAGCCTGGGTCCTTTAACTGGAGAGAGGTATTTAGAAGCCAGACCTGGGCACTAGTTTTCCTCCTGGCAGCTGTGCTTATAGTTTTTTCTAGGCCTTTTTATCAGACAGAGCTAGGAAATGTCTGTATGTGCGCACGCGCGTGCACACATTGTACCTATTGCTCTATGTGTCCATCTGTAGATATGCCAAAAAACATGAGTTCATCTCTCTCCGATCCCACCCAACACCACGGTTCTCAGTCTGGTCTTCCCTCTCCTTGTTTGTAACTCTTCTCTAACAGCGAGTAACCTGGCTCTCATCCACGACATGTTCACTGATTGCTCAGTCCTAGTATATGCATACTGAGTAGTTTTAGAGTTGCAAACACGCGCCCTTGCAAAAAAGAAATACACTAGCAAATTTGCTTACAGTAATTATGAATAGTGCTTTTTATCTTTAGCTTTACAGGATACAGTCACGTTGTTTCCCATTAGGAACCTTACTTTGGTTAAGTTTCCCTCCATTCCATCAGTGTGGTGTTGCTGTTCAGTTTTCATACAGTCGAGTTCATTTGTTAGTGTTTGGATCTCTTTCTGGATTCCCTCCACATCCTGGTTCATTTCAGCTGCTTACATACTGGGTATGAGAAGCATTACCACGGCTCGAAAGGCAGAACCGCACACAAAAGTACACCTGGAGGAGTGTCACTTTCCCGCATCCTTCTGTCCCCATTTCCGCCCTTCTATTCTCTCCACACTGGCTCCACCCACCTTGTAGGTAACAACCTCATTCGTTGGTGGTTTATCTTTCTTGTGTTTCTTTTTGCCCAAATGAGCAAATACATATTTTCTTAAATCCCCTTTCTAACACGAAGGGTAGCATTACTACAAATATTCTTTGGTACTTTGATTTTTTTTACTTGACAGTACCCTGGGAATTGCTCTATATCAATTCATAGAGATCTTCCTCCTTTTTACAGCTGCACAGTGTAGATGTACCATTGTTTATTCAACCACTTATCTATATTTGGGTATTTATATTGTGTTTCCAATATTTTGCAATGATAAGCTATTGCTCTAAATCATCTTGGGCCTCGTGTTTTAGTTTTGTTGGAGGTGTGTCTTCTGGAAAAATTCCTAGAAGTGGGATTTGCTGGGTCCAAGTGAAGAGCATAGGATAGGAACTGTGTTACGTATCACTCCTTTGCCCTCTATGTCCATCTGCATCCCACAGTGATGTGTGAGAGCGCTGCCTCCCCACAGCCTCACCAGCAGAGTGTTGTGTCACGCTGGTCACTTTCTGCCAATCCGATAGGTGAGAAATGGTTGCTCAGTAGTGTTATAATTTGCATTTCTCTAATTATGAGTGAGTTTGAGCACTTTGTGGTTCAAGGCCATTTTTATACCTTTCTTGTGAAGTGTCTGTTCATTTCTTTTTCCCATTTTGCTCTGGGGTTTTGTTCGTCCCTCGGTTGTTCAGAGTTCTTGATAATTTAGAGTTAGTAACCCTTTGTTGGTGATACACATTGCAGATCTTTTTCTCAGTTTGTCAGTTGTCCTTTGATTTTTGCCAATGCGATTTTTTTTTTAATAACTAACTTTGTTAGTCTTTTGTTATTGTTGCCGCTGGATTTTGAGTCGCAGAAAGACTTGCTCTATGCTGAGGTGAAAGAGAAATTCTTCTAATTCTTGTTTACTTCCTTTTATGTGCTTGAGACTCCTGATCCATTTGGGGTTTATTCTTAGGTGTGGTGTGAGATATGGGTCTAATTTTATCTTTTGCCAAATGACCACCAATTTGTCACAGCTGCATTTATTAAAAAATCCATCTTTGCCCCAGTGATTTCATGATTTGAGACTTTGTATCCAAGGCATTCACTGGGGCTGGTCATGTCCTCATTCTCTGCCAGCCACAACCACCAAAGTTCCAGACTTGCAGAAGGAAGGAGGTGCTGCCCACACATCCCGTTGTTTGTACAGACAGTTGAGGCAGACTGGCCCAGTGGTCTTAGCGCAGGAAGCATTTCAAAGCCAAGTTCCCAGATGCCTGCTGAGGGCAGCCCTGCAGGCAGGCCCTTCTAAGGCTCAGGCCTGCCCTGCTGACTCTCCCTGTACACGTTGGTGTTGTTTTCTAACGCTATGTTCTTTGTTTCAGTTTGAGCCCCAGCTACATAGATCTGACCGAGTGTCCCTACATGTGGCCCTACTGCTCCCAGCCCATCTACTATGGAGGAATGCCGACAATCGTCAATGTCACGATCCTCAATGGCATGGGCGTCACAGGAAGAATTGTAGACAAGGTGAAATTGCACTCTGGCTAGAGGTGAACTGAGACCTGGCCCAGACCTTTGTGCCTTAGCTCTTTCCCCTGAAGTTAAAACACGGATGGTTCTCTCCTGTGTGGGGTGCTGGGGGATTGGAAGCAGTGATTTGTTTTCCCCCAAGTCCTTTCCACGTAAGTCAGGGATAAATTAATGCAACCAATTGCTTTTTTTTTCCACTTTGGCATTTTGAGTTTGGCTTCTAAATCAACTAATTGCATTTTATTCCTCATCTTGATTATTTCCCACCTATAATTAAAGACCCACTTGTAATTATTTTATTGCTTAATGAGCACAAATGGGCGTTAGCATTTAGAAGGTATGGTCTTTTTTGCATTTTGTTTTTATAATTTTTTTTATACTTACTGCATAAACGTCAGAACAGTAAAGGCTAGGGAAAGAAACAGAAAAATCACTTCCAGCCCCAGCGCACTAACACAGCCACTATTTTTTAAATATTCTTTTCCAACTCTTATCTGAAATACACATTTTTATCTTTGTGCAGCAGGTAAAAATTTAGTGTTTTTTTAGTTCTCAATCTCGTAAACATTTAAAAATGGAACTACACATACATTTAAAAGTAGCACCAATGTACTTTTTCATGGTTGTTTAATAATACATAAAACTGTCAAATCATAATTTGCTTACTATTTCCATAATTTGCTTACAAATAGATAGTTTTCAAATATAAACATTTCACTGAATATCTTTGCATATACAGTTTTCTTTTCTTCTGAATTATTTCCTTAACATAAACTCCCTGGATTGGAATCGTGAATCAGAGGGTGTGGACATTATTACGGCTCTTTGCTGCATACTACAAAATTCTCTCCAAGACAAGTTACACCATCTCACACTGCGGCCAGTGGCATACAGAGGGGCAGTGTTTCCACTGTGCCTGCCCTGGATGGAACATTTTTTTTTTTTATGAGGTTTTTAAAAAAGAGAGATAAAGTTCACATACCATAAAATGTACCCTTTTAAATTGTGCAGTTCAGTAGTTTTTAGTAGTGAGTAGTGATGCAACCATCACTACTATGTAATTCTAGAATATTTTCATCACCCCAAAAAGAAACCCTTATTTTCAGTCACTCCCCATTCTTTTTCCCACAGCCCCTGGCAATCTCTCCGATACTTGCTGCCCTTTGGGTTTACCTGTTCTGAACAGTGTATATACATGGAGTTCTGTGACATGTGGTCTTTTGTGACTGGCCTCCTTCACTCAGGGGCATGTCTTTTAAAGGTCACTCGTGTCCTAGCATGTGTCAGTGCTTTGTTCCTTTTATGGCTGAATAATATTCCATTGTATGAATAGACCATTTTGTTTATTCACCAGTCGATGGACATTTGGTTTATTTCTGGGTAGTTCATCTTTTAACTTTAAATTCAGAGAGGGTAAAATGGGGTACCTTGTTTAATGTGCACTTGTGCAGTTATTTGTGAGGTGGCTGTCCAGGTTTGTTTACTAATTGCATTTTCTCTTGTGTGAAGTAGCTTTTCATTGTCTTGGCCAATTCTTGTACTAGAATTTAGGTTTTCTCTATCCATCTGAACAAGATCTTCATATCATAGACAAATGAACCACTGTGTTTTGTGCAAAAAGTTCCCACAGATTTATTGTTTAGTTTTCTCTTTAATGTATTAGTAGGTTTTATTTTAAGGGGGAAGTTCTGTAAAAATTTCACATTTTCATCTAGTTGAATTTTGATCTTTTGTGATTTCTTTGTTTCAAAAATTAGAAACTTATCCTTCCAAAGACATAATAAAAATCTCAATTTTATTTTCTACCTGACTTTCCTTTTATGCTTGTTAAATATGTAATTTTTTCGTGTGTTGAGTTAATTTGATATGTGGTATAAGAGATGGATGAAAATTAACTTTTTTCTCAATTGCTAACCAGTGATCTCAAGAGTGTTTATTAAAAATCCCTTTCCTTCCTCATTGTTTGTGATAATGTATCCTACAAATATTTTGTCTTCTTTTTCTGATTTGTTTTTAATATGCTGACTCACTTGGGGAGTATATTGTTGCTATCTGGCTTGTGAGGGAAATGAGTAGTTTAGATTAGTTTGAAATACTGGTTATTGAACTATTATAAGAGCTCATTTATGTTTCTTCCAGATGGTCTCCTCTCATGCTTCCCTTTTCGCTTTCCTCAAACCAGGAGGAAACTGAAAGGGCAGTCATCTTGACAGTCGAGCCTGCTCTTCCTCTGGCAGTGCCATAAACCTCTATCTACCTGCCCAATTACTGGCTTCAGAATTTGGTGACAGTTTTGCATCCATGATTCCTTTCAATTCATGTGATGCTTGAAGCATTCGACTAATTGGGATATCACCTCAAATCTGAGTGTTTTCAGTTATTTAAGTTCTCTATCAGATAAAAGTTTTCCATCAAAACGTGTCCCTTTTTGTTTTTTTGTTTTTCTTTTGTTTTTTTTTAGCTTAGGGAAAAAATTCTCTTTAAAATTGGAGTCTGTCCGAAATAGTGGGATTCTAGAGTTTTCTAGTGGACAATGTTCTAGACATTCCATAGGCTACTTTGGGTATATGTTGCTTAGTATCTGTGTCTAAATTTCATTTTGCCTTATTTAAGATGCGAAGCATTTCTCAAAAACCACTGCAGGTCATTGAGGAACTGAGCATTTCACCTTCGCCTTTGCTTGTTTTTCTCCTGCAGCCTGACTGGCAGCCCTATTTACCGCAGAACGGAGACAACATCGAAGTAGCATTCTCTTACTCCTCGGTGTTATGGCCTTGGTCAGGCTACCTGGCCATTTCCATTTCTGTCACCAAGAAAGCGGCTTCCTGGGAAGGCATTGCGCAGGGGCACGTCATGATCACCGTAGCTTCCCCAGCAGAGGTGGAAGTAAGTGCATGCAGGGACGGGCTGGTTTCTCTTGACCTTCACCCTAGCCTGCTAGAAGGGAGGGACAGGCTGAAGGCCTCGGGTCTCGGATTTGAGGCACAGTTGGCAGACACCATTAGGCTTGAAGGCCCTGAGCGATGATTCCAGGGCCTGTAGAGCAGCTGGATTTGAAACGCCCGCTCAGTAATGATAGTGCCTCCGATTCTGTAGCTGAGCAGCAGCAGATAGGACTACTCTGTGCCCAAGTTCAAGCTCAAAATGATGGCACAAAATGGGTGTTCTCTCAGGGAATGTAGGGTGAATCCTATGTAGCACTAGTGTTTCAGGAACAAAGTGCTTTGAATTTTAAGTCTCAAACTCTTAAAAGAAGATTCCGAATGAAATTAATTGTGATACATGAAGGTTCTGTCCTATGTTTGTTGTTTTAGAAATTCTTGTTTTCAAATTTTTAGGGTTACATAATAGAAATGACTTTTTAAATAAATAGAAATGACTTTTTAAACCCAAGAACCTGAAAGTTTCTTCTGAGCATGAGGGGGCGGTTTCAAGTTTATTTTATTGAATTTTTAGTCAAAAAATGGTGCAGAACAGACTTCAACAGTGAAGCTCCCTATTAAGGTGAAGATAATTCCAGCTCCTCCTCGAAGCAAGCGCGTTCTCTGGGACCAGTACCACAACCTCCGCTATCCACCCGGCTACTTCCCCAGGGATAACCTGAGAATGAAGAATGACCCTTTGGACTGGTGAGCAGCCAACTGCCAGACGCGACACTCAGCAACACCCAGTCCGTCCGCAGCAGGACGGGCTTGTTGTCCCTTTGGGGAGCAGACGTTGCTCCTCACTGAGCCTGGGCTGCCACGACCCCCCAGACTTCTTAGGTCCTTGTTATGCTTTTAAGGCACCCTGCAGTTCTCCTTTCAGACTTGCATAATTGTGCAGTAAAAACCCTTGAATTTATCCTTAATTGCTCTCTTTCCCTTACTTCTGTAGAATCAGCCAGCAGATCCTTTCAGTTCTCCTTCTAGAACATGTCCTGACTCCTGCCCTATCTGGCTCCCGCCTCTGTTCCCATTCTCATTCAGGCCATTGTCATCTCTTGCCTGGACGGTGATGGTGGCCTCCTGATGAGTCACTGCTGCCACTCTTGCTCTCTTAAATCCCATTGTCCGTGCAGCAGTCACCTAAAAACAGATTGTGTCACGATTTGCTTATAACTCCAGTGGCTGCCTGTCTAGACTTGTTTGTGTGCCAGACTTCCTGCTGTGTCCTCCTCAAGCCTCCAGACCCTGCCCTCTCACAGCCCCTCCAGGGCAGCTGGGCTGAGTCTCCTAACCCATGTGCCAAGTTCATTTCTGCCTTAGTGTAAGTCAAGGAGTTGAGACTTGACCCTGAAGGTGAGGGGGAGAAAGAGCCTTGAAGATTTGAGCAGGACACTTGCAAAGTCATATCTGTTCTTTATAAAGATGTCTCTGGAAGTCAGATTAGAGGGGCTCAGACCAGAGACAGGCAGAAGTTGATAGACCAAGGTAATGGCCATGGGCCTGGAGAGGAGCGCCTGGGTTCAGCCCACTGAGGAGGCTCTGAGGGGCCGAGAGGTGAGGGGAGGCAGATGGAAGGACCGCTGGGTCTTTCCATGGGGCAGTGGGGTAGGCAGCTTACACAGAATGTACAGTAGGGAAATGAGCGCATTTAGGAGGAAGAGGGGTAGCAAGGTGACAAGTAGCAGTGATGCGAGGTGAAGTGTACGTTGCTGTCTTAGTGCGCTTGCCCCCTGGGGCTTGTTTCAGCACATCTGCGTTTCCATGCTGATTCTGTCAACTGCGGGTGGTTGCTAGCCATTTACACGTATGCCACCACTAAAGTGACGCTTCAGTGTATTTCTTGGGCCATTTCTTGTCATTTTATCTCCATGCTCGTGCCATGTGCACGATTTCTTCTTATCACCCATTTTACATGCTAGCCCAGAGAAAGCTGGTCTGAAAGGCCGACTGCTGCTTCTGTGCCAGTGGGCCGGCCTCCCCAGGCCTCTGCTGGGATGGAGCCGTGCCCTGCAGAGGCGACCAGCTTTCAGGAATTAACTGGTGAGGTAGCCTTTGTTATGAGGAGCGATTGGTCCTTCAGCGCCGGCACTTGCTGTTTTTCAGGAATGGTGACCACATCCATACCAACTTCAGGGACATGTACCAGCACTTGAGAAGCATGGGCTACTTTGTCGAAGTCCTCGGCTCCCCCTTCACGTGCTTTGACGCTAATCAGTATGGTGAGCAGGACGCAGGTGCTGGCCAGGGGTCTTCCTGCTCGCTTGGGTGTTTTGTGGGAAGCTGGAAAGGCGAATCGCAGTTTAAATGAGAGGCCAGCAAAAGGAGCATGCGTGGGGTCTCCTGGTCCTAGTGGAGGCCGGAACGAGGCGCCACGCAGAACAGCCCTACTTACCGTGTTTCCCCCAAAATAAGACCCAACCAGAAAATAAGCCCTAGGATGGTTTTTCAGGAGGGCGTCCCCTGAACATAAGCCCTAATGCGTCTTTTGGAGGAAACATTAATATAAGACCCGGTCTGATTTTCGGGAGAACATGGTAGTGGTGACGGTGGGAACGTTCAGCTAAAATGTGACACTGTCAGGATGATGGGGGACAAGGACGTCTGCACAGTTTTATTTATTTTTCATTAAAAGAAACTCCAGCACTCGCTGTATTTTACTTCTTCCCAAGCAAGTGAGACGTCTTTACATTGGGCGTCACAAACGAAACAAGGCCGCAGCCAGCTGGTGTCTGTACTGTGGAGCCCTGATCTTTTCTTTTTCACTCCCTTCTAAAGTGGTTCAGGGACACAAACCAAAGCGTTAGAAGCCAGGAACTTGAGGTGTGGATGCCAGTAAAAGACCATTTTTGTGAAACAGTGAGGCCCGCTGTTCAGAGGTGAAGTCTCTCCCAGCCTGGCACTTTGCCCCCAGCCTGGCACTTTGTCCCCCAGGAACGCTGCTCATGGTGGACAGTGAAGAGGAGTATTTCCCTGAGGAGGTCGCCAAGCTGAGGCGGGACGTGGACAACGGCCTTTCCCTCATTGTCTTCAGTGACTGGTACAACACATCCGTTATGAGGAAAGTCAAGTTCTACGATGAAAACACGAGGTACTGATAGGAGTTGGTACTTGGATAAGAAGTTTGCCTTTTGGGGAATTAAATTCTACCTGGGAAACACGTAACGTGACCGTGTGGGCCATTGGTGGTCTTTTCAGCTGTGAGTGACATGTTCAGATGCTTGGTTAGCGCAAGGTTTCTCTTCATGTAGTAGAGATGTTCTCGAAAGGGAGCAAAATGCTCATTGAGTCCAAGTACTAAGTTAAAGGGTTTGTTGGCTTTCCTCGTTCATCTTAGCTACTTGAGCTTTAAATTTGTTTAGTTCTTTTCTATTCTCCCATTGCTCTATTACTGAATCTATACAAATGTAAATACACCAGAGGAACTGTTATTTAAAGAAACCTTCCAGTAAATTAGTTACTAACCAAGGATTCCCAATGTATTATGAATATGTCACCCCTATAATAGATTTTAGATTTTTTTCTTTAGGGTCTTTGACGAACTTCAGAAGCTTCTTTCTCATCTCTCTTTTGTTTTCTGTCTCATGTCTTTTCCTTCACTGACCGTCTCGAGGTCTAGGCTCTAAATGCAGTGCATTTATATTACATAGGGTGCATTTCATAAATTTGGCTTTGATGTCCTCTGCACAACTGCTGAAGCATTTGCGTTATAGTACTGCTCACACCCACTCAGTTAGTTTCAGCTGAAACCTGAGTGTGGATGGACTGGATTCTGGCAGAGGAAATTCAGTTTCGTTATGCAGAGAGTAAGCGTATGTGGAGTGTTTTAATTCCTTCCTTCTTTGTGCCTCCTTATCACGTTCCCAGGCAGTGGTGGATGCCAGACACTGGAGGAGCCAATATCCCAGCTCTGAATGAACTTCTGTCTGTCTGGAATATGGGGTTCAGCGATGGCCTGTACGAAGGGGATTTTACCTTGGCGAGCCATGACAGTAAGGTTTTGTGTTTGTGTTTTTGTATTCCAGGCAATGCAAGAGCAGATGCAGTGTGTCTTTAAAGTCTAAGTTTCAGAGAATGGTGTGATTCTGGAAGAGGCTGGGGTCCATGGAGAGACAATTCCATGTCTTCACAGTGGACCGGAAGGCTGGGTGTTAACCATTCTAGTCCAGTCCAAATTTTTCAAATGGAAATACTGTATGCAAGCATGTCTAGTTTTAGTGCCATCTGTAAGGTGCTCTGTATCCTGTATGTTCCCAAATAACACACTCCTCATAGATTCCTGATTATTTATACAATTGTGTTTATGAAATAACTTTGCAAATCTCATTTAAGTAATTTCCCCACAGAGTAGTTTTGGGAGATAGTTTCTAGAACAACATCTTGAGCGCTGTGGTTACTGCTGGTTCTGCTCGTCCTGACTTAGTTGTTTCAAGTCTGTGACAACTCTGACTTCTGAAACCTATTCAGAAGCCTTATATTAATAGCATTTTTTAACTTGAAGTTTGAGGTAATTCCCTGTAGTTTAAGTGTGACCAGGCAATAATAGCAGCTCCTCTTAAGATTTACAATAACCTTAGAAAACATATAATGTCTAAAGAATGCATTTTAGGTAAATGAGTAGCTATTGAGAAAATGTTCCGTGGTTCTATGGTCTCATAACTTTGAACGACTCTTTTCTAGTGTATTATGCATCCGGGTGCAGCATCGCGAAATTTCCAGAAGATGGCATAGTGATAACACAGACTTTTAAAGACCAAGGTGAGGCATTGCTATTCATACGCTTCTGTTTTCTTCCTTTCTTTTTTTCTTTTCAGTAATGGTTTTATTGCATATAATTCATGTACCATAACATATTCACCCTTTTAAAGTATACAATTCAGTGATTTTTAGCGTATTCACACAGTTGTGCATTCATCACCACTAGCTACTTCTAAAACATTTCCTTTTCTTTTTTTTTTTCATGGGTGGGGAATATTGGGGAACAGTGTGTTTTTTCCAGGACCCATAAGCTCCATGTCAAGTCGTTTTCAATCTGGTTGTGGAGGGCGCAGCTCACTGGCCCATATGGGAATCGAACCGGCGACCTTGGTATTATGGGCACTGCACTCTAACCAGTGAGCCAACTGGCCGCCCCCAAACAGTTTCATTACCCTCAAAAAGAAATCCCTATACCCCTTAGCATTTTTGTTTTGTTTTTCTTTTATAATTTATTTCCATACTATGTATGGTACCTACTTTAGGCAAGACTTTTGGGTCGTGGCTCTGGGAGATGCAGAGATAGATAAGACAGCCTCTTGCTGATGAATATTTGTAGATTTTTTTTAAAATTACTTTTAAAGTTGCTTCAATTTTTGTTACTGTTTGTGAATCGTTCTGCTTTCATGGTTGCCAGATTTTACAACTGCAAGGTAGAATTTATTTTTAATTATCTAGAAAGGGTTGCTTTTTCCTTTCATCAAGACAAGGTCAGTCAATAGATCAGTGTTCATAGGGCTATATTTTAACTTCAAGCACATAAATAAATAATCATGTCTTCCTAGTCATTTGGCACAGTTTACCATGGGTTCGTGACTTTCTGAAATCGGTTTCTCACAGGGCAGTGTCATTTCTGGTACAGGTCTACACAGGGATGACAGCAGTGGTTCCCTTGGCTTGTGACTTGTGGTAGCTTCTCATTTTGTTGAGGGAGAGGAATCGAAAGTAGATTTAAGGATGTGTACTTTATTTTGGGGTTCTGCTAGTCTGAAAATAAAATTCATCACCTTGAAATTTTTTTTAAGATTTTTTTTTTTTTTTATCTCCACACAGGCTTTTATGAATAACCTTTTGGGTACAAAATAGGAATTTGAAAATCTGGGTTATATGGGATCAAAAAGGACCTTATTGTCAGAAACAAAATCCTGTCAAACCAGGAGGCCAAGTGGCAATGCAGTGTGTACTTGCCCCATTTCACCTGTTTTACTGCTCTTTCCCTCCCCACCAGAAAGAATCTTGCTTTCTCTTGCACTCAGTTTCTATTGGAATTATACACAGAGCAGGAAATGCTGCCTTTTTATAGCCACAGACATTTCAGATGTTCCCAACATGGTAAATACTGGATTTTGACGAAGATGTGTGTCATCTAGTGCCGAGGAATGCATTTGCTTCAGGGTAGCAACTCTTAGATTATATGATGACGTCACTGGCAGGTGCTGCCCATGGCATTTATGCATCTTTGAGTTCTTGATTCACTAGACATTAAAATTGTGCCATCTGTTTGGGCAGAGATAAGAAGGCTCTTGGAACATTTATATTTGTGAGATTAATGTAAAACTATCTTAAATCTAAATTTAAAATATGTGGCCAAATATTTTAAAACTTAGTTATGTTTGTCCTCACTTTGAATAATAAGACACAAAACTGGGTATCAGTATCTGTGATGATATCCATAGAGGTTCCTGCCCATGTGTTGAGCAATAGCTGCCTGGCTGGCTGCACCTAGTGAATGCAGTCCAAGGACATAAACCTTTTAGCATAATAAGAAGGGACAAAAGCTTGTGGGTTTTAGTATAAAAAGAAAAAGTGGCACCTTTAAAATTATAAATATGATGCATCACCATTTTAAGTAGCAGTGAAAGAAGATGTGGAAATATATCGTGGACGTGAATTTGGCTAAAACCGAAATTAATGGCACTTAAGGCATTGTTTTCTTACCCTAAAAGTTTGCACTGTTGTGATTGAAGAGTAGATTTTGCTGTGTTTTCTTTAATTGTGACATGGACTAAATGTCAAGTTCAGTGGCAACTGGAAAATCATTTATTCCTCGACAAAAATTCTCATTGCTGTTTTTGTTGTGTTGTTTCAGGATTGGAGGTTTTAAAGCAGGAAACAGCAGTTGTTGAAAATGTCCCCATTTTGGGACTTTATCAGATTCCTGCTGAAGGTGGAGGCCGGATCGTGCTGTACGGGGACTCCAATTGCTTGGATGACAGTCACCGACAGAAGGGTGAGAACTGGTGCTGTGGCTGAAAAGTAGATTGTGCCTCACGACTTGGACATTCAAATCCTTTCTCCCCCTTTTCCCTGAAAAGGCACTGGTGAGATGCTGGTAAATTAACAGAAACCTGCTCATGAGAGCCAGGCGCCGCTGGGGAGGTTGCCGCTGCTTTGATTGCTTGGAATATTTTGATAGGTATATATAAATCTGGGCACATTTAAGAAGCAAAACAAAACTGCAGTTACTGCCTCCTCTGCCTTCCCCTCCATGTTTGTTGTCCTGGCCAGTGGGTGCCAGCACCACTGAGTTTCCGTGGAGAGACCCTCTGCGGGTTTCCCTTGTCTGCCCTCCTCAGCTTTCCCCTCTGGAGTCTGTATGTCGCTAGCCCTGCCACGTGGTGCCCCTCTCAAGTCGGACACACTCTTTCCTGCAGGACCAGCACTTGGCTTTCCTCCCAGACGTGGTTATTTATTCTGGCTGTTGTGAGCCTTCACAAGTGAGGAGTGTTTGGTTTCATCAGTGGTGTGGGGGGGTGTCAGAGATGGGGAATAGTCCTTAGCACACCTCCTCTTTTTCAGCATCTCTTGATGCTGCCTCTAAATTTGGAAATTTTGAGCTTGGACGTCGTTTCTTTTTCTCATTTTGTAAAGGAGGAGATGGAATGGTGAGAGTGTTACATGTTTATGCCTGGCCAGACGATGACAAAACCAGGACCAAAACCTAGTCTTCTAACTAGAGCAGAGGGGAGGGTAGTGGGTTATGTCCTCATATTTGCGAACAGTGAACAGGGTTAACTGGAAAGAAAGCGGCCACGAGAGCGTGAGCTGGGAGTTGTGTGGTCAAGTCTCTCTGAGTGGAAGTTGAAGCTGACCACATTCCTAGCATTTTATGTAAATCCTCAGAGTAGGGTTGCTCTTTTTAAAAATCAAAAGTGAGGGTGAAAGTCACAGTTCAAAGAAGATTAATGTTTTATTTCCACAGAGATTTTCTTTTAAGACCTGGAGCCTCCCGCTAAGAGTCTTTATTAACATTTTAAATGCCCGAGGGGACTGTCCTGGTCCTTAAACTTCAAATGGCAGCATTGAGGACCTTTCAGAGGCTTCGGGCACCTCCCCAGAAAGTGCTCTTTCCTGCAAGAAGTGCTTCCTGGTGTTGTAGCTCGTGAGTCTCGTCTGGTCCAGGCTGGTGTTGATGGGACTTGGAGTGGCATATATGGGGAGAAACTGCACGCATGTGGTGATTCCAGGATTAACGACCGTGCAGCATCTCCATCCCCTGAGAGAAAGGGTCCATCCATGTGGCTCTGTGAGGGGAGCTGTGCTCACATTCCAGCACCTCCATTCCCTGTGATGTCTCCCAGAGTAACCGAGGGCTTTCTGCTTCCATGCTTTGGGGGTGGGGCCCACTGTCCTACAGGGCCCCCCAAATTGCTGGATTCTGCATTTGTGTTGACCTTGCGTCCACCTCCGTGTGGAGCGCAGGTGGTAGTCCTGGCTCTGCCTTCACAATGTAAATCTAGATCCTTCCCTCAGGACAGCCTTTGGGCATTGGCAGAAGCTTTGGTGCCCTGTTCTCCTCTCCCGTTGCCTGGAGCCCCGTCTCTGGATGGTTCCTTTCTCAGTGGGTGTCACGTGGTGTCGCTGTCCCTGAATGAGCCCTGTTCTGTCCTCATCATGAGGGACCCAGAGCTGAGTGGCACTGGGGCAGCTGGTCCAGCCAGGGCACAGTGCTGCTGACCTTCCCGAGCGCCGCAGCCCACGGCCAGGTCGTCTCTGTTGCTGGGCTCTGTGTCTGATGCTGACCGAGGAGAATGTGTGTTTCTCAAGAACAGGAGTTTACTTGGACCTAATCTTACTTGGACCCATTTCCCCCCTCATTTGGGGGGCTAACTTCTATTCTCCATTAAAAAACAATCGAATTCCTAAGCAGCCTGCTTGTTGTACCAACAGACTGCTTTTGGCTCCTGGATGCGCTCCTTCAGTACACGTCGTACGGGGTGACACCTCCCAGCCTCAGTCATTCTGGGAACCGACAGCGCCCTCCCAGCGGGGCAGGCTCAGTCACTCCAGAGAGGATGGAAGGTGAGTGGGCACACAGGCACTCCATGGGGAGAATTGGGTGAAGCCT
Source organism: Rhinolophus sinicus (assembly GCF_036562045.2). NCBI lineage: Eukaryota > Metazoa > Chordata > Mammalia > Chiroptera > Rhinolophidae > Rhinolophus > Rhinolophus sinicus. The sequence goes on from NC_133760.1 coordinate 20,870,311, forward strand.
GGCTCAGGCTGCTTCAGGAAATGGTCGTGCCTGCCAGAGAATGGAGCCAGTCAGCAGGGCCACTGATGTTTTTCCTTGTGACCTCAGGCGGAATGGTGGCCAGTAGCTCTAACCTACAGAAAGGGCCGTTCTCCTGTGAACAGGATGGATATGTGCTGAGGGCCTCTTGGGTGCCATGTGCTTTCCCATGCTCACTCCTAGGTCCCCACACTGCTCTGAGTTAAAATTTAATGTCCCCCTTTCACAGACGAAGACCCTGGCTCCAGGGGGTCTTTGGTGAGAATAGCCGACATTTTTGAGCTCTCACTAGGTACTAGCCACTGGGTAGGGGTTGCTTTACATAGACTCCCTCGCTGAGTCCTCTCAGAACCCTGTGAAAATAGATAGTATTCTTTCTAGTTCACCAGTGAAGAAACAGGAACTGAGGGAAGTTAAGGAATTCCTTGGGGCCACGGGTGGTTATGAGGTGGAACGTGGAGAGAGGGTTCCGTGGGGCCTGTGGCCCCACCTGCTTGCTGCACGGCAGGCTGGTCTGCGTGCTCTCGTGGACCGAGTGTCCCGATCCTCCCAGCACTGTCCACAGAAGTATAGTGGGAGCCATAGATGTGATTCTACATTTCCCAGTAGCCACATTACAAAGTAAAAGGAAAGAGGTGAAATTCACTTGAATAAAATACTTTAGACCAGTACATCACAGTATCATTATTTAAATACGCGACACTCACCCCATTTCCGCTGCTCACTAGCCACATGGCCAGTGGCAGCAGTATTGGACAGCACAGATCTGCGAAATAAAAGAAATTTGCAAGTTTGGAAATGCAGATTATTTTTTTTTTTTGCGTGGGAATTCAATAATTTCAAAAGAGAAAGATTTTTCCATGAAGCATTTCTACAGGTTGGATTCCTCAGTACAGCCTGGTGCATGTAACCATGGTCAGTAAAGGGCACCCAGCCACAGCCGTGCGTATAGCGTGGCCACCTTCAGTGGAATGGCTGTTCTGCTCACTCCATTTTGGCAGTGAGCACACGTCCCCGGGGCGGCCCCGGTCACGTCTCACTCCTGAAGCACCTGGAGGCAGGTTCATGGGGCGTGTGGTGGGCCCATTGGCAGAAAACAGACAAATTGACGAAGCTTCGTTTTTTACCTTTGCATCTTCATAACGATCGTTGCCTGCTGTCTGTGTTGCCGCCGCCGCAGGGAACCACCTGCACCGGTATTCCAAGGTCCTGGAGGCCCGTCTGGGAGGTCCCGAGCCTCGGGCGCTGCCCGCCTGTCCGCACCTGTCGTGGGCCAAGCCACAGCCTTTAAATGAGACGGCACCCAGGTTGGTGTCTTCCTGTGCTTTTCTACTCCTTCTGCAGGGTTTATGATTCATTACTTTTTTTTTTCATAAAAGAGAATGGAATTTTACTGACATTATTATTGAAAAATCAAGTCTTCTAGCGTGTCATTTTGTGGTGGTTATTTAAATTAGTGAGCCCCCGTATTGACCTTTAGAATTGTGCTCTCTGGTGGTGTTCTGCATAATTAGCATTTCGTTAGGTTTGGTCGATTCTTGCTTACAAAGCTGTGCTCTGACAGTGGTATCACTTGAACAGAAGCTCTGACTCCTTGGATTTGGGGTTCAGGAACTGAGTGCACCCTGTTTGCGATGTTGATTCTGAAACATAGACAGGTCCTTTGTGCATCATGCACAAAGGGCTGGGACAGCTCAGAGTAGGTCTGGTTCTCGGGCGTCGCCCTGCCCGGGATGTGCGTCTGTGCCCTCGCCGTGCTGAGTGCTGTGCCTGGAGCGTGACCGCCCACCACGACTGGGTCGATGCGTCTGTATGTGCTGCCCACACGTTGTGGGTCTGCCTGCCTCTCCTTCTCACTGTCTAACTCGACCTCCTAATGTGTGTCGTTTCCTTTCGGAAGCTAAAACTTGAGTTCCGTGGACAACATCCTGCTCTCTCAGGAGAATGGGGGCTTTTCCTGACTCGGGGTCCTGGCAGGATGAAGCAGCTGCTCGTGTCTCCGAGACAGTGATGGGGCCGTCCCCCACTCCCTCTCCTTTGAGCGATGCTGTGGAAACGGTCTTCCTCTCACAGGCAGCACACCGCACACACACTGGTGGCCAGGGCTCCCCCACAGTGCCGGGGCAGCAGGCTCCCCTCTGGGAAGCTCCTACCCTCCCTCCCCCACCAGGCTGCCCACTTTGCTCGGGTCTCAGTGTGTACAGGTGTTGGTGTGGCCAGGGGGCGTGTGGCAGGGACAGGGCACCACCAAAACGAGGATGCCTGTGACGGCCTAGAAGCCTCCTGTGCTTTCCTGTTGTCAGACTCCGCTCACTGACCAGATGGCCTGCTTTAGAACGTGCTCAGTAGAAAACAGTGGAATTGTAGCCTTGTGACATTGTCTTCTCATCAGCAGTGTTCTTCCTGAAACTTTAATTACTGAGTACTTTTCCATTCCAGTTAACAACCTGTCATTTAAAAATTTCTGAGAAGATTCTATTTTTACATCCTATCTATTTATAACCCACTATTATCCGAGCATTCAAACCAGACTTCAATTCTAGCCGCGATCAGCAATTCATACTCATTGGACAACTGTTGTTGGCTCGAGTTCCTGAAACCCAGTTATTCTCCACGATGCGGCTCAGGCCTCTGAGAAACAGATAACAGTGTCCTTAGTCTCTGCGCGTCCACATCAGACAATCCATTAAATGTCCACCTGGCCCATCAAGGGTGCTGATCATGTACAGCTCATAGAATCTGATTTTCCTTCCTGATACACCCACCCACCAGGCTTCACCTTTACCTCACATTTCACGTCTTGTTGAATATTATCCTCAGTCCTCAGAGGCCGAGATCTAGGTCTACGTTCTGAATCTCTGAAGAGATTGTGAGACCGTGTCAGGCAGCTTCCGACAGCCCTTGAAAGGCCCAGGGTGTCCGGCAGCCCAGTGCTGAGTGCAAGTTTCCGGTCCATCTCTGAAGTGAAGGCTCATTTGCCCGGTGTCTTTGTTGAGCATCAGGTGTCCTTAAAGCTTTGCAGGGGTGTTGTGCCCCCTGGGAACCCCTTCTGTCCTTCCATCAGAGCATTGTGAAGTTCTCAAATGATCGTGTAGCATGCCGTTCCCATGATTGCCTAACAAGACAGTACCGTCACCAGATAATTAAATTCCAGAACAGGATATCACCCATTAGAATTAAAACATAGCCCCATATATATTCAACTAGAACTATAAAGCTTAAATGTCGTTGATTTCACAATTTAACATTGTCAGTTTAATTTTCAGACTGATTAAACCTGAACTGGAAAGTTAAATCATATAAAGTAGAATAGCTTGTAATACTCGCTGGCATTTTCCAGGCGTTCACCCAGGCAGAAGTGCGCGATGTAGTTTCTCTTTCCTACACAGAAATCCTCCTCACAGACCTGGCGCCGCCCCGCTGCCTGCTGGCCTTCACCCCAATGGCCGACACACCTGAGCAGCTTTGCTGTCACTTGGCCAAACGCAGAGATAGGCCAACTGTTTCCAAATGAACGAGAAGCAGAAAAATGGGGAACTCATCATTTGCAAACATATTTAATTCCATTCCCTCACTTGAGCCAGAACCATCTTCAGATTTTCCGTTGGCATTCTTTGCTCTTATCTAGGTGTCTGTCTGCTGCCCTTTGCAGCACATCAGCCTCTCTGTTCTTTGGGTGTAAGTTGTATTGGCCTGAACAAGTTCCTCAGATCTCAGAATTAGTAATAACGGTGCTGCCGTAACAGGCCCAGCACATTTCACAGAGCACGTGTGTTTTCTTTCTTCACCATCTTGGCTGCACCTTTGCTGCACTGGTTTGCATTCGTCAGAAAGCAGGCTCTGCCAGCTCCAGTGTCTCCAGGACAGACCTCCGTGCGCCTTCAGCCTGGCCTGTGGCCATGCCCTGCCCACAGCCCCCGCCGTCAGCCCCTGCCGTCCGCGAGCTCCTTTCTGAGGTTTCATGTGTGGTCTTCTCCCAGTGTTTGGTAACGTTTCCCAGGTGACAATGTGATAAACCCAGTAGAACTGATCCCTGCTCAGGACACTAAAATCTCATGGGTGTGGACTTGATTTTGACGTTTCTGTCTCAGGACCTGGAAGTTGTCACTGTGGTTGTTAGGCGGTTGTATGTAGGGAGATGCAGATGGGATGTCATTTGACATTTCTCTTTAAATCACTTTGTGTCTTAGGTGTTGGCTGAGCTTCCTAGGCTGGTACTGTTACTCATTTTTATTTTGTTTTTATCCATTTTCCTGAAGTAATCTTTGGAAACATCAGAAGTTACTCTCCATCGACCTGGACAAAGTGGTGTTACCCAACTTTCGATCGAATCGTCCCCAAGTGAGACCCCTGTCTCCTGGAGAAAGTGGTGCCTGGGACATTCCTGGAGGTCAGTCCTTAGGTGCTTTATTATTGTGCGAAGTCATACTGTAGTTTGTTCAAAGTGGTCTCCCTCCCTCCCCCAGGCAGTGGGCCAGATGGTTCCGTCTTTGCCTTGAGAGCCACAGTGGTCCTGGCTTTCCTCGGGGTGTGACTCACCAAGGCCATAAGCAGGCTGAAGAAATTAACGCTCCGTCGCCCCTCTCAGAAAATTCTACCATGATTTTCAAATTTGAATTTCTTTTATGATGGCCTGTTACTACACTTAAAATTTTCCAACAGAGTAACTTACACATTCTTATTTAAGTTCTGCAAACATGTATTATACACCCCAGGGGTTGCCTGTCATCAGCTGTCGTGGGGCCCAGCCGGGGGCTGTGGCCTGAACCCTGAGCCCAGAGGTCTCCACCAAGTCTGCCCTCCCTGGGTGGGACTTCAAGGGGCTGGGATCTCAGTTAGATTCAGGTGATCTGATTCTGTTCCCTCACCCCAAGTGACATCAAATGTACCCTCTACAGATACTGGCTTTTGGCCTGACCAGCCTGTCTGGGACAGGTTTTCCCTGACCTGGGAGCGCTGTTACCAGTCATTCCAACAGAGTGTGGGCAGCTCTCACTCTGGAAACCCCTGTGCTCTTCCAAGAGTTTATGACTCCCAACGGGGGTTTCTTCTGATTCCAGGAATTGGACAGAAACTCTGGGGATCAGAAAAGGGTACTCCACCCCATGCAGTCCAACCCTGGGAACTTTGCGAGGGGATGCCAAGCTCCTGAGGGCCTGCCTGCAGGTCATGGGGTGCACTGAAGACAATTAATCCTGGAATCCCAGCAGTCCTGTTACAGAGTCATGCTGACTAGATCCAGGGGTCTCCATTGGCCACTCTTAGTTCCTGACCAGTGTCCCATCTGTGGAAGGCTTTCCCAGGAGGGTGGCGCATGGCCAGCTGTCCTTACCTCCCTGCCTGGCCTTCTCCCTCTTCTTCCCGCTCAGCTAGTATAACACCAGCAGTTCCTCTCCTCCCCACATCCAGACTCATCCATCTTCCATTGTTTCTAAACAAAAAGCAGCTCTGGGCAGCCCTGTTGTAGATTGTCTGCAACAGAACAAAGGCCAGTCCTGGTCTCTGTCTGAGGTGAGGAGCAAAGACCTCACTGCACGCCCCCCACCCTCACCCCGCCATACGCACAGGAGCTGCTAATCTGAGGATGCAGCTGTAGGTCGCTCTCATTCATTCTCTGCTAATGCCTGGGTTACTTCAGCTAAGGTTTAGAAATTATGTTTGCTCTGCAAGCCCGGCTAATGAAATTAGCCAGCCTTTTGTTGCCAATGAGCCTGCCTCTCATAGGAGAAGGGGCTGTGGCATTCCTGATGGTCCCCTGCTGTCCCCTTGCAGGAATCATGCCTGGCCGCTACAATCAGGAGGTGGGCCAGACCATCCCCGTGTTCGCCTTCCTGGGGGCCATGGTGGTCCTGGCCTTCTTTGTGGTACAAATCAACAAGGCCAAAAGCAGGCCGAAGCGGAGGAAACCCAGGGTGAAGCGCCCACAGCTCATGCAGCAGGTCCACCCACCGAAGACCCCTTCCGTGTGATGTCAGACCGCTGACCGTGAGAGCCAGAGAGAGCCTTTCCTGACGGCCCTGGTGGGCAGGCATTGCTGTGGAGTCTCCAGAGGGGCCGCCCGCTTAGAGGGCCTGGGTCTTCATCTTCAGGGGTCTGAGAGTCTGTTCTAAACGGGCCTCCCCTGTGGTGCACGGCGGTTCGCGTACATCCGCAAGTGTCTGTCTCGACGGGCCTGCTAGAGGGGCTCCGACGCTCAGCCTCCAGAGCGACGGCAGCCACTGCTGCACCAGAGGCCTGGAGAACTAAGGCTGTCTGCGGCCTCCTGACCCGAGCAGGAGGATGTACTTCTAAACAATGACACACTCTGACCAAGCTAAGATGTGCTCATTAAGGCTATTTTCTATATTTATTGTTGGGAAAAAGTCACTTTAAAAACTCGTGCTATTTGGAAGCAAAGCTATTTTTTTTGTCAATGGAATGCAGTTTTTTACTATTCCATCATGAGGAATAACACAGATTCTGTGATCTCCTTTTTGATGAAAGGACAGACTGAGATTTGAAGGCAAATTGCACAGATCTGTGAAACATAGACCTTCGCTTTATTTTTATAAGTCTCAACTGCCATCATGTTTTGTAATTTGGGGTCTTGATTTCACCATTGTCGGTGAAGAAAATTTTCAATAAATATGCATTACCTGTATGAAGCTGAAAAGAATTGTGTCACTGGCTCTTTTTCCACCTGTCCCATTTCTCCTTGATGACAACCTGGAATGGGTTCTGAGGCAGCCTGTTTGTTTTTGTGGAGATGTAATTCACGTACTATAAACACCTCCCTTTTAAAGTGTACAACGCAGTGGTCTTTAGTATATTCATAGGTTGTACAGCCATCACCCCCAGAAATCCAGAACCTCTTCACCCCCAAAAGAAACCCTGTACCTGTTAGCAAGTCATCCTCTCTGTTCCCTTTCCCCAAAACCCATGGCAGCCACTAATTTGCTGTCTCTATGGATTTGCCTATTCTGAACATTTCAAAATGTAAATGGAACCATATAGTATATGGTTTTTTGTGACTGGCTTCTTTCACTCAGCATGTTTTCAATACTCACCCCATGTTGTAGCAGGTCGGTACTTTGTTCCTTTTTATGGTGGGATAATATTCCATTGAATGGATAGACCTTGTTTCGTTTATCCATTTCTCAGTTGATAGACATTTGAGTTGTTTCCAGTTTTTGGGTGCTGTGAATGATGCTGCTGTGAGTGTGTGTGTACAAGTGTTCGTGTGGACGTAAGTTTTCATTTCTGTTGGGTAGACACCTAGGAGTAAAATCATACGGCTCTTGTATAACTGTTTGAGTTGCTGCCAAACTTTTGTTTCCCAAGTGGCTGCCCCGTTTCACGTTCCTGCCAACCCTGTTTGAGGGCTCCGGCTTCTCCACGTCCTCACCAACACTTGTGACTGTCCGTCTTTTTGATTCTGGCCGTCTTAGTGGCTGTGAAGTGCCATGTGGCTTTGGTTTGCGTTTCCCTAGAGACTAAGGACATGGAGCGTGTTTTCATGTGCTTGTTGGCTGTGTGTGTGCATGTTCTTTCCAGAAATGTTCGGAGCCTTTGCCCATTTTTTAATTGGGTTGTCTTTTTATTATTGACTTATAAGCGTTCTTTGTGTTTTCTAGGTACAAGTCCTTCATCAGATACATGACTTGCAAATACAGAGGGTGCCAAAAAAATGTATGCACATTTTAAGACAGAAAACAACGGTATTAATATACACTGGTAACAAAAGATGAACATGTGTGTACATTTTTTTGGCACCCCCGGTATTTTCTCTTATTCTGTTGTCTTTTTCACTTTCCTGATGGTATTCTTTGAAGCATAAAATTTTTTCATTTCAATGACGTCTATTTTGCCTACTAGGTGTCATTTCTAAGTAACCGATCTAAGGGAGCCTGTTAATTTTTAACCCCTGCTTGACCAGCCTTTTCTCTGTGCTGCCCGAGTATCAGCCTTCATGTCACAGGTGAGAATGAACTGAATGGAAAGGACGCAGGCAGAGGCCATGTGAGATCGGGGCGCTGATGAGGTTCTGGAAAGAGAAAGGCCCAGGAGAAGGGACGAGGGAGGAGCCACTCAGGCCCAACTCTCCTGTGACGGGCTCTCCTTGGCAGGTCACGTTGGTGACCTTGTACTTTGAAATGCACTCCGTGGCTGCTGCTGCTTTGCAGCTTTGGAGAATCTGCTGAGGGCCCCACAAAGCAGCGTGAGAACAGGCATTGAGGCTCACAGTCGCGTGCTGTCCTCAGAGGTGGGTCATGGATCTGCGTGTAGCTTCCACATGTCAGAATGAGGGGCCCGTGCACTGGTTGTCACAGGGCCTTCTTATCCCCCTGCCTACCCTGCAGGTGCGGACAGCGGACCATGTCTGTGAAGGCCAGGGTCACGGCCCATCCTTGTCTCCGCAGAGAAGGAGGACGTGGCTCCAGCCTAAGGCAGCAGGTCCCGGGACTGGGACACGCTGCAGGGCCCTTTCCCAGGGACAGCACGTCTTGATTTCACTAGAGAAACCGGAAATCTAGAGTATGTGACATCTCCTCGTGTTAATGTTGGCAAATGACTGAACTAGAGAAAGCTTTGTATAAACTACACAAGGCTTCATCTCCGATGTCGTTGTCCAAACACTGTAGGCTAGTGATTGTGGAATCACATTGTAGAGCCCATGCTGTGAGCTGGGCATTGAGTCCCCACGCTGGCTGCAGTCGCAGGTTCACTTGTCCCTCTGGGGACTTGGATACCTCACCTCTGAAAGATGGAGCTCGGACCTGGGCTGTCCCCTGTTCCTACCTGAGGTCTGCGTCTACACGTGTCACTTGCCTTCGGGACCCACTCTCCTGCCCCCCACCTCTTCCTGTGCCAGGGTTGCTTGCTGCCCTGTGTGCTCTGTCCGTTTAGATGGGGTGGCCCTGCCAGCTCAGGACCAAGCACACTAAGGGCGGTTTTAGGGTGCTCCTTGGGATTTGGGCATCTGAAGGGTCACGTAGTTGGGACAGGAGAGGCTAGAGAGGGACAAGCACGGACACTGAGACATTAAGTCCAGAGCAGAAGAGGGATGTTAAGGTACCACGATTTTTAGGGACCTGTGGTTACTGTGGCTCCAAGAAGGGAAGCTGCATGAGGGATAGTCTAACAAAGTGAAGTTCAGTAGCAGCCCTGAAAGACTGTGGTTGGTCTTTGACTAAAGGGCAGCTTTGTGCAGTCCTGAAGCCCTGGCATATGGGCAGGGGTGCTGGGAACCGTGTGACGTGCCTGCTAAAGGCGCTGCGGTACTAGGCTGCAACACAGAAAAGGAAGGTGGATGCCTTCCTGTCTGCAGCCAGGATTGCACTGTTAGGAGCTGGGTGCCAGGCCCACCGTGCTCAGCATAACACGGAATTCTTTGCATCTGTGCACAAACACTGGAGGGGAGGCATCGCTGGCCCCATTTCCCGGAGGAAATGGCAGCCCAGAGAGATGGGCTCAGTACCTGCCAGAATCACGCAACTAGCAGTGCAGGCAGGATTGGAACGAAGCCTCAGTGCCTAAGCTCTGTCCTTCCTGCCAGCGTCCACATGATATCCTACGTCTGCCTCACTTCAGGGACAGAGACACACTTGGGAGGATGACTGGACAAGGGGGCCTTGGGACAGAGTCATGGGAGGAAGGAGCAGATGAGATTAGCGGGAGAGAGAAGTCTCAGGTGGGGAGAGCTTCCACAGACAGGGGAGTAAATCTGTGGGAAGACCCGATCGATGGGGTCCGGCGTGCAATGCACTGTCCAAGGAGAGAGACCTTGTCGGGGGGTGGCCATGGGATACCCGGGCCCCCTGGGAGGAATGTTCTAGAGAGGATGTCACCAGCCAGGGCACAGGTATGGAACTCCTGCCCTGGCCCTAGACTCAGACAACCTGGGGTCTCCTTCCAGCCCGGCCACTTCCTGCTCATGGGGTTTAACTGAACAATGCATGGAGCCATGTGCCGTCATACAGCCGTGTGCCTGACAGAGCCCGTGCCCAGTTATGTCAGGTGGCCCCTCACAGAGACAGATGCACCTGAAGGCTGTAGGCCCGCGTCAGGCCAGCTTTCTGCTTTGAGGGGACCATTTCTTCTGGTGTGGACTCTCATTGTCCTAGGGAACAGTTACATCTTTTTTAAGAACCAGAGAAAATAAGCAACCAACCCACCACCACTGCAGATAGACTTGGGGGCCCACAGGGCTCTGGGGGACCAGGAAGAGCCAGACATGAAGGTCGGGCCCAGGACCCCTCCCTCACCATGCTCTCCCCCGAGAGTCAGGTGGGGCCCTGATGGAAGGGAGCTTGAAGGTGCTGCATGGAGATGAGCCAGAAATGGGGACCGCTGGGTACCCCGCCCCACCCTGTGTTACCCACGGGCCCCCTGCCTGTGCACTTGTCCATCTCGTGCTCCTACAGGAGCAGGCCCCGTGCCCGATGACCCTGAGGAACACACAGGAATGGCCCTACAGTTGGTGAACCTGCCACACTGAGTCTGCTGAGCGCTCACCTGTGAAATGGACGAGTCTGGAAACATCACACTAAGTCAGAGGAGCCAGACACTAAAGACCACACAATATATGAGTCCGTCTGTGTGAGTCCAGGCAAATCCAGGAACAGCAGATTCGTGCTTCCGGAGGGCTGGGGAGGGGAGACGAGGAGTGAGAGCTAATGGGGACGGGGTTTCCTTTGGGGGCGATGAAAATGTTCTGGAACTAGATCTAGATAGAGGTGATGGTTGCAAAACACTGCGAACGTGCTTGATGCCACTGAACTGTCTGCTTCAAAATGGTGACTTCTATGTTCTATGAGTTTTACCACCCAATCTCCCCAGGGGATTCTTGTAAATAGGCCAGGTGGGAGCCCCTGGCTTGAAGAGTGGGAGAGGTTCTGGGGGTCAGGACCAGGTGATGAATGAGGCGCCCGCAGGGGCTCCGTGCCCCCGAGCTGGCCCTCAGCGTCCGGTCCGGCTGCTCAGACCGCCATGGAGTGTCCTTAGGACGCAGGAGTAGCAGGGAGGTGAGCGTTCAGACTGTAGGAAGACGCTTCCTTTCCCTTCCAGGTTCCCTTCCCTCTTCTTCACCCAGAGTGGGACTCCATCAGAACTCTGGCTCCAGCCTCCCATCAGCGGGAAGGGGACAGCAGAACTTGGCATGGCCAGTGGCCTTGGGCCGTGTCTCCCCTGGAAGCTCCAGCATGGGGAGTGGGGTGCACGGGGGCCTCCAGCGATCAGAACTCAGGCTGCTGGTGTATCGGTTTCCTGTTGCCGCTGAGACAGGTTACCACAAATGTGTGGCTTAAAACAACACATTTATTCTCCTACAGTTCTAGAGGTTGGAAGTCCAAAATCAGTCTCACTGGGCAAAAACCAGGTGTCAGCAGAGCTGGTTCCCACTGGAGGCCCCAGGGGAGATCCACTTTCCTGCCTTGTCCAGTTTCTAGAGGTTTCCCAAATTCCTCGGCCCATGGCCCCTTCCCCCATCTTCAGTGTGTGCCTTGCTCCAACCTCTGCCTCTGTCATCACATCACCTCTCTGACCTCTGACACCTTCTGTGTCCCTGTTTTGAGGATACTATGATCACATTTAGGGCCACTCAGATCTTCCAGGATCCTCACCCCATCTTAAGATCCTTCTTACTTTCACCTGCAAAGTCCTTTTTGCAATGCCAGTTCACATACAAAGTTCTGAAAATTAAGTTCGTGAACTCATCCTAGAAAAAGTGCTACATACCTCCTTGCTGAATATCACTACAGTCACCTTCGAAGTTCTCCCCTTGGGGAGCTCTGCACCGACGCCAGAACCTAGTCCACCCTTCAAAGCAATTTTGGAACTCTTTTTCTGGAATGGCCATCAGAGCTGTCATCGTATTACCCTTGATGTCCTGAATGTCATCAAAATGTCTTCCTTTCAATATTTCCTGTATCTTCGGGTAAAGAAAGAAGTCATTGGGGGCCAGATCAGGTGAGTAGGGAGGGTGTTCCAATACAGTTGTTTACTGGCTAAAAACTCCCTCACAGACAGTGCTGTGTGAGCTGGTGCATTGTCGTGATGCAAGAGCCATGAATTGTTGGCGAAAAGTTCAGGTCGTCTAACATTTTCACGCAGCCTTTTCAGCACCTCCAAATAGTAAACTTGGTTCACTGTTTGTCCAGTTGGTACAAATTCATAATGAATAATCCCGCTGATATTAAAAAAAAAAAATGTGAGCAACATCGTTGCAACAAGTTCACGAACTTAATTGTCAGACCTCGTATTCACAGGTTCTGGGATTAGGATGGGGACATCTGTAGGGGCCATCATTCAGCTGACCATGCTGGATTTCTCTCTCCCTGGGCTGACATGCGTTTCCTGCAGGAGGACTTAGGTCCCTGGGTAACTGCCACAGGTGGAGCTGCCTTAAAAAGTCCACCGTTCCAGTCATCTGAAGACCTTGAGACTTTGCACCATCAGGAGTCTGGCTCACTCCACCCAGCATTTCCTAAGGCCCCCGGGGCAGAAAACTACAGAGAAAAGAGGGGGCTGTGGGCTCAGGGACACAGGTCAGACAGGGTCCCTCCCCGCTCAGACCTGCTGTTTTCCACTTGATGGACACGCTGGCATCTCCTGGGGAGCTTTACAGAAATCCCAAAGCCTGGCTATCCCAGCCGGATCAACTTCATCTGCAGCCCTGGGGGTGGGGGTGGGGGTCTGGCATTGGGTGTTCTTGTCTGGCCAAGGTTCGGAACGCTCAGCATCAGGCAGAGGGAAAAAACACATAAATGCCGGTCATGGGGTTTGATGTGGACTTGTTTCAACAACAGGTAACAAGCACTGCTTACTTCTGTGAGCACATTCTCACAGAACCCTCGTGACAGCCCGACACAATACGGATGTTGTAACCCCATTTCTCAGGTGCCCCAGCGAGGCCCCGATGAAAGCCCATGAGTGACCAGGTCGCCATTCAGTCCCACACTGGCTCCTGAGACCTGCCCTCATCTGTCTTCCAGAACTTTCTATCACACCTCCAGGAAAACAAGCCAAGGTCACCGTCTCCTGGAAGTTCCTCACCTGTCATGGGACCCATACTCTGTGGAAAAGGAAAGGAGGGACCCCCAGGAACAACCCTTGATGATGGTCGCTCACCTGGTGGGAGAAGGGAGAAGGGAGACGGCTCCCAAGTGCAGGCACCGGGCTAAGCCTCCGCCTGCCTCGTCCTCAAGGGTGCTGATGTGCCACCTCAGGCTTTCCTGTGCAGCAGAGTGCCCGCCGCCCACACAGATGGGGCCCCACAGGGTGCCTGTCTGCTGCCAAGAAAGGTCACCCAGCCCTGGGATGCCTGCAGAGAGAGCATATCAAAGCCCCTCAGAATTAAGAGGTTTTCCTAGTGAGTGGAATTTCACAGCCTGGTGGCCAATTTCTAAGTCATGCACACTAATGGGCAGCTAATGAGGGACCCGGGCAGGGACAGGGAGCTGAGATTAAGGAGTACAAAGCCACAGCCCGCTGGTCTCCCTGCCTCAGGGGCGGCTTTGGGGAAGAAAGTAGATGGTCGGGCTGCACTGGAAGGCCTGAGAGCCTACATCTGCCAGCTGCTGCACTGCACGCCCCCCTATTCCAGCCCCTCCCCACCGTGCCCATGCCAGCCTCAGCCCGTGGTGCAGCAAGAAAGGCCTTTCTCTGGTGCCCTGACCTGAGTCTCCACCCAGGAGACTCCAACCCCAGAAAACCTAGGCCTTCCTGGGAGCATTGGCTCGTCTCCCCGGCTGAGCCTTCACACAGGGACTCCCCGCTCCCCCGAATATCTCCCCTCTCCCCAACCTTTCACCATAGGTGCACAGACTTATCAGCTCCTGCACCTCCTCCAGGAAGCTCCTCCGGGTTCCCCTCCCTCCCGGAAACTCATGGTCCACTCCCTCTCCCATTGGACCATGTGGTTATCTAATCCTCTCCCCAGGGTCTATCCCCTCCTCCAGAACAGAGACCTTCTCTTCCGCCTCTGAATCCCCAGGGCCTGGCATGCAGTAGGTGCTCAGTCAATCCGTGTTTGTCAAATGACTGTCTATGATTGAGAATACGATCAGGCCCCAGATACATAAGGAGTAGTGTATGGTGGCCCCTGAAAGATGTCTGTGCCCCAGAGCCTGTAGATGTGACCTTCTTTAGAAAAAGAGTCTTTGCAAGTAGGTAATTAATTAATCCTTCATTAAATTAAGGATCTCAAGATGAGATCAGCCTGGAATATCTGAGAGGGCCTAAATCCAGTGACCAGTGTCCCTATAAGAAAAGGAGAGGACACAGACACAGGGAGGCAGAGATTGGAGTGAGGCGGCCACAAGCCAGGCATTACCTGGAGCCTCCAGGAGCTGGAAGAGGCAGGAAGCATCCTCCCTTAGAGCCTTTGGAGGGAGCAGCCCTGCTCACACCTTGCTTCAGACTCTGGCCTCCAGAACGGTGAGCAGATACATTTCTGCTGTGTTGAGCCCCTCAGCTTGTGGCAATTTGTGACAGCAGATTCAGGAGATTAATACATGGGGAGAAACCATGCCACTTTCCTTTCTTCTGTGTTTTCTGCAGTCTGTGTATTTATCTCACCATTCATTCATTCATTCACTCATTCAGCACTTCCTGTCCAGGGTACCATTAGAGTGAGGGCGGGGGAGGGGTGTGGGAGACAGCATAACATCACAGGCTTTGAGATGACACACACGCGGGGCTAAATCCCAGCCCTTGTGAGCCACTGGCTTCACCTGTCTGAGCCCAGTTCCTGCTCAGTGCAGTGTGGCGATGGTGACACCCCTCTCGGGATTCAGTGTGAGGACATCTAGCACTTGCTGGGAGTGCACGGTCACACTGAGCCCGGCTCCCGTGGTGGCAGCAACCATGCTGCCGGAGGTGTGGTCCAGCTCGGAGCTCCTGGCCAGTCCCGCTCTCTTCTCACCGGTGCATGCTGGGATGCTGTCCACACCGCAGGCCCAGCACTTATTGACCACCTGTTGTGTGGAGCCTGCAAAGGTACAAACAGTCTGTGGCAAAAACATGACACAGTCAGGGGGTGAAGACCGTTAGAAAACACATGGGAAGAAAAGTGTGGGGCCAATCTGATGCCCCACAGATAAGGGCTAATTGGGTGAGGCACTCGGCACTGAAGGTGTTTAACTGACAGCAGCTATTCTCAAAGTGAGGTCCCTGGCAAGCGGCATCGGCACCACCTACCGAGTTTCCCCGAAAATAAGACCCAGCCGGACCATCAGCGATAATGTGTCTTTTGGAGCAAAAATTTATATAAGACCCGGTCTTATTTTACTGTAAGACTTGGTCTTTAACATAATATAATATAAATATAATATTATAATATAACATAATAAAATAAAATAATATGATTAATATAATATAATATTATAATATAATATAATATAATATAATATGATTAATATAATATAATATATAATACAAGACCGGGTCTTATATTAATTTTTGCTCCAAAAGACACAGTAGAGCTGACTTTCCGGCTAGGTCTCATTTTCGGGGACACACGGTAGGAGCAGGTTAGAACAGCAGATTCTCAGACCTACCCCAGACCCACTGAATGAGAAACGCTGGGGGTGAGGCTCTGCAATCTGTGTGGTAACACACCCTCGAGGGGCTTTGAGCCTGGGATAAACAGGGTCACATCTGAATTCAAGCTCTGACCTCCACGGGCCTACATTTTCTGGAACGGGATCGTTTTGGATACTTTGCCATCTTAACTGACAATGCGTAGGGTCTCAGAGGTGATCTCTACTCTTAAACGGGACATGCTTGTGAGAGGTGGAAGCCCAGCTCCCAGGCACGGCACAGTGAATCGGAATCTGCATCGCCCAAGACCCCCAGCTGATTCCTGTGTACATCCTTGTGATTGGGAAGCGTCTCCATGAAGTACCCGCTGCCTGCCTGGGCCTTCCTGTGCCTCAGTCCATGGCTTCCCACATCCCCCTGTGAGGCGGGTATACGGGAAATGAGGCTTGCAGAGATCACACACTGCTAGCAGGTGACAGACACTGAGCTCCAAGCTCTTTCCATGCCCCATCCCTCAGACTGGGGCCTCAGAGAAGCATCCGAAGGAGGAGGCATGGGGGAAACTGACCCAGGTCCCTGCCTGAGATCAGGTGTGCCCCCTTGATCTCTCCCAGCTAAGCTCCCTCTAACCCTCAGGCTGTAGGGGAAGCCCCGCCCCCAGGGAGGGGTCTAGGGTGGGGGAGGGGAGGGAGTCTTTAAGATGCCCGTTCTCAGGCCTGACGTCTCAGAAGCTGTTAGTTCTTGGGACAGATGGCGCTGATCTCCTGTGCCTGTCCCTCCAGGTTTGGGGACATGACCCCAACACCTCTCTAGGGCTCCCTTAGAGAGAGAAAGTCCCTTCATGATTCATTATCCCCCTAGCAGAGCTAGAATCTTCCTTCTTCCACCCCTTCTGGCCCAAGAAATGCAGCTGAACCACCTGGAGCAAGCCTGAGTCCCCGGAGTCCCCGTCTGTGGTGGCCAAGGAGTGTCCCTTGCCTTGCAGTTCGCATTTGGTGGTAAGGCCTGCAGGCTGCAGCACAGTCGGAGCAGGAGTCTGGCTGGGGGCAGAGAGGTGGAGGGGTGAGGGCAGTGATGGGCAGCAGGAAGGAGATGCAGGTTTGGAAGAGAAGCTGGGAGGACGAAAAGGGTGGGGTTGGGTGGGAGAGCAGCAGTGACACTAAACACGGTTAGAAAGCACGAGGGGGAGGTGAAGGGGATGACATTTCTTGAGCTGGAAAGCAGTGAGGACTGTAAGTTGGGGGCCAATGAGCGTGTAATGTAAAGGGGAGGGGGAGCAGAGGCACGGGAAGAGGGAGATGGTGGCCTGGGGACACGGAGGCACAAGAGGTGGCTGTGGCTGAACTGGGGACAATGACCTGTCACAGGTTGAGAATGACACCATGAACCAGGGAGAAACTGCAAAGAGCGTCCCCTCTCTCTGCCCCTCAGTTGCTTCTAACCATGGAGGGACAGACCCCCGGAAGCAGAGGCCTTTCGGAAAAGCCCGCAGCCGCCAGCCCCAGTCTCTCCTCCCTGGGCGCTGTCTTCATTCTCCTGAAATCCGCCTTGGGGGCTGGCCTGCTCAACTTCCCCTGGGCTTTCTACAAGGCAGGTGGGGTGGGCCCCGCCTTCCTGGTGGAGCTGGTAAGCCCCTAGGAAGTGTTTGGGGGGGGTGTCTCCTGGGACAGGATTCCCCTCAGCAGTGCTTCTGCAGAGCTGCCTGTCTTAGCAACCACACCGGTGGGTTTTGATTTTTCTGTCCTGCTCAGCTCATGAGGGGAGAAGACAACCCAGTGCAGGTCAGGCCAGGGCAGAGAACATTTTCTGTTGGCAGAGGTCTGCCGCCAACCCGGGGCTGGGAAGATGTGGGCACGACACCTAGATCGAATGATCCTGGCATTTCAGCCGGGAAGGCCCTGAGAAGACGCGGTCTCTGAGCAACCGCCTGGTCAATTGACTTCTCTTGCCTGCCTGTCTCAGCTCCACTAACCGGGGCTTCAGTCCATGTGCAGACTGTCTGTGACACCCCCACACTGAGCTGGGCCCGGCCACCAGTGTCAGGCCTTCAACCACTTCTGCTGGCAACATCCTAGCCTGCATTCCCTTTCCAGAAGATCCAGGGGCCGAGTGTCCTTCGTGGAGAAGAACCACCGCTGAGCAAAGCCTCATTTTATTTTGCAAAGATTCTTTTCCCTGGCTGCTAGAAGCCGCTGTGTGTTGTGGCAATGCCTGCCTAAGAGCTTATCTCAGATGACTTTTTTTATGGCAGCCAGCGGCTAACAGGCATGTGGTAACTGTGTGTGGGCCTTTGGGCCCTTTTGGAAACTATGGAATCCCGGGCTGTGCAGTGTCTGCTGTAACCTGCTATGGCGTTAGATGACTGGCTGTGTGGGCTCGGGCCTCAGGAGGCTTGTTCTAATGGGAGCTTGGACAAGATGTAAGAAGTCAAATAAGATAGCTTTAGATGGTGGGTAGTGCTCGGAGGTCCTGTGAGAGAGGGGAGGAGTGACGTGAGGTGAGTAGTCAGAGAAGGCCTCTTGGAGGAGGTGACATTGAGCTGAGCCCCAGCGGAAATGGAAGAACTTGTCCAGGTGCATGTGAGGGGCACACATACCTGTGTTTGGATGCATACAGCAGAAAGGCCACCCTTCTAGAACCACGAGGAAGAAGCTTTGTCTCCAGCCACAAAGGGTTCATGATGAAGCAGGTGGGACTGGGGGGGGGGGGGAGGAGTGTGGTCAGGCACACATGTGGCCAGTCCCAGGGTGGCAGGCAGGGCCCAGGGTCCCCACTCCTCACCCTTGCAGCATCTCCTGGGCACCTTGCTGAAGTGCAGATGCTGATTCAGGGGGGCTGGGTGGGCCTGAGACTGTGCATTTCTGACGCGCTCTGGGGGGGGCACGGCTGTTGCTGAGGTGGCTTGTCCATTGTGCAGCATGGTCTAAAGATCCCCGCCTTGAGCAGACTGGCGGAGACGGGACCTAGACATGAATAGATGGACATTCAGGACAAGGAAAGGAATTAGGCTGGCAATGGGCACCCCCACTTCTGCCTCTCCCCTCTTAGCCAGGGAGACTTCTGCCCCTGTCCCCTTTACAAGGCCCCAGTTTGGGCAGGAGAAACGTTTAAACGTCCCCACCACTGGGAGGTCAGCAGCGTGAGGTTGTAGGTCTCTAATGACTCCCCCGTTAGGACTGGAAGATTCCTGAAATTTAATGAACCCAAACCCTCTCTAGGAGCTGCAGAGAAGGCGGTGCCTGGGCACGGGGTGGTAACGGCTGTCGTGCTGCGCAAAGGTTCAGGGTCCCTCTAGCGAACATCTCTCTGGCAGAGGTGTTCTGACCACACCTCTGTTCCCCCCACTTCATCCACAAATATCTGCCTAGTACCTGCTATGTGCCAGGTACTTCTGTGGGAGTGAAATGGTGAGCAATAAGACACGATCCCAGTCTGCATGGAGCTTAGAGTCTGTGAGAGACGCTGGAGAGCCCTGCAATCCATGGATAGTTGTAAGCACGTGTCCTTGGGCTGCTAGACCAAAGCACCACAAACTGGGGGACTTAAAACAACAGAAATGTAACCTCTCAGAGTCCTGGACAGTAGAAGTCTGAAATCAAAGTGTCGGCAGGGCCAGGCTCCCTCCAGAGGCTCTAGGAGAGGGTCCTTCCTGCCTCTTCTAGCTCCTGGGGGCTCCAGGCATCCCTTGGCTCACGGCCACATCTCTCTAACCTCTGTTCCATCATCACACTACCTTCTCCTCTCTGTCTTCTCTTCTGTCTCTTCCAAGGTCATTTGCCATTGGATCTTAGGCCCCCCTAGATGGGCCAGGAGGACCTTATCTCAAAATCCTTAATTATCCCTGTAAAGACCCTTTTTAAAAAATGTAATTCCATCTTCATCATGTACTTCTGCAAAGCCTGTGCCCAGTAAGTCACTTCCATGGGTTCTGGAGGTGAGGGTGTGGACGTAACCTTCTGGGGGACCCCGATTCGGCCCACTGTGGTTGTATCAGAGCCTGAGACGGGTCAGGGAGACTTTCTAGAGGAAGTAACCTCAGAGAGGAGGAGGAAGAGGAGGAAGAGTTCCCCAGGTGGAGGGATGTGAGGGAGGCCGGGAGGGCGAGGAACTAGCGTGAGCAAAGGTCCGGTGGCCAGAGGGAGCATGAAGTTTAAGTTCCTCTGACACAGTTCAGTTGGACGTTTCTCCTCAGCAGCTCTCGTTGTGGCTTCTGGACTAACGCAGAACCAATCTGCTTGTCCGGTGGCATGAACTGTGTCTGCAGACCAGCCATCCTAGCTTCCCCCAGGCTTCTGGCTGAGCGTTTCCCAGCTCTGCATTGTTCTCCTTCCCACAAACATGGGAGGGGCACTGGGTCCGGGGACCAAGTTCAGCTTGGGGACAGGTCGCCTTCGGCCCTGGAGTGGATCAAAATCACTTAACTCTGTGCAGCAAGTGGGGCTCCCATGCATCGATGGGGGTGTCTAGCGGCACTGACACTTTGGAAAGCAGTTTGGCAACTTCTTAGAGTGTTAAACGCATGTCTACCCTGTGACCCAGCCGTCCGACTCCTGGATGTATGTCCGAGAGGACGAAATGTACATCCTCTAAGTGATTTGTTCTAGGTTGCTCCACACTTTGTTCACAGTAGCCAAAAACTAAGAACAAGCCAGGTGTCTGTCAACAGAGGACTGGATGAAGCAATTGTGACGATACCCCTATAATGGAATGGCACTCGGCAAGAAAAAAGGAATACAGGACTGAGGCATCCAGTGTGGCTGGATCTCACAGACATTACACTGAGTGGAAGAAGCCAGATACAAAACATGTAAAAGTGGGAAAATGTTAGATCTGAGGTTTCTTCTGGGGACAGGAGTGGGGCACAAAATGACCGGGAAGGAACGGGAGGGAATGTCAGGGATGTGGTAGTATGTTTGGTGTCTTGATAGAGGTACATTTGTTGTGCCTCGTCCAATGGTCATTCTTATCAATGTAACCCACAGTGCACGCAATTTTAGAACAGTCATTTAGACTCTGGGTTTCTGATAGCTCATCTGGGCAGAATGGTATGAATCATCCCAGAGTCACAGCGGGACAGATAGTGAGGCCTGCACAATCCACCTGCTTTGCAGCTCTGGTTTTAGGGCAGGGGAGGGGCCCCCAGGTGGTCGGCAGCCATGCTGTCTGCAGGTGAGAGGCCCAATGGAGGGAACCATATCGGAGTTCAGGGGGCGGCTGGCTTGGGTCCTGGGCACGCCCTGGCCCACGGTCCTGCTCTGCAGGTCTCCTTGGTCTTCCTGGTCAGTGGGCTGGTCATCCTGGGCTATGCCGCCTCCGTCAGCGGCCAGGACACCTACCAGGGTGTGGTCGGAGGGCTGTGTGGCCCCACCATCGGAAAGCTGTGCGAGGCTTGCTTCATCGTCAACCTGCTCATGATATCTGTGGCCTTCCTCAGGGTGATCGGGGACCAGCTGGAGAAGTGTAAGTACCTGCACTGGAGTGGGGGTAGCCCCAGGAGCCCATTATGCCACCTGGGGCTCCTGGTTGGTGAGCAGGACATGGACACTGGGCTGGACCTTGGGACAGCAGAGACCAAGACCATCCCTGAGCTTCCAACATCATGGGGGAGGGAGATTTGGAATTAGTAATTACCAGCACAGTGAGAATCATGGAGGGAGAGGGAGGCTATGGCTGGGATGTCTAGTGGGGTTAACCTTTTTACAAATGAGGAAGTGGAGCCAACTGCAAAAAAGCACCTATGAGAGGTAACATCTTGAATTTTGGGCTGTTGAAGACTCAACCCCACTAACCTCAAGCACGTTGACCTCTAGTCTCCCACTAACAATTTCCCTCTAAGCACTGCTTTGGCTGCATCCCGCCAGTTTTGATATGTGCTAATTTCATTTTTGTTGCATTCAAACATTTGCCAAATTTTTTCTGTGATTTGTTCTTTGACTCCCAGGATGTTTAGCATTGTGTGGTTTGATTTCTAATTACATGGGCATTTTCTAGATCCCTTTTTGGTTTCTACCTTAATTACATCATGGTCAGAGAACACAGGCTGTGTGATTTCAATTTTTTGGCGTTTGAGATTTGTTCTATGGCCCCCCCCGACATGTTCTGTCTTGGTGAGCATTCCACATGCTCGTAAAGGATGTGTCTGCTGCAGTTGTTGGATACAGTGTTCTAGAATTCTCCATCAGCTCCAGGTGGTCCACAGCTTTGGGAGATTATATCTTCCATAGTCTTGCTGATGTTTTCTGGTCTAGTTATTCTAGCAGTGTGAGAGAGAGGATGTTAAAATCTCCAACTGTGATTGCAGAGTTATCTATTTCTCTCTTTAATGCTGTTCATTTTTGCCTCGTGGTTTTTGAAGCTCTATTGTTAGGTACACACCCATGAATTACCCTTTTGTTATTGTGAAATATTCCTTTTTGTTTCTGGTAATACTTTGTCATTAAATTAACCTTCTTTGCTATGAATATAAACCACTCTAGCTGCCTTAAGATTAGTGTTTGTGCAGTATTTCTCTTCCCAGTCTTTCAGCGTGAATCTAGCTGTGGCTTGGGATTTTAAAATGCGTTTCTTGTAGACAGCATATGGTCTTGCTTTTTTATCATTTTGATGATCTCAGACGTGTAATTGGAATGTAATTATTGACATGGTTAGATTGCGGTCTACCGTTTTGCTATTTCTTTTGTTTGTTCTCTCTGTCACTTGAACCATGAATGAAAAGTCCCCTGGGTCTGGGATATTGAAATTAAAGGCTTCCATATTTTGGGCAGCACTCTTATCCCAAAAAGCATTGGTAGATCTGAACCTTGCAGTGTGTAAATGGGTACAAAAAGGTCCTGCTTTCCAGTGGCAAGTAAGGGTCACGTAATTTTCAACTCTGGTCATGTGGTGGTGTTGCTGTGTTGAGAAAGATTCCGAGGCTGCTTTCAGACTCCGCAGTAGAGCACCTGGAGGGGTTAGAACACTGACTAGGATACAGGTCACCTCTGGGTGGATTGACTGGGGTGGAGAAAGCATTGCTTGTGTGTTTCTGGTTAAGTATTTGGGGATGTGTCTTTCTGTTGGCAAGTCCAGGCTTCTTGGGAGGAGGGCTAAACAGAGGCTGGGGAAGTCACTACATGTATTGGGGTACAGGTGACTTGTACTGAGGACAGCAAGGAATGTCCGAGAATGTACTGGTTCAGGAAGGAGCAGGTGTAGCCCTGACGTCAGAGCTGGGCTTTCCTGGCTACAGAAGATCCAGAAGGATAAGAAGGGCTTGTACCCCATCCCATGCCACATGGGGTCTGACACTCACTGAGATCTCTGTACACCTTTGGTGCGTACGCTCTCTTGGCATCTCTGGTCCAGAATGCTTGCTTCACCTTCCTGCCTGGGTGCCTCCATACAATGACCGTGATGTGGAACTGCCCCCTGCATCATTTCAGTAGAAGCACGCTATTCTCATAAGGCATTTATTTCTTTGCATGGCTGGCTTTATGGAGCATTTGGTGAGAACAAGGAAGGGCAGTACAGATCCCCTCAAATGGGCCACGACCCAGCTCTCAGCCACCCCACAGTGAGGTTGTAGGGGCCATCTCACCCCACGGGTTCCAGCCTCAAACCATCTTGCCATCTCCCCCTTCTGTCTTACCTCTGACATGAACTCTAAATTCTCCATCTTACTGTGGAGGAATAAAAACGGTCCCAGTTCCTTGGTGTTCCTTTCACTGAGAGGTTGGTGGGGTCTGTTTCCCCTCCCCTGAATCAGGGTGGACTCTGTGATGACTTGGCCCAGCAGAATATGGCAGATGAGACACTGTGCCAGTTCCAGGCCTGGCCTTCATCTCTGGGAGCCCCCAACTGCCATGGACTAGCCTGGGGGGCGGGCGGGGGAGGGGCAGTCCATGTGGGGAGGCTCTGAGACGGCAGGGAAGGCCCCCCTGAGCCCAGGTGTCCTCACCGGCACCTGCTGTGGGTGAAGACATCGAGGACCCTCCAGACCAGCCTCCCCCCCAGCCAAATATCCTCAAAATGACCTGAGCCGGCCATGTGGGGAGCAGAAGTGACCAGCACAGCCCTGCCCCAATTTGTCACCTTCCCATTGGAGGCAGAAAATAAAATCGTTGCTCTAGGCCACTGTTTTGGGTAGTTTGTTGTGCAGCAAATGGTGGCAGCTTGGCTCTCCCTAGCACCAGCGCTAAACAGCTGCTCCAGGCCCCAGCTCAACCTCCAACACCCACAGAACTCCTGAGCAGAAACAAAACGGATCTTTTGTAAGAACAGAAAGGCCCAGATACCTCAAGGGTAGGTCGGGTTTTTTGGTTTTCATTTCTGTTTTTTCTCTTGTTGCTGGATTCCAGCACTTGAAGCAGTGCCTGGAGGAATTTGAACGCCTATTGAATGAATTCCTGCAGTGGGATTCGGATTCCTTGCTTCCTGGTGGCCCTTGACGGGGTCCCCATCACTCTTTCATCTCGTCCCTTTAGACTCACTTAGTCTGACTCACTTTAGACTGACTTAGTGCCGGTGGTGAACCCCACCCAGGGATGGAGAGCCGGGAACCGTGGCTGGGCACTGGCGGTGGGTGAGGGTGGTGAAGGGCTCACTGTAGCTCTTCCCGGCTTCCCTCCTTCCCGCCAGTGTGTGACTTCCTCCTGCCCAGTGCTCCGCCCGCCCTGCAGCCCTGGTACACCGACCAGCGCTTCTCCCTGACCCTGCTCTCCGTGTTGGTCATCCTTCCTCTGTCCGCCCCGAGGGAGATCGGGTTCCAGAAATACACAAGGTACAGGGCTGTGGACATTTCCTGGGAGGGAAGCGGCTCAGACTGGGTCCCCACGGGCCGGCGTTTGTAGCACGGTTTCTGTTTGCCTGGAATAGAGGAGCTGCCAGCAAGGCCTTCCCATGTGGAGAAGCGGAAAAAGATGAAAAATTACACAAGCAATATACGTGTATGATAGGAAATAGAGATAAGCAAGGAAATACCATAATGACATAGCCTGCTGATGACATGTTGTTATTGAATTATTACAGATTTTAGATGCACACACTCACATGCCCACACAGGCACAGAGACCGACAGACAGAGACACACACACAGACCTACACATACTGTTTTTCATTTTGTGGTCTGTGGCTTTACGTATCCTTTTGAAAAAAAGAAAGCCTGACCAAAGTATTCCTACACGTTTGCAACCCGCCTTTCCCTGTTGTGTTGAGAGCAACAATGGACTTTTCACTTTGGAAATAGAGACATAGGGAGCAGGAGAAGTGGTCTTCCTATTGTCCCCACTGTGCAGATAAGGAAACTGAGGCTCTGAGCAGGAGACCTTTGCTTGACACCTTGCTAGTGTGCGCAGAGCTGACGTTCAGACCCAACTCTGTGTGGCTTCCAGGCCCTACCTGGCAGGGCTGGTAGCCCCGTGCATTTGTGGTCACTCACCGTCTGTGTTAGCATCCTAGGCACGCTGGCCGCCTGCTACCTGGCCCTGGTTGTCATGGTGCAGTATTACCTCGGGCCCCAGGGCCTCATACGTGAGCCCCGCCCTGCATTGAGGTGAGTCCGAGGGGAGGACCTTTCCTGGCTTCCTGGGATACTGCAAGGGGACCCTGGAAGGAAGGGCACGTCTCCTCCCCCCATGGTTTGCACAGAGCCCTGGCTTCTCTCTGTGAAAACCTTCGTGTTTTTGATGCCACAGGGCCCAGTGAGGGCCCCTTTCCTTCTTCACAATGGGCACCGTTGTTGCTAGTGAGGACCAGGGATCGGCCAAGGACACAAAAGCAGTCAACGCCACACCAGCCGAGGGCTCCTAGGCTGTTGCAGAAGTTAAGAATTAAGAGTTAAGAATCAGCAAATACATAGCACAGCGCAGGAGACAGCTCTGGGTTAGTGTCCGATGGCTGCTGTAACAAATGACCACCAACTTGGCGGCCTAACACAACACACACTGATTGTCCGACACTTCTGGGGGTCGGAAGTCCAAAATAAGTCTCCCTGGGACAAAATCCAGGCATCGGCAGGGATGATTCCTTTTGGAAGCTTGAGGGGAG
This sequence comes from Rhinolophus sinicus, assembly GCF_036562045.2. Classification (NCBI taxonomy): domain Eukaryota; kingdom Metazoa; phylum Chordata; class Mammalia; order Chiroptera; family Rhinolophidae; genus Rhinolophus; species Rhinolophus sinicus. The sequence goes on from NC_133760.1 coordinate 20,895,871, forward strand.
AATCCGTTTCCTTGCCTATTCCAGTTGCTAGAGGACACCCACATTCATTGACTCATGGCCCCTTCCTCCATCTTCCAAGTCGGCAACATTCCCCCTCTCTGACGCTACCTCCGTAGCCACAGCTCCCTCTGACCACAGCCAGGAAAGGTTCTCTGATTTCAAGGATGCATGTGATATGTTGGGCCTAGATAATCCAGGGTGATCTCCTCATCTGAAAATCCTGACCCTTAATCACATCTGCAGAGTCCCTTTTGTCATGTCAGGCCACATGTTCACAGGTTCCTGGGATTAGGATGTGGACGTCTTTGGGGGGCATTATTCTGGTATAACCAGGAAACCCTGATTCTATAGAGAGTGTGGTTTATTCCCCACTCCATTCTATATCCCCAAAGGGGCCAGAGGGTGGCGCCTAGAACTGCTTGTCAAAGGAAGCTGGAGCGCCACCATTCTGAAAATTCTGCCCTGTGCTCACCTCAGTCCTTTCAGGAAGCTTGCACAGAGGTCAAACTATCCTTGCACTGTTGGGGGTCTGTTTGATGGGTGCCGCCTGTGCTCACTGGGCACAGGCAGCCTCAGAGGGAGGTTGGGAGTCCGTGCTGGCCATGCCCTACCCGAGCTCTGCCTGCACAGAGCACGTGAATTTACCAAATGGGAGCACAGATGTATTTCGAAAGTGTGGCATTGAACATGAATCCTTTTCCATTTCCCCAAACCGAGTAGTAGATGCGGTCATTAAAAATATATTTTGCAGTCATGCTTACTTACACCTTCCTGGTATTGTTTAAAACTCATCTTCAAGTTGAAAGTGGTTTTGAGTTTAACTTTTTGTAATCAATACATCTCTTTGCAGTCCTTCCTCCTGGACCTCTGTATTTAGCGTCTTCCCAACCATCTGCTTTGGATTTCAGGTAAGCTTAATATCTGTGTTGACGAGTGTGGCATTTGCAGGCTGTGGTGACTCCCAGCTCCCTTGGGAGAGTGTGGCCTCCCCACCAGGAGAGAAGTTTGAAAACTTGTTCTAGGACTGTCTATGGGGCTTGACCCGTGGGCTCAGGGAAGCTGGTATTGCCACTGAACTTGGGAGCCCAGCCCCCACTGAGAGCCAAAAGCCACAGCACATTGTTGGGTCCAGGGTGGAGGGTGGGGATGTGGCACCTGTCCCTTACTCTGCAAAATCCTCACAGACTGTCACCACACCTGGCGACCTAGCGCCACCCACTTCCTCATACAGAATGCCAGGTGGGTTCTGCCCCAGGGCCCTTGGAGAGGAAAGAGCCTGCCTTGGGAAGCTGACAGACTAGGAGGGCTGGAGGGTGTGCAGGTGGCTGCAGGACGGGGGTACAGGGCAGAATATACAGAATTTCTGACAAAGTGTCATGGAATGAGAGTGGGTTTTGTACGTGTAATCTAGCAGAGGGGCTTCTGACATAGCCCTGGGTGGGGCAGATGCAGAGACACCCTTTTTCAGGCACTGATGCCTTTCATCTTGAAGACGGTGGGAGGCGGGCAGGTGAAGGGGAGGGCATTCCAGCCAGAGAGGACAGCACCGGTGAGCCACAAAGCGGGGGGGTGTCCCAGGTGGGCTGGAGAACCATAAAGGTCTCGGCTAAGTGGGCGCTCCATGGAGTGGTACCTCCATCTTTCTTGGGCTTTTCCAGGTTCCTAGCAGATGGCAGCTGACTTCATTCTTTCATTGTTTATTTTAGGAAAGATTTGCCTCTCTCCTAAAAAACCCACCCACCACAAAAACCACAAAACCACCCCAAAGCAAAATCAAGTTTGCAGGGGAAAGTGGTTCAGGATTGACAATCGCTCAGCTTCCTAGCCTGAGTTGTGTCTTCCCGTGTTCATCAAGTAGCTCCAGATTCTGTTCTTCATCTTGCGTTTTCTTGGAGAAACACCTTTGAAAAAAACTCTGAAATGCTTCCATTTTTCTTCCTTATAAATGAGTCGATGATATCACTTCTGGGGCTTGCCACGTCGCTTACAGGACATGTCTCACATTTCTTCTTGCACACCCAATATTTTGGAAGATGTAAAGCAATGATTTTGCTGTCTACTGTTCGGATGTCATTTAACCATCCCTCTCTTCTGTGCCTGAGCACCAGATGGTGTGACAGGCTCACGCGGGAAGGGGGGGCTGCTTTCCAGATGCTTACAAGGAGGTACCTCCCTCACCTTTGCCTCAGCTGCCTCATTTGATTCTCCTAGCAACCGAGGCCTGGGCTGCCGTTTCCAGAGACATGGGATGCAGCGATGGGGAGTTGGAAAAAGATGTGAATGGTGGGGTGCAGGAGGCACTGAGGTCAGAGCAGGGGCTGCCAGGATCCGGCTTGGAGCGTCAGGGATCTCAGGGTCTGGGAGTCGGGGCAGAGCAGATACAGATGAAGATGATAAGTTGAGTGGGCAGTGGGACAGGCTGGAGGGGCTGTGCGGGGGCAAGAGGTTACCTGCTGTCCTCAGGAGCTGGGGTTCAAACTCCCCCTCCCACCACATTCAGCACCTGGGCACCCCCTCCAGCCTGCAGAGTTGCTAAAAGGGGTCTGCGGGGAGCAGAGAGGGGTGTGAGCTCTGCTTCCAGCCCTGGCCACACTCGGGACTTCTCTGTGGTTGGTGCATTAAACAGCGTTATTGACGTATAACTCATAGCACACGTTTCACCCATTGGAAGGGTCTAATTCAGTGGTGTTTAGTATGTTCACAGAGTTATGCAACCGGCACCACAGTCAATTTTAGAACATTTTAGAATATTTAGAACATTTAGAAACCTGTACCTATTACCAGTCACTCCCCGCCCCCCTCAGCCTTTCCCTAGCGCCTGGCAAACACGAATCTTCTTTCTGTCTCTGAGGATTTGCCTGTTCTGGACATTTCCTATAAATGGAATCCCACAATACGTGGTGCTTTCTGTCGGGTGTCTTTCACGCAGCATCAGGTTTCTGAGCTTCACCCATACTGTTGCATGTGTCAGGGCTTTGTTCCTTTTCATGGCCGAATCATAGTCCACTGCGTGGATGGATCACAGTTGATCCAATTCCTTAGCTGGTGGACATCGGGCTCTTTCCACTTCTCAGCCAGGATGTGCACCTCTGCCCTGCATTCCGTCCCTGCCTGAGTAGTGAGCCTGCCCACAGCCAGCCACCCTCACAGATGCTCTCCCAGCAGGGGAGCCCTGGCCTCCGGAGATGTGCTTTATTTCCCCTATGAAACCAAGAGAAACATGACCCAGGAGTCTTAGGACCAACTGAGGGCGAAGGGCAGGGCTCCATCCAGCCGCCGCCAAGCATTTTTTCCATTTCTGAATTTGGGAGGCAGGGGCATCGATCTGTGAAGTTGCACTGCCCAGTGCTTGAGGGTCCCTAGGGGCACTAGGCCCTCACTGCCTGGCTGAGCCGGCCTGCAGACCAGCGGGCCCCTGTGAGGTCAGAGAAGTCTCGGGGAGGAAGTTCGAAGGTGCACTGGTGCCCCGAGGCTGGTCTGTCCTCTCCCCCTGGGCTGGCTGCTGCCACCATGGCAGCTGGCATCAGGAGAATGTGTACTCCACGAGGGCAGGAGCCATGCTGGGCTAGCGTATGTGGGATCCCAGACTTGCGCTGAGTTGGACCGGTAAGCATTTGAGTGCCAGAGAGCTGGGGTTGGGTGGAGGGTAGCCTGTGGCTGCCGGGTGGGTTAAAGAGATGGGTAAATGACTAAACCCCAGAGTGTTCTTTAGCTGTGGGCCAGGCTCTGTGCTTGGCATAAGTGAGGCAGATGTGGTCCTTGCCGTGACGTAGCTGATGGTCAGATGCTGAACAAGCAAACCCCAACTTGCTCACATGGGGGGGACATGGGCACACATGAGAGAGGAGCTTGGCCCAGTTGTGGAAGCCTTTCCTAAAGGATGAGTAGGAGCTGGCCAGACCAGGAGAGAATCCCAGGTAGAGGAAACAGCTCGAGCAAAGGCCCCGAGGCAGCACAGAGGGACAGACGGAGACTGAGTTCCGTGAGTGAAGGGACTGTGACGTTTGGGGAACCTGGAGAGTGGGTAGGGGTAGATCAGCACGTTCGGTTTCTGATCAGAAGTGAGTAAGTGGACGTGATGGTGGGAACCCAGCCCAGGGGCCTGGGAAGATCCCAGAACCCACAGGGTACCTTTCAGATGCAGCAGCATCTCTGAACATGGGCATCAGCCTCTCCTGGGCCACTTGTAAAACATCACTACCCAGGGCCCGCCCCTGATAGGTACAGGTCCCATCACAGGTGGCGAGATATACTTTATATTTAAAAGTTTTATGGCAATATAATAAATGCATATATTGTATATAAATCATAAGTGTATGTACCTCCATGTAACCATCACCCCAGTTAAGATATAGAACATCATCAGCCCCCTCATGCTATTTTCCACTGAGTGGCATGCACCCCACCTACACCACTATTTTACCTTCTGGCACCATAAATGGTGGTTCTCAGCTGGGTGGTGACTTTGCCCCCCAGGGGACACTGGGCAATGTCTGGAGACATTTTCGGTTGTGACAACTGGGGCCAGGTATTCCTGACATCTAGTGGGTCAAGCCCAAGACACTGCTCAGCATCCTACAATGCACAGGACAGCCCCCAACTACCAGGAAGGCTGTGATTGAGAACCCCGTTCTGGCTTGTTTGGCTGTAACTTGAACTTCACATGCATGGAAGCATTCTTTTGTGTCTGGCTTCTTTTGTTCAGCATTAGAGCTACGAGGTTCTTCTGTGTTGGGGTATATAGTGTACGCATCTTTTTTTCAGTGCCACGTAATATTCCACCATGCGAATACTATCTGGTGATGTGCTTATGCCTGCTACGATGAGAGGACCTATGGATTTTTGCCTGTATTTTGGGACAGTGATACTTTTTAGGTTGCTCCAAGTGCTTCTAAAGCCTAGCTGGCCCGAGCCCCACGGCGTGCCACCTCTGTCTTGCAGTGTCACGAAGCTGCGGTCTCCATCTACTGCAGCATGCGCAACCAGAACCTGTCCCATTGGGTCCTGGTCTCCGTGCTGTCCTTGCTGGCCTGCTGCCTCGTCTACTCACTGACGGGTAAGGCCCTGCCTAGGGCGCCCAGGAGCTGGGTAGGGAGTGGCAGGAGAAACGTGAATACTCAGGTGTTTATAGAGAGCTTAGGGTACGCTAGGTGCAGTGCTGCATAGAGTGCCTTCTCTTGTTTAATCCTTAACACCCCATGGGAAAGCCCCCATTTCACAGATGAGGAAACTGAGGCTCAGAGGGCTTCCATTGCTTGTTGAAGGTCTCCCAACTAGACATGGCAAAGCTGAGACCCCAACCCTGGCCCGGCTGTGTCTGAAGCCCCCACGCTTACACATTGTGCCCCCTGCCTGCCACTCTCTGATGGGACGGCAATAATGATGGTCATCGTAGCGTTACATTTGAGTAGCCATTTACAAAAAACTCTTGTGGATTCAGTGGATTCGGGTGTTCACAACCCTGTGCTGTAGGCAGAAGGGTCCTCAAAGGTGGTGGAAGTGTGGCTCAGCGGGGGGCTGTGACATGCCTAAGGTCACACAGCATGCCCTTGACCACCCACTTTCATGGCCCCCTCACTCTGTTGTCTGCCCATTGGAGCCTCTGAGTCCGGAAGCCCTTGGGCTACAGTGAATGTGTCAGGTGCCATGGTTACCTAAGAAACTTGTTGGGTGACAGGGGAGGTCCCTGTCAGTTTGTGGCCCCTGGATCGGAGAGCGACCTGGTGATTGAGATTTACCTCCAGACGGCTGAGGTCCAGGGCCAGCAGTATCATGGGACCAAAATGAGCCACAGTTCTTGGCCAGAGGTGGGTGTCTCAGGACAGAGCAGGTGACCAGGATGCCGAGAGAGCATTGGGTGGTAGGGAAGCGGCCAGGCGCACTGGACCTGGTTCTGTGGTAACTAGCTGTCTGGGTGGTTCTGGCAATTGTTGATGCCCTGGGCCTTTGTTTTCCCCATCAGGAAGATGGGTGCACTGCCAGCTGCTTTCTTTGGTTCTATAGGTGTGGGATGGCCAGGGCATGGAAGAATTTGATATAGTTTTCAGAGTGCTGCGTGCTTCCAGTGAATGTGCACTCTGTGAACAGGCCCCCTCCGCCAGCACAGTGAGCTATTTGAAAGGATAAACAATAATTTTGCCCAGCAGGAGTTTTTTTGAGTCAGAAGAATACAGTATCATGTAGACTGAGGACAGGAAAGCCTTGGGAAATGGCAGAATGGGGAACTCTTCTAGAACCTTCCACCAACTCCTAGGGAAACCGTACAGATGGTAGAAGCCGGTTACTGTTGGTGTGTGGGAGTTGGGGGTGGGACACAGCATTTTCTAATCAGCTCTCCCGGCTTCCATCCTTCCTACCTCCCAGGTGTGTATGGCTTCCTGACTTTCCAGACAGAAGTTTCTGCTGACATCCTGATGTCCTACCCAGGCAACGATGGGGTCATCATTGTCGCCCGAGTCCTCTTTGCTGTCTCTATCGTGACTGTCTATCCCATCGTGCTCTTCCTGGGGAGGTGAGCCTGGCTCAATGGGGACAGCATTCAGCACAGGGCACTGCCCTGTACTGAGATTTAGCACATACAGGCACTGCCAGCTGGTGTATTGTAGGGACTGCCATCATCTCTGTTTCGTAGAAGAGGAAACGGGGCAGAGAATTAGGTAATTGGCCCAGCATCACCTGGTAGTGTTAGGACTGGAGCTTAGTCCCAAGCTGTCCTTGACTTCTCACCAAGTGGCCCCTCGCTGTCAGCTGCCTGATGTGGACTGACTCCCCCAAGCGCTGGCTCGATCCCTGGGGATAAGCCCCTGGTGTGGAATGGGAGCCCTGCCAGGTGTGCAGGGAGGAGACTCGAGGGAGTCCAGTGGCAGGCAGGTGAGCTCAGGGCTGGAGCCTCTGAGAGCCTGTGTGTGCCTCCAGGTCGGTGATGCAGGATTTCTGGAGGAGAACCTGCTGCCAGGTGTGCGGGCGCAGGGCCCTGGCTGACCCATCTGGGCTGGGGGTCCGCTTGCCAATGACCATCCTGTGGGTCACTGTGACACTTGCCATGGCCCTGTTCCTGCCAGACCTCAGCGAGATCATCGGCATTATCGGCGGCATCAGTTCCTTCTTCATCTTCACCTTCCCAGGTGAGGCTCCCGCTTTCTGGGCCTCCTGCCTGCTCATCTTTCCCCCACCCTCTTTTTGGGGAGTACCTGTACTGGGGGGCAAGAGTCTGGAGGGTGGGAGCCCCTGTGTAGGTAGGATGGCTCCCAACCCTGTGAATGAGCCAGGCATGGACTGGGGCCTTTCTAGACCTTCCCTGATTAAGCAGCTCAGCGGCCCTTGATGGACATACCTGATGGGAGCACCATTGGCATCCCATCCTGCAGATGGGAAGACCGAGGCCCAGTGGCCTCCCGGCTGGCACAGCAAGTGCAGAACCAACCTCACAGCATTGCCCACTTTCCTCTGCTGCTGTTCGCTGCAAGATTTTGTTTTGTTTCTTAAAAAACATTTTCAATTCCATGAAATTCATATCATTCAGAGGCACCTCATGAGGGTCTTCCTCCCGCTTTACCCCCTGGCCTGGGAGGCAAACACGGTCCTCTGATGGGTGGTTTGTTAGGAAACCTTTCCAATGTTAATGCGCGATGAGATGTTCCAGTACCAGCATTCTGAGGATCGTCCCAGACTGGGAAACCCAGAGGCCAAGGTTAGAGGGTGCTTCCGGACCAGGAGCATTGGAGGGGCCACTAGTGCTTAGGGCAGACACCACAGCTCCATGCTGCCCCTGGCTCTGATGCGCTTTCAGATGACAGCACCGAGGTCAGATGACCTCCTCCCTGGGCCTCCCGGTCCAGGGCTGCTGGTTCAGTCATGCTTCTTGGGGTCTGAAACAAACATACAGTAAGTTGGGCTCAGTGCCCATGTCCTGGGACAGGTTTGGAATGGGGGAAATGCCATGCGGTTTTAGGCAAAGCTGTCTGGCAGAACTATTAAAAAATAGAGAAAGAAGAAAGATGGAAAGAAAGGAGAAGAGAACAACGGCATTTGCCCGTTGTTGCATGCAGGCCCGAGTCTGGCCCTGCACATCTCATCAGAGACCCTGGTGGGGAGGTGTGGTGTCATTGTCATCTGAAAGACTGAGGCTTGGAGAGGCCAAGGCGTTAGGGGGATGTTGAGCTGGGACCCCACTGCAGGATCCTTTGTCACCACACTATGCCCCCTTGCCATAAGCAGGGTGAGCCACGGGACCACTTTAGGCAAAGGTCTTGCTGGCCTCTTGGGTCCCTGGGAACTACTGAGTGTTGACTAAGCTCTCTCGAGCTCAGGGCTGCTTTGGGTTTGATGATGAAGAGCTGGGGCGACCCCCTGTCTCCTTTGCAGGTCTGTGTCTCATCTGTGCCATCAATGCTGAGCCCATAGGACCACGGGTTAAGTAAGTGTCTCCAAATGAGTGTGGCAACTTGGGCTCAGAGTGAGGAGAATGTGAAAGCTGCAGTGGCCCGTGGAGGTCCTGTCATCCTACAGATGAGAAAACTGCTGGCCGTGGGGTCAGGGCCGTGTCCGCACAAGGAGAGGGTGTCTGAGGCAGGACGTGAACTCCGGCCAGTGACACCAGGGCCTGAGACCTTTCATTTCAAGCACGGCCCTCCCTTCCACTCTGATGGTTGTGTTTTGTGGTTAGAGCTCTAGGGAGATTTGGGGTCTTCCTGGCAAAGACGCTATTTCCAAATAAGGTCACGTTCACAGGTTTGGGGTGGACATGAATTCTGGGCACCATCATTCAGCCCAGGACAGATGCTCTTAAGCTATAGCAGCCATGGGTCCCACCTGCAAGCCTGTGCCTGTCTCCCCTTTCCTCTTGGTCACATCAAGACCAAGCTGGGTTTTCCCAAAGCAGCAGCCTGGGCTTGGTTCCCTGCTGGGTTTTTCTGGATGTCTCTACACCTGCCTTGGGCTTAGATCTGGCCCCCGATTGGGGACCCCCAACCTGGTTCAATCTCTCTAGCACTCTTTGAAGTCCTGCTGTTTTTGTTTTGTGCATTGGTCCACACTCACAACAGTTTTAGTGATGGGCTTTCAAGATATTAATTCTAAAACCACCTTAGGGCCTTCTGATCCATCAGAGCTGCTCTGAGGAGCCCTTCAGCCCCTGGTCATAGTCACCGCTCTCTCCCGCTTCAGATGGGCGGATGTTTATGGCACCGAGTTGCCGCTCTGAGATGCAGCTTGGCTAGAGATGGTCTTTCTATGACAACGGATCCTTGTTGCCCTTATTAATGGGGCCGGAAATATCTCTGGCGGCCCTGCCTTTTTGTGGGAATTTTATTATCGTCACTCTCATCTCACTGTCTACGCTCTCTTTTCTAGTTACATTATGAAGCTCGCAGACATGGCCTGGGGGGCCGCCAGTTCCTGCCACCTCTGCCTCCTGCGAGCTCCTCCCCTCCTCGCTATCCCGATTGTGTGTGACTTAGAGCTTTCTTCTCCTTTCTCATGTTCAGGGGGCTTCATCCTCCCACCCCCAAAAAGGGAGAGGAGTGAAGAGGAAGGGGGTTTGAAACTAGGGTCTCGCTCCCCCCTTTTTTTGGGCTTTGATAAAATATTGGGGAGGAATGGGGCTGTGAAATAGATGGAGTGAAAGGTTTTTTTAAATTGCCTTGGATACTTTATTTCCTGTTGTTTCAGAAACCCATCCCTACAGGTAGGGGAGAATATTCTGAATTTTTCCAAATTGATGCCACAACTGGGCATCAATGATTAGGTTGGTGCAAAAGTAATTGTGGTTTTTGCAATTATTTTTAACCTTTTAAACAGCAATTACTTTTATACCAACCTAATAATAAGTTTTCTGCCTGTGCTTGGCTTGTCTGTGCAAAACCCCAGAGAAGTACGTGCTGATGTGGATTTGCTGACTTGGCAGGTGCTGCCTGGAGGTCTGGGGAGTGGTGTCTGTGCTCATCGGCACCTTCATCTTCGGGCAGAGCACGGTGGCGGCCATCTTCGAGCTCTTCTGAGGCGCAGGTGGGGCCTCCATAGGCCACCCTGGTGCGGTGCGGCTGCTTGGGTCGAGCTGTGAGACCAGTGTAATTCCATCATAAAGATGCTGGAGAAACTGATACCTTCTGCCTTCTCAGGCTGCTCATTGGGGCCTCTGCCGCTTCAAAGGGTTTCTGGTGCAATGGGGAGGCGAGTACATTCGTGTCCTGGGGCTGCCCTAAGAAACAACCACAGACTGGTGGTTTCAACCAGCAGAAATTTATTCTCTCACAGTCCTGGAGGCTAGGAGTCAGAGGTCGCGGTGTGAGCAGGGCCACGCTCACTCGGAAGCCTGTCGGGGAGGTTCCTTCCTGCCTCTTCCAGCTCCTGCGGTTGCTGGCAATCGTTGGCGCACCCTGGCTTGTAGACCCGTCACTCCCATCTCTACTTTCCTCTCTGCATGGCCATCTTCTCTGTGTGTCTGTGTCCACATTTCCCTCTTAAAAGGATGTCAGTCACTGGATTAGGGCCCACCTTCATTCAGTATGACCTCATCTTAAATTACTTAATTAGGGTTGGCAAAGATCCATTTCCAAATAAGGTCACATTCACAGGTTCCAGGGGTTAGACCTTCAACTTACTATTTCTTAGGGACACAGTTCCACTTAAGAGAAAAGTACGGGCTGAAGCCCAGAGAACCCTGTTTTGGGGCACTGGGATCAAAGAAATGGGGTGAGGGCAGTGGATGAGACCCCAAAAGGGAATTTCAGGTGATGTCCATTGGGGATGGAGGTGGATTCAGGCTGGTCCTTGGGCCAAAATCCTGCCCTTGACCAGATGGCCAAAGAGATGCCCAGAACCAGACCCACAACCTTGTACTTGGCCCACTTCCAAGGGAGGGACCCCCAAAGAGAGCCCCCTTCCCCTTCTACTGGCTGGACCCGAAGAGCCTGGGAGCCAAGTGGAATGTTTGCTCTGGTGTTTCCCTCCCAACCCCCTCCAATGTTGGGGTGAGGAGTGATACCTGCAGCTGAGGGTGAGGGACCGAGGGTCTGCATTGGGGCCGGGGTAGGGAAAGGAGAGGAGGTGGGGGTGGGGAGGGGGTGGGGAGGAGATGGGGGAGGCAGACAGGGGCCAGTTGCTTCTCCAAGTTGTTGTGCTCGCCGGCACCGACCCCGCTCAGGCCAGTGGACGTCGTGGGTGTTGCTGGATTCAGGCCACTCTTCTCCGCCTTGGGACATCTGATAGAAGCCAACGGCGCCAGAGCCATGGGCTGACATTCGAGGACAACTCCTTCCGGGTAGGTTCTATTTGTCATGTCGTGTAATGTGTACATGACTGTGAGGTCGGTGGTGATACAACTGTTTTTGTTTGTTTGCTTGTTTTCTCTAGCCTGTCCACCTGCATTTGTTTTTAGATATAATTCACATACCATAAAATTCACCCTTTTAAAGTGTATAATTCAGTGGGTGTTAGTCGATGTACAGGTTTGTGTAGACATCACCCATATCTAATTCCAGTCCATCACCCCCAAAGAAACCCTGTGCTCACTGGCAGTCACTCCTCTTTCCCCCGTCGCCCTGCCTCCCCGCCCCAAATCTACTTTCTGTCTCTATGGATTTGCCTCTTCTTAACAGTTCACATAACTTAGCATGTTTTCAAACTTGTGCATTTTACAGGTGAGGCAACTGAGGCTTGCAAAAGTCAAGGATGCCTGTCCTGAGAGGTTCAGAGTTGAGGTAGGGACTGATTTTTGGGTTAAATTCTCTCATCTATTTCCTTTCTACTCTACACTCCAGTCCTTACGTGGCCCAGGGTGTGGGAACTGGGGTGCCCAACCTTGAGGGCAGGGATGGGCCCTCTGCCCTCCTCCTGGCTGCTGGTGGAGGCAGGAAGTTATGGCTGCAAGTGTAGACTCTGGCCCAGTGAGGGTGACATAGGACCCTTATCCAAGTGTTCTGACCAGCCCCCATCTCGACCTGCCACACTCTGTGTGCAGTGGTCACGTGTCCTCCCAGGCAAGGACATGTGCTGGGGCAGAACTGCTTTAATGGAGCATTTATCACCCCAGAGCCAGCAGCGAGAATGGCTAGTCAGTCGTTTATTAGCTGTACCCTGTGTGTTTCCTAAAAGTGTTGGGGCACTGGCCAGGAAGGTTGGGGCTGTGCTGGGACCATTCACAGAGAGTCATGGGTAAGAACAAAGCATGATGGCGTAAGTGGGGTGCGAAGAAACAGGCAGTGTATGAACTGGCTTTGGAGTCAGATTATTACTTTTGAACACTGGCTCTGACATTTGCTATCTCAAGGTTTGGGAAGTTTATGAACCTCTTCTAAGAATTGGTTTCTCTACCAGAAAAATGCAGGAGGCTTATTGTGTATGATGCGATGTGGGCTAACTGTGAGGCTTAAAGGTGATCATGTATCTGTAGCAGCCAGTGGAGGACCCATGCAATGGTTTTCTTTCCAGAATACCTAGGTTGACATTAGCAGGGGTATACTGAGCTTCCTGGAAGCCAAGGGAAAAAGAGAAATAAGATGCTAGGGCCCACCCCAAAGCAGGAAAGCACATCAGGAAGGAAGTAGAATAGCACTAAATGCTAAGAAGAGATGAGGGTGGGGCTCTTTAAGGGGTGACAAATATCACCCCTGGGGACAGTAGTTTCCATCTTGATCTGTGACGGGTACAGATGTGATCTGCATAGAACTGAGCCTCAAAGCAACCATGGACATAATGCAGTCAAAGAAATGCAGGCTGGGATGTCACCCTCTGGTGTGTGACCTAGTAAAGGAAGGTATCCTTTGGAGCTGTCCCTTGGACTGTCCTGCTTCAGTCCTAAGTAGCTCCCTCAAGTTTTTGACAGCAGCTAAATGAAAGGAGGGCTGAAGTGGCATCCTTGAACTTCAAGCGCGGGCCCTGGGTCTGAGCTGACTCTGCCTGCCACTTACCAGCTGTGTGACATCTGCACATCTCACGGTCCTCAGGTTGCTAACACAGGACAAACTCAGTGCTTTTCTGAATCTTGGTATCTTTTCTCAGTCCTAGGTCTGAGCCACCCTCTTCCCTTCCTCCTTCTGGAACCTGGTTTAGGTCCTCTACGTGCTCCTCTAGCACAAAGCTAAGGACGGCCCCTCCTTCCCAAGATAGCCACAAGGATGAGCTGGCCTGTCGCACGTTCCTCGTCAGTGACGACAATTGTGCTTGAGGGTAGAGACCTGTACGTCTCATGTAACAGCTGCAAATGTGGCCAAGTGTCACTTTGTATTATCAGTGACCTCTTCTGCTCTGAGTGACATGGGCTGCAGGGGGCTTTGTGTATCCTGGGGAAGCACCTCCCTGCTGGCTCCGGTGCCTCCAAGTTACTGCTCCCGGACACCAGCCCAGGGTGCTGCCGGCCCCCAGTGCCTAAGGAGCTGCCCACCTCCCACACAGGACTGCCTCTGAATGCCTCCCGGGGATGGTTTGGGTTTGGACCTGGACATGGCAAGGATGCAGACTGTTGAATGCAGGTGAGTTGAGATTATTTCTTGTTGTTAATTGAGGTGAAATTCATGTAACATTAAAATTATCCACTTAGAGGTGTACCATTCAGTGGCATCTAGTACATTCGCAGTGTATGTAGCCACCACCTTCGTCTAGTTCCAAAACATTTTCATCACCCCAGAAAGGAGCCACGTGCCCATTAGCTGTCACTCCCGCTCCCCGCCAGCCCCTGGCAACCAAGAATCTGCTTTCTGTTTCTACAAACTATTCGAGACATTTTGTATGAATGGAATCACTCATGTGGTCCTTTGTGACTAACTTTTCACTTAGAATAGTGTTTTCAAGGGTCACCTATGTTATAGCATGTGTCAGGGCTTCATTCCTTTCTATGGCTGAATAAATATTCCCTTGTATAGATAGAACACGTTTTATTTGTCCATTCATCCACTGATGGACATTTGGGTTGGTTTCCAGAGTTTGGCTGTTGTGAATAGTGCTGCTACGAACATTTGTGCATAAGTATTTGCTTAAATGCATCTTTTCAGTTCTTTGGGGCATACTACACATGGATAGACCCAGGAGTGGAATTGATGGGCCACACATTAATTCTGTCTTTAACTGTTTGAGGAACCTCACTGGGATCTTAACGTATTAATGTGGAGCTGCTCTTCCTCATGTGTCTATGCTGTGTGGTGTGGTGGTTAGGGCACAGGATTGGGGGCAGGTAGCTCTGGGCTTGGATATAAGTGGTACCACTTGCTGTGTGACCTCTGGTGAGTTACTTGCCCTCTCTGTGTCTCCATCGCCCCACCTGCTGATCACAGTATGGCACAGGTTGCATTGAGGGAGATGGTGCCTGCCAAGTGCCTGGCACTGAAGTGTAAATTAAATGGGAGCTCTCATACCTTTTAGGGTTGAAATTCGTTTGCTTCAGAGCCTGCTTCCACCCACTCAGAATCTAACAGGCTCTAAGTGTTCGTGGGCCACCATCAGCAGAGATGTTACAGCGTGGGGAGAGCTTGGGTGTGAGGTGTGGCAGAAATGTAACATGCCCAGCTGATGGGGTTCTTCAGTTGCACCCCAAAGAGCCTCAGCCCCCTGAGAATATTATTTTTAAGTTGCTGAACTGATTGGAACAGTACCAGCAGTGGTGTGGGGTGGGGTGAGGCGGGGGCAGCTCTTATGCTTGCTGCTGCCGCCAGCAGGACCCAGTTCAGTGGCATTCTCAGGAGCCAAACAGTTCCTGATCTTCAAAGTAGGGGTCTTCTGCCCACTTTACAGATGAGAAATAGTCTCTGAGAGGGTGGTTGCAAGGAGATTCAGCTCAGAGATACACAGCTGGAACTTGAATCTGTGTTTTACTCTCCTACAAGCCCACGTTGTGTTTCACTGGTTTTGCATGAGCAGCCGGAATCAAACCCAGTGAGGAGGTGGCTGGGAGGTGGCAGGACCCAAGGCAGGAGGGTGGGACCTGCCTTGGGGAACAGGGGTGTCAAGGTTCCAGGCACCCGCAGGAGGCAGGACAGTGTGGGCAGAGACCTCGGCCAATGTGATGCTTTAGTAACAAACCCCATTCCACAGGCTGGCTGCTCCAGGCTCAGAGCAAGGGGAAAGAGATGTACATCCTTGGTCCTGCCTCCCCAGGGCTCCCACTGGCCCCACCCACTGCTGCCATTTTAGGGCATGTCTCCTCCCTCCCTTTCTCCTTCCCTCCTCCCTAGGCCTTGGCTGCTCCTGGAAGCTGTCCCCCATCTGCCTTACTGCCTTAAGTGAGGGACCCATGGCTCTTTCCTTCTTTGTCCCTTGAGATTTTTGTGTACAGTGTCTTTCCTGTTAACCAGAACAGGGAAATGGAAGCAGGGATGTCACAAAGGTTCTAGAACAGGATTTAAACATTATGTCCAGTCCAGGGTCTCCGTCTCCTGTCTTACAGGCAGACCTCATGGACAGGTGTGCAGGAAAGGATGAACTATGCCCTGAGGTCCGGCCTTTGCACTCACCTCTCAGAAGGTGACCTCTAGGACCTTAGATGTCCTGATATGAGTGTCTGTTTACCTGGGGCCTTGGGCCACATAGCATCAGCCTGACCTTCAGAGGGGCTGGAGGTCAAGGTAGCCATGTCTACACCACTGATCCCCCGTGAAAACTCTGATCACCGAGGCTCTGGTAAGCGTCCCTGGGTGGCAATACTCTGCATAATGTCACCCATTAGTGCCAGGAGAAATGGGTGCTGTCTACATGCCTCCACTGGGAGGAGACAGTGAAGTGCTGCGTTTGGTCTCTCCTGCCCCACACATCTCTTTCTTTTGCTTTTAGTCTGGATCCTTTTGCTGCCATAATCTGTGACCGTGCGTATAAAGGCTTTGCTGAGTTCTGTGAAGCCGTCTAGTGACTTACTGAACCTGAGGCTGGTCTTGGGGATCCGCGAACTCTGCAATGGGCATGAACTTATTTGTCAAAATATGTATCTCATGGTTAGCACCTCCATTTTCCAGATGAGAAAATGGAAGTTCTGGGGGTCGGGGTCCAGGTTTCATGGCTAATAAGGGGTTCAGGGCCCCATGCATCCTGCCGGCTTTACTCCTCCAGCTGTTACCAACTAGAAAGTGGGAAATGAATACAACACACAGCTATTTCCAACTGGAGTTTATTTGGTGCCTGTCCCAGCGGCGGCTGCCTAATATGGCACTGGCTACGTGGGCTCTACTGCCGCGTGCAGACTCGGCACAGGCCTAGGTCGGGTACTACAGGCTCCTACCAGGTAGAGCAATGTCGGCCAGGAGTGGAAGAGAGGGTGGGTGAAGTGGTGGCTGGCGGAGAGGTGAGTCTTGCTGAGGCCAGAGTAGGCCATGTGGTGGGGCACTGGGCATGCGTGGCCATTTGGTTGGGGTGAGGGGTAGGGGTGCTGGCTCCAGGAAGCCTCCCCGTCACCACAGGCCTCTGGTTTCAGCAGGGTCCCAGCAGCTCAGATGCTGCTCTACCAACACAGGGTGGTAGGGGTGGGTAGGAGGGGGGGAATGCCAGGGAAGGGGGTTCACCTTCACTTCAAACAGCGGGAACATACATTCTTGTCTGGAACTATATTGAAAAGACAGCTCATATACCAAAGTTTCTAGAAAAGAGAGGACGTCCTTTATAAGGAGAGGGCAGGGTGCCAGGCTCATCCACAGGGCATCGGGGAGCTGTCAGTCTCGGCCCACAGTGCACCAGGCAGCTAGTGAGGGGGTGGGGGAGAGAGACACGTTAAGCAGACGAGATTGTTGGGGATGGGCCGCCCCTTCCCTGTGGCCAAGGGAGGCTTCCCGCTCCTGCACCCTTGGACACATCTGCTCAGGGCAGGACAGCACCACCTGCAAGCACACCCCCTCGTTCATCCGGTGCCAACTCTGTGGCTGCCAGGCTGGGGGCTAGCCTGCAAGTGGTAGAGGGGTGAAGGGGCATGAAGGAAGGCTTTGGGCCCTTTTGAGGGGTGTGGAGGTGATGTCAGTAGGCTGTGAATGTGGGTAGGGGCACCCATGGCAGGCCTGCCCTGGGGGCATTTTCTAGGCCTCTGGTACAGGCCCACCAGTTCATCTG
This sequence comes from Rhinolophus sinicus, assembly GCF_036562045.2. NCBI lineage: Eukaryota > Metazoa > Chordata > Mammalia > Chiroptera > Rhinolophidae > Rhinolophus > Rhinolophus sinicus. Next base: position 20,912,890 of record NC_133760.1, read on the forward strand.
AGGCCCTGTACCTGCGGCCTCTCCGGTTGTTCTAAGGTTGTATGGCTACCTTCTATCTCTGGCCCTGTCCTTCTATCTTGGGGCAAGCCTGATACTCTTGCCTTTGGTCTCCCCACTTCCAGGACCCTCTTTGCACACCTGGCATCACCATGGGGCACTCATTTGTGAACTGTAATTCCTGGCAGCTAAGGGAGCAGAATAAAAGGTCGTTGGAAGATCTGGGTCTTGCCCTTCCTTCGACTCAGCCACCTCTGCTGGAGACGGGTGCTGCTCCCGTGGGAACCAGGGGCCCATGCCATCCCCCACTGCTGTGCCAGGCCCTCTGCCTGCCCTGCCCTCTACCTGGCACCGAGATCCTGGAGAGGGCCTCAGGCTGGCTCAACGTGTCCACCTTGACGTGCCGGAACGCCTTGCACACGGGGCTCTGCAGGTGCCTGCAACCCAGGGGGACACCGGTGAGTCCTTGGGGCTGGGGTCACGGGAACCTTTGGGACAGGAGCTCGGGCTGTGGTCCAATTCTAATTCCGGCTCTGCCCGGGAATGGGGAGTCGGGGGGAGGCTTAAACACCAGCCAGCCAACCTTGGGGCTCAGAGCCACCACTTGAACGTAAGAAAGCGGGGGCTCTGGAGAGTGAATGGCAGGTTTGGGGGCAGAACCGCCTGTTTCTTGCCTCCCAGGGAGCGTCCTTAATGAAGTAACTTACTTTCTGGATTTTTATCCCTCGGGACAGCAGTTTTCAAACAGAAGGGGCCTTGGCCTCAGCTCTCAGGGCCAGGAACCTGGATTCAGAGCCCAGCTGAGTGGGATAAGGGGGTCACACCCCATGCTGAGAAATGCTGTCTCCCACTGGCTTACGGGCACGCATCAGCCAATGAGACCCGCATTCTGGGGGGTGGATGCTGCTGGAAACTGGGCTCATTATTACCTTCCCCTGTCTTTCCCCTTCAGCCCCCCTTCCCAGGATATCTGGGACACGTGCTGGGGGGCCAGGGCGGCTCTACCTCTCCGCATCCCCTCACCTAACCAACTGCTGCGGGCCTGCTGCCAGAGGGCATGGTCATGCTTACCTCTTCCATGCCTCCTCCGTCTCCCAGAACTCGTAGACCACGAAGGTGAAGCCATCCGACAGCCTCACGGCGGCGATGCTGCAAGGCGTGAGGAGAAGCCAGAGTCAGTGGACTTGCCTGGGCCTCCACGGGCCTGGCCCCTCTGGAACCATGTCCTCCCCTTGCCCTCAAACGAGCCCGGACTGGGTGTCCCCAGAGCTAGGCTACAGGATACCCTAAGACTCTGGAAATGCGAGACTGGCAGAAGCTGGGGCATCGAGGGGTGTTCCAAGACAGGCAGCCAGCTTGTCACCACCCTGAGGCCGCTCTCCATAATGCTGCTGCCTTTCTGACTGGAACAACCCAGAGCCTTCAGGACCAGCCATCTAGTCTGATTGATTCCCACCACCCAGAGTAAGACCTGGCCCCACAGAGTGGCCAAAACGTGTTTGTTGAATGAATTATAATGAAATGTCATTTTGAAGGCTTAATATTTATTTCTTCCGGCCACACTCTCTTTCATGACCATCACCTCATTTAACCCTTAAAACAATCCTGTGAGTCAGAATTAGCCCAACCGAGGCTGAGGGAGGGCCCTGCCCTGGGTCAGTGGTCCTGCAGGCCAGGTACCACGTCACTCCTGCATTACCTGTGTGACAGCGGCAGACCACTCACCTCGTTTTAAATAGGACTAGTGCTACCTGGATGGGGAGGATGCAAGGGGAGGCTTCCAAGCATGTGGCCGGCCTGGGCGGACGGCGGGCTGACCTCCAAGATTACATTATTTCTAACACTGCCCGTTCTGGCCTCCTGCCTGATCTCCTGGCTGCTTCTCTTTTTCAGATGTTCAGCAGAACAGAATCCCCGAACATTCTTCGAGGAGGAGAATTCTGTCATGGGTGGCATCTGCTGTATAATTACAGGCAATTCCAGGTTTTGCCACCCAGGATAGAAGTGGGGAAACAAGGCTGCTAATAGTATCATTAGTTCATTATGCTCCAGCTAAAATTACACGTGGAGCTATAGGTCTGTAATTCAAAGAGAGGACTGGGGACACGGGTGGCCCACTAATCAGAGAGAACCACGGCCCTTCATCAGATTCAGAGGTGCTGCCTCTGGGCCTCCCTCTCTGTTACAGAGATCATGAGAGCAATTTGGTGCATCTAAGTTTGGCTACTGCAGCAAGATGAGAGCAATCATGGTGATTGCATGTGTTTAGCTGACGATGCACTGATGGTTTTATTTGGAGGGGTGCCTCTGGATGGGCAGGAAGATGCAGGCAGGCAGGCTGGGGGTATAGGGAGGACACAGAGTGTCAGGCCCTACTATGTGCCACCTGTGTGCACAGGAGGGGCGGTTAGGCCTCACTGCTCTACCCCACTCCGCCCTACCCAGCCCTGGGCCGCCTTCTCCTGCCACCTTCCCTCCTGCAGTGAGCACGCTGCTTCTGAGGCTTGAGGTGCCATCTGCATGCCCACCACTCCCAGCCCGCCCTCTCCCAGCATCTCCTCACTCCTACAATGGCACTTCAACGGGCACCTCAAATTTCATGTGACCCAAATGGCCTGCGTGACTCCCCCATACCAAAACACCTGACCTCCCTGACTCCTCTAGCTTCTAGCAAGTTTCTGAAGCCAGAGAATCTCAGATTCTGCCTTGCCTCCCCTTTCCACACCCCTTCTCCCAAACACTGGCAAATTCCATCAACTGTACTCCAGAACGGCTCCCAGCTCTGCCCAGGTTGCACCAAAGCCACACCCCCTCCCTGGGTGACTGCAGGGCTTCTCCCTGGTCACCCTTCTGCACACAAAGGAGACCACACCGTGTCTCCGCCTGCTTATACATCTCTAACACAGTCCATCGTACTCCAAATGAGCAGGGCAGAGGTGAGTGGGTCCTGCCTGCCACCCCTGGCCCTCGCCTCCCTGGTCACTTTGTCCAGACACACCAGCAACGTGCTTTTTCTCAAACATGGCACCCTGGCTACCACCCCAGGTCTCGGCACCAGCTGATCCCCACCCAGACTGCTCTTGCTCAGACTCTGCAGTCTAGGGGCTCAGCACTCAGGCCTCAGTGCACATGGAGCCCCTCCCCAAAGCCCCATCCGTGGAGGACCCTGCTTCCTGGCCTCCACAGCACCCATCACCATTCAGAATCCCCCTTCTTTGGCTACCTGTCTAAGCCACCTAGAATAAACGTCCAGCAAGAACAGCCACCTAATTCATGGCTGTATCCCTGGGGCCTGGCCCCCAGCAGGCCCTGGGAACAGGGTGACGGCACAGTGCTCTCAAGGTGGAAAAAGTGAGCCAGAGGCTGTAGCTACTGTCCTGGGCATGGATGGGCAGGCCTGAAACGGGGAGGGGAGAGGGTCTGGCTGCTTATGTCATCAGGCCTCTGGTGCCACCCCAGCAAGGGTGAGGGCTGTCATTTTTTGTGGCTCACTCAGTCGTGGCCATGGCCATCTAGCTCAGCTCTGCCAAGGGACCTGTGCAGCACGGACCAGGGGTGAGGCCCCCAGGGGCAGCCACACAGTAAGAGTGGTGGCTGACACTGAGCAAGCACTGACTAAGCACCAGGCACTGGCCTAAGTAAGCCATTCACATTCATTATTCTGTCTATGCCTCCAACAACCCCAGGGAATGGGTCCAGTCCGTGGTCCCACTCTACAGATGAGTAAGCTGAGGTTGGAGACAGGAAGTCACTCGCCCTATTTGCACAGTGGAGAAGAGCCTGAGCTAGGACTGGAACCCCACTCTCCTAATTGTCTTTCTAGGTGCTTCCCTGGGGTGTAGGTCGTGCTCAGGGGTGAGACTGGTCCTACCCTGTCCTCCACCCCCAGACAGAGCTCCCTGCCACCACCCCACCCAGCCCAGAAGCTTACTCACTGGAAGCAGTTCCTGGCTCCGGCAGTGCCCCGCAGGTACTGTCGCAGGGAATCCAGGAACTCACTCAGCTGCTCAGGATACACAACCATCTCCTGCCGGACCAGCTGCAGATGCTGTGGGGCCACAGGGCGAGTGAGCAGGGGTGCCGGCAATCCTAGCATCCAGCCACACCTCGGGGGCCCTGACAGCCTTCTCCTCCTGCAGGACCCCACTCAGCCCCAGGGGCACAGCTCAAGACCCAGCATCCCCAGACCTCCCTTCAGAGAGGACACAATAATTTGGTCAAAATAAAATCCCAAAAAGCCCACATGCACAAAAACATTTTGTTCTTACACATAAAAACTGGCTAAAAAAGAACTAAAAGTTAAAAAGCCAAATGCAGGAAGTAGTCCCACAAATGCTGAAAAACAGACAAGGGTGTTTAAAGAGGCTCTACAGGCGTCCGGAGCTGTATGCAAGGCCTCCAGGTTCAAGATACAACAAAACAGTGATCTGCAAAATTAGTTTCTGATGGGGCGGCCGGATGGCTCAGTTGGTTAGAGTGTGAGCTCTGAAAAACAGGGTTGCCGGTTCGATTCCCACATGGGCCAGTAAGCTGCGCCCTCCACAACTAGATTGAAGACAACGAGCTGCTGCTGAGCTGCTGGAGGGGCGGCCGGATGGCTCAGTTGGTTAGAGCACGAATCTCAACAACAAGGTTGCCAGTTCAATTCCCGCATGGGATGGTGGGCTGCACCCCCTCCAACTAAAGATTGAAAACGGCTACTGGACTTGGAGCTGAGCTGCGCCCTCTACAACTCGATTGAAGGACAACAACTTGGAGCTGATGGGCCCTGGAGAAACACACTGTTCCCCAATATTCCCCAATAAAAAAATCAAAAAACAAACATTAGTTTCTGATCAAACCAGTGTTTTAACGTCACCATCCTGTTAATTACTTTGCTCCAGGCCAAACTTTGTGATCAAAGCCCTGATGTCTCAAAGAACACCCCTGGGAGAGGCAGGTGACTGAGTGCTGGGGCTGCATATCCCCTCCCGGTGGTCCCTGGGAGCAGGGTCGCAGGGCCACTGAGCCACCTGCATCCCGAGGCCTGGCTCAGGCAGGGATGGGCCCGCAGAAGAGGGAAAAGGAGGCCTCAGGGGAGGGGTCCTCACCACGTTGGTTCCTTCTTCATCTGAGAGGCGTTGCTGCAAGTCAAACCAGAGGGTCTGAAACGGCAAGGCACACAACGTGATGCTGGGGACAAAGGCTACCTCTGCCAGGGAGACCTCTGGGACTGCCACAGAGCTCCGGCCCCTCCACCCCAAGGTCCCAGGGGCTCTGGGGGCTTCCAGGGGCCAGGCCTTCCTGGACAGGGCTCAGTCCACCCTCCATGCCCAGTGCTGGCTCCCAGGGGACCCAGGAAGCCAGGCTGGGAGACCAACCATAGGAAGTGGCAGAGATCCCTCCTGGCCCTGACATCTGGGGGCACTGGAAGCCACAGAGACCAAGCAAACCTACTGCAGAGGGTACAAAGGAAGCTCCATGTTGCTGGGGGTTGGAGGTTTGGGGAAAGGCAGCAATGAGGACTCATGAATCCTGAATCCAGCATGCTATTTTTTTGCCACAACTGCTAACAACCCTGCGATTCCCCATCAACTTACAAATCACCCCCAATCTCAACCCCTGGTGCCCATAAATCAAATGGTTTGAATAGGGTGGTCTGTTCTCACTGGCCTTCCATAGGCCCTGGGCTAAAGCTTTACAAATACATTAACTTTCCAGAAACCTGAGGTGGAGGCTACCCCACTGTTAAGTTCCAGGAAAGCAGGACCCCTGTGCATGCTGCTTGCGACCACATGCTGGTAACTAGAACAGGGCCCAGAATCTCACAGATGCTCAGTGGGCACTGTCTCATTGTGGGGACAGAGAACCAGAAAGCAGTTTCCAGGCTCTCGGCCTCACATAGAAAGGTGCTGGCTCAGGTAGTAAATGGCCATCAACTGTGATTGGATGGCCATCAGCTGTGGCTAGTTGGCCGTCAGCTGTAACCAGTGAGCCATTGGCCACTAATATAACTGCTGTGGCTACGCTAGCAGCAAATGGGTGCTAGCAAGAAGATGGTGGCTGAGCTAACAAGAGCGGATTGCAGAGAGGCGGATGCCGCCAACGAGAATATAGTGATATAACTCCCCTACTTATGGCTCCGTGGGTGTTCCTTTTTGGCCTCACCATGTCCTGCGTTCTCTTGTGGGGAGCGGGAGCAGAGACCCCGCCGGATGCCCTGCATGACAAATGGCGCAGCGAGCAGGGTCTCCCACACGACACTCATAGCAAAGGATCCTGGGCTCCAAAGGCCACAAAAGCTGGTTAAGTGTTGAGCCTGGGTTTGAACCTGGGGCCTCTCTCCTCCTGACACACAGAATCATGAGTGTTCTTCCTTCAACTTGGGCACCCCCCCCCCCCCATCCACCATCCCTGAGGACAGCCTGTGTGTCTGGCGAAATTGCACACCCAGGTCTTCCTCACGCAAGCACATCAGCTGTTTTTTAAGGAAAACAGCAGCAGGTGTGTGCATCGGTGACCTGTGCTGTCTCCACCTTGAAATTCTTAATGTTTAAACAAGGGGCCCTGCAGGCTCATTTTGCGCGGGACCCTGTACATTAAACAGCCGATCTTAGGGAAGGTACTGACATTTTGGGGATACAAGGTGCCCATGGTATAAACGTGCTTTGTAGGTGGCCAAGGTGTGCCTACTAGAGGCAAGTCTCTTTCCATTGTTTTACAAGGGGTAGGTAGGCTACCGGAGGGCAGGGGCTGCAACTGGTTCCCATCTTCTCCTGGCTGGCAGGGACACTTGAGGATGAGGGGACGGGTGGGAAAGGGAGGCACGGTGGCACCTATGTCTGCTCTACCCTCTCCCAGCCTGGCGGACCCAGCTTTCCAGGTTCTAGGCCCAGGAAGGGCTCAGGTGGGCCCACGGAGGGCAGGGCCCGGAGCTAGACCTGGATTGGCCCCTGCTCGCGCCCTGGGCCAATCAGAGGCTGGCAAGAAGGGATCCGCCCTGTTTCCAGGACGCCCAGGTACTCCAGTTTCTAGCCAGCTGGTTGTTAAGGCGACTGGGGCACTAAAAATAAACTTCAAAGAGCCTCCCTCTGGAGGCGCCTGTGGAGTTGTTATGACAACCGGGCCACAGGGTCCAGAGAGCCGCTCCTACTCAGCAGCCGGCTCTAAACAGGGGTGGGGGGGGGGGGGTATGGGGAAACCCACCTTGGCCTCAGCCCTGCAGATGAGATTGCTGTCGCCTCCCTGTAACTCCCCTCCAATTCGCTGCCTTGGTCTTCCCCTGCCCCCACGAATCCCTAAGAACTAAACCCAAAACCCATCACAAAGTACTTTTTATTTTTGCCCTTTAGCAAAAGATGTAAGAAATTCAGAAAAGTTGGGGAAATGTAAAATCGCTGCCACTCAGGGCTCTGTGCTACCTGCTGTCTTAGTTTACTTAGGGAGATGGCTAGGATGTGCGCATCTGTAGGTCTGGGCACCAGACTGTCTAACACTAATTGCTAACATTGCTAATTAAATGCTAACTACATAGCAGACTCTGTGCTAAGCCATTAAGACATCGTTTTATTTACTCCTCACAACAACCCTGTGAGGGGTGATTCTGATTATTTTCTCTGTGTTAGAGGAGGAATCTGAGGCTCAGAGACGGTAAGTTACTGGCCCAAGGTCACACTGCTGTGAAGTGGATCAGCCAGGATTCCAATAGGGTAGTCTGATACCGGAGCCCATTGGTAAACTTTAAGGCAACCTGCATTTCTTCCAAGAAATGGTCATTGTTGTGGGCTGAACTGTGTCTTCCCCAAATTGAAGGACTAACCCTTAGTGGAAGGTCCAATCCCCAGTACCTCAGAATGTGACTATATTTGGGGATAGAGCCTTTGAAGAGATATTTTAGTTAAAATAAGGTCACATAGGTGCCCCCTGATCCAATGACTGGTGTCCTTGTAAGAGACGATCAGGACATAGAGGGAACACCCTATGAGGACACAGGGAGAAGACAGCCTACAAGCCAAGGAGACAGGCCGCAGAAGAAAGCAGCCCCACCCATGTCCTGATTTTAGACTTCTGTTTCCCTGAAAATAAGACCTAGCCGGACCATCAGCTCTAATGAGTCTTTGGGAGCAAAAACTAATATAAGACCCGGTATTATATATTATATATTATATTATATAACATTATATAAGACCCAATCTTATAGTAAAATAAGACTGGCTTTATATTAATGTTTGCTCCAAAAGACGCATTAGAGCTGATGGTACAGCTAGGTCTTATTTTCAGGGAAACACAGTAGCCTTCAGCTGTGAGACAATAAACACCTGTTGTTTAAGCCCCAGCCTGTAGTATGTGGTCATGGCAACCCTGGGAGACTGATACAGCTGTGCTGTACCTACTGAGTCATGACACGTTCTCTGACAATGTGATTTTGTAAAAGCTGAGTCACTTCCTATCACCTGTGGAGGCACCATATTGTATGTAAAAGATTGTACACCGCTGGTCACTCAGATTGTTACTGACCTTTCCTGGGATGTCACCATCCCTCCTCCATGCTGTCTCGGCTCCACCTGCCCAAGCTGCCTTAAAGCCTCCTTGAAGCTCTGTCCCCTTGCCATCCGTGGCTCTGCTGACTACTATCTACTTGAGACGCCCCTCCTCACTGCCCGTTAACCCCGCCACAGCTCCTCCTTACCCCAGGGACCTCTCCTTGGGCATGAACAATGGACGTATTTCCAGGGTCTGTCCCTATCGTGTTCTGCATTTCCACAATCCACTGGGCGATGACTTCCCAAGGCTCCCTGACTTCTGTCCCAAACTCCTGTCCTAACTCTGCCCTCCCTGGGGATCTGGGGAGAGTGGAGGGATAGAGGTGAGGGCTCAGTGACCTTACCTTGTTTTCCAGCCGTCCTATCAGCTCTGCCAAACGGCTGATCTGGGCTTCCAGGCCCTCCTCCTTGGGGTCTGAAATGACTTGGAAAGAGCGACAGAGATGCCTGTGGTGGGCAGGGCCAGGCCTGGGGGAGGGGAGCTCCCAACCTCCCCAGGGGCCCAGATCTGCCCCCAGCCCTCCTAGTTCCAGTCCCACTCAGAGGCCCCATCTGGGCCACTGGCAGATTCCTCCCAGGACCCCAACCCAGTGCCCACCCCTGCCCCTCACCCTGGGCCACCCCACTCTCTCACCAGAAGGTAGGCTCTTCTCTTGTTCTGTGGTCATGAGCTTGTGGTTGGGGGCGTACGGGGGAGTGGGGCTTCCATACCAGGTCTCCACCATGCCGTGGCCGGGTGTGCTGTGGTTCTGTCTACAACATGAGTGGGGGGAACCCACACACTATGAGGGAGGCTGTAGAACCCTGACCACTTTCAGCAGCTTTGACAAACATTAAGCACTGACTGTGGGCTGAAACGGAGGTGGAGACCATCCCTGTGAAGGGAGCCTTGCGGCCTTTGTTTCCCAGAGTAGGAAACAAGGCCCACAGGCAGGCCACTTGGCCAAGACCACGGAGCTAGTGGGGCTGAGTCAGGATGGGAACTCAACCGCATTCTAGAACTCCACAACCCAGGGCCAGTTCCCTGGAGGTTCATGTCCAGGTCCCTGCCCCCAACCCAGTGGCTCACAGCTTCCCTCCCCACTCCCTGCCGGCCGCACTAGGAGCCAGTTTGCTGTTTGCGGGGTGGGGGGCGCTGGGTTTGTCCTCTCCCTGAAAAATGGATCCCTGAGACATGGTTGAGAGGAGGCATGTAACAGGACAGTGAAATCTGTGATCCTGACCTCAGCCAGGCCCTAGAGAGAGGGGCCAGGTGCCATCTCCTGTCCCCGTACTGCCCCCCTGCCCTGCATACTGACATGCCCTGAGACGCACTCACAGGTCACCAAGCACTATGCCTGGCACCATAGTAGGGACTCTACCAATGCTTGGTGAATGTGTGACCACAAGTACAAAGGGATGCTGGAAAACTCACCACAGGCACTCCACTGTGAACTAACACGTGTGTCCACATACCGCACACGCACGCTCCCGTGTGCATGGCCAGCACGCCCTGTGCCCAGCCCTTTGGGCAGCACTGCTTTTGTGCATCTGAAAGCTCATAAGCCTTCCCCCTGTGCAGAAGGGCAAGCACGACGCCCCCACCGTACTGGAAAGGCTGTCAGAGTCTCTGAGGTGTCAATCCTGGCGGGAAGCAACAGGAGTCCCTTGGGCAGCAGGGTTTGAACCAGCTGTTGGTGCCTGGAACACGACATCCTTGTGACTAGGAAACAGGATGTCCTAAGGGGACTCGAAGCCAGGAGCCAACATAGTTGAGGTCTGAGGCGGTTTGAGGTGGGAGTGTGTGTGGAGCAGACATGTTTCTCCTCTGCGACGTGCCACCCCTGCCACCAATGTTCCAAAGTCAGGTCCCGGGGTGGGGGTGGGTGGTGTAACAGCTAACATGTAATGGAACGGGCCAAGTGCAGGAAATCAGCTACGAAAATCATGCAGCAGTCTTATCTCTGTCTTATCTTAGTCTATGGCAGGCTAAGAATGGCAAGTTTTTACTTAAAATAGTGACAAAAAGGAAGGAAATCTCAGGGTCCGCTTCTAGAACTGTGGCTGTTAACTTGGCGGACGCTGAGAATTACAAGACTGGTCACGGATGCAAGGCTCAGCTCCCAGGGACCCTAACCCAGTGGACATGGCCTGGGGTCCAGGGGTCTATATTTTTCATTTCCCAGGTGATTTGGCTGCAGGTGCTCAGAGCAAACACATTCCGGGAACAGTATCATTGAGCAGCTTTGCAATCACATCGAACTGGGACCAGCCCCTCAACCAAATCACATGCACTCAAACCCCCACCCCCATAGCAACCGACATCATGACATGCCAGACCTCTGCCTGGGGAACCCGCAGCCACACACAGAAATTCAAGGCTCAGTAACGCTTGGGCCCAGACACCTGAATCTTGCTCCCATCTATCTGTATTTCTTTATATCCCCTTATGCCAGGCACATCGGCTGTTCTGGAAAGAACAGGCCAAGAGAAGTTTGTCTCAACTTGGGGCAGTAAATGCGAGGGCTCGTGGCCCCCCAGAACTGGCACTACTGAGCCAGAGAAGTACTCCCCTCTAGACACCAGTCTTGCTGCCCCCACACAGCACCCCCCAGCAAAGGGTGGGGGACCCGAGGTGCTTTTCCATGGCTTTGAGGACACGCAAACAAGGCGTTAAATAACACTAACTAAGCCTGTGAGACAATCACTCCATTGCACTTCTCTTTCAATCCCGAGGGAGTCGGATTTGGTGCTACTCTGTCTTCAATGCCTCTCTATGATCTCCCAGTCTCTTTCTAGCAAAGAGGGAGCAGCCTGCAGGCAACCGCAGGTGCTTAGTTTTACAGCTACTTCATGATGGCACAGGAGGCTTGTTTTCCCATTGTGGTAACCACATGCAGCTTCCAAAATTTACTTCCAGCTTCCAAAAATGAGTGAGCAGTATGGGGATGGGGCAACACTGATGAACGTCTAGGAGATAATCAATCGTAACTGTATGGATGGATGTATTGTATGTGTGTAGTGCACGCACACCGGGCATTCTTCTAGGCATAGATGATCTCATTCAATCTGCACAATCACTGAGGAGGTAGGTATATAATTGTCCCCATTGTGCAGTTGAGGAAACAGGGGCACAGAGAGGTGCAGCAACTTGCCCTAGGTCGCCCAGCTCTCAAGTTCACAAACGTCCCTACCAAGCAGTAAGTTGGCACATGTGCGTGTGTGGCATACCCCCATGTGACCCTACAAAGTCCTCCAGACACACCGGATCTGGCTGGTCTGCTGTTCAATGGCCTCCACGGCACTCTCGACAGAGCTCAGCAGTGACTGGATCTGATTGGCTGTCTCCTTCAGGAGGAAGCGGGTCACAAACTGGTCCACGTTGCTCCCGCCCTCATAGACCTGTGAAGAGAAGAGAAGGGCACAAAGAGGGAAGGGGTTGGGGAGGGAACTTGGGGTAGCGTCTGGCACAGGGTTTGGGGGGACACTGGAGTCGGTGTCTTTGCCTTGCTATGGGAAGGGGGACCCCACTCCACTGCCTTCTGTATCTTAGAGGCTAGGCAGGGGCTGTGGACTCAGAGCCCAAGGTTCGAAGCCTGGCTTTACCACTTACTAGCTCTATGATCTCTGTGGCTATACTAGGAGTTACTGCAGTATCTATCGCATAAGGTCATAGTGAGGATTAAATGACAAAATGTATATAAAACACTCCCACAGTGCCTGTCACATAGCAAATACTCAATACACAGTAGCTGTTGTGATAAAGATGATGGTGGTGGTGGTGGTGATGACGATAACAAAGGTGGTGGTAAAGATGGTGATGACAGTGGTGATGGTGACAGTGACGATGATGGTGGTGATACGATGGTGGTGATGATGGTAATTAGTGGTGGTGTTCTTGGTGTTGTTGTTGACAGGGATAAAGTATTAGGGGAGAAGAGTTCACCTCTTTTGCCCCATTCCTCCTCCAAGGAGGATTCTTTGGGCCCCTGGGCCTTCACGCTGCTACTCAGAGAAATGATAAAAGAGAATCAAAAGCAGCCAGAGAGCTTAAACTGGCTCCCCAAGGAGAGTGCTTGAGACTCAGGCCTCATAGGAAAGGGCGAGAGGGGAATCTGGGGGGAAACTGAGGGAGGGAGACTTACAGACCATGAAGAGAGAAACTCCAGAGAAAAGACGGATGAAGAGGGTTTTCTACGAGTTTCGCTCTGTGATGTGAGACAGAATTTCCCCTTTTGTCAAGATACCGCAGCAAAGAGATTTCTTAGGGTTTCTGGATCCAACTGAATTCCTTTTGGTTGCAAAAAACTTTACATTGGAAGGGAGAAGGCTCTGGTGTGGCCAGGTCACTTGAGGATGAGAGCAAAACGACACTGTGTTGGGAGAGGCAGGTCCTGCAAACCCTGTGCTGGTCTCCTGGCCTCTTCTGCCAAGAGCTGACTTTCCAGAGCCACCTGCCCCAGAGAACCTTGGAATTCTGCCTAGTTTCTGGCAAGGCAAGGGAACACAGGGCTCTCTCAAGGAAAGCAAATTAAACCATCCATCACTTCTGACTGGGAATTAATTAACAATAATTGCACAATGGGAAACATGGCTAGAGACAGACGGAGAAATGGAGGCAGGGGTGGGGAGCAGGGAAAGAGGGACAGGGGTGAAGAGAGGCCAAAAGGAGAGGCACACACAGACGGGCAGGTGTCACCATCCTGTGCCGACTACCAGGCACACTGGAAAGCGGCCCCGACAGAGATTGAATTTGTGGCAGAGAGGATGTGAGTTTCTGGTAGCCTAATGTACTGTAATTATCGATTATCCTCCCTAGCAGACAACCAAACTAACACACAATCTGGTGGTCAATGGGCTCTGGACAAATGAATGGCCAAAAATGAACAAGAAGACATAACCTGGTAAAAAATGTAAACACAAAGAGAAAGGCTGCTAGAAGCCATCAAGCAGAAAAATGAGCTGAAGTGAGTTTGTTAAAGAGCACTCAGATCAGTAATTTGAGGGTGTGTCTGGTCACGGGTCAATAAGTGTAACTTATTACTTGAATTCCAAAAAGACAAGTTATTTTCAAAGGAGTGAGAATGCAGCTTTTACAGATTTCTCCTCTGCCAGAGTCAATGCTTTAGCTGAGAGACCAGCTACACAGATTCCAGAGGAAGAGGTTCAGGTCTAGGAATTTTGCATCACGTGGACAAATTACTCATCTGCAGGACAACAGGGAGACACTCAGAAATCGGCAAATCTACGACATTTTACCAGATGATCACCTTTCTTGCAAAGAATGCCTAGGAATGTCTCCCAAATCATCTAGGGCTGAATCAGAGAGAGACTTCTTGAATAGGGAAGTAGTGAATGAGCTGGTGATCACCCTGAAAATTAAGCATTAAGGCTACAGAAGTCAGGAAACAAAAACATTAACCACTAATCCTCAACATTTAATTACATTGGATTAAGTTCCTAAGGAGTGTGAAAGTATGGGGGAAATGGCCCAACATCTAAAAATTCCTTTAATTCCACAGAAGGGACTAGGAAGTGTTTTTATTAGCTAGGTCTAAAAATAGGATTACAAATGTTAACAGCATATGTTTTAGAAGTCACTAGCGAAATGAAAATTAGAATGTTCACCTTTGAAATCACTCTCAGTGCTATAGACAAAGACCCATCAGAAGATAAAATGTCAGAGACGAAGAAGCGTAAAAACACAGGGAGCATAAAAGATGCTGACAGCAGTCAGACCAAATAGATCATAACAATAAAGAAGAGCAGCCTATATTCCCCCACGTAAAGATGCAATCCCAGATTTGATTAAAGGAGACCCAGCTGGAGGCACATCTAAACCAAGGCAGCGCCAAAGGACTGACAAAGAAAAGTCTGTGCAAAGATTCCGCAACCAAATTTGATCAAGGACAAACTGCAATATCCCTATCACGGTAGAATATAAATGTGAAAGTATCACACAAGAAGGGGAAGAACATAATGACGAAAGGCATAATGCGTAAGGACATAACATTATTAAATCTCCGTGCAGTGGGAGAAGACATTACGAAACACGGCTATAGGGATTCAGATGGATACAAGCAACCCCGGAAAGCAATTTCCCCTTCTATCATGAGCGTCACGCTGCTCTTATTCTTTGACCCAGTAATTCTCCACTTTTGATAATCTATCCTTAAGAAATCACGCAAAATGCGGACAGATATTTATGTCCCAATATTATTCAGAATAGCAAAAACCTGGAAATCTAATCTAATATGCCCCCAGAACACAGATAGTAAGTAAATTTAAATAAGAATACTTAAACTGATGCTTCCAAACTGTTTTAATAACATGGGGAAGGTATCTGTTGAAATCTTAGGGGGGGGGGTGAAGCAGACAATACATTTTTGTACACAGCACAATATTAAATATAGTAAAGAAATACACATAAAAAAGGTTCGAAGGTAATAAACTAAAATGTTGATAGTAGTTAGGGAGAGTGTGAATTAGAAGCGATTTGACATTTTTCTTTATACTTTTCTCTTCCTAAATTTTACATAGTGAACATGTACCATTTATATAATAAAAATATTATAAGAAAGGCTCTATAGGTATCAAACAACATGGTTAAAAATATAGAAAGGAAAAAAACATTAAGATACAAAGATAAAATGACAAAACAATTTAATGTGAGAAATTAGCTCATCATTGCCCCATAGGGCAGTGGGCACCAGGACGTACACACAGGGATACCACAGGCACTGTCAGGAAAAAGTGTGGAAGTCTTTAAAATGGGCAAAAATGATTACTGGATTTGTCTAGTATACCCTTCTGGTTCATCTACGGTATGTCTTTCCTTGTGTTGGAGCTACTTTTAAAACTCTAAGTTGTAAAAAAAACCCAAAAACTGACAATAATGCAAATAATTCTCATCTACAGAAATGCATATGAATTTTGTCTGGCAGAATTCAATGGACAGTGACCAATTTTGCATTTACTCACAAATTCATTTCAAAATTCCTGGTTGCCTATACCTGGAGTGTGTTCTTTGAATTTTCCAGTTGTCACATCCTCCTGTTCTCACATTAATGAATTGAGTTAAGTATGGCCTTTGACATGTGTGCATTTTATACTTTTCTACACAAGACATGATTTTACCGTTTTACAAAGTTGTCTTTCAACAGCATAGATTTCATAACAAAGAAAGGATAGCTATTTTAAAATTTTACTCTTGGAAAGTAAGATCGCCATCTTCTCAAGCATCCATGAGATAGGTATAAAAACAAATCAAATAATATGTAATGAAGAAATTGCAACACATTCAAAAATATACAGTGGAAACCTCACTGGTCATTCTGTTTCATCCAAACATCACAACATGAGAAATGAGTGAGGACATAGGCTATTAGAAAAACCGAGAGTGAAACTACTATATATTAAAATCTATGGTTGTAGTGAAAATATCATTCAAAGGTAAATGTTTTAAAATTTCAAAATGTATGATCAAAAACATCTGAGCATTCTATTTCACATATGAAAAAGAATAGCAACAACAAACCTAAGGAAATAGGAGGAAGAAAATAATAATGATAAAAATTATAAATACATTGTGAAAAACTGAAAAAAACATTGTGAAATTTAAATAAATGTGTCGGGGCAGGTTATTAAAAACATCTAATTGGAATGGGTACAACTCAGTCAAATATAAGTTTTTAAAATGTAGCAAAACAGGATGAAAATTAAAACAAGAACCGAGCTATAAAGCAGATGTTTTCTTGAACTTAATCTGCATTAAGTGCCTGGTTTGTGTTAATGTCTTAGATTTTTAAAAAAAATCGTAAGAACATACTATGCATAATTGATCATACAACTGACCATGTCCATGATAGTTACATTTAAAACTATATTAAAAATGGACACAAAAAGTAAAACACTTAAGTAAAACTAGGATTGACCTTAAAGTAACTATTAAGATAATCCCCATCTATTTAGTACCTTGACCCAAGCCTCAGTGGTTCACACACAGAAAATATTCAAAACCACCTATAATTCATTACCAAACTATCATTACTTCTCAACTCCTGATAAAGATAGAGGTAAAAAGCTCAGCTAGTGACAAGGATTCAGCAATGCGGTGCAAGAAAAATGCACCAATTCGGGTTTATCACAGGAAGCTAATAATAGACTCCATCAATAGCTTAAGAAGAATCTTATGATCATTTTTAAATGACCAAAAAGGCATTTGAAAAAAATTCGCTACCACCTCCGAAGACAAAATTGAACAACAGGAATGCAAAAATAATTTTTTTAACAGGCTGAAGAGGATTCTAAAGTAAGAGCTGGTATTAATGTTATAATTAGTGGAAAAATAGTAGAGAGAAACAGTTGAAAATCAGGAGCAAAGCAAAGATGCCTGACTTAGCACCATTTTAATGTTTTAGGATTTGGGGGAGATGCAAGAGGACACAGCAGAGAAATAGAGGGATCACATATCAGAAATAAAGACGAGAACTACAGTCAGTCACAACTGATGCTATGACTAAATGTCAACAACAGCAAACGAGTCAACTAGTAGCAATGGATGTAAGAGATAGATTTGAAATAATCAATGAGCTGCATTTCTACAAAGCAAAGGTGGTTAGAAAATACGCGAGAAAAAGAGATGTCCGTCTGCAGCAACCTACCATCACCTCCACCACTAAAAATGCACCAATGGCTGCACTCACTGAACGTCACATGTGCATGATTTCTGAGAGCAAAATCTCCAGAACTGGTAGAAGTTAAAATCCTCTCCTGGATGGAGAATTAGGTCACATCTCTGAACAGTTAGAACCAAAGACCAAGGAGCCACTATGGATGTTATCAACAGCTCAAGACAACACTGCTGAGAAGTGGCCCCATTCGCAGATGAGAAAACTGAGGCTCATGGAGAGAGTTTCAATCGTGAGGAGTCCCATGTGGACGTATGGTAAGCCTCACACAGCCTGTCAGGAGCGGAGCCAGGGCTGACACCCTTGTCTGGGTGACTGGAGTTCTAGAGCCTGGGGTCTTTCCATGCTCCCTTCTAATCCCCCACCCGCCTTGATACTTCCAAATATCACATTGTCTACAAGGATGCACCATGAAAGGGAGCTGGTTTTATATGTTATTAAAATAGACTTTAACCTAACAAGACTCAAAATAGCATGATGCTGGGACAGAAATGGGAATGTGGGCAGTGGGGGCTCAGGGTTAGGCCCAGCTATTTCTGGGTATAGGAAGAAAGGGATGCTCTAATATACCACGTTGCAGTAACTGAGTAGCATTTGAAAAAACGTACAGAATTGGTCTTACCTATGCCTGAGCATACAACAGAATTTAATGATAAGAACTAGTAGTCACGTTTGCTCTGTGCCAGGCCCTGTGCTAAGCAGTTTAGAGACCTTACTTCATTCAGTCCTCATAAACACCCTGCAAGGTGAATGCTCCCATTCCACAGACGGAGAAACTGAGGCTAAGAAAGGGAAGTGATAGGCTTGGGGTCCTTCAGCCAGGTCAGACTGACTTTACTGGCTAAGCTTCCTGGCCTCACACCCAGCAGATGGGGCTGGCCTTTCTGAGCTCCCACTGGTTGCTCAAGGTGGCTGGTAGGCTGTAAGTCCTTGGATGTCTAGGTGCCCCTCACAGTGTGGCCTGCTGCCAGCTCCCTCCCTGAGGGCCTTGGTCACTGTGCCCAAGCAACGGCCCCTACTCCTCGCTGATTGACAGACACTGCAGTCACCCCTGGGAAGGCTTGGAGTCCCACGCTGGGCTCCTTACTTCCTGGCAGGTCCCTGATTCAATTTCCCCTCTCATTTCAACCAGCAGGTATGGCTGTCTGGCTATGACTCTGCAGGTTCACCCTTTTGAGCCTCTGTTTTCATATCTATGAAATGGGGGAACTGAGAGTAGCCACCCATGGGACTGTTGTGAGAAACTAGCCATCATAGGTCCTCAGGAAATTTCTTGTGTCTCTTCTCCATGGATGCAGAGAAGGAACACACCCTGCCTACCCTTTCTGCCAGCCCAGTGGGAGTACAGACTCAGAGGCAGGAAACAAAGCTTCGGGGATGGGCTGCTTATGCCCATCCAAGCCATCGTGGAGAAGGCACAATGATACCCAGCCCACGACCTGGCCCCGTCTCCCTGCCTTCTGTCCTCCTTCAGGCCAGAAATGCAAACAAGATGGTGACAGGGCTGCAGGCAGACTTTGGAGCCACATCAGAGACCTCTCTCCAGGACATGAAGTGAGTCCCTGTACTCTGCCCCTCCCAGCATTCCTGATGGTTCCAATGCCCAGCTCAGGGCTCCCTGCCTGGACACGTGTTCTCATACCAGACACCACCCGATCCCGGGTCAAGGTCAGACGTGTGAACTCTCCCCTTCCTGTTTCGTAATCCCTTCCTGTTTCGTAATCCTGCTGCCGAAGGGCATGCGAGCATCAGGTACACACGGGTCCAAGGACCCCGGAGGCCTTGGGGTGCCTGACGCTCCCTTTCCAAGACTCCATCCCAGGACCATGCCCAGTTCTGGGAAAGGGCACCCTCCAAACCAGGCACCAGACACTGGGTGGCAGGGCCATTCATGGAGCTGCTTACTCATGTCACAGTTTACCTCAGCTCCCTGTAAGAGCCCCAAGCAAAGCCCACCCCAGAGCCAGGCACAGCCAACACTCATCATCACAAATCCAGGCACCCTTGGTGAAGGACGCCCCGGAGAACATCTGGAACCAAACCAGCACTCAGGCCTCGCACCCCCATGGGCCACCTACACCCACTGACCTTCTTGGTGTAGCCCATCGCCTTCAGGACAGAGTGATTCAAGGTTTCCAGGGAGGCCAACACGTCCTCATAGTCTCCCATGTGATCCACAAAGTAATCTGGGGGGAAGGGAGGCAAAGGTCAGGGTCATAGGAGGATTCTGGGCCCTCCCACCCATGTCCCCCATTGCCTTTCCCCAGTCCCATCTCCGCCCTCCCCCCACACCCCACTCTTGGTCCCTGCATAGCTGGGCACCTACCACACAGCTCCTTGGTGTCCACATGGCTGCAGAGAGAACGAGGGAGAGGGGGACTCAGAAGCCAGCCTGTGCCATCCCCCCACTCCCGCCCGCCCTCCCTCCCACAGCATGCACCGTGCCATGCAGCTGGTAAAACACCTGCCATGCCTTCTCTCTTCATCCTATGCTGACACCATGGCCCCACTTTACAGGTGAGATTGCAACAGGTAAATGGCACTGTGCCCTCTGAAGAACCAAGGAGGCATCCATGTCTGCATCTGTCTGATCCCATCACCACGGCACCTGCTCCATTTCCTTGCCCAAAGTCTACTGACTGCATGAGCAGATGGGACCAAATACGGGGCTGAGGCAGGGCCCGGGAGAACGGAGGGGAAAGGGCTGGGGGCTGGGGGCTGGGGGCCGGGGCAGGGCTATTGCAGGCTGAAACAAAACACTCACGGTGACAGGCTGCTGCCCCAGGGCATTCTTGCCCATTGGGTCCTGGGACCCAGGCCCTGGGACAGCCCTCCTCGTTTTCACCCCAGCCCAAAGGTCTGCATCCCCATTCCTACAGCGTGGGTGGAGAAGGACCCCGTCCTTCCTTGGAGGAGGCTAAGCCCGAGAATCCCAGCCATGCAGGTGAAGGTGGACATAGCAGCCTCAGAACAGAGACGCAATGGTGAGGTGTGCCAGGGGACCTGAGCGTTTGTGAGGTGCTGAAACCTTCCCTTTCTGGGCCCCAGTTCCCTCGCTGAGAGAAGAGGAGACTAGCCTACATAGTGTGCTCTGTGCTACCCAGGTTCAACAACATGCTTCTGGGGAAAGACTCCCGTGGCCGTGGCCGATTAAATCTGGGTTCAGAGGCTTTGCAAGCTGTCTTGGAGATTCCCCTAACTTGCATCACACAGTAAAAGTTCTGAAAAGTCTTGCGGAAAGGAAGCTGTTTCCCTGAGCTTAAACTAGCCTTTCACCAGTCTTTCTGACTTGTGTGAATTGTTTTGGGCAGAAAGCCTCTTTAGCACACCTAGGAGTGAACGTTTATAGCTCCCATTCTGGGGAATGTTGGAGAAAAAAAATTCTAAAAGAGTTTAATTTTGACTTTCTGCAATGGTGGGTCCACCCTGCTCCCCACTTACATACTCTCATGGTTAAACTCTCAAACCAGCACCTCCTTCTCCCTCCACCCAGCTGGCCTGACACAAAAGGCACCAAAAGAGAATGAATAATCAATGGGCACCTGCCTCAGCCCTTTCAAAGAACCCCCGGGGCTGCAGGGACCTCTCAGAAACCTCCATCTGACTCCAGATACAAAGCCCTTCACTGGAGTCTGCAGCAGGAAGCTGTTTCTTTCAAGTGGCCTTCCAGGGACAGGAGACCTGTTCCACCTGCCCCACCCTGGTCCCCAGACCACACCTCCTAGGACACTCTCAGCCCCGACCTCTGGTCCAGGCCGCCATGGCACTGGGTCCCTTGCAAATGGGCCTGGTGGCAGCTCCTTATCTAGACCATCTCTAGCCTGTCTCAGGGGACCCCAGCTTATCAAATCTGCCCCAAGCAGCCCCCCAGGAACTGTGCCCCTCAACACCAGAGCGGGCCTGAGGAAGGTGACCAGGAGTGGGCTGGAGAAGGGGGCTCATCCTGCTTGGGGAACCCTGGGGAAAGGGAGAGGGTGGAGTTAAGGTTGGGGCAAGTGTGAGTAGAATTTGCACTTGACTTAGGGATGAGTTGGGTCCAGAGTTTCTGGTTGATTCTTAGAGGCAGGTTAGGGTTATGATGGGGTTGAAGAAAAGGTTTAATTAGGTACATTGTTAGAAGAAGGGCTAAGGTTAAGAGGTAGAGCTGGGATTAGTATTTGGTTACAGTTTATAGTTTTAGATGAGAGCCAGTGAAGACCAAGATGGCAGAGTTCATGTGGGGACCAGGAACAAGCACAGCGTGCTGGGTCAGAACTGGGCTGAAAGAGCAGAAGGGTGACCTCCCCGCCAACTTCTCCTTTCACTCTCCTATGTATACCCTGCAAAATCTAGGTCTGCTTAGCCACGTGTGCGCAGAAAAGACCAACTTGCCAATGCAGTGTCCACCTACCCACTCCCGAATCACCCCAGACAGTGGGCCTCTGACTTTGAGATTAGCGAGTTGGGGGATTTCAGGGACCCTGCCCTCCAAGGCAGTGGACAACAGACACTGGCCTGGGGGAGAAGGAAGGTGCCTCCTCCCAGACCCACTGGGCGCCCCAGGTGCTCGAGCAAGCAGGACTCAGCTCACTTGGTGTTGTCCGAGTCGATTGTGTGGAAGAGATCCTCCAGTTCTTTCTCATTGAGGACACCATCTGCAAAGAAGAGCTGGAATTCCTCCAAGGACAACTTCCCATCATCTGCGAGGAAGGGAGGCAGGAGGGAGAGCAGCTGGTGTCTGAGCGACAGGACATCCCCAAACCAGACAGGGCCCAAACTCACAGATAAAGTCCGGTCATCTAACCCCTGCCCGCTCCGCTAATTCCCAAATTAACCAGTAAACTCCAGTTCATAGAGAATCACTAACTCATCCAGCAAATTCCCAAACCAACATATAAATACCTATTTAGAGATAATCCCCAAATCCACAAATACAAGAAGTAGCTAGTCTGCTGGGGCTCACTCTGCATACAGTTAACAAGCGGAGAGCACCTGCCCCGCCAGGCTATCTTCTCCCATCTGATTTGCCTGACCACCTGGGGGTAGGCACTATTTATGGTAGTACCGTGTTTCCCCGAAAATAAGACCTAGCTGCACCATCAGCTCTAATGCGTCTTTTGGAGCAAAAATTAATATAAGACTGAGTATTATTTTATATTAATTATAGTAAATTAATTATACTATATTAATTATGATATATTATACCCGGTCTTATAGTAAAATAAGACCCGGTCTTATATTATAGTGAAATAAAACCAGGTCTTATATTAATTTTTGCTCCAAAAGACGCATTAGAGCTGATGGTGCAGCTAGGTCTTATTTTCAGGGAAACACGGTACCACCCCTGTAAGAGGTAGGGCCAAAGCAGGGCAGTCTGGTGACCATTCTCTCTTGCTTCCAAATGCCCAGATCATCTCCTCACTCTTGAATCATCTCCAAAGCCAGTACCCAGGTCCCGACTTTGGAAGAGGGAGTGTCATGCAGGGTCTCAGCTCCCGCTCCCCACATAAGAACGCAGCACATGGTGAGGCCAAAAAGGAACACCCACGGAGCCATGGATAGGAGAGTCATACCACTATATTCCCCCTGGCGGCTGGGTTGGAGACACAGGAGGCAGGTTCCACACGATGCACAACCCACTGTCTGCTTCTCTGCCAACCAACCAACCCTCCAACACAGCCCTGGCAGTTACATCAGTGGCTAATGGCTAACTGGTTACAGTTGACAGCCATCTTCTACCCGAGCCAGCACCTTTCCACGTGAGGTTGAGAGCCTGGAAACTGCTCTCTGGGACTCTGTCCCCACAGGGAGTGACCCCTCTCTACTCTGTCCCATCCACTTGGGAAACTTTGGGCCCAAACCTTTGCATGGCTGACATGACAGCTGCCAATCATTAGCACAGAGTTCTCACCATGCCACAGATGTGGCCATCAAGATGCCAAACCATGAGAAAAGGAGGTGCCTGTCCTGGGCCAAAAGTGGCCAGCCCTCCTCAGGTCTGGGGGCTATGGTTCTGGGATGGGGAGGGGGTGTGGCTCTGGAAGAGGGGCCCCCACAGCGGATGCATGTCACCTGTCCCACCCACCTTCCCTCCCTTTGTCTTGCCTCTTCTCCCTCTACTTGCAGTCGCCCTGGCAGCAGCACTGCTGGAGAAAGCTCTCACTGGCTGGGGGCACAGGGGCCCTGAGGGAGGGGCTCAGTTCTCAAGCTCCCACACTCAGTTCCTCCCACCTGTGGAGCAAACTCATGAAAGCTGATCTCCAACCCCCTGCAGCCACTGCCCCCCTCAAAGATCTTAGTTTCCTGCTCCTCCTTAAAGGCAGGGAAGAGGGTGGGAGGCAGTGGAGGTCTGGGAGAAGCTCCAGCCCAGGACACTTCAGGGCCCCCCATCCTCTCTACGCAGACCCTCTTCCATTACTTCCAGCCAGTCTGTAATCAAAACCCCTGTGAGCCCACATGGCACCTCTGCGTGGAATAGAAAGAGATGCCCCTTCCTGGTGGTGGTGGTGGTGGGGGGTGTCGCCCAGTGTTAGTGCACATGGGCTCGGAGCAGAGTGCACACTGGATCTGAGGCTCTCCATTCCCTCAGGTAGGTGCCCTTGTGCAGGGCACAATTCGCCCAACCTTTCATGGCGGATCTACTGGAGCCCCGAGTCAAAGTCACTCATATTTTAAAGGCCCTGGAGCTTCTATCTCTGCTCCCAGCAGCTCTGCGGGAACTCAAAGGAGGGCAAAGGGACAAGCTCAGGAGAGGGAGACCCTCACATCTCCACCTGTCTTCTATAGGGCCCCTTCAGGCATAAAGTACCAGAGGCTGGGAGAGAGGAAGAATCGGACCTGTAAGTGCAGGTATATACCTGGGGGCTAGGGGCAACATCCCAGGATGCCTCCAACATCCTGGCCCAGATTTCAGTGTCACAGATGGGGAATAAATTTATAAATTTCAAGAACAAAAGTCCTCCCAGTACATACACACAAAAGACCCAGAAACAAACCCTGAAAAGTATGTGATACCAGCTGTGAAATACGTCAACTCTTAAGTTGTGGCTCTGTACTCTGTGCAAGAGACTTTCCAAGTTCCCTTTGGCAAGACTGGTGATAAAAACCAGGAACCACAGTGCAGAATCAGGGCAGACACAAGTTCACCACACCCTATGGTACAGGTATTACCCTCACCCACATTTTACACAGCAGTAAACTGAGGCACAGAGTGGTTAAAGGATTTGCCCACGCGCCACAGCTGGCGCGTGAACCCAGGCCATCGGGTTCCCTAGTCCATGCTCTCAACCCAACCTGGGGCAAGGCCGTGTGTCGAGACCGCCAGCCACAGGGCTACAAGGAAAAGCTGGGGCCAAGTCCAGACCCAGTGGAAGCGTGCTTGATTGATTAGTCATGTCTACCATGGGCACGGCTAGGAAGTCTCCCTGCTCCCACTTCCTCCTACCTGCTTGGGTTTCTCTGTCCAGTCTGCACTCAGGAGAGCAGGCAGGGAGGCGCCCACCAGGCTTCCTGAGCACAAAGCCTCCCTGGCTGACATTTACCTTGACTGTCCCACCACAGACCTAATGAACCCAGAGCAGCTAATGAGGGAAGCAACCGCTCCACCCAGGCCCCTGCCCAATTAGACCAGAGGGCATGGTACCTCCACTTCCCTCAAGGACCCTGAGTGGGCCATTTGCAAGTGTCTTCTCTAATTAGCATGAGCTCACCTCTGTTGCAGTGACCTTTCAAATGCCAGAAGTCTGCTAGTGTCTGCATCCCCAGAGAGAAATGCAGTCTGTCACCCCTCCACCAGCCACCACCCTGTGGATTTCTAACTCAGGCTGCCAGGCAGACCCCTCCCTTGGCAGCCCCATGGGAGCCATGCCCTGTCTCCACCTCTGTGAAGGTTCTAAGGAGCCACGCAGACAGGCCAGCCCTTGCTCCTGTACTCCTGCGGGCCAACTCTCAGCCCAGGCTCTTGCTTGAGACCACACTCCCGTCTTCCACTCCCCCTCATCTCACTCCCACAGAAGCCTGGGGCAAGGCCAGCATCCGCTGGTGCTCAAGAAGTGCTTGTGTATGTGTGTGCCTTTGTGTGTGTCTATGTGTAACACCCACACTCATCGCTCGCCCATACTCCTCCTATTCAATGTTTCCAAACTGTGATAGGCTGAATCCGAGCCCACCTGCCCCCTCCTCAACTGCACATGTGCAGTCTGTCACTCGCTGTCTCTGAGCCTTGCTTTTGTTGTCTGTAATAAGGGGACGGTGTTTCCTATCCCAGTAGGAGCAGACTGAAGACCAAGTGAGAAGGTCCATGAAAGTCCTGGTGCCTAATGGATGCCCAGTGGCCACCGGCAGCCTCCACCAGCCGGCAGGCTCCCCGTGCAGCATGGGGAGGGAACCAAATATCTGTTGACAAACCAAGGCCAATTTCCAAGGCGCTCGATACTCATCAGCTGCTACAGGACTCACTGATCTGTCACAGAATGCCAGCCTGGAGCTCCACTTTCCATCCTCATGATAGCCCTCTGAGCTGGGTACTGGTTTCGTTATCCTCACTTACAGATGAGGAAACTGAGGTCCGAGAGTCTGGTGACTGGCCTGAGCTCACAAAGCTGGGAAGTGGCTGAGCCAGGACTTGAACCCAGGCAGTCTCTGCAATAGAGGAGGGGCCTCACCTCCCTCCAAGGGCTCTGCATCCCACACACACATTAACCCTGGTGACCAACCCCCCATAGCCATTCGGTGGCCAGTAAGACTTAAGGCCCCAAGAGGTGGACTGGCCTCTGCCTTTGTGGGGACCGCAGGAGTGAAGTTGAGGGCCCTGCAGCTGTGCTCAGGGGGTGGAAACATGGCCTCTGACAGGGAACAAGAAGGGAGACAAAAGCCCATTTGTGCCTGAATGGAGACGAGGGCACCACCCACCACCCACACAGGCGTGTGCGAACACACACACACTGCAGAAGTCCCTACAGAGTGCACGATCAGAAACACATACGCACTCACAGACTTGGGTACGTACAGCAACAGTTACAGACACATCACTCAGACCCACAAATTCATGCACATGTGCGTGTGCGTGGGCTCACGACACCCTCACACACCACCTCTGTGGGTGCACACATTCCCTGCAGCATGAAGACCACAGCCAGACGCGCACGGCTGCACCCCGGTGCCGCAGAGTCCACTCTCATCCATGAATAAATCCATTACCTGAAGTCTACAGGCATTTATCGAGGACCTACTGTGTGCTGGGTATTGGGCCCATGATAGGGACAAGCCCCGATTTCCACCTGTAAAGACCTCACAATCTGCTGGAGGGGCCCAGCGATAGCCATGCAACCCCAGGCTGGCTGCATGCTGAAGATGCTAGAAAGGGGACAAACCCTGTAACCCCTTCTCTAATCTCTAACACTGTTCAGGCCATGATATCACCACCACTTCTTCCCTCTCACTGAAGTCCCCGCCCCCCCGCCCCCACAATCTCCTTCCTCCTTGCTCCATATGCAATTGCTCTGATGGGCCTTTGTCTCAAAAGGCCTGGGAGAGGCCATCGTCATCTCCAAGAATGGGGGTCAAGAGGTAGAGAACCCTGGGCACTGACTTTCAGCCCAGGTCTGTGTATCCCCTCCCATCCCGCAAGGCCTTACATTCCACCCCCCAACACCATAGGGGTGAAGTTCAGCAGTAACTCCCAGGGACAGGGAGGGAGGGGGTGCTGGGACCTGATGCTTCGGGGAACGTGAGGGGCCTGGAAGGCAGGCACTATCGTTTCCCACTTTCCCCCCAGCATGGGCCTTGATGGACAATGAGCATTTTTTCAATGAATGAGAAAATCAATACTGAGCACTGCTTAATTCTCTCTGAAAACATCTAACCCCACATCTCCTCTCTGTATTTTCCCAACAACCCAGGGAAGTAGACAGGTTAAGTGTTATCGCCCCACTTTACAGACAGGGAAACCAAGGCCTGGAAAGGAAATGGGCCTTGGTTAAAGGCCATGTAGAGACATTGTGGGCCCGAGGATAATGACTACGGTATGTACAGGAAGTTGTACTGCTCTGTTACACTTGCAAGGCTCAGGTGGGCCTCGGTAAATTTGGTTATCTGCAGGACTCCGTTCTTCCTTGTGCAAGACGGAGACTTTCCAAGCAGTGAGAAGTGGAGTGTCATGAATTCATGGCAAAATAATGTGCCGCTCACGTTGTTGGGGAGGCTGCGTGACGTGGGGAAAAGGGCTGGGGTCTGAGGCACAGCCTCAATTTCCTTCTCGCAGCTGGGCTACCCTGGGCAAGTCAGTTAACCTCTCTGGGCCACTTCGGAGTTGACTGCATCAGGTGGCTACGGTGAGCAAGTGTGCCAGGGCCTGTGAAGGGCCTAGAGTGAGGCGGGGCTGGTCCAGCCCAGCTGCATAAGGATTAAAGCACACCAAGCACTTACCGTGGGCAAGACATCTTGGCATCACAGACATCAACTCACTGAATCCTCATGGCATTGTCACTAGGTAGGAACTCTGGGAGTCCCATTGTACAGAGAGGACACTAAGGCATGGAGCAGAGCCAGGATTTGGCCTTCAGACTTCAGAGATCTGCACTCTAAACCTTTAGGTTCAAGGCTGTCCAGTCCCTACCCCTGATCTGTTCCCCTGAAGGCTCAGGACAGAAAGAACCAGCTTCTCATTCAGGGGACAGTGTGGGAGGGAAACTCACCATTTTTGTCCGCACGACGGAAAATCTGCAGAGAAGAGAAGTCGGTCAGGGCGGCCCTGGGCCAGGGAGCAGGCACCCTCCAGCAGCTCCTGACCTGATACTGAGATCCCACTCCTCCCCAGGGGGGCGTGGGAAGCAGAGCTCCCTCTTTTTTCCTTCCCAGGGAGGAGACCCCCATCTGGCTGGGATCCAGGGGTGAGGAAGGGATGTTTCAGGCAGAGGCCTTCCTAGCCACCCTCACGGAAACAGCCATCCTCACGGAAACAGCCGCCCACTCTCCCTTCTGTGCCGCCAGCCTGCCCACAGCCACGCTGACAGACACATGCACACGCGTGGACACTCGCTCACATCCATCCACACGCTTGCTCCCAGAATCATTGGTTCCACACGCTCCCAGAGCCATCGGCTCAGTTACGCACTCTGAATTTGTGTCCCATGGACACAGCCATATACCTTACACCACTGCACCCCTCCCAGAACCCCTTGAAGGCCCTGGTTTTCTGTAGGGAGATCGGGTTAAGTCTGAATGGACGTGTCTGCTAAGGGAATCTGGAGGTTTGGCAACTGGACCAGCCATGGGCAGGATTAGATTTTTAGGGGGTGGGGGAATGGGAAGAAGCAGGTCTCCAGGAGCTCAGAAAACCAGGCAGGGATGGGGGAAGGACAGCCACTGCCCCTACTCCCCAACGCTATCCTGAGCTTAGAGACCAGATAACTCCCCCTCCTGGTATTCTGGGACTCTGTAAGCCTTGCTGATAGGAGAGGAGGGGGAGACACCACCACCTCTGACCATCCCACCTTTGATCTTTCCCTGGGGTAAAGGACAGATACCCCCCCCCCCATCCCTTCAAGCAATGGTGCGGGCATCCATTATCAGGCACCTGGGGCTGTGACAAACCAAAGCAGCAGCTCAGGAGGCCTTCTTAGACATCACCCCCTTCCTTAGCTGAACCCGGGGGTTGGGGTACTAGGCAGGAGCCTCTGTGGCTGGGGCAGAAAGGGGAGCAGTTATCAGAGCACCCTAGGACCTCCTCAAAGCCCCCGTCTAGGCACCCCACCCTCAGGTGTGTACTCTGGGCCTGTGAATGACATGACCACATGTATGGCTCTAGGAGTCTGCATGAGCACTGCAAGTCACCATCTCGGCTCATCACCCCATTTCACAGATGAGGAAATGGAGGCTCAGAGGCCTCACACAGCACGCTAGGAACCTGAAACCCACCTCCTATACTGTTAGAGGAGAGAATCAGGAGGGGTCTGGATAGGGGTTCCCTACAAGGGCAGGCCTAGGTCTGCAGACCCCATGGGCCCAGGGCTTTCAGCAGTGAACTGCTGGGGTCTTGAGAGAGAGAGTCCATTGTGTGTTGGGCTGTGTATGTACGAGTCTGTGTTTGGAGGCACCAGAACCTGAAACACACCCAGCACAGCTTCACCTTCTCTACCCATTGCTCTCTGCCCAAAGCCAGCTATGGGTTCCAGGAGAGAAGGGAAGGAGAGAGAGGTAATCCATGCTCCCCCACACTCACAGGTATGTGCTGCACACACACACACACACACCCCTCCCAGAAACCCATCATGAACATTCTAGGCACCCCCATCTCCTTGCCACCCACCACCCTGGGACACGCACATCCCACCACCATGCTGTCATGGGGAGGGGAGCGGAGAGAAAGCCCCTCCACTTCCTAGCACTCCACAGGAGTCCCCCACACCCTGCCATCCACCAGT
Organism: Rhinolophus sinicus; assembly: GCF_036562045.2. Classification (NCBI taxonomy): domain Eukaryota; kingdom Metazoa; phylum Chordata; class Mammalia; order Chiroptera; family Rhinolophidae; genus Rhinolophus; species Rhinolophus sinicus. The sequence continues at coordinate 20,942,479 of NC_133760.1, forward strand.
GAAATCTCCCTCCCATTTGGGGAGTGGGTGGGAGGGTGAGGTGGGCTTCCCAGGGGTGGGCAGTTTGGTTTCCAGAGAGGATGAGGGAGGGGGTGAGTAGAGAGGGTGGAGGTGGGGAAGGGAATGGAGCACAGAGGGGGCTCAGAATGGAGTGGGGGTGGTGATGGGGGAGCCTAGAGGGGTCCAGGCTCAGGGCGGATGGGGGTAGTTCCAACACTCTGGAAAGGAGAAGGAAAGACAGAGGTGGGGAGGGGACTTCACTTTCAAAGAGGGGGGGTAGGGAGAATGGGTCTTTGATTAGGGATGAGAATACAAGGGCTCAGAGTCTAGCGAGGAAGAGAACGGTGGTCTTGGAAAAGTAGCAACTCGGGCAGGGACCTGGGAAGGGATGAGGGGAAAAGGGTGAGGTGCAGGGCTGGGGCAAGATGAGGGTCTGACCAGGACAAAAGTAGGGGGCAGTGGCCGGCCTAGGGGTCTCCAGAATCCCGGCTTCGAGAAGGTGGAGGATCCCGGGAAGTTGAGGGAGGGGTCGGAAGGAGTGGGGGTCGTCTTGGTCCGGGAATGAGACTGGCCGGGACGTGGGAAGGCTTGGGGCTCGCGTTCTGAGACTTAAGAGAAGCCGGGTGCGGGTCCAGCTCCGAGCTGCCAAGGGGGATGGGCCAGGGGTCCCCTACTCGGGGTGGGTGGGGTCCTCACTGGATCCGGCAGGAACGAGGTAGGGCGGCGTCGGGGTTCCCCGTGGGAGGAGGGGGCTTGGGGTCCCGGCGGGCGCGTACTCACGTCCAGGATAACAGCAGTGCCCCCGCGCAGCGAGGCGGGGCCGGGACAGGGGCCGGGGTCCACGGCGGGGGCGGCGGGGACGTCGGGGGCCAGCGGCGCCCGGGGCTCCCCCATTCTGGCGCCTACCCAGCGCAGCAGCCCGCCCAGCGCCCGGCCCTGCGGCGGCGGCTCCCGGAGCAGCCTGTGCGCGCCGGCCCTGCACAGGCGCGCCGCCCGCTCGCACATCGCGCCGCACCCGCCACCGCCACCGCCGCCCGGAAGCCCGCCGACCCCCGCCCGTCCGCCCCCGCGCGACCCCTCCCCGGCGCCGCTGCCCGCGCCGCCCCGCCCTCCCTCCCTCTGCCCCCGCGGCCGCGGCCACGGAGGAGACGGGCCGGCGCCGGGGGACCGGTCGCGGGGGAGGGGGGGTGCGCTCCGCCCGGACCCCGAGCCACGTGCCCCGTGTCCACCGCACCCCTCCCCCGCCCCCTACCGCGGCTGAGAGCGGCTGCAGGAGGCTGCCCGCGGGGGCGCAGATTTGGGGTCTAGACCCCGGCCAGGGAGGGGCTGCTCGGTAGGCACAGGGTTGGTGGGGGGGTCTGGCTGCCAGGGGGCGTCCCTGGGGGCTTCCCCCACGAAAGTCTCCCGCTGCCCCCACCTAAAATCACCCCACCTGACCCGCGGCACCGCCGCAGGGGCCGGAGCGCAGTGTCCAGCGAGCTCGGAGCGCCCTCTGCAGGCCCAGCTCGGGTGATCCGTGCCCATGCGATGGGCTTCCACCACAATTCCCATGGGCACCCATCCTTCCCTCCTGCGGGCGTTACGCCCCCTCAGACCTTCCCTCCCATTACACAACGCCCAGAACCAGTCTTCGCCCCAGAACTCCCCCTTCTCCGCACACTCCAACAGATTCGTTAAGGAGCGCAGTTAGGTGCTGGGCTCTGGGTCCCGATAATGGGCAGAACAGACAGGGTCCTTGGCCTCCTGGAGCTTACAGCCCAATGGGTAGAGCTAGATACTGCACAGATTCCACAAATAAATGAATCATTAAAACCGAACTGCTATGAAGAGGTGACACCTTGGGCCATGAGCTGGTAACTTGCTGTGGTGCCTAAGGAGGGGTTTGTGTCAGAAGATGCTTTCTGGTGGATGTAACTCTTATGCTGAGAGAGTGGAAGGAAGGGGAAGAGTTAAAGAGAGGAGGGAAAAGTGGGCCAGAGACCTGATTGTGCAAAGGCCCTGTGGCAGGTGAAGCATGAGCATGAGGGGCCAAGACAATGTGCTGCTAGGGAGAATGGGAGGGGGCTTGGGAAGCCCCCTCAGCACTTCATGCCTCATACATACCCTTCCCTCACCTCTCTAGCATACCGTGTTTCCTGGAAAATAAGACCTAGCTGGACAATCAGCTCTAATGCGTCTTGTGGAGCAAAAATTAATATAAGAGCCGGTCTTATTTTACTATAAGACCGGCTCTTATATAATATAAATAATATAATACTGGATCTTATATTAATTTTTACTCCAAAAGACACATTAGAGCTGATTGTCTGGCTAGGTCTTATTTTCAGGGAAACAGGGTAGCTGCCCTCTCATTAGCCACACGTGGAGCATCATTGGTTGTCCCCCAAACCCCACCCCAAGGACCTCTTCCCACCTGGCCCTGTGCTTCTGCCTGGCTCCCAGAATAGGCTCCTGGGCAGTCGGCCCCTCCCCAAGCACAGAATCCTCAGACACATGAGTGGAGGCAGGCACTGATTTTATTTGGGACCTGATTCTAGAAGGAATGGGGCCTGGAGTCCTCCTGGCTCAGTCCTCCAGTCCTGCTGAGCTGGCCCTGGTCATCCCTGCTCACACTGGCAGCTTTCACCCCAAATCGCAGGTCTGGGCCTTTGCTGACCTGCAGCCACTGTTCCCACCCTGGGCACTGGTCTGAGTCTGGGTAGCCTTGGTTCCCCACTCCTCTTTATCCGAGAAGCCTGTTGCATGGGCTCACGGCCACTCCTGTCTCCTGCCAGGAGAGGCTCTCTTCCCTCACTGGGGCATCTTGTGTCCAGCAGGGCTGTGGTGATCTCCCCCTCTCTTTAGGGTCTGGGTACGAGGATGCCAGGCCAAGGGCTAGGGCGGCTTCCGAGCCTCCTTCCTCAGCAGGGAGCTGGCCACAGCGAGGGCCCCGCCCTGCACGAACCGCACAAAGTTGTCGCCAGCCAGTGGCCCCACTGCGTACAGGTCCTCCTGCTGTGTGCTCTGGTAGGTGAAGGGTTCTACGTCAATGGGGTTCCTCTTGGCGCTCAGTGGCTGGCTGGGGTCCATGGCGAGGTCAGCGCCTGCCCCCGGGAGGAAGGAGAGGTCCGGGTGGGAGCCGATGAGGACTAGCACCAGGGAGACGCCAAAGACCTTCTGGAGGCCCGTGGGGTCCCGGAACATGACCTGGCGGTCCTCCTTGAAGAGGACAGGCTGGTGCTCCGGGAGGCTGCGGTAGCCCTCGTAGGGGCTGGGCGACAGGATGGACTGCTCCCGCATCATCTGGTGGACCTTGTGGTACTCGGGGTACAGCATCTTGGGCAGCTGGTTGAAGACCAGGCCGGGGTCATCCACGGTCCGGCGGAAGGCGTGGATCACGGGGATGTTGTAATGGCGGGCGTAGAGGACGGCATCTGCCGCTGACAGCCCCGCGCCGATAATGAGGACGGGGTCCGAGGCCGGGCTCACTGTGCCTGCTCTTGTGGCCACCTCCAGGGCTGACAGCTCATGGTGGATGAAGGGCAGGGTCTCCCCAGGGATGCCCAGCCGGGCCGGGCTGTCGGATGTGCCGGTGGCCAGGACCACATTGTGGGCATACAGGGAAAAGGGCTGCTGGCACTGGTCCTCGGTGGTCAGGAAACCGCTCACCTGGAAGAGCGGCCTGGGGTCCTGGGCCCCAGAGCTGCTGGGCTCGGGCGTCCCCCATTCCACGGCCGTGACCACTGCGCCGGACACGAAGTTGTGGCCCAGGCCCTTCTTGGTCACATAATCCCTGTAGTAATGAGCGATGTCTCCAGCTGTGGCCCGGCTGTTTCGGAGACCTCTGGGGGAAGGATGCGAAAGGGCAGGTGTCAGATAGCGGCTGGGGTGGCGGGTCAATCAGGGGGGACAGGGGATGACCAGGCCAGAGTCAGGCCCTAGAGCCCACGATGACTGTGCCACCCAGCAGCCGTAAGAGTTGGCCAAGTGGTTTAACCTTCTCAGAAGGTTAAGTCTTCTCTGCTGTAAAATGGAGCTGATCATGGTATCTTAGGGGGGAGGGGGTGTTGAGAGTGGGGCCTCCAGAGGCCGATGGCCTGGGTTCAAATCCTGACTCTGCCACTGGTGAGCTGTTTCCTGAAACTCTCTGCCTCAGTTTCCTCACTTGCAAAATGAGGATGACGATGGTGATGTACCTATGCTGTGTGGTTGCTGAGAGACCTAGGTGATGATATAAATGACGCTTAGAATAGGACCTGATAGGCCGTATGGGCCCGGCCACTATTACCCCAAAGGATTCAATAATAACATACATCACTATGGTGGGATCGTATTTTTATAACGTTCAGAAACAGGCAAAACTAATCTGTGGAATTAGAGGTCAAGAAAGTGGTTACCTCTTGGGAGGAGAAGGGGGTGGGGATTAGGAGGGGTCTGAGGGGCTCCTGAGGAGAGGTGATGGATTTCTTGAGTCTGGGTGGCTGGAGGCAGATGGGTTCACTTTGAGAAATTTCATCCACCCGTACACATATGACTTATCCATACGTATGATATATTTCAGTAAACAAGTTGATAAGAAAGAACCCATGTAAAGCACTTAGCACAGTCCCAGCACACACAGTAATAGCAGGAACTATTTGATGATGATTACTATTATTAATATTAATATTTTCACCACCCTTTCTGAGGCAGTGACTGTGGGCGAGTGCAGCTGATGACGGAGGTGCAAGCTGTGGCCCCCTTCAAGCTCCTCCCTGTATCTACCTGTGTGAACTTAGGTGAGTCACTTTTCCTAACGGTGAACATATTGTTAGAGCTGAACTCACTGAAAGGGAATCCTAAGTGACACGCCAGCACGACCCATCGGCCAACGGTAGGGTGAGCTCAGATCACATCCCCCAGCCTGCCCAACTCATTAGTCTGCTACTGAAACTGGAACTCTGGAATTTATTTCTGTGGGTTTCTCATGTCACCTTCTCTGTTTTAGTACAAATTGTTTTAAAGGATTGTCCTAAGATGTTACACATGGGGTTACTCCTAGAAACGGTGCATTGGAAAGAATGAAAGCTCCAGGCCTGGGCAGAGGCTTAGGGACTGTGGCAGCCCCTCAGGGGCAGGGCGCACATCTGTCTAGTTTTTGGTTCCAACATCTAAGCACAAAGACCTGCAACGCAGATGCTCACCCTCCCTGGGGAATATTACGTGGCCGTGTAAAAGGATGGTTGCAAACCCTGCGTAATCACCAAGTGAAATGCTATGACATAATGTTGCGTATTAAAAGTAGGATATGAAAGGGCATGTCTACAAGTGAAATTTAATTTCCTGTCTGTCTGGTAATGCATCACTACGTGTTGGATGTTTTCCTACCAAATGTGCAGGGACAGAAGTCTTTGTGTCAAAGAGATAGACAGTGATTCCTTGAGAGGTGGAAACTGAGTTGCCCTGAGAGGCTGACTGCCTGCTGGGTGGGAGTGATGTGCCCCTGTCACAGCTCCTGAGGGCAGAGGAAACAGGGCCTATTCCCTGCCTAGAGCACTGGGCCACTTTAGCCTCAAGCTCCAAGATGAACAGGGACTGGCATTTGTTTATTCAGTGATTTACCTATTTTTCCAGGGTGGTCAGAGGTGTGCAGTGTGGTCATTTAGGAAGGTGCTAGAAACCAAGGTGGAGAGAAAATACCCCAAGATGTGACAGCGATAGGTAGACGTATGGGGTTGGGGTGAGTTGTCTTTCTTTTCTCAATTTTCAGTTTTCTATAGTGTGGTTGTCTTTCTAATGCAAGAACATTAAAAAGGAAAAATAACGGAAGTGCATCCTGTTTAGCTGACTTAGAAGGACAGAGATTGTTCCAGGCCAGGCTCAGAATTGTGGGAGGGGCAGCAGGGAGGCCAGAGGACTTCAGAGCCGGGGGTAGGGTGTGGGGTATAGGGGGTAGCTGTTACCCCCTCCTTGGAGGCAGGGTTGCTATGGAAGCCAAGTCAGAGGGTCTGTCACGTGACAGGGCGAGGGACACTGGGCAAGGAGGCCGGGGGTGAGCCCAGCTTTGCCGTTCACGCCCTATGTGGTCCTGCGAGTCCCTTCCCCATCTAAGGCTCAGTCCTGTACCCCCACCCCCACCCTGAGGAAGAGGAAGGCAGACCAGATGATCCCTTTAGCTCTGGCTCCTGGGCTCAGTGTCAGGGGTGGGCCTGGGCCTTCCCCGCCCACCTGGGCTTTCCAGGGCTCTCGTACCTTCTCTTCCTGCGCATCCAATCCTTGACCTCCAGGTCTGGGAGCCCCATCCACTGGCCTTGGCTCAGGGTCACCATGGAGCCTTCAATTGACTGCATGGAAAAAGGGTCCTTTGGTTCAGGCCTGTGCTCTAACTCATTTGGGCTAGAGGGTCTGGGAGGGGGAGGGGGAGTGAGACGAGGGGAGGCTGGCATATAGGGAAGGGTAGGAAATGGAACAGTACTAATCCTGAAGACCTCATGCACCCCTCCTGGCCCTACTTACATGCCAGGCTCCCCCAGGCAGGTTCCGACCCAGGACCACGTGGGAGATGGCTCGTTCCTTCTGGTGCTTCCAGGTGAGGACAGACTCCATGCTTCCCCCGAAGTCTGTGTCTGGGCGCAGGAGGGCATCGAAGAGCAAGGCCACAGGGCTTTGGCACCGGCCTTCGAGGCCTTCAGAGAGGTAATCCAGGTCCTGGAGGGGGAGCACAGGTCAGAGGGGCCACCGGAGGAAGGCCGCCTGCTCTTGCCTTCCCACCCTAATATCAGGGTGCTCAGATAAGCTGGGAAATGCTGCCCCTCCGAAGGAGATAATGGCCAATGGTATATTAAAGGCTCTGACAAGTCCTGCAGCTGTTATTTACAGGTTTCATTTTGCCAAACCCAGTGTCTCTCAGACTTACTGGAGTAAGCACATATTCTCTGCATATCGTTCTGAGGAACTAGTGTCCTGTAGAAGGGATTTTGAAAAACGCTGATCTAGACCAAACACCACTTAGTTCCTCATCCACCAACTCGAGGGTGGGGGGAGTGGGGACTGGTGATTAGGAGGATGGATATTGCCTGAAGAGGCATAGAGGAGAGATCTGTAAGCCTTCACGGGCAGGAAGCAGTGGCACTGCGATACCTAGGGCAGGGTTTGCGACTTTGCTCTCCTGACATTTGGGCTGGACGTCTTTGTGGCGGGCGCTATTCTGTGCATTGCAGGATGTTTATCAGTAACCCCAACCTCAACCCTCTAAGCCAGGAGTACTACCCCTCTGATTGTGACACCCGACATTGTCGCCAGGGATTGCCCTGGAGAGCAAAGTCATCTCCCCGTTTAGAGCCAGTGGTCTCGGAGAGGTGAGACAAGCTGCTGGGGCATTTGCAGGTCTCAAAAGACAGCCCTGGTTTCTCTCTCACAGTTTCTGTGGCTGAATTCGTGGCCTTTCTTTTTCTGGGTTTGGTCTTGTGTCTGAAAAACACATACTTTGGTTTTTGCCCTGGGAAAGCTGGGAGAGTTTTCCCCAGAGGGGTGTGTGTCCCAGCCCCCCACTCCCAACCACAACTCTTGCCCACCTGGTCTAGGATGGAGACCCCTGGTGCCTCTGCGAGCTTCCTCTGCAGCAGGGGGTGTGGGTGGATGGCATCTGGCTTCACGTAGGGGGTGTAGCCAGAGAGCAGGTAGGACAAGCAGATGCCCGAGGGACCATTGCCTGGGGAGAGAGGGTGGGGTCAGAGGGCGGCACTGTTGTGTTCAAGAGACCACCCCCACTGAGGGCTTTGGTCTTGATCTGACTCATTCATTGATTTTCTCTTCATTCGTAAAAACAAAACATTTATTAAGTCCTTAGTAGGTGCCAGGCACTGTGCAAAATAACAATCACTAACAAAGTAATGAACAATTGTTGAGGACCTACTAGGTGCTAGGTACTGTACTACTTGGACAACAATAGAGTTGTGGTAATAATTGCTGACGTTTGTTGAATGCTTACTATGTGTCAAGGGATTTTGATAATAACAAAGTAATAATAAACTGACAGACGCTGCTGCTGTACCAGACCCCATACGAAGCCCTGAAGTGCCTGCATTATCCCACTGAGCTCTCCCAATGACTTTAACGAGGTACATGCTACTCTTTCCTCCTTTTATATTCAAGGAAGCTGGGGCACAGAGAGGTTAAATAACTAGCCTGTAGTCACACAGCAACACGACCGAGATTCTGAGTTCCCTAAGAACTAGTCCTGTCCTCCCAGAGCTAAGGTCTGGTGGGTCAGATGGACACGTAAAATATTATAGTACAGATTGCTATGTGCTCTGAGGGGTGAGCTTGGGGTCTTGGGTACTCAGGAGGGGTGCTAGGCCACTTGGGGCCCCCTTGTCTCCAAGTCTGAACAAATCGCACCACATATCTGTGGCATTTCTTGGGCAATTAACTCGGTGCCATCGCTTCTATCCTTATCTGTCTTTCCACTCTTTATCTTTTGTTGTTCAGACTATTACCCAGATCTAAACTATTATTAGGGGGAGCCACAGGAAACTGCGGATGTTCAACTATTTTCGACTTAACACAATTGGCCATTTCACATGGTTCAACTTCATGCTTGCACGGGGGAAAGGCCATCTGTCCCCCATTTTTGCAGACCTGGGGACAGGCCCACGTGTTGGGCTGTGTCCCCCCTCATGTGGGTACCCAGCGTGGTGCCAGGGACAGGGCGAGCACAGGACCGGGCCCCCACGCCTTTGCTGTTCCCGCCTTGCAGGCTCTTAGAAGGACTACGTGGAGTGATGGCACATAAATTGCCAAGCGTAGCACTGGGCACACAGTGAATGCTCCGTGGCCAACGTTAAACACAATTAATTGTAAAGAAAGGCCGGGCCTGGCCCCGCCTGGTTCCTGACCTCTGATGCTGGGGGCACCCTGGAGGGCTCAGTGCAGCCCCTCCCCGGCCCAGGGAGGCACTCACCGATGATGATGACCTTGAGGGGCTCCGAGCTGCTGGCACCGAGCTGCTGGTCCTTCCTGCAGCTGTTCATGGCTGCAGCTGGTGGGGGGCTTGGGACTGGCAGCTGACCTGGGGGCACAGAGGAGGAAGGGCCACTGTGTGAGCCGTGGGTATCATGTGGTCGGTCCCTTCCCACTTGTAGGGTGTCCTCCTGCGGCACTCAGGGTCAAAGCCAAGGTCTTCCCTGAGGCATATCAGAATGCCACCCTGCTCTTCATTCTCCCCTCCTCGCACTTCCATCCCAGTTGGGTTCTCTCTCCTCCTAGTTATGCAGGGTCCCTTCCCCAGCCTGGTTACCTCCATCTCTCTGAGCTTCCCTCCCCTGTCCCCATTGCACCAATGAGGCTGTAACAAGACCCAGCACCTGCTATCCATCCTTCATAAGGCTCTTCTGTCCATCCTGAAAGGCAAAGCCCTGCCCAGCACTTCTGTGCCGGCCACAGCCCCCAGCCTGAAATCCAACCCTCACGAATTGGGTGGAGTCTGGTGGACTTTGGAGCCATCACCTGGCTCTAGGGAAGTACTTCCTAGCTGGTGACCATGGCATGGTCCCGGACCTCTCTGGGTCTCAGTTTCCTCATCTATAAAATGGGAATAATATCCCTAACCGGTAGGGCTATGGGGAACAGCACAGTCATATCTGTGAAGCACCTGCCTGCAGCAAATCTGTCACTGGGAAAAAACCAGAACTCATTACCTGCTCCAGGGGCTGGGCTGGAACACATGGACTTGGGGAAACTTGGGAAGCCTGAAGTAATTTGATTTGGGGAAAATGCCTGTAAACCTGCTAATTTCTGGAGCACCAGCACCCCCTTCTGGCTACAGGCCTAAATCACTCGAAGTGACCCAAACCCCCAGTTCTTAGGGTTTGATTCTCTCTCTCTCTCTCTCCTGGAGTCCGGGAAGGGGGAAGAAGAGCTGCCACAGAAATTTAACAGTGTGAGTGTCCACTCCTCCTAGAAATTCTCCAAGTATGGTTCACAAATGCAAGAAATCCATGAGATCAAAACTATTTTCATATGACACCAAGATATGATTTGCTTTTTTCACTGTGTTGACATTTGCACTAAACATGTAAAAGCAGTGGTGGGTAAAAGTACTGGTACCTTCGCACCAAGCAAGGCAGTTGCCCCAAACTTCACTAGCAGTCATTATATTGGTATATTGACAAGGACTTGAGGTTAAGATAACGCCAGAGTGTTTCACTAGCGTGTTCTTGATGAAGCAGTAAAACATATTAATTTTATTAACATCAGCCCTGAGTAGATCTTCGGTCTAATAAAAGAGTCCACCTTCCCATATCCCCCAAGCCTGCTAACAGGACCCCCGCCTCACCCGCTGTCCAGCAGCCCGGCCGCCCTGAGGGACACGTCCATGTGAGTGCCTGCAGAGTGGGTGGGCATTTAGCCCTTGCTTTCTACTGGGCATTTTACATACTTTTTCTCACGTCCTTCTCACACTGACCCTACGCACAAAGTACTATCAGTGAGAGTCTCCCATTTTACAGATGTGTAAACTGGGGCTCAGAGAGGCCACACAAGTTGCTCATTGTCATGCAACAGACTCTGAAACCCAGGGCTCCCTGGTGCCAAAGCTTTGCCTACGACTGTGCCACACGGCCTATTCCCAGGTAAGACCCGAGGCTCCTTGCCTCAGCTGGGGCCTGGGGCCCAGGACAGCCTCCCGCTCCTGTCTGGGTGAGCCCCGTGTCCCCCGGCATCTCCCTGGGGAGACAAACACTGACATCCAGATGACATCGGGGTGCATTGTGTGCTCCATGCATGGTTCCCTGCATGGAGCGGGGCCTGTGCTGTCTGCCTGCGGGGAGGATTTTGGGGTGACCCCACTACCCCCTCATAACAACAGCTGGCTAATATTTTTGCACTTCTGTGGAGTTGGCTAGGTGCCAAGCATATTCTAAATACTTTGTGTACATTAAGTCACTTAGTCCTTATTTAATTGGGTTGTTACACGTATTCTTACAATCACTCCCATATCACAGGTGGGGAAAATGAGGCCCAGCGAGCTTCTCACAGTCCCGTACAGTGTGCAAGGAGTTTGCCCCAGCTTGCACGGGCCGAGCTGGATTGAGCCCAGGCCACCTTACTCCAGAACTCTGTGGGGCAGAGTGTATTAGCTCCTGCCAGAGGTCCTTCCTGGCTGAAAGTGTAGCCCACACATCCGTTCCTGCTCGTCCCAGTGCTGGTGAGGGAGGGAGGCCAGGGGGCCGATGTTCCCAGCTGGGAGGGGCTGCTTTCTCATTACACCGGGCACTGGGTGTGCTTGGCAGCCCTGGAGAATAGGCCTGTAGTTCCTAGAGCTGTTTCTCCCACTTTGTGCTGGTTCCTTCCAATAGGGGTGCCCACTCCTTGTCTTCACTGTCCCCAGGAACAACAGCCAAGGGGATACATGTGATGTCCTTGCTAAATGCTCCCTATGTATTAACTCCTTTAATCCTCATGGTAACCCATCTTACAGACAGGAAAACTGAGGCTTGGAGAGGTGTGGCCGTGCCCCCAAGGTCACAGAACTAGTTGGTGATGGAGCTACAGTGTGATTCCCATGGGTTGAGACCACCTAGACACCCCATAACCTTCCCCAAATGAGAATGCAAACTTGCTCCGAGCACCCACAGCGTGACCACCTTTGAATCCTCCTACTTCCTGGTAGGAAGGTACTTTCAAGAGCCCTCCCTGAAAGAAAGATGAGGAATCAGAACTGATGGCCCCTTATAATGCTTCACAGGAGGTGCAGGGGTCCCATTTACCACCAGGGCTTTTGGACTCCAAGTCCGGTGCTTGCTCCCAGAAGCTTTTGAATGCCTCACACATGAGGTCACCACCCAGGGCCGACCAGAGAGGTCACTTCCTGTGCAGCGATACGGACATCCCAAAGTCCTGAGCAGCCTAAAGCTCTCGGGAAGAACGCACAGTGCCAACTTAACAACAGATCATTTGAAAGTTCAAGATTTCCATTTCTTTTATGCTATTTTTAATTTCCTAGAGGTGAAACACATTCACTTTTTGTTTGTGTCCCTGTGGTTGAAGAGGCAAATGTCAGCTGAAAAAAGTTAACACTAAAAACAGATTCAAATTCACTAAAGCATAAAAATAGAAATCATTACACCTTCAAATGCTGTTCCTTTTCCATTTGCAGCATTGGTGCTTTAAGCTTCAAACAGCTCTAAGTCTCTGGGACACCTGCATTTATTGAGCACCTCTGGGGGGGGGGGCCTTTGCTCAGTGGCTTAGACTGACAGCAGCAAACCCTGGAGGTGGGTTATCCCCTTTGCACGGAGGGAGGGCGGAGGTGAGGAGGGAGGAGGTGGTTTGATGGGGTAGCCCAGGAATGTCTGAGACGATGCCCATGAGCGCAAATCCTGCCCCTTGATCCCTGTCTGAGGATGGGTGAGTCGCCTCTGAGTAAAATAGCGTGATAACAGTGCCACCAAGAAAGTGACATGAGGCTGTGGCAGGGCAAGGATGAAGAGGTGTTCTGTCATCTGAATCTCCCCCACCTAGAGCCCCTGAGAGCTCTGAGGTTCCCCAGAATCCCTGATTCTCAGCCCCCCAGCCTTCTGTGAGAAGCCAAATAAGTCCCTGGGACCCTGGGGGCTCTGCCCCACTCGAACAGTAGCGGCAGGGACCCTAAGGGAAGCACCAGCCTGGCTGTGGGACCCAGTGGCCTTGGGATTCCAGGGAGTGTGTCAGGGCTGGCCACACCTCTCTTTCTTTCCTGCCAAGAATGGCGTCACATGACCAGGGTGAGCTCCGGCTGCAGGCAGCAGGGCAGCTGTCGGGCTAAGGGTGCCAGGCACCTGGAGATGGGCATGGCCTGGAGGGGTGGAGGGGGAAGCTGGAAGTATGGGGAGAGTCATGCTGGCCCCAGGGAAGCCATGGTGGGCTTCCTCTCAGGACCATGTGGGGGTCCCCCTGCCTGGCTCCAGGCCCTGTTGGCCACCCCTGCCCAGGATGTGCCCAGGATGTGCCCAGGATGTCCCCCCCAACCCCCATGCCTTGCCCAGGCCACTCACCTGACCAGCAGGGGGTCAAGGGAGACCGTGAGTCTGGACTCGTCCCACACTATGAGGGCCAGTAGATCACGGTGCCAGCCAAGGGAGCAGCACACCCATTACCCCGTGGGGATCCAAGAGGCTGTGAGAGGCCAGGGCAAGCGAGGGTATTTCAAGGGTTGGGAAGAGAAGGGCGGGCGGCAGGCGGAGCCAGGAAAATCACTTTCATAAGCGTGAGTCAGCAGGGACCTCTGGATGAATGAACTTGGCAGTCATGCTGCTTGCCCCAGGGCCTGCCTTAAAGGGGCCCCACTGCAAGGCAGTCACTGTGGTAGACGAACTGGGGGTAACCAGGCTGGCGGCCACCCCTGGGGTTCAGTCAGTGAATAGAGGAACTGGGACCCCTGTCTGAGCCACCCTGGCCTTTTCCCTTAGGGAGGAGACGACAGCTCTGCCCAGCGTAAGAGGTGGCCCCTTTAAGTGGAGAAAGAATCCCGTTCCATTCCCACATTCCACCTGGTTCCACTTGGTGTCTCCACTCTATAGCCCCTCTCCCCTCTGCCACTCCCCCATAAGAAGTCCAGGCTGAGAACCCAGCTCTGCCACCTCCTGGATAAGCTGCCTCAGTTTCCTCATCTGAAAAATGGGGCCAAGTAACAGACTCTCCCTCTTGGGGTGGGGGTGGCATTTAAATGACCTCATTCTTGGTTACCATACCAAAAACATGAAGCCTTCCTCCTGATTCCTATCTTTTTTCCTTCGTTAGTATTTCTCCTTAGCATGGAGCGCTGCACACCTCACATTTTGCTGGTTCTTATTTATTTTATTATTTTATTGTCACTCTACCCAAACCAGGATGTGGGTGCTGTGTGGGTAGGGCAGTGTTAACTGTGTCTACTTTATCCCGTCTCGAATAGTGCTCCGAGCATAGTTGGTGCTCCAGAAGGAAGGGAAGAAGGGATGGAGCTGGGACCGTATTTGGCCTATAGACCTCAGTGTGTGTATTAGCTGTTATTTTCGTTTTTGATGCAGTTGTCCCCTGTTGTGTGTCCTCTCTTGCCTGGATACTTCCTTGCCAGCCCCACCCTGTGCACGGAAAACTTAAGGGGGTGCCCAAAACACTAAGAGATCAAGACAATATCGTAATGCAATTTAAGAAAATCTAAATGAATGGAAAAAAAATCCAGGATAAACAAAATATTAAAATTTCAAATAAAGACAGAATTGGTAACAGCGCCGTGCTGAGCCATACTGAATGAAGCGTGATGCAAAAAATAAGAATACTGATGTTATTTTATGCAGCCTGGATTTTGGCATTACTTTCAATTTTTAAAAACATTGCACAAACCCACTGTGTGCCCTGATTATTGGAGTGCTTTGGCGCCCCACCCCACCACCATCTTGTATTTTGTGCCAGAGGTGGTTTCTCTCCTAGTCCTGGCCCTGATGGTCACAGGGGACCCGGTCTGATCACAGGGCTCTTCAGGCACAGGTGGGTCCACAGATAACGGCCTTGGGGGCTGGGGAGATGAGCTGGGGACAGAGCCAGGCCTGCGCTGTTCCCTGGGGGCTCCTGGGTGTGTACCTTGTGCCCAGGACACCACCATCAAAAGGGCCCTGGCACTTGGTTTACTGCTCTGTTGTCACCACCTTAAAATTCTTAATCATTTTTGGACAAGGGATCCCACATTTTCATTTGGTCCTGGGCCCCACAAATCATATGACGGGTCTGGGATGGGCAGCACCAGGCGTGTGTTGGGGTGTGGTGGGTGAGAGCTGATCCCTGGGCTCAGTACTACGGGCTGGGTGAGCTCAGGCAAGGCACTGCCCCCTTGGAGCCTCTTGTTACCCAGGGAAAATGGCACTCATAGTCCTTTCCTCCTGGGGTCTTCAGCAGCAGTGACCCCTGGGGTCATATAGCATGTGGGAGGTGGGGTTAGAGGGACACCCAATGCTCCAGGTCTTAGCTCTGCTACAGGTGTGCTATGTGACCTTGGGTTGATGGTCTACTTCTCTGGGCCTCTGTCTACTTCAGACGTGGCCTTCTTACCAACATTCTTTGACACTGTAAACCTGCACCCCACTCACAGACCAGAACCTAGCAGGGGTTTTGACCACACAGGGAGCCCTGTGAGAGCCGGGGAGTGCAGCTTCCAGGGACATACCTCTTGTGCAGGCTGCATATTTCCTCAGCAGCTGCCTCGCTGGCTCCACTTCCCCATCCCAGGGCTCTAGTCTGCAACTTCCCAGTGCTTTTGATGTGTAAACTGAGAAAGAGAGAAATACCCCAAGGTCAGAGACGCCCATCTGGAGGGCAAGGCTGAGGTTCAGGGAGGCCTGAGGATGGGGGCCCAGAGGGGAGAACCAGGGAGGAGGGGGCTCCTGGGATCCCCATCTCCTGGGTCTGGCCTGTTCTTCCTCTCTAACCTGTTCCCCCACCCCACACCCCACCCCCGCCTCCACTGGCCCTGACCCCTTTTCCGGATTTTGAAAGTATGCTGATGCAGAGAATTATGGGAGAGATGTGGACTTTCTTCCCTGTCATCTGTTTATCTGCCAGGAGATTATTGGAAATAGAATGTGTTGAGTTGCTTCCAGAAAGCTCTACTAAGATGCAGACAGACAATGTCACAGGCAGACAGAGGGCAGTGGTTAGAGGGGGCCACAGGGAGGGGAGGAGCAAGATGAATCCTTTGCAGGTTGATTTTGGGGGACCTGTGCTTTTGGACTCCACTGGGAGCCCCGATTCCTCTAGACCTGCCCTGTTCCCCTCTCCTCTGCAAGTTCAAGCGGCTATTAAGTACCTGACACGTGAGCCTCAGCGCTTAAATGAGCTGAAAGTAGGGCAACGGATGAAGCCAATAAAGGTGCAGGCTGCCCAGGTAACTTGGAATTTCAGGTAAACAAGAAATAAACTTTTAGTGTATGTCCCACGCAACATTTGGGATACACTTACACTAAATTTCTTTTTCATTGTTTATCTGAAATTCCAGGTTACCTCGGCAGCCTGTATTTTATTCAGCATAGCTACGTCGCTCTAAGTATTAAATATACACTAGATTCTATAAGTTAGTACCAAAAGAAAAGTGAAATGTCTAACGATTTTTACATGGATTACATATTGAAATGAAAATATTTTGGACATCTTGGGTTAAATAAGATCTATTACTAAAATTAATGTCACCTGTTTCTTTTTATTTGTTTAACGTGACTACTGGAACATTTATTTACACATTCCACTCTCATTCGGTTTCTACTGGAGTTTGGCACCCATTGCGTGCTGCTCCTGCAAACTGGCACATTCCAAGGCCTAGCACTGAAAGGCTCCCAGCGTTTCAGGAACCCCCTCAGTCCTGAGTAAGCCATGACAGTTGGTCACCCAGAAGCATTGCAAGGGGCTGGACAGTGTGACTGGGGAGAGACGCTCTCCTGCTGAACCTCAGTTTCCCCATCTGTGCACTGGTGTTGCCAATGTGGGGCCTGCAGGGTGATGACAGCTGATCAGTGCATCTGAGGGAAGGGGCCTGGCATGTGATGGGGGAGCTCAAATGCAGCACTCTGTTCTGTTTCGTATGGGCCCCCCCCATCCCCACCCACTAGGCCTCCCACAGGCCTCCCACAGGTGCCCCAGAGCTGGGGAACCCATGGAAGAGAGGGTAGGGTAGCCTCATGGTGCTTCTTTGGGGGTTCTGGTACTGGAATGGATCCCCTCTGCCCTCATATCAAAACCACCACTCCTCTCTCCCCAAGAAATCCCGGAAGCATTCATAGGACCCGCTCCTGGCTTCTCTTCCTCCCCCTCCCTTCTGTTCCTCCTCATCCCTTCCCCTTTGTGGCGGCTCTCAGAGCTCGGCCATTTGCTGGTCACCTCCGGGAGCTGGGCACCATGGACAGAACGTTCTTTACACACAACGAAGGCTCAGAGAGACCCATCTTGAGCCTGAGGTCACTCAGCATGAGCTAGAGCTCAAACCCAGGGCCGCTATTGCAGAGTCTGGGAACCTCCAAGAAAAAGGCAGACAAGGAACTAATGAAGGAACAAAGCTCCTTCCTGTCTCAGGTGCAAAGGCATGGTCCGGGACTCTTCTGAACGGCCCGCCTGTCCCCGTGTCCACCCTCTTTACGAGGTGCCTGCACTCACTGTAAAGTGTTTCAGGGACCTGTACACAGCATCCGTACACCAGTCTGGTGAGGACGGCACGGTGTTACTATCGTCCCATGCTACAGATGAGCAAACTGAGGCCCTGAGAATGCAAGAGGCCCCCAAGTTAGGGTAGGTGCCTGAGCTGGGACTGTTACCAGGTTCTGCCCAGCGCCCTGGCATGACAAGTAAGATCAGGCCCTTCCAGTGCATGACAGGAAAACCAATATTTGCTCGGTGCCTCGCCGTTTACAGAGCCTGGCCATTCGCCTGATCTCATTGATCTTCCAGACAACCAGGGAGGTGAGCAAATATTTTCAATAACATGTTTAGTTTACAGATGAAGAAACCCTGAGGGACTTGTCCAAGGTCACACGGCAGTGAAGTGGGAGAGGGGACTCAGACTTCAGAGCCCAGGCATGCTCCAGGATAATGATGGGAGCTGCCAGCAGGGCACGGCCTGGGTCCATGCCTCAGGGAGTCACCAGAGACCTCTGGGATCAGTGTCAATGCTGCTCCTCAGGGAGAGAACCAGGGAGTTCGGAAGTTAGACCGGAAGTGTGGGGTAGGCCCTGGGAGGAGCAGCTGCACGGGGTGAAGCTGAGGGTGGGGTTCATTTTCTGTTTGGATTTCCCCATCTTTTCCTTAAAAACCAGGGGGGAAGTTTTGGCTGACAGTGAATGTGCCTGTCCCACAGTCAGGGTGGACAGGGAGTCCAGCCCGGGGGTGTAAAAGGCTTCTATTTTAAAATCAGACAAACTGGGATTTTAACTCTATCATCCCCTTCAGCTGTGTGACTCTGGGCAACTACTTAACCTCTCTGAGCTTCCATTTTCTTGTACACAAGGTATAAATAATGGCAGAGCAGTGCTTCTCATCCCCGCTGCACATCAGAATCACTTGGGAGAGAATTTGAGGATACAGTCTCAGAGGTTCTGACGTCACTGGGCTGGGGTTTGGGGGACACGGAGGGATTTTCACGGGAGATTCTGTTGTGCGGTGGGGCTGGACGTCCCTGTCCCTGCTGCTGTTGGAGGATGAGCTGAGACGCAGCGTGGAAACCACGTGGCCTGTGGAGGCGGCCAGGACATTAGAATCCCTTCTATCCTACCAGCCCATCTTTTTGTCAACCACATCTTGATGCTGTTGCGGGAACAGGCATGAGGGCTACAAGAGACATACGTCTGCAGAAGAGCCAGAGCACCGGGATGGCAGGGGCCTTCTGAGAAGCCCAAAGAACCATCGACTGGACCAACTGGCCGAACCTCGAGGTCACCTTGCTCATCCACTGCGACTTGGTCCTATGACCTCTGCCACTTCCGTGCCCACTACTGAGAACTGTGCAGTGAGTGGTGGCGAATGCTCAGAGAGGACGCTCCTGCAGCCTTTGGAAATGGCAGTTACAGAGCCGGGAGGCAGTGTGGAAACTCTTTATGGCAGAAATGAGGGAAGTAGGCTACGAAATCATAGGGATGCTGTGCCCGTGGGCAGGGACCAGAAAGCAATCGGGGTGGGGTGGGGGTGGGGGAAGGAAGCTGGAATGATTGCTGGGGTCAAGGAACCTTAGATGGCTTTTTAAAATTCTAATTTCTAAAATTCTAAAATTCTAATTCAAATCCTTGTATAGAAAACAGTAATAATCATAAGTAAAAGCAATTTGAGACAAGGATTTTCTGTGTTGTGTTGTGTTCACTGATGTATTGCAAATGCCTACCCCAGGGCCGGGGACATAGTAGTAGTTCAATAAATATTCACTGAGTGAGTGAATGACTCTTTGCTTTCAGATTTCCTCACAGACTCGTAACACACTTTTGAGCATGAACGGCCCCCTCTTTGTTTTAATCACACGCATACTGATTAGCATGCCTTCCGTATGTTACATCTTTCATGATCATTTTGAATTAAGCAAGGTTGAAGACAGAGCCCTGTGGCATAGCCCTGGAGACCTTTCCTGGACTTCTGATACCTGTAAAGGCTTGTGCCAGACCCCCCAGCATTTTGAAAGGTGGTTTCATAGCATGAGAAGGTCTGCAGACTCTGGGCTGACAGGGGCTGTCTGATCAACCCCTGTTTCCAGGAACCTCCTAAGAGGCATGGGGGTCATTCTAGTCCCAAGGTCATTACCCTCAACAGAGCCGCCAGAAGCAGCTCTGGGGCTGCTGGCCTGTTTTCTCTCTGGCATCATGGCTGTTGCCCCTTTGCCCTGGGAGCAAAGGCATTTCTTTGTTTCTTTTGCCCCACATGCTGCTATAAAAAGCCCTGTTTACCATTATTATCAGGTTTCACAAACCCCCAGGCCTCGCTTTTCCGGGCAGGTGGGGTCAAGGCCTCAGTGAGTTAATTTGGTGTCATGTGAACTAGCCCTTTCCCCAGTGACAGGAAGAGCACTTGTGTGCAGCAGTGAAGTCCTGGAAGACCCCCGAGGGCTTGGGAAGGGCTTCTGGCCCTTCAATGTGGGCAGCAGGATTCCAGAACTCTGTTCCTTTCTCCTGAGGCTCCACACACCTCCAGAGTATCTTACAAATTGCAAAGTAGATCCTGCGTGCCCTGCTAGACCACCTCCAGGGGCTCCCTGCTTCTCTCAGGCTCCCCCCCACCCACCCCCCAGGCCTCATGGACCGGCGGCTGGCCGTCAGCCTGCAGCTTGCCGTCGGCCTCCTCCAGGTACCCGAGCACACAACACCATCCTCACCTGCTGCCTCCCTGCTCTGCCCGTGATGCCCTGCCTTGCTTTCCTCTGGTTCTGGCCAGACCTCTTTAGATCCATCTCTGATTCTCTGCTATTCAGATGAAGCGGGGGTACCTGGAGCTTGCATTTCCCGAGTCCTACTGTGCGCAGGGTTTATACTAAGGGCTTTATAATGAAGTGCTCAGTGAACCAATGGGACGCCTGCCCCTATGAACCAGACAAGACAAGCCAACAAATGCTTGACACCCAAGGGTCCCGAGTTAGACTGAAGAACGTAAGAGAGGAGTAGGGTCAGTGGGTGTCACGGAAACCCCTCTGGAGGGTGGCACTTTAGCTGAGGTGGGCTTGGTCCCTGGAGACTTGGGCTGGGGAGGTGAGGGAAGACAGGGCAGAGACCTCACGTGCAGAAGCCCCAGGATAATGGGGTTGCTTCCTTCACGAACTGGAGGAAGGTGGGAAGGGGTGCGGAGGATCCTGAGGAGCTGGCCAAGGCCAGGCCATGCAGAGCCTGGAGGACGAGAGACAACCGTGGGCATTATAGAGGCTGTAGGGGGAGCCCTGCACATGAGCCGGGGAGGGTTGGGACTGGGCAGAGTGAAGCAGAAAGCAGGTGGCAGGCACCGTGGCTGTTCAGCGAGAGCTGGCAGTTTAGGTGGAGAATGGTGGCTTCTTGACCCATTTTGGAGCAGGCGTCAATGGGACTCTGTGACTGAAATTGGAGAGTGAGCAGTGGTGGCCTGCTAAATGTGAAACAGCCGACTCCCCCAAAAAGAAGAGCCCTGGTTTGTAGCATCTGCCAATTCCTGTGGTGTATATTTTCCTGCCCGGGGGGATTTCAAGCCACTGATGTGATGTGCAGGGTTGGGAAGAGATGGGCACAGCTGGCT
Organism: Rhinolophus sinicus; assembly: GCF_036562045.2. Lineage (NCBI taxonomy): Eukaryota > Metazoa > Chordata > Mammalia > Chiroptera > Rhinolophidae > Rhinolophus > Rhinolophus sinicus. The sequence continues at coordinate 20,963,167 of NC_133760.1, forward strand.
GGCACTGTGTGAGCCTGCTGCAGCCACCACGGGGGTGAGCAAGAGGGGAGGGCGGGGTCAAGAACGCCAGCCATTTTTCTGGTTTGAGCAGTACAATGGATGATGGGGGCGCATTTACTGGGTGGAGTAGACTGGGGGGGAGGGAGTGTGGTGTGGGGATCTAGCATTGTCCTTCCAGGCTGAGATGCCTGCAGAGCTCTCCAGCTGGGTACAGAGGTTGGAGACTGAAGACCAAGGAGTGTTAGCTGGGGTGTACGTGTGGGTGCTGTTGGTAAAGAGATGATGTCGAAAGCCTGGGGATAAGAGGAGGAAGAGGAGGAGAAGGAGGAGGAAAAGCAGGAAGAAGCCAGGATGGAGCCAAGAGAAATGGCGTCATCCCAGCAGCCTGTTTAGGTGCTTGCAACCCCCCCTCCCCCGCCCCCCAGACCTGTGAGGAAGCCGTCCTGGTCCGCGTTTCCTCCTTGGAGCCCAGCAATGCTGACTGGGTGGGTCTTACAGGGCTGCTGACTTCCCCCTTTTGCTTGTGACTCCGGAGCTGCCCAGACCACAGGCAGATCCCGTGAGGACCTTGCAAAGCAGCTTAGATGCCCCACTGGCTGGGGGCCAAGGTGACAGAGCAACCCAGGGAGGGAGGGAGGGCTGGGACCGCCGGCAGAGAGAGGGCAAGCCAGACAGAACGGAGGGACAGGCATAAAGTGATAACCATAAAAGCCGTGGCATCCTAACCAGATGCCAGGCCGGTGCTCAGGGCTTTGTATACAATTAATCTTTACATCACCCTCTGAGGCAGGTAGTATTGTTAGCACATTTACAGACAAGCAAACGAAGAGACAACAAGACAAGGGGCAGAGCCAGGCAGCGCGATGGCAACCCCCACCCCCACCCCACCACGCGCCTATCTTCCTGATTTCGCCTAATCCCTTCCCCAGAGCCTTCTTTCTTTTGGTTTCTGAGGAAATGAGGGCCTACTTGGTGCCCTTTGATACCACCCTGAGTTGAGACCAAAGGGAACCACATTGGCTTCTGGTTAGTCGCCCGTGTCATCTTCACCATCACCATCATCTTCATCATCATTACTACCATCATCTTCATCAACAGCACCACTGGCTGGTAGAGAGGGGCAGTTTGATGGTGGCACTGAGATGCCATGATAAGCACTGGCAAAGGAGGCAGTGGGACAGGGGGATGCCTGTCTGAATAGACATGAGCGCCGCCTTGCTCCCAGGGCTGCACCAAGCAGGACCTGACAGGCCCTGGGCCCCTGGGGCTGACTTCTCTCTGGCATGCTGGGCCGCCTGCCATCTGACCCTCACTGGGGCCTGCTCTCTGCAGGGGCGTCACCAGCGGGCATGGTCAGGCCCGGGCAGGGCCGTGGAGGCTCTGCGTGTTTGGGGCAGGAGCAGCCTGGCTGTCTGGGCACGGAGAGAAGAGTGGTTGAGATGTGTGCTGCACGAGCAGGGGTCCCCAGCCACCCCCTTCTCAGGACACCTCCTGCACTACAGGCAATGACGTTTGAATGATGGAATGTGAGGCCCAAACATCCTCGGGCTGGGCCTTGCTCCATTCTCCTCACGAGTCGGTACAAGGATGGACTTGTCCACCTCTGGCCGTTAAGGGTTCCAGGACTCCAGGCCACTGTGGTTTTCTTCCTCTTTCTGGTACGCCAATCTCCCCCCGCCATTTGATCAGGGTGGGCAATCCCTGTCTCCCCCGTCAGGGGGCAGGATCAGATCTTCCCCTGCTCCTGTGCCCTCCTCATCCTGGGATCTCCGTGGCCCACTGGGAGCCTAGACGTTTCCTCAATGGCCAGGAGGGAGCTGTCCCAGGAGCCCAGTGTCCCATTTCTCAGGTGGAGAAGCTGAGGTCCAGCGAAAGGAAGTGGTTCATCCAGGGTCACGCAAAGGAACAAGCCTTGGAATTCAGCCCCCTCCTGCTCTCCCTGTGAAGTGGCTTTGACTTCTGGGGAGGGGTCACAGCTCCTCTGCCAGTGACTCAATCAGCAGGAATTTATGTACCGAGCACTGTGCTAAGCGGTGGGCATACGATGGTGGGAAAAGACACAGGTCTTGCCCTCAAGGAGATGATGATCCAGGGGGAAGATGAGCAAACAAACGTATGAAGAATGTACTGTCACTAACTCACCAGTCTGGCCATGTTGGGAAAAGCCACCCTGAGAGAGACAACTGGACTGGGAATGGAGGGTAGATAAGAATGGACTCACCTAGAAAAGGCCTTCCAGGCAAGACCAACAGCAGGTGCAAAGGCCCTGAGGTTGGAAGGAGCCTGAGAAATGGAAAGGGACATGTGTCTGAGCGAAGCTATCAGTTGCGGCTGGAGAAGCTGACAGCAGCCAGATCACGTAGGGCTTTGATGGCTGCGGAAGGATTTTGGTCTTTCTCCCAAGAGCTAAGGGAAGACGTCAGAGGAAGGTGATAGGATCAGACCTGCAGTTTGAGAAGATGGTGGAGAGGATAAGGGCAAGCATGGGTTAGGGGCTGTGGCAGTTGTCCCAAGAAAGCATCAAGGCCACGGCCATTTCTTATCCCCAGGAAGATGCTCCATCTGGGACAGGTCAGATTCCAGGCTGCTCTGCGTGTGTGTGCGTGTGTGTGTGGGGTATGTGTATATCTGTATGTTTGTGGTCATGTGTGTGTGAGTCTGTGTGTGTGTGTGTGTGTGTGTGTGTGTGTGTGAGGGGCAGGCAGGGGAGGTCACAATGCCAGTGGGTGGAGCTTGCTGTGGGGATAAAAGTCAAGGGTCCATGGGTGTGGTCTCTCCTCCTTCTCCAGGGTCCAGAACTGCCCAGTGTCTCTCTCTCTTCCCTGAGTCTGTGTGGCCTGTTCTGGGCAGGGGCAGCCACCCCCACGAGCTTCCTCTTCCTTCTTCTGGAACTGGTATGTGTGGCTTCAGGAGCGTAAGGTCTGGGTCTCTGGCTGGGGTGAAACAGGCTGAGCTCCAGCCTCGCACTCTGCAGGAAGCTGTGGGCCACAGTGCCCACTGATATCAAATGTCCCTTTGCCCCCTGTGCTGTCACTTCCTTGGAGACCTCATGGGGAGGAGAGGAGACTGGGTCCTGGCAGAATCTGGTCCTTTGGGTCTGCCCCCCTGCTACTAACATACGCATACCCTGCACCTCCCCACTGCCCGTGTGTGTCGGGGAGCCCCCAATCCCCCCCACCTCCCTGCCCACGGCTGTTCTGGTTCAGTCTTGGCGCTTTCTACCCTAAGCTGCCCAGAGGCCCCTCTCCCTGGACCAGAACCAGGACAGGCTACAGAATATGCAGGCCCAGTGCAAAATGAAAACATGTTACCCCTGGGCCAACAATGATTAAGAATGTCAAGACGGAGACAGCGAGAGTTAAACCCAGCGTGGTGCCCTTTTGAGGGTTCACACCACGAAGCCGCCCTGGTTGGAATCCATTCAGAGACCCAGGAGTGGGGCCGCCAGCCAGTTGTTTTCAGGGTGAGAAATGCCTCACAGCAAAAGAATATTCTAGGAGTCTGGCCCCGACCTCCTTCTGTCATTCATTCATTTGCTTATGTGCTTATCCATTCATGTCAGCATCAGGTTCTGAGCTCCTGCTGGGCACTGAGATCCCCTGAGGCCTGGAGATTAGAGATGCACCAGTCCTGCCCGTGTGCTGGCCTTGCACCAGCACCCACACCGCAGGTTTCCCTGACCCCTCCTCACCTGGCCTCCCCACACCCACCCAGCCCAGAGTGTTCTGTGGGCACCTTCCCTAGCACGGGCCGGGCGGGAGGGCCTGGGGCTCGATGGCAGAACACGTTGTTCCTGGGAAGGGGCTCCCACACAACAGGGCGTGAAGTCCTACTGTTTCCTCACTCTTCATGTTGCTCCATCTGTCCCCTCCCTGCGGTCCCTTCATCTCTTGCCTGTATTAACATCAGCGTTTGATAAATGAGGTAGAACTTGTAACTTATGCCCAGTACAGCGCACACTTCTTAAGCTCGCAGAGGTGCATGCCGTGGGACCCATACGGAGATGTGGAATGCGCCAGCCCCTGGAGGGCCCCCCTTTCTCACTTTTGTCCCTATACATTCATGTTGCCTGCTCTTGATCTCGACGTCAGTGCAATCACTCAGAATGTCCTCTCATGTCGGAATCTTTTGCTGGACACCGTGGGCTCTGGGATCACCCACACTGAGGTGTGGTTCCCTCCCTCTTCTTACTGAACAGAGTTCCACTGTCTGCTGGCACCATAGCTTGTTTATGTTTCCTGCACATTTGGCTGTTTGCAGCTTGTTGCTTTGTGCGGACATCTGCTATCATTTATTTGGGGTAAATGTCTAGGACTGCCAGGTCCCAGGGAAGGCAAGTCTGTGAGTTTACGAGAAACTATGCACGGTTTTCCAGAGGGGTGCACCCCTTGTCTGGGCTTCTGCAGCTGCCTTCTTCCGGCTGGCCCCTCTAGGGTTTAGAGGAGAGGTTGAAAGCCAGCAGCAACGCACGGCCGTCCACTGCCGGCCCTGATTATCTCCCAAACATCTCTGGCTTCCTTCCACCTTGAACCTCACATTCCAGCCATGTTGAAGGCCCACGACCGCACACAACTCATTTCTGTCCTTCTGCACAAACTGTCCATTCTGCCTGGTGCACAGGTCCCTCCATGCCCTCCAGGGGACAGCCTGCTTGTCCTCTACGATATCACTGGAGCGTCTTGGTGACTTGCTGATGTCTCTCAGGCCCTGGCCTACATCCTTCGGCCCACATCCACCGCCCTCCTCTAAGCCACCTTTGCAGGTTTGCACTGTGTGGAGATGTCATAGCCGCACAGAAGGAATGGTGGGCTTTTTCTCCCAGCCACGTCCTCACAACCTGGCAGCACGCCTGGTACACAGGTCACGTTGGTAGATGTGCAGTAAACGAATCGGTGAGGCCGAGGCGGGGTGGACACATGTAGAGGTGTGACTTCCATACAGTAAAGCACACGCATGTGACATGTGCGGCCTGGTGAATGTTTGGGGGTGTGCACACCTGTGTGACCACGACCAGGTCCAGACGTGGCACACGCCCAGCTCTCTGAGTTTTGCCCCCATAGATTAGTGCTGCCTGTTCGTAAACTTGATGTAAAAGGCCTCACACAGATGGTCTCTCGTGGGCCTGCCTTCCTTTGCTTGTTCCCGACTCCTGCTCGAACCCCTTCTGCCTTGATGGCCGATGTCTGTCACCCCTACATGAGCGTTATCCCCTCTCTCCCATGATTTCTCTTCCCACTTCTCGTTTCCATCCTCAGCCGTCCTCAGCCCGGGTATAGGCTTTGTAGGCAAGTTCCTGGTTCCTGAGCAGCGGAGGCCACTTCTTCCTGTTTTTGTTCTTGAAATTCAGGGGACCCGAGCTGCGACGTTGCCCTGGTCCCACTCCCGGAGGACTCTCCAGCACGTTGTTCAGGCTTCCGTTTCCTGGGCCTGGCTGCATGCCCTCTTTACAAACACTGACCTTTCAATCACTGCAAAGTCTGGTCCACAGGTCACCTGGGTCCTCGTGGCCACACCTCGGGCTTATTGGCATGATAACACAGTGACACTTCGTGTTTGTCAGAGGAGAATCTCATCGGCCAGCCCACTCCCAGCAGTGAATTCTCAAAGTGGGGTCCTCCACCAGCAGCATCAGTACCACCCAGGAACTTAGAAATGCAAGTGCTTGGGCTCCACCCCAGACTCACTGTCTAGGAAAAACTCACTGTTTCTTCTCTTTACTGTCACACTCTCAGCACTTCGGACAGCAGGTCTGTGAGTGTTTTTCCACACCAACCAATTCTCAGACACTAGCCGGGTGTCTTACAAGGCAATTCAATTCTGACACTAACTGGAGTTGGCACAGATCCCTCAGGTTAAGGGTTCAGTCCCACAAGACGGCCCCCACTGTGGATGCCAATCACAGCAGTGGCTCCTCAGGTTACCCCTCTTCTGTCCAACTTGGCTTCCAAGCCAAGGTTCCCACAACCCCCTCTTCAGGTTCACTGATTTGCTAGAGCAGCTCACAGAACCCAGGAAAAAGAATTCACAAACTATTGCTGATTCATTACAAAGGATAGTTTAACAGATAGAAATGAACAGCCAGAGGAAGAGATACACAGGATGAGGTCTGAGCACGTCCTGACTGCAGGAGCTTCTGTCCCCATGGAGTTGGGCTGCGTCACTTGCCCAGTCCCTCCATGTGTTCAATCTGGAAGCTCTGCAAACCTGATACTTAAAGGATTTTTGTGGAGGGTTCTTCATGTAGGTATGATGGATTATTACTCAGTCCCTCTGCCTGCCCTGGAGGGTGGGGGATGGGGCTGAAACATCTAAGCTTCTGATCACAGTCTTTCTGGTGACCGGCCGCCATCTGGAAGCGGTCCTGGACCTCACCAACAGTCACGTCATGAGAATAAAGGACTCTCCTATCACATAGGAAAGTCTAAGGGGTTTAGGAGCTGGAACTGGGGTCAAAGACCAACGGTTAGAATAAGAAATGTTCCAGGCACCAATTTTTGGAGCTTTATGTTCCAAGCTCCTCAAGCTCTGACCAGGAGGAGGGGATGGTGACCACAACATATGGGTCTTGTTATATCACAATATCACACTCACTGAGTCAGAAACTTGGGGGCAGGGACCCGGCCATCTGTGTTCCCACAAACCCCCCAGGGGTTCTGAAGTAGCTCCAGTGTGAGAACCATTGACTCATAGCAGGGGAATGTGCTGGCAATGAATCAATCAAAACAGAAACGTCACTTTCTTTGAGTAGAAGTATGCTTCTAAGAAATGCAAAGGCATCCTGTTACATGGGGCGATGTGACCTGATACATCATCAGAGACCAGCCAGAGCACAGCCCGAGCCCCCTCCGTGGACCAGCTGGCTCCCAGCTGGCTGCCTGGTCAATGCTGATGCGAGTTTAGATCTGGCACAAATGTCCCACCAGAGGGAGATGGGGAGCACAAGGGGTCTGTCTCTTGTGTCCCCGAGAGTAGAAGCCTGGCGTGCTGATTAGCTTCCACTGGCTTCTCCCAGATCTGCTCCTACCTTCTCTGCCCTTCTCTGAGCCCAGGGAGGCTGGCGCCCTAGCCAGCTGGCTTCTGGTTGGGTTTGATCAATGGTAGACAGTGGTGGGAAGTCACAGGGCAGGGGGACAGAGTGACCGGGGCAGTCGTGTGCTGGCAAACGGTTAACAACCAGCTTCAGGAGGGTGTTGTAGAAACCCCCAGTCTGGGGTGTTTGCCCCATTCTGTGGTCTAAGCAGAGATACAGGAATATTTCTAACGCCCAGATGCATAGATGCAGAGAACCTCATGACCATAGCTAGTAGGAAAATGTAGCAAAGTCATTAGGCACTGCTGAGTTTTGAGTATGTATTATCTTTGTTTTGAATATGTTATTAATTGTATTACATAATTTTTAACAACTGGCTCACAAAATTCCTGAAACCTTGTCAGCTTCCACAAGCGGGCCTGAGCCTGTGTGAGCACACTGTGCGCAGGGCCAGGCAGCCCCCTCGGTCACGCCTGTCGGGCGGAGCTCTGTGGCCCACTCCTGGTCTGACTCTCACCTGGCTCCAGTGACACGCTCGCCCCTTGTCCCTTCTGCCTGGAGCAGAACTGGCTTCCTGCTCTGCTATCCCACGGTGCCTCAATGGCTCTCCTTGTTCCTTTGTTGAGTACCCCAAAGGTGGCGTCCTGGGGGTGGGAGACAACAGAGCAGATGCCAACTCCTGCTTGAACCCCAACCCCACCTCTATTGCTTTTATGTATCAACCTTCTGCGTTAAGATGTCACTGGAAGAAATGATTCTACGACCAGAAACCAGAAATCCATGGGGACGTGGTGAGATCTCGAGGACAGAAAGGTACTCAGTGTAAGTGACTGAAAATCTCTTAGTCATGGCTGGTGGGTGTGGCAGCTGGAATGCTCTCTTGGGAAGCAATGTGGCTGCCTGTCATGACAATGCACATGACCTTGGACCCGGCAATGCCTTGTGAGATATTTGACTTAGAGGCAGACTCACACCCATGCGAGATGATGTCTGTGTAAAGTTATTCATTACAGCGTTGTTTAAAAGAGCTGAAATGGAGGCAACCAGGGAGAATCGTTAAGTGACTTGTTAAATCGGTTCTGGCACATTCTTACAATGGACTATTTTGCAGCCATTCTTTATGTGATGACGTGAAAGGTGCTCCATGATCACGTGTGAAAACGGGATGTCAAGGGTAGAATTTGCTTTCCTGGGCAGGCAGTGTGGGAGAGACCTGTTCCGGTCACTGTTGCATTCCTGGCCGCAGAAGGGCTTTCCTGGATGAACGGGGTATAGGAGGAGCGGGAAGACGCCTGGATTTGGGTCTGGGGTGGTCAGGGAAGGCCTCCCTAGAGAAGTGATATTGCCACTGAGACCTGAAGCATGTGTGAGGAGTCAGCCATGGGAAGAGCATTCCAGGCAGAGAGGACAGACAGTGTGGGCAAAGGCCCTGGGGCTGGAAGGGCTGGTGTAAGTGAGGATGGCAGCAGGACCGAAGGTTGTCAACTCTGGGGTGAGAAAGGTGGGATGCAGGAGATGTGGGCAGAGGGCCAATGACACAGGGCTTTGCGGGGCAGCGTGGGGAGGAACTTCCCTCAGGGGCCACTTCTCAGCTGTGTGACTTGAGGCAAGTGCCTTACCCTGTCTAGGCCTCCGTTTGCTCATGGGTGAAGTGGAGACAAAAATAGGAACCGCCACATAGGATTATGAATGAGGCATCGCACTGAAAACGGTGCCTGGCACATGGTAAGCGCTGCCGCCAGCTACCACTAGGAGTGGAGGATCCCAGGAGGCAGAGCCAGGCCTAGAAACCAAGTCAACTGGCTCGGGGTTCTGGGTCTTTTCCATTCAGCCTGCTCCCTCCCACCTCTCCCTGCACACGCCCCAACCTGGAAGAGTCTGCAGCTGGCAGAGGCCCAGGCAGGGTCTGGATCCTCCCCAGGCCTCTAATTAGGAGCTTCTGTGTGTCTCACACTGTGACCACATTCCTGGAAAGAAGGCTCAGTGGTGGGTACCCTGGCAGGCCTGTGCTTCCTGCTCCGAGTGGAAATGAGCTGGAGAGCGGCCCTAGCTGTGCGGCGATGGGGTGATGGCCCCGGAGGCCTGGCTGGGAGTCTGGGCGGTGGGGAGGGAGCCCAGGTGCTCAGGGACATGGCACCTGTGTGCGTGACCCTCCGGGCTCTGGGTGGTGCCTGACTCCTTGGCCTGACCTGCTGGCTCAGGGCAGGCAGCGACTGGCAGAGGGAAGGTGCAGCCAGGTGGAGAAGGGCCGACTTCTAGGCAGGACCCGCCTGGCGCCTCCACTCCTGCACCAGGAAGCCTGCTCCTGCCTGGGCGCCAAAAAAGCTGCCCCCTCCCCCATACCCTGAAATCGCTCTTCCTTCCTGCCAGCGGCTCAGCGTTCACACCCCAGCCCGTCAGCAGACCCCACCTATTTTACCTGCAAACGTATTTAGAGGTGACCATTCGGCACCACGCCCGCTGCCCCATGATGGGCCCAGGTTGCTGCAAAGCCTGCTAACCGTGGCCCACCTGCCACACAGCAGCTGGGGTAATTACACCACATGAAGCGAGGTGGTGTCCCTGGCCCAGGGGCGACCTCCCTTTCATCCAGCGAGTAAACCATTCTACCTGACCCTTCCGCCTTGGCCCTCCGGGGCGCCTTGCTGCCCCCACACATGTCCACCATAGGGCTGTTGCATGTGCTGTTCCCTGAGACTAGTTGGCCTTCCCTCAGACGGCCACGTGACTCATTCCCTCAATTCATTTAGGTCTTTGCTGAAATGTCTTCTCAGTGGCTAGAGCACCGTGTATAAAACAGTAACTCTGACCCCCTTAGCCAGCTGTGTTTTCACATGACCCTCAGCACCACTTTATAGACTGCATGCTCAATTGTTCATTTGCTTGTCTGCATCCCCACACTGGGATGCAAGCTCCCAGAGGGCAGGCTGATGTTTTCTGTTCTGTTACCTGGTCGATCTCAAGCCTCGTATAGGGCCTGGCACAAAGCAGGGGCTCACTAAATATCCCTGCATCAACTGAGCATTCCTTAAGCAAAAGACCACTACGCCGATCACCTGAGCTCCTTCCTCTGGGATTGACCTTTTTGTCCCTGGTGACACAATGTCTGAGGGCACCTTCAAACCGCCGGCTTTCCATCCAACAGGGGCCCAGGAGAATGCGAGAGTGGGAGCCAGGAGGCCACAGCTGGGCTGCTTTCTGGTCACGGGATTGGGGCAGGTCCTATTTCATTCATTCCCCAGCCTGGTACTGGTGCTCTGTGCAGGCAGGGGCCCGGGGGTCAGACCACGGCGCCAAGCCTGGAGAGCTCATAGATTAGGGGAGGGGACAGCGGTAAAACCCATGAGGAAGGCTCTGACCCTGAGGAGCAGAGTTGGTAGACTTTCTGCAAAAGCAAGAGTAAAGACTGCAAGGCATTAGCCACAGGAAGCTCCTGGGAGAGGCAGTGATGGCAGAGCCGGCCTGGGTCCTCCCCACAGGACTTTCTAGCTCAGGTACCCCGAAGTCTGCTCTTCTACCCCTTCCCCATTTCTAATATCAAGTGGTTGGGGGAGTGGTGGGGGCATGTAATAGGAATTGTAGGTCAAGACTGTAAGCTTATCCACGTGACTGGTCACAATGTAGACCCCGTGCACTTGCCAGTTGCACCATGCACCCTCAGCTCTTAGAGAGAGAGAGAGAGGAGGGGGAGTAGTGGGCTGAATGGTGGCCCCCAAAGTTATGTGGAAGTCCTGACCCCAGGAACCTGTGAATGCGACCTTATTGGTGCAAAGGGTCTTTGCAGATACAATCAAGTTAAGGGTCCTTATAAGAGAGGGAGCTTTGAGATACGTGTGGAAGGAGGCAGGGCCTGGAGTGATGCATTAACAAGCCAAGGAAGCCTGGGGCCCAAGCTTTCTTCCTGCCTCTTCCAACCCCATTAGGAGCTGGAAGAGGCAGGAAGGAACCTCTCCTAGAGCCTCTGGAGGGAGCGCAGCCCTGCCCACATCTTGATTTAGGGCCTTTAGACCGTGAGAGAATACATTTGGTTGTTGTAAGCCACCCAGTTTGTGGTCCTTTGTTATAGCAGCCTCCAGGAAACTCTGCAGGAAGGACTGCAGCGGGATTAAAACCTGACTGAAAGGTGATTTTGTTTAGGATTACCTGTCCTTCCAAGTTTCAGTTTTGGGCTTTAGGTGCAGTTCCCGCCCAGCTCTGCACCCCGCTCCCTGTCCTGGGAGTTGGAGGCAGAGAATGTGGCTCCGTGGGGTGTGGCAGCTGGCGCCTCTTCCCTCCCAGAGTCTGGGCTTTGAGTTTGCCCGAGGTGGAGTCACGCAGTCCTGGGGACACAGGACAGCCTGGTCCTGCCTGACCTTATTTGTCTGCAGCTGTGGCCTGGAAGACCCAGGAACTTTGCTGTCAACCTCGAGGCCATTTAAAGCACAAAAACAGACTGTCTACTAATCATGGCAAGTCTCCCCCCACCCCGCTCCCCGTGAATCCAAGCGTACAGGAGGCGTGCTGCTCCCTAGGAAGGTGGTGGGAGGACACTGCAAGGCCAGCGATGGGAAATCAGGGGCACCATTTATGGACCATTCACCCTGCCCACGTAGCTTAGCACGTCACCTACATTACATCACGGGGCGTCTCAGCTTCCCTCCCAGGGAGGAAACTGAGGCAATCCAACCTTCCCCAAATCACCCCACCAGCAACTGGCAGGGCTGGGCTCAGAACCAGGGGAGCCTAGTCTTGGCAGAGCAGCTGAGAAGGTATAAAAGGGGCTCCTGACCAAGCCAAGGGCCCGGGGTGGGGGGCCAGAGGTCAAGGGTTCAGGGAGATCAGAGGCCAGGGGCTCAGGGAGAGCAGAGGTCAAAGGTTAGGAGGGGCGGGAGTGGGGCTGGCGTAACTCCCCACCCGGGACAAGGCTAATCCAGGTCTGAACACTGCACAGCCCATTGATGTGTTCTCTGGGGTGGAACTAGGTTGACAATGCTCCCCAGGGGATTCTCAGGGCAGCCAAGGCTTGTGGTAAATCCAGAGACATCCGGCCTCAAACCACAGCCCTGTCTTCCCTGCAGGAGGGGGAGGCGCTGCCTGGGTCAAGCCTGGAATGAGGTGAGCTGGACGGAGAAACCCAGGCTGGGGAAACTGTGAGCGAAGGTCAGTCACAAACCTTCGAACCTTCGAGAACTGGAGGAAGCTCAGCAAGGCTGCAGTGTTTTCCCTTGTGGGGCAGGGTGGGGAAGAGGGATGGGGGCCTTGGGCGTCTGTGCCAGGTCTGCGGTTCCTTTGCCAAAACCACTGTGAAGCACATGGTTTTGGATGGGGGCTCGTTCACTGGGATGTCAGGCTCTGGCCTGACTCCCAGAGACTCCGAGTCAGACAACCAAAGGTCTGTCTTGGTCAGCCTGACACACAGCCAAGGTGAGTACCACACCTTCCCTGCCTGGCCTCAGTGTTGCAGGTGGGTGGGGACACAGGTAACACGGCTGCTCCTTGAGGGGGTGTGGTGTTGGGCCTGGTCCTCTGAAAGCCCCCACTCTTAGCTGAGATGGGAGTGAGTGGCACCATTCACGTGGCCTGATGACAATGGCCCACGGTGTGAGCACCTTCTGTACGTGGGGTATGTGCTTGGGCCGCCCACAGAGGAGCTCCCTTTGCCTTCCCAGCAGCTCTGCACGGGAGGGACCAGAGTTAGCCCATTTTACTGATGGGGAGACTGAGGCTTAGGGGTCATGGCACTTTCCCAAGATCTCAGGATGGCAAGTGGGGTGCCATCCACTTCTCTGGCCCTTGACACCACAGCCCATGTGCCGAACCCTCCTTGCTCCAGAGCCAGAGGGCCTCCTCTTTGGAGACCTTCCTCCTCTCTGGCGTGGTCAAGCAAACACAGCAGAACCCATGTCTTCCCTGGAGAAGGCCCTGCCCCTCCAAGCCTCCAGCCCCCTTCCTTACCTGATGACAAACAGGCTGGGTGCTGCAGGGCTGACAGGTGACCAGTGCTAGGTGGAGGGGGGCAGGCACAGTACAGCTGGCCCTCCCCCGGAGGACCTGCCTCCCCACTTGGATGTAGCAACAGAAAAGTGGGGGTGATAAGAGGCTAGGCTGGCCTGTTTGTCGCATCACAAAGTCCTACCCTGGGCTGGCTGGGGGTTCAGTTGGGGAGAGGGTTAGAGAGGCTCTGCCTGAGGAGCCTGGCCAGGCCCAGCCCCCTCCCTCTGCAGTGGCTCCACCACAAACACCCGCAGCCTCAGTGGGGGCGCTCTGAAAATGGGCACACCTTGTGTCATGAGGGGTCCGCTCCCCAGATAAGAATGCAGGATATGGCGAGGCCAAAAAGGAACACCAATGATGCCACAGATGGGGGATTCATTCCACTACAGTCTTGCTGGCGGCTGGGCTGGAGACACAGGGAGCAGGAGCCACACGATCCGCAATCTGCTGCTACTTCTCTGCCAACCGACCAACCAAGCCCTTGCTAACTGCAACCTGCGCTTACTAGCTCAGTCATGGCTGTTATATTAGTGGCTAATGGCTAACCGGTAACAGCTGATGGCCACCCAGCCACAGTGGATGGCCATCTGATTACAGCTGATGGCCATCTAATAACCGAGCCAGCACCTTTCCACGTGAGGCCAAGAGCCTGGAAACTGCTCTCTGGGACTCTGTCCCCACACATTGCCCAGGTGAGCCTGAGGCTAGAGGTTGCTGGGTGAACAGCCCTGTAATTGGATGCTTTAGAACCCTGGTTCTAGGGCAAGTGCTACCATGTCAGGCAGAGCCACTACCTACATGCATGTGGTGTGGCCTGGGGCTAAGGTTTGAACCTCTGCAAGACTCAGTCTCCCCATCTGTCCTGTGGGCGCGCACCCAGCATGCCAAGACTGTGGCATCCTGGGTGTCCCAGACAGGTAGCCCTCCACACCTGTGGGTACCCTTCTCTATTAACTGGAGCTTTCTGGACAGAGCTGCAAAAGATCACAGTGCATTCCGGAAAGAGGCGGGAGCCAGCAGAACCCGGAAGCATCGCCACCACCAAGCAGCTGTTCCCAAGGGCAGAAGGGAGAATGGACGGGGCTCAGGGTGGAGGCCGCCCAGACTCCAGAGTCGCCACTGCCATTCAGAAGGACCCGCACATCGTCTTGTCCATCATTTCCAGACTTTCCCCCCAACAGCCACAGAGGCTTGTAGTAAACAACAACTAACAAAATCTCATTTGGAATACCAGTATGAAAAATTCTAAATTAAAAAATATTATTTTACTGGTTTATCTGTTTTCTCAATTAAAATGGATACATTTACTTACTGTAAATTCAGCAACGGCCACACAGCTCCTAAGTGATGATGCCAGGGTTAAGACCCGTATGTGGGTTTAAATAAAACATGTCCTCACCTCTATCGTCCGTCACAAGGAGTCGTCCTCTGTAATGACAGAAGTGTAAGGAAGACGACTGTGTAAAAGCTATGGGTCCTATATATCTGAAGGTCATCAATATAACAAAGACCACTGACTACAGACATGTCTGGGGGCTCTGTGGATGGGCTGGTGAGTTTGGACGAGTAATAAAGTTCATACGTAATTCATAAGCTGCACGGGCTCCGTGGGAAGCTATGCTTTGTCCTGCAAGAACCTGTCTGGGTTTCTGCTCTCAGAAAGGAAGGACCTGACAGCTGAATGGATGTGTCTTCCTTCTCACCTAATCTCTTCCTCCGTTTTAATCCTCCCGCTGCTCTGCAGCCATGTTCCTGTCTGATGGTGTATGATGGCGTCAGCATAACCCACCTCCTCCCCCTGCGTTCAGGCACACTGACCTTTGATTGAAGGATGGAAAGTGAAAGATGTGGAGAGAGTGCTTCTCTGGGCTCCACTGATGTCAGTGCAGAGGAGTGGAGTTTAGTTTGGAGGGAGGGAGGCCCCATGGGCATGTGTCAGTTAATCTCTCTCTCTCTCTCTCTGTCTCGTGTGTGTGTGTGTGTGTGTGTGTGTGTGTGTGTGTGTGGTGTGTGAGGCCCTCTAAAGTGTGGGCTCCTGGCAGGCCCCTTCTGCCTAGGTCTAAGGCCAGTGCAATTATCACTGTTGTTTTGAATATACCACAGTCCCTTCAGAAGTTCAGCTCTCAGCTACCTCCTTGGAGGGTAGTGGCTGCATGATTGGGTAAAAATCTTCACTTTCTGCAACAAGGCTGTTTTGGGGAAATTGGAAACGAGGGGTTTGGCATGTCTGGTGCTTGTTTCAACAAGCGGATCTGTCTTGTGGTTGCACAGTACTGACAGAGCGCTCTGAGTCACGCAAATGATCAAAGTTTGAGACAGAGCTGCCAATTACCACAGCGTTAGATAGTTCTCTCAGGGTGTGCACCAACTCAACAGACTGCGGGAGAAACCGGGGTGTGCTGAGGGCTCAGGGAAGTTGAGATGAGTTTGTACCACAAGCTGACAGGTTGGTGGCGCCAATATCTGACACATCACATTTATGAATAGGCTGTTTTCACTGCAATTAAAAATAATTACAAATACGATGTATAAATGAAAACTGAATGAAGGATTTGGGGCGCTCCAAAAGGCCCACAGAGCCTGGCCGTCCCCCCATGTCACAGCCCAGCTGTCACCAGGTCACCGAGGAGCCGCTATCTCTTGCCCACATAGGGCAGGCAGTTCCTCTCCAGGAAGCTGGGTTCTGAGTTCTGCCTGAACGTGGCTTTCGTTTGGGTCCTTGTACTCACTGCGGGGTTCCCGGGGACATCTCTGAAGAGCCTGCCTTAGGAACCCAAGGGAAAAGTTCACTTTGTGTGTCCAGAGACAGGAGTCATCAAAGCGTTTCCCACATGAGATGTGTACTAATCTGGTGGTTCTTGGACAAAGCGATCATTTCATTTCATCCTTTTCCAATTCTTGTTCTTTTGAAAGACTTTTGAGGACCTTTTGAGTCTGTGGGCTCTGGCTGGGGGGGGGGGTCTCTCAAGAGCCTGCAGGGAAGTTATGGGAAACTAGGGGAGCAGCAGGCTTGGGCAGCCCCAGATCCCTGCAGCGGCTCCGAGAATTGTTATTTAGCCTTTGTTATTTAGTGATGGGAGGGGAACCTGATGGGCAGGAGCTGGGTACAGGGTTTGGTTTATTACCCGTTAAGAATTTAGGATAAGCTCCAAGTTCAGGAAAGGAAGAGGCAATACTGCCACCTAGTGGCAAATGGGGTGAACAGCGCCCAACATGGCCTCTGATTCAGATCCGTTTCAGTTTCAGAATTATTTTTTAGCATCAGAATGAGTCCCTGACCCCATGTGACAGTTGCCTGAGGCAACAAGAGGATTCCTGGGCTCCTTGCCTCTCCGGCCACGGCACTGTCACCAGCCAAGGAGCCACCACCTCTAATACCTTGCCGTGGGTACGGTGCTGGACTGAAAACCTGCCTTTCTCCTCAAATACCTACAGCCCCGCGAGGGAGCCACTAACACCAGCATTTCGTGTAGGGTGGTGACAAACGGATCTGCATTCACAGCCAGGGGGAGAGCCCCACTGGGGGGACTAGGGGACACTGTCTAGCTCAGGGGAGGTGGAAGTGGGGGTAGGAGAAATGTGGCTTTTCCAATTCCCTTTTTTTGGGTTTCAAAGGAGCTTCCCCCCTGAGAGGTCTTAGGTCGCATAGCAGTGCTGTAAGAGCAAGAGCTCCTGAGCCAAGCCCTCTGGGCTCCTCTTCTCTGCAGCTTGGTTGGGCTGCCTGGTGGGAGGCAGGTCAGTACCAGGGAAAAGCCGACTCTGGCTCCACCCTCACCAGGTGTTCAGCCTTCTGAGCCTGTCTCATCAGGCTTCAGTGTGGAGAACATCTGGCCCAGACTAGAGAGAGATACTGTTTCTTTCTCCTTTCCTTCATGATTAAGTATTTATTAGCTATTCGAGAAATGCAAATATAATTTGGGGGAAAAAAGAGAAAAATAAAACCAAAGTCGAGAAAGAGACCTGATTTCACCTCTGTTGATTTTGCTAAATTGCAAACGATGCAGAAACTTTCTGTGGTGAATAGAAACCATTGGGCTGCTTTTGTTTCTATCTAACAATCAATCAAAATGGATTTCATATTCCAATGAATGTCTTAGAATCCAATTAAAAATCAGAGAGATGTTTGCTCCATTTAAGTCTTAAATGAACCTTATGCTTAATTTCAAACAAAGCCCAGAATAAGCTAATGCCTTGCAAAATGTTAAGACAACCCTCCACCCCACTTTTTAAGCCATATACAGACCAAGGAAAAAGTGGCCTCCTCTTGCTGGAGTGTTATGTCCTCAGATGACCAAAAGAGGGCAGAACTATGCAATCTTTAGGAGCTCTAGATCTGGAGATTGAGCCCTCAGCAAGAAAGGGAGCAGGGAAAGGAGAAAGCAGGCGTCAGAGGGACTCCAGCCAGCACGGCAGAGCTGGTTAGAGGCTTGTGGGACGAGGGACCAACTGGGAGAGATTGGGCCGTGCTGCTGAGCCTGGGGCCCCTCAACTGAAAGTGGGGTGCTGCTTAGTTTTCAAGGGACGATGAGGATGACTCAAACACTCATACTGCGCTCAGAGCAGAAATTCCTGGGAACGAATTACCCCACTTAGCTACCTTGTAGAAATTGTGAACAGAAGCCAGAAAACTGCCAGACACTCTAATGGCCAAACAAGGCGATGACAGATTCCAGAACCTACATTAAGGTGAGCTCAACAGGGGTGTCTAGTCAAAGTCCAGATGCGTGAACACTTGTAATCCAGGCAGTAACTGGTACGCTTTACGTGCTTCACATACATCTTCTCCTGTGAGCCTCTCAGCGGACGGAGGCAGGGGCTGTGATTACACTCATGTACAGAAGGGAAAACTGAGGCAGAGAGGTGGCTTGCTCCAGGCTCCCCAGCTGGGAAGTGGCAGGGCTGGGATGTGAACTGGACACTGGCTGGAGCCAAAGCTGGCAGCCCCAACCATTTATGCCACGCAGTGTGACGAGGACTGTTGTGGAGGTGGCTGGGGGGCACCGAGGAGGAGCAGGGTCCAAGGGGGGTGGAGGTGGGGATGGCTTCAGCCTTGAACCTGGAGTGTATGGAAATTGCCTACTACTGACCATTTACTGAGCACCTACTGTGAGCCTGCCACTCTGCTGGGCACTGTCCAGAGGAGGATCCTGTGGTCAGAGTGGCTGCCGGGGCCCCCTAAGAGCAAGTGGGATGGAAACCAGGCCTGCGAGGCAGTGCCTAAGCCTGAAGCTACTGCGTTCCCCTCGCGATGACATCACCTGGGCAGTGGGGAGTGCTCTCCTGGAGGATATAAATGCGCAACGCTAGGATCCTGTAACCTTTTGTCGCCTCTAAACCCAGCTGCTGTCTGGTTTTGCGTCCTGCTCTGCCATAGTCCTTGTGTGAAGGACAACATACATACGACTGGGCAGTCAGATCATCCCTTGAGGAAGTGGGAAGCCAGGCCATTTCAGCCACCTTCTGCCTCCTAGGAGGTGGAGTAGGGTAAGTGTGAGAAGGGAGCAACGAGGGGTTTCCTGCAACATTCATGACGTGAGGGGAATTTCGGCTCGGTGCCGTATAAAGGAAGCCTCCTAAGCGCTTCACCTTCAGTGATTTGGACTGAGGCATGAGAAATGGAGACCCATCCCGCTTTATCCATCCATCCATATCCATCAGTTTTGGTGTGCTTGAGCTGCTATAATCAAATACCACAGACTGGGTGGCTTATAAATAGCAGAAATTTATTGCTTATCGTTCTGGAGGCTGGAAATTGGAGATCAAGGTGCCAGCATGGTTGGTGAGGGCCCTGTCCCGGGTTTGCAGGTTTCCCACTGTATCCTCACGGAAAGGGTGAGGGAGCTCTGTGGGGCCCCTTTTCTAAGGGCACTAATCCCAGTTATGAGGGCTCCACCCTCATGCCCACATCACCTCCTAAAAGTACCACCTGTTAATACCACTACCTTTGGGGGTTAGAATTTCAACATGGGAATTTTGGGGAGTCACAAACATTCAGACCACAGCACCATGCACATCCACACACCTTCTCCATGGCACGCCGGCCACAGAGAAGCAGTTGATCTCGGAGCCTGGGAGGTAACTAGCACGGGTGGAGACCCTGGCCTAGCAGTGGTTATAACAGACACCCGACGGCCTGGGGCATCGGCAGGCCCCACGACCCGCCATGACGACCTCTGTCTCTAAACGGGGCGACAAACAGGACGCCAGGATGCCTGCAAGTAACTCTGGAGCCCGAGGGCTTTCAGAAGCAGCTCAAAGCCTCGCAAAGCAGCATGAGACCCTTCCACTCGTATTCAGAAGCCAAAATTCTGGCAGTGACACCGCCGTGCTAGCTGTGATCAGGCAACGAGTCACATGCAGAAGACGACAAAGAAGGACCAGGGGAGTGGGGCTGGAAGATGGCAAGCAAGGCAAGCTGTCGGCCGGACTGAGAACAGCACAAACACTGTGCACGCAGACGCACAGACACACACCTACCCTGCTCCTCCCACAACATGGCATTGCTTCTCCCTTCATCTCTGTTCTCGTGCCACACACGCCAGGCCCTCTTCACAGAGCACCCAAACATGCCAACAGGCTGGCTGGGGCCCAGAGGCACAGCTGACATTTCAGGGCCGATTCCAGCGTATGTGGTCTCGGATCTCAGAGACAACTACCACACAATCTTAAATAACCATGTTTTTAATGTTTCACAGAAGAAACTTGTTCTATACTATTAAGTTCATTATGAACTTGAATCACTGAAAATTTAAAGTCTATAATCACATTTAAACCCTAAGCAACAGCTTTTGTGTTCAGTGATTTGACTTAGTAAACGTACAAAGTCATGAACCTTTTCATACTTTTGTGATCTCCCAAATGTAACTAGTGAAATAAAGCATAGCCCTCTATCCCTTTGCAATGAGCGGAGAGCCATGGCAAAAGCCACCATGGCTGAATTATGTTCTAAGCTGGAAGGAAAATCTGTTCTCACCTGGGCCGTCTGCCCGGGTCCTTGGGATGCTGACTGATCCACCTGGGACAACAGCTGGCAGAGACTCTTGGTCTTTCTGAAGATGAGTTACCACAGCACCGACCCTGGGGCAGGGAGCCAGGCCAAAGGCAACGACGGAATCTTCTGGAGAGCACAGCATCCCCACCCAGACCATATCCACCGGTACCCATCACCGGCTTGTGATCAGGTATTGCACTTTTAATTGCGAATGGAAGTTAGGGCCCGGCCTCCCAAGGGACCCTGCTGCGGGTGACAGAACACTGCGTAACTTCGCTTTACTACAAGAGCTCCTTTTAGATACATAACCCCCCTGACCCTTCCAGAACATTATCCTTTTCCGGGCCGGGACGTCTGCTTTAGGAAAGTTTAGAGTTTGCTGTTCTTCTGGAACTGGGTCACCAGGCTGAGGACCTGCTCAGAAGCTTTGATGTTCTTTGAGCTGAGGTAGGCGATGCTGTTGGTGGCCGTGTCCTCCAGGTAATACCGGTAGTTGACCATCAGGCCGCACGAGCTGGTGATGCCCTTGAGGCTGACGTCGGCCATCCAGTTGATACGCCACAGCACAGCCCCGTTTTGCAGGTGGAAGTTGGCCACGGGGTTCAGGGCGTAGCCCCGGTGCTTCTCTCCGTACAGGTACCAGGCACAGAGCCTCATCAGGGGGGCCTGGAGCGCCCTGACCAGCTTTTCAGACTTCACCCATTCGTTGCTGCTGAGAAAGACCTTGAGGGTCTCAGTGATGGGACCGCCGGTGATCTCCGCGATTTCCTTACATTCAGAATCTGTAAATAGTTCATTCCTCCCGTGCTCCTTGGCTTGTGAATTCAGGAGCCCCAGAAGCCATTTGGTGAAACCAGGTATAGGTGACAGACTTGAAAACGTCTCAAGGTGAGGAAACTCTCTCTGTACGGCATGGTTGGGGTGGGGAAAGGAAGGTGGAGAAAACACACACATATAAAGCAAGTTCAGCAGGCGCGTCACGTACAGAAACCCCTCTGCAGTTAACATTTAGGTTTCATTAGCCTCTGTGTGCTGTTGTATAGCTTACAAAGTGGTGTCTCACGTGCATTCCTTTTCCTCTTTCAGGGAACGTTTATTAAGACTTAGGACGCGTGCCCGGCCCTGGAGGCAGCTTCAGTCCTCCCGCCTTTATGGTGGCGTCTCCGTCTGCACCACTGATCATGGTGGCAAGTTGGGTGACTTGCCTGAAATCAGAGCCGGGCGGCTGCCCAGAAGTAGGCCTCGGTGTGCGGTCTTCCGACTACAGATCTTGCCTTCCTGCCACACCACGTCCCTCCCATGGACTTCTTTGCAACCACAGACTCTGGTTTGGTGCTTGGCACACAAGTACCCAACGAGGCTGAATGAATAGGATTGCCCAGCTGTGCCCCAGTGGATGCAGGGCATGGGGTAACGGGGAGGCAGTGGGGATCTTCCCACATCAGACAGTATGGATCAATCATTATTGTTCAAATTACACAGGGAGCTCACTGATCATTTTTAAAAACCCCGTATTTTCTGATTATAAATGTAACATATGCTCACTATAGAAATTAAAAAAAAAATTTCCGACAGAAGCCAAGAAAAGCACAACACTTCTCTACTAGTCTGAGATAACTACCCTCAATAGTTGGGAAAGGCCAACTCCTGGTCTTTCTCCAGGCAGTTTTCAAATGGGTGAGGCATTTATTTTGGATCCTGCGAACTTACGAGCATTTTCTCATTGGCATCAAAATTCAAAAACTTAATTTTAACGATAGTCTTATCAAAAGACAAGACTGCACCACGATTTTCCTAACCACACTCTCTTCATCGGGCATTTACACTGGTTCTTTGTGATGGGTTTTCACAAAGCCCCGTGAACACTTTTGTGCAGGAGACGAGGACGCTTCCTTCGGGATTCTCTGATGACTTTCTGGCTCGCAGCTGAGTGCGGGATGAGCCGCCCACCGTCAGGATGCTACTGGGCTGAGGGGCCAACTCTGACTGACTCAGAAACAGCGATCCAGGACCCCGGACACTGCTCTCCTTCGACTGCCTTTCCTACCCTCCTACGGTCCCCCTTCTCCCACCCTATTCATTTACACCTTCAGCAAAGAAGAAGGAAATAAGACACTGATATTAATTAGATGTGGCTTCTTATCCCCTCGGGAAAAATGCCAGAGAGTAATTCTAATAAAGTTGGAATCCAACTGAACCCTGAGTTCTCAGGTTTGAAATTGATTATGAATTTAATACGAAGCACGTAAATATTTTCATTCCATTCTGTCATTCTCTAAGGAAGAACTTCTGCTACTGTGTTGAAACCACTCAAAGCAGAGAACACTACTCTCAGAGCCAATTATTAACAATCTAATTATTTTACCTAATAATTAAATTCTACTCATTCAAGTTTACCCAAGCCCCTTATGACATAATTTTAAAAAGCCTCAACCAGAGTGAACCTGAAGATTGCAGGTAGGATGGTGCGCGTGTTCTTCCCAGGGCAATAAACAGAAGGAAGTTTTTCATGTACGTATGGAAACAAAAAGCCAGTGTTTTTTAAGCTGCCTGGTCTAACCTTCACACTCCCTCAAACGATGAGAAAGCCCAAGGTGATGAAGTGTCAGGGACCAGAAGCCTGGAGAGTGTGGGTGAGGGTGTGTGGGGAACAGCCAGGTGTGGCTAGAACGACCAGAAAACGTATCATTCAAACTGGGACACATGACAGCGGAAGGTGGCACTCCTCATAACTATGATCCTACAACACATGCAAATCAGAACGTAAGGTCCTGAGAAGCTCGTCTCCAGATTCCTTTTCCTCAGCCCTATCTCCATCCCTCAGTGGTTTCAGGGCTCCTGGAAGTTCCTCCGGCACTTTTCTCCCCCCTCCGGCCTCCCCCGGGCTCCTATTCAGCCCGTGCCCATCACCTGGGAAGCCACTGCACCGCAGCAGGGTAAGAGTTCTACAAACAGCACCTCACTCACCTGCAGCTCCTTCACCACTCGCTTTATGAGGAAGGTCCCCAGCTCCACCCCTTGCAGTCCTTGCTGGGTCAGACTGATGGAATAAAAGATGGCGGCGGCGATTTTGTTCTTCTCCTCTGTTTCTGATGGAGGGCACTCCTTCACGATCCCCTGGAAAACATGAACGAAGGTGGTGAAGGCTTGGATGCTCTCAGACCCCGCTTGTCACCCTTTCACTTTGGGGCATCAGAAATCCTCGTAAGGTGGGAGCTGAGAGAGACCTCAGTGTCCCCGCTATTCAAGGGCCAGCTATGAAGATGAAATACCGTCTGTTCTAGTCTGAAATCTCTCTGAAGGCGGCAACTGCACAACTTCCCTGGGTTGTTTACTCAATACTGTATTATTTCTTTCTGTTTGAAATTCTCGTGCAAACTTTGTTGAATAGCAATTTATGTCCCTTTTGTCTTTTTCAGACCTTTGTCAAACTGAAACTTGGTTAATCTGCTCCCCTTCAACACCCAGACATAACACGTCGATCTGCTGTCTAGGTCACGGGGTTCCACTTTCTGAAGCTTTCCTGTCAAGGCCTGTTTGCTCCAACCTATAGTTATTTTCATTCCTTCTCTCTGAACTCTATCTAGTGTTTTAGATTTCTCAATAGGCCAGTGAGTTCCGTGTAACTTTTCCTTTAGGAAATTTACCTTTTCCTGACTTTTCTATGTACTGTTTTGATTTTGTGCCCCGTTCTTGTTTTTGCTCAGTGAAAACACACATCCACAGATACATACATGAAACAGCCTAAGATCTGGCTTGTACCAGAAAGGCCCTTAGCCAAGTCTGATTTTATTAGCTCTGAGGCTTGACTGCAGGGTTTTTGAACCTTCATCCTTCCCGCGGATCACGTGACAACAGTGGAGGAGAGGTGGCTACTTGTAGTTTGCTTTGATGCAGGCACACCGTCTTACTCCTGAGGACATTTATGCTAGTCTATCTTCTACCAGCTATGTTTAGTTCTTGAAGTCATCCCTTCAGATACTCAAAGGGACTTTTCTGTGATTCTCAAAAGGAAAGTGGGGCAGATGGTGAAACGAGGCAGCGGCGCCTCCTGGGCTAACGCCAGGCCCTGTCTCCTCTCCTCTGACGGAGGAACTCTATGCTTCAAAGAACGGGGCTCACCTCCCATCATTCCTAGTCTCCGTCTTGGGGAATTATTTCCTGTGTTTTTCAAGAAGTCGGTAGGTTACCTTGGGGTTCCTTATTGAAACATTTCCAGCAAATCTTATTTTAAAGTTTTCAAAATAAAAACAAATCATTCTTTGTTTACACGAATGAGATGTGCATAACGTCCGAGAGGCAGAAAGTCAATGCACAGAAAAGGATCACAAATTACTTCAAACCCCAACACCGAGTCCTGCTGCCAACCGTCTGATGCACACCTTTCCAGGTGTCTCAGTGGCAATAAGTATGCGCACGCGCGCACACACACACGTACACACACACACACACACACACACTGTGTGCGCACACATTCTCTCACATGCCCAGATGCTCAGTTCTCCACACCCGGAAGGCGGATGCCCTCAGGGCTAAGATGTGGGCTGGGTGGGCATCCAGGTCTCACCTCATCTATCATCGTGGGGAAATCACTGACGCTCCCTAAGCCTCAGTTTCCTTATGTCTAAAATGAGGACAATCATACCACTGCCACTAACAGCTCACACTCCGGGCGCTGTGGGCAGTAACACATGGTATGTGCTTCGCGGCTGCCGGGCACAGGACAAATGCTCCATGGATATTATTGATACTATAAATAAGGTCACACTATTCACGATATTCTGTAACCTGATTTTTTATGCAATAGTACGTCAAGGTTGGCTTTCCATGTCAAAAACATAAAACTAAATCAACACTTAAATACACTCCAGAAATCCAGCGCATCTGAGCATGTACCAGACGTACAGGCCACCATTCCTTTAACGCGTCCTCTACTGAGGACAGTTAGGTTATCATTTCCAGCAACTGTCTGCACGCTTAGGTCTGAGTACCTCCCCAGGATAAATTCCTGAGTGAAATTTTTAGGTCCAAGGAATGCACGTTTTATATTTTAACAGCTATCACCAAACAGTCCTCAGAGAGCTTGGAATACTTCTAGTGCGAGAGTGTGCAGGCTCCTTCAAACAGAAACCGTGAGGGATTTCTCCCTGCGATCAAGAATCTCTGCTCTTTGGCCCGCTCGATCGCTCTACCTTCGATACTAGGAATGCCGCCCTGCGTGCCTGTCCTGTGGCCTGCTATCATCTCTCCAGCTTCTGCACAGGCTATTCCCATCCCAAACCCCTCGCCCACCGTGCCTCCTGGTCTGGCAAACCCGCGGTGCCCTGGGTGTCCCCCTGACCTGTCTTTACGTTCACTGACATCTGCTCTCCTATTCCCAGTCCCGGGACCTGTTCTCCTTCTGCCCCCATGCGCCTGCAGGAATGTTTCAAACATTCTCGCTGACTCCATAAGGAGAAGCCCAGCCTGCCGCCGACAGCACCTACCAAACCCGGCCCCCAGCACCTCTACTCACTGGGCAGGGCTCTGGGCTGCATCAGGCCCAGAGCACGGGGACTACTTTTCAATCACATGTCTTTTAAAACGGCCCACTGGCACTTTACAAATGCTGAAAAGTTGAACCATGCGCCCTTCTTCTCCCTTCACAACTCTTTTGTGCTTCACAAAAATATTCTGTAATAAGGTTTAAAAATAATAAGAATAAAATATTCTTTAACCACGTCTAACTCAAAGTCAGCAGAGCTAGATGAATGCTCTCTGCATTTCCTGTCTATAAACTACACACCTACGTTCTGGAGCTACAAACTTGGAGAGTTTATCTAGCCTATTCAAAAATCCACAAAAGCCTAAAGCGGTTTCTTTTTACAAAGGGGTTAAGAGCAAGTTTAGCAAAGCTTCAGGGACTGCGGGATGCCTGCTTTGCCCTCAGCTGAC
Source organism: Rhinolophus sinicus (assembly GCF_036562045.2). Lineage (NCBI taxonomy): Eukaryota > Metazoa > Chordata > Mammalia > Chiroptera > Rhinolophidae > Rhinolophus > Rhinolophus sinicus. The sequence continues at coordinate 20,989,095 of NC_133760.1, forward strand.
CGCCTGTCCCCAGGTACCTGAATGTTGCTGGAGATCTCACTGGTCAGAGCCACGTGCAAAACCACCAGGGGCTCCCCTGGGGTTGTGCAGTGAGAGAAGAAGCAACACCTCCTGTAAGGTCCCACGCGCCGCTTCATATCCATCCAGTTTTTCACAGGGTGCACAGCCTCAGACCTGATGAGAAGATTGTAAAGACGTAAGACAAATGTACAATTTACAAGTTAAATAACCAATCCTGACTCTGATTCACATTAGTCACTAAAGTCAAATAAATCCTTAAATACAGCTTCAATGGACGCTTCAGGAATATTCAAAGAAAATAATTTTAACGCGAAACAGCACTGACTGAGAGGAACTATATAATTAACGACCATTTTTACACACAAAATTATGCTCTAATTTTTAATACCTGGTCTTAAGATTAGTTTGTGAGGCCATTGGGAAGCAGTTATGCAGAAGATTTTAACGCAGAAACCTAACCAGATGCTCTCTCGGTGAACATTTTATGTTTTATTTCCTTTGAATCTCTGCAGTTTGAAGTCAATGTTGCACACACACAGCTCTCGGTTCCATTTGGCCAGCAACCTGGTCCAACCCCTATTTTGTTTTCAACACATGAAACGGCAGCAGGCACTCACTACCGGCCCCTCCAGTCTGTTACACTTCACATAGTACAACATTTTCCAAACCTCAGATTCTGTAAGACAACATGGAACGTGAGGAGCTTTTCCTGTCTGTAAGAACAGCCAAGACACGCTAGCCTGCATTTCCCTGTGTCTGGGACATGCTGGAATTAAGCACCCATAGAGTTAATTCAGACATTTTAGCCAAGGAGAGATTTTAATAACTAGATGCAATAGATGCTGTTTGGAGTACTACCTGAAAACACCTGGTCCAGGGAATTCATACAGCTCTGACAATAGGGTCTTGGGGAGAAGGGGGCCCATGTGCTTTAAATATGAGGACTTAGGTGAGACCCTGCGGGGAGGTTTGCTGGCAGAGGGACCAGTTCCATCCGTGCCCTTTCCTCCTCCACGCCCACGACATCACCTGCTAGGACAGCCACACATCGTGAGTGCTGGGTTTGGGTTTGCTTAGGCTTGGAACAAAATGTGCACATGGAAGGAGACTGGCTTTCAGCTAAAATGTAAGAAACACGAAGACGTGAATACTTACTCACTGACTTTCTGAAGCACCTCGCAGGGTGAATGCCAGGTCACCCGTTCTAGGTTCAGGAACCCTGACGAAAACCACTCTGAGAGCATGCCTTTCAGCACTCCATTCATTTCCTGAAAAGGAGAAGCGAAAGCGTCAGCCTTCCAAGGAGACGAGATCAAGCCCATCTCTGCATCGCCGCCAGCACAATGAATTAATTAAAACACCAAGACGCGATACCAAACGAGGCTGTGCAAGAAGATGACATCTCCAGACGGCCTGTTCTGAGGGAGCTCTGCTGCACTCTCCTTATCTCAACCAAGCTAGATGGACTGCAGCGCTCCATTTAGACTTTACTTCTTCAAGCTGGAAGATACCTGAATGGGAGTCTTCAATTTGAGCGTTTCCCAAATCAAATAATATATTCCAATTCATTCACCGTCGCAAACACACTGAAAATGTAAAGTTCATGTAATAACTGGTGTTTTTATCATAAAGGAAATGCCAGCACAGGCAGCACGGAGCTCAAACCCTCATCCCCAGGAATAGTTTGTGATGCGCCAAAACAGCATTCCTCTTTCCTAAGAGAAGCAAGTACTGGGCCCAGGGACCAGAATTTGTCAACTCTGAGATGCGCATTTTCATATTTTAACACCTCTGAAGTCAGGATGCATCTTTCAAATGATGGCAGGGCCACAGTTTAACTGGTAGCATTTTTTTCTCCCTTAGTGGGACACAAAATAATAGTATCTAGCAATCAGTGCATTTCGGTTTGATGAAATTATTCTAATTCCACTTGTTTATATCTGATCTATTTCCAAAAATTATTTGAGTCAACTTTCCCATAAAAGATACACTTGCACGGAAACCCTTCAAGCAAGAATAGAACAAGAAGCGTGTGAAGAAGCGAGAGGGGCAGAACCATCTCAGCTCAGCCTGCTGTGACCACCACTTCACAAGTACCAGCGGTGAGCTGTCCAACAGCTAGAGTGACGAGGAGAGGGGGGCAAATCTAGGGCTAACTGGGGGGAAGACAGACAGTCAGACTAGGACTGAATGTAATGTAAAGACGAGCTTTGGAAAAGCTAGGGCTGTCCACAGATGTCATCTTGGGACAGTGGGAACCTCCCCATGGGAGGTGACAGAGCACAGGGTTGACGAGAACTTGATGAGGCTGTTTTTAAAAGGATTTACGAACCACACAGGCAGCTGGACCAGATGCCCTCTGCAATTCCTTTGACCTCTCCATTCATTCCATAACCCAGTCTCCTTTACTGGGCTCTGAGCTCTGTAAGGGCAGAGGTCATTTCTGATTCATTCCTCTAGTTCCCAAAGCATTCCCCCGTTTAGATGATATCAAACCAAAAAGAGAAGAAAAGCTGGAGAACGGTGAGTAGGAAGTGGCAGGAAAGGAGGATATGCGATGCCATTTGCTGGGCAACACAGAACGGCTCCTCATCACCTGCACTTACTGCGCAGGACTACACTGCTTCTTAATCTCCCTGAGTGCGTGCTACCGTGTTTCCCCGAAAATAAGTCCTAGCCGGACAATCAGCTCTAATGCGCCTTTTGGAGCAAAAATTAATATAAGACCTGGTTTTATATTATAGTAAAAGAAGACCGGGTCTTATATTAATTTTTGCTCCAAAGACACATTAGAGCTGATTGTCTGGGTAGGTCTTATTTTCGGGGAAACAGGGTAAAAACCAGGGACCCTCGCCCCAGAAAAATGCAAACATATTAAGTTTTGCATACAACCTCCTGGGGTTCATGGACCCTTCGAAACCCATCGATGGATCATTCCCAGGGGTCATGGACCCCAGGTTACAACCTCTGTATTGTATGGTTAGAAATGGATCAGCCGAGTCCCACGTAAGACGTACTGGCATCTCTACTACATTTATAACAGAAAGAAAGCCAGAAATATCTAGTTTCAGCATTAATTCAGTATTAATTATGAAAGAAATGGTTTGGCCGATGAAAGCTCCCTGCCTAAAAGTTTCTTCATTCTATTTTGGGCTACTGACAACTACAAAATGTGACACTGGTACACGAGAACTGGGAATCTATGCTAAAGGTTACAAGTCTCTGCTGCTTAGTTCTGACACGGGGACAGCTGTTCAGGCTGGAATTAATCACCCCATGCAGCAAGGTTACTGGATCACAGAGAACAGGAGGGAAAGAAATCGCTTATACTTTCTGCGCATTAATTCTGCAATCATTTATCAACAATCCAAGACTGAGAAGTACACCTGCTAGGAATATTGTGGCGATGCCACAGTCAGTGCTAGGTTTCCGTTTTTTCTGTACTGCTAATTCCAGTTTTCTTGGATGACATCGTGTAGAAGGCCAGTCAACTCTCCCTTTCAGCAGAGAAAAAGCTGTCTCCTACACTCTCTTCTGAAGTTTTTGGCTATCAAGATCTTTGCATTTTGGGTATGTGAAGAAGACCCATAGCTCAGAGGCCCTGAGCTGGGGAGGGGAGCTGAAAGCAATTGGTGAGGGTCGCAGAACTGAAGCTAAAACATTTTGGGTACAACTCCAACTCATGCCAGCTGCTACCCACCACGTGGCTAGGGCACGCTTTCCTACCTACTGCTAAGTTCTTTTCTAGTCTAGCTAAGCGCAGAGTTTAGGAGGACCAATAAAGACCACTCTACTACCTTAAAAGACAAGCCACCAGAAGAGGTTGTGCACAAGCGTCTAGCACAGCTGGGCATGGCAGCGGTGGGGATGCGGCCACGTCTGACAGATGTTTAATCCCTGCTCTTAGGGTCCGCCTCTGCTTCTGTTAAGGCCCACATACCTCTCATTTCACCATGTCTATGTTTAAACTGCCCGTGAAAAACCCCTCCCATTTTTTAAAGGCCAACTTCGCTCTAGTGCCTACAAATCACTGCACAGTGCTCAGCTGCTTAGACCTTCTGCTATAATGGGGTTCGGTTTGGTTTCATTGGGATTTTGTCTGTAAGAACCCTAACTCTTCAACCCAAGTGGGCCTTTGGAAATGAATGTCTTTGGAGAAAGACAAACGCCTGTAAACTGCACACAGAACACACACACACTCCCACACAATCACCCTCCCGTACATACACCCTGTAAGCGGAGCTGGACATGCACCCACAGGTTCACAGGGATTTTGTTTAGGAGGCACCAGGACACGGCATTCGCATTATCGGATCTGCTCTCTCATAAAAACACAACAGAGAGTTGACCTTTGCCAGGTTATAAAAACTTTCTTCAAAATAGCACTTATATCTTTCCAGGCAGAGACTTGAAACTGAATCTGAACTTCAAATCTAAAAGGACTAAGACTCCCCATGGGAGAGAAAAGACACCGTGCTGATATAAAATATCCTGGGAGAGACACCCCCACCGGGCCTCACGACCAGATTGGTCTTCACACTCTCCAAACGGAAGTGTCCGTCTTGCGATTCTTCCTGTATTTCCAGTTATCACAACCCTTGGTCAGAGACCACTGTCTGGACAAATTGTGCCCTCGTCTGTAAGCCAGATAGTTACCAAAGCTCCACCATACCTGCAGGGCATTTCTTAGAGGAGCAGCAGGCTGACCTTGACCATACCCCCCCACCAGCTGAGGCGCTCACCTCCGTGCAGAGCCAACTAGCCCAGGGAGTTAAGTGACTTGTCTAAGATCACCTAAAATCATGCCCTTAACCAGTGGATGGCAACGACAGGACTGGGAACCGGCCTCTCCCCTCTACACATCATGCTTCTTCTACTATAACCCACTTCCCGCAGGAGACACCAAATCAGCATTCTTTCTGGCCTCACATCACCGGTTATTCTCAAGTGCCTTCGCACCCTATGGGATCGAGTAAACAACCTAAGCCGGGCACGCAGTAGATCAAATCCATTCCAGGGTCAATAAATGCTCGGGGCCAAGCCCACAGCACTTCTCAAGTAAACCAGTACGCGTTCACTTGACCTTACCTAGCAAGTCCTAGTATCAGCAAGGGCCAGGTGAGCAGCATGCCCGTGACAGGGTGCCTGCTGTATGCACACAGTAAGGGGTGCTGACATCTGGGGCAGCTGCGGAGGGAGCTGCCACTCCCCCAGCCTCACGGGCATCACAGGCTCCTGGAGGTCTGGGACTCTTGCCCTAAAGCTTCACGTGCTAAGCTTCTGGTGGATTCTAACACTGAATTCCAAAAAAAAAACACAGTTTGAGCTGTATTGCCTCTTTAACATGGGATGTAAAATCCAGAATGAGGTAGAAGGGAATCAAGATGGATAGTAAGTGGTTCTCGTGATAGATTACAGTATCAGAGTGCAGTGACCATGTCTATGGACTAAAAAAACCCACTACTCTTTGATTTCAATGGCAGGGATTTTTTTTTTTAAGTTTTATGTAACTATGTAGAGCAAAGAAGGGGCTCACCAGATTCGCCCATAACAATCAGATGCACTAAAGAGAAAGATGAAATTTCTAGGTAAAGAAATGGAAGAGGCTTCTGCACCCAATGTGTCCAGACCCCGTGCAGAGGCCCAGGTCAAGCATATCACATTTATCCTTTGTTAAGAAACACCTTGATTCCGTGTGGCTTTTTGCTTGTGGTACGCAACATCTTTTTCCCTCACGGGTGTGGACCGGGTTAAAAACCAAGGGAACCCTGAACATCCGAGGACGGGGTGTTGCTGGCAGCTCTGGATTTCCCCAGGGCCGGCTCCTCTCTCCTATCAAGTCAGGGTTCAATGTCACAGCTTTCAGCTGCCACGACGTTCCTTCTCAACTGCACAATAACCAAGTTTTCTTGTGTGGGCAAGCGCAAGGGGGCACATTCAGTAATGTGTCAGAGTATGAGAGAATTTACCACTGGATGGGATACTAGAAATCACCCAGTGCCAACGCATGATTAACTGGGCCGGGGGCAGTCCAAATGGCTGATGTGTCTCTCTTGGTTGTGCAGAAACCTCCAAGCCCTCCCGGCTTCCTTTCAGGCTCAGAGCTCTGTGAGTGGAGCAGTCTGACATCAAGACAGATGGGGATGATTACTGCGCTGATTCTGCTTATAGCAAGGAACCCAGGAGTCTACCTTAACGCTTCAGTCATCACTTGGCTATGCAAGAAATTAAAGACAAGTTGCCCAGTTTTTAAGGAGCTGATCATCTAGTTGGGGTGGGGGGAATAATACATTTCAAACACTAAATTCTGTGGTTAATGTATAAAATGCAAGTGAGGGGGGCAGCTATATGCCATGAAGCTCAAAACTGGGTGAGACCACTTGGAGCCGGAGTAGTTGGCAAAGCTGAGTGAATGAGCTGGAGGTGGAGGAAGCCCTTATTCTACCAGGCCTCCCAAGCAGGAATCACACAGGGGCTCGGGAACTTTCCATCCAAGAGCCGGGTTGGCGAGAGAGGAGAGTCTATGGAGAGGAACAAGGAATGGAGAGTAAAGCTGGACGTGTCGTCCAGGATGGTTTGGTGTAGATCAAAAATGGCAAAGGAAAGACTAAATGCAATCCTTCTGGCACGTGAGGCTTAATGATTTTTCAACAAGGGAGTCAAGACTGACCTGTGGTTTTAGAGAAAGATGGGCACTGGGACTGCTGATAAGATGGAAGCTTGCACAAATTCTTGGGAGAAGTAAATACAGTCACAACTAGAGAATGCTGAACTCATTCAGTGAAACTAAATAAAACCAAGCCATCAATTAACTGGGTTGGTTTATCTTGACCCCCATTTCATAGGGAAAAAAAAAGACAAAATTCTCAGGGAACACATCTATTTGAGATCTAGTTAAATAGTCAACTCCGAGAGTCACCGTGTAGTGTGACAAAGTACCCAACTGTGGAGGAGCAAGTTGACGACTTGAGTTGCCACTTCCACCAGCTCTGTGCTCTGGGCACTGCACTTGCCTTCGACAAGCATCAATCACCTGATCGGTAACATAGCTCCCTATGGCTTGCTGAAGATGCAACGAGCAAGTTCATGAAAAGCACTTAGCACCCACCAGGCCTCCTACTAACTCTTCCCATTCTAGAATGGAAGCTCCTGGACCAAGCAACCCTGGAGTCTAGAGCATGTCTCACACAAGATAAATACCAGATGGCTGCATGTCGGATGGATGGGTGGATGATTTCATTTTGAGACAGATAACATTCTACCTAATTCTCTAGCCTCCTGTGTGGTTAAGAATCAAGTTCCAGAAGGATCAGCATAAAATACTGGCCCCTGCTTCAAGAAAAAAAGCCTGCTTGGATGGCAGACTATACCCACGCCTCCCTCAAGAGGAATCGGGTGGAAATGCAGTGAGTGGAACTGAATCAGACTGGGCTTGAGCCAGGAACATGGTCAGTTCAGGACAGGACTCCATGACTGATTTGGTGCTGGTGCAATGAACTGTAGGTTCTCTGTCTGTGAAGGTTTGTGGCCCTACGTAACAATACTGTAAATCAACCAGCTTCCTGAGAAATCAAATCATAGTCACTATTACCACTGCGATTAAGCCCATCCTTAACTACACCCAATTTTTGCACATTTAAAGTTAAGGAGCCAAGAAAGTTTTTGATAACACCGTAACTCATGATAAGGGTGTGAAGTGTAGTACAAAGAACCTCAGATGTGAATTATCTATGTGCTTTCAATTCTTGGTCAAGTCACATCACCTCACTGTATGTTCCCTAAACTGTGCAAGTGGACGGGCCTATCACCTCTCTAGAGTGAGGCAATAAACACTACAACTATCACACCAGTGTTAAGAGTTGTTACAGGAATTAGGGCGTATCATTCAATTGTTCAGGTTTTTAGAGCCAATTGGACCTACTAAAATTCTGAATGTCAGAACTTCCTGAAACGTTTACATCCTTCGTTTACTCAAAGAGCAAGTTAGTGGTCTCACCACATTTCACACCAATAGTATAAAAGGACTACATTCAACCACCAGCCATCTTTCAACTCATCCTTATTTAAATCTTAAAGTATTTATTCGCATCTACCATGAGCTCACGGAGCTGAGCATCTGATTATCTCCAGCAGTCAACCTGACTCGTGTGTTAGGGCTCATCTCAGGGAGGTGAAAAGCCTGCCCAACGTTACGCAGCAAAGAGAAGTCCAGAAGGCACCCACACTCCTAGACAGCGGCGACCTCAAGTTCTAGCCGTCTTTGTGCTGTTTCACAGGACTTCTTAGGACGGTGGCTTATTTTTGCTGACACCATCCAGGTTTTCAGAAAGGCTGCCTAATGCCCAGTTTGGGACTCATTCAAGTATCCTACATAGAGATGAAACCTGTCAGCTAAAGTAATAAAAAAAACCAGACTTTATGGAGCGCACTCACCATGAATGAGACCTGACAGTCACCTTAAAAGTAGGCGAGTGTCACTTCTGGTAAGCGCTACCTAGTAAGGCCTGGAGCAACACATGCCTAGGGGGAGCTAAGGACTCAGGACGTATGGGAAGGGGACGGGGCTCAGGCGTCTGTAACTCATGACGAGGTGTGCAGCGCTTCAGGAAGGGAAGGCGGAGTGTTTGGGGCTTGACCGGCAGCTGAGGACTCCACTGGGAAGACTACCAAGAGCCCGCGGACCTGGGCGCAAGGCGGGGGCGCAACCCGGACTGTCCCCCCTGCCAGGGGGTAGGGGAGGCCCGGGCGGGGCCTTACCCGGACGTGCGGCCCCTCCACCAGCTTGAGGGCCTGCGCCTCGAGCAGGTCGGCCCGCAGCTGCACGAGGAAGCGCACGCCGCCGTCCAACTTGCTGATGTGGTGGAAGAGGCCGCGGTAGCGCGGCACCAGGGCGTAGCGCAGCCGGTCCTCCGCCTGCAGCAGCACGGCCGTCTCCCGCGGCTCCTGGCGCAGCTGAAGCACGCCAGCGCTCTGCTCCGCCACCTGGCTGTGGTCCACGCCGAAGCCCCCCGCCAGGCGACCCAGCAGCTCGGCGCGCTCGGCCACCTCGGCCAAGCCGCCGTAGAAGCTCACGAAGTCCGCGCACTGGCTCTCGACCGCAGCCGGAGACTTCTCGCGCAGCTCGTAGGCCGGCATCGCGGGCACGGAGCGGCGCAGCAGCTCGTCCATGGCCCGCTCCAGGGCGCCCGCCGCTGCCGGCCCACTCGACAGCCGGGGTCCGGGCGGCCGCTGCGGCCGCCGAAGTAGCCGCAGCGGGAGGAAGCACCGCACCGTCAGACTCGGCCCGAGGCCTCGCATGGCGCCAGGGGACAGCTGCCTAGAAAACGCCACCACCGCTGTGCTTCCGACTTCCGGCGTGCGCCCGCCCCATTGGCCGAGGCAGGGGGACTGGCGGGGCGGAGGCCAATGGGAGGGCGCGGCCGCGGGACTGGTGCGGGGTGGGGACGGGGCGGAGCGTGGCCTGAGGCCAAGTGCGCCAAAGGTCCCCGCCGGTGGCGTCACGCCCGCCCCTGCCCTGTCACCTAGCCACCCAAAGTCACCGTCTCAGCCCCTCTCCCCACCGCGTACGCGCCTCTTAATCCCTAGAGCCGAACTCTCCAAGCTCAAGGTGATTCAAAGTCACCTGGGGAACGTGTTACGCATGCAGATTCCTGGGCCCCTTTCCCAGAGATTCTGACTCGGTATGTTTGGGGAGGAGCAAAGGAATCTGCGTGCTTACTAAGTTTTGTGGTGGTTACTCTCTGGCCGAGTAGCCTAAGTGCTCTCAATTCCTTGTCTGGGTCTGATTATACACGTGACTCCCAGAGCTGCAGCCCTTCTCTCTCCTGAGCTCCAGACCCAGCTTCCAGATGCCTGCTGGAGAGCTTTTCATGGATGGGGCACACAGGGCTCTCCTGAGCGCCTTGTTCCCAACCTGTCCCTCCTTGGTTGGTATTCATTCATTCATTCATTCATTCATTCATTCATTCATTCAACAGTGTTTACTAACCGCCTAGTACGTGCCAGGTCCGGGGATAAGATAATGAACCAGACAGACATGATCCTGCCCCATGGAATTTACAGTCTAATGCAGGAGGCAGAGGATAACACAACTACAAATTGTGACAAGTGCCATAAAAGGAATAAACAGGATGGAATGCTATAATACAGCAGGGCCAGGTTGGACTTTTCACTGTGGGCAGGGTCATCAGGGAAGGCCTATCTGAGGAAGTGACACTGAAGTTGAGACCAGAAGCTAGTCATGGGGTTGGGGAATGGGGGGAGGAAGCGGGGGAGAAACTGACCTATCCATTCTTCCAAGTTCAAAAGCACAGTCTTTATAACCTCTGCCCTGCCCTTTGTCCTAAGATCTAAATTTTATTGATTTCTACTTTAAAAGGTCTCCTGAATTCATCTCTTCTCTCTGGCCTACTGCTCCAAATGGCCCATGTCACTTCTCACCACTGCAGTAACCTCTTTGCCTCCAGGCTTGATCCTTCCAATCCATTCTGCATCAGCTAAGTGAACTTTCTAAATTATCCATCTAACCATGTCATTCACTTGCTCAACAACCAAATGCTTTCGCATAACAGGCAGAGCCCTGCACCAACGATCTCTGCTCCCATGTCTAGCCCCGCCTTCTGTCTCTTCCCACCTCATGTCCCTTACTCTTTGGCCTGGTGATTCCCAGACGTTTAGATTTGGGGATCCATTTTTAAAACACTGGGAGGACGGAAACAGAACTGGGCGGCAGTAGAGAGAGGTGGTGGTTGGTGGTGGTGTGGGTGTTAACGGTGGCTGGAATCGCACTCAGTCTGTCGCCTCCAAACACACACCGGTTTCAGAGAGTCTCTCCTTACAGGAGTGAGATTTCTATCATGGTTAGTGAGAGAGCAGAGGGAGTTGGCAGGGCTTGATGTCCAAAAGAAAACTCAGCCAGCAGCCCAATTTGAAAAAGAGAAGCCTCATCTAGATACAAAGGATGAAAGAGAGGATCAAAGAGTCTGCTGAGGACAGATGGTGGACAGTGTGCCCAAGTGGGCTCTGGGGCAGGGGCTTTCTTATTTATTTGGGGATGTACAGGGCACCTGACAATCAGTGGGTACCGGAGGGTGAACCCCTCCCTTTCTTTATCTTATGCTGGTAACTGATTCTCATGCAAGTCCCTCAGACATCCCCCTGACAGGACTGTGAGGAGAGAGACGTGTGCAGGCACTAGCTAAGTCCTGTACCCACCTCTAACATTACCAACACTTGATTTAGCACTTACAAAATGCCATCCACTGTTATTAGCCCTTAAATGCATTATCTCATTTAATCCTTATAATAACCCTGTAGGGCAAGAACTATTATTCCCATTTCATAAAGGTGGACATGAGGCACAGAAAGATATAGGGACTTGTACAAAGCCTTGCAACTAGTAAATAGCAGTGGTGGTTCCTAGCTCTCTCCGAGACTGGAGTGTGCAAGAACTATTTGGACACAGGCTGGCCTTACTCCAAAGTCTATGCTCTTTCTACTCTAGCATCCTGTCCTTGCTAAAACGAGGATTCCTATGTTATCTACAGTTGAGTTTGTTTTGGTGCTGAAATGTTGAGAAAAATACAGAAGAGACAGAAATCAATACCAAATCCCTCCCACATGGCAGGTAGTTTACTATAGTTAATCCTCATGTCCCTCTGTCAGTTAGTTGTCCCCAACTACAGATAAGTCCCAGGCTTGAGAGGTCACATGACTTACCAAGGTCATCCTGTTAGTGAGAGGCAAAGCCCAGGTTTGACCCTTGTCAACCAACTGCAAAGCTTTTCCTTTTCCTACTTTTTTTTTTTTTTGATTAATCTTTCTTTTTTTTGCTTTTTGTTCTCTTCTGAGTTAGGTTTCTAGAAAGGTTTTCCTTCCTCAGAGGCCATACAGTAATCATCCATTTGCTCCCCAGTTCAGTCCCAGTGATGATGGAAACAAACAGATAATTATTTTATTATGGGGAGGGCAGGACTCAAAGGGAGGCCAGCCCTAAGAGATACTAAAATTTATGAAGCACCAATAATTAAAACTGAATGACTAAAGAAACATCTATGAAACATCACAGGAAGTCCTGAGAGGGCCACAGAAGTGCTTGGGAATTTCTATGTGATACATGTAGCATTCCCCGTTGCCTGGGGAAACAATGGCTAACTTAGAGAGGTTCTCAGGAAAAAGAGCAAAGGGGGGTCCTAACCTCAGACTGTACAAAATAAATTCTAGATGGCTAAAGCATTTAAATTTTTACACAAAATGAATCAAAAATATCAAAAGAAAATGATCTCAGGGCAAGACGGGTCTTTTGAAGTATAGCACAAACTCAGAATCCGTAAAGAGAAGATTGGTAAATTTAAGCACATAAAAAATCGAGAGACAAAACTACCTTGGGGAAATATTTGCAAATTATATCACATCCAAATGGCTAATTTCCCTAATACCGGGGGGAAAGGGCAAAAAAAATGTATACACATGACTTGTATTCATCTTGTTATCAGTATATATTGAGTATTACAATTTTAATACAGTTTTTTCCTTTCTTAAAATGTGTATACATTTTTTTTTTGGCACCCTCTGTATATAAAGAACTACAAAGCAATATAGGAAAAGACTGTCACTCCAAAGAAAAATAGAGAAAGGATATGACCAGAGAGTTCATAGAATAGGAAATCGAAATGGCTCTTAAAAATATGAAAAGTGCTTCACTTCACTCATAGTAAGAAAATGCAAATTAAAACTCCAAGGAATTATCAGTTTTCGTTTATTGGATTGTAAGGATCAAAAAGTCGGATGACACCCTGTGCGTGTGAGTCTGTAGGGAAACAAGCATCTTCTTACATTGCTGGTGGGAGTATAAGTTGGAACAATCCCCGTGCGGGACGCCTTTGCAAAATCTGTCAAGATTACACATTGGCCCAGCAAGTTTTACAGATACATACTCAATCTGCTGAGTGGGTTAATGGCTGGTTGAATCAGACCTACGGCACTCCATCAGGAGGACCGGAAGTCAGGCACAGAGAGCAGGATAACAGGAGGGTCCTTACAAGGAAATGCAGGTGAGGGTGGAACAGCTACCTCTGGTGATGACCAGGACTCAGGTTCAAAAATCCTTTGGAGTCTCTCGGCCAACAAGAAACAGAAAACGGAGGGGAAAGCGACTTGCTTGGGCAAGCTACATCTGCAGGGGCAAGCACAGGGAGGCAAGATAGCATCCTAATAAACGCCCTCGGCTCCAAAGTCAGCAGAGGGCCCCAAGGATGCATCCTGGACCTGCCACTTACCAGTTCAATGACCTTGAGTAGGTTTCCACCTTTTAAAGGCTGTCTCCACATCTGGGAGATGTCAATGATGGTAGTATCTATCTCACGGGCTTGTGAGGATGAAATGAAATGGTTTGAGTACAGCACATGGCAAGGAGCAAAGATTTCATGACATTTTAGCTAAATTACTGTGTCATAAAATGGAAATATTTGGGGTGTGCATATATTTGTAAGCATCCAAAACGAAGCAGCCTGTTGACCCAGGGCAGGATTATTTCCGCATTGCTCTGAGACACTGTGATTCATGTGCAGCGTCTTCCTGGAATTCTGAAACTGGGGAGGTAAGAGGCAGCTGCGGATGAGAAAAGAGAGTGGAGAGAGGGGCTAGTGCTGGAGACGCACTCTGATGGAAAGCCATATCCTGGAGCAATTGCCTGGATGACAAAAAGAGATTTTTTGTTTGAAACGGTTTTCAAATAGTTAATTATCAAGAAATATTTGTTTTATCCTCTAGGAAGATAGGCTCTAAACTCCCCTCCATTTCCCCCTCCTTCCCCTCTCCCCCAATCCACTCCATTTGTGGAAGAGAATATCACACACCAAGCAGATCTCCCACAGAGCAAAACTGAAGGAGGCATTAGGAACACAGAGGGATTTTGTGCCACTCAGATGGAAATATGGTAGGTTTCATGTATTCAAGGGTGAGAGTTCAAGGGTGTGGACCTGGCTGATGACTATCTCTAGCAGCCAGAATTTCTATAGGTAGAACCCTCTGGTCCGAGTATTGCAGCAGGAAAATACTGAGAGGTAGTTCTTGACAAGGCCAGCCTTTATTGAGCATGTCTGATCTCACAGGGCATGAGGGAACGAGATCTGGCTCATTCTGCAAAGACATAGACACCCAAAGCATTCTGAAGGCCTGACAGTGGCTTCTGAGCAAGCTCCAGTTTCTCTCTACTAAGGATGGAGTGACAACTCATCGCCTGCTGGAGGAAGGAGTCAGTCTGGTCCTGATGGGCTCCTTTAGTGGTCGTGCACATTTTCCTTGTCCCACCTGCTCTTATCTACCCCAGGGTACTCCTGCGTTCCTGCAGGAACCTTGCCTATTTTGCTTAAGCATTTGTTCCAAGGACAGTTCTCAAGCTCTGTTCCAACTCCCTCACATAATTTCTGTTCCTGCCTTTTCTGTGTGTTCATATTCGTTTTCCTCTAGGTGTCAAATGCTATTCTCTGATCCTCCCTGCTCACACCCTTGGTTCAACTGCCCTAATCCAAAAATGAAATTAAGAAAACAATTCCACTTACAATAGTATCAAAATGAAAAAAATACTTAGAAATAAATTCAATCAAGGACGTTTAAGACTAGGACACTGAAAACGACTCAGCATTGACATTCAAGAAGCTCTAAGGAAATGGAAAGACATCCCTTGTTCACAGATTGGAAGATCTAATGTTATTAAAATGGCAACACTCCTCCAAATTAATCTACAGATTCAACACAATCCCGATCAAAATTCCAATTTGCAGAAATGGGAAAGCTTAACCTAAAACTCACATGGAAATGCCAGGGCCCTGAATAGGCAAAACAGTCTTTAAGAATAAGAACAAACTTGGAGGACTAACGCTTCCTGACTCCCAAACTTACTACAAAGCTACAGTAAACAAAACAATGTGATACTGGCAAAAAGGTAGATATATAGATCAATGGAATAAAATTGAGATCTAGTAATAAACCCCTTCATCCATGGTCAATAAGGGCTCTAAAATCATTCAACAGGGGAAAGAATAGACTTTTTAACAAATGGTGCTGGAACAATAGGATAGCCACATGCAAAATAATGCATTTGGACATCTACCTCACACCATATGCAAAAATGAACTCAAAATGGATCAAAAAACCCAAATGTAAAAGCTAAGATCGTGTTTGCCCCAAAATAAGACCGGGTCTTATATTAAGTTTTGCTCCAAAAGACAAATGAGGGCTTATGTTCAGGGGATGTCATCCTGAAAAATCATGCTAGGGCTTATTTTCTGGTTCGGTCTTATTTTCAGGGAAATATGGAATTATAAAACTCTTAGGAGGGAAAATAGGTGTAAGTCTTCCTGATTAGGTTGGATTAGGCAATGGCTTCTCAAATATGACATCAAAAGCACAAACAACAAAAGAAAAATCAAAATTAAAAACTTTCATGTATCAAAGGACACTGTTAAGAATGTGAAAAGACCACTCACAGAATGGGAGAAATATTTGCAAATCATATACCTGATAAAGATATAGTATCCAGTATATACAAAGAATTCTGATGTTAGCTATATTTTAATACAGATCTTTAAAAAAAAAGGAATTCCGACAGCTCAACAATAAAAAGACAAACTACCCACTTAAAAAATGGGCAAAGTAATTTGAATAAACACATCTCCAAAGAAGATATGCAAATAACCAATAAATACATGAAAAGATTCTCAGCATCATTAGTCATTAGGGAAATGCAAACCACGGCCACACTGAGCTATCACTTCACATCTACTAGTAGGGCAATAATAATAAAAAAATAATAATTTCTGAAAAGGGATAAATAAATGTGGGCAAAGATGTTGAGAAATTGTAACTCTCATACACTGTTGGCGGGCATGTAAAATGGTGCAGCCATTCTGGAAATCAGTTTAGCTGTACCCCAAAAGGTTAAGTATAAAGTTACCATAAGGCCCAGCAATTCCACTCCTAGATACTCAAGAGAACTGTAAACATGTATTTACAGAAAAACTTGTACATGAATTTTCATAGCAGCATTACTCACAATAGCCAAGAATGGACCCAAATATCCATGAACTGACGAAAGGGATAAACCAAATGCTGCATATGTATACAATGGAATATTACTCAGCCATAAAAAGAGTGAAATACTGATACATGTTACAACATGAATGAACCTTGAAAACATTATACTAAGTGAAATAAGCCAGATACAAAAGTCCACATACTGTACGATTCCATTTGTATGCAATATCCATAAAAGGCAAATCTATAGAGACAGAAAATAGATTAATGGTTGCCTACCACCCGGGAGAGGAGAACTGGGAGTGACTGATACGGGCTATAGCACTTCTTTTCAGTGATAAAAATGTTCTGGAATTAGGTAGTGGTGAAGACTGCACACCACTGTGAATGTGCTAAAAACTGCTGAATTGCACACTTTTAAATGGTGAATTTTATGTTATGTGAATATTATCTCAGAGAGAGAGAGAGAGAGAGAGAGAGAGAGAAAGAGAGAGAGAAAGAGACTGCACTAGAGGGATTAGTATCTCTCTAGCCATTCAGTAGAGAAAATCCAATTGATTCAGCTTGGGTCAGGTGCCAGCATGGGGTACAGGGTCATGTGGACCCAGCAGGGCTGAGGGGGAGTCACCCTTTTGGGTGGGGACATAATGTTCAGAGGAAAGGGGTATAGGCTGGGCAGTTGTTCCGAAAGATGTCTACTTTAAGTATAAAAAAATAGCGTTAAAGAAAATCTTGGGGGAAAAAAAAATCACCCATAATTCTAGCATCTTAATTACGACAATTTTTATTTCTGCAAATCTTTCCAGTATTTGTCCACAGGCCAACATATTTTTCCAAGTTGTAATCACTGTGTTTGTGCTGTTTATTTCCTGTTTTCCTCACTTCCCATCATCTCACAAACATTTCCCATGTTTCTAAATCACCTTCATAATTATCCTTTTTAATGGCTGCATAACATTCAATTGAGCTGATGTACCATAATCTCTTAATCACTTTGCCATATCTGGATATTTACATGGTTTCTAATTTTTTGGAGATATCTATATCTATCTATCTCATAGTGCAGGAAATACTTTCGTGCATACTGAGTTTTTTTCTTTACTGCAGTTGCCCCAACTACTTAAAAAGACCAAATAGGATAAATTTGCCCATGAAATGTCAAACTAACCAAGAAGCCTAGCAAGAAAGGAGGCTTGTAAACTTACTGAGCCAGCTGGGAATGCAGTCCCAAGTCCTGGAGACTCTCCTCCCCTCAGGGAAGCCTCTATTCTCACTGGTGTGTTTATGCCTCGCTCCCCACCAATAGTTCCCTGAAGTGCTATGAATATATACGAATATATATGAATATGAATCTCTCTCTTCAGCAGGGTCCCATTCAGGTTGGTTTGTTTTGGCTGTTACAACGCGCCTCGGAACATCCTTAGACATGCCTCCCAGTCCTAGGGCACACAGGCAAGGGTTTCTCTAGACTGGTTTCTCGACCTTGACACACTAGACATTTTGGGGTGGATCACTGTTTGTGGTGGGACCGTTCTGTGCATCATGGGATGTTTAGCAGCATCCCCGGCCCCGACCCACTAGATGCCAGTAACATATCCCACTTGCAACAACCAAAAATGTCTCTGGACATTGCCAAGTCCTGGGGACAAAACTGCCCTCCCACTGTTCAGAACCACTGCTCTAGACTGGTGTTTCTTGAGCTTTGCTGCACTTTAGAATCACATGGGGGAGCTTTAAAAATATTCCATGCCCAGACTACACCCAGTCCAATTAAATCAGAGCCCCTGGCACACACTGCTACGGTGTTTCCCAGAAAATAAGACCGGGTCTCACATTAATTTTTGCTCCAAAAGACGCATTAGGGCTTATGTTCAGGGGAAGTCCTCCTGAAAAATCATGCTAGGGCTTATTTTCCGGTTAGGTCTTATTTTCGGGGAAACACGGTAGCACCGGTTCTCACATTGCCTGCATATTGGAATCACCTGGAAGCTTTAAAAAAATAATGATGTCCAGGCCACCCACACAGAGGTTCTGATATAACTTATGTGGAGTGGGGCCTGGGCACTGGGATTTTTCAAAGCAAAGCCTTGGGTGAGTCTAATGTGTAGTCACGGCCTGTGAGCAGAATTGCTGGGCTGCAGGGCTCCACTTTACTAAGTAATGGCAAACTGTTCCCCATCACTTTGTCTTTTACTCATGTCTGCCTGCCTCTTCCATCCATCTTCCAACACTGAGCGCCAGGAAGCCAGGGTCGGCTTCATTTATCTTGAGTTTCCTGTTGCCTAACCCAGTAGTTAGTACGTAGTATCTGCCTAGTGTATATTTGTTGTGGAATGATTGGCAGTGGGTTATAATATTGCTGCAATTGAAAAACTCCTTGTTGTTGGAGCCAGTAGGAAGAGACGGAGAATCACAGTGACCGGAGGTGGGGGTCAGCACCCCCATGCGGTCTTTAACAAGTGTCAATATCAGCAAGTGTGAGGACTCGGAGATGCTTCATCCTGATGCCTCTAAGAACTGTACACAGCCATCAGGGGCCTCCCTGCTGTCAGAAGGGGGTGCCAGGAATGAGGGGCCATGGGAGTGCTGGGAGAAAGGAGTCGGGGCTGTGATGGGGAGGCCTGAGCAAAGAGAAGTCCAATAGAGACCAGCGTGAAGGACTCCTAGGTACCATTCTGTGGACGGCAGAATGAGGTCCCCCCACTATGTCCTTGGGGTGATCCCCAGAACCTGTGACATGTTAGGTTACATGGCAAAGTAGAGTTAAGTTTGCAGGTGGAATGAAGGTTGCCAGTCGGCTGACCTTTAGATGGGGTGATCATCCTGGATTATCTGGGTGGAAGAGGGAGGCAGAAGAGTGAGAATCAGAGAGAGACTGAGATGCTGTGCTGCTGAGGAAGGTGGAGGAAGGGGCCACAGGCTGAGGAATGCAGGCACCTCTCGATGCTGGAAAACACAAGGAAACAGATTTTCCTTTGGAGCTTCAGTGTTGACACTGATTTTAGCCCAGTGAGACTTGGGGTGGACTTCTACCTCTGGAGCATAAGAGAATAAATCTGTGTTGTTTTAAGCCACTAAATGTGTGGTCATTTGTTACAGCAGCCACAGGACACTTATATACCTTCCAAGGTTTGCTTTGCTTGCTCCAAAAGGAAATGCAATGGGAAAAGTATGTTTTGTATCAACCTCTGACCTCCGTTAATAGTAACAACAGCTAAAGCTTGATATTGAGCTTGTTAGGCACTGGACATTATCCTATATACGTCACATAAATGCATCAATTTAACCCTTAAAACAGGTTCTATTTTTATCGGCATTTCTACTGGTAAGGTAAACTGAGGCACAGAAAGGTTAAGAAAAAAACTGTCCAAGGTTGCCCAGGCAATCTGGCTCCAGAGCCCACATACATAACACACGGGCACGCTTGTGACTGGTTACTCCAAAGGTCAGTTTCTTTCTAGTTATGAGGTGAAGCATAGCCGTGGGGGCAGCTGTGTTGAGAGGAGCAAGCTTGTGTTACCGTGGAGCAAGCAACTTTCTGCATCAGGCAAGTGAGGGTTCAAATGATGGTTCTGTGGCCTATTAGCTGCGAGACTCCAGGAAAGTGACTTAACTTCTCTGAGCTTTAGTTTCCTCACCGGAAACAAAGCAACACACCTCTACTTTCAAGGGTTGGCATTTCAGTGACATGAGGGAAAGTATGAGAAAGCGCTGAATAAATGTGTTTCCATTTCTTACCTCTACCTGGTGCTATAATGCAGGATGGTAGGTAAGTGGTTGAGAGAGAGAGAGAGACACAGTCTTAGTTCCTGTGTTCAAATCCTAGAGCCACGACTTGCTTACTGTTATGGTAGGCAAGTGACAACCTCTCCAGCCTCAACTTCACCATTTGTAAAACGGGTGTGGTGGTGACAGGTCCCTCATAGAGCAGACTGGGATATTGTGTGCAAAGTACTTGGCACAGTGCTGGGGACTCAAGGAACTTGGGGTGTCAGTCCTTCTGTTTGCCTGAGGAGGGAGGAGGAGCCCCAATTTGAAGGCACCCTTCAGCTGAGGAAGGGACAAAGGCCTGCGATGCTGGCAGGTATGGAGGGGCAAAAAGAGACCCTGTGAGAAGCAACGCTGACAGGAACCCAGAGGGAAGCGCTGGGTGGGACAGAGGTGGGCTTGGGGCCAACCAACCAGGCATTTCTAAGGACAGAGCTCCGGCCAAGCCTGCAAGGACCTTGCACGGCTTACACAGTGGTGGGTGTGCAAAGGGTGAGAGAAGGGTGCCTGCTCAGAGCCCCCTCTCTGGTCCTGTCCCCCCGGCTTCAACTCCCTGTGGGTACATATGGCAGCCCTCACTCATCTGGTGGTCATATGTTACCGTGTGAAATATATCCAGGTACAAAACACTATTATGCCATGATTCTGGTTTTATTTTTTTAAAAAGCATTCTGGAAAAAAGTTCACCAAAATGTTAATAGTTATTTCTGAGTGATGGTATTTATTTTTTTAAAAAAACTGCCTTTTAGGTATATTTTTGAGTTGTCTGATTTTTTTAAATTAAAATGAGTATGCGTGACTTTTAATAATTAGAAAAAGCTGTACTTCCCCCATTTCCATTTTGGATGGCAAAAGAGAACCTATATTTATCTAGCTTCATAATCTGTGCCTCCTCCAGAAAGCGACGCTGCATCCTACTTGATACGATGCGATGCCGTGAACATTTGGAGAGCATCTACTTTGTGCCAGCTCTGGGCCACGGCGTGACAAAGACGAAGAAAGCACAACTCCTGCTTCCAGAAAATGCAGAGTGCCCAAACCATCACTTCTGGTGTGGGTAAATAGCTCACGTTTTCTGCCATAATAACTATAATAAATATAATTCAATCTCTTCTTGATAATTCAGTGTTCTCACCAAGACCCAAGTTATTGTGAAATACTTGGAGGACAGATTCGGGGTTTTTTATGGCATTTTCATCATGTCGTTGGGGGCTTCTGCAACACAACTCTTTGGACGAAGTGGCCTTAGACTTAGGATTTTCTTGCCACTCAGTAATAAGAATGATGGTATTTGTAACTTCTGAGCACCGACCACATGCTAGGAAATGTGCTAAGCCTTCCACGTGTTTGATACCACTTAATTCTCAGATAACCCCACAAAGGAGGGTCTTTATTATATCCCCACTTTACTGATGAGAAAACTGAGGCTCAGAAAGATTATGTAATCTGCCCAAGGTCACACAGTCAGTAAAGTGCCAAGATTTGAACCCATTTCGGGCTGATTTCAAGGCATTAGATGCTCATCCCTAGACCATACCACTTTCCTATGTGCATGACATGTTTTATGGGCTGCAGCAGACTGTATGTTCCAAAGATGGCTACAATAACTCCTGTCCCCCATGTTCTTGTGGAATCTCACTGATTCTCCATCAAGGGGTAAAGCCTAATTCTCCTCCTCTTGTATCTGAGTGGGCTTGTGTAGCAGCCAGGGAGTCTGCTGCTCAGATCTCCCTTCTAGAAAGAACTGTTAGCTGCAAAGAATGCGGTTAGCTGCTGCCAGCAACTGTGAGTACCTGCGGCATGCACCTCAGCTCTCAAGCCCAAGGCTATGCCCTTCCTGGGCAGCCCCCCAATAACTCAGCAGGGCAGGGGTCTAAGGCCGGGCTATTTCTGTCCAATATGGGAATCCTCTAGTGCACAATCTTTGTTCCAGAAGGTGAAGTTGGGTTGGCCACAACTATCCAACCTGCATTGCCATCTGAGGCTCTTTCTGCCCCTTCCTGCACCCCCTCCTTTCCCTTCACAGGTGTCAGAGCCACACTGTGGTCGGAAGGCTTTTCCTGCACCATCCGGCTTCCTCCCACTGTCCTCTCTCAGGTATTACCCCTAATAAACCTCTTGTACTCCTAACTCTGTTTCAGCATCTGCTTCCCAGGGACTCAGCTGACACAGCCTACTGCTGCCTTGTAATCAACAGAACGAAGTGGAAGTGTCACTACATGACTTCCGAGGCTGGGGCATAAAAGGCGAAGCAGCATTTACATTTTTCACTGGAATACTTGTTCTTGAAGCCTTCAGCTGCCAGGTAAACAGATCAACACCCCTGGGGCAGCCATGTTGTGAGGAAGCCCAAACTAGCCCACATGGAAAGGCCCTGAGACCACATAAAAGGAGAGGGAGGAGGGAGTGAGGAAGAGGAAGAGAGAGAGAGAGAGAGAGAGAGAGAGAGAGAGAGAGAGACGCTAGGTCAGCCACCACCTACTCCAATCCCCTGCTGCTCCAGTTCCAGCCATCATTGGACTGAAACCACGTGAAGGACCCTAAGCCAGAAGTGCCCCAATTCCTGCCTCACTGAGACGGTGAGAGACAAATTATTGTTGGTTGTTTCAAGTCACATAATTTTGGGCTGCTGTGTTACTCAGCAATAGATATGTAGCACTGCTCCTCTGTGGACAGAGAAGCACGTGAGCCTGGGGCCTGTCATTCTTCACAATGTTAAAGCGTCACTGCTGCTTTCTGAGAGCTTGGCACATAGTAGGTGTCCAATAACTGCTTTGTATGCTCAGTAAGATTATAAATAGGGACCAGTTCGGAACTGCCTAGAAATAAATGCGTACGATTAAAAACATTTCTTCATTACATTCTGATGAGGAGCCATTCTAAGATACCCTTCAAATATTTGTTGATTAGAGAAACAGAAGGTGCTTCTGAGACATGGGATTAACATTATGAGCTATGAACCTCAAAATTATGAAACTCCCAATGTCAAATATGTAGAAATGGCTATCATGAGGCATTGGCTCCTAATCAATGTCTTACATAGCTAGAAAGATGCACGCAATTGGTAGTAAGGAAAGAAAAGTTGTCCTTTCATCTCCTTGGCCCACCCCAAATCTTGACACAGGCTATGATGTCCTTAAAAAGGAAGGGACAAAAAGAAAGAGAAAAAAAAGGAAGAGAGAAAAAGAGGCACGGTGCAGTAGAAAGTTTGGGGCCCAGCAATGAGACCTGATATGCAGCCAGTCTCAGACACTTGTGGGTTGTCTCTTTGCTGAGCTCAGTTTTCTAATCTATAAATGGGGAATACTAATGATAGCACCCCCCTTAGTGGATTGTTGTGGGAATTCAATGAGCTATGTATATGAGAGAGTTTTATTGCCTTAAGGTACTTTACCCATGGAAGCTTTGCTAATTTAAAATGATTAAGAAGAAGCATTTTTTTTATTGTTAAGGGTCACTTATTGTATAGCTTAGGAAGTAAATATAATCTTTGAAACAAAACTTTTTGAGCTGGGCGTACCTGGGTTTGAATCCCATCTCTACCAAGGTAAATGTAACTTGGTTGGAAAAACTACTGGCAGAATGTATTAAAGCAGAATATATGCATTCCCCAAGACCCAGCAGTTCCCTCCTGGGTACAGACCAAACAGAAGTGCTTACACATGTTCATCACAAGGCATGAACTAGAATGTTCAAAGCAGCCCAGGGTTTTAAAAACCCAGATCTGGATAGTACCTAAATGTCCATTACATCAGTTTTTCTATTGTTGCACAACAAATTGCCACGAAGTTAGTGGCTTCAAACAACACATTTTTAATCCCAGTTTCTGTGAGCTGGGACTTTGGGCATTGACTTTGCTTCAGAATCTCCAAAAGCTGCAATCCAGGTGTCGGCCGGCCGGGCAGCGGTCTCATTTCAAATCTCACCTGGGGAAGGCTCCACCTCCAAGCTCTGTGGTTGCTGGCAGAATTTAGGTCTCTGTGGCTGTAACACTCAGGGCCTTGGTTTCTTGCTGGATGTCAGCTGGAGGTGTTGTCAGCTCCTAGGGGCTGCCCGCAGTTCCTTGTCACCTGGGCCTCCTCAAAGCCAGCAAGGGGGAAAGCTGCTTGCAAGATGGAGGTCTTCATCCTCCGAAAACATAATCACGGAAGTGAATTCCATCCGCCTTGCTGTATTCTGTTATTTAGAATCAAGTCACACACCTGCGCACTGTCTGTCACAGGGTGGGACCACACAGAGGCATGATCACCAGGAGGTGGGCATCGTCACGGCCACCTGAGCGTCCGCCCACCACACCCGTCGACAGTGGAATGGATAAATGAGGTGTGGAGTATCACACAGCGGACTGCTCTGCAGTAATGAGAACGAGCAATCTCAACCTTGGGCAACAATATGGTCGCATCTCCAAACAGTAGGACGTGAACGAAGCCAGACACAAATGAGTTCATGCCGTGTGATTCCGTTATATCAAGTTCAATAATTGTCCAAACCAACCTCTGCTGTTAGAAGTCAGGTTGGTGGTTACTCGGATGGGGGATAAGAGTCGAGGGGGGTTTAGGGGTGGTAGTCGTGTTGTGTTTCTTGATCTGGATGCTGGCTAGAGGGGTGTGTTCATTTACCAAAAACTCATCAGGATAAGTTCACTTCTCTGTATGTATGTATGTATGTTATGCATCAAAAGTTGAAAAAAAAATGGACCAAGAAGAAGTGGGAAACCTGAACAACCATGGATGACATTGAAATAATGAAGGAGCTATGACTGTTCCCTAATGGTACCCCCCCCCCCAAGGGCACCTTGGACTAAGTCACACATGTGTATGACTCAGTTCTACCAAAATCATCATGAGACCCATAATTCTTCCCCCAGCTTAACGCTAGCTGATAGTTTTGCACTGCACTCAAAATTAAATTTGCACTCCAAGCCATGGCCCACATGACCCTTTGTGTTCCAACCCATCTAGTTTCGCCATCTCGTCTCCTGCCACTCCCTTATTGCTCTGAGGCCCCGTCACACCTGGCATCTTTCAGTTCCTCTAGTGTGCCAGGCTCTTTTCCACCTCGGGCATTTGCACATGCTGCTCTCTCTGCTTGGAACACGTGTCCACCACATTCTTCAGCTGGCCGGCTCCATCACGTTGTTACCTACCTCTCAGAGAGGTCAAGCCTTCCCCAAACTCTCTCTCTTACCCTCACCAACCACTTCCTTGCTGGTTCCTTCTTTCCTCTGTCCAAGCCCTTTCTTTCCATCATAGCACCTATCAGAAATAAGTAATTATTTTATTGATTTACTTTACATTTGATTGGCTTCTTTCTTCCCCACTAAGGTGTAAGCTCCAGGAAAGCGGGGACCCCACGTGCCTTGCTCTCCATCCTATCCCAGGGTCTACAGCAGTGCCCCGCCCGTGGTATTCATTGGGTGGACAGCTTGTCCTGTTACATCTCCCAGTTCACATGTCCTGCAACAGAGGGACCAGCGGGGGGCTGAGAAGCCTCTCTGAACCGTTTTCAGATTCTGAAGTAGCTGTGTAGCCCGGATCTGACCAGCGACGGCCAGAGGAGCTGAGCTCGGAGGCAGTTCCTCCTGAATGCGGTGGGAGGGGCTGTAGAAATGACTCCAGTAACATCCTCCACAAGTTCCTGTTACACATTTCTTCATCCTGCCAGCCTACCCAACTCCTTGCCTACCTCTTCACGCTGCATTTCTTTGGTGAAACCAACACTGTTCTGTAGTTATTTTCTTCCCAGGAGGCGGTGACAGGTGGCCGGTCCCCAAGTCCTTTGCACAGGCTGCAGGCCACAAGAGCTCTCTGCTCCATGCTCTCTCCAGAGCCCGGCTGTAAAGATGGAGGGGAAGTGCTGTCACCACAGGACGAGATAATAGACAGCTGAATCGATGTCATTTCTGACAGACACGGGGCAGGGAGAAACAGATGGGCTCCTTGAGCTGAAGGCTGTAGGCTTTTCCAAAATGGAGTGAGAAATGGCAGGAGTAAAGAGCTAAACAAGCAAACGCACCATAGTGGGCATTCTGTTTTCTTGATTACACCCTCTGCATTTTCAACTGCCAAGCACAGGGCGGCCTTAAACAAGGGCATCAGGTCAGTCGCACAAATGGTGGTGTTCGGCCACCGGAGAGACCGTTCTGAAATTCTAAACCACTATATCACTCACTCTCTTCCTGGGAGCTTGTCAACACCCCCTGTCACCCAGAACAGATTTTTCAGGTGGTTTGAAGCTACAGCATTCTGGGTTTGGAGCCATTGTGAGTTATGTCCCAAATAACTTGGTACTCTTAAAAGTTAAAATGTGGCTGCTTGCAGATGACTTATAATTTTTTAAATTAGACATATATATATTTATAATAGCATAAACTGTAAACAGCCCAAATGTCCACACCAACAGAATGATTCATAAATTGTGGTATAGTCACACAATGGAATACTATTCAGCCTTAAAAATGAACAAGTTACTGAGATACACGATAGCATGGAGGAATCTCATAAATAAAAAGCAAAGGAACTCAGACACGATGACTGTGCACTGTATGTTCCATATGTATTAAATGACAGACCAGGGAAAACCAATCAGCGGCAACAAAAGTCAGAACAGGAGTTACATCTGTGGGGGCTGTGTGCATTCACTGGGAAGGGGCCCTCCTGGGGTATCAGGAAAATTCTGTACTTTTAGCTGAGTGGATTACTAAGTATGTCTATGTAACAATCATAGAATTGTACCCTTAAGATTTGTGCACTGTTGCCCCATAAAAACAGTGGGTTTGAAGTTATCCACATGGTAACCATCACATCACACTCAGCTGAATTGTGAAAAACTGTTGGGGGGATAAGAGGGGTGAACTTAATGTGTTTGGAATTGCACACAAGTGGAGTGTCCATGGAGGCTGTGCTCTCAACGAAGGAAATACTGTCCATCCCTCTTTTAAACAGTTGGAATCCTCAATCTAGGAAAACAACAGTGGCTCGTCACAAAGCCCCGTGTGATCTGGCCCCTTTACTTCCACAATTCTGTCACTTTCAGCTCCCCAAACACTCCCTGTGGTTTATGACTTCTGGAACTATAAGAGAGTAAACTGCGGCTGTTTTAAATCACTAAGCTTGTAGTAATTTGTTATAGCAGCCATAGGAAACTAATACGATTATTATGATTATTCCTGTTACTATTTTCCATATCTCTTCCTTCCCTTTTTTTCTGGCTGCCTTCAAGAAGATATCTGCACACAAAAATCAACTAAAAATGGATTAAACACTTGAATGTAAGACCTGAAACTGTAATCTCCCAGAAAAAAACATATGGGAAAAGCTTCTTGACATTGATCTTGGCAATGATTTCTTGGATATAACAAAACCATAGGCAACAAAAGCAAAAATGGACAAATGGGACTACATCAAACTAAAAAGCTGCTGCACAGCAAAGGAACAATCAATAGTGTGAAAACTTAGCCTATATACGAATGGGAGAAAATATTTGCAAACCATATATCTGGTAAGGGGTTAACATCCAAAATATATAAGAAACTCCTACAACTCAATAGCACAAAAAAATCCCAAATAACCTGATTAAAAAATAGTTAAAGGACTTGAATACACATTTCTCCAAAGACATACAAAAGGCCAACACATATATGAAAATGTGCTTCACATCACTGATCATCAGGGACATTCAAATCAAAGGCACAATGAGATATCACCTCACATCAATTAGGATGCCTATGATCAAAAAGACGCGAGATGAGCATTGGGGAGAACGTGGAGAAATTGGAAACTTTTCGCACTGTTGGTGGGAATGCAGCCACTATGGAAAGCAGGATGGAAATTTCCTCAAAAAATCAAAAATAGAACTACCATACAATTTCAATTCTGGGTATATTTCCAAAAGAATTGAAATTAGGATCTCAAAGAGATATTTGCACTCCTACGTTAATTGCAGCATTATTCACAATAGCCAAGAGATGGAACCAACCCAAATGCCCATGGACAGATGAATGGATAAAGAAAATGTGGTATATGCATACAATGGAGTATTTTTCCACCTTAAAAGAGAAGGCATTCCTGCCCTGTGTGACAACAGGAAAGGGCCTGAATGACATTATGCTAAGTTAAACCAGACACACAGAAGAACAAATACTTCGTGATTCCACTATATGAAGTATTTAAAACCATCCAACTCATAGAAGCAGATAACAGCCTGATGGTCACCAGGGGCTGAGCGGAGGTAGAAATGGGGAGCTGACTTGCGAGAGAGTAAGTTGTGGAGATCTGCTGGATCGTGCACTTTGAAATTTCTTAAGAGGGTAGACCTCAGGTTAATTCTGCTTATCACAAAAAGCAAATGATGAGAAACAAAACAAAAACAAGCAAGCAAAAAAAAAAACCCCCCCAAAAAACACCGGACACAAGGAAGCATTTGAGGCGATGGATACATTTACTGCCGTGATTGTGGTGATGGTTTCATTGGTGTATGCATAAGTCCAAACGCATCAGCTTGTATGCATTCAATATGTAGTTTTTTAAATATAGCAATTATACCTCAATAAAACTGGGGGGAAAAAAGAAGATGCAGATTTCTTGAGCCTGAAAATCTCCCCCTTTTTCTGCTGAATCTTCTTAGACGGGAGAACTCCCATGCCTGCACACCTCCATTTCCCACCACCCACCCTGCTTCGTTTAGAAGTCAGCGAAATTCTCCTGGGGCCGTGGGTATCAGACTCCCAGGGACTGTGGAACACGTGGGGGTAGGGGGAAGCAGTGAGGGCTGAGGGGGCTTTAAAGGTAGATCTGGGTCCCACTTTAGATTTACTCATTCTAAATCTTAGGAGATGGGCACAGGATATAACAATCTCCATTAAAAACAAACAAACAGCACCTCGGAATATTCTTATGTGAAAGTTTAAGAACCACCGTTTGGATGCAAAATTCATCCTGAATTCAATTTTTATTTTTTAATAAATATTGTTGCACAATCTACAAGTTCCAGCAGAGGGGGATGTTACTACATGAAAGAAAAGGTCTTTGGCAGGAAAATGGGATTTCACAAGTCCCACTTTGCAGAGCAAGAAAATGAAGACATTTCCTTTGAAGGGATGTCCACCTGTGAATGGGTTTCTCCACCACCCACCCTCTTAAGAGATCTCAGAGGATAACCGAGGCACTTTGTAGGACAAACACTGCTGATTTTGTTCACGTTCTGAGAATTCAGGAAATTGTCAAACCACACCGCTGTTAAATTAGTAAGATCTTTGTTTTTAAGGCAATTATTTTGACAACCATTGCCATGTCACGTGTGCGTTTCATTTTAAGTTGGTTGACTTTCATTGTCATGCCTGGCACTGTTTTCAGGAAGCTCTGAATGAAGCTGTATGTTTTTAAATTCCTATATCAAGTGAGAGATCGTTGCAAAGTGGTGTTCACTCTTGGACTCAGATTGCTCTCATGTTTCTGCAGCTTTACCTGAGAGGCTTACTCCCTGCATGAACAATTGCACAGATGGAAATTCTAACTGGAGGAGGGAGAGAAACTGACATATTGGCAGTAGCTGCCCTGGGCCTACAATTTATACATCACAGGCTTAGTCCTCCCAGAAGCTCTGTAAAGCCTGGATTAGTTTCTGAGTTTTAAAGAGGGTAGCCCAGAATCAAAGGGGCTAGGAATACTGTCCAGATCATTCGGGCAGTGCGCAAGTGTCTGAATCAAGATGTGAACCTTGGTCTAGCGAACTCAGTAGAAAGCAGAAGAAATCATCATTGCAACTTCCTGTTACCTAAACAAGAGGGGGGTGTATTACTTTTAGCCAAAAGGACGGAAATGTGACAAAAGAAATACTACGTACGTGCATTAGCTGAAGACGAGGTCCAGTCCCCTTCAAAGCCTATCCCAGAAAGTAAGCTCCAGGGGCTGCCCTGCTGGGGAGTTTTCACACCCAGTCTGTCCCTGACCATCACAGTTTCTGTCTTTCTTGGGTCACTGTTAGTGTTTCTATCCAAGGCCTTTGTGGAAGGCAGTATGATGGCTTCTAAAGATGTTCACATGCTAATCCCCAGAACCTGTGACTGTTTCCTTACTTGGCAAAGGGGACTTTGCAGATGTGGTTGAATTAAGGACCTTGAAAGGGGGGAGATTATTCTGGATTATCTGGCTGGGTCCAATGTCATCACAGAGTCCGTGTACAAGCGAGGAAGGAGGGTCAGAGTCAGAAAAGGAGATGTGATGATGGAAGCAGGGTCAGGAGCCAAGGATGCAGGTACCTCCAGAAGCTGAAAAGGGAAAGGAAGTAATTCTCCCCTGGAGCCTCCAGAAGGAACACAGCCCTGCTGACACTTTGATTTTAGCCCAGTGAGACCCATTGGACTTCTGAGCTCCAGAATTATAAAACAATAACAATATGTTGTTTTAAGCCACTAAGGTTATCGTAATTTGTTACAGCAGCCGTGGGAAACTGACATAGCCTCCCAATGTTTTTTATCACACATACTCAGTAGTAAAAAAAAAAAATTGTATTGCACAGATACATCACATATTAGGCAAACAAAAACACAGACATTAAAAAGGATAAAATAAAGAGGACATAAGAAATATTTCAAGATGCGTTTTTAAATTTAAATGGACAAACAGTACAAAAACTCTTTTGGTTATCATTAAAATTATTTCTATTATAATATTGATATTTTTAATCAGATTGAAGGATTGAATAGGCTTCATGACATTTAAAACTCTATATCACTTTTTGATACCACAATTTAAGGACCTGATTTTAAGGTTTAGTAGTTTTTTTTTTAAATTTATTGGGGTGACAACTGTTAGTAAAATTACATAGATTTCAGGTGTACAATTCTGTATTACATCATCTATAAATCCCATTGTGTGTTCACCACCCAGAGTCAGTTCTCCTTCCATCACCGTATATTTGATCTCCTTTACCCTCATCTCCCATCCCCCACCCCCCTTACCTTCTGGTAACCACTAAACTAAACTATTGTCTGTCTATGAGTTTTTGTTTCTCATTTGTTTGTCTTGTTCTTTTGTTGTTTTTGGTTTATATACCACATATCAGTGAAATCACATGGTTCTCTGTTTTTTCTATCTGACTTATTTCGCTCAGCATTACACTCTCAAGATCCATCCATGTTGTCACAAATGTTCCTATTTCATCTTTTCTTACCGCCGAATAGTATTCTATTGTGTATATATACCACAACTTCTTTAGCCATTCATCTATTGAAGGACATTTTGGTTGTCCATGTCTTGGCCACAGTAAACAAAGCTGCAATGAACATTGGAGCACACGTGTCTTTATGTATAAATGTTATCAGATTTTTGGGGTAGATACCCAGGAGAGGGATTGCTGGGTCATAAGGTAATTCTATTTGTAATTTTTTGAGGAACCTCCACACTGCCTTCCATAACGGCTGCACCAGTCTGCATTCCCACCAACAGTGTATGAGGGTTCCTTTATCTCCACAGCCTCTCCAACATTTGTTACTATTTGTCTTGTTGATGATCGACATTCTGACTGGGGTGAGGTGATATCTCATTGTGGTTTTTATTTGCTTTTCTCTGATGATTAGTAATGTTGAGCATTTTTTCATGTCTATTTGCCATTTGTATGTCCTCTTTGGAGAAATGTCTCTTCAGGTCCTCTGCCCATTTTTCAATTGGGTTGTTTGTTTTTTTGTTGTTGAGTTTCACGAGTTCCTTGTATATTTTGGATATTAGCCCCTTATCGGAGGCACTGTTTGCAAAAATCTTCTCCCATTCAGTTGGCTGCCTCTTTATTTTGTCGATGGTTTCTTTCGCTGTGCAGAAGCTTTTAAGTTTCATATAGTCCCATTTGTTTATTTTAGCTTTTACTTCCATTGCCTTTGGAGTCAAATTCATAAAATGCTCTTTGAACCCAAGGTCCATAAGTTTTGTACCTATGTTTTCTTCTATGCAGTTTATTGTGTCAGGTCTTATGCTTAAGTCTTTGATCCATTTTGAATTAATTTTGGTACATGGTGACAGATAGCAGTCCAGTTTCATTCTTTTGCATGTAGCTATCCAATTCTCCCAGCACCATTTATTGAAGAGGCTGTCTTTCCTCCATTGTATGTTTTTAGCTTCTTTGTCAAAAATTATCTGTCCATATTTATGTGGTTTTATTTCTGGGTTCTCAATTCTATTCCATTGGTCTATGTGTCTGTTTTTCTTAGTAGTTTTTAACACAGGGTTTAAAAGACTCTCATAACTGAAAAATATTCCATACAAAGATTTGTGACTCTATGTGTAAGGATATATTGATGCTTATTTTTCAACATCAACTGCCAATTATGCAAAGATTTTTGTTGATATTGGGCTAGTAAATTTCCAAGTTTCTTGATCGTGATGTTGTTCTTGAAAACTAACTGATAGGTACTTTTTTTCCCTCGATATTTTTAACAAGTGGGTTCAAAACCCACTAAAACGTCTTGAGAGATTTTTGTAAATAGAATGATTTATTTCAGAGATTTTAGGCACGCAGCTCTGAGCACTTTTATAGATGATACATTTACGTGGGATTTTTTTGGATTTTTTTTTTTTTTGCGAAAAAAGTGACATAATGAAAAATTTCCCCAAAATGCTCTCTCCATAGTATGAATTTCTTTAGAAAAGCAACCCCTTTCTCATTTGTATTAAGAATGACATCTATATGTGACAGATTGATGTATCTATTCTTTTGAAAGTATTTGCTGTGTTATATATTCCTCAGAGCTATCTATCATTACTGGAAATGTCAGCAAATTTCAACATTCGTCATTTTGTCTTAAAAAAATGTAATACCTTTAAGCTCAAAAACTCTTCTGTGGCCTCTGCCTTCAGGTACTCAATAGTCTGTGAGGTTTCTTCCTGTGTCATTCATTGAGCTCTGGATTTCCTAGGGTAACTGCACTGAGGACATCTAGTGGCAGATGTGTGTACGGTGTACTTCTGACTTCAACTTTTCTTTCCTTTTCTTTGCCCTCTCTTCTTCCTTCTCCTCTTCTCCTTTTTAAAAAACTTTCCTATTTATTTAAGTGTGTTTTTCCAGGACCCATCAGCTCCAAGTCAAGTAATTGTCTCAATCTAGTGGAGGGCACAGCTCACAGTAGCCTACGCGGGGATCGAACCAGCAACCTTGTTGTTAAGAGCACTGAACTCTAACCAACTGAGCTAACCAGCCACACCTCCTCTTTTCCGTTTTTTGACCTTGGATAGAGTTGGTGGATTAAACATACCCCTCAGTTCCTACCGTTGCCCCGAAAATAAGACCTACCCCGAAAATAAGACCTACCCTGAAAATAAGACCTACCCTGAAAATAAGACCCAGTTAAGATAGGCAGCCAGACAGACGCATTTAGTACGTTATGACAATGTTCCAGAAGAAGATGACATGACTGTATTTGAATAAATGCAGATTGTTGTACATGAAAAACTAAGACATCCCTGAAAATATGTCCTAATGCGTCTTTTGGAGCAAAAATTAATGTAAGACCTGGTCTTATTTTCAGGGAAACACGGTAACAGACCATTATCATTGCTTCACCCAAGATCTCTCATTAAAAAAAAAAATAAATTTACTCCCTTGTATCCCCATAGGTCATTCCTACTTGTCTAGTCCACCAAGAAAGTCTTCTCCTGTATTTAATGTGGGGTTTGGGGGTATGTGCCCATAAAAATATATATTGCTGTTTTGTGTGATGTATTTTTAACGTATATAAATGGTATTATAGCTCACTACTTTTTCCACTGAGCATCTGTTTTAAACTCATTCACACTGTGGCATGTGCATCTAAACCGTTCCTTCTGACTCCTTGTATTGGCATGCAACTCCCCATTTTATTTCTTTCTCTTCTGGGAGGGGCATCCGGCTTGCCTCTGACTGCTTAACACCATAAAAAAATAATACACTGGACACCCTTGTACCTGCCCCTTTATAACGCTGTGTGAGCCCTTCTTTGAAATACAGACCCAAGAGTAGCACTGCTGGACTACTGGGCATGTGCTGCTTCTACCTGACTGAGTGCCAGTTTTTCGCCCCCAGAAGAGCTCTGCCATTCTATTCTCCTGCCCATGGGCCATGAGGAGCCCACGTACCCACATCCTTGCCAAACTTGGCATTACTCAGCTTTCTAATTGTTGTCAGTCTAATAGGTATAAAGTGCGATGTCATTGTTTTAGTTTCCATGATTACTCCTGAATTTCAGCATCTTTACAGATGCCTGTGAGCTTTTTGGGTTTTCCTCTTGTATAAGTTGCCTGTTGGTGTCTTTTGTCCATTGTTCTAATGGGGTTACTCTCTTGTCCTTACTGATTTTCAGGACTTCTGTGACTAGTCTCCTGTCCAGTGTGCTGTCCAGTACGGTGGCTTCTAACCCTGGGCAGCTACTGAGTGCTTGAAGTGTGGCTGGTCTGAGCTGAGATGTGCTGAATAGTGTAAAATACATTTAGGGTTTGGAAGGCTCAGTATGAAAAAGAGAAAGCAAAATTCTTGTTGATAATTTTTTATGCGGATTGCATGTTGAAATGGTAATATTCTGGATATATCGGGTTAAATAAATTATCAAATTCATTTGTTTATTTTTTTTAACTGCGGCTACTAGGAAATTTTAAATTGCATTAAGTGGCTCCCATTGTATTTCTAGTGAAAAGTACTGGGGCTAGATATTAAGCTTTTGTCCACTTTAGATACTGCAAGTGTCTTCTCTCATTCTGTCCCCTTTTTATCAACTTTATTCCTGGTGTCCTTTATTTCGGAAAAAGCCTTAATTTTGATGTAGTCAAATTCACTGATTTGCCTTATGGGTGATTCTTCGAAATGTGTTTTGAGAATTTCTTCCTCTGCCCTGGCTCACAAAGGTATTTTCCTAAATTTCTCCTATTAGCTTTATAGTTTCATCTCTCACTTTTAACTCCTTAATTCACTGGAGGCCACTTTTATGTAAGATGTTATGTGGGGACCTTGTCTTAGTGAGTTTTTCTTATACCATCTATTAAACAATCTACCTTTTCCCCACTAATCTGTGGTG
This sequence comes from Rhinolophus sinicus, assembly GCF_036562045.2. Lineage (NCBI taxonomy): Eukaryota > Metazoa > Chordata > Mammalia > Chiroptera > Rhinolophidae > Rhinolophus > Rhinolophus sinicus. Next base: position 21,023,953 of record NC_133760.1, read on the forward strand.
CTACCTTTATTGTATATTAAGTTCTTTGACACACACATGGATATGAGCTCTGTTTTACTCCATCATGAGTTATACTTAGCTTCTCCATAAAATATTATTTTATAACTAGTAATATACTACTGAGAATATGTATTCCCTGGTACATTTTTCATTTAATGGCTCACAAAAAGTGGCCTTTTGTGTATTCCTTTATTGAAACAAAATCTAGCAACTCCCACACAACGCACTTTCTTCTAATTCTAGTTTGTTCAAATCCTCAGTGTTTTCTGTGCCTTTTCCAATGGCAATGCTGACAAAGGGATGGGTTTTACTTTTTGCATTTTTCTTTGTATTATTTTACCCCTTTTTACTGTAGCGGGAAGAACAAGCATTTCCCCAATGGCATGTGTCTCTTTTGCCTTTTATTAAGAAATCTCAAAAGAGACTTTTGTATATTTGTAATTATATTCAGTAAAACGTTATAAAGTACTAGACTGAGTATTGTCTGATTTTACATATGACTGAAAGAAAAATGTGGAGGTTTGTCTTCATGTCCTGATGTTTAGTTTTTCAAGGTCTTGTTAATCTCGACAGTTCTGACTCTCATTAGCTAACAGCTACTGGCATAACATCGGGCAGGCTGAGAAAGGAGAGTGCTTTCCTGGTCCACTGTCCACTCTTCCTTCCCATCATCAGCACTTTGATTTGAGTAGGTGTAATCACCCCTTTTTACTCTCAGCAGTGGAGTGTGTGCAACTGACACATGTGATCCAGAGGTGGGCACATGACCCAGGCCCAGCCAATCAGCCTATTCCATCCATCCTTTTGGCCGTGATTGGCTCACAGATGGACACATGACCCAAGCCAGGCCAATGAGATTCAATTCTAGGGTTTTGTTGGAATATTAGGAAAGAGAAGCTAGCTCCCTTTCCACTGAGGTTGCGAGACTTGAGATGTAAGCCTGCACCACCAGGGAAGACAGGGTGCCTGAAAATGTAAGAGGCTTGATTGTGTAGCTTGAGTCCCTTCTTCAGCCTTGCCAACCCGCCACGATGGGAGCCCAAAAATGCTCCCTGTTGTTTTGCTTATGGCTATTTGGGCTGTTTATGGTCATTTTCAAACTAAAGAAAATCTATGGAACCACTATGCCTGTTCTTTATCTTCAAGGCTATTTTCCTGTTTATAAAAGTCTCTCGAAGAGACACAGGGCAGAGTGACTGTGTCATTCGAGGCTTATGTTACTTGTAGGCTTCCAGGTGGCTTGAATGGAAAGGCCCTTCTCCTTATTCCACTCTCTAAGCTTGAGCTGATGGCATCAACCAGGAGTTCCCCAGCTTCATGCCCACCTCCAAACTATGCTAACTAAGTGTGTTAATAGTTAACAACATTGTATTGCACACTTGAAATTTGCTAAGAGGGTAGATCTTGTGTTCTTACTCCCCACACACATAAAGAAAGGAAATGGTAACTATGGGAGGTGACGGATATGCTAATTCACTTGATTGTGGTGATCCATTTCACAATGTATACATAGATCAAAACGTCAAGTTGTATACCTCCTATATATACACTTTCTATGTGTCAGTTATACCTCAGGAAAGCTGAAAAAAATGTGTAACCATGCGGTGAAAGTCTTTGCCTTTTATTTCTGATCTTTGCAGATGTTTTGGAAAAAGGGAGGATGTGCCAAATCAGCAACCTTCTGTGTACATAATTACCCGGGAGAATTTCGTGTTAGAAAACAGTGACAAGGCATTACTACAAAAGCAGCACTGAATCCCAGACTGGAAAGGATCTTAGAGATTCTGATTTGCAGCCTTATGATCTGAGGACTTGTGTCATCCTAACAGAAATTCAGTGCTCATCCTAGAATTTCATGGCAAAACTCTTTAGAAAAAGGTCTGGAAGTTTCTTTTAAAACAAAACATTTGCCTACCCTACAACCACACAATTCCACTCCTAGAATTTTACTCAAGAGAAATGAAAACACGTGTTTACACAAAGACATGCATACAAATGTTCTCCATAGCTTCATTCATAATAGTCTCAAACTGGAAACAACCCAAATGTCCAACAGGAGAATGAATTTTTTTTAAGTGATATATACTCAGACAATGAAATACCACTCAGCAATTGAAAAGAATGAACTACTAAACAAACAATCCAATTAAAAAATGGGCAGAGGAACTGAAAAGACATTTTTCCAAAGAAGATATACAAATGGTCAACAGGCACATGAAAAGATGTTCAACATCACTAATCATCAGGGAAATGCAAATCAAAACCACCATGAGAGATCACCTAACACCTGTTAGAATGGCTATTATCAAAAAGACAAGAAATAACAAGTGTTGGTGAGGCTGTGTGTCGGGACGGTTTTTTCCTGCAGGCCCCCGCTAAGAGCTCCATCCCCTTATCGGAACTGTCTCCAGTAGGTCCAGCAGGCCCCGCTCAGAGCTCCATCCCCCTCCTCCTCCGATACCTTATTATCGGAGATGTCTCCGCGGGCACTATGGTTAGAAGCCTCCCTGTCAAAACAATGTTGAGCGATCACAGCTGCTAGGGACGGACCTCCCCGGCACCCCAGCCAGATTTCCCCCCAACCCGGAGGCCTAACCCTATAAAACAAAGTGCCCGACCCTAGTAAGTGCTCAGTTCTTTGGGAACAATCCTGCTGAGCCCACTGGCATAATAAAGCTGTGTTCTCCCTGATCGCTGCGTGCCGCTTGAGTCTCTCGGTCCTTGTCATTTTTCCGCAACATGTGGAGAAAAGGCAATCATGGTGCAGTGTTGGTAGGAATGTAAATTGGTGCAGCCTCTATGGAAAACAGTATGGAGGTTCCTCAAAAATTAAAGACATATGATCCAGCAATCCCACTTCTAGATATTTATCCAAAGGAAATGAAAACAGGATCTCAAAGAGATACCTGCACTCCCATGTTCACTGCAGCATTATTCACAATAGCCAAGATATAAAAATGACCTAAGTTTCCATCAATCGATGAATGGGTAAAGAAGATGTGGTATATGTATTACATACAATAGCATATCATTCGGCCATAAGGAAGAAGGAAATCCTGCCATTTGTGACAACATGCATGGAACTTGAGGGTATTATGCTAAGTGAAATAAGCCAGTCAGAGAAAGACAAAACTGCATGATCTCACATGTGGAATTTAAAAGGTTAAACTCATAGAAACAGAGACTAGAATGGTGGTTACCAGGGGCCGGAGGAAAAGGGGAGATGTTGTTTAGGGATTACTTATAAGATGAATAAGTTCTGGGGATCTAAGGTACAGCATGGTAACTGTAGGTAACAAAACTGTATTATATACTTGAAAGTTACTAAGAGAATACATCTTAAATGTTCTCCTCACCAAAAAGAAATGGTAACTATGTGACGTGATGCAGGTGTTAGCTATGGTGGCAATCATTTTGCAATATGTAAGTGTATCAAATCAACACTTCCTGTACCTTAAATTTACACAATGTTATATGTCAATTATATCTCAGTGAAGCTGGGGAGGGGGAAGGAATGAACTCCTGATAAACACAGCAACATGGACGAATCTCAAAAATACTATGCTGAGGGAACGAGGCCAGGCCCAACAAGTGTGTCGTGTACAACTGCGATATAGGGTTTCCTGGACAAACTGATCTAGGGTGTAAAAATCTGGACATGTGTCTGGGCAGCTCCAGGTCCACGGTAGCCAGAAGCCGGGACCCTGGAGGAAAGGCAGCCACTGCCAGAGATGGGTCCACAAACACTCTGGCTTTTCCCTTCCTGCTGCCCTCCAATCACTGCCCGTGTCCCATGGCCCAGACCAGCTTGCACAAGAGCCCAGAAATACAGCCCGCAGGAGTCAGATACGGATACTGCCAATGTCAAAAGGTCAGTGACCCAGGTTTGCCTCGCTCCTAAGTTCAGGTTGCCAGGTTTGCTGAATAAAAATACAGGCCATATAACTGAATTTCAGATAAACAACGAATGATGTTTTATTTTTTTAGGATATGTCTCATACAATATTTGGGACATACTTATCCTAAAAATCGTTCATTTTTTAGCTGAAATTCAAATTTAGCCGTGCTTCCTGAATTTCATCTGGCAACCCTATCCTAAACTCGTCCTCTTTCCACGTTACTGTTCCACCACCTCTTACAGAAAGAGACCATATTGCTCCCAGCTCCCAGCCTCACCTTTTCTCATGAGCAAACGAGGGTGTGTCTTCTTTTACTCTGATGGGAGAACAATCCTCAGGAAAGCCTTAGGTCACAGGGAAGCAATTCCCCACATCACTGGTCCTCCAAAGTGTGGTCCTTGGGGTGGCTGTGGCAGCACCTAAGGGAATTCAAGGGTTGCCTCAGAGGCACTGAATTGGAATCTAGTTTAACAAGCCCCCTCACCCCCCATTCTGACGCATGCTCAGCCGTGAGGACCACTGCTCTACATGAAAGGGAGCTGCTCTTTCTTGAGGAAGAGAAGGGTTCTGGGCAGAAATCAGTAAATTGTTACCCATCACCACACCAGCCTCCCTAAAACAGTTAGCATGAGTTTTCACAATGTTTTGATAAAATTATGTCTGGGAGCTTGCAAGAGCCCAGGCCTTGGGGTGTGACGGTATCACCAGGACAGTGTGGTCGGATGTCAGCCTTCCCCAGGTGCATTTCCAACCAGGTGTCTTTCAACCCTTGACCCCAATCCAGAGAGCCTTTCCATCCCCATCCCTCCATAATTAAATCATGATCCTCTGATCATCAGTATCCCAGACAGGGTGATTAAACGGTAAAAATAAGGATGCAGTGTTAGTTGTGCATTTTAACGATATAACAGGAGCCTTTTACGTTTTGTAAAAATATGCTATTATATTAATATGCCTAACCTGATTATGGTTTCTTCAAATGCCTTTTCTTTTCGCTTAAGACATTAAGGCAGACATTTTAAACAGTATCTTTGTACATCTCAAACATTAACAAATTATTAGACACTAATTGCTCTGGGTTCTAGCCACCTCTCCAAACACAGTTTCTTCCATTTGTAGAATTTAAAACATACTAGAGCAATTTGTGTTCCTTAATAGCTACAAATTTGTTAGCTTGACTCAGAACCAGCAAAACCTGGGAAGCTATTATGTAAATATAGATAATGTCTCTCCAGTGATGGTAATTAATGCAGAGATCTCCGGGAAAGCATTCTCTTTATGATTAGGTTATGACGATCATTGGAAAGCTTGTGGGGTGGCACAAAGAACCCCCAGAACGTTTTCTTGGTCCCTTTGAGGTTCTTCTGTGTCTGAAAAAGCACTTAAGTTTCCACAGAGGGACGAAGAAACAGGATGAAGACCTCTTCTCCGAAGCTCGAGAACTAACCTCCAGCACAGTGGCCTGAGTAGTGGTTATAACTCCTGTCCCTGCCTCTACCTCTCAGATGGTTGGTTCCATTTCAAAACAGAGTGCTGTGTCTCATGTTGAGTATTCTAATTTGCATTAAAATCTGTCATTGAAAGTTGTGTTTACTCTTAATGAGGGCACAGATTTGCATGTTTCAGGTAGCTGTAGACATTGAGGTTCTACTTGCCACTGCAGGAAAGACCTTCCTGATCAGTTGATCTCATGCTGGTATGTAATGGAAGAGGAAACTGAGGCCCAAAGAAAGGAAATGATTCATCAGACCAGAGAGGCAGTAAGTTATGGAATGGGACCCAGGAACTACTCTCAAAGTATGGACTGGTCTTTATACTACCTACTGACTTCACATCAACGAAACTAACATTTTTGGAGGTGTGGACTGGGCTTCGGTGTAAGGCGTTTGCAGGATGGAATGATGGGTAAGACCTGGTCTTGGCCTTCAAGAAATGTTTAATCCAATATGGGAGTCGGATATGAAATTAGCAACGTAAGACAGGACGGAAAACAAAATGTATCCTTTAAACGTCATGTCCTACTTGCCACAGGGCCCTGACACGTGCTGTTTCCGCTGCCTGGTTCACTCTGTCTTTCTGCTTTCACCTAGTAAACTCCTACTCATCCTTCCTTATTCCATCCTCACTTCCTTCCCCAGGAGAGAGGTCACAGTTCCTCTCATGCACTGTCGTCACACACTCAGTTCCTTAACCCGACTGAAAGCTCCCCGATGGCCTCTGTGGCATCTTTATTGCTCACCTTGGTACTCATCCACATAGGAATGGAAAACAGTATATTTTATGCATATTACAACTGTAAAAGATGCCTTGTGTTTATGTGTCAACGGAAGCACCCACCATCGTGAATGCCCATCGAGAGAACAGAAGGTCTTGAAGGACGGGGACGACTTTTCTTGACTGACTGTCCCATGCATTGCAGGATATCTAGCATCCCTTTGAAGGCCACTGCCCACACCAGGCATTGTGACAACCCGAAAACACCCCACAAACTTCCAGAGCACCCCCTGGGGGGGGCGCGAAAACAGCCCCATTCAAGAGCCACCACTCTAGAAACCCAACAGAAGTGGCTAGATCCGAAGAGACTGACCTGCTGGGATGTACAGCGTCATTGCTTCATCCCTGCATTCAGTCAATATTCGTGTGCATGCTTGCATGGGCTGGGTGTTGGGGACCCAGGGGCGAGCAAAACCTGACCCAGTCCCTGCTTTCGTGGGGCATCCTTGCCAGGGTGATAACTCAGGCAGTAGCGAGGGTCTTGGATATTTACATGGATAGAAGCTTTGCACCACTACTAGTTAGAACGTGCTGGGAGAGGAGTTCTAGAACTTTGGCAGGACTTTGCACCTCTTGCCAGAGTGTTGGTGTATTGCATAGGAGATAATCCTGACAGGTCACGTTCATGTGTATCCTCATCTGTCTGCCCATCTCAGTGGAAATAGAAGGCATATTCATCAGATTTGGAGATGAGAACAAAAAGAGATAGCTTTTCTATTGAATAATAGAATTAAGATTTGAAAAAATCTTAACAAGTTGGAAGGATGGTGGGAGAACAACTAGAATCAATCAAATGAGTGTGAATGCTAAGAATTAGTCTTATATACCCACCAATCCTACAAATATAGAATAAAGGAGACCTAGCTTAAGAGAAGAATCCCTAGGAGGTTTAGGTATCTCCACGCCAGCAATGGGATGTGGTGGCCATAAAGTAAATGCTACATTGGCTCTATTAGAAAAGGTATTGGGCCCAGAGGCAGGGAGGGGATTGTCATACTGGAGAGGCAGTTGTTCCTGACTTGCAAATCTTACTCTTACTATTACTGAGTCCCCTGACCTTCCCCATTATCACTGCTCCTCCCACTGTATGAGGATCTGATTGACAACACTAAAGTATCAGGGCTTTGAAAGAACCTGGGATAAATCCCAGGGGCAGGGGAGTAGCCTCCTATTCAGTTGTCTTTTTGAATCTCTGCTGTTTAGCTGAGTGACATTGGTCAAGTTAGTTCACCTTTCTGAACCTCAGTTCCATCACCTGTGAGGTGGCGATGACACTATGGCAGGATGAAAGGAAACAATTTCTGTGTAGGACAAGGTCGGCCTTCAATTACTCTGAGGTCCTGCCCTCTAATTTCTAAGATGGGGCACTGTTTTATCTCTTCTTTCCTTCTCCTCTCGATTGGATGAATGCTTAAAGCATTCCAGAGTGAAAGTGAGTGTCTTGTTACCAATCCCAATTAGATATTTCAAAAGCCTCATAAATCCTGGTGACTATGCTACAGGAAATGGAAAGCTCACATTGTACGGCCATGGCTCTAAAGAGCACTGCCATCGTTCTCCTCCAGCCCTCGTGTAATTTTTCCAGGCTGCTTAGCCATGTGTGTCTATCAATGATTGGCCTGTCATCGATGTCCTAACCCTGAATAATTCAGCTAATGGCTCCCGGTCTTCCCCGCCAGGGCTAGATGAAGAGGCGGGAGGATGATGAAAGATGGCTCCTTGGCTTATGATTTGGGAGCATGTTAATCCAAAGCATGAGTGACCTACACGGAGTTTGGGTCTCTGGTTTTTGAGACGGGAATTAAGTATTGATTTCTATGCCACTCTCTTATCGTTTAATTAAACGAATCGCGGTCCCTGAGTGTGTGCTGGCCACCCAGCCTCTTACTTATTAACAAGCTAAATGGGACGACAGATGAGCTATCACACGCCGGTCACAGCTCTGGGTGCGTGGGAGCCCGTGGTACCTGGACAGTGAGTGGAATTTAGAGCTCGTGTTCCACTTCCTGCAGGAGACCAACTCCATTCAAATCCTCAGTGAATAACCTTTGCTCAGTATCATTGGGCAAGAGGAATATGGAATGATTAATTTGGGGTCCATTGGACTGGCCACAGGGTACCCAGATTCCACATTATTTCTGGGTGTGTCTGTGATTTGTGTTTCCAGATAAAGTTAGAATTTGACTTGGTGAGTTTGGTGCAGTAGATGGGCCTCCCCAACGTGGGGAGGCATCATGGGATCCCTTGAAGGGCCTGAATAGAAAAGGAGGAGGAAAGAGAAATTTGCCCCCTTTTTATTCCTGACTGAACTGGGACATCCCACATCCTCTCCTGCCCTCCTTCTGGGACTTACACCATCGGCTCTCCTGGTTCTTAGGCCTGTGGACTCAGAATGAATTACACCTCAGGCTGTCCTGGGTCTCCAGCTTGTGGACGATAGCTCACAGAACTTCTCAGCCTCCAGACTTGCACAAGCCACGTCCTCATGATAACGATGTATATATTTGTCTCTGCTGTTGGTTGTGCTTCTCTGGAGAACTCTGACCAATACCTGACATTCTGATCTGCCTCTGCTTCCCTTATTTATCAGTGCATCAGGAACCTGGCTCAATTCAGACCTGGAAACAAATGGCAGGAATGGGGGGAGTGGGTGGGAGGTAACTGGGGAGGAAGGGTGAGAAGAGACTGTGATTGAAACTGTGTGTGTGTGTGTGTTTGTGCACACACATGTGTGTGGTATGTACACGAGTATGTGTGTTTGGTAGGAAGAACATAGGAAGTGGAAGAAGGTCAGTACCTGTGGTAGATCCAATTATTTCTACGTGACTTTTCTTTCCCTTTGCCCTTGCCAAGATGTCACTGTGGGTGGAGTCAACTCCCCTCCTCTGACTTAAGGCTTAGCCACGTGACTTACTTTGGCCAATGGACCATGAGCAGACGTAATATATGCCACACTGCACTGCAGTATTTATATGTGCTTTTGTGGTTTGGCTTGACCTCTTGTTCCCCTAACTTTCACTTTGAGAAGAACATGTCCTAGAAAGCCATTGGCCCTCCAGGAATAAAAGACCCATGAAACAGACAGGAACCCAGCCCATGGCTAGAACAGAGCTGAGCCTAGCTCACTCACTGATACATGAGTGAGGAATAAATACCTGTGGGAAGGCCCTGGGAGCTGGGACTGTTTGTTATACAGCATTAGTGCACCAACCTCTGACCGGGCAAGTAGCTGTATCAGGAGCTGGGGATGGGAAGCAAGAAGTGGAGAAAGGAGTGAGAATGGGGATCTGCCCCATGGGGCCCATGGGAGCTGCCTGCTAAATGCCCCCATCCAAGGTGTGTTTCTCAGGGGGAGGTAAATACACCACTGTGACACTGTCACTGGTGCTCATGGAGCCGTGGCTGAGGTCTGTAATTGCAACTGTTTGTAAAGAGGGAACAACAGGATACAACTTAAATGTCCATCCACAGGAGAAAGGACAACATCTATGAGGTATATTAAAATTCAATAGAATATGAAACATAAAGCAAATTGAGTGCGCTAGACCCATGTATATCCACATGGATGCATTTCATAAACAAGGAGGAGCTGAAAACAGCAACTTGTGAAATGATGTGGTCTGGGTGATAATGTTTATATAAAATTAAAACCTGAAAACCAATACCACATATTGTTTATGGATGCATAAATATGCACTAAAAGTATAAAAACATGCATGAAGGAGAAACCCCAAGCTGATGATGGAAAGACCTCGTGAGAGAGAGAGGGGAAGGAAAGGGCCTGGAGGGGGGCACTTGGGAGGCCTCCACCGAATTGGTGATGTTTTATTCCTTAAGAAACAGAGAGAGATTTGAACAAATGTGACATTCAGCTAAGATTTGATAAAGCTTGTGTAGGGACACATAGCCATTCATCATCTTGTTCTCTCTTTTTGTCTGTATGTTGGAAATATTTCAGATAAAATTGCTTTAAAGGAAGACATGTCCGTGGTGTGTGATGTGTGTGAGGAGGATAAGGGGTGGTGGTGGAAGTGTGGGTGTGCGAGGGGAGGGGACGGGGACGGGGGAGCCTGTGGCAGGTTGGAACCCCTGGCACACTGACTTGGGAGGAAGCTGACATGTGGTCATTTGTTGAGGGTGCCCTGGGCTCAGCACTGTGTGGGGAAGGGGAGCAGGCTGGGCAGGGGGCATCGAGCGGCCAGGCAGCCTTGGCCAGCCCCCTGGGAGTTCGGGAGCTGGAGTGGCCCTCAGAGTTGTCCCCAGCGGGGCCAAGATGGCAGGGCCTCCATGCACCAGCATCAATGGGTCACTGAGGGCAGGCCACCCAGGAAGGGCCTGACGCTGTGTGTGGCTGACCCTGAGGGGTGACCGCTGAGCCGTCTGCTGACAGCACCACCAGGGGTTGGGGCATGTCCTCATTGAGGGGGTCTGGGTAGCCCCACAGGTCACCTGTCACCACAGATCATTTGGGGCAAACTCATGAAGGACTCAGGGAATCTGGATTTGGTTCTTTCAACACCTTGAGCACACATGAAAGCTACACCTAGAATTTTAAATAACATTTAAAAACTTAATCTGAAAAACTTCACACCTACGGAAAGTTGCAAGAACAGAACCAGGAATGCTCACAAGCTTATGCCCCTTACCTCGACTCATCGCTTGTTAATGGACCCCCCTTAACCCATCATGTCCTCTTCCTGTATTCTCTCCGGAAGCCTTCCGCAGCCTCTGAGGCAGAAGAAGTTGGAGCCATCATGACACGTGACCCGTCCATCGTCAGCAGGTTTCCCCAGGAACAAGGACCTCCTTTTCTACAATCAGAGCACAGTGATCTAGTTCAGGAAGCTTCCTACTGAGCCAACGCTATTCTCTAAATAATAATTGAAACCCATTATCAACACTGTGCTGGGCAGAAACTTTCCCCCCAATCCAGGCTCCAATCTAGGCTCATTCATTGTATCTGAGAGTCATGCTACAGAGCGTCTTAAAGGAACAATGTTTGTGTTTTGAGGTTTCCTGACATTCTCCAGCTTCAACTCATGGGGAGTCTCAGCTTGGAAAGAGAAGCTGTTTCCTCCTTCCCTTAACTTAACCCAGTGTAGGAGGGTCCAAGCCCAAACCCCTCTCTCCATCTAACTCTCCTGTCTGTACCATCCCTGGGACACTAATGGTGATGGGGCGGAGGGGGTCCCTTGGCCTATGGCTCCAGAGCCTTGCTGTGTTTCTCCACAGCAAGCAGGAAAGTGAGGTTCTGGCCTCACCAGGGGTTCCCAGCCACTTGCACCTGAGTAGGGCTTCTGGGTTGGAGGAACGTGTACCTTAGGTTGACCAGAGCTGGGTAGTGATGCTTCTAAATCCATGTAGCTACTCTCATTGTTTCCAGCCCCACAGGGCGTCCCTGGCATGCCCACTAGAACTGGTACCAAGTGCTGAAGGCGCTGACATTTGTATCAAGCTTGCACCATCAGCTGGTGCCCTAAGCATCTTCTGCTATCAACCAGGCCTTCGACTTCACGATTGTTCAGCTCAGCTACTGCCTTCTCTCGCAAGCTTTTACCCAGAAGCAGCACAAAACATGCTCCAACATCTATAAAACTCACGGTCATAGATGCCATCAGAGATGCTTCACGCCCAAGTCACCATTGACATGTCACGTGTAACAATAATTAAAATCCCTTTATGAAAATCCCTATTTGTTCAAGCAACTATAGTTGGATTTTTTGTTACATGTGCCAAGCATTCCTAATTGATGCAAGTTCCTACAGGTACGGCTGGCTGGAGCCCGAATTTCACAGCAGCGGGTGCTTATGCTATCATCTGTTGCTACTAGCAACGCTTTGCAGCCAGGTTCTGGCCCTGGAGACAGGCTGCTGGGGTTCAAATCCTGGCTCTGTCCCTAAGTGACCTGGGACAAGTACTGAAGCAGTATGAGCCCCCATTTCCTTATCTATAAAAATGCAGATAATCTTATAAGAATTAAGTGAACTAATGCAGGAATGACCTTGACAGTGTCTGAGGGCCTGGCAACCCCGCTAGTAGCTGGCGTTACTACACTGACCCGCCAGTCCTTACAGGAATGGCTCCAACGTCTGGGCCTGGATCTCTCACACAGAGTGACTGTGGTTTTTAAGCAACATGTAGTCATGTTATCTTTTGCACTAATTAAACAAATATTTGTCCACGGAAAAAGCTTTCTACCATAGACACAGATTAACGGTCATATCCTTAAAACAGAAAGATCCTACAGAACAAAGAAAAATTAACAACCCAACTTTTAAGAGCTAAATAAATGGACAAAGCCCTTACGCTGGCAATTCACAAGGAACCATACAATGGCAGATAAATAATCATGCGTTCCACTGGTAACTAAAGAAATGTACCTTAAATCAAGAGATACATTTTTAGCTATCATTTTATAGCATTGGGCCCCAATGTTGGTGGTATTGCAGGGAAATGTGCCTTTTCCCCTACTGCTGGTAGGATTTTAAATTTATATCAGTTTAGGGTCAAAGTAGCAACATCTATCAAGGCTTTCCAATGATTCAGTTACCTATTAATGTATCTTAAGGAAATAATGATAGAAGCGCAGAAAAAGCTTCAAATGTTCACTGCCTGCGGCTTATAATAGTGACCAACTGGATTCAACCCAAATGTCTAACAAAAGGGGGTCATTTACATAAATTAATGCACATCCACACTATGTGAAACACTTCGTGCCTTTACACAGTGGTAGACAAAGTGTTTACTGATATAAAAAGTGTTCACAATTTCTTGTTTGGTGGAAAAAATAGTTTAAATGAAAAACTGCATCTATAGTTGTATAATCCATTTTGGTAAAAAATGAAAAATGCATTTATGCAAAGGAAAAAATATTTAGAATAGTACACCCCTAAACTTCAACAGCAGTTATCGGTGAGTTGTAGAAGTATGAATAAATTTTACCTGCTTTTGCTTTTTTTCTAATTTCTCTATAATTTTATAGGAATCACATTTACTTTTACAAAATGGAAATAAGTGGCGATTACTTGTGGGGAACGGAATTGAATAGGGACGGGTGAAATACTTCTTTTTAATACATTTTTTCAGAAAGTGGTCATAAAAGCGGTTTTTCCACTTTCTTTGGAAACTTCTAGCCTTTTTCAGAATTAGAAAAGGACTGTTGTGTATGCAGACAGCATACATTTTGTCAGGGTTGTTTAACGAATTACTAATCAACACCCTGACACATTCTGCGAGGGAGTCTCTCTGGATGTCTGAGAGTTTCAGCTTTTGTCCTGTTCTAAATCCCAGAAAAAGTGAAGTGGTCTGCCAGGCAGAGTATTAATTACACAATAAGTTGAATGTAGCCACTGCAAATATTCATGCAAATATCTTCATTAGTAAAATCATGCAATTAACCTGAAATATGTGCTAAATGAAGCAGCCAAATTGTTGCATATTTTCCCAGCTCTTAATTATAATTTTGGTAATCAATTTTTCTCCTGATTACCAGAAAGGAAAAAATAATAATCTTCAGCGTATGCAAGCGCTGAGGATGAGTTGGAACGTGAGATAAAACCCCGAATCGTTTGAGCAAAGAAGGCCATTAACCTTTCCTGTGTTTTTGTTCATCGAAGGCATTTCCTGCTAATGCTCATCGCTGAAGATGATTGCATTTTAACAAGAGCTTTTTGGATCAAGCGTCAGCCCTTCCTGAACTGTACATTTTGCAAGCACTGCTGTCATTAAAGGTTACCAGCACTTCCATTACTAACTTGCTGGCGTTTATTTCTTAAATGGCTTTTGACTGCAGGGTAAAAATTTTCCTTAAGTGAAAACTGACATCCAGCTCACAACTCGACTTATTTGGGTGGCCCCAAGTGCCCAGCTGCCACATGAAAAGCAGGAGGGGTGGGGAGCAGCGAGTCCTAGCGGACACAACTCCCAAGTTCTTTGGTCTCTTATTCCAGTTTACTGAGCGGTAAGGGATTTGAAGGTGGGAAGAACCACACAGTAGATCATTTCACAAGGTGACCCTGGAAGAGTTGCTTAGCTGTGGGGACCCTCAATTTCTCTATCTGTGAAATGGGGGAAAGGATGAATTCACAAGCTAGTGAGGATTGAGATAAGGTAGGCCAAGTCTCCATCACATGTAGAGGAGAAAACAATTTGCCAACATTTGGGTTGACACTTTTTAACTTCCCCCTTTTAACGTATTCCCCTTGAAACAGTCCACCTGCTACGGCTAAATAAGAATTTATCACCTCCGGAGAGGACAAGATATGACAGGACAGAGTGGGTAGTACTTGACCTTTCTAGCGAGATGTTGTTTTTGACCATTTGACCCCAGGGTTGCTCCCAAGATGCAGAGATGCCTAAAGCTTAGTTATGAGAGCAGAACTGGGGAGAACACATAGATGATATAATATATAGAAAAGCCAGGAAGGCAGGGTCTGGGAGTACAGGTTGCGCACTGCAGAAAGACGTCCTCTAAGGGGAGCCTGCCATTCATGGCAGAGGCACTGTAGATTTGTATACTTATCCTGATAGTTTTCTAGATCCCAAATGAGTGCATTAAAGTGCTTTTCTGCCAGATGGAAGTAAAATCTCCTGAGGAAGGGGCACCTCTAAGTTGCACAAAGACACTGTATAGCTCCTCCCTGAGGACAGCCCTCTCCTGATGACGCTGCAAGTTTGCAAGGAAAACAGGACACATGGAGGGAGCAGAGGCGTAGGTTCTTCAGAGGAGACCCCTGTTAGGGACTTTTGGGCACCTGAGGGTAGAGGGCTTCTGCCCTGGCTCCTGTTTAGGATCTGGAGGGGGGCTGCATCTCAGGTGGTCCTGGCTGTATCAGGGTGAAGGTGGTGCTGCAGTGAGAATACAAGGAAAGGCTCTGAGTATCTGGCAGGCTCCTAGCAGGTAACAGATAACCCTTTCAATCTGAGAACTTGGCGAAGATGTGGGCGGGGCCTAGAGAAGGCAGTGAGGGGGTAGTGCAGGGCCTAAAGCCAACAGGGGCAGGGAGCCATGGCACACCTAGGCCTGAACGGGCAAGGGGAGGGAGCAGGATAGACAGGCTGCCCAAGGGAGCTGCGCCTGGGGAAGAGGACCCAGCAGGGACTAAGAATAATACTGAACTTCACCATCCTCCTTCCCTTTGTGCGTGTGTGTATAGTACATGTTTATGTGTGTTATATGTGTGTGTTTACGTGCGGTGGGCATACTGTGTGGTGTGTGTGTGTTTTCTCAATGTGAACCAAGTATATAACAACAAGAGCTGGATTTGACCCTGACTGTGTATCTCCAGAGCCCATGCTGTGATCACTGGGCCCACTGCCAACCTAGAAGGAGGAATGCCCTAGAAAGGATGGACACCAGCGCTAATGGGCAAAGCAGAGTGAGTGGCTACGCCTGGCAGGGAAAGGGCAGGGGAGAGATCTTGCTTCAGCTGGGCTACAAACTGGAAGGTTGGGGGCCCAAGAATGGGGGCCAATTCCAGACGGAGGGCGCATCTGGGGTGAAAGCATGGGGTAGGAAATAGTGGGACCTGCTCAGGGCTGGCAGGTTCTTCCAGGTGGCTTGGAGAGAAGGTGGCTTGGTTGACTTTCGCTCGTATGGCTTTCTTCACCACACCAAGGACAGTGTTCCAGAATAAGTACATATAGAACTCCTCATCAAAATTCCAGAACTCTCCTTTGAGCATGCCAGCACACGGCACCTGCCTTCCCAGAAAATGTCCCTTCTGAAAAAAAAAATGTCCCTTCTGGAAAACCTCTGTTAGTAAGATACAGTACAGATATGTGTGTGTGTGTTTCTGTGTGTGTGTGTGGTGGGTGTGTGTGCGGTGGGGCAGAACAGGAAGAGGGAGGAGGAAGAGGAGGGAGGAAAGGAATCATTAAATCAAACCTTTCTCTAATATTCAATTCCAGAAATGTAAATGATTATAGTACCCTCTTATAATGGAATGTTCTAGAGCCATGAAAAAATTCTACTTCTGAAAAATATTACAGATCAATAGCACTGTAATGATAGATGCATAAGTCCTTGATACAATTTTACCAACCAGCATAAAACAACTCATTAGAGAAAAGTCACCCAGACCAAATTGGTTTTGTTCTTAATGTAATTTATCACTAAATAAGAGAAACGTTTAAAAGCATTAATAATCGAAGCAGAGAAAGTTAAAAATGATTCAATGTCCCTTTTCCATAAAGACCGGAAAAATAGTGGTTAAAGGGAGTTTTCCGTTAACAGTGACACTTTGCATTTGAAATTCAAATCGAACAGCTATGTAGGGAAGAGCATACATTCTGCTCTTGGCCCCCTGCCAGGTCTTTGGTGGCCTCACCCTGTCCTTACAGCGGTGCGCTGAGCCCTACTCTGCTTGGCTCTGCATGGCCTCTCTGGCTTCACCTCCTCCCATCTTCCTTCTTGGTCACTTGGCCCCAGCCTGCTGGCCTCCCTGCTCTCCTGGAGCACACCAGCTTCCCTTCTGCCACAGGATCTTTGCACTGACAGTTCCTTCTGCCTAAAACACTTCCCCCTGCCCCAGGTATCTCCGTGGCTGGCTCCCCCATCTCTTTGAGGTCTCAGCTCAAATGTCACTGTCTCCTTAGGGACTTTCTTGAGAACCCTGTGAAAAAATACAAGCAAGGTGCATTCTAACTCCCCACCAATGCCCTCTCCCTCTCCCCTCCCTGCCTTTCTATCTCACATTATCACCTGCATCCTATATACTGACTCATTTCTTTGTTGTCCTTCTCCTGCTGCCAGAATGCAATGGCCATGAGGGCAGGAGCTTTGCTAACTGTTTCCCCAGGGTCCAGAACAACGCCAAGCACAGTCACTGCTCAGAGAATATTTATGGCCCGCATGAATGAGCAGGCCAAATGGCTGCCCCACAGGAGGAAGTAACATAGGCAAATTCTCCACTTCCAACCTTTTTGCTTAGGAATTCTGCTTCCTTGCATTTAAAACATTTATTTTAAAAGGCAAAATATGCACCTGGTACAAAATTCAAAAGGGCATAGACTTAAGTGTACATAATAAACATTAAGTGCCCCCACCCCATCCAGGGAGAACCCCTCCCCTTCCCAGTCTGACAGATGGAAATGGCAGCTCCTGTGTCATTCTAATTCGCAGTTCTCTTTTCCCAAGTGAGGCAGAGCTGCTTCTCATAGATGTAAGAGCAGTTAGTGTTTTTTTCCTGGGGACTGTCTGATGATAGCCTCGCCCATTTTTCTATTCAGTTGTCAGTCTTTTTCTTATTGATTCATAGGAGCGCTAATCATATTATAGAAATCAGGCCTTTGGATATGCAAATCATTTCCCACAGTTTGTCGTGTCATTTGACTTGTTGATGCGCACATTTCCAGGCAGAACACCTTAATTTTCATGTCAAAGGTATCTATGTCCTTTATGGCTTCTAAGTTTTGTGCGAGACTTGGAAAAGCTTTCTTTACTGTTATATTTAGATTTTACTATGAGCCCATAATATCTGCCCCAGGAAAAACACCAAAAAGATAACTGCAGCACCATGTTTATGGTGAGGAGGTATTTTCAGTGGTTTCTACAGGGGCTGGGGTGCAGGTGCGTGGGGGAAGGTCTTCTGTGTCTGCCCTGTTGGCAGGAAGCAGGGCCACCCTGGAACTCGGAGTGTCAGCAAGTGACGATTCCTCCCTCAGGCACATGGCTGGAGGTGATGGGGCTTCTCGGGAAGTTTCTGGACATTGCATTTGACACAGAAGAATACTGGGAAGGCAAAACCTTGTGACAGGTCGCTAGCCCAAGGACTGTGATTCAAACAAACCCAAATCTGAGCTAAGCAGGGAGCACACTTGAGGGTGGGAGAACCTCCAAGTCCCTTTCTTGGAAGGCTTTGCATGCTGGACTGCAGTATGGTCTGTTCTGTCTCAGACAGCTCTCAGCTCACACTTCTCAGGCCTCTGTGCCAACTTGTCTTCTGATAAAGGCAGTGCTCCCACAATGCTGGGCTTGCCCTTATCTCCTCTTCCTCTCCCTCTGGGTAATTCCCTCCCAGGTGGCCACAACAATCCTCAACTTGCTGATAGCTTCCAAACACAGTGTCTTTGCTGTATGCCTTTCCCCCCCATGTTCCAGTTCTTTCTTTTTTTTTCTCTCTCTCTTTCTTTCCCTCTCTCCCTCTCTCCATTCCTTCCTTCCTTCCTTCCTTCCTTCCTTCCTTCCTTCTTTCCTTTTGTATTAGTTTGAGGTGTACAAAACAATGTAATTGTTAGACATTTACACCCCTCCCAAAGTGATAAACACCCTCCCCCATCTACTAGCCCTCCAACATCCTATATACTGTTACAATTCCATTGACTATACATTCCCTATGCTGTACTCCGCATCCCAAGGTCTGACAAGTTTGCGAACTTGTTGCAACAATATTGCTAACATATATTTTTTTTTATATCAGAGGGATTATTCATTATGAGTTTGTACCAACTGGACAAACAGTTAACCAAGTTTACTATTTGGAAGTTCTGAAAAGGCTGTGTGAGTAAGTTAGACGAAAACAACCTGAACTTTTCGCCAACAATTCATGATTCTTGAATCATGACAATGCACCAGCTCACACGGCACTGTCTGTGAGGGAGTGTTTAGCCAGTAAATAAATAATTGGATTGGAATACCCTGCCTACTCACCTGGTCTGGCCCCCAGTGACTTCTTTCTTTACCCGAAGATACAGGAAATATTGAAAGGAAGACATTTTGATGACATTCAGGACATCAAGGTAATGTGATAACAGCTCTGATGGCCATTCCAAAAAAAGAGTTCCAAACTTGCTTTGAAGGGTGGACTAGGCACTGGCATTGGTGCATAGCTTCCCAAGGGGAGTACTTCGAAGGTGACCGTAGTGATATTCAGCAATGAGGTATGTAGCATTTTTTCTAGGATGAGGTCGTGACCTTAATTTAATTATAGTTGACATTCAGTATTATTCAGCTTCAGGTGTACAGTGCAATGATCAGGCATCTACACCATCCATGAAGTGGTCTCCCTAATAAGAGAAGTGCCCATCTGACGCCCTACAAAATCTTTACATTACTGATTATATTCCCCAAACTGTCTTTCATATCCCCGTGACTATATTATGACTACTAACATGTACTTTCTAATCCCTTTACCTTCTCTCCCATCCACACTTCTCTCCCATCTAGCAACCATCAGTTTTTTTCCCTTATACCTCTGAGTCTATTTCCGTTTTGTTTGTTTGTTTATTCTGTTCTTTATATTCCACATATAAATGAGATCATATGGCATTTGTCTTTCTCCGTCTGACTTATTTCACTCAGCATAATACTCTCTAGGTCCATCCATGTCATTGCAAATAGTAAGATTTCATTCTTCTTTATGGCCAAGTAATACTCCATTGTATAAATGTACCAGTTTCTTTATCCAGCCATCTACCGATGGGCATTTCGGTTGTTTCCATGTCTAGGCTATTGTGAATAGTGCTGCAATAAACATAGGGGTGCACGTATTTTTTCAAATTAGTGTTTCGAATTTCTCTGAATAGATACCCAAAAGTGGAATTGCTAGGTCATAAGGTAGGTCTGTTTTCAATTTTTTGAGATACCTCCATACTGTTTTCCATAGTGGCTGCACCAATCTGCAATCCCACCAAGAGTGCACGAGGGTTCCCTTTTCTCCACAGCCTCACCAGCACTTTTTGTTTGTTGATTTATTGATGACGGCCATTCTGACAGGAGTGAGGTGGTACCTCATTGTGGTTTTTATTTGCATTTCTCTAATGATTAGTGAGGATGAACATTTTTTCATTTGTCTGTTGGCCATCTGAATGTCCTCTTTTGAGAAATGTCTCTTCATGCCCTCTGCCCCAATTTTTAATTGGGTTGTTTGTCTTTTTGGTGTTGAGTTATATGAGTTTTTTATAAACTTTGGATATTAACCCCTTATCAGATGTATCGTTGGCAAATATCTTCTCGCATCCAGTAGGATGCCTTTTTGTTTTACTGATGGTTTCCTTTGCTGTGAAAAATTTTTTTAGTTTGATGTAATACCATGTTTATTTTTTCTTTTGCTTCCCTTGCCTGAGGGGATATATCAGTAAGAATATTACTACTTAGGTAATGTCTGCAAATTTACTTCCTATATTTTCTTCTAGGAGTTTTATGGTGTCAGATCTTACATTTAAGTCTTTAATCCATTTTGAATTTGTTCTCATATATAGCATAAGGAGGTGGTCCAGCTTCAAATAAATGGACACACATACCAAGCTCATGGACAGGAAGAATAAATACTCAAATAGTTAAAATGTCCATACTACCTAAGACAATATATAGATTCAACACAACCCCTATCAAATTACCAATGACATTTTTCACAGAACTAGAACATATAATTCCAAAATTTATATGGAACCATGAAAGACCCTGAATAGCCTTGGCAATCTTGAGAAATAAGAACAGAGTGGGAGGTATCACGATACCTGACATCAAATCATACTACAAGGCGATAGTAATCAAAACAGCATGGTATTGGCATAAAAAACAGACACATAGATCAATGGAACAGAACAGAGAGCCCAGAAATAAATCCATACCTATACGGTCATTTAATCTATGGAAGACAATGGAAGCAAGAATTTACATTGGGGTAAAGACAGTCTATTTAATAGATGGTGCTGGGAAAACTGAACAGACATTTGCTGTATGCTTTTAAAGCCAGACACTTTGAGGTCTAACTTGGAGGAAACTAGGAAACGTATTTTAGTTATTTGGTTTTTTTAAAAAATGACTTTATAGTTGTCACAAAATATTACGTGGTTAAGCTTTTTAAAAGTCGAACAATGTATAAAAGTGCAAAGAATAATGTCAAAGAAAAAAACATCCTCAATACCCCAGTCCCCCAAAATAATCATCATTGTTAGTATTTGGTCTCTGCTATATGGATAAAAAGCCAAATAATATGCTTTGTTGAAAATGGGGAATTTTACTATATGTACTATTTTTAATGAGAAAGCATTTGATTTTACTTAGATTTGACAATAAAAGAATCTGAAGTTGAACTAAAGAAATTGCCAGCTGTAGCGCACACACACACACACACACACACACACACTCAATCAAAAGAAACAAGTTTGCTATCTCTTTAAAGAAAAGTGATTATAAAAATCATAGAAGCTGAAGTCATTAACTTTTTCTTAGACTCCATGTCTTAACTCTAGATGGTATTTATTAACTCTGTGGCATGAAAAATGAGAACACTGGCCCATTTTATTTTTTTTTCTTCCTACTCCCCTCCTTACCGGCCCCAGGAAATCGTTTTTAAAAACAATAACAACTGGGTTTCATGGTAGTTGATTAACAAATGGGTATGCCATATAAATCCTCACAACTTAACTATTGGCTGAATTTACAATATTGAAAATCTGGGGAGTAAAGCAAATGAGATAATTACAATTGTGACACTTGAATTAATTAATCTGTTTTGTCTTCTCAACCCTGTCTTCAAGCTGCAATGCGAGATGCCACAAGCACAGTTCAATGGCTTTGAAGATTCTTTGCTTCTGGTTTTGCCTCAGGAGTACGGACTCGATACAAGTAGAAGATGAAGATTTCTGTTATCCATGATAAAGAAGTCCATCGAGTTCAAATTATTGTTGTTAGGTCAGCTGCGGGCATGGTCAAAGCGGCCAGGAGCCAAAAATACCCCTCTGCCAAGTCAGACCCCTCCTGGATAGAAACTGGGGCCCCTGGCGTTTCCCAGAAAAGGCAGCAGACTTCTGGTGCCGTACACAGCTCTGGATGCAGCCGCTCGCGCCCGATCTGCGCTGGGGGTGCCTGCTCATCTGCCACCTCACTCAGCCAACCCCCACCCCAAAAATCGCATATATGCCTCCCTCCCTCTACCTTGGGTGCGACTTTACGGGCCCCCATCTGTGGACGGGTGAACCTCACCGGGCAGCGCAGAATAAAGCACTCACTTTGCCCAACCCGCCTGACTCTCTTAGCCTTGGTATCTCGCCGCAAGCCTTACAATTGTCAGTATTCCCTAATGGTCCTTTTTATCTGTGGTTGCGTGAAGGAGAAATAGCAACCTCACGACTACTACTAACTACAAGAACCAGTTTGAGTGTTAATTCTTGAAATGTATTAATGGATGGTTTAGTTTTTACAGCCGTCAGGGGACCTGGCCCTGAAATTTCGATGTTCTCTCACAATCCATAGAAAAGACATGACAAGTTGTTCTAATGCAATTAGAAGATCATGTCCCATCACATTTTTCTTTCTAAGCACACAGTCTATGAAATTAGCAATTAAAAAGGGATGATGGCTGTTGTAGCTGGAGCCTCCTACTCTGTGGAATTAATCTGTCCAACAGAATAAAAGGGTTGCTTGCATCCCTCATATCTTCCTTCCTTCCTTCATCAATTCTTTCTTTCTTTTGCTCAAGGACTCATGTATTTATTCAACAAATATTTGTTGAGCATTTCCTAGAGCCAGCCCTGTGCTAGACATGAAAGAAACAATGGTGAACGTACCAGCGTTTGCCGAATAACAAGTCACCCCAATACTTAGTATTGAAATGTAGTTTGAAACAACAGTGATATTTTCTTATTCATGATTCCGTGTGTCTCGTCGTCTGCTTCTCTCGCCGGGACTTGCTCGTGTGCCTACATTCAGCCACAGGGCCTGCAGGACTGGAAATCTTAAAATGGCCTCACTCACATATATGGTGGTTGGTGCTGGGGGTTAGTGGGTGCCTCAGTTTTCCTCAAGGTGGAGGTTAGGTTAGACTAGCTAGGTTTGACTAGCTTCCTTCGAAGGCAGCATTCTATAGAATGAGAGTGGAAACTGGAGAGACTCTTAAGGCCTAGCTTCAGAAATTGTAGAATGTCACTTGTGCAGCATTTACTGGTCAAAGTGAGTCATGAGGCGAGCCCAGCTTCAAGGGGAGGGGAACTAGGGCTCCATCTCTGGATGGGAGGAGTGGCAAAATCACATTGCCAAGGGATGTATATACCAGGATAATGGGAATTAGGGGCCATTGTTTGTAATTCACCACAGTGAATAAGGTGGATGGCGTTCCTGCTGTCATGTAGCTTATAGTCTAGTCATAACAGTAACAATAGCTCACATTTGCTCAGTGCTTACACTAAAGTGTGTCAGGCTCTGTCCTAAGTGATTTACAAGTATTAAGGTCTAATCCTCACAACAACCTCATGACGGAATAGTATAGGCCCCTTTTTAACATCAATAAACAAACATAAAGAGGTGATAGATTCTGGGGGGCTAGGAGAGACAGGTATTGAATAAATGAAACACGTATGAACGTCTAGGAGGTCTGTCCACAAGTTTATGTACATTATTTTCTGCAGGTTAGTCCTATTTCTCAGTGTAAGGTAATTAACTAAACAATGATTGTATAATCACAGTGGAGTATGAAAAAGGATGGTACATGGTGCCATGGGCACACATCACAGGGTAATCTGTCCTATCGTGGGGGTTGATATGGGGGCTTATCCAGAGATGTTCCAACTCTCATCTCAAAGACACAGGAAGTAGCAAGGGAACGGGAGAGGGTCAGAGAGAAGAGAAGGGAACATGAGCACAGTCACTGAGAGGTAGAATTTTGTTTGAGAATCACCACTGTGACACTGGAATCAAATCGAGATCAGGTAAAGTCACCATGCTGGGCAGCAAAGAGGGGAACCACATCTGGAACAGTGGCATTGCTCCATCTTAGGAAACTCCCTCACAGATTTTGCAAATAAGTAGTACCGTTTAAAAGTCCATGAACGAAATTCGAAAGGCAGATGCCAAATGAGAACAAATATTAGTGATGTGCATTAGTCCGATCGTTTATTGATTCAACAAGTGAGTACCTACTACAATTCCTGGTCCTTTCCCAACATCCACCTAAGTAAATATCCATATAGAAAATTAGTTCGGGGGCATGATCTAACGTGAGTTCAAACTTGATTAACTTTTCACCACGTTTTTTCCCTCTCCACGTGTATGGATCATCAATATTGACGGGTGTCACTCATTCTTCTGGACTGTATATACACTAGTGTTTATTTAAATCTTGATGAGTTTTAAATTGTTTATCATTTTCTCCTATTGCAACCAATGCTACCAGATACCTCTTTGTTCTTGTCTCGTTGCATGTGAGTTTTTCTCTAGTCTAATAGGTAGAAATGAAGTCGCTGCAGTCTAAACATTTTAATAGCTCCTGCCACAATACCTTCCAAGAAGGCTGTCCCAATGTGCATCTTATCAACCTTTTATGAGAATATCCGCTCCCTTTGCCAATACTAGATATCATCCTCTCATTCAAATACTGAACTATCTGAAAGGCAAAAAATCCCCCAACACTAGGAAAAAACAACAACAAAAACCCTCATGAAGCATTGCTGAGTAAGTCTGAACCTGAATTGTCCTAATTTCCAGGGTAGCCCTCATCACTTTTACAACGGCCATGTTTTAAAATGGCCATCTCAGGAATACTTTGCTTTGGAAAACTGCCCAGTCTTCTTAAAAGTTGGTGGATAAATTGAAGGTTCAATTGCCTCCAAATGAAGTTTAAGGTTTATAGCAAAACGTATGGCTCTGAAGGATATCAAAATAACAGCTCAGAGCAATTCCAAAGTACTCACACTTCTGCCAGGAACTTCTGGGAAGAAGAGCCTCTGTGCACAGGGAATCCGTGATATGTCTAGGCCTTATTCATTATAGAATTCCTTTGGGGGCCATCATACAAATTGGCAGGCCACCTTTCCTTCTGAGCAGAGTAAATGTGATCATGCTGTACTTGCATGCATCCAGATTGGTCAGTAATATCCACGTTGATAAATGCAGGCTTTATCATTTCAGAAGTTGTTTATGAAAAGAATGACTCAGCAGGAAATGCAGACATAAAACCACATGAAATCTGAACTCCAGGCTTTTGACTGGAGCTGGTTTCATAAAAGCCATTATGTTTTACTTTCTACCTAGACATTAATATTTTAAATTTAATCAAGTTGAAGTCTTAAGTGGCATAATCTTATTAAACATGGAATTGATTGAACACAATGTTGGTTTTATTTCTTTAAAAATTACTCTAGATTGGGCTGAATTGATTCTAAATGCTTGGGACAGGAACATTTGGTGAAGTCATTGGCAGGGACAGCAAATATCCCCCAGTAAACTGGGTCCTTATTCTTACTGAATTTCCCCTCTCTGAAGGCTCATATTTATAACAGAATCATGTTTTCTGTGGTGGTTTGGGGGCGTGATTACTAGAAAATTGAATGTATGAAACCATGCAATTAATATTTCACCCATATAAAGAATGTATTCTCTTGCACCAAGCTATCCAATTCATTAAAAAATCCTATTGATTCTACCTCTCAAATATACATCTGATTCTTTCAGTTCTCCGAATATCTGCTGCTATTCTCAGGCACCTTCATCTCTTGTCTGGACCACTGTGGGAGCATCCTAGGGGGTCTTCCAGCATTCACCCCAGCTCTGGGTGGTGGACGTGGTTTGGTGCCAATCCTGTAACGATCTCTCTCCTTGCTAAGTCCTCCTCCTTGCTAAGAACATTCAAGAACGCAAGGGAGAGTGATGCTATCTCCAAGCCAGGGGTAGACTGGGGTAGGTCCAAGCCAGTTAGGGCAGCCTCAGTTTCCCTGCAGTCAATGGTTTGGCGTAACTGCATCGTCGCATTCTGGTCAATGAGCTGTGAGGAGGAATTCTGCCAGGAACTTCTGAGAACAGTTTCCTCATTCCTAAAAAAGAGTCACTGGAGCCATTGCTATTCTTTCCTTTGGATATTACTTGTACCTGGATGGGACTCCTGGGAGGAGGGCCCCCATTTTGCCACCAGCCCAAGGATGAGGCCTGCATATTGGGGGTGAAGTGGGGTCAGAGCTCATAAAAATAAGTTGGTCTGGATCCCAGACATACGAGCCTGTATCAGCTCTCACCCTGTGCTCCATGAAAAGCATGATACGATTCTTCCTTCTTCTTGAAATCAGCTGGAACTGGGTTTTCTAGGACTTGCAGGAGAGCACCTAATGCTTACGGAGCCCGTGGCTTCTCCACCGGGCACTAGAGGGGCTGGTTATAAAAAAACACAGGGACCAACATGTCACTTCTCAGCTTAACACCTCTCAGTGGCTCCCTGCTTCTCTTACAACAAAGTCCTGATAAGGTCCTTCATCACCTGTGCCCTGAAAAGTACCCTGGTACTTAGTGCACCTTCTCTCTGTCTCTGGGCTCCAGTGACAGAGGTCTTCTTGGAACTGGTAGAAGCTCCAAACTCCCTTATTCTTGGGGCCACCAATGCTGCAATCACCTTTCCACCCTTTGACCAGCCAGCTCTTTCAGCTCACGCACAATCTTCCTGGGTGCCCTGCCCCCAGACATTTAAAGTCCTTCTTTTACATACCACCCTAGACTTTCTTGTCACCTCTATTGTACCTTCTCAGACGTCCCTTGATGATCTTTTGATCATCCTTTGATGACCATCGTTTGATAACCTTGACAGTTTTGAGGACAGTTTTGTAGAATGTTCCTCGACTGGAATTTGTTTGATGTTATCCTTGTGATAATAGCTTGGTTATGAATTTTTGGGACCATGACATTCAGAGGTACGTGCCCTTCTCATCCATCATTTCAAGGATGCATGCTATCACCATGACTTATCACTGTTGATGTTGACCTTGATCACCAGGTTTGTTTGCCAGGTTTTTCCACTGAACAGTTACTCTTTTCTACCCCCCTTGTATCCTGTAGTCTCTGGGAAGAAGTCAGTCTGTGCTGCCCACACCTAAAAAGTGGGGAGTTTTGCTTGCCTGTAGTGCAGTTTTGAGGAAAGCTTGGCAGGGCGATTGGGGAGTACACTGTCCGAGTCCTGCATCCTCCAAGAATGGGACAGCCTCAGTCTTTCTGCTGCATACCATCTTTGGCTGGGCATAGCCCATGGCAAGCATGGCCTCGGTGCAGATGTGGCAATGGATTTCAGGATGTGGCATCTGGGGCTGTGGGGCAGCCACCCTCCTAGCAGTCAGAGATCTGGGAGGCACCTCTTCGTGGAAGCCCAGGTCTCAGCAGAAGCCACGTATAGTGAGCCTTTGACAGTCCCAGCTGAGGTCCCAGCCAACTACCAGGTGATGCCTCAAGCCTCTGCACCTTCCCAGCAGAAGCCCCAAACATCACAGGGCAGGAACATGCCCTCCTGCTGTACCCCATCCAAAGTCCTGACCCACAGAATCTGGGAGTGTTAGAAAAATGGTAGTGTTACACTGCTAGGTTTTGGGGTGATGTGTTATGCAGCTCAGGTAATGGGAGCACTGCTTGCCCTTGTTTCCCTGAGACCAGCCTGTCCTCTTATAACGAATTCCCCATTTTGCTTAGGTGGCTGGAGTGGCTTCTGCGACATCCACCTTGAAGCATCTCACTGAAGACCTCCCCTGGCCTGTGGTTTAAGCACACACCAGTCTGCTGGTGAGAGGCGCTGAAAAGGACATTCTGCTCCTGACAGTAGCAAAAACTAGACTTTCACGAAGGGCTCTCCCAAGCTTGGGGCTTGGTCCTGCCGGACCCATGCCATGGGCATTTCTCCTCCTTGGTGAAGGCAATTTGTAATTTATCTACAACCTTGAAAATGCTTCTATTGGAAGGGATTGGGCCACTGTAGTAGAAAGGGAGGAAGGAGCCATTCAGCGCCCCCGGGCCAAGCCTATGACTTACATGGTTCTATTAGATGAGTGTTCCCACCTGGGTAGGAACGCTCAGCACGTTCTCAGCAACACAAACTGACATGGTGAGAATGACCTTTGACACAAAGAGGCTTCTGGCAAGGACGTTAGAGCTACCATTTTCTGCTCATATTAAAAAATTGAAGCATGATTTTACGCAGACAAGATTTGCTGATCTTTAATGCATTCTGGAGTGTTTATTCACCACCTTTCAGAAAATTAAAATTTCTGTTTAAACAAAAGATTTTCTTCTCATAATCTATTTATGCCTGACATTGCAGAAGTCATTTCATAATGCAAAACAAAGGGTGAGAAGTGGAGAGCGGGATTGGGAGGTGGGGGCAGAGGAGAAGGGATGACCAGAGCTACAGGGGTGGGAGAGGAGCAATGACTGAATTTTTAGTTGTCCACTTTATGCGAGCACATTCTTGGGGGAGGAAGGAGAGAGAGGAGCGAGAGAAGAAGGGGAGGAGAGAGCAAGGGAGAGAGGGGGAGCCACTCTTGAGACCTACTCAGCACCTATCCCTGCTCTCCTTCCTAAGGGCATTCTGATTTCATTCCAGCAACCACCCATCCTCAAAGCAATCACCAGCCGGAGAAGCTGCTCCTACGCCTGGTTCCAGGATGCCCCCAACCAAGGGCATCAAGAGGCAGCAGAGTGTGAATGTCAATTCTGGAGTCAGATGGTTTGGACTAAAATCCCAGCTTTTTCACCTACGAGCGGTGCAACCTTGACCAAGTAACCTAACCACTCTGGGCCAGAGTTTCCTCATCTGTAACGTGTGGATAATAATTACACCCATCTTCTAGGGCTGTAAGAGAATGGAGTTAGGATTGTGAAGTTCTTAGGGTGATGCCTGGCACAGGCATCCAATACATTTTTTATCCAATAAATAAAGCCAATCTCATTCTCCATATCAGTATTTGGTTCAGGAATGGATATGTGACTGTCTCTAGTCAAATACACACGAGATGAAAATGCCCCCTCTAGGCTTCTTGTTATGTGAGAAAAACACTCCCATCTGTTTGACTGAGCATCACGAGGGTCTGATACTCCCTACTGAAGCTTTCCTGACTTATTTCACTACGAGCCACTCGATTAATGGCTGGCTGTGAGCTCTCAGCACTGCATACTTGGGAATTTCTGTGACATGAGAAAACAAAACCTGCAACTTACTCTCAAATACAATGACGTGCTATGAATGCTCATTGTAACCATGAATAAAGTTCGCATAATGATATGTTTTGCAGATACGTATTTAAACAGGAGTTGGCCTTTGCAATTTCCTTTTTTGTATTTTGCCATCAATACCATTTTCTCCCAGGTCTCCAATAGGCTTGTCTGTCCTCAAAAATTCGTAGGCTTTACGCCCTGGACCACTAACGCCTACTGAATAAAACGGCTCAGTCTTCATGGTCTGCAGACTTCCCACGGAGTAGCAAGCTGGCTGTAGAGCTCCCTGCAGGCCTTCGTCCTCCCTAGAGCTCGTTATTTTGGAGAAAGAGAAATCGAGCCCATCCTTTCAGCCTATTATCAACACCTGACAATGGTTCTGCCTGGCCTGCTTCAGCCGTGGATGGATACCTCTGAACTACGGTAGGAGGGCTGAAGGGGACGCTCTATCACCCGACTCCTTTGCCAGAGTCACACGGGAAAGGGGCAGCCCTAGCACAGCTTTTGCGTTGGACAAGGTGACTATTGCTCAGCGTTATCCATTAGCGAGGCTCTCCAGGCAGTAATGCTGTCAAGCTAACTCACCGGAAATGAAAAAGACGCGCTCACCTGCACCAATGTCAGCTGCCACAGCACTGAGTCCTCGCTGCTGCTCTCACATCCGCATGTCTGCAGGATGCTCGGATCCCGCACACACCGGCGTGGAGGCCTGGGCAGCACTGCCCAGGAACGGTCCTCCCACTGCACAAGCAGAGCCTGTGTCGGGCCTGGTTCCTGCCTGGCTCCTGCGGCACAACCGCTCACTTCCCATTGGCCAAAGCAAAGCACGTGTTACACGTGTCTGTGGGTAGCAACGCGCCCATCGCAAGTCTTAGTCCCAGCAGTGGATGTGACCCTGACCCCACAGTAGGGGACTAAGAACTAATCCAGTCACCGAGCTATTTATGGTTGTTCGTGGTGTCTGTGAACGTGGGTTGCCCTGCTAGCATGGCGCCGCCATCCCCTTGGCCATGCTGCTGCGGAGTAGAGTAGAACTGACCAGATGCACCTCCAAGATATGGATTTCTTGGTCATTCCGGGGAACTGGTACTAATACCTCGTTAGTACACTTGTCCCTGCTAATTACTGCAGCTCCATTACTGTGGGAAAAGAGCAGGAAAGGAGGGCACATGGGCTGGCCATCGTGCATGCTGGGGAATAAAAGTCAAAGAAAAAGCGATTCTAGAAGTAATGCACGAAAATGCTCATTTATAAAATTCAAACAATAAAGAAATGTACAAAATAAACATTAACTCGCCCTACACCTTTCTCCCAGCCTCCCTGGAGGTAGGCATTGGGATCCTGCCTGCCTCTGTCTCCTTGCGGTCCCTGAGCCCGCTTTCCTCCAGAATCCAAAGGCCAGGATATACCACCAGAGCGGTCCCGAAACTTCTGTTCCATGGGGTTATTAGGAGAAGGATGCTCTGCTTCTTCCCAGGCTGCTGTTGTCTCCCTGGAGCTTCTGGAGTCACGCAGAGATGGCAGCTTCTAAAAATACACCAGTATGCTTTATACTCAGGTGCGCCTGACCTGGCATATCAGAGAGAGATGCTACGCCAGGCTACACCGCTCCCCCTAGTCCTTCTTGCTGATGTTGACAAGCCCAGTGCCAGAAAAGGAGCTGGTGCATCTTTCCCATCCCATAATGGGCAGGTACAGAGCATCTTCTTTCCAACCAGTGACACTTGCCGAGGAGAGGCAGTGTGGCAGGAAAAGTGGTCTGGCAGGGATGGCCCAGGTCCCAGAGGCCTTTGCTTTAGCACAGGGACCCCTGTTCAGTGTCCGGCTCCGCCATTCGACTCTTCGCTGACACTCCCCTTATCTTCAGTACAAGGTCCCAGCCCCCTAACCAAGTACTGAGTATTGTAAAGGTCTCTGCCTCAATGGAGACTAATCATTAAATCGTTACCACGTAAGATATTCCAGACTTGTTTATCCTCTCGCCTGCTAAGGAGGACACTGGCAGTGTCAGCTCAGCTTCCTCATCTACAAAGCTGGGGGTGGCGGTGTGGACAGCGGATTGGAGAAAAGGAGCGAAACTTATCCTGTGGCCTGGAGGGGTAGACCTACCTGGATAAAAGTCTTGGCCCTGCCAACTGCTAATTGTGTGACCATACGCTGAGAATCTTTCAAGCACCAGGCACTATTTGGGGAATAGCTGTGCTGTAGGGCCTGTATTCGTTTCCCGAGACTGAGCAACAAAGTGCTACAAACTGGGGGATTACAATAGCAGGGATTTATTCTCTCATATCCTGGAACCAGAAATCTGAAATCAATGTGTCAGCAGGGTCACGTTCCCTCTGGTGTCTCTAAGGAAGGCCTCTTCCTTGTCTCTTCCAGCTTCTGGTAGCTCCAGGAAATTCTTAGTGTTCCTTTTTCTTTTTTTTAAATTGGGGAATATTGGGGAACAGTGTGTTTTTCCAGGGCCCATCAGCTCCAATTGTTGTCCTTCAATCTAGTTGTGGAGGGTGCAGCTCAGCTCCAAGTCCAGTCACCATTTTCAATCCTAGTTGCAGGGGGCGCAGCCAACCATCCCATGCGGGAATCGAACTGCCATCCTTGTTGTTGAGAGCTCGCGCTCTAACCAACTGAGCCAACCGGCCGCCTTCCTTGGTGTTCTTTGGTTTTTGTCAGCATCACTCCAACCTCTGTCTCTGTCATCACATTGTCTGTCCTGGGTGTTTTGCATCTGTCCATATTTCCTCCCTAAGGACCCCATCATTGGATTTAGGGACACTCTAATCCAGTATGACCTCATCTTAACTTAATTACATCTACAAAGACACTATTTCCAAATAAGGCCATACTCACAGCTACTGGGGGGCAGGGGGCAGGACTTCAACATACCTTTCTGAGGGGACACAGTTCTACTCACTATAGTGTCCATCCCATGCCGCTTCAGTAAACACCAGCCTGACATCTGACTGCCACCCCCTGCATCTCTTCATCTGACAGCTTTTTCTTGCCACTGAAACCTATGTTGCCACTAGTGTCAGCAAATTAACACCACTTTGTACCCACCCCCTTTGCCCCCAGTGGTGCTCAAGCAATGGCTCACAGAAGCTGATATTTAAATATTTGAGCCCCCTTACCCTTGGAGGATAACTGCCCTAGACTGGCTTTCTGAGTGCCCCAGGGGTGGCAAGCACCAAGTGCCTACAGTATAACTGGCTCGATCACAACCTCCCCCTCCCCCCGCCCCATTAGTTGCTTTCCCTTCATTGTCTCACTTTCCAATTCTCTGATAAGTGTTTCTTTCACCTCTCACATATTTACACCAGAATCCTCAGTCAGGGTTCTGGGAGAACCCCAAATAAGACAACAATAGATGCTCAGTAGTCCTTTCCCTGGGACAGGAAGGAAGGAGGTGACCCAGCCATATAGGGCTTAACAAAGCAAGCATCTTCTTGAGCTACCAAAAAGACAGCTGCTACAACCGTTGGCTGCAGAAACACAGAAGCTGGAAAGAGCATATGTCTGGGAGTAAGAGATTGATGTTGGACTAACCAGCTGTGTGGTTTGGGGCAGGACACTTAACCTCTCTGTGCCTCCGTCCCCCAACCTTTAGAGTGATGATGGGGGTGCCAGATGACCTGTAGAATCCTTTGTGGATCTGAGATTCTAGAATCCCACAGCCTGCTCCTCCCCACTCCTGACTTTCAACAGTTTCTTTGCCTGGTTCATCTATTTATTATAAGATTTTTTATTTATTAATGTTTTCAAGGCTGTGAAGGCATAGAAACTGAGGTGTGTCTCTGAGGTCAGGCTCATGTTTTTTGTATGGGTTCAAGAAAACATGACTTGGTAACAGAGGAAAATTTTATCATTGAAAAAGAAAAAAATGTTTTTCTTTATCCTATTTGTAACAGACATTTGCTCATATTTGGCAACAAGATAAAGTGGGAAGCAGACTGACTTAGGGGTCAGGTGATCTGGGTTGAACACCAGCTCTGCCTCTTACTAGCTGTGTGATGTTGGGCCAGTTCATTCATTCATTCATTCATTCATTCATTCATTCATTCATTCAACAAATGCATGCTTATGGCTGTGTGCCAGGCAACGTCCCGGATATTGGAAACTCAGTGGGGAGCAAAATGGTGAGTGTCTGCCTTCTTGATGCTTACAGACCAGTTAGAGAGAAAGGCATTAATCAGATAGCCAGACAGATATATGTATACACCACGATAGAAGCTCTGAAAGGTAAGGACAGGATGATGTGAAAGCAATAAACAAGGATACCTGGCAAGGCCTGGCCTGCAAGCCTTGAAAAGTTCTCCCAGGTGATATAATGTTTGAGCTGAGATAGAAGTGTGTGTAGGTGTCAGCAAAGTAAGGAGTGGACGGGAAGAATAACATTTCTGGTAAAAGGAACAGCACATGCAAAGGCCCTGAGGTAAAAGGGACCTGGCATATCTTAGAAATGCCTCTGGAAGTGATATTTACCCTTCTGTTTAGAAACAAAGGAATATGTAAAAATGCTTCCCTCTCCAGGTCATTGTGAATATCCAATGAAATAGTATACAGGGACGTGCCCATCTTCCTGTTTCCCATCTTGGGAGAGCCAGGCGGGGCTCTGAAGTGCCTCGTCCTGGGGGTAGAGGAGTGGGAGGAAGTGGGGGTTATAAGGCCCAGGAAAGTGATTACTTCATGCTGTTTTCTTATTGCCTGTGGGTCATGTGTTTTTTGCTTTAATTTTATCTTCATCTCACGCTGAAGGTCACTGGTTGGTATTATTTCTTGGTTTTGTTTGCTTTGAGAATTAGGAGTAAATTACCTGCTCCCTGTCATACCTTCTTGCAAAGTATTCCCTTGAATTTGGCGACTTCCCTGACTCTTGGGGCCCTAGTTGGGCAAAGCTGCCCTCTGCTGGCCACAGCTAGAGGTCTGGGGCGGCTCTTAGGCAGGGGCAGGTCTCCAAGCAATGTGGAGAGCTTTCATCTTTCAATTTGCAGGTAGAGACGGCACCTCCACTCAAAAAGGATGGTGACTCTACTTCCCTTCCCCTCTTCTCTCTTCCCTTCACCCACTAAATGGGTACGAAAACCCTAAGCATTGCCTGTTCATGATCTTATTGTGATCTGCACAACAAACCCAGAGGTAAATACTACTAACCCCTTTGCAAAAATGAGTCAGGAGCTTAGGGTGGTCAAATGACTTTCCCAAGATCATGAGTAAGGAAACTGGGCCTGCTTCATGGGTGTGACCTGTGCCCAGGGTTTTGGAGTCCGAGCACCCCCTCCCCTTTAGTTTAATGCTCTGTTGTCACCATCTCAAAATTTTTAATAGTTTCTGAACAAAGGACCCCACGTTTCATTTTGCATGGGCCCCGCAAATTGTGTGGCTAGTCCTGCTATCAGAGGTGGGGCTTCAAACCAGAGCTGCTTCACTCCAAACCAGGGTGCTCTCTCACTTCTCCAGGGCTATTAGAGAAATACACACCTGTCATCTCCCTGCTCATCCCACAAGGCGACTGTTACCTGTAGGACTAAGCGTCTCATTTCCTAGTGTAGGGATTCTTAACCCTGGCTGTTTCCAAAAAGGTCACATTCACAGGTAGTGGTGGGGGGATTAGGATTTCAATATATCTTTGGGGAAGACACAACTCAATCCATCACGAGGTGGATCAGGGAAAAGGGTTTTGGGAGTGATGTTGGGTTGGTCCTCAGATATAATGCTTGGAGATATGTGTCATGCAGGGTCTCTGGTCCCGCTCCCCACACAAGAACGCAGGATATGGTGAGGCCAAAAAGGAACACCCACGGAGCCATGGATAAGGGGCTCATACCACTATAGTCTCGCTGGCGGCTGGGTTGGAGACACAGGAAGCAGAAGCCACACGATGCACAATTCGCCATCTGCTTCTCTGCCAACCACCCAACCGACGTGGCCATGGCAGTTATATCAGTGGCTAATGGCTAACCGGTTACAGCTGATGGTCAACTAGTCACAGCTGATGGCCGTCTACTACCCGAGCCAGCACCTTTCCATGTGAGGCTGAGAGCCTGGAAACTGCTCTCTGGGACTCTGTCCCCACAATATGTATCAGGATGAGGGGAAAGGCAAGAGAAGCACAGAGCAGCCAGTCTGGAGTTGAGATGCAGTGGAACTGATAAATTAAGCACCCCCAGAACTGCCTACCTCTAGACTTTTCATTTTTTGATGTCATTAAATATCCTTACTGTTTAGGCCATTTTCAGTCATTGCTCGCAACTAAAAGTATTCTAATTTTTTAAAATTACTGAAATAAAATATTTGATCATAAGTACTTGAACTCAGTGCGTTGGTTTTGGGGTTAAGCTTTAAATGTTTTCCTTTCTGCCAATAAGGGGAAAAAAAGTCATGCATTAGTTATTTCCTTTAGGATGAATGACTCAAAAGAAAAATGAAAAACTTATTCTCCTTTCAAAACAGTAAACATGATTTCTTTTTAAGTATATGAGGCTATGCTTGAAATCCTCCAAATGTTCTTTTGAAATGTAATTTTACAGCTATCTTTCTTGTTATTAGTAAAATCTTGTTACTTTCACAAGTTAAATTATATTTCAATACATTTATGTATTACAGAATTATCACCTCACAGGTTAACCTGCTGCGGGAATACTAAAAAAGTGTGCCAACATGAAAAGAATGCACTTTCATGAAAATAAAGATAAATGAACTAATAAATGACCCGTTTTTAATAAATAATCTTATTGAATAACTTATCCTTCTGGTAAAATATTTACCAGGCTCTTTAAAAACCTTTTACTCAAACTGAAACACTTAGGAAGCTTTAAATGATTGGATATCCTTTTGTGGCTTAAGAGTTGAAATTTTTTTTTATTGCAGTACATTTTAATAAGAAGTAAATTGATTTAAAGTGATTCAAATCTTTGTGGAGTGAGGGCTCTTCATGCTCAGCTCTTTGGGCTGGAGGGCCAACTCCTCATTTCACAGGGTGGGAAAGGTCACACTCCATCCCAGTGCTCAGATGTTCTGGGTAATTAAGAATCAATTCCTGTTAAATTACCTTAGGACTGGCCCAGGCCTGAGTGACTCAGTGGGAGAATATCTTCCATGCTCTCTCATTTCTCTATGCAGTGTTTTCCTGCGTAGGACATAATACATAGCAGTAATACACCGGGGAATTGATTGAAAACATGGTTCCCCAGCCCCTGCCCCATACGTGCTAGATCAGGACATAAAAAGAGGAGCCGCGGAATGTGCATGTTAACTCATGCCCAGGGGCATGTTTAGACTAGTCTGACCCCCAAAGGTATTGGACAATCAAAGCTGACCTGCTAAGGGCCTGGTTCTCACACTTGAGACAGGGTCCCCTGGAGGGTGTGTTAAAACCAAGGCTGCTGGGCCCCACTGATTCAGTGGGGCTGGGCAGGGCCTGGTAGTCTGCATTCCCAGGTGGGGCTGCTGGTGGCCTGGGGACCGCATTTTAAGAGCCAGTGCCATAAGGTGGTTTGGCTGGGAAAATAATTGTTCTGGAATACAGATTTTTCTCTGAGGGAAAAAAATATTTTCTTGATGTATGTTTTGTTGAAATCCAAGGCAGAACAAATACCTGTTCTCAGACCAAAATAAGGAAAACATCTATCAGTAGAATGCGGAAGAATGAGTATTCTGAGAGCTGTAGTGATTCTGGCCAGATGCCATTGCAAACCTTTCAGAACCAACAGCAAATATACATGGTCATATGAAGAAGTTATAAAATCCAGAAGAGAACAGTTGTTAGTTCCCAAGGAAGAAAATGCTTACCATTTCAATGGTGTTAAATACGGCGGAAAGCAGACAAATTACCGCATCAATTTCGTTTCAAAGAATTCTTACCTAGTTTATTACGCTACTTAGTACAAAAAAGAGATTCTTGAAGTTTTGACTTGCCAAACAGTAACTTGTTAAAACATGACTAACAAATCTTGTTCAGAATTGTTCTGGACTACAGATTAACTTGAATAAACCCGAGGAATTTCTGGCAGAGTTCCGGCGAGGAAAATTTTCTCAGTCAGTGATTGAAGAAGTAAATACTGGCTCAGCCGACGGGCCAGAAGGGTCCTACAGGGCCTGCTTCTCGTTATGGGGAAGACAAAGTCGGGTCACAGATCATTGTCTGCACTTGAGAAAATGAGATTGACCCACTTAAGGAATCTGGCTGTATTTCCTTTTGTTGATGCCGGCACAATGCATGTTTCATATAATCAACCTCTCAGACAAAAGGTTCTGAGGGAAGGTCTGAGGGAAGGTCTGAGGGGGGCTCACAGGCCCCCATTCCGACCTGTGGTAATCATATAC
Source organism: Rhinolophus sinicus (assembly GCF_036562045.2). Taxonomy (NCBI): domain Eukaryota; kingdom Metazoa; phylum Chordata; class Mammalia; order Chiroptera; family Rhinolophidae; genus Rhinolophus; species Rhinolophus sinicus. The sequence goes on from NC_133760.1 coordinate 21,061,345, forward strand.
TTATTTTTGAAATTCTGCTATAAAGACAGCATAAGTTTGACAGCTGGTTTCCAAAGAATCTCTAAGATTCTTCATTCTGGGCCCAATGAACACAGGTTCTAACTGAGGAACATCTAAGTTTGGCTCACATCGGGGATGTCTGCCTGTCAAGGAGAGAGACTTAGCAGTGGCAGCCTTTCTAGCTTTGCCATCTGTGTTGCTGGGGAGTCCCAGGCATCTCTTCCACAAATAATTCAGGTCTGTCCTTTGCCTCAATAGGATTTTGGAGCAGAATCAGTCAAATGGTCGTCTCATATTCTCAGGAGAATGTTCTCACTAAAAGAAACAACCGTATTATTTAAATATCCAGAAATGACTCTTCTGGTGATTACCCACAGCCTATCAACATTTACTGGGTTTTCTTCTGCAGAACAGGCCTTGAGATTTAAGAGATTTAATATGTAAAGTTTCTTTCTGGAAACACTCCCTGGGTTTGGATGGCAACTTCCAAAGACCTATACAAGGGAAGAGATAGTAACACTATTGCATTGGTTTAGGATGGATTTTTTTGAGGGCTGATTAGAGGGACAAAAATTCCAGCTGGAAAACTTTGATGTGAACAGCCTGAGAGGGTTCTGAGGAGTTAATGAGATGACACAGATGAAGGCACCTAGCACCGTGCCCGAGGCAGGGCAGGCAATCAGAAATGTGAGGTAAACCTGAAGTTAAATCTGGTTAACAAGACATCACCTGTCAGGGAATCAGATCTCCTCTTACTTGAACAGCGGTGGCACTCTCCAGTCATTGAAGCAAAAATGACATATGGATTTAACGGAATGTCAGATAACATGTGCCAGGTTCCACTAAGTCGGGAGTGTCAGTTGGGTTGACAGAAGGTTGGCAGAACCCCATTTAATTTGCTTGGCGAATTACATCACCGATGAGCCGCAGTAGACAGTCCTTCTCGAATGCAGTTCCCAACCTTGATGCACATACGAGCTTAAAACAACCTACTGTCTGCGCCTACCTGTGGGGATTCTGACGTGGTGCGTCTGGGTGCTCCCTGGTCATGGGGATTTGAAACCCTCCCCAGGTGACGTTAGTGTGTAGCCAAGGCTGAGAGCCAGCTGATTTCTCATGGAACCATGGCCAGTGTTACAATTTATATAGTTCAGAAGCTGTATGTAAAGGGGTCTGTGACAGGCACTGGAGGTTGCCCACCCAACACCCGTCCCTTTCCTTTTTGATGGAATCCTGGTTTTGTTATTCATCTCCCCTCCTGCGTGGGCCCAGGAGCTATTAGAGGAGCCCTCATACCAGGCACAGGTTGAATTATGAATGTGTTCCACCGGGGTTTCTGCACCTGGGCACTGTAGACAGAGCAGGATCACCCTTTGTGGTGGGGCCGTCCTGTGTATTGTAGGGTGCTTAGCAGCATCTTTGGTCTCTACCCACCAGATGCCAGCGCCCCATCCCCAAGTTGTGACAACTGAGAGATGATAACCACAGGGCTCAGCCTGACAAGGATGGTTTGCCAAGGTCAGTGGGGGTAGCAACACCTTTGGGGTGTTTTTTTTTTCACTATTCAAGAGACAAAGGGAAGGAGAAAGGCATTCTCTTTCTGTGGAATGCACCAAGATGGTCCAAACCTGGTCCTTGACAGTCTTGTGGAGGTATGGCCTTTACTCTCCCTGGAGCCGCGCTGCCTCCCGGTTTCCTCCCGGCTTCCTGTCTTGTCAAACAATACAGTTCCCTTTTGCTTACAGGGCTGTGCTTGCACCACGCTCTAACCAACTGAGCTAACCAGCCGCCCCCAGGCTATTCTTAATTATTGGGAAACAATACTGTTCCTCCTTGGAAGGTAGACATTTTGCCACTGACCAATATGATTAATTGGCCAAACTGTGTCCACAAAGCAGAAAACTATAAATATAGTGCCAAGGTTATGACTATGAAACAGGGTTGCATCTAAGTGACATGCATGGTTTACGTATGTGGAATAGAAACATGCTTTTGCTTTGCTCAAGGAGAGCAGTGTTACATTTCACCAGTGGCGGCCAGGGACACACACACGGAGGCAGATGTTCTGTATTTATTAGATGTAAGTCTAATCCTAGGCAGGTGTCTGAGGAACCTCCAGGCACCTCTCTCGGTGAGAGCTTCAGCGAGTGAGGGCAAAACATTAGAATTGATTCTTTTACAAGTGTCAACCTGACTCGTAGAAACAAACTCCTTTCCTAATTCCAAAGTGATTTGTGGGGTCGATGAGCGTCATGTTCAATCACAATCCCTCTGGTTTTGATTTGGGGCAGTGATTCATGCCCCCCTCCATTTTCATTTATTGAAAAAGAGTTTTAAAGAGGCTGAAGCTGAAAGCAGACACATCATTAATGGGAAACCAAGATTCCAGGTGATGGTTGCCTGGGTACCTTTTTAATACTTCAGCACTCATCTGTTTTCTTTTTAAAAAAGTGACCTGATACGATGGTGGGCAAATAGGCCACTGGGGGAGCTTTCCCCCGTCTTCCCCCCCTACCCCCAAGGAGGGTCTTAAGGGATAATTTTTGTGAAACCATGGGGTGTTACAAAGGAAACAAATGTGAAAACCTGTAGTTAGTACTCCCTGTGGTTCTGTTGAGGCAAACATTTGAGAAACTGAACTGGATTTGTTTCTATAGTTGTTCTCAAATAACTTACTCAGGAAAAAAAAAGACGCTAGTCCAGGAGTACACATTTTCTAGCAGCCCTGAATAGTGTCAATTATGAATAAAACTTCACACCAAGCATGTTTGTTATTTAATTTAGGTCATGTTTAATTGCAAATGCAAAATCAGCCTTTAGAAACTGAAATTTTAAGATCCATGGAGGTTGATGACCCCCGGGTAATCCTGATATAAATACTTGAACATCTCAGCTCTCATAAAACGGCGGGCGAAACACAGCCGAGAGCAAGCTCTGCAGCTGGACAGCTGTGGGTAGAGACCCCAGGGTCAACTGACCCCCAACATTGGATTCTGTTTAAGCCACTGATCAAATATCAACCTAACTCAGAGCTGTTGGGAGGATTAAGTCAAATAACAAACAAAATGCTTAGCACAGCACAGGGGTTTATAATAAATGCGTGCCATAGGTGCTAGCTATGCCTAACCACTAACTGTTGCTAGGTAATTTTCAGAGTTAGATCTGACAACATATTGCGCAAATGTCTCCATTTTAGCCTAATTAAAACATATAAACTACAGAATACAAAAGGAATGGAACATAATTATATAGGAAACCTTCAATTTACAATAGGATGTTAAAAAAGTTCCTTTTCAGTTGTTTGTTTGGAGGGCTCTCTGTCCCCGTAATAACAATGCTCTAAGTGAGGTTAGGCTTCCAAGGACTCACAAAGGCAAATCAATCTTTAATTACCTGAAATATTGTGTTTATTCTCATGAGTTCAAACATGATAGTACTTTGCTAGGACTGAAACAGTAGAGAAACAATTGATAAGGAAGTAAGATTAAAATCCCGCGTTTTGAAGGAAAGCAGGATTAAGTAGAAGTCAAATGAGGAAGCTGGTGGGGCCTCTGGGCCTGGGAGATGAGGGTATTTAATCAAATGTTGTGCTTGGTGCAAGTGCCTCCATTATTACGTGGATTTATTAGCCTTAAGTAGGATCTTCATTGCTTTTTAAATGAACAAAAAATGGTTGGAGAGTAAGAGAGGCAGACATTTTCCTGCATAGAAAGATTGGGCCTGGGATTACAAAGGGGCAGTGCTGATCCAAACACAGGCCACAGCTGGAAACCTTCGTGGAGTGGGTTTCACGGAGCAGAGGCTACAAGACGAGGGTTATGTAAGCCTGGGGAGAGGGAAGTAGCTGTTTCATGGGGGACCCAGATTGTGCCAGAAGGCTGAGACTGGCTAGGAGATAGTGGCAGCGAGCGTGCAGGGAAATGTAACCTAGCAGGCCTCCGCATTTCTCACTTCAGGCAGATACGGTCTTAAGCAGTCCAGGAAAACCATCCATTTGTACCATTGTGAAGGCCTCACCCGGTCACAAAGCTTTTTTTATACAAGGCTAAAGCTTTGCCCGGAGGCTCAGAGAACAGGTCAAGTGAGTACAAGGCAATGCAGGTGTTCCTTTATAAACTGAACCCAAAGCTACTTATTGGATTACTGTAACTGCTATCTCCCTTCCTGTACGGTACTTTATACCACATTAGTTCAATGAAATGCTAATTAGGTGCTAAGTATAAAAAAAGATCCTTGGCCAAATAACTTGGAAACTGGCAGGCGAGAAAGTGAAATCACATTTCTCTGGTCTGGGACCTCAGAGCCTTCAATATGCTAATTTGCAGTGTGAAGTTTCCTGAAGTGAATCTAGTACAAGGCAAGTTTTCTCAACTCAAGTGACCCCAAACCCTTCGTTACTGGAGCTTCTCTGGGACAAGTGTCCTGGGAAACAGACTTGGAAAAGGTTTCCCTCTGCAATGTATAAAACATCAGTTCTCCTTTGATACCTCTCAGGGCAAACCCTCCAGTCACTGAGGCTTCTAGCAACACAATCTCCACCTACACCTCCCTTTCCCATTTTGCCTGGGGTTATTTGTACTTAATTCTTCCAGAGGTTTTAGCCTGCAATCTAAAATGGTATGTGCATTTTATCTGAAAACATACAAAAACAAACAAATCATTTTTGACACAAAGGAAACTTCAACAGCAGGATTTCAGGCACCTTTATTCATGGCAGGTATTTTTGGTCAGGGAGCTAGCCTCAGGAATCTTTCCATTACTTAAGGAAACTCCTAAATTCCAACTAACCTTCCCATTGCTGTATCGAGCAGGGTATCATTTCCAGTTGCCATTTACTAGCTTGAACACATCCCTCTCACACGTTTCATCTGGTTAGTTGGAGTCCTGTAGGCTCTGGGGCTTTAGGGGCTAAAACTTGCAGCACAACCTCCCAGCCCATCTAAGGAGTTTCTGCAGCTGGGTAATAATAGTGGTTAAACCATTTTATCACAGAAGAAATTTACTCCTTTGTGATCCCCATACAATTTATAAATAGGACAAATTAGTTCTTAATACTATGTTTCTGCAATACAATCAAGACGGGTGATACAGGAAACAACAAAAAGATCATACTGTGTTCACTAAAGGTTTTCCTCTCAAGTCCTGTATCATTCTTCAACCTTCTCTGTACAAAATCACTTTGCCGTGATAGTCACATAGATCTCGTCTTCTTTACAGTCAGTATTGGCCTCTAGGCCTAGCACTTCTGACACTGTATTTTTGAGTGGCAAGAATTATCATCCCTGTCTTCTATAATCAATAATAAAACCATCACTCTGCAAGAATTTAAGAAAAGAAATAGTTTGAGAAACAGTATTTCTTAAAAACTTGAACCTACTACAAGTCATTTATTATTTTCGAGTGAAGCAACTGGCACAGACTTAGTATAGTCTCTTTTCCTTTTCGGTTTATTTGCCCATTCCGTGGCTCAAAGAAAAGATGGAGTAACTGAGTTTTAAAATCCTGCCAGAGTTTCTATGGTAACTATTGTAGATGAACAATGTAAGGTCCTACTGAAGTATTCAAGTCTCATGCAACTCTAACTAACAAATGGTTCATTACATTAGGCAATTCTGGCATTTCCCAAATTGAAAAATTCTCACACGAAAGTGACAGTGTACTCTTCATTACTTTAGCATCTGACCTCAGGGACTTAGACATAAAAGTACAGTTCAAGTCTGAGTTTTGGCAACAAATTAGTGCCAGGTATTTCTGGATGACCCATTTTTAAATGTTTTTAGCTACCTGAAAAGTATCCCCAACACACTTTCTGGTGTTAGCTCAATAGTCACTCTGTGTTGAGAATTAAAGAACTCTGAACTCTCTATATGTCTTACTTCACAAAGTCTAATTATAACACAAGGATCCACTACATGTCTAATAGAAAAAAATTACACAGCAACTTTTATCAAACAGCAACTACTACAAAAGGAATGACAGAAAAAAAATGACTTCACCAGAATACACTAAAATATTTTGACAATTTTATGCAGGAACCGCCAAAGTTTTAGTGTTTAATATTTAATAGCACAACTGACCAAGATCCAAGATGTGAAGTTACCATGTTAAAGAAACGGGGGCTGGGGAGGGGAATCACTTGATAAACTAACTATATAATATGTGATAAGAAGAATGCACACTTTATAATATAAAACCTGTCTACACATAGTAGTTAGTTGCAAAAAGCCATTCGGTCTTCTCTTGGCTTGTAAAAACAATGTTCCAGATTTCAGTGCAAATTAGCAACCTATTGAAAAAAGAAAAAACAACATGCTGTTTATTACATAAGGAGAAATAAAAATGAGACACAGAATTTTCAACTAAAAATCCTTTCAGAGTCTTCTACTGAACTAAACTTATTTCTTTGCAAAAATACAATAGATTTAGTTGGGAATCTTTATTTAAAAAAACTTCTGAATTTATTTTTTACTCCCACTCCTTTCTTTGTTATGTCCTTGTCATTTGAAAGTCTTCTATCCTCAAGAGGATGTTCTCATTCACTTGATGAGATTTTTGACGGTCATATGAGACCCAGAGAAGATTCTAAGACTAGAAGTACATTTTCCAAATTATCTCTATATAGGGTAAAGATGACAACCCACACAAAACAATTATGTGATTTACTCACACAGAGAATCAACCCAATCTATTGTTAAGATAACAGCAAATGTAGGTTCTTTACCTCCCAAGCCTCTATTTATTTTCTTGTACTTCAAAGCAACCTATATTTCAGTTACTTATAATCTTGTCCAGCCAGGACACACCCAGAAAATAAAGAAGAAATTTAGAGTATTTTAATGTGTATTCTGTTTGGTACTCTAGTTACTTAAAAATTCTCAGTAAACTATTTTTATAGGGAATTAAAATGCTAAAAAAAATGGGAGAAAAGGGAGTTGAAAAACAATTTTTGGGTTGTAGTAAGGTAACTGCCACCCTCAAGAAAAGGATTATAATGAAGAAATCCACTATGGTGAGAATAAGGTAGCCAACCGTGCAGCTAGCTATCTTGCTACCCTGTATCCCTGAAAATAAGACCTAGCCAGACAATCAGCTCTAATGTGTCTTTTGGAGCAAAAATTAATATAAGACCCGGTATTATCTTATATTATAGTAAAATAAGACCGGGTCTTATATTTTTTGCTCCAAAAGATGCATTAGAGCTGACTGTCCGGCTAGGTCTTATTTTCGGGGAAACATTGTAGATAGGTATTTTTGATTACTAGTGTCTCCTCTGGTATCTGAAACTACATAGAGGAAATTTAAATCAACTCTAGGGTGGAAATTTAAGTCCACTCTAGGGTGAAGCCTTAATGTGGTCATAATCTAGTTCATCTAAGTTATAACCAGTTATTATCCTGGCATTTATCTAGTATAGGAAGTGTTCCCAAAAGAATCCTTAGAACTTAAGGCATTTATGAAGGTTGCCACCTTCATAAATGGGTACTTGAGTTATCTTTATTAAAAAAACAAACAAACAAAAAACCTACAGAAAAATCTGACAGTGATAAGAATTTTCAGGTCAACAAAACTCATTTCCTTGTTTTTGGCTATAATGATATAAACTCAGTGGTTATCTTATGTTAACCAATGGTCTTAAGCAATGGGGATATAGGTCTAATTAATAAAGACTGGGAAAATGACTACGTCAGAATTATACCGACATACACCATACTTACACTGTCCCTTCCCTCACCTTCAACTCTTTTGTGTAGCTGGTATCTTGTTTTCACCTTCCAGTTCTTCCACTCCAGCCTGTGTCATGAGGTCTGCAATGTTTTTCTCCAGGTCATCAATGCGACTACTCATGTCATCAAGTGGTGAAGTTAAAGACAACAAACACCACCTCCCATTTCTCTCCTTTTCTTCCAGGGCGCTGTAGACTATGGCCTTAAACACAACTGTCTTAATGAAACTGGTCTTCCAATTTCCTTTGGACATTGTTATAGAGCCATGTGTTGGATGATGACATTGCGGTCAACGACGGACCAAATAGAGGACAGTGGTATATACCACGTAGCCTAGGTGTGTAGTAGGCCATTTAGGCTTGTGTAAGTGCACTCTAGGCTGTTTCCAAGACAAAGTCACCTCCCCTTTTCTCAGAATGCATCCTGTTGTTAAGCAGCCCATGACTGTATCTGGTGGTTGAGAGTACAGGAATCTGGGGCAAGGAGCAAGTCCCAGCCCTACTAGTGATGGGATCTGGGCAAAGGTTTTTACTTTCCTAGGTTCTATTTCTTCCCCGGCTAAATAAAGGTAACACTGCCATCTCCTCAGCACGTTATGGTGAGGCTCAAAGGAGAAATACACATAAAATGTTTAGCTCACAGTCAACAGTCAATCATACTGGACATTCCTATTCCTAGACTGTAAGTTCCTTGTGGCCAGGGATCTAGCTCGGCTGCATCCTCAGCCCTTTGCACAGTACTTCTCAAGAAGAGTCCCTTCAAGCTCAGAAAGCTGGTCCATGAAGGGCGTAAGTGGGCCGGCACACGACCCCTTTATCAACACCCCTACCCGGAAAACAGTTTCCAAAGAACAGTGAGAGCCTGACGGCAAATACAAAGGATATTTCTTCCAATGATCTGATCGGACATGGTCTGAAATTTATCTTGCATCTGTTGCAGGAGTGTCTGCACCTAGGAAACAACAAGACACGACACCCTGCGCTGACTCTGAGACACCTTCCTGGGATGAGGACAGGACCCCTGGTCTCAGGGAGGGGCAAGGATCCTGGGTTCCAGCCCCAATTCGGCCTCTTGGCAACTCCGTGGCCGTCAGCAAGGAATTTCCCTCACCGGGTTGAGTGGCAGTTTTCCCATCGGTCAAATGAGACTTCCCGTTTGGGTCCCGCTGCCATTCAAAACTCGTTGGGTCTTTTGGTCGTTTTTGACGGTTTGGAGGCATCGGGGTGTGAGGGAGGAGCCGAAGGGCGTGGTGCGTGGAAAGCGGAGGGTGTGGGGCTGGCAGCCGGAGGGGACCAGGAAGTCATCCAGGGGGGTGCGGCTCAGGGACAGGTGAATGGGAATATGAGGGTTTTCGGGCCTGGGCGCGGTAGCGGCCCGGAGACTCAAGGTAGCCAGAGGCCTCCGCGGGCGATGCCTCTAGAAACACGGCCTCCAGAGACCGTGTTCCGCGAAGCCGCGGAGAAGGCGCCTGGGTCCGCGGGCCTTGCCGCTGCCTCCCCGGGATGCCACGGCCTCGGGCCCGCACAGTCGTCCCTTACCACCGAGGTGAGATCCTGCATGGTCTTGGGTTCAGTCTCGGCCATCTCCCCGGTTCCCAGTTTGGCGGTGATGTCTCAGACCGTCACCAACACTTCCGTTTGTCGGCGCAGACGCCCCCAGCGGCTTCTCGCGACGACAGGGGCCAGGCGCGAGACCGCGGAGCATTGTGGGAGCTGTAGTTGGCGTCACGCGCCGGAAACGCCTGCGGTCTCGCGCTTCCGTTCTGAGTCGAGGCCCCGCCCCTCCCCTCCTCGCCCTGCCTTGCTCCGCTCCACCCAGCACTTCCCCGCCCCTTTCCAACCTGGGACACCGCCCGGGTGGAAAAAAGGAAAACGAGCACCGCATTGCGGAAAACTGGTGAAGGGTTGTCCTTGATCTCTTCTCAGGCTGTCGTTAAAGGCCTCTCTTTCGCCCATCGGGACGCACTTGCTGGGAGCCTGCGACATGCCAAGCCCAGACCTGTGTCACTGCCTGCCTTCCAGCAAAACCCCACAGTCACCGGGAAGGGAGAAGAGGGTTGGGTCCCTGGAGCGGTAACTGAGGTCCCAGGACTGACAGGCGCTCCCACCATGTGCAAGGCTGCCCAGCTGGCCTGGTTACGCCCTCGACCCCAGTGTTTTCACTTCTCTCCCTGAGGGTTGAGTGGTGGCAGGTTGTTTTTAGCTTTTAATTTAATTATATAATAAGTTCTGGACGGTGCAGAAATCCTAAATGACTTCACAAAGTCCACACACCCTTGTAGCCGCCCCCAGGTCGGGAAACATGACCAGCCCTTTGGGAGCCGCTCAGCCCCTTTCACCCACATCCACCCACCCACTCATCCACGAGTCAGTGTCTTGACTTTTAACACAGTCGGTCTGTCTTGCCTGTGTTTCAATTTCATATCAGTGGAATCAGACAGTAAACCCTCCTTTAGTGCCTGGCTTCTTTCATTCAACGTGATAGGACATGGTGTTGAGCGGAGAAGGTTTCAGTTTTGGTCAAGGAGGGAGCAGTGTGCAGGGTTAAGAGAAAGGATTTGGGTGTTTAAGGCGCAGGTGCTGCTGAGTTGGGACCTCAAGTTCCATCCAGCCTCACAGGTGGTCTTGGGAGGCATTGGCAAGGAGGCAGGAGAGCCCTTGACTGACAGCCTGGCATGTCCCCACAACGGTCACATTCTATATCTCATTTAAGGACCGGATTTGGGGATCAGTTCCAGCTTGATTTTAGCTGCAGAGAGGCTGTAAGGGGGTTATAACAGCGTCTGTAACAAACCTGGAGGGTTGAACACGGAGGGCATAAGACTCAACTCTTTTCACCATCCACTTCCTGATCCCCCACTTCACGCCTTCCTCACCTGCCTCCCCTGGTGGTCCCCCGCCCCTTGCTCAGATCTTCCTTCCGTTTCCACAGGGGCAAATCTCTTTATGACTGATTGTGAACCTGCATTCGGTTCGTGCTTTACCTGATCACTTAAAATAACATCTCTCAGTGTTTGAACGGAGTCCTCAGATGAACCCTGTGATATAATCATCGTCTATTTACAATTTTGAGAACACAGACACAGGGGGGTTGACATGCTTAAACCAGGCGGGCAACTTAGGAGGTAAGAGACAGGACTTGAGCCCAGGACTCTCTGACTCTACCTTCTCCTTTCTTCTATGCTTTTAGAATTGTGTGAGATGTCTGAGTTTAGAGCAGGTTGCTCAACAGCGGCACCATTGGTGTTTTGCGCCAGATAATTCGTGGTTGTTGTGGGAGGTGGCATGTGCCCTGTACCTTGTAGGATGCTGAGTAGCTTCTCTGACTTCTACCCTCAACGTGCCAGTAGCATCCCCCCAATCAGCTGTGACAACCAAAAATATCTCTAGACACTGCATGTGTCTACTGGGGTGGTGGTGGGGACCACCCTCCGTAAAGCATCACTGGCCTTAGAGGGATCTATAGACATTGCCTAGACTTCTGTTCACTTGTTCTTCACATATGACTTAATTTTCATTAAGGCAATTCCTTGTGAATTTTCCTCTGTATGTACTAAGATTTAAGGTTGGTGTATTAGTTTCCCAGGGCTGCTGAGTGGCTTAAAACAACAGAAATTTATTGTTTCACAGTTTTGGAGGCCAGAAGTCTGAAATCAAGGTGTCAGCACGGTTGGTTCCTTCTGAGGATTCTGAAGGACAATCTGTTCCGTGCCTGTCTCAACTTCTGGTGGCTGCTGGCAATTCTTGGCGTTCCTTCGCGTGTAGATGCATCACTCCAATCTCTGCTTCTGTCTTCACATGGCCTTCTCCCTGTGTGTCTGTCTCTTTTCTTATGGAGTAGGGACTCACCCTACCACAGCATGACTTCGTCCTTATGTCTGCACAGACCTGCTTCCAAATGAGGTCACATTCTGAGGTTCTGGGGGTTAGGACTTCAACATGTGTTTTTTTTGCGGGGGACACCATTCAACCCATAACAGTTGGTAAAGTCATACCACTTTAAATTTGTATTGTACTTGGTATTTTATAAAGTGATGACATGAAGTTCTAGAATCATTTAGCTTGTGAGTAATCAATACTGGGTAGGATTTCAGGACTTCTCAGTTTGGACTCCAATCACGGAGGCTCCCACATCCGGTCTGGACACCCACACCCTGGATTTCTAGCCACATCTGGGTTATGGCTATGAACAGCATGGAACATAAATTAGCATGAGGACCTGGAGTTTTGTTTTCGGGTGTGTGTGTGTGTGTGTGTGTGTGTGTGTATGTGTGTATGTGTGTGTGTTTCTTGCAAGAGACTTGAAGGCTTTTTATCCTGATTGAAATTTTCTTCACATAAATGTGACACTTTTTTAGCGGAGACTTTTCTTTTTTTGCACTTAAACAGGAAGACAGCATATTTTCTCTGTGTGGAGACCAAGGTCTTTAAAACAGCTGATTTATGCAAAAGCTTCACTAATTTATAGTCACGGCTGATATACTTCCTTTGCGGGGTTGACACACCGAACCTAACTGAATATTGTTCCATTAACAAAACTACTGTATTATGTCTAAAGCACTAGTAATTAACCTTTAAAACTTTGGTTTTGAACAACCCTTATTTTAAACCTTTAAGTATTATAGTTGTCCTATTATCTCTTAGCATTTTTTTAAAGCTCTTTCTACGGTAATTGTGTAACTGAAGTAATTCACTTTTCCTCTTTCAAGATGGTTTGGTTTTACATGAGATTAATATGGTACTTTTATAATTGTTCTTTTGTTCTAACTGGGTTGTTCTCGCCACACTCTTTCTTTCCCAGATCTGCACTAAAGAAGCGGCTGATGTCCATGTGTGGCCACACTGCAATGAGATGTCGTGTGTGCTTGCCTTGTGTAAACAGAGAGGGAATGGCCATCGCAGGGCCTTAGAGAACTTCGGATCTGTCCTTTCCCTAGTAGCACCTGCGTCGGCTCTGTTATGACCCAGCCTCTGTCTGAGCTGCAGTTCACCTGGTTTGCCTTTCTCCCAGGTTAACGACCGCTGCTGCTGAGAATCCCACACCTGTCTGTGTGGCACTACAGCAGTCTCAGTGGGTGCTGCCTCGTCCTTCTAGTGGCCTGGGCAGCACGTGCTCCCAGCCCTTAGTGGACATTTCATACCTTTTCATCTCTTCAAACCCATAAATATAAATATGTAAACTGTCTGCTCCATAGGAGGCACTTATTATATATTTGCACCCTTCCCCCTTTTTTTTTTAGCAATCTCCTTAAAGTACTGTTCTTGCTATCTATCATATCATATCATATCATATCATATCATATCATATCATATCATCATATCATATCGTATCATATCAATCTATCCATATATCATCTATCTTATCTATCATCTATGTATCTATATATCTATCATATCATATATCTATCTAATCTATCTCTGTCTATTTTTTCCAAGTCAGAAGGATTTGACTGTTATGAAAGAAGAAAGAAAAAGAGTTAATTATTAGGCAGGCAGCATTGTTTTTAGTCTTGGTCTTTAAACATTATAGGCCAACCAGAGTACCATTTGAAAAAATACCCTTTGGCTCTGTCACTGTGTTTAAACTGTACTAAAGATGATCTAAGACCAAGTGCACACATTAAAAATCCCAGGTAACCTTTATTTGAATATTTCACAAAAAAATGTTACAAATTTCTTTGCAACTACATAATAAATCAAATTTACAGCTCAGGGACTGTAAGCGATTCAGCAACTAGGGCCCAAAGACTGCATGTGCAATAGAATTAAATATTTTAAAATGATAATCCTTTATCCCTTTGGAGTGTTTATGAAGAAAAATTCATTCAAAATTTCTAAACATTTTTATCGTGGGGTAATATCTTTATCTTGGTGTTACTGTTGAATTCCAGAACAGTGTTGATATATTCATGACAACACATCATTTTTTTTTCACAGAACCTTTATTTTTAACTTTTTGATCATCTGAATGCATTTAGATGATAAAGAATGACTTTATTACTTTCGAAAGGAAAAGCTTTAAAACAGGAGAAAATGGAAAATTTCAGCATATATTGGTAGTGCGTCTCTGAGCCACTTTTTCAAAGGCTTTAGAACTTCATAGTGAAAATTACTGTAGTTTAACTCCACCCATTGCTTCCCTGCTAGCACTTGGGAGCAAATACAATGGTTAAAATGGTTCAAAGGCTTATCACACGCCACAATCCTCCAACGATGAATGTCATGATAGTGGTGCAGCATGAGTGACAGGAGGAAGCTTTACTGCCAACTGAATTTGATGCCTATTTAAATTATTTCTGCTGAAATTATAGCCTTATTCTTAATTTATGGAATTAAAGTCCTTACCTGATATCCTCCACACATTCATTCCCGTCATTTTTCTCTGCCTCTACCTATTTTATATCTGCTTTTTGTATAAACCCGATCAATACTATACAATTTTTTCAGTAGTGGCCTAATCCATTAGCGATAGGAAATATAAGAAGGGTGACACATTCCACATAGCAGAAGAATCGTTAATTGCTTTAGATGAACAATTATGAAAACATATTATCAGCCTGTGAGAGGTTCCAGATATCAAACGCCAGATGAGAAAAGAAGATGGGACGCACCATCTCTGTGAAAGGTCTTGGCAGATTATTACATCATTATTGTTATTAATATCATTTAGTAATTAAACTGAAAAGGTAGTTCGTTCTTTCTCAGTGTTCACTTTTCTCTGTGTGACTTACCTTTGATTCATGTTTAAGTAAATCACACCTGGACAGACTAATGTGCTACACTTACAAGATCAGAAACTACATGAAGCTTTAGAATTTGTCTACAGCCAAGCGCAGTATAAGCGCTTGAAGCTCCCACACTTTTCTGCTCAGCTTTTTCTCCCCGCAGTTGGTTTGGCAGTGACTGGGTACTTGGGAAGGCATGCATTTTCTTTTGGATAACTGAGATATCTCATTAAGCTGGTGGAAGCCCCTCATGTATCTGCCTATAAGCCATGGGATGGAAGGGAGAAAATACATATGAAAATGATATCTTATAAGGGAAAAATTTCTAAGGTTTCAATATTAATTTAGGATAGTTTCAACAGTTCTTAGCAGAAAGTTAGGAAAAAGTAGAAGGTGTGTTTATTTGGTCTGGATAGTCAGTCACACTGAGATGTCAGATGAGGGGTTCTGGTGTGAGGTAGACATTTTGTCTGGTTTTGCTGTAGAGTGGGCGGTGGCAGTGTGATACAGTGGGAACGACGTGAGCCCCGGAGCTCAACGGCCTGGGTTCTGGTTCTGGAGGCCACTTACCTTGGGCGAGCTGTTTGATTTTTCTGTTTCTGAGCTTCACTGTTCTTATTTGTAGGTTGGAGAAGAAAACAGCACTTGCCTCATAGGGTAGTTGTAAGGATTGAATGAGTTAATAGGTATAAAGGATTTTGTACAGTGTGAGTCCATAATAAGAAATTAATAACTAAACCATTGTCATCCTCATTATTACTAATTGCATTTTTGTACCTTGTTTATACTCCCCAGGAGAAGTGTAGACTCTTTTCTTCAGAATCACCTGGATGGTCTGTGTATGGATACAATTGCACTAAACCCACTGTCAAACATAGCTTTGTTAATATTTTTTTTAGTTGCCGCATCTTCAGATCAAGACCCAATGCATTTATTTTGGATAAAATGCAATCTGGTGCACGTCAAGAGTTTGACGGTAGATGGTTATTCCATTTATCCGACTGTTTAAAATGACATTTTGAAAATCTGGGATGAGTTGTTAAAATTTCTAAAAATGTCCTTCAAGAACCAAAGTCTTATTTGATACCTACCATAAAATGTGGCTGGATTTACTTTGTTATGATTCAGATCTGCAGGTGTTGGTTGAGTCATGGCAGGTACATATCCCTGAAATGACGTTCATTTGGAGGGAACTGGCGGTATTGAAGGTAACTTTTATCAAAATTAGAAAACGTTTGCATGTTCTTGTTAAATTATCCAAAATAAGTAATTTATATTATTACGTAATTTATATGTAAAATGGGAATAAAATGTATTTTTTAATGAACTAAGGTGGTTGATATATTAATAAAAAGTGAAAAAGGTGTGACCATTCAATGGAAATAAAATCCTCCGTCTTGTGCTCAATAATTGGGCACAAGACTGAGCTGGTGGAAACCCCGTCAGTGGTCTCAGTGTTCACCTTTCTCTCAGTGTGATTTACCTTTGATTCATGTTTAAGTCAACTATACATGGACAGACTAATGTGCTACACTTACAAAATCAGCAACTACATGAAGCTTTAGAATTTGTCTACAGCCAAGCGCAGTATAAGCACTTGAAGATCCCACACCACTTTTCAGCTCAGCTTTTTCTCTCCTCAGTTGGTTTGGCAGTGACGGTTCTGGCTCTTACTTGACATTTTTTTTTTTTTTTAAATAACTTGGACTAAAATAAAATGCATTGGTAATAAAGACATAGTTTTGATTCTACTTTTGCTTTCAGTCAACAAGTGAAATGCATTCCGGCAAGTTAAAAAACATCCTATGATTCAGGAAATGCTACCATTTTGGCTTCTAAGAATTGGTCTATTTTTTTGAAAGGATTACAGAGAACACCACCATAGAAATATCTCTGTCCCAGTAAGAACTCTGGGGACAGGAAGTATACTTAACTAGGGGAAAATGAAGGCATATTCTACTTGTCAATGAAGTATGCACTCTATTCCTATTTTTCTGTGTTCTAGGCCAAGTTATGCTACTGGCTTGATTTCTATTTTTCAAGAAGAAAATACCCATTTGCAAAGTGCAGGAAAACCTACGGGCTTGAGAGAAAAGGAGTCTTCATTTGTCTACTGGAGTGAATGGGTCACTTGACATCAGTATTTCTCCCTAGCGATGGCCCAGGTTCATGAAGGAAGATGAGCTTTCAGATGATTAGTTAGCTGGCCTAGGGGACAGGCTGCCAACCACCTGGCCATCTGAGGATGCTCCTCAGTTTGTTCCAGCGTTCTCTCCCTTCCTTGCGGGAAAAGGCGGGGGGGTGGGGGGCGAGGTCCAGAAGAGGAAATCTTGTCAAGTGTGAATGTGCAGGCTTGGATCCCCCTGTCCCCGGGGCCTGCTCTGTGCACTTGTGGAGAACCATGTTCAGGATATGGCATCCTCTGATGGAGTAACAGGAATTGTTCGAGAGGAAAATAATACCCATGTCCCGGGACTGTAGACGGATGTGATTATGTGTCATGCAGTCATCAGACTGAGCATGATCTTCTCCTCTTTCAGTGTGCAGCCATCTTCACAGCCCATTGGGAGATGCTCACATCTCTCACTAGAGTGGGTAAGATGAGGGCATCCATTGCTCAAGCGGTAAGCGAGTGCTTCTGGCTTTATAGACTCTCTCATCTAGCAAGAGCTGTGCGGGGACCCCAGATGGCCAGCCAAAGTTGTGAACTTGCACTAAGGGAAGACTCAGCATCAGCGACAGTAGACACAACATAGGAATCAGAGAAAAGCTGTTGTCCAGCAGGTTTAACCACCAATACCCATTTATTTTAATGGAAAAAAAAAATCTCTGCATTCTATATGCTCCAAAAAGATTTACTATTGAAACAAATACAATATATGGAACTCTATTGGCATAATTTTACTACAATAAAGACAACAGTGACTTCTACTTCCTACAGAAGGCGAACTGAAAAGCACAGATGCAAACATAGATTGCATAAGAAAGCGTGTGTGTGTGTGCGTGTGTGTGCGTGGTTAAAACCTTTAGTAAGCAACTGCATTAAAATATGCTAAGACACTTACCTTACCCTAGTTTGTGGCGAACTAATAAAAAGCCACAGGCTGTCACTAGTTTTATCTGATAGAAAAATTTGGTGTGAGCTTCGATGGTTCATTTACAGTTTATCAACAAGAAGATAATCTTAGTACAAGCACTAACTCTCCTCTTACTTTTACATGCTCACGGAATAAAAATCAATTACTTTTCATACAGAATGAACATCTTTTATTTTTAGGTTTGCAAACAATGGTAGTCAATTCACACAAAAGGGTACTTTTAAAACTACCTGTATTTACTCTATTTTATGCATGTATATATGAAACGAACAGTGTGTATGTGCAGAAGTGTATGTCTATACATGTGGGCATATATATGTATACACACGGTACCTGTTGACCTCTTCATATGCATGTGTGTGACCTTGATGACACTTGCAATGGTACATATACCGAGGTGGGAGAGCTTCTCTGCCATGATCCGTGTCCCCAGAAGAACCAGCGGGACTGTGGACTTAGGATGCACGCTAGTGCAGATAGATGCCCATGAAAGAATATTTCAGCCCTTTTCTTGGCATTGGATGGTCAAATTTCCTGCTCTGCTCCTCACCACTCTCACTCAGGATCATGGCATGTGATGGCAGTGAAAACTGGTTGTACTCCTCAGACTCAAGAGAAAGACTTCTGTCTCTGCTCTCCTTCTTTGTGGACCTGCCTGCTGGTCATGGCAGTGTCCAGACTGAATGGGATGGTGGAGAAGCGTCAGTCAGCTCTCGGGCCTGTGCTGCTGAGTTTGCTGCTCAGCCCTGGAGGCGTCAGCTGCCTAGCGTCTATCCCATCTTTGTGTAGCCTCTCCTATATAGTCCCTCTCTATAAATACTGGGTATATACACATACAGATACTCATATATATACAAATACTGACCCACAGACAAAGCTGGATGTGTGGCGCTGACTAGCAACATGGCGACACATCAGAAAAAGTAGTCATTGTTCCTGCTCCCAGAAGGTCAAGGTCTATGCCATGATCTTTAAACATTCAGGGAAAATTCAGAGGATTCCATTAATGAAAGGAGAAAGGAAGATGCTGTCAAAATGGTGAAGTACAGACTAAGTGAAATTGCAAAGGAAATGAAAATCTGGAGCAATTGAGGCCTAGCTGTGAAGTTCGAGAGCTGTAAACGGCAATCTTCAGATTTGGATTTTTTTTTTTTCTTTTTCCTGTTACTATGGAAACTTGGCAGTCAAGCTTCAGATGTCAGGAGTTCTCACAGACCTGAATGGCAAAGATTCAGAGTAAGTCAAGGAATATCGCAACTCGATTCAAAACATTTTGGCTAAATAGTAGATACATGACTGACAAGCTGTAATAAATGCATTTATAAACATTGCACACCTTGGAGAAAAATTTTTTTCTTAAGTATAATATTTGAAGACAGAATGAATAGCTCTGCTGATTTGTGTCTTAAAAAGCTGGACTTCTTTGCAAATGCTTAGCGCCAAACATCTCATCTCAGACCACCAGTGACTACCGTATTTCCCCGAAAAAAAGACCTAACTGGAAAATAAGCCCTAGCATGATTTTTCAGGAGGACATCCCCTGAACATAAGCCCTAATGTGTCTTTTTTTCTTTTTTTTTTTGGAGCAAAACTTAATATAAGACCCGGTCTTATTTTCGGGGAAACACGGTATTACCTCTGCTACCCTGGAGCCCTATCTCTTGTGCGTTAGAACAAGCTGACTTGGTAGCTTAAAGATTGACATGCATCGCAGATATGTTTTTTGGTCATAGACAAGAGCAAAATAGCTATTGACATTTCTTTAGACATGGTATATTAGTTTCCTAGGGCTGCTGTAACAAATAACCACAAACTTAGTGGCTTAAACAACACAAATTTGTTCCCTTACAGTTTGGAGGTCAGAAGTCTGAGATGAGCCTTATGGCGCTAAAATCAAGGTGTTGGCAGAACTGTGTTCCTTTTGGAGGCTCCAGGGGAGAAGCCATTTCCTTGACTTTTCAGCTTCCAGAGGCTGCCAGTAGTTGGCTCATGGCCACTTCTGCCATTGTCGTGGCCTGACCTGTCTAATCAAAGTTCACTGAGGTAGCCAAAGCTGTGGTTACACACTATAGTTTGCACACCAGTGTGGGTCTTCTCTTCTGCCTGGTAATTGTACGAATGGAAATAGCTTGGTTCTCTGACATGTTTTCATAATTATTATACCTTAGATTTGTACCAGGAACTGGTACTACCAAATCTGGTGTTACAATCAAAGAAATAAACACATGGCAAGGTCAACCTACAATGTGAATGACCCTACTTCTGGAATGAACTAATGACTAGAACTATAATGGATTACTCTCTAAAGTTTGCACCTTTTCATTCAAAACCTGTTGAGGGGGTGGGTCAGTATGTAAAACTCACCCACCTACCTTGCACCCCATGACTTTTAGAGATTGAACCTGCCATTTATCTGTTTGGAAAATTTAAAGCAGTGTCTCTCAATTCTAGATAAAAAGTGATTGTAATGTGACTCAAGTGCAAACAAGATGATATCAAGGTTAAGGGTTAAAGCGGTTTTGACAGAAAAGGCCATGGAAATGAACAAGCTAATCCAGGTACAATTTTTGGTGGTTATTTTCTACACCTAGGGACCTTTATATTGTTTGACAATTGAATTTCTTTGTAGTTGGGAGTCTTCTGAACTCATTTAATTCCTTTATTTCACTCGAATTTTTCACTGCCCTTGCTCCCATTGCCTTAAACTGTGGTAACTTGGCCACAGTAAACTGTATCCTGCAAATTCAGCCGTATTTGAAGAAGGATGTGAAAAGAACATTAAGTGGCATCACTAATTAAAAAAAAAAAATGCTTCCCAGTGTGGTACCGATAACTTAAAATAATAATTTTGGTCACTGAGAAGAATAGAAAAAAACTTTGGCTGAATAAAACCCACTAAATTAGAAAGTTGCCAATCTCCATTTAAGTCAATTTAGACATACCACAAACATTCCTGCTTTGCAGGGCTGTAGAGTTGATTGCACGAAACCTACTATATAATTTATGTAATGCTCTTAGCTTCGCATGTGCATGACACACAGAAAGCCCTCAGAGGTCAGCTGTCATTGTCCAAGTTAAGGGACCCCAGCTCCTCTGCACAGCATGACGCGGGGCCATCGCCAGGCAGAAGACTGCCTGCTCTCCCTGGTTTGGTGTTTCTCCAGGCCCAATCTCTGCCTATAACACATTTCACAATAAAGAGGAACAAAATATCGATACACTCAACAATATGTGTGATTCTGCTTAAAGAAAATTCTAGAAAAGACAAGACTCCAATTAGAGAAGGTAAATCAATGAGGGTCTGGATAGGGGGAGGGGAATCTATAGCCAAGGAGTCTAAGGAAACTTCCTTGATTGTGGTGTGTAAACTTGTGCAGAATTACCAACATTCATCAAATCGTACACTTAAAATGGGTGAATTTTATGGAATGCAAATAATACCTTAATAAAAAGCATTAGAATTACAAGTATTTTCAGTGGCTGTTTTTTGTGCATCTCGGTCACCTCTTTAAACTTCTTCCTTGTGACTGAGGTTACAATTCAATATCCTCTCCTTCCCAAGGTAAAGACATTTGATTTTGGTACCTGTTAATACGGTTCATCTGATCTGTCCTTTTATATTCTAGCTGTTGCTGATTAAGCCTAAAACAATGTTTAAAAAGGTTGCAGGACAATATTCTTCCTTGAACTCGCCTGTGTCACACCACAGAGCCCTACAGAAACCGACAGACACAGCCTAATGGAGATGCCAGCTTGCCTAGGACCCCAGGAGGGCCCGAGGGGGAGAATCGTGCATCCCCTCAATGTCATCCTCACGTCATCTAAACAACAAAATTGGCAGTAAAAATAATTTCATTTACATTTTTTTATGACTTTCAATGTCGTTAGTTTTATTTCCTTTATTTTTAGATGTCAGAGAGGGAAGTGGAGATCTCTCAGTTCAATTCTCAGTTGCAATAAAGTTATCTACAGTATCATCATAAACGCAAATGTTTTTATTATCTTTTTCCACAAGGGAGGCAGTAAAATAGTGAATGCTGGCCTCCCTGCTAACTCATGTGGGACCTTGGGACCTTGCTGAGTTTTCTCATGTATAAAGTGAGATAAAATCACTAGGCCAGTGAAGAAAATAGACAGAAAAGTCACGAACTATCAGGGTATTTGGTTAACAGAGTCTCTTTGGGAACTGAATATTATCGGAGGGGAGGAGAAAAACCTATGTTTTCTTCCCATGTTGTATGATGTGATCACTGCAATTTTATGAACAATGCGTTAAAGAAAGTGTAGGCACACTTTTTCTGTCGAGGGCCAGAGAGGGAAAACACAAAAACAAAACCAAAACCAAATTACATCAATAACCTTGTCCAAATGTAAATACCAAGGCCCCAAAGGCTTTTGAATGGCATTAGCTATATGTAAATAATATGTAAATAATTGCTAAGGTTATAGTAGGGCTAGTATTCTACAAATAGGAAATATCTGATACACGTATCTATTCATTTTATGCTTACATCTATATGACCAGGCATAATAATTCATTTATTTAAAATAATGCTTCATTATATTACCGCCATTATTACCAGTCAGTGAAAAAAAATGTGTGAATTTTACATTGATCTCTTTTCCTACGGCCCAGCTTCCATCCGTGAATTCTCATGACTGTTCTTAAGAAGGTATAGTATCTGTTTTAACCTTGCAAAAGATTATTCTGCACCGTGCAGAGACAAAAGGGCCCCGGCAGACCAGTTAACTAATCTGTGCACATTTGTATGAGCTCAAGTTCAGTGGCATGTGCACCAAGTTTTCTCATCCCCTGGTGTGCAGGATAGCAAAGAGCACCTCTGCACATAATTCCTAAGGCTGGTTGGCAGGGGGATGTTAATATACCTTTAAATTGGAGCACCTTTACATGTAAACACTTTCGAGTATACAGACATCAACTAAAAAGAAATGTTCCTCTAGAATACTTTTTTTTTTCTTTTTTGGAATAAATTTGCTTTTGACCATACAGGGGCTTTGGTAGAGTTCTGTTTTCACACTTGTGCATGCACTGGAGTTAGGCCAACTTACAAGCTAAACTGAAGAGAGCGATGAACAGGACTGAGGTGACGCTGAAGTGCAGGGCCCCCGCTGCGTTGCAGTCCACTTTGGAATTCCTGCAGGAACACACTTGTACCCTGAGGTCTGTGATGTTCGTCATGGGTGGTTTCCCTGAATCTGTCACCATGATGGGCAGGTGGTAGTTTGCTTTGTTCAGATTTTGAAGAAGGCTCACCAGGGCGTGTGTGTCTGTGAAGGCAAGGAGTACCTTCATGAGAAAGGGTTAGACCTTTGCAAATGAAAGAATGAAAACACACCAGACAGGCGCTGCATTTTGTTTGTAAGCACGGGAAGGTTTACATTTCAATTCATTAACATCAAATAAAAATATAAATTCAGTTCCTTAGTTGCACTAGCCACATTTCAAATGTCTGGCAACCTCTCGTGGCGGGTGGCTACCGGATAGGCCCAGAGAGAATGTTTCCATCATCGAGGTCTGCGTATCAGTGCTATTGTAATCAATTTCAAGAGGGCCCGCTTTTATGAAGATGACTGAGTACCAAGAACTCCTTTCTGGAAACTTATTATGCCAATAAAGCCATCGTCACAAAGATCACATTCCATAGCTAGAAAAAAATGATGTAAAAATCCACTCTCAAATTATCACATTGTACGTCTTAAATATATACAATTTTTATTTGTGAATTAAATGTCAACAAAGCTAGAAAAAAATCCAAATTCAAATAACCAAAATAAAATCTTGGACCTATAAAAAGCAAAAATCCCCTCACTCTCTACATGGATAGGACCCCTGTGTGTTGCCATGGGGATGGATTCTGTCATCTTTATCAGCCCTCAGCCCATAGCCTTAGATTTGGGGGGAATCCACAGCATAGTCCACACCATAGAGAGTGGGTCCATGCTTGCTGGGACTATCTTCCATTGCCCAGACCTCCGGGCAGCATTTAGAAGTGACCACCTCACCTGGCCACTACTTTTAGCCTCAGGCTATTTTCTTTTCCATTACTCAGGTGACTAGGGATTTTTGTTTGTTTTAAATTGCCCCTTTCTGAGCATAAACAGTGCTAAGTATTCAGCAAAAAATTTTGGGACAAGAAAAAGAACTTAGAAGGCATCTTATCTGTTAAGTGAAACCAGGGGAGAAAACAGAGCGTGATGACGCGAAAACAAAAACATCTGAAATATTATCCTAACCAGAAGGTTAGGTGACAGCAGCACATATAGCCAAGGTAAATAATTAACCCAGTGATATGGCAGATGAACTCAAGGTACATTCTAGGATCTCCCTCAAGTAGAGGAGAAACTCTTGAATGAGAAAATTCCAGCTGGAAAGAACTGGTCATGATTATTCAAATCAGCTACAGTCACAAAAACCAGCCAATAAAACAGTAACGTCTCAAACAAGAGAAGGGCTGTTTTAATTAAAAATAACCAGTGTAACAAAATTCATTCTTGAAAAAGCAATAAAGTAGACAAATAAGCAAACAGAATCAATAACAAGAGAAAGGCACTAATAAAATGAGATATGAGATTAGGCCGTAACAATACATACAAGATTTTTTAATAGGAAATTGTATGTGTAATTGTATAATACATTTTCAAAACTTAATGAAATGGGTAATGCCCCATTCCCTCTCAAAAATTCTACCACTGATGTAAGAAGGAGCCTTGACTGGGTCAATGGCAGAACGTCATTAAGGATGACAGAGTGTATGTCTAAGGTGTGAGTTCTGGTTTTTGGCTTTATTGAAAGGCAAGGTAAACTCAGCAGAGAGGATGAACATGGGTGAAGTGTTATGGAGGGAGGGATACTTCATAATTCCACACATTGGTGTTTCACTCTTAATAAGGCAGATGATACACATCGGGCCTAGTCTTGGAATTCTACCCCGTGGAAAGACAGGTAGGAAGAAACACTGGTTGCATGTTTCATAAATGAGAGCCAGGACAGATAGAAGAAAATATCAAAGCGGAAAGTGAAAGGCAAGGATTTGAAAGAAAAGCCAAAGTCATAACAAAGACTAACTCAATTCTGAGGAGGTTTGCAGCCTAATATGGAAGATGGAGGATTAGAGGTTAAGGCTTTCGAAAGATTCCTGTACTGGTGCTTCTCTTCAGTCTCTTATGAAAGCAGGCATACCACGGGGAATCCCTCCGAAGTGCTGGTGAAACTTAATGCAAACACACTTATCTGAGAGAGGAGAGACAGCAGGGCTAAGACATAATAACCCCTGGCTTTTGAAGGCTGAACACTGGGTGGGTGTATGGTAGAGAGTTATACAGTAGAGGGTGTCCAGTATATGGCATACAGTACAGTATACAATGTAAGGTAGACAGTATACAGTATAGAGAAGAAACGAGAGGAAGCAAAAGAGAACACTTTGATATTTACATTTATAAGGAACGGACAGTCAATATTTTTACAAATTCACGAGCTGCTAATTGGTGAAGATGGTGATGGAGAACTTACTTTTGTATGTGTTTGAAATTTCACATAATAAAGGATTTTTAAAACTTAAAGAAAAATATTTTTACAGATTGCGTTCATTTGCTGGTGGGAAAATTGTCAGTATTTATAGTGTATAAATAACTTGACATAAGCCATGTGAGAATACAAGAGAGAACAGGAGAGGAGAAAACAGTTCGGGAAAAGAAACCAAACTAGGGAAAGTAGGCTCGAAGCCAGACTAACGATAGAATGTTTAACTGGAAAGTAGGCTCCACGCCAGAGGAGTAACGATAGAATGTTTAACTGGACTTACTGTTTATCTTGGAGATTTTCCAGACTTTATCAGGAACAGTTTGTTTATGGATTTCAAATTTGAAAGGATCTGTATTTGGGTGGAGATCCTTATCTGATGCTCCCAAAATGACTACACTGAGGTTTTTGGCGTCATTACAGATTTCGGCTACTGTGGGGTAAATGACAGGCGCGTTGTCATTCACGTCTTCCAGGGTGATCAGCAAAGTTCCAGTCCCGGTGGCAGGTGGGTTGCCTACGGGAAAAAAAAGGATGGTTAGCACACAACTGGTATAACGCGAGAGGAATTTTCTGTAGGACTTTCCCTCGATACGCTGGACACCTTTATTGTTGGTAACAGGGTTCAAACAGGACTAACAGCAGTAACATACGAGGTCTGACAATTAAGTTCATGAACTTGTTGCAACGATGTTGCTCACCGTTTTTTGACACCAGGGGCATTATTCATTATGAATTTGTACCAATTGGGCAAATAGTTTACCAAGTTTGCTATTTGGAAGTGCTGAACAGGCTGCGTGAAAAAGTTAGATGACCTGAACTTTTCACCATCAATTCATGGTTCTCGCATCACAGCAATGCACCAGCTGCTCACACCGCACTGTCTGTGAGGGAGTTTTTAGCCAGTAAACAAATAACTGTATTGGAACACCCTTCCTACTCACCTGACCTGGCCTCCAATGACTTCTTTCTTTACCTGAAGATAAAGGAAATATTGAAAGGAAGACATTTTGATGACATTCAGGACATCAAGGGTAATACGATGACAGCTCTCACAGCCATTCCAAAAACAGAGTTCCAAAATTGATTTGAAAGGTGGACTAGGTGCTGGCGTCAGTGCATAGCTTCCCAAGGGGAGTACTTCGAAGGTGACTGTAGTGATATTCAGCAAAGAGGTATGTAGCACTTTTTCTAGCATGCGTTCACGAATGTAATTGTCAGACCTCGTATTTGTATAAAATTGAGTGGTTTCCAAAGCCTGTTATCATATATAAAACTTTTGATGTAAGCTCTTCAGCCTTCACTTTTAGAATGCTGAGCTTCTAACATATGCGTCAAACCAACACATTGAAAGTCACTTGAAGAGTAGAGAAAACGAGGGGGACTTTTCCTTGCTTACCAAATTCAACCTTTTATCTCAATATCCAAGTATTCCCGTATGTTGGTGCTACAGGGGAATGGAGACTCCAATGGAGAAGGCCATGTTGAATGTGGAATAGCTCTACACTGACTGGGTACTTGACTGAAGAGAGAAACAATTCTTCCAGGGTTTTCTTTTATGGGTGAAAAAGGGTCTGGCGTGGCTGATGGTGCCATTGGGGGCTGGCTTGGCCGGCCTGGCATCACAGGACAGATTGAGAAAGGTGGGTTAATTATGAGAAACAAAACCACTAGCCGGCTCCTGGGGCAGTGGAAGCAATCATACCCATCTTTGGGCCTTATGTTTAAAGCCGTGCCTTGTCAATATTTTAGCTACTTCCTGAAATATTGTTCATTTTAGGGAACATTGTTTTAAGAAGCCCTTATAATCACCTAAACAAAAATGTCTTTCGCTTAAAGAAAAGGGTGTTTAATCTTAGTAAGACTCAGCATGATTTCATTTACCTTTCTCTAAATTCATTTTTAATCATCTATGCATCAGAGGCTTGCTCTTGGGACAGACCATTCATTAATAGCTCCTAATTTTCTGTGAGGCAAATGAGAGCCAAATTTGCAGGCCACAAATAGTAAGTGCATGGATTTGCCTTATTCCAAAAGGATTTCATGCACTTCTAAAAGTATAGTACTCTAATTTGATGCTCTAGTACTGACCTCATGTCTGGCTCCACTGTATTTTTTCTGTCCTCATTTGTACTGAACCAGATTTACAAGCTTAATTTTATTGTGTCTCATACTATGTTTATTTTTTGAAATGCACATTAAGTTTCAAGTTAAGTTATGAATCACATGGGGGTAGAAGTGAATATTTGAGCTCAGAGTACAAGTGTCAAGTGCAAGGCCAGGCCAGGTCTGACAGATTCTGTTGGTCAAGGAACAACGAGTCCTTTTTAGCTGCCGGCCGTTCACTACGTCCCTGGAAGCCAAGGGACTAGTAGGCAAAGGTCACCCCAAAAGGGGCCATTTGACTGCATCACATATGCAGGGACATCCTGTTGCTGAGGAGTCAATTTCAAGCTGCTACTCAGCGGTTTCATTGTCTGCAGCTGCACCTGAAGAGGGGCGAGCAGGGAGCCTCAGCCCTCATCAGAACCCGGAAGATGATGAGAGACTGTCTTGTGACAGCCTCCCAGGGGCCATAGGGAGATGAGTGGGAAATGGATCGTAGCAGCTTCTCACAAGGCTGCCATGCCCACAGTTCTGAGAGGATCCTGAGATATTCTGCTAACATGCGAATTGGCTGTAGCTCTAGCCTTCACTCCGGGTCTATGTCGTTCCATGCAAAGTCATCCGACGCCATCATGGGGCTGTCCCCCCCACGGCAGGGTGGATGGAAGCACAGCAAGGGGATGAGGCTGGAGCTATCCAGCAGGGCATGGGGGCCTTGACTGTCACGACGAATTGCTTGTACTGATTCTGGGGGCTACACGAGGCCAATAGAGGTTTTTCAGAAAGTCAGTGGAACAATCTGATCTGACTTAGTTTTAGAAACACACAATGGAATTGACAGGAGATGTTGGACACCAGAGGCAGGGAGACCCATCATTGATTGAGCCGTGATGTAGGCAGTTTGAACAGGAAAGAAATGTCTCCTCTTGGTGATTAGGCACTCAGGTGAGGCTGTGGGAGAAGAGCAGAGGGGAGCAGGGAGTGGAAAGATGAGTTCAGCCTTGAGCATGCTAGGAGTCCCTACATGCAGTGCACACACGTAGAGGGGCACAGAGCTTAGGAGAAATGCCAGGGCTGAGTTAGGGAGGTGGGTGTTGTCAACACAGATGCTTTGAAACCTTTGTAGCAAATTAGGTCACCTGAGGTGAAAGTGCAGCATGACAGAGGGGTGGAGACCGAAACCCCAAAGTTTCAAGAGCAGATGATAGTTTGATGACATGAGGGAGATGCATTAGAAGAGGAGGCAATGATCAATAAATAGTTAAAAGTGTTATGATGCCCAGAAGGATAAAGAGCAAAGAGAAGCAATGGGATTTTGTAAGGAGAATGTTATTGGTGACTTTTTCACGGAGAGGTTTCCATTAGTTGAGAAGAAACCAACTTGATGGAGCTGAGCAGTGAGTCATGAAGCAGTGAGAACAGACTCTTTAGTGAGGCTGGTGAAACTTTAAATATATCAACATCCAAAGACAGTTCTAGAGTAAACATTCAAATAAATATCTGCTAAGATAGGAACACACATGTAATTAATCGTCAGAAGAATGGCTATTTCTAATGGTGGCATATCATCAACTTTTATTAGAGCAAGAACGCAAAGGAAATGCATAATTACTTTGAAGTTGGTTTTCCAGTGTCAGCTTTAGTCATTTGGTTAAATTTCTTTATTGAAAAATTATTTTTCTTTTTTTATTGAACTAATTGAATATCTCAGAGGAATCTATTTTATTTTTTTCACTCTGAATATATTATGAAGTCATTTGGTGGAATGGATGAGAAGGCATTATGAGTATCTGAAATATGGCTATAAGAATCGGCCTTTTGTGCACTTAATTATACTACTGTCTTCTATTCCCCATGTGTTATTCCCAGGCCAGCCTGGTGATGTCTTTTTCTGAACTCAAATAAAATGAGCTTGGTTTTTTTTTTTTTTTTTTTTTCATTGATAAGGTAAAGAGTGGATTCTCAAAATCCTCAGTGAAAGAGCCTCTCCTGGTTTATATGCACAGGGTAGGGAAAAATCACTATCAAAAATTCAAATATAATTCAAAATGTAATGATTCTTCACAAGCCCGTTTTGCTCCAATAGTGCCAGGGACCCTAGAAGCTCCTATTGGAGCTTCTAGGTAATTCCTCAGCACTCAGCAAAAATCACTCATCCCTTCTCTACCCCTTTCCATCAGCAAACCCCAGTTCCTGAGGGACTGCTCTACGTAACCATATAACAGAGCCAAAGCATGGCTGGGACTGTGCCCTCCATCATGAATTTTCTATTGCAATAGAAAAAAAAAAGCCTGAATTTGAGGAAATCTCCCAAGATATGGAGCTGGAACCATACTTCCTCTTCCTTTTAGCACCCTCAGAGGAAGCCCATGTGCCATGTTCTAGGGGTAGCCAATTTAAAGATCAGAGGAAGTCCAATCTCCGAACACGTGGAGGGCTGCTTGGTGTTTGCAGGGGCTTTTGTCTTTATAATGTTAGGAGATGACAGGGACCCTGAATGATGAACAGTATCTGTTAGTGGGTTTTAAATTGAGTGGGAGGTGCATTCCCTCTTGGAAATCTGATGATGAGGGTCCTGGCCCTACCCCGAGGGGAAGGCACCTCCATTCACACTGAGGGGTCAGCAGACACCGGAAGTGCAGCTGTGGGCTCGGTGCAAGTTTGGAGCAACTAAGCTGGGACACCATTTTTTTTTTTTTTTTTTTTTTTTTTGGGACACCATTTTTTAAGGTGTGGTGAGGCTGAGGCCCAAAGACAATTAGGTCGGGCTCAGTGTAACTAGGTGAATCTCAGGCTTTCTTCTCTAGAGCAAGGGTGAGCCTTTGCTTTCCATGTGAGAACTTTGACTAAGTAGCTAGTTTCTTACAAGCTCTTACTTCAACCATAAAAGCAAACTAAAATCCCTAAATCACGATTTGGGTTATTCTTATTCTTATTTTAATCTTCTTTCCTATGAGCTACTGTATATTATGGTAAAATATATATAACATCACATTTGCCGTGTTAATCATTTTTAAGTATATACAGTTTTGTGGCATTCCGTACATTTACATTTTTGTGCAACCGTCACCACCATCCATCTCAAGAACTTTTTCATCTTCCCCAACTGAAACTCTGTACCCACTCAACAACGCCCCCTCTCCCTCTCCGTCAAGCCGTCACATGTCGGTGGCTTATTCATTTTGCTTCTAGCTCTCACGCTACCAAACAATGGCAAGACATGGGGAAATACTTGGTCACCATTTTCTTTGCTATGGATCTGGATGGCGGAGTCTGTTCCATCTAGAGGACTGTGACTTCAAGACCACAGAGATGTTGTCACTGCATTAAGTTGGCGGCCTGCCACAGTCTTGCCAGCGCTGGCCACGTCTTGCTCCCATTTCTGGCTTTATCACGCCTACTCAGCACTGAGAGCTTATAATATCTCTAAGCATATTACAGGACCAAGACAGGACCAAATTGATCCCAACACTTGATTTTTGAAACCAGACAATTTAACTTGTATTTCTTTACTTTGAGTGGTGACAACTGTCCATCAGATGACTGAAGTGGCAGCCCGCGCTCGGCAGCGGGCCTGTTGCCAGCTGGGCTAACCCCTTGGTCTGGCGGGCTCAATATTTTACACTTGGACTTTAGCGCTCTAGGTTTAGTGGGGGCAGAGGTGCACATTTTCTAAGAAAAGCAGGATCATGTAACTAACAGAAGGTGAAGATTTATGTAGAGAAACTGAACACCTGCTGTTATTCAGAGTCGGAGAAGTCCAAGCAAAGCAGATGGGTTGCTGCTTTGAGGGTTTGGAGTCCAACTTTCTAGTTTTCCCTTATTTTCCAGAAGAGCAAACTGGGACTCAGATTAAGCAACTTGTCCAAAGGTGACCATGGGTGCATCACTTGTTTGATCGCTGTGGCCTGAAGACGTGGTATTGCCAGGCCACGTGCTCTCTGGGTGCTCCAGAAAGTGAATGGAAGAATGCTTGGAGCGTGTGATGGAACCTATCCTCTGAGCCAGACTACAGAGTGTACAATTTTAGTATTTTGGTGCTTGTGGTTGGCATCGAGCTATGGTAGAAAGGGTAAAGAAAAAAAAGAATCTTCCATGCTTTCTTTATTTACATGGCCAACACAATATTGCTTTTTGTGGGAGCCCTACAGAGCTGAAGCCAGTACCCAGAGAATGGGTTGCACATGGGTGCACGGTTTTGGTGCTGTGAGTGTGAACGTCATGAGAAACGGTAGATTTTTGTTTTTTGTGTATTTTTTTAAATCATAGGGATTTTATTTTCGTTAGAATCCTGACCAAACAGGACTTCCCCTTAGCTAAAAAACACTGAGATTTTTCTGATAGGTTCCATTATTCAGGAAAAAAAAAATCTTGTCAGTAAGAGACATAATGAAAAACAAAGTAGGACCCTAATTTAAAAAAATATGTACGATTAGCAAAAGATGAGAAAGAAATAGACCAAAACCTAGGTAGTGGTTATCTCTCCAGGTAGTTAACATTAAAATAATACTTTCATTTTTTGAAATTTTCTCCATAATAACCATGATTACTATAATAATCAGAAACAGAAGTGTAAACTCAAAACGCTCAACAGGGATTTAGAAATATTTTCCCAATTCCACTTTACTTTCTTGTCTCTCACTCTATCATTTGTTTTTACAATGCGTTGATATTTAGTAAATTTACAGAGTTTGTGCAACTACCACTACTACCTAATTTTAGAACATTTATATCACCCCAAAAAGAAATCATGGGCCTATTTGTACCAAATCTCCTTATCTGCTTCCAGCTTTAGGCAACCACTAATCTGCTTTCTTTCTCTAAAGATTTGTGTTGTCTTGAAATTACTGTAATTAGAATCATACAATATGTGGACTTTTGGGTCTGGATTTTTTACTTAGCATAACATTTCTGAGGTTCATCCATGCTGTGGCATGAATCTGCACTTCATTTCTTTTCATGATTAAATAATGTTCCATTCTATGGAGAGACCATGTTTTATTTATCCATTCACTAGCTGATGGACATTGGATGGTTTCTACTCTTTATCTGTTATGAATAATGCTGCTATAATCACCTACATACCAGGGACCAGAATTTCACAGGCCACAATGTCCCTTGACTAGTAAGACTCCAAACACATCTCCTCATGAGAGTCCCCTTAGAAGAATAGGGTCCTGGTCTTGCCACAGTTTCACGGGCCAGCTTCATACGCAGAGAATGTCAGGATCTTAATGAGAACTCTCAGAAGCTAGCTTGGAGAAGTACAGGAAAGTAGTCATTTTTTTCTAGCCACTGGTCCCAAATCTTCCCTGAGCCTAGAGGCATGCGTCATGAGTCCTACCTTAGGAATCATGAGTACAAGTGGTTTTATATGGGGATAGTGTGTGAAGTGAGGTTGACTATGTGAAGAATAAAATGCAGGAAGGTAGAGGAGGGAGGAGGAAAAACAGGAAGCACGTTTCTGAGCTCCATGGGCTCTGAGCACCAGGCCTGTTCTCCGTGCTGGTGTGGAAGAGTAAATTTTTAAATTAATTTAGGTTGATTTGAAAAAGCTAATGATATATTGCGCTTTCCAAACATTTAACCATATACTCATATGTTTACATACCTATAGATTTCTATCTCTATCTCGCTTACATCCTGACAGTAGTGACTGCGTCTATATTCCAGTCCTCCCTTATCTCACCTAGGGGAGAAACAATCCTGTTTGTGTGCAGTGGAGTCTACGGAACTGGGGCTCAGATCGGGGAGTCAACACCAGCACAAGGAGAGAGACCTCAGCTGGTGTCTCAAGAAAGATTGAGGCCCAGATTCTGGGGGAAAATCAGAAGATGGGTCAATCTATAGGAGCCAAAGTTCAGAGGCAGGCCCCTGAGAAAAGGCTGGGCAGCCCAGCTAGTTTCTGAGGCTTGTTTGTAGGGTCAAGATGCATGAGTGGGGCAATCTACTCCCCATCGAGTTCCCTCTGTGTTTCTGTGCTTCTGTTGAAACCTCACCAAACAGCTGTATGCAAATAAATGCCAGATCTTTTCCTTCGTATGAACAGGGCTCTAAGCTTATCTTCACCTTTGCTGGAAAGTAAGAGTGGACCAGGGTTCTTCTCTATATGGTCACCCTTTGTATTGTTTCGTTCATCCCTATGTTTTATTTACTACGGCTTTTTAGTAACAGTATTTTGCAAAACATTTTGGCATGTGCCCCATAAGTCAAAAAATCTCACTGCTCTTATTATTTTTTTTTGGCTTAAATTTATTTATTTATGTTTTTCATATTTATGTGGTTAGACTGGCTTTCCTTTATTTAGTATTTGCATGGTGTGTACTTTTCAATCCTGTAACTTTCAGTATTTCTACAAGTGTGGAGTAGTTTCTATAAGTTATAAGAAATAACTTTTAGTTATTTTTTAACAGCATATAATTGGTTTTTTGTTATCCATTTGCCAAATTTTATCTTTAAGACATTTGGTGTACGTATGTACATTGAATGTAACTATTGATATAATTTAATTGATTTTTACCATTGTATGTTCTACTTTTTATTTGTCTTGTTTTTTAAAAATATTTATTTTTTTCCCCAGTTTATTGGGGTGACAATGGTTAGTAAAATTACATAGGTTTCAAGTGAACAATTCTGTAATACATCATCTACATATCACAGTGTGTGTTCACCACTCAGAGTCAATTCTCCTTTTTAATTCACAAGCATTTTAAAAATTGTTTTGTTAATAAAGATACTGCCAATTCCATTTTATGCATTGAAAAATTTTAATAGCAAACCAACAAAAAGCCTGGTAGAAAACAGATTTGCAAACGTAATGCCAGGTTTCTGTGTGTAATACTTGATGTAGAACGGAGACCATTATTCACATAATCGGACTCAAAAATTGTTTTAGAAGAGAAAATACTCTGAAGCACTGAACTGTTTTTAAAAAGCCAAACTTTGGGCTTCTTTGTTTCCATTTGCAGACTTTTGAGGGAAAGAAAAAAATAGGGGAAGAGTTGATTTGGACGTCGTATTTAAACATGACAGTTCCATTTTATTTATTCTGTCAATAATCATTTATTGGGACTCGGCCCTGTGCCTGGTTGGGTGTGCACAAAAATCAATAGTACAGGGTGCCTGTTCTTGAAACCCTAATGGTGTGGCAGGAACAGATACGTAAACAGATGCAGAATAGCATTGAAAGTGCAGGAAGAGACATGAAGTAAAAAACATCATGGGAGCTTGTAGCATGCAGTAATTAACCACCTGGGGACTGATCGGAAGGCTTCATGAAGAGATGGCATTTGAGTGTGCTGGAAATGAGAAGGCTTTGTGGAGAGAGAGAAGGCTGTTCTAGGAGGAGGAACTAGTTTGTGGGAAGAAATGTGAGGACTTTTAAGCAGGAGAATGGCTTTGATAAAAGCAGAGGACGCTGGAGGCATGGAAAGGAATGGACTTGAGTGAGGAGAGAGGACATAGGAAGACCAGCTGGGATGCCAGCGCAGTAATGCAGATCAACATCGAGGGCTGAGATGAGGGCAGCTGGAATGCACAGGCAGAGACTGGATTCAGGAGGCTGAACAGACAGTGAGAATTGGAGTGGGAGTGGTGAGGTAGGTAGGGAAAGGGGTTATAGCTTGGGGACTGTGCAGTCGCTCACGCTATTAGCTGAACGAGGGAATGGAGAACACAGAGGAAAACCAGCTAAGAGACACTGTGGCAGGAGGAATTGAGCTGGCATAGATGGGCGTTGCAGGTAGTATTTTAATGTTCAAATCAATTTCTTTTCCCCATGAATATCTGAAAACATTCTGTTCAAGATGGTTGATTTGGCTGGTCAGTGGGAAATGTTTTGCTATCAGGTAGATGAATGTTGGCTTAACCCCCCCTCCAGTCAGATAGGCAACCTCCTTGAATTGATGCTGGTGTCCAAGGTAGCATTTTCTGGCTCATTTTCAGATTCAGAGCCCTACTCTGAGTGGAGGCCTCTGCAGCTCACTCCTGCCCTAGAAAAGTGCTCAGACGACCAGCCGGGTGGTCATCAGAGGGCATGTCACAGTTTGCCTCAGATGCTCACGATTTGGTAATGTTCAATTTAGAAAGTCAGTCTGTAACCTTAGTTCCAGTCAGTTGACTTAACTATTTATTAGGTGTTTACTAGACACCAGGAATTTTGTATTCATGATTTCCAGTCCTTATAACAACTCAGCAGGGCAGGTGGCATTGTTCTCACTCTGCAGATGGGGAAGCCGAGGCTGAGCGAGCATAAGCCACACACCTAGGGTGGTACAGCTGAGTTGGGGAGGGGGCTCATTTTGAGGTACAGCAGAGCACCAGGCCCCCACTCTGCCTAGGGATTGCATATGCTGTCTTCAAATGGCTTTCATCACAGCCTGGCTATCACCAGATCTCAAGAGTTCTTTTATTGGGCCATTTTGTCAGTGACAAAGTTGAAGCTAGTATTTTCAACATGATTGATATTTTACGGGTACTTGAAATAACAAGGAATGATGGCTGGGTCTTCGAATTGATTTTTCTTCCTTAATTACTATAACAGCTAAGATAAGGGGTGTTAAACTGGCTTAATTGGGTTGCCATCATAACTAATGGCTTGGTTTTATCCAAACTAGCATCTTTTAAGTAGAATTAATCTAAATAATCTTACTATATCCTCCACGCAGTCTCAAGCTTGGTTGATCTACAACAAGAGAAAGACCACACATTGTGGCATTGTTTTGAAGTTCACATTCTCTGGTATGCCCAGTTTGGGGGCCATTGTTATTTACCGTGTTTCCCTGAAAATAAGACCTAACCGGAAAATAAGCCCTAGAGTGATTTTTCAGGATGACATCTCCTGAACATAAGCCCTAATACATCTTTTGGAGTGAAAATTAATATAAGACCCAATCTTATTTTCGGGGAAACACGGGAGTAGTTCAGCAGTCATTTCACATGGGGCTGAATAACATTTTTGTCTTTTAATCAATCTAAATGTACTTTGCACAATATTTCACTTTTGAATCAGCTGGCATCATCAGAGCATCTATCACATAGGGGCCGAGGGAAAAGACAGGTTGAGACATGATAGATCTTAGCCTATGAAAAATCATTATCTTCGCCTATTACACTTGAGTTTTACAGTTGTTATGCTTGGTTCTATATCTGTGCCTTCTCAGTAACCCACATCACATTTTTCACTGACAGACTCAAACATACTTTATACAAGTTGCTAAGTCATGAAAACATGCTGCTGAATTTAGTGATAATTGGGCTTGTTCTGATGCTATCATTCCCTTATTCTTTCAAATGAAAATAGAACGCAACACTTGTGATAATCATATGAAGACTTAATATGGACTTAATATCTCTTAATAGAGATAGTATGGGCTTCCTGGTTCAAACTATCTCATATGCACTGAGCCTTAGGAAGAACTAAAAGGCATATTTCCCCCTGGCCCCTGTTTCTTTAAACTCTCTGCACAGCGTGGGTGCTGAGAGCAAGGGCATTTGGATTTAACTGAAGCCAAATATGTGTCTTTGGCCTCTGGAGCCACAATTTCAGACCTTCCCTGAGGGCATGAGAGCCATTCAATACTACCGTGTTTCCCCGAAAGTAAGACCGGGCCTTATATTAATTTTTGCTCCAAAAGACACATTAGGGCTTATGTGCAGGGGATGTCATCCTGAAGA
Source organism: Rhinolophus sinicus (assembly GCF_036562045.2). Classification (NCBI taxonomy): domain Eukaryota; kingdom Metazoa; phylum Chordata; class Mammalia; order Chiroptera; family Rhinolophidae; genus Rhinolophus; species Rhinolophus sinicus. The sequence goes on from NC_133760.1 coordinate 21,098,212, forward strand.
ATCATGCTAGGGCTTATTTTCCGGTGAGGTCTTCTTTTCGGGGGAAACACGGTAATGATGGAATGCTGAATCCTATACAACTTCAGAACAGGAGGAGTGAAAGATGAGATTATAGGTGAGAAGGGCCAGGAAGACTAGCCCAACAGAATCCTGAGCGAAAGGCGGTAAACCAGGAAGCAGCGGCCAGCTCTGCGTTTCCTGCCTGCGACCGTCCCAGTGGGATTCCAGAACGCCTAGGAGAAATTGCTTATGACTGTTTTCAGCCTACATAAGGCAGTGAGACTAACATTTGACCTTTCTGGTGGTTACCTGGGCAGGTGTGATAAGCACACCGGGATTTACCCTGTGCTAATTGCTTCTGCTTTGTCCATTGTCAGCACAGTCCCAAAGGAATTCCATTTTAGTGCATTCCCGAATGTTCTCTCTGCATCTCGGTACTTTCCTTAACAGTTATTTCCCTCCCTGTCTAAAGATAGGCCAGCAATTCTGTGTTCATTGAAATCTTTAATAAAAGAGTTCCTGTACTCGGAAGGCACTATGTTAACCTTTTCAGAAAATCTGGACCACATAAGGTAAATGATGATCTTCTTCTCTAAAGATAAAATGCTTGCCAACAGTAAAGGTCATACCTTATTAATCTATAGGATTAAAGGCTTTACTCTTCCAATCATTTAACTATAGCCAGTCCTGCTTTATTGAAACCAAAGTATTTCAGTTATAACGAAACAATGTTAGGTAATTTGTAGCTCATTAAAATTGTTATCTTTTTAGGAAAAATGCCCTATACATCCTTCAATACTCTGTGAGTTACAATTTAGCCTCTATCCACAGGGAGGTGCTAAAGTGTCTTTTCCGCTCCAATCATCTAGAACCTGGGCATTATTAATATTATCATGAAGCATGGTCTAGAGTCTATCTAGGCTAGCTTTGGGGACCCAACGTCCAAAGGGCTTTTTATTTCTTTTAACCTCAAAACAGGTTTCCAGCCATGCTCCCAACTGTCTTTTTACAGTCACCATTCTGAACTCACAGTTTCTAGTCTCTAAGAGGTACCTAAAAGAAAATTCTCTTTTGGAGCTGCCACTATCGTTGTTCTGAACTGAATAAATAGAGCTGTGTGTAGCAAGTGAGGATGGCAACACTTCTGCCTTTTGCAAAGTATTATAGACACTGCAGAGTGCACGCTTTACTTTGTTATCTCTGCAGACACCCTATCACTCACCTTTCCCTGGCCCATCAGCAGCTGAGGATTGTCCTTCTTTCGAATGATAAGATGCTGTGAGTCTATCTCTAGGGTAAACAGGTGCTTAGGGAATACATGAATGGTTACGGCCCTCCGGGGAAGGCACAGTGGGCCAGGTACTTGCTCTCTGCTTTCGTTTTTATTGAAATATAGAAATGTTCATGTTTTCATAAATCCACAACTTGAAGAATCTGAACACAACCCTGCAGTCCAATATTATAACATCAGGAAACCCATCCATGAGGTAATCCAGCAGCAATGATGAGTTTCACGTATGTTGGAGCTTTGTATAAATGGAACCATTCAGTATGTGAGCTTCAGTTTCAGCTCCCACCCCTGTTTTTGCTCCATATTATATTTGTGAGATTCATTCATATTGTTTTAAATAGTTGCAGAACATTCATTCTCAGCATTGCATAGGCTCAATTGTGTGAATGTACCACCATTTCTTAAATTCTACCTTTGCTGGGCATTTAGATAGCTCCCAGTTTTGGGCTATCATGAATAGTGCTGTTATTAGCATTCTGTCACAGGCATGGTGGTGAGCACAGAGTCACATTTTTGTTGGATATATAGCTAGGCATGTAATTCCTGGATAACACGGTATATTCAGCCTTAGTTAGTACTTTCAGTTTCCAAAGTGGTTGTACCAGTTTATACTTCTACCAGTTGGATATGAGAGTTCCAGTTATTTCACATCCTTGCCAACACTTGGCATTTTCCTTCTTTTCAGCTGTGTTATCATCAGGGACTGCATATGTGTGGATCTGTTTCTGAACTCTCTATTCTATTGTACTGGTTGGTTTTTTTTTCTATCTTTGTGCAAATACCACAGAGTTTTAATTACTACAGTTTTCTAATAGGTCTGACTAAATGGTAGCGTAAGTCCTCCAACTCATTCTGCAATACGTTGCCTTGGCTATTTTTAGCCCTTTGTATTTCCACATGAATTTTACAATCAGTTTCTTCCTCTTCTCCTCAAAACAAAAACCTGGGATTCTGTTTCGTATTACATTGAATCCTTCAGGTCAATTTGAAGAGAACTGACATTTCAATAGCATTGAGTCTTCCAATCCATGAACATGGTATATCTCTGTATTTAGATATGATTTTTCTTTTTTTAAAATTCTCTTAGTAGTGATTTGTAGTTTTCAATATACAGTCTTTTCTCTGTGTCCTCATATGGCAGGAGGGGCAAAGGAGCTCTCTTGGGTCTCTTTTATAAAGGCATTAGTCCCATTCATGAAGGTTTTCATCCTCATGACCTAAGGATCTTCCATAGGCCCTACCTCCAAATAGCATCACATTGGGGATCAGGTTTCAACATATGAATTTTTTTGGGGGACAAACATCCCATCTACAGCACCACCCATCCCATCCTCTAACCCCTTGGAGGACGGTATGGCTGGGGTTATATATGCCTTAAAGAGAAAATGTCTTAAAGACATTATATATAATGTCTTAAAAAAAAGAACAGTTGCGTGTTTAAGGTGAATTTGCTTCCTTTGTTAGGTTTTTGTTTCCCCTGAGTCCCCAAAAGATTTCACTCTGTCCTTTAAAAGGCATTTATTTGTCCATGGGGGAAAGGCAACCATGTGTTTAAGACTCCTCAAGTTTTCACTTGGTCACAGCAGCTCCACATGACTATTACAAGTGTTTCTGATTTATTTTCCTTCATTCTCGGCTCTTTGCTTGGGTCAAGTCTGACCTTTACCAAGAATCAGAAAAATCCCCAGAGAGAAAAAAAATAACTGATTCTTCCCTCTTTGTTATTTTACTTGATCTAGGTTTCACCACTTCTGCAGCTCTCAGATGGTTTCACAATTAAGATCTTTGTAATCTATCTAGATTTTTCTAGTTTTTGCAGTGGGGACATTGGTTTACTACATCCTAGCTCGAAGTTTCTACAACTGTATATTTTATTGACATGTTTTGGTATAAATTCCTGAGTGATTCCTTGTTTGGAGAAAAGCAATTTATTTTGCTGTAGCTTTCGTAGTGCTAGATGATAAAAAAAAAAAAGCTTATTCTTTCATTCCATCAAAAATAAAAAATCCACTGAATTTCTATAAAATTAATAAAATTAAATGCTTTCATTAGATAAAGTTGAGATATCAGTTAGTAATACCAACTTTGATTTAATAGGTAAGTGCTGTGTTTTTTTTTTTTTTTTTTTTTTTTTCTGGTTAAACATAATACCTAGAGATAAATTCTTAGGAAGTGACTAAAAGGAGGCTTAGAAAAAAGTTATCAGATTTATAGGGTCTTTTAAGGTTTATGCTCTTTTTGCTCTATGTCCTTTGGGCCTTCAAGATTATCATCTCTAATGATGGTTCTGTATATTAATGCCAACTTGTTTTCTATTTACCATTACATCTTCTGGGACATTACCATCCTTTTGGAAACATTTGTGACATTAGATTTTGAATTTCTTTGCCTGATATTAATATTAACTGAGTTAGACAAGAAGCAGATTTCCAGCCGTATTTTTGTTGAGGATCATTCTTGCTTCCATTCTTTCCTTTCTATAACCCCCATTGGGATGGGATTAACATTTATTGAACATTTAATATGGCTTCGGATGGGGAGCCTAGAGGGCACAGCTCTTCAGTTTCTCATTTCTCATGACAACCTTATAAGTAGGAATTATCTTCCTCATTTTATAGAAGTAGAAATTGAGCCTCAGGGTCTAGAAGCAGCTTGCTCAGTTATACCTTGAGAGAAGGCTCTCATTTCTGGCAAAATTAAAGTACTTAATTTCTAAGGTATTTTTTTTTATGATTAATTGCATAAAACATATCATAAGGCAATGACGACTGTACTACTTGCTTATTTTCAACCTTCCTTGATGGTATTCTTAGCTGAGACTTTTCTCTACAAGTACAGATACTCTTATGTAGTGCAGAACTCTGCAATCATTACTTTAGCTGATCCATAATTGATGCTTTTCTTTTGAATAGCATTTTAAACATTCTTGGCTTATTGTCATCCACTGTGCCCCTAGAACTCCTGTCTAGACATATTCTTTCTACAAAACTTATCTGTTCTGATGGCTCCCATCTCTTTTCATGGGTGACTTCCTAAGAAACATCTCATCTCTATTTCAGTCCCATGTCGCCAGTGTCCTCATGGGACATCATCTCAACATCCACCCCATAAAGACAACATGGGAACAATCCTTTGAAACCAGTCCCATTTCTGTCAACAGAATAAACATTCCTGGTTTCTGAACTAGAAATCTTAATATCACCTTTCACTATTTCACGTTGAGTATGTGGTTTTTTTTCTTTTTTCTTTTCTTCAAAGCCTTGTTTCTTCCATCCAAATGTTTTCTAGATTCATCTTTTCTGGTCCATTTCTATTGCCACCAGGCATACCCTGACCCTTTCAACTGAGATACCTGCTATGGCTTTCAACTTACTTCCTAACTAGATTCATTCCACCCAAAATAACTTCACTGGTTTCGTTTTGGCTTATACTTCTCTTAGCTTGATTTCTGCCACAGCTTTCTAATGCCTCCCTGCCTTATGTCTTGTCATCAGCTGGTCCATTTTTTCACACAGCCATAGGAGTTTGCCTTTCTAAAGCGCAAAGTTTATTCTGGAGGCAAGTAAGCAAAATAATCAAGTCTAATTCCTTGGCATAGCGTAGAAAGCATTTTATGATCTGTTTCATGATCTATTCCACAGATATGTGAGCACCTGTTCTAAATCAGGCATTGAACAGATGGGTGCCTGCCTGCTTCTACTCCCTTATCTTCGCACACAGGGAGCCTACCATGCTAGTTCCAGGAACGCTGACCAACGTTTCAATGTTCTATATACCATATTCTTTCAGGCTTCCATTAGAGCGACTTACCTTCTTCTCAACTTATCCTTCGTCACTCATTGAAGCTCCCTGTGACCACCCCTGAGGGGTAACCGGGGGCTCCTCTGGGCTTAGTTTCATCAGAACAGTCATGACATCCTATGGCAATCTTCTGTTTACTAGCCCAACTCCCCAAATAACTCATGAGCTCATTGAGCACAACGATCTTGTATCATTCATCTTTGAGTCTCCAGGACCAAGCACACTATCCAGGTCTCTGTTGATGAATGTTTACATGCTACTTCGTCACGTCAATTTACTTCTCAAGAATTCTGGGATCTTTTGGTTGCCTGTTCCCATCATTCAGACAATGACTTGTCCGAATTTTGAGATGCTTTGAAGCTATGACATCTTCATATACATCCAAATAGATTTCTCCATTTTCACTCACAGTGAACACAACTCTTCCCTTTCCTTTTCTTATCTCCCAGGCCGCGTTCCCTTCTAGTTTTGATTCCCCTGCTCTAGGCTCTCAGGCGTCTCTACTTCCTGACCCTGCTCTTATCCAAACCCTATCTGTCTTTCAAGGCCACACTCAAAGGTTGACTTTATTTCGAAGCCCTCTCTGCCTGCTGCATGTCACATTGATGGCTCACTTCTTAGAGACTTGGCTCCAACTTGGTTTGTGTAGTAGAGAGGGGCGCTGAGAATTCTTAGTTCACCCATTATTGAGTATAATGAAGGGTATATACAAAGAGCCCTGAAGTATTCATTGTGATACATAGGACTCAAAACTGAATCTTCAGCTTTGAATACCTGGCTTTTAAGAATAATAGGGAGAGCAAAACTTCTTATGTGATTGACACAGTAGACATGTCAGCTTAACATACCCCCAAAACCAACTCTGATCCCCTCATCTCCGCCAATGGCAAATCCTTTGTGTCTGAAATAAACAGAATGTCCCCAGAATAGGATCCCTTTTCATCCCCTCCCTTATTATTGGTCCAAGATACCATCTTGCCTAGATTATCATCAGTCTCTTAAGAGGTCTCCCTATTCTGCCCTTGTCCCCTGTCTGATTAGCAGCGTGATGGTGGCACTTTGAACTCTCCTCGGAACTCAGCAGCGGCATCCCATTTCACACAAAGTAAAAGCCAAGGCTAGTATGGGGGCCCCCACGACTCTACATGACTTGCCTCCCCGTTCCCTTCATGTACCACCTACTCTCTCTGTTCTAGTTTTTATTTCCTTCATGTTTTCACTCAAGTGTCACTTATTCAGTGAGGATCTCCAGGGCCACTTAGCTAACATTGTAACTCCCTGGCATCTCCTACCTGTTTGCTGTTCCCCCATTTCATACGCAAATAGTAGGCTTTCATTATTTTCCCTGTAACAGTGTATCATGTATTTTAATTTTCTTCCTGTCTTCACAATTATGTTAGCTGCAAGAGGACAGTCATTTTTCTTTGCTCACTGTTCTATCCCCAGTATCTAGAATGGAGTCCAGTACATGGATGTTGCATCATTAGCTTCTGAATGAACAGCAATTGCTTTGTGATTATGAAGCGACTGAGTGCACCGGCCGTCTTTCCATGGTAGCATATCATAATAGGATAAAAGCTGTGGGAACAATTCAATCATCGGCATCCATGACATCATCTGGGACCTTCTTTCAATTTGCATTAAGAAAAAAAACCCTCTCTCCAGATAAGAGTGTGACACCACCATGAAAGACACCAACATGGCTTCCTAACCTCAGTGCCTGCCTGAGATGGAGCACACTGAGCTCACTGCCCTGACCTGGAACTGGACAAAGACTTGAGAGCCAGGACTTGGGGATGGTACCGACTCACTATGTATTTGAACATTTACTTTCCCTGCCCTCCACATGCTAATATTCATTCCAAAAACACCTCTCCGCATATTAGAAGCAACATAAAAATATATTTCTAGTTGAAAATATACTTGATGGCATTAAACATGTTACTCACCACTGTCGATTGCCAGGAAGAGGGCAGTGTACACGCTGTTGTGGACAAATGGGGACTCACGGTCCAGCACAGCCATTGTGTCAACAGTCCCATTGATGGGGTTAATATTCAGCCAGCCTGCTGGATCCTTGTAAACAGAATACCTGAAAAAAAATCCCCAAACAATGTCAGATTATATTTGAAATAGATTCAAGAAATTTTCACTGGGTGCTGGGCACAAACTCCCACACTAGGTGCCAGATAATTCTTAACATAAATCCAAAAACATCATTATAGTTACAGTTGTTTATTCAGAAAGCAACGCTGTCCATCAACTTTGGGCCTGCTCTGTGCTAAGTGTTTTGCCTCCTTTATTCCCGATGACAAGCCTGTGAGGCGGGAACCCTTTATCTGCCCGTCTCTCATGCAGGCAGAATCCGCAGCCCGTCTCCAGAGTCCGAGTCCAGTTTTGTTGCTTTTACACCTTGAATGTATCTCCTATGAAGACCAGGTAGGAGAAGCTGTCATGAAGATACAGGTAGGGCACATGGACATGTGGAGGAAGAAGAAGTCATTACCTCCAATGGAGGGTAGCCCTGGGGATGCGGCATCTAAACTAAGACAGGAGAAGTTGGTGGGATGTTGTCAGAGATGAGAGGACAGACAATTGGGAAGAGAGAACAATACACACTTGACACATGCAACAGAGATATTCACTAGAATGTAAGTTCCATGAGAGCAGGGATATCTGTTCACGATTATGACCCCAGCTCCTAAAACATTGCTTAGCACATATACCACACTCTCTAGACAGTTGCTGAATGAATGAATATTTAGGGATCAGAAGGTAGATGGCTGTGGTTGGAACATAGCTTCTCTAGGGGAAACTGAAAGGAGATGAGTTTGGAGAGACTGATTATTAAGAATCTGAACCACTGTTGTGAGGGGTTTGGATTCTGGATAATGGGAAACCATCCAAGATTTTAAAATGTTATTATTATTTTTTGAGGTGGTTGTAAAAGTCACACCTGCCCATTGTAGGAAATTCTAATAATATCAAAGGGCATAACGTAAGAAATGAAAGTCTTATCTATCAGGGAGACTCACTGAACAGGACTCAGATTTCTTTGAACTGGGTGGCTTGGGTAATGTGGGGACTGTCTCAGCGACTCATTGCTGGAGCTCCAGCCCCGTTAGTACTTAAGCCAGAAAGATGCTTGTCAGTCGTCCACTGTCACTTCACCACCAGTCTTTGAAATAGATACCCTTGAAGAGACAGGAGAACTGCTAGCTCATCAGTCTGGCAAAGATACCTGAATTTCATCATCTCTGCCTCATACTGCCAGTTTTGGTTGAAGACCTGATTTAACCAACAAGATTGCAAGTCTCCAAATGAAGAGTTGGAATTTCCATCTTAGTCCTCAGAGCGGAAAAGACTCCACGTCCTAGTTCTTGGAACCTGTGAATGCTACCTTATATGGCAAAAGCTTTGCAGGTCTAATCAAGTTCAGGATCTTGGGATGGGGAGATTATTTTGGATTATTGGGAGGAGAGGGAGCTCAATGCAATCACTAGTGTCCTTATAACAGGGAAGAAGAGAGAGATTTGAGACACACAGAAGACAAGGCCATGGGACCACGGAGCAGAGATTGGAGTGATGTAGCCACTGGAAGCTGCAAGAGAAAAGAAAGGATTCTCATCTAGGGCCTTCAAAGAGAGTGTCACCCTACTGACACCTTGATTTTGGCCCAGTGTGACTGATTTTGGATTTCTGGCTTCCAGCGCTGGGGAAGAATACATTTCTAGGCTCCAAGTTTGTAGTAATTTGTTACAGTGGCAATAGGCAATTAATGCAGTAGGTATAATATCCTCACTTACAGATAAGGAACCTGAGACAGAAACCACACAGTTACTAAAGTGGTAGAGTCAGGATTTGGGCCCAGGCAGTATGACCCCAGAGCCCTGGTTCTGAACCCCCCTACTAAGCTGCTGCCCAGATAACTTATTGGTGGGTGGTTAGAAGATATTTCCCAAATTTTGAGAAAGAGTTACCTCTGAGGATAGAATTAGGATGAATCTAGAATGGGTTGGATTATTCACGCGCAGGGGAAACTGGGGGTGGTGGGGGGTGGGCTATTCACAATGTGTGGCCAGGTGAATGGGAGCCAGCCCGATTCCTCATCCATGACCTGGAGGTAATCTTCGGGGGTTGCAACATGGTTGGTACCTGAGGGAGGTTGTGGTCACTGAAAGGAGGGCTGGGCAGCCAGGGTCTGAGAAGGGGAGCTGGGGAGTAAGAAACTACCCACCATCAAAGGGAATGGGCATCTGAGCAGCTGCCATCAGCCTTTTGGGAGCAGCTCAGTGCTGCCCCCGGAAGGGCAGGCCTGCACTCAGCATCCCAGCTTGACCATCAGCTAGGGAGCTCCTCTGCCTGCTCCCAGGCTCTGCTGCAGCCTCAGCACCAACCCCGGATGTCTATGGGCTTCCACCAGGCACGGACGGTCCCTATGACACAACAGTCTCATTTTAATTCATAGAGAAGCAGTCTGGTTTCCTATCAATCCCTTGAGAATTTAGGTGCAGTGAACGGACACAAGCACCTCTGTGTGCATGAATCAAATTCAGTGTTTTTCCTGCGAAGTAGAAGAGTCAGACCATGGACTGCAGAATGACACCAGGGACCGGGGACAGGCCTCTGCTAATGCTTCCCAGAAGGCATCGGGTCTGGTCTTTCCTGTAACAGCCTCCGGGGGGAAGCACCCATTAATAATAATAGCATCAACAGCAGCCAGACTTAAATGGAGTGTTTGCTGTGGGCCAGGGACTGTTCTAAGAGCTTCCTGGATCTATGTTTTCAGCCTCCACATCAACCCTGTGAGGCCGCTAATACTGTCATTCCCATTTTACAGATGAGGAAACTGAGAGGATGCTGGACGTTACAGATCTTTTAATTGTTTTAATTTTGTTTCTGTTATGAAACCACAGGCTATAGATTTCTTAGAGCTCACAGAACTTCTATCATTTTAAACCTACTTGTACGAGTATATTTTTAAAAAAGACTTTAAGTAGGATTTTAATTTTGTTTGAAAATGTAGCATTTGACTTTCTGCCAAGGAAAACATAAATAGCATTCCTGTGCAAAAATAAACAAAACAAAACCACAAAACCAAAACAACCCCCAAAACCTCTTCCAAAACACAAAACAAAACTAGGAAGACATCTTTTACCGAGGTCAAGGGCTAATGCATGGCGACGTTAGGATTTGAACCCTGGCCGTCTAGTGCCAGGGCCCTGCTCTTAAACTGTACACGCTGGCTCTGCCCAACCACACATGTTGTCAGCACCACCTGGAGTGACGAGCACAGAATCTGGGGTGTCAAAGACGTGGGTTCTCACTGTGTGACCTTGGACGCGCGACTCCTCAGTGTTTCTGTTTCCCACCCCGGGAGGTGGGACAAACCTAGTGACCTCATGGGGGAGCCGTGAGGGCCAAATGAGCCCGACACAAAGTGTGTGAGGCACCGTGCAGAGCATGGCGAGGGCATGCTGTCATCAGTGCGTCAGGGGCCCACCAGGGCCCGTCCCAGTGTGCGCTCTCTTTATGGGGCCTGCACCATCCCTCTGAATGTTTTGGATTCCCACTCCACGGAGCCCTGGGAAAACAATATTGTGAAGCTAAAGCAGTTGACGGAGAACAGATGGAGAAAATGAATGCAGTTCATTTTCCCACATTCCCTTGCTGCCTCAATGATCATTTCCATATTCTTAAAAACAGAAGAAATGTAGCAGTCCTGAGAATGAACTTCTTTAAAAACACCCGTCTTTCATTCTGATCGCAACCTATGCATCCACCCGCCGACTCCTACTGTCTTTTAAGACCTGGCTGAAATGCCGCCTCTTGGTCACCCTGTAGGAGTTGCCCAGTTAGAATTACTCACTTCCTCCTCTAGGTCCTGGCTGGGCGCGTGCATAGATTACAATGCCTGTTGGAGCATAAGATGGGCCCTTGTAGGTCTGCTGCCTTCCCCAAACTCTAAGCTCCTTAATGTCAGGAAGAGGGGTAAGCTGGGTAAGCTCCTCGGTGCATATTGTGCCTGGCTCTGTGCTAAACACTTCAGCAGCACATGGATGTTTGTGGTTCACACCAACCAGATGAAGTTGGGGTCATCCCTGCTTTAAAGATGTGATAATAACCAAGATTCAGAGAAGGGTAGCAACTTGCCCAAAGCAGCACAGATAAGAAGTGGTAGAGCTGGGACTCAGAACAGGTATGCCAGCTTTCAGGCATGTGTGGAACGCCAATCACGATACAGTCTGTTCCTTATGCACAAGTCCAGGGGCCACTGTTGGCCATTCTGCATTCCTGGGGCCAAGTCGAATGCCTGGCACACAGTGGCTGCCCAGGATATGTTATAGCATCCTTTCTCTTTCAGTTGCCACAATCACGGAAACAGAAAATGCGAGGAAAGGGAACATTTGTTTCCCATCTTATCGGGGAACAAGTTCACTCTTGATTGAGGAGTGATTTGTGGCAATTTAACATATTGGAAATAATGAAAAATTTAAATGGATCGTATTTTATTCTCTGATTACTCAACGCAGAGTCCTAGAATATAAATATAAAACTGAATTAAATAATCCAGGCTTTCAAGTTGGCAAAGAAACAATGCTCTTTGTTTCTCCCTCTGTCATGTTTTTGGTCTCACATTGCTCCAGTTTTGCAGTACAATGAATGCGTTTGGTTCTTTTCTTACAAAAGGAGTCGTTATGTGCATTAAAAAGCTCACAGGCATTACCTCAGAAGCTGTCCCCTAACAACGCATTGCATGCCCGGGAAAGCCAGGGCTTCAGGGTTTTTACAGCATAGCTCTCACTGTTTTCTTTCTTAAAGAATAATCAAGTATCCATTGTTGTGCTAGTTAATTGTGTCTTCACAGGGCCCTTTAATTTTGCTTCCCTCTGTTAGTTTGTTTTATTTGGGGCCTCTTCCCATCAGAGACCTTGGGGAGGCATGCTGGTGTCCTAGATTTCCTTGATGGCAGCTTGCTACTTCTACTCAGAATCGCAGCCACAGACTGAGCAGGACACGGGACAGTCCATTTACTGAGCACTCCCAAGTGTCCAGGCGCTGGGTGACACTGTGCTCATGCAATCCAAACTAAGAGCTGGGCGGGAGACCTGGGCTGTAGGTATTATCCTCCCCAGCCTCGGAGCTTTCTACCCTAGCAGGGAGAACATCTCAAGACCACCACCAACCAGCCTGTTCTTCCTCCACTTCCTGGCTGATGGGCCCTTTTGTCAGATCAGCCCTTTTGACCAACTGGCTTGGCACTCTATGTAAATTTCTGACATTTTCAGGGCTGTCTTTTTAATACACCGTTCGGTGTAAAAATATCAGCGTGCAGGATGTTTTCTGTGCTTCTAGGCCTGAAAAATGCATATGCCTTATTAAATTGGAATTTCCAGGCAATTTATCTATAATGTGAACTTTGCTTGTTACAGGGGAAGAAAAACCAAATTAAAAACAGGACTCATTTCGGTTTGTAATGTAGCTTCACAGGAGCTGCTTGAGAGCTTGCCAGAGCTTTGGCTGCCTTGGAAATCAGTGCCTGAAGAAGCAGGGCAGGCTGATTAGCAGAATCAGGCAGTGTGGGGTGGGGGGCACATAATCAGGCTGGGGCCCTGCACCCCTCCTGGAAGCGGGCTGACTGTCAGCGGGGACCCAGCGGAGCGGGCGGGAAACTGCCAGGAGAGAGGCCAGGGCTATGTGTTGACTGGGGAGAACTTCCAGGGCCAGAGTCTGCTGGGCTCCACCTTCACCGGGCCCTGGTAGTGGAGAGGAGCAGGAGGAGGCGGAAAGGTTTGACGCGTCCCTTCTGCACGCTTCTTAGGTTCACTTTCTGTGATGTGGGGGACCCATGTTTGTTCAACACAGATACTCAAACCACATGGGCTAGCATAGCCTTATTTTAGATTTCAAATATTACAAAGTAATACAGTGCTATTAGAGCAGGAATAGCCAAGCGGATCAAGGCCGTATAATAGAGCACTAGAAACCAGCAAGTTATAGGTAGACAGAGATATCTAATATTACATATCAAACATATACAACATACAATATATAATATATATGAACATACACATATATTAGCTAGACATCCTTCGATCTATTTATCTACCCAGATAGAGTTTTAGATATAATTAGAAATATGTATATCCACATATGTTTGAAAATTTACTATTTGATATAGAGGGCATGTTGGAGTGTTTGAGAAAGCTAGACCTTTCAGTAAATTGTGTTGACTCATTATCCATTTGGAAAATAATAAGTTGGGTGTCTTTCTGATGTCTTCTGATCCCTGGGCATGTTAGAATATACGTAAATGCACAAGGAGAGGTCTGGGTGTCTATTCACTAGCTGGTAGCATGGACTACCTTGGGGAGTAGATTTGGGTTGGGGTTGGTTCAAGAGCCCTAGACTTCATAGATATACTACTGTAAGGGAAGATCTGGGGCTAGAAAAACTGTCAACAAAACAAAGAGGCAACCAACTGAATGGGAGAAGATATTTGCAAACAACACCTCTGATAAGGGGCTAATATCCAAAATAGGTAAAGAACTCATATAACTAAAGAACAAAAAAACAAACAATCCAATTAAAAAATGGGCAGAGGACCTGAACAGATACTTCTCCCAAGAAGACATACAAACAGCTGACAGATATATGAAAAAATACTCAGCTTCACTAGGTATTAGGGAAATGCGAATCAAAACCACAATGAGATACCACCTCACACTTGTTCGAATGGCTATTATCAACAAGACAAGAAATAACAAGTGTTGGAGAGGTTATGGAGAAAAAGGAACCCTCATACACTGCTGGTGGGAATGTAAACTGGTACAGCCACTATGGAAAACAGTATGGAGGTTCCTCAAAAGTTAAGAATAAAATTACCATATGACCCAGTAATCCTTCTTGTTTGTATCTATCCAAAAAATCTGAAAACATTTATCACTAAAGATATATGTACCCCTATGTTCATTACAGTGTTATTTACAGTGGCCGAGACATGGAAACAAGCAAAGAGTCCCTGGATAGATGACTGGATAAAGAAAATGTGGTACATATATACAATGAAATACTACTCAGCTGTAAGAAAAGATGACATAGTATCATTTGCGACAACATGGATGGATCTTGAGATTATAATGCTACGCGAAATAAGTCAGACAGAAAAAGTTGAGAACCATATGATTTCACGCATATGTGGGATATAAAACTGAAAGCAACAAATGAACAAGACGAACAAATAAGCAAAAACTCGTAGCTACAGACAACAGTTTGGTGGTTACCAGAGGGAAAGGGGGAGGGGGAAGTAGAGGTGGGTAAAGGGGATCAAATATATGGTGATGGAAGGAGATTTGACTTTGGATGGTGAACACATAACATATAGATGATATATAATAAGAATAAAATTACCGTATGACCCAGTAATCCCTCTTTTTTGTATCTATCCAAAAAAATCTGCAAACATTTATCAGTAAAGATATATGTACCCCTATGTTCATTACAGTGCTACACTTTAAACCTATATAATTGTACACTTTAAACCTATATAATTTTATTAACTAATGTCATCCCAATAAATTTAATAAAAAATAAAATAAAACTGAAAGCAAAAAAACACACAAAACACAAAAAACAAAAAACGGAAAAAATAGAGCATATGCCAATCGGGGAACCATTAGAAATATCCTGGCTGATGTCCGTATTGTAGGAAGGGTTGGTTTCTTTGGACCAATGCATGAGCCTAACTGCAGCTCATTTTCAAAGAGGAGTCAGTAAAGATGGGAAAGACTATGAGAGGCTAGAAAATGAAAACGAAGAAAAGAGAAATGCAGAGTGACTTTATATTCCCACTGAAGGAATATTGCCACAGAAGGAAGCAAACAACCCTGTAAAACGATAGGAAAGAAAGGAAACAGCAAGCGTACACTCAGCTCTCCACTTCAGTCCAGCCCAAAAGGCCCCCTGTGTTAGATGAAATACCTGCATGGGTAATTAAAAACCATCACTTTATTTAAAAACAGAATTAGAAAGTTATAGAATTCCCCGCGGAAGGAAACAAACTGTTTTAAAACAGTGTGTGTAGCTATGGCTCTGAGTAGAAAAGAAAGGATGCATTCCAAATCTTCTGACAAAACTACAGAAGAGATTGAAGGACCAGTACATTCCAGAATCCTAGTTCAGTTAGACAGCCACAGCCCACCACAGGGCTTATGGAGAGACCAGAGGCTATATCCTCTTCTCCCAGGGAAACAAAGCGAAAAAAGTCATCTCAGTAATATGAAGGACTTCCCAGAGACGGGAAGATGCCACAACCAGCAGACATGGATGAGGAGAGGTGCCCAGTGAGTGGCCTCGGCAGGACCTCTTAGGTCGGGGAGATTGGGACAGAGCTGGCCTAGCCTAGTGTGGGGCTATGGGCTTCCGTGGCTCACTAACAGCTGGGGACAGGGGAGGAGCTCTTGCCACCTCTGGAGCCTTCCTTGGACACCACCCCCACCCTTGGCATCCCAGAGTCCCTGGTGATCCTCTTGCATGGGGCCCTACCAGATTACAATTCTGACCCTCACTCTCTCATGGCAGCTGCCTTCTTCTGATGGCACATGGACCGAGGCTGGTTTGGTTCCCTCCAGACATTCTGACTCCTACTAAGAAAATAAGCAATGCACAGCCATATCTAAGGAGGTCACCTCCACCCCTGCAGGGGACCAAGATAGGTTTGGTGTGAGTCCATTATCTCTGGCCTGTTGTAGGAAGTAGGAGGTGAGATCACCAGGGATCGTTGTTTTGCTTGGACCTGACTGTGCTTCTGTTCTGCTAGCTACACTCCATTCTGCGAAGAGCATCCACGGCGATTGTTCTCAATTTTACACGCTGTGTGAGTCCCTGCTTAGACTCCTCCAATGACTTCTCTTTGGGCATAAAATAAAATCTAAGCTTCGGATCATGGTCTCCAAGGCCCTGTCTAACTCTCCACCCTTATTTCCTGCCTCTTCCCTCACCCTCCCTAAGCTGTAGACACAGGGGCCTTCCTTTTGTTCCTGGAAAATAACCAGATTCATTCCAGTCCCAAGACTTCCCCATTTGCCTCACAGAGTGTAGTCTCCTTAGATTTCCTCATGTGTGTCTTATCATGGAGATCTCAGCCCAAACACTGGGGGCTCTATGTTTCCTATAGAGACCAGTGCCCAACGCCCCATCTGAAGTCAGCCTCCAACCTCAGCCAGCTTCCCAACTTAGAACGTGAGCTCCTTGGGACAGTGACCTCATCTGTCTTATTCACCCCCTCCTCCCCATCCCCAGTGCCTAGAAGAGTGTCTGGCACACTGAGCAGGTACTCAGTTGTTGGATGAATGAGTGAGTGAGTGAGTGAGTGAGTGAGAGAAAGCACAAGCCTTCTTCAACATGCTTTGACTGACCCATATCCTGGGTGAACCCAGAATTCTACAGAATTTTGTCCTGAGGTGCCATCCATCCCTTCCCCATGGGTAGCTCTGTCTCTCAAAGGTCTACTAGATCACCTCTCTCTCTCTCTCTCTCTCTCTCTCTCTCTCTCTCTCTCTCTCGTTACAGCCAGACTCCCACCTAAATCCTACTCCAGACATCTCTTCAGTGGTCTCAGACCTCATACACGCTGCCAACGAGGGGCTTATTTAGATGAATCTGTGTGTCAGGGGTCCCGAAGACCACCCCCAGGTTCAGTGACTTGCTAGGAGGACCTACAAGGACTCAGCATGGAGTTGTACTCACGGCTAAGATTTATTACAGGGAGAGGATGCAGAGCAAGACCAGAGCAGGGAACAGCGTGAGGTAAAGTCCAGGGGACAAGGCACCAGCTTCCAGGCTCCTCTCCTGGAGGAGTCACACAGGATGGACGTAATTCCCCAGGAATGAGTTGTGATGACACTGTCTACGAGGGAAACTCCTTAGGGACTCAGGGCCCAGGTTTTTAGTGAGGATTGGTTGCATAGGCATCTTCCATGTGGCATGCAGCAAAATTCCTGACTTCCAGAAGGAAAGCACGTATTCAGCATAAGCCATATTTGTTTGTACAAACGCTTTAGGCACAGTGAGCCACTCTTATCAGTTAGGGTGGTGGGAACCCTCCAGAAATCCAGACATCAGCCAAGGGCCAACCTTGCAAGCAAGGCCTTTCCAGGGACAGCAGTCTCAGGCCTGCTATGTTAACTCTTTTCTGCCTGGTCTGTGATCAGAGCAAGGAAGCCAGTGGATCAAATGAAATTCTACTTATTTTTAGAAATCATTCCATTCCTGTTTCTCCTAAAACCTTTCTAACTCTAGAGACCACATGTTAAAACCCTTGAGGAAGCTGGAAATCATAAAAGGACAAGGTGGCAGCTGGTTTCTACCCCTGTCACGCTTACCTAAGGACACGACTTGGTTAGGCCTTTTGTGCTTATTGCAGAAAATTCACGCAATATAGATAAGCATGCAAAAGAAAATTAAAATCACCCTCATCTACCTCCAGAGATAAGTACTATTAAAGTTTTAATCTAGAGGCTTCTAGCCTATGTACAGATGCAGAGGGTGCCAAAAACACGTATACACATTTTAAGAAAGGAAAAAAGCTATTAAAATTACACTGATAGTAACCACTTCTTGTAATTGCAGAAGTCAAACGTGACTCGTATTCGTCTTTTCGTTATCGGTGTATATCGAGTATGACAATTTTAATACAGTTTTTTTCCTTTCCTAAAATGTGTATACATTTTTTGGCACTCCCTGTCTATATGTGCACACGTCTAAGTGTTTGGTGTGGCCATAGTGCCCACTCACTCATTTTGTATAAATGTTTACTGAGGGTCTCATGTGCCAGGCACGGAGAGCTGTGTTGAGTGGATTCATGCAGCACTGGATTCCCTGCTTTGTTGGAACCTATGCTCTCGCAGGGGGAGAGAATACCAATCAGTAGCTGCACAAATGGTTATTTAATTACACTTGTGATGAGGACTGTGAAGGCAGTTTCCCTCATGTAACACACCGTGTGCAGGGAAAGCTTTTCTGTTTTCAGTACTTACTTTCTGCTGTTGTATCTAGAGCTGGAAGCACACGTTCATTGATCACTGAGGAGGTGCCACGTGAGGTATGTACATTATTGTGTGTCATCGCCCCGCCAACCTGGGCGGTAGATCT
Organism: Rhinolophus sinicus; assembly: GCF_036562045.2. Lineage (NCBI taxonomy): Eukaryota > Metazoa > Chordata > Mammalia > Chiroptera > Rhinolophidae > Rhinolophus > Rhinolophus sinicus. Next base: position 21,116,456 of record NC_133760.1, read on the forward strand.
TATCACCCCCATTTTACAGATGAGGAAACAGAGGCTCAGAGTGGGCCAGTAGCTGGCCCAAGTCATACGGCTTTTCAGCAGCAGACTTGTGGTTTCGATGCAGATCTCTTTGTCTCCTAAACATAGTCTCTATTTTTTATTTGCCTTGAAGTAGCCCATGGAGGTTGGTAATTTTCCTGTGCTATCGGTTCTCCCATTTTGGTGTTTTATCAGAGTTACCCAGCTTGTTGAGTATGAGATTTTCATTTTTACCAAGTCCTCCAGGTGGTCTGGTGCACCAAAGCTTGAGATCCTCCATTCTACCCATAATGATTAAACTTGGACCTGAAACCATGGGGCTATGTCCTCTGTGGCTGGGTTTACAGATAACTCAGGAATACAGGATTAGAACCGACAGACTGGTAACAGTTTCTAAAAAAACCCCAGACTATTAAATTGCTGTAACACTTCCTTAAAAATCACATGTCTGTTAATAAAAAATCATACACATTTGAGAAAGGTTTAACATCAGATAGCTCATGTGTATGAATTTAATATCTTCCTCATTAGAAATTCTCAGAAAATATCGATGTAAGCTGTTCTTTTATTGGAAGGCTCATATCAACAACTTCTAAGTCAAACTTAGAGACGTAGCACTGGGACAAATTACTCCATCGTGATGGAGATGGCAGTAATACCTGAGGTCTGAGAATCATTTACGCTAAAAAACAGTCACCCTTAGTCACATGCTGTTTTTGCTAGTGGAAGAGAAAGAGGTGGAGCTCGGGGACCCTATCCTGCTGCTGACTGCACGTGAGTAGCATGAATCAGGGGTGCGCCTGCACAAAAAAACCCCGTCCTGCCAACCCTAGACCTGTTCTTCAGTTGTGTGAGCCCTGTGTGCACCAAGCCCTCCCTGGGAAACAGAGGAGACCTGACATTTCCCAGGCACTGGCTACTTGCTAGTGATCTTAACATCATCTCTAAACATCCTCCCGTCACCTGTTCCCAGCCAGGCAAGTCGGCTCCTGGCTTCTCCCAGCAAAGGTCACGCCTGCCGTCTTGTTTGAGACCATTAATCCTTTGTTGTCATTTACCGCAGGTCTCCTTACAATGACTGCAATAGGACCTGTTTGCGCATGCGACAGGACTTGGCTGTGAGCAGGCTCTTTCTAGTTTGGGTTTCATCCCCCTTTGGCAAACTCATTTCCAAAGGTGATTTACAAAGTCTCCCATCCTGCCTTTGAAATCCACACAAGTGGGCAGTTAGTAAGAAGAGGAGGTAAAGTCCTCACATCGTTGCTTACAGTTGTCTTTATAGGTTCTCTCTTGATTGCCTTTGGCCAAATGGATCGCAAAGAAATACAGGGAAATGTAGAAAAACAGATTCAACATGTAAAGCCACGAATTTAACAGTATCAGGAAAGTCGGGAAACCGGGACCCCAATAAAGTAACCAAATATGTGGCTCTTTTCAGTAACAGGCTGGGACTTCAAAAACTCTCAGGTTTGTGAAATCCAGGCGTGCACTTGTCAACTCTACATGAGAACATGAGTTGATACCTGCAGTGTTGGTGAAAGCATTAAACAGATGCTTTAAAAATGCAACCACAAATGCACTCAGAAAGGATCGGGATGACCTGGAATTTGGTACAAGCTGGTAGATGTCAGCTTTCCTTGGTGTGACACTGTTCGTCCATTGGTTCACTTATTGGCTCATTCCATAAAGATTCACCTTGCTTTTCACTGTTCCTGGGTCCAAGAATGTAAATACGAATAAGACCTGCAAGGACTGCCCCTCATCTGAATATTCCACTGGCGACATTGTGTCTATAATTGTTTCTAACATCCCACACTCTGCTTAACCCTGGTCGGCACACTTAGGTGAGGCAGCCTCTCAGTGACTAGAACCATCCAAATACAGCGTGAATGCCGCCCAGAGTACAACTGTCAACCTTCTAAAATATACGAAGTGCCAGGAGGAGGTGGCTCAAAGTGACGATGAAACAGTGCAGGGACCTAAGTGAAGTAGGACGCGTGAGGATGCAGCAGAGAGAAGCTAGTCAATGGCGGAAGAAAAGAGAGGATGGTGAGTTTACAGAGGCCTCAAAAAAACCTTTACTTGAGGAGCAAAGGACTAGGAGAGGCCCTTTGGAAGACAGACAAGGCCCTGGGATGGCTTGGAAGGACGCCGCTTTGTAAATGTGCCGCCCAAGTTCAGTGTGAAGTGTGGTGAGTACGGCCACCAGGTGTTGTTGGGAAGTTACGTCAAAAGTAAAACAATCCCTGTTCATCCACGCTCACTCTGAGATGAGCTTATGGTTGTGGTTCTAACAAACTTATAAACAAACTTATTTCCATCACTTATTCTTTCCAAAATAAGATCTCAATCAAATTTGTTTGTTTTGAGTCAGATTTTGGTCCCCACTTTAAATTGACTCATTGTCAAGTGGCCCTTTTCTGCTCCCTGTGTTCTCTAGGTAAGGGTTTTGGTGGTCCCGGTTCTTGAAGGATTTATGACTTGGAGAACATGAACTGGACAAAAGGAGGGGGAAAAGACTTTGGGGGTTCTGAGCCCCCAAGCTGAGAGGTGCCCTGGGAAATTATTCCAGGTCCACACGCCTCCACCTAAGGATGCTGGACACCTTGACTCATCACCGGCCAAAAAACATTCCCAGGAGAAAAAAGATACCTGCTCAATCCAACTCTAGAGAATCTGGAAAATCTCAACAGGTTTGAAAATAGTTAAAACTAAATGTATGGTCCCCAGTGCCAGCCTCCCCTCGGCTCTCGAACAAACCTCTTCTGTTTTGGGGCATTGGCAATATTCTACTGTCTTATCAGTCTTATCTAAGGAGATTCTCACTTTACTATTCCAGCAGGTGACATTTAGGCCATGTGATGGGGAGAGTTTTCAGTGGCTGCTCATGGACCTGTCCTTAACATTCCTAGGGCCCAGGCAGGGGCAGATATGGAAAACCCACATCCCATGGATCTAATTAGTTAAGAGTTTCAGTTAAGCCTTGCCCAGCCCCATGTCACCCAGGGGCCTGCAGCCTGCTCCCCAGGGATCACACTCATGTCCCCACGGAGGCTGATGGGGCCCTGCTGCCCTTGGGCCACCTTTTGTCAGCTCAAGGTGGAAGCTGGACCTGGGCCCAGGATCCCTGGCTGGTGAGTGTGGAAGCAGGATTTCCAGGGTATAAGGGTCTCCTTTAATGCCATCACATAAGCAAGGAGCGGGACAGGGTACAGTATCGAGGGGCCTGGGCTCTCTAGTCCCCCACTTTGGGAGACTTGGGGTGACCAACTTTCAACCAAAGCCTCTCTTTCTCTGGTTTCCAGGACAGAGGCTGGGTACCGTCCTTGCTCTGCATGCACTTGCTTTTAGCCAAGGTCCTCTGGCTTGTGAGGTCATCATTTGCCTGCCCATTATTCCCGTTTGGTCAGTCGATTCCCAAACTGTAATAACACTTTATTACAGACAAGGCTGAGAAGCAAAATAAAATAGTCTTGGTGTTTCAGAGCTTGGGATGGACTAGGCCCTCTCCACCCAGGTCTCAGGACAGTACGGCTTGTGGGTCAAGTTCAGCTTTTGTCCACTCAAGCCAGTGGCGTGGTGGTGTCTAGGCCAGGGGCTCAGTTTTCCAGGGTGGGTTGTCTCGAAGAAACATGCTCTTTGGGAGAGCAAACTGGAGTGTCAGAAGACCGGTGTGAGAGTTAATCAACCCCTCTGCATTTGTTCTTGGAGTTTATTTTTATTGGGTGATTAATTGACATGCCATGGCCTTTGCTCCAGCACCTGGGTCTTTGAGCCCAGCTTAGACCAGGCTGGGCAGAGGTATCGGCGCTTTCGAGAAGTCGATAAATGAGGCCAGCTGCCACAGGGACCACAGTGAGATAGATGGCTAAGCCTTACATGACGCCTTGAAGGTCAGTGAACACGACCTGGCAAGCTGCCATGGAAGAGGTTCTTCCAGGCAGCTGTGCTTGGCTTAGGTGATGGACGGGCCTTCTTCCTCCGCTGGGGTCCGAGCAGCAAGCAATCTGCAAACACTGTTCTTTACAGAGGCGGAGCTATGGGGAATGCTACAGGGTTCTTGGGAGCTGAGCGAGTCTGGGCTTCACAGGGAGAGACCTCACTCGGCAGCACATTTCCCATGTCCTTGCTGTGACTCACAAGTTACAGGAGCCACCCCCCAGACACGTGATTCTGCTGGCTACACGGTGGGAGCGAGTTGGCAGGTTATTCCTGAGTGCTCTGGGAGACAGGGCACTCAGAGGCACACAGGCGCAGCTCTGGGTGTTGACGTTATACATTCCCTTGATATATAGTTTTTGAACCCCTGCTATGTGCCCAGTGCTCTGCCAGGGTCCGGGAAGATCGCAGTGAACAAGGCAGAAAGCTCCCTCCTGACACTTCCCTTCACCAAGGGCATTTAGTAGCTGATCTTGTACTTTGTATACGAGGCGGGCAATGCCCAGGGGAGGGACTGTCTTCCTCTCTCCTTCTATGCAGTGAGACTAGTCACAAGTCTGCCCTGTCATAGGCCTTAGATAAGGGTGGGCGAACAGAACAGATAGGTGAGGAAACGAGCAAATGTATATATAATGTGTGTGTATGGTGCATGGTATAAATACCAGATATATGGTGGGTATGTGGGTGTATACCGAAACGTATTTGTATAATATGATATATAACATTGTCTGTGGTATATATACACATATACAACATAGTCATTACATACTTATCATGGATTGAATGTTTGTTACCCCCTGCTCCCAATTCATACGGTGAAGCCCTAGCCTCCAGTGTGGCTGTATTGGGAGATGAGTCTTCTAAGGAAGTAATAAAAGTTAAATGAGTTTACAAGGGTGGAGTACTGTTCTGATAGAATTAGTGTTTTTATAAGAAGAGACATCAGAGAGCTCTCTCTCTCTCTCTCTCTCTCTCTCTCTCTGTCTCTGTCTCTGTCTCTGTCTCTCTTCCTCTGCATTCATGCACTGAGGATGGAAAGGCTCTGTGAGGACACAGGGAGAAGGTGGCCATCTGCAAGCCAGGAAACGTGCTCTCACCAGAAGCTGAATTGGCCAGAACCTCAATCATGGACTTTCAGTTTCTAGAACTGTGAGAAATACATTTCTCACAGTTTAAGCCTCCCGTCTTTGGAATTTTGTTCTGGCAGCCCTAGCAAACTGATACAATACAATACTATAGAACAATTAGGCTGGATCATGAAGTTGCCATTTTACTGGTCAAAACCCGTCAAATGTAAGCCATTTCATATGACCTAATCTAATACATACATGTCTATAGAATACAAGTGACATGTCATAATTGTGTGTTTTCCTCCTCCTGGACAGAGATCTTTGAGGGTCAGGAAACACACCTTATTTATCTTTGCTTTCTCTTCTCCCCAGGCATCCACTGGCATTTGGTAAACATTGGTGGCTGAGGAGAAAATCACTAAGATGAGCTTTTTGAATTCCCACTGCAATGGAAGCCTTAATATAGCTTATATCAAGGCTAGTTCACTCATTAAAAATAATTACCTGGCACACATTGACAGGAGCTATTGAACTGTTCACGAAGACCTTTTTACTTCATAGGAACTCAAATTAAACGTATCTTCACAACACACACTCACACCACTCACAGCCCAGTGACATCCAACCTTCTCGAGTCACACACGCAGGCTTGCAGGGCTAGTGGGGGAGAATAGGCACCTTCTCCCCAAGCTCCTGCGAGTGTACCAATGCCTTAAACCCCGAAGTCAAGGATGGGCTCCTTGCAGACAGTGAATGGGGTGCGGTTCCAACACCGGTCCAGTATCCGGATCCCCTTTTCATGGACCACGCCTGCCTCCCACCGCCCATGGCGTCTGAGCACGTGATGGAGCACACAGGGCTCCTATTCCTGGGAGCAGCTGTGCTCCGGAGACAGTCACCTTTCTAAGACGCTTTTGATGCACAAGACAAAAAGAAAAACCCTTCCTTCAGGCACTTTCCAATTCTTCCCTCTAAATGCATGAGGCAAAAAATAATTAAACCCTTGAACCAACTTCCCCCACCCTCAAAGTAGGCAAATTAGCAGATAGTAGGAAAAGGCTGCTGTCTCCCGAAGACATTTAGGTCACTCCCTGGCTCTCCCTGCATCAATTGTCGAGCCAGGTTGCCAATTTGTCCCTTAAAGAGATTTGTCATATCTTGAACACATGCTTTCTTGAATAAGCGATTCTAAGCCTTCTTTGTCCTTTGAACATAATTTTGTCTTTCAAAGCCTCTAAGGTCAATTTATTAACACGTTTGGCTTTTTAGATTGCCTGTAGTGACATTGCATTTTGCGAAACTGAATCTGTTTTCTTCTCAACATGGGGAGGTTGGAAGTTGCTCCCTTGAGAACCCATCGCAAGGTGGTGATCCCGGGATAGATGGGCAGGTTTGTGATAAAGCCAATAGAATAAATGGTAAAATCTAGGTGATGGTAAATGGGTGCTCGCTGTAGAATTCTTTCAACACTTCTGTTCGTTTGAAAATGCCATACAGTTGAGAAAAAAATGAATATGTCTTTTCTCCACACACTAAGCAGCTTCCGTTCCCACATTCATGTCTTTCTACTAAAGGACCAAGAACTGTTTAGAAGATCACATATTGTATGACTCTGTTGCTATGTAATATCCAGACTAGGAAAATCCATAGAGACAGAAAGTCTATTAGTAGATGCCTGTGGAAGGAGTGTGGGGAACGGAGGGGATGCCTAAGGGAACAGGGTTCCTTTTCAGGATGACGAAAATGTTCTAAAACTACTAGTGGTGATGCTTTCACAACTCTGTGAATATACTGAAAACCATTGCACTGTATGTTTTAAATGGGTGGATGGGAAGGCATGTTACATTATGTCTCAATAAAGCTGTTAGATATAAGAAAAATACCTTCAAGGAAGTGAGTTTGCCAAGATTTCCACGGTTATTAAAGCAAAACCAAATCAAACAAGTCAAAAGCCAAACACCCTTCCCAGGATGCTCTTCAGAATATTCTACTATTGAATTGCAGAGGGCCTAAAAATGACAGAGGTATTTTGATTTTCTTTCATTTTTGCCTGCTTGACATATAAGGTCAGACAATTAAGTTCGCAAACTCATCCTAGATAAAGTGCTACATACCTCATTGCTGAATATCACTACGGTCACCTTCGAAATACTCCCCTTGGGAAGCTATGTACCAATGCCAGTGCTTAGTCCACCCTTCGAAGCAATTTTGGAACTCTTTTTTTGGAATGGCCATCAGAGCTGTCGTCGTATTACCCTTGATGTCCTGAATGTCATCAAAATATCTTTCTTTCAATATTTCCTTTATTTTCAGGTAAAGAAAGAAGTCAGTGGGGGCCAGGTCAGGTGAGCAGGGAGCGTGTTCCAATACAGTTATTTGTTTACTGGCTAAAAACTCCCTCGCAGACAGTGCCGTGTGAGCTGGTGCATTGTCGTGAAGCAAGAGCCATGGATTTTTGGCGAAAAGTTCAGTTCATCTAAGTTTTCCACGCAGCCTTTCCAGCACTTCCAAATAGTAAACTTGGTTAACTGTTTGTCCAGTTGGTACAAATTCATAATGAATAATCCCTCTGATATCAAAAAAACGTGAGCAACATTGTTGTAACAAGTTCGCAAACTTAATTGTCTGAACGCGTATGCTGAACCAAACAAAGAACTCTCTGAGTCTCATCTACCAGATGTTTATTCATAGACGTAATGACTGCAGAAGAAGGGGCCAAGGTCTATACTCGCCTGGTCAATGATGAATGAATGAATAATGGATGAGCAAGCGAACAAACACCTTACTCTCTGCTTGGCCTTTCCTATCCACACACTCTGTTGTCTTTGGATGAATGTTTCCCTTCTTGTTCTCTGCTAAGGTTACAGCTATTTCTTCATGCTGTTGAGGGCCCTTATTTCTTCCAAACTGAAACAGAAGCCCTGGTCCTGTCACACGCCTGGCCCGTGACATTACTTTCACTCTTGGACTTGATTTCCCCATCGCTAAAACAAAGGACATGTGAAATGATTGCCTCTAGTTTCCTTCTGCATCTAGTAAATTATGACAGTCTTTACCAAAGTGATTGTTACTCATAGATGAGAACAAAGTTGTAAAATTATTCCTGGTGGGAAGATTCAAACCAAAGTTCTCGTGGTTTTCTTTCCACATGCCACGTAACATTTTACAATATAGTGTAAGTGCAGAAAGGGAAAAGACAGACGTTAAAGGTGAGAAAAATAAACAGCCGGAAAGAATGCCTATATAAATTACTCCCTCTAACCTCTGATGGATAATTTTTTTTTTAAAGCAAGATCATGAGAAATAGATTTATGTCCCCAGATCCAATGCAAATGCAGGATTTGTACAATAACCATTTATCAGCTCCCAAAGAACTGATTTATGGCCCAACCACCCTACTTTGTATTCTGACGGTCTCAGAAAGTTAACTGACAACACAGAGAGAAATATCCTCTGACTCATTGTGGATGATGGGTTATAAATGAGCACAACTTGATTTTCTGCTCTGGAAAATCAGTGTTTTGAAACTCATTAGAAATTAGTTGTTAAAGCTGTTCCCAGGCTTGACTGTTTGGCCCATCGCTTTGTTGCTGTTTTAGTCATTTAATTTCCTGACAGCGCCGGACAGGGGAAGTACTGCCTTTGCTTTTTTAGTACATTGGAGGTCGACTTCTTCGTCTGGATGTAACAGCAAATCACCAGCCAGACTGTGCCCAGCACACATGACAATGCTGTTCCCTGTAGAGATTTTGTACCAGGTATGAAAAGGTGGGTGATGCAGAACCAGTACCCAGCATGTGAGCCAATAGGGTGATGGGTTAGGAGACCAGGATCTTGGCTTAGAGTGGGGATAGATGGGTACAACTTGGTTCTTGATCCTATCAGCCTCCCAACTAGTGGAGACTCAATTAGTGTTGCCCAGACTGCGTGTGCCCCACAAAACCTGTCCCAAATTCATCTGTGGAGTCCAAAGACCTGCATCCCCAGGCCCTGACAAGGGAGTTCTTGAGTTGGTAGGTCCGAGGCCCGGGCTATGCCTCTGTGATTTTAACACTTCCTATGGGTTTTTTTGTTGCAGCTGATCCAGGGCAAGCATTTGGGTTTCTCTGGAGCCTGGGGCTCTGCCATTTCCTCCAAGCAGCTGTGAGATTGAGGCACTTGGGCAAAGGGTGGAATCCAGTATATTAGATCTAAGGGAGATCAGCAAGGTCAGAAACTCTCTCCCCAATGGGGAGATGGCCAAGAAGCTCCCTTTGCATCTAGTTAATCACCAAATCCTTTGGTTTCTCAGCTCTCTGCACGTCTTCGAATTCTCTTCGTTGCTGCTCTAGCCCAGACCTGCACCCTCTTTCACCTGGCCTCCCAGCCTCTGCTCTCTCCCCCTGAAGTCTGCCTTGTGTCAGAAGGAGCTCTTTCTAAAACTCAGGTCTGATCATAACTCCTGAGTTGAATCCTTCAGGGGCCCCCACTGCCTATCGATCAGGCTCGAAGTCCATCGCAGGCCACACGAGCCCCTCCACAGTCCTGCCCATTTGCTGAGGGAACAGATCTTGCCTCTGTGCCTTTGTCTATGCTGTTCCCTGGGCCTGAACTTCCTTTCCCTCATCTGCCTTCAAGTGTCATCTTGGCCACCTCTTCCTTCCTCGACTCTTACAGGCAGACACAGATGTGCCTCTCTCTGTCCTCGTCACACTGTCCAGCTTAACACATTGGATGTCACTCTCATCACAGCTTTTACACTGAAAGTGCTTCTTTACACAGCTACCTCTTTGGCTGTAGACTAGGTGAACCTGGACGACAGAGGTCCTACATGTCTTGACGACTGTACGTCTCCGGTATCTGTGAATTAGGGGCTAATTCACAATTGTTCAGCGAATGCAGGCACCCAGAAGGGAGTCCTGGGGTAGGATGATCCCGGAAATGCTAGGAAGTCTGGGAAGATACATATGGGTTCACCCAAAGGCCACTGCAAAGGAGCAGCTTCTAGCCAGGTCTCCTCTTGGAATTTCCCTGCTTGCAACATGGCCCTCGTGCAGTCAGCAGCCTGTGTCCCTGCTAATCTTTCTCCATCATTAATCTTCGGGAAGGCTGGCACTGCTCAGGTTGGTAGAGGCAGTAAGGAGAGGACACAGGTCCTTAGGAGAGCTTCCCAGGATGCCTTGAGGAGGACCGTAGGAGATGGGCTCCAACAGAGCAGACTTGAATATAGAAGCCTCCCATGGCCAATGTGAGCTTGTCCAGTGTCATCCATCCATGCATCTGCCATGTAGTCATCCATATATTTATCCTTCCTTCCTTCCTTCCTTCCTTCCTTCCTTCCTTCCTTCCTTCCTTCCTTCCTTCCTTCCTTCCTTCCTTCCTTCCTTCCTTCCTTCCACGTACCCATCCATCCACACTTTCAGTATTTATTGTATGGCTATTAGGTGCCAGGCACTTTCTGGTATACTGCATATGTGACAGAGCTTATACTCTAGAAAAGGGAACAAGATCATAAGGAAACAAGGTCACATGTAAACAGACAATATGGTAACTTCAGAGAGTGATACGTGCTCTGAAAACCATCCCTTTGGGCAACGGTACAGGAAGTGACAAGGGACAGGTGGGCAGAGTTGGGAAGGACCACTTTAGTGAGAAGAAGTGACCAAGGAAAGACTCAGAGGAGATGACAGATGAGACCTAAACGAAAAGGAGACAGTCAAGTGGAAATATGGTGGGAAGAACATTCCAGGTAGAGAAATCCATGTGAGCTGTTAAGTCAGGGAGGGTCCTCCAGCTGGGAAGTGTCTTGGGGATGGTGGGTAGGGCAGAAACCAGTCAGATGGACCTGAGTGCAAATCCTGGCTCAGCCATTTAAAATCTATGGGTCACTGGGAGATGTACTAACCTTTTCAAGCTTTTGCTTTCCTGTATGTACAATGAGACACTAAAACCTTACTCATAGGGTGAGTGTGAAGATTAAATCATATGAACAGCATGATCCTTGGCATGGGGTAGATTTTCAAGCCCAGTTATTTCAAAATCCTTTTGTCAAATGAAAGTTATCATGCTTTTCTCATCAGCATCAGAAGACAGGCGAAAAGATTGATCACCTCGGTTCTGGTAACCAGTTTCAGACTGACACCTTTATCTGATTTGGGTTTCATTTCATATTTTTAAAACGCTCTATGTACTCCCTTTATTATGCATGTCACCTGGCTCTAGTTCCTGTGAAACTAGAAGGTCACAGCGTGGCTCTGGGCTCAGAAATATGGCACCTGTCAGGTGCGTGATTTAGGAACCTGGCCTTCCTCAGTGGAGCACAGTGCCGTAACATCAAGCCAAAGATTCAATCCGTGGCCACTGAATAAAAGCTGGGAGAAATCTTAAGCTGCTACATTAATACTAAGCTTTTTATTAGTAAATGTTTTTAGTAAGAGGACATTGGACCCCTCACCCTCCACGTCCCTCCTCACCCAGTCTCCAGATAGCTCAGCATTGGAAGGAGGGGCCTGAGAATCTGAACAGGAAGTTATACTCTGCCAGACAAAAACCCCCCAAACAAGATACAAACAAAACACCTTACAAGGGTGTGGGACAATAGGATACAATGGACCCAAAACCTCTTAGGTTTGCAGTTTTAGGCTTCCCTCTTTTGATAAACATTCATTCCTGGCTCTTATTTTCCTTTTCTATTGCCGGAGGAGTACTGGGAAACATTCCACATCCGGTTTTTTGGAGGGGAAAAAACATAGCCCAGGTTCATAGCATTTGCCCATTTCCATGGTGTAAATACTTTTATTGTGGCTGATTTCAAGTGAGTCATGACGTCACTGAATGCAGAGTTGGGAAGCGAGGCTCACAGGTGGCTCTTGCCAGCTGGTATGAGCTGGCTCCAGGACACTGTCACCCTAAAAATAATAATGTCCACCCATTCTGGTTGGGCACGGTAGTAGGCACTGCATACATGGTATTTCATATAACCTTCACTGTCATGGTTGGAGGCAGGGATTATTATTGCCAGTTCACGGATGAGGGAAGTGAGCTCAGAGAGATGGTGCAGCCATCACAGGTTCACGTCACTAGAAAGTGGCAGATATGATCTGGGATTTGATGTGACATGCACGGCTCACGATGGCACACCCCTCGCCCCCATTCCAAGTTCTCCTCTTTCTTCCCTGGATGAGTACCTTGCTTCCTCACAGGCTCCAAGACTGCAGTGTCCCTGGGGTCTTCCTGCAATGCTCTTCCCTATGTACCTCCCAGGTCAGAACTAAGTCAAGTTCACTTAGCTTGGTTCTCGAGTGCAGCCTGTTCTCCCTCACACAATCCTCCTACTCTGGCAAAAGGGCTTCCCCACGGTCCCCAGATGTGCCGTAAATCATTGCCTTCCCTGTTCCATTTGCTTTTCCTTATCTCGCTTCTCCATAATGGTCCCACTCACATCCTGGCCCCTCTGACCACCCCTCCTGGACCACCTGAGTCTTGGATCTCTTCCTCTCTTGAGCTTCTACAGCGCGCTTGACTTTCAGTGCCAGGGGCTTTTATAAAAACTGTTGTTCATCGGGTTAGGTTTCTTACAGCTCCCAGGGCATCACAAGTAACTTAGGGATAGAGACAGTGTGGTATACATGATGACAGAGGAGCCACAAAGATTCATTTGTTCATGCAGGTATTCTATAACAGTGCCCAGAACAAAATGTACCTGATTTGCCCACGGTAGAAAACTTGCAAGGAAGGATGCTGCCATTTAGGGATCAGCCCCCCATAGCAGCCTTATGAGAACAAACTCAATCAATTTAAAAAATACATTAAAGCAGCGAATCTCATTCTCTCCCCCTCTAAACTATATTTAATTGCTAAAGAGCAAGAGAAGGCAACTTCCATATGGCTGGGTGTGTAAGAAAGGGGTTCTTCTGTGCTCTGGGTACAGGATACAAGATATAGCATAACTCGATTATTTAATCCATGGAGCCCTGGAGGCTAGAGGAGGCTGCCACTCCCAAATTAAGCCGGTCCGGATCGCCCCTGCTGTGACCTTTAGATGACTTGGAGCCTCAAAGGAGCATGTCACCCACTCCTAGCTGTGTTTGAGCATGCCCAGTGCGAGTCACTGAGCCTGTATTTCTGGCTGCATTTAACAACCACTTCAGCCACATGTGGAGTGCGGGATCCTGTTGATATGTAAACACAGTGCTTCCCGTGATATAGGTGCAAACGTGAAAACTCGCAGTGTCAGGAAGACCTGTGCCTGGGTGCTCATGCCTCCCACCCCCAGGACCACTCTGCTGGAGCCTGACCATCTCAGAGTTACGATCCACTCCATGGAGGCAAGTCAGGGAGAAAACTATGCAAGGACCTGGCTCGATAGAAGAGGCAGTAGCAAGGCTTTATGGGATTTACCTTCCAGAATGGACTGGTCTTGGGGGTGGGATTGCCTGGAGTCCATGTCTGGCTCATGTGAGCCAAATTCCCTTTTCTCTCAGGGTGTGAGAGCAAAGCTTGACAAATTCTGGAATCAAAATGTCACTGTCAAGTGCCTGCTCAGTGTGGAATGTCACGTGTTCATTTGCCTCTCACTATTATTTTGTCGTAAAAGGAGGCAGGGGCCAGAGGAGATGAACAAGTTAGTTTTAGGAGATGCTGACCATGCCCTGGCACCCTGACCCCTTCAGCGCATATCAGGCTAGTTCCACCTCTGGCACCTCCATTTCTGGGCCTGAGAACTTAACTCTGGCAGCCAGGGCGCTCTGTCCACCTGTGCAGGAAGCGGGATGTGCTGGGGAATCAGCCCCATTGAGGAACAACTTTCACCAGTGACTGATGGGAGGTGTGTACCAGTACCCCAGCTCCATTGCTCCTGGTGGAATAAGCACCCATGGGCTCTTGGGCTCCCCGCGGTGGGGCTGGGCTCCTTTGTCCGCAGTGGTGGCTGACTAGACCATGCAGAATGCATTGGCTGCATTCTCTTCCCTGTTCCACTTCCCACTCCCTTGCTGGTATTTTATGAAATCACCTTCCAAATAGACAAGTTTCACCCAAATCCTTGTCTCAGTGTTTGCTTCTGGGGCAACCAAAACTAAGACAGTTGTGTCAATAGAATTCCTGTCAGATCATGGTTAATCCTTCCAGAAGCCAATATCTGGACCAGCATGAAATGATTTCATCAAGTATAAGGGTGAGGTGGTCCTGACGGATTCCCCTGAGCGTGTCAACAAGGTGGAAGAGCATAGCAGGCAGAGAATCAGGTTTCTATGAATGAAACTCAGAGAAGGGTGTCTGGTGGACCTGCAGGCTAAGGTTTTAAAGAGTTACTTCAATGGGGTAACAGAGAGATGACAGGCTTTGCATACAGGGGAGCTAGTTAATTCATCTACCTTTCTCCAAACCAGTTCCCTCAACCTTCACCAAAACCCTGAAGGAAGGTATTTCACTACCACTTATAGATCAGGAAATACTGAGAGGTTAAAGGACTACACATTGTCCCCGGAAGAATTAAATGAGAAACTACATGCCAAGACCCAGCCTTTGGCTTATAGTAGTTGCTCATTTAACATTATTTCCTGTTTCTTCCTGATGTGCTGGGGCCGTCCTTCAGAACAACGGGCTGGCCCTTTTCTCAGGTGCTTTGAGACTATTTTGTGTGCTAGAAGAAAGAAAAGACTGGGATTCTCTTATCTGGTAATAGTCAAGTAGGCAATTCAGACCAATTCTCCCACTAAACATGATGTCAGAGAGAAAACGGGGAAGAAGCCATCACAGGTTAGCAAATGATAGGAAAGCAATCAGCACAAGTCTTTATTTTGGGTGTCCTAGAAAGTTTTGCAGGCAATTATGTCAATTTGAAAATTGAGCAATTTCCAAAGAGTTTTGATTTTGAAAAGACTGAGCAAGACTGGAAGATTGTACCCATCCAAGTAAAGAATCATTAAGAGAGGCCAACAGGGGCACCAAAGTGGAGATTAGTGTTGGCCAAGGGTTGAGGGCAGATGAGGGATGAGTAGGCAGAGCACAGAGGAGCATTAGGGAGTGACATTATTCTAGATGAGACAATAATGGTGGCTATCTGTCCTTACAGATTCGTCCAAACCCATAGAATGTACACTAAGAGTGAGCCCTGATGGAAACTATGGACTTTGGGTGATTATAATGTGTCAGTATTCGTTCATCAATGGCAACAAACGCACCACTCGGTGGGGCAACGCTGACCATGGGGGAGGTTACACATGTGTGGGGGGAGGAGATATACAGGAAAACTTTGTACTTTCCCCTCAGTCTTGCTACGAATCTAAAACTGTTCTGAAAAATGAAGTCTATTAAAAAAAAAGGGGGCAAGTCTAGGTTTTCACAGCCGTAGGGAAAACAGAATGAATTCATCAAAATGGAAGCTTTTATCAAGAAGACGATATTAAAGGTAAATTGTATACAATTGTGAAAGACTTAACAATATCTGATAGAACATTTGTCAAATATGGAGGGAAAATGACAAATTGGGCAAGGGGAGGGTGTGGACATCTTCCCTCTACCACCCCCAGCATGACATTTCTTCTCCCATCATTTTGGTAAAAATACTTTGATTGCTACTACATCACCGCCATGATAGTCCGTCATCAAGGCTAAGAGGTGGGCCCTGACCCAAACTAGACCATGAAAATCCCTCTCGATTTGCCCCTGGGCCTGGATGGACAGCTGGGGCCAAGCATTTCCATGATACTGCTGCCTCCAGCCTCCCACCTGATTTGGGATCCCACCTGATTTGGGGTCCCACCTGATTTGGGGTCCCACCTGATTTGGGGTCCCACCTGCGGTGGCACCTGCTTGTCAGCTTTCCCTTTGATTCTGTGAGCTGCTACATAACCTTCTAACACATTTTGGGTTTTCTGCATATTTTCCAGAGTTAATTTCTGTTGCTTGCACCTAACTCCAACAGATAAAACGCCCATTTCAGAAATAGGACCCTATTTGGAAATGTGTTTTACTAATGCTGCTACTGCTGATGTTATTCTTAGGAGGGAGACATGCCAGGGTCTGGTAGTTGGAAGCCCCAGGCTCGGGGGTTAAAATCCCGCTCCCTCACCACAGCCAGCAGAAATGCTTGAGAATGTTAACATAAACAACTGCCTGCAGGAAATCCTGGCACCGTCTGCCAGGGTAAGTTCAGCATAGATAAAGTGGATGGCTTCTTGAAACCGAAGAACAGCTGTGAATGAAGCATTATCCAGGGCTGATCAAGTAACGGGGAACGTTAACCTCTGATGAGAAAGCAGACTTCGTGTTAGCCATAAGTAACGGCACGAAGCGTAGGAATAGCCCAAGTGATTATGACACAGAATTTAATATTTATGCCAGCATGAACTCCTAGCAATAAAGCTCCATTTCCTATCTTTTGTGGAATGAGGCGGGGCCATTTATGAGCAAAGGCATGCATGAATGAATACAGAAATACACTAAATGATAGCCATAAAACGCTCCCTTTTGAACCTAGCTGCTGCTTTAGCCAGTCAGAGCTGGAAAGCCCTTGCTCAGCAAATAACAATTACCTGAGGTTACAAATGATGGACACAAACAGACGGGAATATGGAACACACTCATGCTTTTCTCTTAAAAACACAGGAGAAATGGAAAAAGGTAGTAGGCAAAAACTCTAAGAATGAAAGATGCATCTTCATTGAAGATGGAAAACAGATGTGCATCAGAGCCCTCTGCTTATAGGAGAAGAAGGCATTTCTCAGTTCTGCCCTTCTGTGATAAAGCTACTAAACGTAAGAAAAAGAAAGATCCAATATATGGTGATGGAAGGAGAACTGACTCTGGGTGGTGAGCACACAATACGATCCATAGATGATGTAATACAGAATTGTACACCTGACGGCTATGTAACTTTACTAACCATTGTCACTCCAATACACTTGAATTAAAAAAAAAAAAGAAAAAGAAGAAAAAGAAAAAGAAAGCAAGAAAGAAAATCCACAGGCTCCAGGATGTCAAACACTCTGCCTATTTAACTCATGAATGTTCAACAGTTCCTGAGTCTGTTTTGTGACACTAATTTGTGCGATAGTCTCTATAAACAGTGTCGTGGAACTCTTCCTCCTACTCATGGTTGCGACTCTTTATCAATAGGTTAAAAACCACAGCTTTAGTTACAGAGAGAGAAAGCATCACTTGGGTAGTTCCTGGATATTTTCAGAACACTCCGTTGAGGGGAACTGGGAAATATTTCCCCCCAGATCACCAAATACCCACAATGAGAACACACGAGGTTACTGGGGCAGCGTGTGTTCTTGTAGGTAACTGGCCACTTTGGAAGTATGCTTCATGGTATTTTTCATTTTAATGCCAGCTACATATTACTGAGAATGTAGATTTGACATCGATTAAGTATTTTTGTCAATAATAAAAGTGATCTTTTAAGGACAGGGATATTAATGGTACTTGAGGCAAGTCATCAAAGCAATGTGACCCTCTTGATATTTCCAGAAACCTTAGAAAGGACCCAAAGTGCCATTTATTATCACGTGACTTGCAGTGGACCTGACTGTCGTGGGCTCTGCAGCATCTGAGTCCCCTTCTGGTCAGACCACCTGACTTTGCTTTGGGTAGCGGGCCCTCCGTCATACCTACCGACCCCAGGGTTTGGGTGGGGCTGATCCTGCACCAGTTCTGCTGGGTTGACATGAGCCTGTGGCCAGTGACTGGTGCAGGCTGGGACCCAGAAATTCTGCTGGAACCCTGGGAAGGAACTTCACTGAGGATGCAGAGCTGGTGATCTGTAGACCTGGAGCTATTGCTAGCTTTTTGCTACATGAGGTCAAGGCCCATTTGAGAGAAACACTGACAGCAAGGGAGCAAGTCAGGAAGGAGAGAGAAAATTCCTGAGATCCCCCTCCACCCTGCAGGGCTGATGTCCCCGGCAGGCACTGTTCTGACTGGCTGGCGCCCACTGCTAATGGTTCCTATTTGAATATTTCCCAAGAACACTCAGATCCCGCTCTGGCTAAAATCACACCTACCGTGTTTCCCCGAAAATAAGACCTAGCTGGACCATCAGCTCTAATGCATCTTTTGGAGCAAAAATTAATATAAGACCCAGTCTTATTTTAATATAGACCAGGCATAATATAATAATATAATATAATATAATATAATATAATATAATATAATATAATATAATATAATATAATATAATATAATATAATATAATATAATATAATATAATATATAATATAATACTGGGTCTTATATTAACTTTTGCTCCAAAAGACGCGTTAGAGCTGATGGTCCAGCTAGGTCTTATTTTCGGGGAAACACGGTACCCCTAGATTACTCAGGTATGTGACTAATCAGTCCACTTTCTTGTTTTCTCATGCCAGTTTGAATTAGGTTTTATTTGTAACTAAGAGTCCTGACTGATAGATGAATCTACCATTTGTGAGGGTGAAATTTTAAGTAGCAAGCCCTTCTGCCTATGGATTTGAAAATAAACCTTTTTTGGGGGAGGTGGGGTGGGAGGGGAACTTGAGAGATGCAAAGATCTAGTCGGCGTGTGTTTCCCATCTTTTAAATGTCCCTCCCTCCCCAATTCTGTATAAGAGTGTAGTGTTCATTAGAAACCAGCCTGGCCTCATCAAGAATAAGTTCAAAGAATCTCATTTCTCCCGGAAATGAGGTATCTTTCACCTGGATTCAGGTGAGGCATTTCATACTGGCATGTGGAAAAGATGGAGGGTGATGGAGGGACTGTTTCTAGTGGGTGCTGGATTTTCACACTTCCATCTATTGGTGTGTCGGTGAAGGACCAGAGTGTATTGGAGGGAGAGAGGATGAGACGAACCCACGATGAAAGACATGTAGGTACTTGCTCCTAAGCTGGGTGATCTGATTGCTCGTAGGTGATAGAGACAGAGGCTAAAACCCACGTTCCACTGCTGCTGGTTTGAACCATAATCAGTGCATTAGTCAAAAGCCTAAAGAACTCAGATTGTTTTGCACTGAAGCAAATTTGGCCCGAACCATGCTAGCCTTTGAAAGCAAAAATCTCTCCACCATAACATTTCTTTACTAGTGGCTTAGAAATGCACTACCGTTTAAAAGTCACTTTGCAGAATGTTTTCACTATTTTAATAAAATCCAGGCGATATACCAACAAAGTGAATAGGGCTGACTTTCTAGAGAAGCAATGTTGTTTTATACACCTCTCCGTACTTTTATTATTATTAATATAATATATGGCAGCTATGACGTGTGGTGAACTGAATAGAGACTAGCTACCTAGGGCAAAACAATGTCTGTAACATTGAAAATCAAGTGGCAATATGGCATCTCTCCAGAAAAGGGGAAATGCGTAAACAAATCCAATCCTGCAGGTAATATATGAAATGTTGCCTCAAATCTGCAGCAAGATTTCTTTGCCTTGCTGGCTTGTGGAGGTGCAGCCACTGGGCTTGCCAGCTTGAGTGCTGTGCCTGAAAACACCAAAAACAATGGAGAATGCAGAGCTGCCCTGCTGATTCTCGCCCCAGGACATTTCTCTCCCCAACAACATACAATTAATTAAAGTACAGGGATTTTTAAATTTTGCCTGTAGTTTTTCTTAGCCGCGTCCCTTATTTTCCATCCTATCTGCTGTGCATAGAATAGATGCTGTTTCCGAATCTGAATCAGGCCTACCCCAAGTCAGGGGTGCAGGGTGCTGGAGTTTGGTTTTCATGCGGCCGTGAGAGCCACAGAAGCTCTGACGGCTATTGGAACGCACAGATTCTCTCTTATCTATCCACGGCCCCTTTAGAAGGCACTGCCCTGACTTCCAGTGATGTCTGTTAGGGGCTGAATGGTGTCTCCCCCAAATTCATATGTTGAGGTCCTAACCCCCAGTATCTCAGAACATGACTGTATTTGGAGAGAAGGTCTTTAAAGAGGTGGTTAATGGTTAAGTTAAAATGAGGTCCTTAGGGTGGGCCCTCATCTACTATGACTGATGTCATTATAAGAAGAGGTTAGTGGGACACAACCAAACAGACGGAAGACCATGTGAGGACACAGGTAGAAGACAGCTGTCTATAAGCCAAGGAGAGAGAGAGGTCTCAGAAGGAACCGACCCTGCCGACACCTTGATCTCGGACTTCTGGCCTCTAGAATTGTAAGAAAATCCATTTCTGTTGCGTAAGCCATGTAGCCTGTGGTACTTTATGGCAGCCCTAGCAAAGTAACACAGTGTCTATTAAGTACCTGAACACATACTAGCCAGGGTGCCTCTCCACCACTGGGAAAGTTTGCTAACTGAGCTGATCACATTACGATAACCCTTCCCCCCGCTGCCTCGAAATGAACCAATTGCTATTCTGTCATCGATTATGCCTACAACAGCCCATCTTGCATCTGTTCCCCCAGTATTGTTTGCTCACAGAGGGCAGTGCACAAAGGGGGCTTTTCTTCCGGCAGCCCACCTGATTAATTACAAGGCGTATCACCACTGAAGACCAAGGCAGGCAGACTATTGACTTTCCCATGGGATATCTTGAAATCTCCCTGCGCCTGAATTCACAAAAACTTCTAACTGGAGAGCCCCAGGGAAGGGCCACTTTAGTTGTTCCTCAGCCAGGTTAAAGTCCAGTGCAATGGCCCCTGCCCCAAGCAAGGCACCGTGTGCCACGGTCCCTCTGCTGTCCCCAGGATGCTGGTCTCTGAGTCTGTGTTCCAGCAGCCGGGACGGGAGGTCTTCTCCATTGTGAGCCCCATTGCATCTCCTAGGATTCTGCCGTTCCTCCCAGTGTAGCCTGCTGGAGATGACCTCCTCCCTCCTCCAAACATTGCAAGATGGCAGTGTGTCTGTCTTCCACGCATTCCTTTTTCAGTCCTAGCTTCTTCTATGTACCTCTTGCCACAGAATTTCGAGCCCGCTCCTGTTCTTCTGAATAATATGTGTAACAGTGCTGTTTACTCAGTGGTTTTGAGTTGGTGGTCACTGGGCTAAGCACGCCATACTTGCTCAACTTTCATTCATTATGGCCTTGTTGTGAATCCCACCTAAAATGAAGAAACAGACTTGGGGGAGGTCAAGTCAGTTTCTCCAAGTCTTATAGCTGCTACGTGGCCAGTCAGGTTTTCTGTGATTCTAAAGTCTTTCTCTCCACACTTTTAAAACGGTTAAAATATACATACTATAAAATTTACCTTTGTAACCATTTTTAAGTGTAGAGTTCAGTGGCATTAAGTACGTACATTCATAGTGTTGTACCGCCATCACCACCATCTGTCTCCAGAACTATTTTCATCTTGTCAAACTACAACTTCTACCCATGAAACAATAACACCCTACTGCCCCCTCCCCGAGGCCCTGGGAACCACCATCCTACTCTCTGTTTCTATGAATTTGGTTTTTCTACATGCCTCATATACGTGGAATACGTGTTTGTATTTCTGCAACTGAGTTATTTCACTTAGCATAATGTCCTCAAAGTTCTTCCATGCTGAAGCATGTGCCAGAATTTCCTTCCTTTTTAAGACTAACATTCCGTTACCTGTATAGACCACACTTTGCTTATCCGTTCTCCCATTGATGGATACGTGGGTTGCCTTCATGTTTCAGCCATTGTGAATAATGCTGCCATGAACATGGGTATACAAATAGCTCGTTGAGACCCTGTTTTCAATTATTTTGGGTGCCCAGAAGTGGAATTTCTGGATCATATAATTCTATTTTTAATTTTGGGAGGACTCTCCATATCGTTTTCCATAGCAGCTGCACAATTTCATATTCTCACCAACAGTGCATAAGGATTCCAATCTTTCCACATCTTTGGCAATACTTTGTATCTTCTGTTTTCCTTATTTTCTTTATTTTTTATTATATTATCCACCCAATGGGTGTGAGGTGGTATCCTATTGTAGTTTTGATTTGCATTTGCCTAATGCTTAGTCGTGTTGAGTATTTTTTCATGTGCTCATCGGCCATTTTGCTATTTTCTTTGCAGAAATGCACAATCCTCCTTCTTAAGCTCCCACACAGAATCTTTTCCCTAGCTTGTCCTCCTTGAACACATTTGCGTTTGCCAGGATTCCTCTTTAAAAGCATCAAGAGGAACCCAGAAGCCCAGCATGCAGTAAGTGGGCCCTTGTTCCATGCCAGCTGTTGGACTTCAAGATTCTCACAGCTTTCGTAATAGCCGTAAGATACTTTTGCCCAAGACTGAGCTTTCCGTGAAGGGTAGTGAAAGCCTCAGGCCCTTTAACATTGCCTGGAACTGGTTGTAAGCCAGCTCTCTTGTTTTGAATCCGACGTCATTTGGCCAAGTTTCAGCCTGTTTTTCTAGCACAGGGCTCCTCATCCTTGGCACTACTGACGTTGGGGCAGGATAATTCTTGGTGGCAGAAGGGGCTGTCCTGTGCCTTATAGGAAGGTCAACAGCAACTCTGGCATCTGCCTGCTAGAGGCCAGTAGCTGGTTCCTCCATCCAATGTCCTAGACATTGCCAAATGTCATCTGGGGGGCAAAATCACCCCTGGTTACGATCCACCATTCTAGATGGGCCACTTGCTTTTTACTATTTGGGGGAAATCCAAGGTTCTGGAGGAATGAGTAATGCTTCTTAAAAATATCAGTTCTTTCTACAAATCCAGACAACTAGCGGAAGAGGTGGATGTAATGAACAGAGAAACAGACAGGGTCAGGAACTGAGAAGTACACGTCAAATAGATTTGCCATATGTCCGACATCGACAGCAGACACAAAGGGCAGGGTGAACGCTTGGATTGTGTTATAGAGGATGATAAAGCCCATGAATAAAATGTTATTTCCTTGTAGCAAAAATGAAATTATTCATTTCATTCTCCTACCATCATGCGTGACTAGCTCTGGACAAATATAAATAGGGCTGGTGATGAATGTGTTTTCAGAGGCTCACCGTGGACAGCAATAGAATCCTGGCTCTTTAAATAAATAAATGTGTTTTTTTTCAGGGGAGGGGTGTGTTTGCTAGGTGCAGGCCCTTGTGGGCACCTTGGGGGCTGGATGGATGATTAAGACACAATTCCAGTACTGAGGCTGTATTTCCAAATGCAGCACACGTGGTGCTCTCAGCATGGGAGATTTTAGGTGTGCAGGGGTGAATGTTGAGTGAGCAGTATTGATCAAGTGGGGATTTATGGGGAATTCTCTTCAATTGGAAGAGAGAAATAGGTAAGGGTTAGTGTATTCGGTTTCTATGGCTGCTGTAACAAATTACCACAAACCTAGTAACTTAACTCAGATTTACTATCTTACAGTTTTGGAGGTCAGAGTCTAAAATTAAGGAGTTGGCAGGGCTGTGTTCCTTCTGGAAGTTTCAGAGGAGAATCTATTTCCTTGCCTTTTGCAGCTTCTAGAGGCTGCTGGCATTCCTGGTCTCATGCCCTCGTCCGTGCATCACTCCCACCTCTTGCTTTTGTTATTATATCTCTTTCTCCAACTCTGATCCTCCTGCCCCCCTCTTATAAGCACCTTATGATTACATTGAACCCACCTGGATAATTCGAGGTAACCTTTACATCGCAAGGGCCCCAACTTAATCACATCTGCAGAGTCTCCTTTTACTATGTCAGGCTGCATGTTTATAGGTTCCAGGGAGTAGAATGTGGGCATTTTTAGGGGGTCGGGGACACTATGGAGCACAGGACACCTAGCAGGAAGAGAAGGTACGAAGGCTGTGAATTCAGGGGAAAAGACACCCATTACAAAGAATTTGGGCAAAACAGAGCAACAGCAGGCTGAGGTGTGAGGGCACTGAGAGCAGTGGAGAATTTAACTAAGGAGGATGAAGGAACAGCTCCAACCTCACTTCCAGACGCCAGACAACCGGGCCAGTCCTCAGGCTAATGACATTATAACAAGGTCCTGGCCCAATCAATGAAAGATTACAGACATTTTACAAATAAGAATATAGCATTTGAGGGTTCACTGATTCCCCCACACCACAGAGCTCTGTGGCAAAAGAGCTGGGATCTGAACTCTGGTCTATCTGATCCTCAACCCAACCTCTATTCATGCAGACTTCGGGCTCCACGGCAGATTCTATTTTCCAAAAAGCTCACGACAACATTTCTGATCTCACATGCTCCTCCCCCAAAGGCAGAGTCTAGTTCCCTTCCCCTAGAATGTGCGTCAGGCTTTACGACTGCCTTGATGGATATAATACAGTGGAAGCAGCCCTGCATGACTTCTGAGGCTCAGTCATAAAAGGTGATTGACACAGCTTTCCCTGGGTCCTTGTTCTTGGGATGTTCACCCTGGGAATGTGGCTACCACGTGGTGAGGGAGCCCAGGCCACATGGAGAGGCCACCTGCAGATGTTCTGGCTGATAGCAGGCATCCACTGCCAGATAAACAGCCAACATGCCTTGGGCTGATTTCAACCCCTAGCCTTCGGGGTTTCCAGCTGAGGCCTCAGACATTGTGGTGCAGAGATAAGCGATCTCCACTCTGCCCTGTTCATGATCCTGACTCACCAAAACCACACGAGACAATAAACGATGCTTTAAGCCAATAAGTTTTGGGGTGATTTGTTAATGCACTAATGGGAGCTGAAAGAGGCACTTAGCCCTAGGGCAATTTATCCACTCTCTTGCCTAACTATGTCCCCAGTTTTATAAAATTGAAGTTGCGATGAGAGATTCTAACCCTGGAAATCACTTGGCTCAACCTTCCCCTTCTTCCTCCCAAGGGCTGTGAGTGGAAGGTGCAGGTGCAGAACTGCCTTTTGGTGCCACACTGTCATGACCTCCATGGCCGGCCGAGGTGCGTACCCTGAGTTTAGTCTGCATTGGGGCACTGAGCGGCTGCTCCAGGAGGCGGTTGACATGGTCAGAACAGGTGTCAGGAACCCATCGTTGGCAGGGTAACAGGCACAGATTGGAGAAGTAAAGGAGATGAATTGGGAGGTGGTTACCATTGCCTAGAAGAGGGATGGTTAGATCTGGAATCAGGAAGATGGCTTTTGATTGAGAAGGACAGGTTGGTGGCAGTGAGAATGCCCAGGAACAGCTGCCCCATGGCACGGAAAGTGGAGGTTATCAAAGATATAGCCAAGATTCAGGGAGCACAGAAAGACAGTGAGAGGGTACCCAAGGACAGTGATCGCCCACGGGTGTGAGGACCGAGGGATGGTCATCAGCAGTTTATTTAATATAGAAATATGTATTGAGATCAAGTGTGTAGAGACGCAGTGGTTGAAAATAGAGACAATTCCTGCCTTTGCTTCAATACGGTCCCGTGGGAAAAACAGACATAAAAGATTTGCAAATAAGATCTGGTTTTGAAAAGCGTGTTCAGGGGCTATGGGAATGTCATTGGTAGGGTAAGGAGAGGTTTCCTTGAGGGAGTGATGTTTGAGCTGAGATTTGCAGGAAGAGGAGTTAGCCAGCGGCTGCTGGATTCCTCAGGCTGGCGAGGCTGGAGGGTAGGACTCAGGTGGCAACAGGGGGCTGGAGACCAGCAGATGAATTCAGGAGATGGTGAGAAAATGGAGTCCCCATGACTTGGTGATGGACGTATGTGGGTGACCAAGAGTAGGGGAGCACAGAGGGTGAAATCTAGGCTTCTGGGTGGAGCATAGGGGATAATCCTGCCCTTCACCGACACAAGGTGCTCTGGGGCTGATGGTGAATTTGGTTGTGAAGACATGAGTTTGATGGTCCTGTCAGGTTCCCGAGTGGAGCTGTCCAGCTGTTGTTTATATGAAGCGAGGGATCAGGAGAGATGACTGAGCTTGAGGTGTTCATTAGGGAGCCCAAAGCACACTGAATTGGAATCTCAATTGGAATCGTGGACCCCATGATGGGCGGGGAGCAGGTAGGGCTCACTGGGGGATGAGACTGAGAAGGCAACGGTCGGAGGTCATGAGGAAGATGAGGAGCAGCCAGAAGGAAGGCGTGGACTGTGAGGGAGAGACCACGCAGAGTTTGGTGGACGTTTGACTAATGATAAGACTTCCAGCTCAACTAGCTCAACTAGGTCCATTTCAATTCCCCTGACAGTTTTAGCTGAAAAACCATGGTGGACTTCCCAATTAAATGTCACGCTTTCCAATCTTGCTGCACCTAAATATCATTTTTCTTGCTTTGTTTGGATTCACATGGTTTCCAAGACAGTATTTGGTCCCTGTTCCAGAGCAGGTGTTAGGTATGTGTTTGCCAGTCCCCCAAGCCTGGAGGAAGATGCTCCAGTCTTCCTCTAAGACAAGTTCAGTTATTCATGAATTCACACTTTGGAGTGGCCACTGAACTCTGTGGCTCTGAACACAGTAAGTTACTTAAGTAACATTGAGTCTTTGTTTTTTCACCTGGGGAAGACGAATTGCAATGCTGATCTCACAGTGGTGGGTGAAGATGAAGAGAGATAGGGATGAGAAAGTACCCAGCCCAGTGCCTGGAAAATTAACCATTGCTTAATGAATGCTTGTTAAGTGAATGCATGATTAAGACATTTCCTTAATAGGTTGTAGCTCTCACACAAGTATAAATAGTCCCATAAACATCAAAAGCAGAAAAAGTGATTTCCTGGTCACAGAGAAAGCTTCAGGCTTAGCATACCGTAGGTTCTTAATACATATTTATTGATCGATCCATTGAATGGATGCATAAACGGATGCTGTGCCCAGCTCTCCCCCTGCAAGTAGCAGGAGAGGCTCATTTAAGATACCATCCATGTCCCACTCCTTTGGCCTCACCCAGCAGAGCTGAGATGCCAACAAGTTGGGGCCAAGGATGCCCAAAAGGGGATATGGCTGGGCCAGTCTTCTGTCAGCCATCCTCTTCCAGGAAGATAAATCTGGTTTCTGGCTGCTCTGGCGACAAACAGCGGGAGCTATCTGAGAGCACCTGTCAACAGGGGAAAACTCAGGGCTAGTCCTGCCCTGGATTGGGTATAAAATATGCCCTAACCCCATCACTATGGAGAGTCAGCACTGCCTGTCCTTAGTCCTTGAGGGCACAAGCCCAAACTTGGAAGAAATAGAAAATGTTTGCTGAGATTTTAAAATGGGTCCACACTCTCAGATCTACAGCAGAAACGCATTGACTCGGACCTACTGCTTCTTAGCTATGTGATGCCAAAAAAATGTGTGTAACCTCAGCTGCATTTTCTGTGACATAGGAACAGTAAGACCTGTCTTAGCGTTGCTGGGAAGATGAAAAGATAAAATGCACAGAAAATGCCTGGCTCTTAGCAGCTACTCAGTAAAGCTTAATTCCTTTTGTCTTAGGCTTTCCATCAGATAGCATTGCTTTCCTTTTCAAGTCCTAAATCTTTAAAAGCCTAGTTTTCTAGATTATTTTTCAGGGTGATTCCTTTAGGCAGATACAGTGGCCACAAACGATATTTTGAAGGCACAAAAGACAGAAAACCTCAAAATCAAATGGCATTGCTTGAGCTCATTTTCCAACTGATAAGAGTGGTTAATTTAAATAACCTTAAATTCCATTCTCAGAGTCTGTTTAGGAATAAGAAAAGCATATATTTTAGAAACCTAGTCAAAATACAGAATGCCATGATACTTGAAAGTGTGAACTTCAGTTTCACAGAAAAATCATCAGATGATGCGAGAAAAATCTAGAAGTTTCCAAATTAGTGTTGGCCTCCCAGAACATTCAAACCCAGGGAGCACAGCCGTCGCCATGTGTTGGAGGACAGTTTGGACGCTGTATAACAAACAGGGTTATTTCACTAACATGCTGAAGTTATTTTCCTAAAATTGGATTCTTGCTACCAAAATTAATAATAATAGAAAAGATTCCAGTTGAGTTTTGGAAGATTTTTTTTCTCTTACGGTAACATTACAGAGTTCAATTTGGTGGACAAATGAGCTCTTGAAGGCTTTCAACAATTTTATAACAGAGCTTAGATTCAATTCTAAGAATAGTGACTACGTAACGAGCGAGGAAGGACTAGTTCATTCCTGGAAAGGCACTGATGAGAAACACCACTTTCCCTGGCATGGGCACCTGAAGCAGCGTGGCTGGACCTCAGAATGGTCCCCCTGCCGACACTGCCACAGCACATGCTCTGTTGAATCCACACACTGGGCACGCAGCAAACATATCCCTGAACACCCTAAACGTGCTTCCCTAGGATGTGAGTTTAAGCTTATAATTGATTTGTTCCACGGGATTTGAGGAACCGTCTGAGTGCTCATATCCTGACATCCAGGTGAGAACTTCAGTGCATTTGATCGTATCTTTTAGGATAATTATTGTTGTTTTTGTTCATTGTATCTGTTGTCTTAACAACCTAACCACAGTGGTTTAAAAAACCCCACCAGAGAGAAAACATTCGAAACACCTATCTGTCCCTTAACTTGTCTTGAGGCGGATTTATTTCTCCAGACCAAATTGGAAATCACAGCTGCAGGTGAAAAGGGGAAATTCTTTTCAAATCCCCAGAACATTTTTGAACCATAACCAAGGTGAGGGATGGGTGTCTGTGAAATCTGGGTGAAGGGTCCTTGTCATTTTTCAGATGCCAAGAAATGTCTTCATAGAACTTACAAAGGAATAAGCCTTTTTTTCATTTCTTTTGGTAAATAAAGTGCTGTCTGTAGGGTTATCCGGAAGGGGTTTTAGATGATATATTTTGTGCAGCTGAATGGATGTTATGACAGCTGAGAGGGATGCGTCCCAGGCAGCAACTGCTCATTTCTGCCTATTACGGACTCAGGGATCTATTGGTCTAGGCCAGCATTTGAGTTTTTGTCAGACTGCAGAAAAGGGCCACAGTATCTCTGAGTGAGCCCACAGAGATAAAGGGAGTTTTCTTACAGTTCCTTATTTTTGCTTGTTTAGAAATTATAGTTCTGCTTATACAAGTAATGTGTTCAGCACAGAAAATTTGACAATACAAAAGTGTGAAGAAAAAATTAAAAATCACCAATATTTCCTGGAATGCGAGAGAATTACTCTTAACCTCACAGGACATTTTTTTCAAGGTTTTCCGTGATTTGTATAATTGGGGTCATACAGTTTACTAACTTTAATATTCTACCTTTTCCACTTCAGTTTATATGTGAAACACTTTCTCCTGGCTTAAAAATTCTTATGAATCACAGTTTTAGTGATTGCATATTATTTCATCCTATGGCTGCCCCATAATGTATTTATCTAGTCTCCTATTGTTGGACATCGAGACTGTTTTCCAACATTTTACAATCATAAATAAGGCTCCAGTGAAGAACTCTACACATAAATCTGTTTCCTAGTATATAAGTCTTTGACACCATTTCTGATGATTTCTTTGAGATAAATTCCTAGGAGTGCTATTACTTGTGTCAAAGAGTATGACTGTTTAACAGAAGTGGGTACATGATGCAATGTGTCCTTCAGGAAGTTTGTACTACTTTGCGTTCACTGCCTAACTGTTTTTTGAAAGCACTACTGAACACAACGTGTTTTCTTGTCACTGGGATGCAGCTCTATTCAAAGAGGTGGGCAAACCAAAGATGAAAGCTCTTATCAGCCTTACCATCAGCATCCAGGAGGTATAGGCTACCCGGCCCAGGCAGATGGGTTGGGATATGCTGCCCTATACTAAGAAGATCATAGCCTCTTCTTTCATGAGTTGCCCCTCATCTCTGCCTCACTTCCACATACTTCCTATGCTAGTGTGGTAATGAACTACATTTATGCAGTAATATGTGTGGCTCAAGGGAGTGCTATTGTTACTTAAAGTTTCCTGAAGGGGACAGATTTCCAACTCAGCTCAAGGGAAGGTAACAGTGAACAAGCACTGGATAAGAGAACCAGGGCATACAGTCTGTGCTCTCAAGTGTCTCCTGGACTAACAGGGCATATGAGAAATACTTCTGTGGCAGAGACAATTTTATGTTCTACCTGGTTATACAGGTAAGCTGCATTTCTCAGCTTCCCTTGCAGCTAGGTTGGGGCCTTGATTCTGGTCAAAGAAAAGTGGGTGGACATGATAATGTCACATCTGGATCTGGCCAACCCTCCTTCTCCCTCCCCTGTAAGAACCTCTTTCCTATCTCTCTTCTCCTTCCACAGCAACCCTGGAGGCCCCACAACGAAGAGGCAGTTTCACAAGATGGAAATATCCAAGGAGCCGGGGTTCTTGAATGACACTGTGGAGCAGAGCCATGTCCCCTGCACCCCAGACTCCACCATCGGCAGTTAGATTGTGACATGAGGGAGCAATACATTTCTGTTAAGCTATTGAGATTGGGGGGTTATCTATTACAGCAGCTAATATTGCTTATCCTTATTAGGTCTCTCATGGACAATTACAAAATAATTGTGTGTGTGTGTGTGTGTGTGTGTGTGTGTGTGTATGTATGTGAGACAAAAATTATCCTGAGTTATGAAAAGAGTGGCAGCTCCCTCTGGGGCTAGGGGTGGGTGATGAAGGAAGGCTTTGAGGATGAGGCTGTGTTTGGAACGACTCTTGAAGGATTACAATAGTAGGTAACACACATTGAGTTCTCACTATATTCCAGAGGCTGTGTTAAGAGCTTTGCCAGATTAGCTTAGTAAATCCCCCCAATAACTCTAGGTATTATCTCCTTTTACATCTGGAGAGAATGGGGCCAGGAGAGGTTAAGTAACTTGCCTGAAGTCCCACAACTCTCAGTACAGAGCTGCATATCAGATTCAGCATGCTTACACACAACTTAGTACTGCCAGCATATCAGCAGGGTTTATCCACATGGCAGTTACTTGGGGGAAGAGACCAGGGGAAGCAGCAAGAGCAAAGGCACAGAAAAGAGGAGAGATGCAAAACACTGTGATTGGTGGGCACTGACCGTGGTGCTGAAAAGCGGAAGCTGCCCTGTGGAGAGATCTACCGAGTAGGGAGGTGTTGCACTCAGGGCAGACGTCCTAGCACAGAGGCATTGGAGAATGTGATATACTGGGAACCACCAGACATTGGCAAACCCACTCAGGCCTGGACGTTCTAGTTTTAGCTTAAAACACATGAACCCTCCAAGGCCTGTTTGGCAAGTTTGTGGGAGAGCAGCTGCTCATGGGGCTTGGCCTGGACTTGGATGTGGCCTCTGTGACTGGCACACAGGATGCACTCCCTGGACACATGTCGACTGAACAAGCTGATGAATGAAACATGCAAAGATGTCATTTAGAAAATAAATGAATCAGAAGCACCGCATCCATTATTAGACTGCTTTCTGCAGCCACCCATTGGCCCGTTCAGCTGCCCCTTCGCCTTGTCTGTTCCTAGACATCCGGAGAGCAAGTGCCTCATCTTTTCAGCGACTGAGGTTTTCTATTCTGGTTCAGTAACTGCCGCCATCCCAGAATTAAGTAATGACAAAGTGAGTTATTATCCAGTCCAGCTTCAGCTGGGGATGTAACCTGCAGCTGAGTTACCTCACGGTTGGATCACTTGCATGACTGTCTAGGCAGTGACATGAAAAATGTCCCCTATAATTCCTCAGCTCACAGCCATATATCCTCAGAGTCTTGACTCTACGCTTCGTAGGGGAATAATGTTGTTTTGTTGAGAAGGGGAAGAGGGTATAATTAGATTCCTCTTAAATGTTACATTCAGCCTTGTTAATCAAAAATTAGTAGCTCTTAAAAAAAATAAACACAACTCAGCTCCCCAGGAAGCTGATAGCAGTTCCCATGGCCTGTTTAATTACACAAAACAAAACAAAACGTGTTCTTCTGCCTCTCAACTGTGGAATTAACAAAGTGAAATACAATGGTGGCCATATCCGGGTGGTGGGATTAAAGGTGATTTTCAATTTGCTTCTTTATTCTGCTCTGTGGGTTATTTTTTCTACCATGAGAACATATTTCTCATTAAAAAGAATTTTAATGACTAAGAAAAGGAAATATGAGATTGCATTCTAAAAACCTGTCGACAAAAGCAATAGATGAACACTTTTTTGAACCACCCCACTCTCATTCCATTCCCCAGAAGTAACCACTGTAGTCAATCGGATGTATGTCCTTTCAGACAAGTTCTGAGGCATTTTCCATTTTCTTCATAGCACCTATTATGTTTGGAACCATCTTTTTGTTTCTTTCCTTTCTTCTTCTCTAACCATTCCCCAAGAGGGAGGCCCTGTTTGCCTGTTTCCTACTATAACCCCAACAATAATGCCTGGCACACAGGCGGTGCTTATTAAACAATTGTTGAATGAACTAAAGAAGGAAAGGATCTGTGTGGAGAGGAAATGTGCTATTTAAAAACCACAAGGTCTTCCAAAGAAAGTGGGGCCCTTTTGGTCTTTTGCCATGTTTCCATCTGCTAGAGGTGAACCTGAATCTCATTGGGGGCAGGAACTGCAGAGAATTGAATTGTCCCACAGGGGGTCTTTGTTTTTGATCTCAAGACAGAAAAGTGACATAGGCAATGACATGGACGAACCCCAAAATAACTGTGCTGAGTGAAAGAAGCCAGACAAAAAAAGACTACGTACGCTATGACATTCAATTTATATGAAACCCTAGAGAATGCACATGAATCCACAGTGACAGAAAGCAGATCAGTGTTTGCCTGGGGATGGGGGATGGGGTGGGCAGGAGGGCGGATTTCCAAGGGCGCTCTTGGGGGTTAGCTCCAGGGGCGTGTACCTTATGTCAGAACTGATCAAATTATACCCTTTAAATATGTGTGGCTTATTGAATGTTAACCACACCTTTATAAAGCTGTTACAAAAAGAGAAGGGGGGTGGAGAGGAATAAATTAGAGAGAGGACAGGAGTCACCATATGTGCTGAGGTTGGGGGACTTTCAGGGGATAATGTGTCCTGGGAAACATACAGAGGGATGAGGCAGTGAGAAGAGTTTGCAGTTAAGGGCTCTGCAGGGCTCAGGTAGAGCGACCTGGACATGATATAACTGCATCCTAGTCCAACATCCTCAGTTAAGTGGAGCACGTGCACCAAATTCTGATGACGATGGTGAGTGTGTGCGTGTGTGCGTGTGTGTGCGCTCGTGCGCACGTACACACCAAGGGGGAACGGAGGGAAAGGACAATGTGAAATGTAAGAGACTGGCACATACAGGACAGTGAGAGGATAAAGAAATGGAACTAACCGGCTAGAAGTGGACACTTGGAGACAGAAGCCACCCCTAGAAACGCAGGACCTCCTCCTCCAACCCTCTGGAATTTGCATAAATCTTGGGGAAGCCTTGGGCTTGCTCCGAGGCATGGAATCAGGATTTAGCACCAAGTTTATTTAGGTCTTAAGGGCAGGCAGATCCCAGTTGACATCTGGATGCTGCCACCACACTCCATGGCTTTTGTTGAATGAATATAGGAATATTATTTTGATCTGTTGTCAGGAAAGCAACTGCTGCTAGTTTGAGTATTGACAACAGGAGGTAGGCTGATGATGGACGGGCTGTCACGGGGCTTAGCTCACCTCTCATCCAGTTGGCATGTTTCCCAACACCTGGTTTTGGGGGCCCTATCTTACAAGTGATGCATTTAGCAAACGTTGGCTGATGGCTTGCAATGGGGCAGGCAGTGTACCAGGTGTCGAGATGAAAACAGTAAATGTGAGTCAGGCTGTTCTCAAAGAGCTCACAGTATAGACTAGAACACAGAGGAATAAAGACACCGCCTGACGGGAAGGGTCGCACTGTAGGGGTTGGCACACTACGGCCCACAGGCCAAATCTGGCATGCTGCCTGCTCGTGGAAATAAAGTTGTTTTGGGAACACCGACACACCTACTCGCTGATGGGGCGGCTTTCAACAATAGCAGAGCTGAGTGGCTGAGAAAGAGACGGTGTGGCCTCCAAAGCCTCCATTACTTACCATCTGACTCTTCAGAGAAAAATTTTGCTGACTTCTGCTCTGATAGAAGACTGTATGGAGCAAGAAGCGCTGACTGAAGCAACAAGTTCAGCAGTTATTGACCCTGCTCATCGTAAATCCAGCTCATAGTGTTCCAAGCTGGTGGGCTCAATTAGGAGGAAGAGTCTTCCTCATACTGGCTTTGTGGTTTGGTGAGAAGCAGCATGGACCTCTGAGGGTAGCCCCTCCCTCCCCAGGAGGAAGCAACAAAGAGATGCTCGTAGCCCCTCCTCAGATTTCTAAGGCAGCAGTGCCCTGAGCACTTGGGTGACACCATCTCTGCCAAGGTGGCCTCAGGGAGACTCGGGGGGGCAAGGTGCCTGGCCAGGGACACTGGCAGAGAGTGGAGAGAGAGAAGCGTCTTCTTTCATCCTCGCAAGTCCAAAGGGGAGGCTCAAACCAAAGAAGAGCATCAAGTGATAATTAAATAAATATATTTAATTAGCATGCTTTTGTGGACCCTGAGGGAAATCTCTTCCCAGATTTTGCTAAGAGATACTAAATATTAACCTCTGAACAGGAGTCACTATAAGTTAAAGCCTGGTTAAAAATTGGCTTTGAAAACCATTTATTTGCAATTTATTCATTAATTAAAATTTTACTGAGTGCCTACAATGTGCCAGGTGCTGTTCAAGACCATTGTGGTCCCTGCCCTCAAGAGGCTCTAGGCCAGGGAGGGGAGCTAGGCTGTGAAAACGCAGGCAGGCAAGAGTTGTCCATCCCTGTTATGTATAACGTCATCTCCAACACTGAGTCGCCAATACCAAATGGCTGTTCCTCGGAGGAGTACAGGGTTAGGTTCTGGCCAACCTCTTGTCACATTTTCATCAGTCAGTCAATAGAAAACCTTCTTTTCTTTTACAAGTATGTGCGTTTCTGTTTAAATACGAGGTTGAACAACTAAGCTCACGAACTCATCCTAGAAAACGTGCCACAGACCTCACTGCTGAATATCACTACAGTCACCTTCGAAGTACTCCCCTTGGGAAGCTATGCACTGACGCCAGTGCCTAGTCCACCCTTCAAAGTAATTTTGGAACTCTTTTTCTGGAATGGCCATCAGAGCTGTCATCGTATTACACTTGATGTCCTGAATGTCATCAAAATATCTGCCTTTCAATATTTCCTTCATCTTCTGGTACAGAAAGAAGTCACTGGGGGCCAGATCAGGTGAGTAGGGAGGCGGTTCCAATACAGTTACTTGTTTACTGGCTAAAAACTCCCTCACAGACAGTGCTGTGTGAGCTGGTGCATTGTCGTGATGCAAGAGCCATGAATTGTTGGCGAAAAATTCAGGTCGTTTTTGTCTAATATTTT
The DNA here is from genome assembly GCF_036562045.2 of Rhinolophus sinicus. Classification (NCBI taxonomy): domain Eukaryota; kingdom Metazoa; phylum Chordata; class Mammalia; order Chiroptera; family Rhinolophidae; genus Rhinolophus; species Rhinolophus sinicus. The sequence goes on from NC_133760.1 coordinate 21,151,585, forward strand.
CACGCAGCCTTTTCAGCATTTCTAAATAGTAATCTTGGTTAACTGTTTGTCCAGGTAGTACAAATTCATAATGAGTAATCCCTTTGATATAAAAAAAGGTGAGCAATAGCGTTGCAACAAGTTCGCGAACTTAATTGTCACACCTTGTACACCTGATTTAATATGTTTTTGACTCAACACACTGAACTCATGGCCAACAGCCTCCTTGCTCTCAGGAACACTAGCCGGCACTTCAGCATCATGCTTGGGGACCATTTTAAACAGCGAAATCACCAAACAAAAGCTCAAAAATGCGAAAAATGTAGCATCAAATAGACCGCAAAAAGCATCCTTGTTTACCACAAGGGCTGCAACAAGAAGGCAGAGTTGCCTCCTTTGACCTCAGCCCGAAATGTGCATGTCGGGCGACTCAAGTGTTTTCCTGTTCTGCACGGGTCTACAAATGACCGTGAAAGTACCTCAAACATTTTGGGGTTGCAAATAATTGTAGCATGTAGTAGGTGTGTGTGCGAATACAGAATGCATGAATAATGAGAATCAACTGTGAGTCAAGGCAGAGAGAGAATGATTTCTGTACAGTTCTCAAGGGAGGCCACGGGGTTGGAGTGGAGACCGCTAGAAGGAGAGAGAGCGGAGAAAGGTTGGAGAGAAAGGCCAACCAGGAGGACACTGCATGGCTAGCGAGCATGACAGGGAGGCAAGCATGGTGAGGGAGACCAGCTGGGGTGATTACTGTCATTGGGGTAAATGACAGTATGGCTTACACTGAGTTGATGCAGTAGAGTTTGAGCATTGTGTGGACTGAAGATAGAATTGGACATACACCTGCTAAGAAGAGTTGATGTGTTTCTCCAGTAACTAGACAATCTACATTTTAAGTACTTGTGAAATATTTACTTTGAGCTAGAGATGCTTAATGTCTAGGCGGGCAGGGTAAAACATCAACCAGGAATCACTCATCCACAGATGCTCTTTGGCAGCTGCTAAGAGAACAGGTCATTTCCATTCAGAAGGGACAGCTCATGTGTGGCAGGTCCATGAAGGACACGCAGATGGACGTCAGTACAGCCTCCAACAGCATCTTAAATTCTTCTCACTCTACCGATCCCCGGGTCCTCCCAACTTTACAGATTTTGAAAGAAGCCCCAGACACAGAGAATTCAAGTGAATGTAGAACAGAGATGAAACTGACCCTCTGAACACCGACCCTCAGCTCATATAATGAAATAAAGATCCCGCCTGGAATAGAATTTTCAAGAAATTTTATGGGAGCTTCAAGAAGCCATACATTCTACTGGGTGCAGGTTTTCTTTCTTGCTTGCTTTTTTTTTTTTTTAAAAAACAACAGTTTCCTCTCTTATAAAATAAAAGAAAGAAATATTTTCTTGTTACAAAAACCTCTGGCATAAATATATGAGAATTTGAATTCCATCCCTTCCACTCACAAACTCTTCAACTGTCAGCATATCTTGATACCTCGGTTCCTCCTCTGTAGGACGACTCGACCACACCCACTTCAGGGGCCCAGAGTAGTAACGAGGTCACACACCATCACGTTTCTCGATACATTTAGTGACTTTCCACACTTTCCTTTCCGATTTCATTATGCGCTATTTTTCATTCATGGTTACTATTCTTTTTCCCCAATCATTTTAAACATAATTATTTAATAAAAGTCTAGTTGTTTTTTTAATTCATAGATTTCCCTTCCTTTTCTTTGGAGCCCCGCTATGGATTTCCATGGGTGAGGGAGGTTACTGTTTCCCCACCGTTTCTAACTCTTGCAGAAAGGGGATGTACCTATGCCTAGTCGACAAGGATGTAGGCTCATGTCTGGTGCAGAGGAGTGTCACTGTCACCCTTCCTCTTGAGCCACGGAGTCACAAAACATTTCTGATCCCACCCTTCAAATGTGCAGAAGAAATGGCCCCAAAGTGGAAAAGTGGCTTTCACAGTGCTGTGCTGGGTCATATCAGAGCCGGATGGATGAAAAGGAAAAAGCAGTAACACCGATCCTATTTTACTTAAAAATCTTGATAGTTTATCATGAATTTTTTCATTAATTTTGATTTTAAAAAAATATTGTATTAAAAGATGACCTAACTCGACGGCCGGGTTTTCGGCACTCCCTGAAAGTATGTGCCGAGGAGCGCACCTCACTCATCTCACCCGAGTCCCAAGCCCCCACAGGGGGTCTGGGGGAAGTGCTCCTTCTCTGCTTTGCAAGTCTGCCCGGGGCCTGACCCTCCTCCTCCGAAAGCCACGTCTCCTGCTCTGCCCTTCCCCACCCTTGGTGTCGGTGAAGGTGGACCTGGCCTCTGCCCCATGCCACCTGTGCTGGTTCTGAGACACACACACTCTCCATGCACTAACTGAATGTGCAATTGTCCCTAACGTCACAAGCGCCCATCCCCATTGAGAGCTGCCAGGGACAGCTAGCGGTGGCCGGAAAGTCTTCCACAGAGTCGCCACGGGCGCCATGGAGAACTCAGATCGGTGGAGAGGGTTTGTCGTGGACAATCATCATTTCTGTCGCTGCTCTTCCTTCATCGTTCCTCAGAGCATCCTCGTTTCCCTTTTGGACAAACCCCTGCTTTGTGTCATGTGGGTGATGGGAGGGAGTCCCCACTCCTGTTCGTGCCTGGATGCAGCAGGAGTAGGTATGGGATATGCTACTTCGCTCCAGCAAACTGGGCACTCTTTCAGTGAGTGACGTGCGTGTGTGTGTGTGTGTGTGTGTGTGTGTTGTGAGGGGTTGGTGTGGAGCCCACACTCATGGCATGGGATGTGTAACACGACAACCAGGCTATTCCCTGTGCAGTAGTCCCTGTTCTTTCCCCTCTTGAGTTCTATTTGGTGGCCACCCATTTTTTCTCAGCGTCTCCTCTGATCTCCTGTCTATTCTGTGATCTCCAGTATCAATCTAGTAAATTCTTGTTCTACTTCACTTAATGTAGCTGGTGATGGTTTCTGTTGCTTGCAGCCATGCAATTGGATTGATGTTGTACGAGAAATAATTAGAGGTTCTGAATTGTACATTTCTCTTATGCTCACAGGGAATGGTCTCCTTTGCTTCATCTCAGTTCAAACATTCAACCAGATCCTAACCTTGCTTGGGTGACAGTCTCTGCAAGGCATGGAGCTATTTGCATGGCACCACATGCTTTACAGAGCATCTTAAAATATTGATAAATTTAATCCTGATGCCCAAACGAGAAACATTTACTAGCAGAAAATATGACTACATTATACGTACATTCCAGAAAGACTGCAAAATCTAGCATGCCTGTCCACCAAAAAGCCAAGCTGCAAACCTTCAAAATCGGTTGTTTGAATCTTATCGATGATCATGGTTTACCAAGCATCCGTTTGCTCTGTCATCCCTGAGTACTTGCTTGCAGGCAAGCACACGACACATGACAAAACGTACTATTCAGGAACTTCTACCTGCTCCCTTCAGTTTTCCCGGGAATGGGGAAGAGACTGTCCTCAGGAGGTTTTAGCTGTGAAGATCCCTTGGGCTGGCTTGTGGACCAACCCCCAGCAGGGATCTCTAGGAGCAAAGGTGGAAACCTATCATCACTCTTGGGAGCTGTGACGAACTTCCGGTAACATTCTTAATGAGTGTTTCCATAGACTTCCTTTCCTGTAAGTCCATAAAGCAGGAAAAGCACAGACGATAGGAAAAATAGTACTTTTATTCTCTAAGAGCCGCTTTTAGAGAATGGCTACAATTTCTTTGCTAAGAATGATAATCCAAGCACTGTACCTGCCTCACCCAGTTTATCCTTCACAGCGACTCTATAACCTAGGTTATTTCACCCCTTTAACAAGAGGGGAAACTGAGGCACAGAGCAATTCAATGTTTGCCCAAGGTTACATATCTGGAAAATGAATGAGTGGGGATTTGTGCTCAGGAAGTCTGGCACTCGACTGGCAGGGAGAGCCACTGGGTTGTGCTACTTCCCTTTTCAAGGCCACATGAGAGCAGGGGCCTGTCCCTTTCCAATGCAGCCCTCTGTGGGCAGGCCCTGGAGACAAAACTGAGTCTCTGATGGAATGAACAGTCAAGATCTGTTTCTTTTGCATCCATCAAGAACATACGTCTCTCAAGGTTGAGATTTTCTAACCTACAATAAGTTTGGCAGTGTGAGGAAGTGAGTGTATGAGGGAAAATTGTTCTCTCTAAGGCAACCATACAAATATGTGGCACAGGGAAGGGGGCATGAAAGAATTAAACGGAAAACACCCTGTGACAGAGGTAGCCAGTGAAAACGTTTAGCGCGGTCAACCGTGCAAGAGGTGGATGTCCAGCAGGAAAAGCCATCCCTGTCAGATGACAGTAGAAAGAGCTTCTGGGCTGCAGGAAAGAGCACACCTTGAACATGCATCCCAGGGCTTCCTGCAACTTCTAGACCAGGCAGCTCTATCCAAACCATCTCCCTGTGGCCTAATAGTCATCCGGGTAGCAGAGACTTTTGCTTTGGAATTCAGTGGCGAAAGGTGTCCTAGATTTCAGGACTACCGGCTGAAATCAGAACTAGAATGGACAATTTTATGCTGAGAAGTGGAAATGCGGTAAAGCTATCGGGCCGTTTGTGATCGTCCACTGAGGGCTGAGCTTCTCTGGCTTTGGTTTCGGGAGGCAGGAGAGTAGCCAGGTGAAGAGGTCTGTGTTGCGACTGGATTTCCTGCATGTGAATCCGTGTGACCTTGGGCAAGTTGTTCTGGCATCTCCTTCCCTTATCATCCTCACCTGTGACACAGGGTCACGGTAGCACCTCCCTTACAGGGTTGTTGTGAAATGAGAGGCGATTGCACCTAACAGGCTTAGAGAAGAGTGTCTGCGACAAAGTAAATGGCAGCTACTCTGTCGTGACGGTGGAACATCACTGCAGCTCCACAGAGGCTGACTTAGCATGACCGTGTCAGGGAAGTGGGCTGGGGGAGGAGGCAGACCAGGCTGATGGCAGAAGAGGAGGAGATGGACAGAGCCAGGCCAACCTAGGGCAGGTCAGCTCCTGGCGGAGTGTCCACTCCACCCTGGGGCCCGGAAAGCAGTGCCTGTATAGCCTCTGGATCTGCTGCTTTGCGGCCTGGCTGCCCAGTGCGGAGGACGTGCTGTGTTTAACTGCTGGCTCAGTGATTCTCAGGAAACAGCCCCTCGTGTAGGACATGCCAGGCAGAGCTGCTCCTCCTCGGGACGCGGGCGTGTCCCAGGGCATCACCCTGGGCCTCCTTTCTTCTCTACCTGCACTCACCTGTTTGAGGATCTCAAAGGCTCAGGGATCGACATTCCATCTGAAGGACACCAGTCTACTGTCGCTACCCCAGACTCTCCCTGCTGTTGACCCAGGTCACCGGCTCCCTACCTCCGTCCCAAATTCAGCATGATCAACACCGAGTTCCTGATATTCCCCTTCGCCAAGTCACTTCTCTAGTGAGCTTGCTTGTTTCAGAACTGGGCCACCCTGTTCTTCCCGGTGTGTAGGGCAGAAGCCTTGGAGGCAACCGTTACTTCTCTCTCTCTCTCTCTCTCTCTCTCTCTCTCACACACACACACACACACACACACACACAATTGGTTAGCAAATCCCCTTTGCCATGACCTTCCAAGCATAGCCAGCATCTGTCTGCTTCTCACTGCTTGCACTTTCCCACCCAAGTCCAAAGTCAAACCCATGGCCCCTCTTAGCTGGATTACTGCAGCACCCTCCCCACTGGTCTGCTGTCTCCCTTCCCCTTAACCCCTCCCCACCTACTCTAAAACCACCAGAGTGCTTAACTTCCTGTCTTATTCAGAGTAAGTGTTACCCCTACCACAATAACCTCCAGGCACACTCACCTCCCTCCTTCATCTCACAGCCCTGGACACGCTGCCTCAGAGCCTCTGCACTTGTTATTTCTCCTGTGTGGACGCCTCTTCCCCACAGAGCTGCATGGCTCACCCCTCGCTTCCTTCAGTTCTTTACTGAAATGTCATGTCACCAGCGAAGCCTTTCCTGGCCCCCTACCTGGGGTTATGGGTCCTCCTCCCCTTCTCTGCTTTATTCTCTTTCATCCTACCGATCACTCGATACATACTGTTTATTTCATTTACTTATTTTCTTGCTTGTTCTCTCTCCTCCACTGGAATGTAATCTCCACGATGACAGATATTTTTCACTGTTTCTGCTGTTGCTGTATCCCCAATGACTAGAAAAGGGCCTGGCATATTATAGGTGTTCATTAAACATTGGTGGAATGAAAGAACGATTCAGTGATTAAAGAGGTGGCTCACACAATCCTAAGCCTGGTCCAAACCCAGAAGCCCCATTTCACTTGAGCAGCCCTCACACAGGGATCCAAGGCTGTGTATATAAGGTCTCACGGTGAAATTCCTGCCAACACCTTAGCCTAGAGAAGGAACTCCCCGAGTTAAGCATATGCAGGAGAACTCTAGTTTACAGTCACATCACTTGAAAATACAAGCTTTGAGATTCATCTGAAAAGCAAACTGGGAGCAGATGATGAAATGCATTTCTTGAATTAATTATGTGACTCACTGACTGCAGTGCTATTACCTGTGTTCATGCTAAAGCTGTGATGAGCCCTTCATGAGACCCTAAGGTGAGTGTGTTTGCTGTCTGGTATTGGTGATTGACAGACAGACTGAGATAAAAAAAGTTAATCAGCTATTTTCCCTATCTGACTGACTTTGATTGCAACCATGAAATATGTGGCTTTCTCAATCAATGCTATAATTGGTTGCTCCCGCAGCAACCCTATTTCAAATGCCTTTATTAAAAAAATGAAAACAACAACAACAACATAAAAACAACAGCTAAGCAGATTTAACAGCTTAGAAAACATTGGACAAGAAACAATATTAACATTTGTCAATGTTTTCTATATTAGTTCTGAGAATTAATTTCTCAGGCAGATAAGAATGACCATCATAATTATATTCAAATACAACCAATTTGAAACCACGCTTTCAATAATGAAAGTCTGGCCTATGGCAAATTTATAACAACATATGTAATCGAAGGTTAAAAAGGTGGTTGAATTGTAAAATAACCTTTCAACTGTTTATTCAAATGGTCAGCTGTTTTATAATAACCAAATCGAACAGCTCTAATTGAGGTTAACAATGAAAATCTTCCATCTCTGGATCATTATAAAAGCCAGAATTCTATTTTTAAAGATGTTAAAGCTTTAAAGATTCAGTTGTTTAATTTATGAGGCCTTGTTTCCTACCGGCATCTTCAAAAAAGAAAATCTGACCACTAAAAATAAGGGTCAGCTGTGCTAATATATTTGCATAAATAATTAAAAATTCTAGAGCAGAGTAGGCAATAAAATGTATTACCACCATAAACTTCCAATGGAAGAACATCACTTTAATTAAAAATTACAAAGGCACAACTGTGAATAATTCATTTGTATTTCAAGCTCTGTGTTTGTTGACTTAAGAAATAAATAACTCATTCAAAAAACAAACCCAAACTAGAAATGACCTCACCCCAAATACTGTCACTGAGGTCAATAACCACATTTAATTAAGATGAGATGTTAATAATATATTTTAGTAGACAGAGGCTCCTTTCTTAATTTCCCCAGGTAGCAGTGTTATTATTTGGCCTTTAACTTCTAATTAAAATTTAAAAGGTGGGAGTCACCCCAAATTAAACTCTTAAATCTGTTTTTGAAATCTCTTTTTTAAAACAGGAGTTTGAAACCCCCTTTTTTCCTCCCAATCAATGGTAAGCTAGTCTGCCTCTATGAGTCTGTTTCTGTTTTGTCTAACCAATACGCTGTATACCTGAAACTAATGTAAAATAATATTAAATGTCAACTATAATTAAAAACATAGTCACGGGGATATAAAGTAGAGCATAGGGAATACAGTCAATAAGATTGCAATAACCATGTACAGTGTCAGATGGGTAGTAGACTTGTTGGCGTTAGCACTTTGTGAGGTATGTGTCTAATCACTGTTGTTTTGTACAGCTGAAACTAATAAAAAAATGTATGCCAATAAAAGAAAAATGGCACGCTACATTTCGAATCTCTCTGTTTCTGAGAATGCCAGTGCTGACAAAGTCCGAATTTTCAAGGGAACTGATTTTCGCCATCTAATTCTCGAGGTCTTAGAAGATACAGAATAAAATGTTCCATAGCCAGCCGATGATTTTGCTTGATTTCCCATCATTTTTTTGTGTGATTTCCTTTGAATGGGCTGCAATATTAGATTAAACAAGGCGTTAAAGAAAGGGCTTGATGACTCATAGGAAGACCAGCAAAAACTGAAATTGGGCATTTTAACTAATCTTTTGGGATTGAATTTTCATCACTGCACATTGCATTCTGTACCAGTTTGAGCCCAGGAGTGAATTCTACCAGAGCCCAAAAGCCTCCACGTCCAAGGAGGAGGAGAGGGAAATGACATTAAAAAAACCCAAAGAAATCAGGACAAAGTAGGTTGCAGTCATCAGAGAGATGAGGATCTAATTTGGACCTGATTCAGATATTCTGTGTTCAAAGAATAGGCTCAATTTGGATCAAGGCTTTGGAAGAAGAGCCGGCTGACCGCACATGGCTCTTTAATGTAAATGTCATGGACCTGGGAAGTCCAGTGAGAGGTCTGTCTCCTGCTCAGGCCTCCCTCCTGGAATTTAAAACAGGGACATGTGTGAATGTTTGTGTGGTTGGTAAACATTAGTCGATGTTTGAAGATGAAAAATAATAGCAATAACAATAAACTATGTCTACTTATGCACAAACATGTTTGCACCCAGACACCCCCAACCCAGTTGCCTTTAATCCATATATCCCTGGGCTGGGGCCGTTGTATGACCTTCAAGCCTCTAAGAATTTTCTCTATGGTGGCCTCATCCCAAGTCACATCAAACATACCGAAATGTACCCACATTGCAAATACATTTTTTTCCTGTAAAATTTTTGAAATGATTTTTATACTTTTGCTTTTGAAATCATTTGGCTACCAGGAATATTTCATTAATAATTCCCTGTGATTTCTCTAGTACATATTCAGACATTCTTGGGAGGTAAGATCTCCCAAGGGTTTGCGAGTGGAAAGACCTTTCTGCAAATGTCAAATTTAACCTGCTGCAGTTGTCACGGTGCTATCGACACTCGATATTTATTCATTTCAATTTTGCTGTTTTCAAATTTGGGAGACAATAGATTATGTGGTCAGGTCCCTGACATTTCTGTGGGCCCCTGGAGAGTCTGAAGGTCTTGGTGCTGGGCCTAAAATGTTTCCTTAATTAAATGGTACGGATGAGGCTCTGGTGCTTTATCAGGGCTGGAGGTAAATGTGACCATTACTCTTATAGGGCCTGAAATGCAGCGGGAAGATGGACACGTAAGTCAGGAATAACAGTAGAGTGTTATGAGGGTTATTCCAGGTGTTCAGAAAGCTCTGGGAGCACAGCCTGAGGTCAGGGTATACTCCCTACGGAGGTGATGCTTAAACCAGCATCGGAAGGCTATCCAGGGGTGGGACAGTGGTGGCAAATGAAGCACAGGAGTTGTCCTTGTAGCCTCTGCATACCTCACTTGCATGGTTTCCTTCCAGAAACTGAGGCTCAGAGGGTTTACACTTTCCTCATCAGCAAGAAGCCAGACTGGTAATTTCTCATTCGCAGGGTGGTTGTCAGCAGTAAATGGCTTTGGCAGCAGAGCTTTGGCAAACTTTTAGATAAAAATGTTAGGCGTTTTAGTCATAGTACTAGCAATATCATTATCTTCATTCTCAAAGCATGTGTCTGCAGGGGATTGTGGACATCTTTATCTAGTTTGGTCTGGACCCAGTTCCCAGGAGGCAGGGGCCTGCACAAAGCCATGGGGATAGTGGGGTTTCTGGCGAATTCAGGGATCTGGTGACAAATGCTTGGAAATACGCAATTTCTGTTGCTTGGCTCTTTCTCCCCTGCTGAGGACCCCTGGTTCTTACTTCCCAAGGAAACAATTTATGTCCTTCCTTTCTCCCTGCCCCTTCCTTCCTTCCTCTCTCCTTTCTTTTTCCTGGGAACATCATCATTTGCAAGGTATGCTCTTGCTGTTCTGATTATAAGCTCCCTGGAGGCTGGAGGCAGAGACCGTTTCTTTCACAAGTGAATACACACAGCCTAGCACTGTCAGGCCCATAGTGGGCTTTAAATAAATACCATTTACACAAGGAACGGACAGGTATAATCCTTGCGCTTTCCTCAAGCAAGTTGTCTTTAGCAACACAATTACTAATTTGATGGCGTAAAAATCTAATATCATGGCATGTTTTCATCTTTTAATATTTACCGGTATTTTTTTTATTACATAGAAAAGTTCAATCCTCAAAGGTGCCCATGGCAGAAACTTCTAGTTCACTTGAAATATCCACTCTTCTTTTCTTCCTTAGTAAGGAATCCCAATTTTAAAAGCTGGTTGCTCTCCAGCTATAGGACCATACTTCCCAGTATCCCTTGCAGCTCAGTATGGCCATGTGACTGATTTTTGGCCAATGAGATGTGGTTGGCTTCCAGGGAGTCTCCTTAAAAGAAAGGAGTCACCCTGTCTCCCTCGCCCTTTTCCCATCCTGCCATCGGGAATGCAGATGAGAAGGCTGGCACACTAACACCATGAGGCACCATGAGGAGGAGGGCTGCAGCCTAGAGGTGGTAGGAACGGTGAGCAGGAAGGTGGCTGGGCCCCTGACAGTTTGGGAACAAGTCCTGGACTGCCCTGCCTACTCTAGACTTATTTTTATGTGACAAAAAATAAACTTCTCTCTTCTCTGAGCCACCATCATTTTGAATTTTCCTCTTGTATTTATTCAAACTTAGTTTGCACAGATGCAGTGTTGCTCAACATATACTTGTGGGGCTCCCCAGAAGAATGATCCTTCCCCCCCAAAAAATTATATATATATGATACATATGATTTTATATATATGATTATATATATATATATATATATACACACACACACACACACACACACACACACACACAGACATATATATATATATATATATATATATATATATATATATATATATATATATATGACAGTGATAGGTAATTTTACGTGGGCAGGGACAATATTTTTCCTCAACACCTGTCTTATGTGTTCAATATGTAGGAAGAAGTGTCCGCGCAGAGCTGTTTACTGCAGACCCTAGACAAGATGAGTTCTGCCTGAAAAATGTTCGGAATAGAAATTGCTACTTGGTTGCCTCAAAAGAAATCCCATGATTGTTAAGAGAATGAAATAAGTCCTCTCAGGCCATTCAAAATTATTGAGCTGCTGGGTGCATCCCCAAAGTAACCAAATCAAAGCTGCAACGGTTAGTCCCTGTTACTCATTTTACTGTTGGAGAATGTTGAGCAAGTACAGTTATTTCCATTTTAGTATAATTATCATTGAGCTGCTCTTTCTGACAATAATTAGCGAACAAGTTCAGCTGCACAAGTCTGCTCCTTATTAGAGAAAATACGTGTCACCGAGAAGTGCCTGATTCCTGTCTCGTGCGTGCACGTAGGACAGGCTCTACCTGGAAGGTGGAATTGAGTCTTAGGTCATTATGTGTCGAGAGGATGGGGTGTGGGAACCAGCTCTGCTTTAGGACGACATGTCAATATTTACAGGACTTTGGAGCCGAGAACTTTCTAACCATGACATCAATCCGAATCATAAGGGAAAATACAGGTTTGATTGCCTAGGTATAAAAATAAAAACCCAAAGAACTCTTTATATGACAAAAAGTATTAACAATATCAATACTTTTGCTCAAAGTGTGTTCTGAAAATTCTTCACGATGCATTTAACAATTTATCTACAAGCATACCCGCTGACCTTTTTCTTAAATAACTGCCAACAATTGGAAACAAAATATCCAACAATAAGGGAATGAATAAATTAACGAGTACATCCATGTACTACAGTAATAGAATACTATCCAGCGATGAAAAATAATTGCTATTTCTTGATATGGAAAGCTATTCACCATACACTGGGAAGTAAAAATAGCAGGTTCCAAAACCAGGTGCATGCTGGGAGCTAGTTTTGTAATAAATAAGAGAAGTACTCAGACGTGTGATTGATGGAGATATACCCAAGTTGTTAAAAGGGGATTTTTGTTGGGTGGGATGATTACAGATTTTTTATTATCTTTTTCATTCTTAACTGCCTTTTCGAAAGTTTCCTCCATGAACTATGTTAACTCTATAATAAGGATAAGAAGATACAAGTTATTGAAAAGAAGAATTTCATCTGTCACTAGACCGCTGCTGTCCGTTTTGATTTGGCTAAGAGCAGAGTGCCATGAGCTTTGCAACACGTTCTAATCACCCAGGATTTTTAGTGAGAATATTCACTCTGATGCCTGGACACCTCCTGTCTTTGGCGTTACAGGCTTCTCCGAGATCAAGGCGCCTTTCGTTGATGTTAATGTTCCCTGGTGAGATAAAAGAGTGCCTAACACGGCCAGCGGTGGAATTGTTGTGCCTGAGATGTGCTTTTCATCAGAGAAGACAGAACTTGGGCCAGGACCAGGAATTAGTTAGAAGTAAATTCCTAAGTGTTGTGGGGGTTGGGGGTGGTGAGGAGGTTTCCCGTTTTAGACCCGAATCAGGCTGGTCAGGTGAAGCGTTTCCCACTGACCTGAAAAGCCCTGAGTGTCTGGTTACTCATTTGAGATGAAATGAGGTTATCGGAGCTGAGTCACAGAGAATCTTAGAATGAGAGAGAGAGAGAGACAGACAGAAAGAGAAAGGAGGAGGAGGAAAAAGGGGCAGGGAAGAGAGAAAGGAGGAAAAGAAAGAGAAGAAGAAGGGAGAGGAAGGAGAAGAGGAAGCAGCAGAGAGAAGAGGAGAGGATTGGGACGAGGGAAGGAGAGAAAGGGAGAGAGGGAGAGAGAACAAGACAGAGACAGAGAAGAACAGATGGCCAAGAGAGAAAGGTGGACATAGAAGGAGGGGACGACGCCAATAGAGACAGAGCCGGAGGGAGACAGGGCAGAGGGAGACAGATACAGAGAAAGAGACAGAAGAAATGGAGAACAAAGGATATATCCCGAGAAGCAGGCACAAACAGAGGGAGACACAGAGAGAGGAAGACTCGTGGACACACAGAATCACACACACACACACACACAGGGACACTCCCAATAACCTGCATGACCATGGAGCCCAACGCAGTGCCACTGCGGGGAGTCAAGCCCTGCAGGGGAAGATGGCTGGGACAGCATCTTTTTGTGTGTGCCTCTGTCAACTAAACTCACAGCTCTCCTTGAGACAACAATAAGAGTCCTCAGGGTACAGTTCTTACAGTTCTTCCCTCTTTCAATGCTTGCTCTCCGAATAATTATTAATACAGCAACAATAACAACACCACTCACAAGGCCATGAGGTCTGTCTGAGAATTCTGGGGAGCCAAGCTCCCATGATTAGAAAACTGCATCGGAGCCTGGCCCCTCCCTGCAGCCTTGCTCACCCTCTGCACACACAGCCCCCCAGGGACAGTGCTTCTCAGTGTACAGGATGAAAGGCTGCAAATAATTAACGGGCTGAGCCCTTTTTCCCAGGAGAGTTCCTGTAACAGTAAATAGCTCAGCCTGTCAGTGATGTTATCCCTGTCTTTGATGAGCTCAGAACCAGCGCCGGGAGGGGAAGGAAGGAGGGGAGGGGAGGAGAGACGGATGGGAGGGGAGGTCCAGTCAGTGCCAAGTTGAAAAAGGGTCACTGCTGGAAAAGTCTGTATCCCAGTAGGAAGGAATGTGCCTGAGGAGTCAGGCCAGGAAGAGAAATGTGTGCTCCTCACCCCCAACACACGTATGTACTTTGCTTCAAGGCTGGAAAAGGGCTTTGTCCAGGCACTGCTCAGTCAGACCAACTCATAAATGCTAGAACTCTGAGGCATACCAGCTGCAGACGAATATTCAACTATAGTTCATGAAGGCATTCACAAAATTGCACTTGGTCGCAGTGGCTCTTGGGGGTTCCTGATGACTTAGCATCCATTCCCATCTTCTAGGAAGAGCCTCCTGTATTCCTATGGAAAACCACCCCTCCAGGTTGTCCTGTTTAGAGGCTGGGTGGAAGGTGGGCTCACGTACCAGGACTAGCCCATGGGCACATTCCACCCCCTTGCTGTGCTGTTTGGTTCAGAGAAAAGTCTGTGTCCCAGGGGGCTCAGAGAGACCCAGACCTGGCCCTTGGGTTAGTACTACTGACTGGGAAGGATCTCTTTCTGCTGCTGAGGCCTGTGTGGTGGGCAGTCTCACCCCTCCACAGCCATCCCGATATGGCTGAGGATAAACCCACCCCAGGGGAGAGCAGAGCCAAGAGGCGGAGAAAGAATATATTCTGAGCACCTGAATTCTCCCACTGGAAGCCCTAGTCCCCATAGACTTTTATCAGTCACTCTGAGATGGGTTCTGGCAACTTGTACCTGAGGGTCACCCCTGCAGAGACCAACTGCAGAAACATGAAGCTCTTCAGAGCTTTCTACATTCCTGCTTTTTACCACAAGTCTCACCTCAGGTAATGTACAGATTGTTTCTCTGACATTTTCTCACACAGTGGGTGCCTCTGACGTGCCACCTGTGCTAAAATGGGGAACCCTTGTACCCCAGTTTCAGTTAACTGGGTCTTTGTTCTCCGTGGCTCAAATCCCTCAGTGTTTTGGCTCTCACCGGTCACCGCACCCCTCCAGGCTGGAATCCCGCCCCCTGACTCAGTTCGCTGGGCCTGCTTTCTGTGGCCTGTCGCTAGCATCACAGTACATTGCCAGACACCATTTCCTTCCCCCGTCTCGATTGGCTGCCTACTGTGGTGAGCAGCCAGCCGCATCTAGGAACATCATCTCTGTTCAATGTCAACGGGCTCGTGACTCCAGCTCAGGCAAAGCAGACTCCCCCCAGGGCTGAGTGACACAGAATGGAAAAGGGCCGGAGGTGGTTCCTTCTCCTGTGAGACCCTGACATGCCGGCTGTCAGTTCCGTTACCTCGAGACTCACCCATGTCCTAATTCCTGTGCAATCTCAGGCTGGGTTCTAAACATGTTCTTCTATAAGCTATCTGTAGACTCTTCCAACAAACTTCTTCCTTTGCCTAAGTCAGCCAGAGCTGGTCTTAAACAAACAACCCCGACAGACCCACCTCTCCCGCAGTCTGTCCCATCTTAGTGGGACGTCTAGTCCCAGACACTTGCATCTGCCTTTTCCCCATTACATTAACCCTTTCATGCCTGGCAGCATCCCAAGTCATGCAGCAATGGCTGAGTCTCAGGTTTAGCAATATCAACGCCATTTAAAGTCATTTTCTCTCTCTTCCACATCCTATTGTAGAAGTCAAAAATGACAGTTAAGCTCCCCTAAAGACACCCAAAATTTGTCCAACTGCCATACAGTTTGTTAAGCTACAGGTTTCCCCATCTAAGTACTTAAGGAAAGCTTTCTCTTTGATGTTTAAATTGCATGTTTCCTTGGCCAGGTACCAAGCTGGAAAATGACAACAAAACAAAACAAAATAAAACAAAAAAAAGAAAAAAGAAAAAAGAAAGGAGAAATGGAAAAACAAAGATTGGCTATTTCAAATTCACATTATTATAGGATGTGGTATTATTTCGCACCGTTATCTAGTTCGTCTTGCATTTCATCAAGTTTTGTTGTAAAAATAAATCCCCGTTTGGGACTGAACACGAATTCCACTGTTTTTCTGCCAGCTTGCTCCACGGGAAAGGGGCTGACGTGCAAACTGTGAAACATTGTCAGGTGTTTCAAATCAGGAAACTAAGACACATGTTTATTAAAAGTGTGTCTAACACTTGATTATCTGTACCTCCGATGAGAAGAAGATTAGATTTTGGAAGAGAAAGATTAATAACTTTCTTTTGCGGAGATAAGCGCACATTTGGACCCATACGCCGATGGTTTATCAGGGAGCAACGTACCAGCAAGGGCACCTTGTTTTTGCTAGCATTAGATGCACCGTGGGTAATGATCATTTAATCTAATCTCTTTATGAAAATACTTTCTTTCTAAGCACTGGACAGAGCTAAAGAAAGGAAGACAAAAATTTTAAGGACTTCTTTTGGCCTGCCATTTACCAGTCAGAAACCCAATCCCGACGGTCCATTTCTAAACACCAGGCAATGTCTGCCCCTTCTCCTTCTGACAGTTCAGAGTCCATAGCACATAGCAGAGAGTACGACCTTTGCAGATTGTCTTGCTTCCATCCTGATTCCTTTGTTACTAAGCTGGGCAGCCTTGAGTAAGTTACTGAACATCTCTGTTCATAAGACCCTTATCTGTCTATGGAGTTAGCCAACGCTTTTCTCATAAAGTTGTGGTACCAATCCAGTGTCTGAGATGTGGGAGGCCATGTACGGTGGCTCTTTTCTCTCTCCCTTTGGGGACTGTGCTTGGTGCTGGCAGACCCCTCTGGTCATCTGGGAACAAAGAAAGCCCTGAAGCCACTCTCCTCCAGGGCTGGTGTGCTGCCGGGAATCAGGTGCAAGGGCAGTGTCCTCACCTTAGCAAGCCCAGTGCCCTGGTGCCATCAGCCGCCAGCTCTCCATTGTGACGTGTACTTTCAACTCACCCAGCTCATTCACAAATTTAATCGAATGGTAGCTTGCTCCTGCCAACCAACCCTTGCAACTGGGAAAGAAAAGCAATCTGTGCCTGCCCCTCCCCCGCCCCGTCTGTGGTTACGGAGCCGCTCACCCACCTGATGGTTTGATGTTGCAGCGTGTCCGGGTCCGTGGCGTTCACTGTCAACAACACGCTGCCCACAGAGATGTTCTCCTGCCTGGTCACCATCATGGGGTCGGGGTAGAAAACTGGACCCTCGTTGACATCCAGGACGGTGATGTGGACGGTCGCCGTGGAGCTGGGGCCGTAAGAGACGTCGGGTACTAGTGGGTCCTCGTTTTCCACTTTGATCAGCAGGGTGTGAAAGGCAGAAATCTCATAGTCCAGAGGCTGGAAAGCAGAAAGAGAGGCTCAGCGTGTGTGTCTGCCACACAGCCCCTCAGACACTGCATGAGCAGTGATAGACGTCCAGGGATGGAGCCAGGGCTTGGGGGCTAAGTTTATTGCTTGTGGGCAATTTGGGGTCGTTTTAAAAAACAAGAATATGAAACACACAGATACATACTTAGGTGTGAAAGTTGTTGATTTTTTTTAGATTGAGAAAGAAATGACAACACATTCCATGAACCTCAGAGATCTGGGGGGGCCTCCCTTCTAAGATCTCTGTAAGTGACTCACTGGCAACGCTGACATGAAAAGGCTTCCCACCTCTAACCTGTAACTCCACAACTCTGACACTCGCGGAGGCTTGCGTGGATGGGAAACACTGAAGCCTCCCGTGAGCTTTGTCTGCTTCCCTGCCTCTGTTACCTCTGTTACCATGGGAGAATGGGAAAGGCAAACCCAGGTTCCACTGTTAATGTTTCCCCCTCACCCACCATGAGGTCTAAAGGCTGGGGTCTCTACAACACTTAGAGGGTCTCCTGGCACAGGTGTGCATTTTCCAGTATTGTGTCATGCAGGGAATAGGATTCGAGGGGCCGAGACACATGGGGTTAAGTCCCTGGGCCCTTTCCCACCTGAGGGCATTTGAAATGTGTGGGGCTCATTTTCAATTGTCATTATGACTCAGGGCCTCTCTGGAAATATACTGGACCAAGCTAGTGATATCAGACACACAGCCATGTCTGGGACAGTCCAACACAAGGGTGGGATGTCCCACCCTCAAGGCCAATGAGCAACCCCGATGAGACAACCAACTGCCTGTCATAACACGTGGTGCTTCTACATGTGAGGCTGACTGGGCCCCGGCCCTCCGCCCCACCTTGGGCAGCTTTATTCATGCTGGGAAGTAATGCATTTAATAGGCGAAAGCACCATCTTCCCTCCCACATACGAGAGGGCTCAGGGTCAAGTCCTAGTAACTATAGGACCTATAGGACCACAGTCACGTTATCGCACCTTCCAGAGGCTCAGCATTCCCATCAATAAGGTCGCAGTACAAAGGATTGTTGTAAAGATTAGGGGAGACGATATATGTTGCACATCTTACACAGAGATTTATCTAGACTGATATAATAACAAGCTGTTAAGAGGATGAGGAAGAAGAATGTGGGATTGAAATAGCTGGGAGAACCACTGCCCTCCTGCGTGGTTTTTCAGGTCTGCTCCCAGGCTGACGTTCCCTTAGCATAAGACGAGCTTCATAAGGGATCAAGGTGTGATCCAAGACAGGCGGGGAGAGAAGCAGAGAGGGAGTCACACAGCACGAGCCTGGCCTTTTCTGGAGAGCAGGATCTCTCTAATGTTTATTTCCATTTGCACAACACTGCGGGTAATAGTTCCA
This sequence comes from Rhinolophus sinicus, assembly GCF_036562045.2. Lineage (NCBI taxonomy): Eukaryota > Metazoa > Chordata > Mammalia > Chiroptera > Rhinolophidae > Rhinolophus > Rhinolophus sinicus. Next base: position 21,169,953 of record NC_133760.1, read on the forward strand.
GTGGTAGATGCCCTGGGCCTGTCACCTGGAGCTGGTGAATCGTGGGTCTCTACACCCTGTCCCTCCCGAGGCCTGCCCTGGGTCATGTTGGACTAAGAAGCCATCTGTTGTCCCAGGCATATGACCTTATTAATGTGATTTGTCTGGCGCAGGGTCTCTGTGTCAGGGATAGGAGGAAATTGAAAATACCTCCAATAAAGTTACAGAGCTACAATTCAATTACTATTTCATCAAGTGTCAGGAGACGGTGTGGACCACTGTCTTGGAGGATTGAAAGCCTGGAAAAGCTGGCCCACATGGGAAGGGTAGAGGAGCTGGGGTTTGTTGTCCTGAAGAGGGAGGATTTGGAAGTGATCCAACAGTGATTTTTAAGCCTGTGGCAGGTTTGGGGATCTAGGATGCTTGCTTTCTCCATGCTGTCTTCGCCTCTAGGACAAAAGAGACTTAAGATGAAGGGTGGATTATGTTCAGTGAAAGAGTGACTCTTTCACATTTCAGAACAGGTTTACAAAGTGACTAAGGGTGTTTCTGACCAGAGGTTTTAAAGAGCAAACAGGTGCTCATTAGGACCCGGTCCTGCACAGAGGCAGCACTTCCCGGAAAGCACACAATCCTGGGACTTCTGCTAGTTCTTCCGTACACTGACTGCTACTGGCTGCCCCGGGCCACGTCCACCCCTTCTGCCTTGCCCACCTCTTACTGTGGCCAGATTTAGATTTTCCAGTCTTCCTTGAAGGGGCATGTGTCAACTGGTAAATGACATATCATGGGAAATTGTCTGGGGAACCCATGAAAAAGATATTTTCTTCTCTGATGAGAGGAGAGGGGTACACAAGAACTCTCTCTCTCTCTCTCTCTGTCTGTCACCTGGCTGCCTCCTTGCTTCCCGCCGTGTGATGTGTGGGGCTTTGGCAGCCATTTTATGTCCCTGAGGAAAAAGCCAGAAGCATCTATGGTGCCCCTTATTGGCTCTCTGACACCTTAGGTTGCCAGCCAATCCTAGACTGGGCTACTTTCGTTTAATTACGGAGATCATTCAATTCTTTTTATTATTTAAGCCACTATCAGCCTGGCATTCTGCTGTTTGCCGCTGAAAGCATTCCGAACAAATGCACTGGGTGCTGGCAAAGTGGAGAGCACAGGGAGCATGGCCAGGCCTGCCTCTAGGAGGCCGTCCTGGGCTCGGACCCAGGGGAGCTGAAAAGCAGGGAGCGCTCAAGGTCCTGCGTAGGGATCCATGTGGGAGGCGGCTGAAATGAGGGGGAGTCTGCATCCCAACTCTGAAGCACAGGAAGTCCACTCACTAGGAAAAGCCAAGCGCAGGCAGAGCCCCAGGCTCTGTGGGCACCTCCTCCCCAGGAATGTGCAGAAACTCTTCATCCTACAGCAGTGCTGGTCCACAAGGCTATGCTCTGTGCCCAGCATCATGTGGGGCACCTCTCCCTCCTGTTCCGACTCAGCAGGTGTGGGGCAGGCCTGGCAACCTGCATTGTCACTAGCATTCTCCTATATGCTAACATTTCAGACTCACAGCATGACGGGCCAAAGTGGGAATGTGGGGGGAGGCAAACACTCCTTCTCGAGTCTCATTTTGCTTGTATTTAATTTCCTTCAAGCTGCAGCAAACACAAGTCCAGGCTGGGAGAACTGTGCTCTTCTAGGGTTCATCATGGGGATGGCTATTTACCCAGGCTTCATCTTCCAGGGCGGGTCTGGAAAACTGCCTGACGGCTTTGATAGATACAGGGCTAGCTGCGGAGGGCAGCCAGTGGCTGTTATTTTATGACTTTCACAGTTTCGAAACTGCAGGGGTGGGTGCAGGAGAGCAGTGTCAGGGTCTGTGAATAACTCTGCTGTTGCGTGTGTTATTAGGGGAGATGAACTCAGAAGACCCAGAGGCTGCTCTTCACAGGCAAACTTTTGAGGCTCACTTCCGAGGAGGCACTGAACAGGGCAGGGCTTGGGAGGAACCCAGAGTCCTCAGGCTTTGGAGCAGGCCGGAAGCATTTCCCGATCTCCTGTCTCCAGGGGCATCGCGGAACTTTGTCGGTGTAGTTGTTTATATGGCCCCATGCTTGGCTGAATAATACCCACCCGCCCCAATATGTTCACATTCTAATCCCTGGAATTTGGGAATATGTCACCTTACATGGCAAAAGGCACTTTGCAGATGTGATTGAGTTAAGGACCTTGAGATGGGGAGATGCTCCTGGGTTATCCAAGTGGGACCAAGGTCATCACAAAGGTCCTTAAAAAAGGAAGACGGAAAAGTCACAGGAAGAATTTGGTGAGCCAATGGAAGCAAGAGGGTCAGAGTCAGAGTCAGAGAGAGATGTGAAGATGCTGCTCAGCTGGCTTGGAGGATGGAGGTAGCGGCCATGAGCCAAGGGACGCAATGCAGGCAGCTCCAGAAGCTGGAAAGTTCTCCCCGAGAGTTTCCAGAAGGAACCAGCCCTGCTGGAGCTCTGTGAAACTGATTTTGGACTTTGGACCCCCAGTGTGTAAGAGAATCAATGTGTGTTGTTTTAAGCCACCAAATTTGTGGTCATTTGTTACAGCTGCCCCAGACAATTCACACAGGCTCTAAGTAAGCGTCCACCACTGTTCTAAACATTTGATATATTAGTTCAGGAATTCCTCACAACAGCTCCAAGAGGTAGGTGGTATTATCACACACATTGTACAGATGAGGAAACTGAGGCACAGAAAACATAGGTATCTTGACATGGGCACACACGGAGTAGGTAGCAATGTTTCTGTTTTGTCCACAGCTACAATTACTATAAATATGATTACTCCCTGTTTTTAGGGCAAATGGCTTCACCCACCAGGAAAGAAACTGTTTTAGTGAATGTCCTGGTCTGGCAGAAGTTTTCCCCGAACTTCCCAGAAAGAGTGAAAGTGTGTGAAAATCACTTCTAGGACACTGAGACTACCAGCATCGCCCGTTCTGCAGCCACTGCCCTCCCATCCAGCCTTTCTGGAGCCCTGGCAGGAGCCTAGGGCTTGACATTCATTATCACATTTCCCCCTCGTTCCACCTGCAGCCAGAGAGGGTCAGCGTGCTGGGCAGCCATGCTCACAGGAGGTTTCACACCAAGAATTAGCCTGGAGGTGTAATTATCTCCTGTTTTTAAGAGAATAACTGACACTCTGCTAAGAAAGATTAAGAACTGTAATAATACCCATTTTGAGCATAGATCTTTAAAAAAAAGCCTTCACATACCCCATTTTTGCATATCTTTGATAATTCATTATCAAATATAGAGAATTTCATTTAAAATTAAGGTTTTTTTTTTCTTTTTTAAGGTTAAACATAAGTTTGAGTTTTTGAGTTTTCTGGAACCTATAAAACAGGTTGGTTTTATGCTGTGGGATACAAGTACACCCTTAAGCTCTGAGCCTTTTTTTTCTTTTTAATTCCAGGAGAGACTGGGGCTGACTTATCCTGGGCCTTCCCCACACAGTGAGGCCATAAGCCTCATCATGGGCCCTCGGTGCTCATGCACGGAGGAAGGAAGCGTTGGAAGCGCCCTTACCTTGACGACGGAAAGCATCCCCTCATTGGTCTGAGGGTTGGTGTGGATTTCAAAGCTCTGCCCTGGGTTTCCGTTGATGATGGTGTAGGCAGCCCTCCACGCGCCTGTCGTGGGGTCGTCTTTGTCTTCAACTGTCAAGTTGACAATAACTCCCATGGCTCCTTCCTCCACTGTAGCCTGAAACTGCAAACAAAGCAGATGGTTACTATCACTATTTTGAAAACACATAGCAAAGACCATGCATAGGACTCTTAACCATATGCCTGGTATTGGGTATATTACCCATATCCTCTCCTTTAATAATAAATAATAACACAGGACATTTATGATGGAGAACAGCAGTGCCTCTTCTCTGTGTCCTTCTCCAGTCTGCCTGATTGCAGACAACCAGGGGAAGGTGGAGCCACAGGGGGAAGTGGCTTGGGTCCCTGAGTCACCACCTGGAGGACAGCAGCCTTGTGGTCAGGAACACCTGCTTGAACTATTGATAAATGAAAAATAAACTTCTGCTGAGCTTGAGCCTTTATACATTTTTGCTTGCAGGTGTTCTTCCAGCCTCACCTACCCTCAACAATAAGGTACCAGATAACCAGAGCACCGTGGCTCATCTGTGAAGGGACTGCAGTTGGAACCCCCGTGTTTGACTCCAGAGCCTCTGCTTGATTGTACCATCTTCTCCAATGAAGAAAGCCAATTTCATCCTTCCCACCCTTTGCCCACAACTAGTGTGACTTTAAAAAACCCATTTACTACGGAAACATATAAATCAATTGTTTGGAGGCTTGTTGTACCTGTGTCTTTATTGTAATACATCTCGAATACTTGTTACAAGTAGGTGTGGTGAAAATAAATCAATAAATGAAAAATTGTCCTTCCTATAGATAGAGAATTTCACAAGCTATCATTAGCACATTCCTTTGAGCTGGAAGCATAAAGTATTGTTTTGGTGCTTACCTCTGACACAGTACAGGTGAATAGTAATCCATTTGCAAATATTTTACAAACAAGTAATACCAATAAGCTGACAAGAAAAAGAAATACCTTAGAATTTCATTAGCAGGAAAGTGAATCTAGAGACAGTAAGACCATGTCAAAAAGCCCTTGTGTTCAAAGAGAAGTAATTTGAGAAATGAGGTTTCAAAAGCAGTGGCTGATTAATTGACTTGCAAATCATTAATCATAAGCCTAATCTTGATGCCTTGGGGGGGTGCAGAGGGGACAGGAACTAATTTGTCTATCACACCTCAGCAAACCTGTGAGTTGTTTTCCTTCCATAAAAGGGACACTGGGAAACTCTGAGAACATGCACGTAGGATGGCAAGTAGCTGGAGTGAGGAGGGACACGGAGGACACTGTCACATAGACACAGCTCTAGGAGACAATTAATTTTGGCCTGATTCCTCTGATGCTTGTTTAATTAAGTCCTGTCTTGTATCTTCCCCTCCTTCTCACAAAAGTCATAGAATCCCCAAGCTGGAAATCCAGACTGGTGGTTCTCAGCTATGTCTGCACATTAGAATCTCTTCGGGGGCCTTAAGAAAAAAAACACTGTTAAAAAAAGAAAACAAACAAACAAACCAGGGTCCTCTTCCAATTCAGTTGGTCTGGGGGTAAGGCCTGGGATTCACTAGTTTCTTAACCTGCCCAGATAATTCTCATATGCAGTTTGGGGTGAGAAGCATGATTGAGTCCAAGTTCAAGGATGGCAAGGAGCTGTCAATGAAAGAGCCAGTCTTGTGTATCGCTGAGGCTACCTAAGCTCAGTGTTGAGGGGTCTGCAGTGCATCTGGGCTCAGCAGGATAGAGTGCTGTAACCAACTACTGTTATCTGCCATGTGTCCAGGAGCAGGACACGGTGGCTCATGTGTTATCTAACCCTTTCAGAATGCAGATGAAGGTATAGGCACAGAGAGGGAAGGAAGGAAGAGTTTTGTCCCAAGTTGTTTAGTGAACCAAAGGTCAGATCCAAGTTTCCTGGGTTCCAGTCGTCTCTGCTTTCAGTAAGTTCTATTGCTCAAGTCCACTCAAAAGCCCCATGGCTTATGCTAGTCCTTCACCCCCTGCTGTGGTCCAGCACCAGAGGACGAGTTCTCTGTCCCTACCGATCACAGCTGCCCTCAGCTCATAACCTGGCCTTGTGGCTCTTCTGACACCTGTGTCTTAGAACGCCAGGTGGACGATTACGTGGGCATAGGGGGTGCTGAGACCAGAGGGTGATGGAAACCATCAGGTAGAAACTGTGACACCCAATACCGAGGTAAGACATTGCTTTGTAAAAGCAGATGAGGGTCACGTTGCTGAGATGAAGACACCATAAAAACAGACCATGATTTGAGGAAGCTGGCGGCTCTATGTGCATCTATCTTATTCATAGCCTTATCTCTAGCACCTCACACAATGCTACGTACATGGAAGGGACTCAGGAGATATTTGTTGAATGAATGAATGGTCTTAAATACAGGAAGTGGGACCTGGCATCAAAGGCGAGGACAGGGAGGAAATGTGGAGGGATAAAGCTACGCGGGAGTGAAACTAAGGACTGGCTCATTGACTGATGCTGACTCTGCCGCCTCCTGGAATATTCCAGAAGGGTAGGGATACTGCTCTCCCTTGTTCTCTAGGACATCTCCAGCAGGGCCACCTTATTACTTTCGTGGGCCTCAGGCAATTTTACCTTTGTTGGCTCCTCTTACAATAATACGTTTTCATGGGCTTTTAAAAAATTCATTTTTTTCCTGACGTGAGGAAGACATTAAATTTTTCTTTGACCCTAAAAAAATTTTTTAAATTGATTTTAGGATCCTAGGCACTGTGCCCGTGGCACCTGTTGGATGATTTAGTCCTGATCCCCAGTACGTAGCACAGTGCTAGATACATGACAATCTGATGGGTGGATGAATCAATGAATGAATGAATGAATTTGTAAAATTAATATTTAGGCCACATGTATATGAGACAAGCTGATGCAGCTTCTCTCAAGACACTTTTATTATATCTGCAACACCTACAAAAGGGGCTGCCATGGAATACATTTTCAGTGTGTGAGCAAATGAATCCAAGTGGAATGAGAAGGTGGTATTGTTCTAGGAATTCTCAAAGTGTGTACTGGGGCCCTAATATGTCCTTATATGTAATAATGTGTCCACAGCAACATTTACCATCCATCCATCCATCCATCCATCCATCCATCCATCCATCCATCCATCATTCATCCATCCATTCATCTTCCAGCCAGCCAGCCAGCCAGTCAACAAATATTTGGTGAGTGCCTTCTGTGTACCAGGCATGATACAGTATTAAGTTCTAGGGATATACTGGTTAAAACAAACAAACAAACAAACAAACAAACAAACAAAACAACAAAACACAGACAAGGTATATATATATAATTATAAAAAGGTGTTAAGGGCAAGGAAAGAAATAACACAGCTCTTGGAGAGTCTGTAGCTAGTGTGTATGTGTGGGGTTGTGCGAGAGGGTGGGTAACCGACCCAGTCTGGGGAGGCTCATTAGGGAAGAATTCCTTGGGAACCGAAAGAAGGGAGTTCATGGGCTGAACGAGAGAGCGCATTCCCGGCATCTGGCACAGCAGATTCTAAGGCCGGTGGCAGAGGGAGCGTGGTGCCGGTGTGGGAGCGAGGGAAGGCGGTTGTGGCTGGCGTGCAGAGGAAGCCTGGGGAGAACTGTTTGCTGTTGGACCCCAGAGGGGGATCGAATCAGATTATGCAGGGCCTCGGGGGCCACAGAAAGGCCTTTGGAATTCACTTCAAAAGCAAAGTGGAGTCTAATCAAGGAATTGGATTATGTTTAAATCTATTCCTGAGAGAATTTAGAAAAAAAAAGAAACACTTTAAATATAGAAAACATTCCACACAATTATTATGGTCTTTGTTAAGACCATTATCTGATTCTTGCATAAACTATAAAGCCAGTTTCTGGGAGCATCCATTTAGAAACTCATTATTGCTTAATTAAATACTCATTCTATTAATTCTATTCAATGTTTTAACCCCATTATGTAATTCAAGAATGGAAAATTAAATAGATTAAAATGAAATAGTACCATTTTATATTTCTACAGCAATGCTCACTTTGTGATTTAAAAACAATAGACAGACATTAATTTAACACACCAGAGAAGGAGAAAATATTGATTGTAACATTACTTCCTTTAATTAGAAAAAATAGATAAAGTTACTTTTCTGTTAAACTGTGTGGCAAATCAAATACTAGATGCAAAATGCATTTTTACACAACCAATATGGGCCATTGGCTTGGGACATACTGAGGCTCATTAGCTCTCTCCTCAAAATCCAGAACTGAGGGATTTCATTGTTCTTTCACAAGGTGGGCTGAGTTTCGTGATGGACTTTTATGAAGAGGCTGCCTGGACTTCCCACAAAGCTCATCCATCACCAGGGTAAAGAGGGACTTGCATTTTATGATACACCCAGAATGAATGCTCTTCCTCCACGAAGAATGAATGGACTTCCTCACAGAGCAAAGCGTTGGTCTCTAGGTTCAGGTCAACCTTGAAGATGGAAATAATGCTAGAAAGCCGCAGGTGGAGAAGAAGTGACAGTGGGTGACTTAAGGGACGGCACATTATGCAAGCTTGAATACTGGAAGAAGGGGGGAAAGAAGATGAGTTCCCGAAAGTTTTGTAAAGATAAATTGACAAAAGGCTGAGGGAGGGATCATCAGAAAGTTAACTTGCAAACCTTTTTCTGAGTCTATATTTACATAAAGGATACAGGTTTTTGGAAAAACCTCATTTCTTGCTGACAGCCTAGTAGGCAGAAACTATGATTGATATAAACATAAAGAATACATTTAAGGACTTTGGCACTTTGTCTGGCATTAAAGGATCTTGGCACATTGTCTGGCATAGAGTCAGAAATATGTATTTATTAGTGATGATGATGAAGGTGGATTTCATTCCGTATTACATGAGATACTTAGAAATAAATTGGAGAATATGGTTCAAACCCACCGTGATTCTTTCTGTCCTCATTAGTGTGCCTTGTAGTGTAGTTATATATGCAGTTATTTCTCTGGATCAGTGTAAAAGGAGATCCTTCCTTTTCAGTTATGTATACCCAACACTCACATACTTACTTATTCTTATCTTGCTCTAACAAAAGGCCCTTCACTGATAAGACACTTGATGTGGGCCTAGAGCACCCACATTCAGAAGGGAGGAGAGTGAACTCAATTTTAGTTCAAATAGCAGAGATGATAGAATTTCTCAGTGGTGCATGAGAGTTTTCTTTTTCAAAAGATCCTTAAAGGTTGAGAGTACATGTAGTTCAGGGCACCTGCATAACCTATAAAACATTTTGAGGGAATTACGGCCTTCCCCAGCTGCTGCTGAACAGGGTACTACTAGGTCATTTTGTATCACGTGATCCCAGCTTCCTTGGCCAGAGCTGATTGGACCCAGAGGTGGCACCTGACTCCCAGGTAACCAATCCATTGGCTGCTTTAAGAACAATCATATTTGATCCCGTTTACCCTCATCTACCATCCCCCTCCCCCTGACTCTGGGTGGTGAACACACAATGTGATACATAGATGATGTACAGAATTGTACACTTGAAATCTATGTAACTTTGCTAACAATTGTCACTCCAATAAACTTTAATTAAAAAAAAAAAGAACACCTATATGATTTCTCTAAGAATTTGAACTGAGAGAAACAGAGGCTATAATCAGAGAGTGAAGGATCCTTAAACTCAAAGTGTCTGAGTAGTTGAACACGGGATGGCCATTTGGACACTGATGAGTGATCAGATAAATACGATGTATGTAGAGAAGCAAAAGAATGGAGACACTGAAAGACAAACCATGAAGAGAGAGTTTGGGGCACTCAAAGACAAAAGACAGACTAGAAAGTGTCCCTGATCTCTGACTGGTTCCCCCAGTCCTGCTCCCATTCCCACAAGGTCCCCTGTGCTTCTTGTCTGTAGGATGCCCTGTGCCTGCAACAACCTCACGTCCACTCCTGCCATCTTGAGTGGCTTTCTACTCCTTGCAACTAATGAAGTTCTGGGGAAAGCAACTCAGGTGGTTGCCTCCCATTTTCAGCAAGTAAATGTGGTCCTTTCCATGATGATTTGGGTTCCATAGATGTACCCTCAAGTATAGTTCTCTTTTACATCTTGCTATGGAAAATTTCAAACATTTAAAAAAAGCAGACAGAATAGAGTAATGAACCTCGTGTGCCCACCACCAGGCTTCAGAGGTCCTCACCTCATGGCCCCACTGTGTTTCACCTACACACCCACATCTCACTCATTTCTGTAGTATTTGGAGCAAATCCCAGACATGCCATGGCCTCTGTAACTATGTCCGTGTGCGTCTAAAAAAACATAAAGACTCTTTAAGAAAATATAACTAAAGTTCCTTCTTGAAAGTTCCTTCTTGATCCAACTAACATTAACTTCTTCCACTGACAACTGTTGTGTTTCTTCTTTTGTGCCGGGTGCTGTGCTAAAAGTATCTGCATGTTGTCTCTATTCTGGAAAGAGAGTGAGCACCAACCGGCCGTGGTAAAGGACAGCTATAGAGGGGCCTAATAGACTTCTCCAGTGAATAGACTTCCCTGTTCCATGTTTTAAGCCACCCACCCTTACTAAACAGGTGAAGAAACACAAAACGAAAAGTAGAAATCGTTCAACAATAATAAGGGATAGCAGTTTCACAACAGAGAAACACACTCCTGAGTGAAGAGCACACTCCAAGTTTCACTGGCATCCTGGCAGTGTCATTCTCGATCCAGGGGTGGCCCATGTGACCCTCACCCCCACCTCACCACCACCACCAGGGAAGCCCTGGGCTGGAAGGAGAATTATGTACCCGGAGGGCTGCCATCCATGGGTCATGTTCCAACAAGAAGAAAGACTGACTGTTACGTAACTTCCTGGCTCTACAGATGCAGGGGATGAGCCAATAGGCAAGATAGGGAAACAACATTCACTGCCTGGTCTGGCAGGAACTGTCCACCTTCCCTCTCAGTGCATGCCTTTCGGTGTTGGTTCATTTTCCGGGGAGGCGTTGGGGGGTAGTTTCCATGTGTTGGCTGCAGACACATGGGAGGTGCTGGGTACATGGCCTTTGAGGAAGATGCTGGCCGAGTTGTGTCTCTCTGGGGACCCGCCAGTGCACCTTCTAATCGCTGGACTTCTTCCTCTACACGACCTTGCTGACTGAAACGCCTCCAATCTGCCAAATGCAGACACACACCTTTGCAAAAGTAAAAAGATCAGTTTCCGGGAAGAAGAGGCTCAAATACCAACCCATGTCCATTCCTCTACAAAACAAAATGTAGGCCAGCAAAGACTGACAGGACGACAATGCAGCTGGGCAGTGATGTTCAAACTGTGTTCCTGGGAATGCAGGGTGTTTGAGTAATGATGGTCTGAGGTCTTACCAAGGCACCAGGTATTTCCCTCTGAACAATAAAGATTTAACTGCCTGAGGAATCTGTTAATTAGATTTTATCTGTTTAGTATATTAGATTTCCTGCCTCCGAGTTTTGCTGCTAAAAAGAAGTTTGAAAATCACTGCCTCAGGGACTGAGGAAATAAATATTACATTAGATGGTAAGAGAAAAATAAAAACCAAGGAGAAAATATGCCGACATTCTTTTTCCTCTGAATACGAGGCATGGACACTTGATTTTATCTTACATTACCATCTCTTCTTCAGTTGAGTTGCTCTCTTTAAAAAATAAAAGAAAAGGCAAAACACATCTGTACATCTGACGAGGTAATTGGAAAGAGTTTAATTTTCAGAAGCAAAGAGATTTTCTGGAGAGATACACATACCACAAGCTTTTGAATCTGGAGAAAAATGGCTTTTTTTTATTTTTAAAGGAACAATAGCATGGTCTGCTCTAATGACTTTGGAACTTGGTTTACGCGATTCTGCACATGTGCAGGAGCAGGAAATTTGATGACATGGGGCCAGTTCTGATCTACCTCAGACTCATGGGTACATTCCTGGTGAATTCTGTAACTTTTCTGAGTCCCAGTTCGCTTACCTGAGACATACATAGAGTATCAGGCTAGAGCCCAAGTTCTTCATGCTGCCTACACGTTAGAATCACTTAAAAACCTTCGAAAACGACTGATGACCTGGGGTCCCACATTCAGAGATTTTTCTCAGGTGGGGCCCAGGCATTTGTATTTCTAAAAACTCTCTTGGATGATTCTAAGAAACAACCAGGGCTGAGAACAATTGCTTGTGATGACTGCTAAAGTCCCCGCCTAGTGTTTATGATGAAACATTAAAAAGATCGTGATCTATTCTACCCTGTGTTGGGCCTTAACAGGTGAAGACCTGGTGTCGGTGGGGACGAAGAATGCTACCAGGGGGGAACCTTGAGAATTCTTACCGTTCTGTGCTCAAGGAGTTATGGGGTTGCTAAGTAGGCTAATGGAATACATTTACCAATGAAATCACAGGGCTCTCTCCTGGGGGTCATCCTTCCCATCACCTCAAAAATAGACCCCACCCCCACGAAGCAGTCATCCATGCCTCTACCCCCCTCAGTCCCTGACAACCACTAATCTACCCTCTGTCTCTAAGGATTTACTCTTCTGAATATTTCATATAAATGGAATCACACGCTATGGGGTCTTTTGTGTCTGGCTTCTTTCACTTGTTTTCAAGGCTCATCCATGCTGTAGTGTGTGTCAGGATTTTGTTCCTTTTTAAGGCGGAAGAATATTCCATTGTATGGATAGACCACACTTTATCCATTTATCCGTGGATCGGCATGTGGGTTGTTACCACTTTTTAGCTATTGTGCACAGTGCTGCTATGAACGCTCAGGTAAAAGTTTTTACATGGACTTATGTTTTCATTCTCTTGGGTAGGCAGGTAGGAGTGGAATTGGCGGGTCACATGGTGACTCGGTGTCTGAGGTGGTGTAGATTTCAGTCACTCATCAACATGCATGGAGCACCCGGTCTGCACTTTTCAAACACAGGAGGCTGTGTATTATTTGCTGGCCTCCCAGAACTTACTGCCTCCTGCCTCTCATGTGAGGAAAGGCAATATTTGAGAATGAGGCTTCTCTCTTTGAATGGCAGGAGGGATCTACTAGAGGCTTGTCTCTTTTGAAGCCTTTGACTAACCCACTCGGAGCAGTCTCCTTTTCCCCAGTTTGCATGGGGTATTGGACAGGTTAATGTGGAAATGAGACAGACCCCCTGGAGCTCATGGAGAACACACTGGCCTCCTTTCTAACTAGAGAAAGTACATCTCTAATCTCCTGAGCTGTGGGAAAATTGACACAGTTGGTGAGGCTCCTGACGCTAACATCCCAGTACAAATAAGGACAAGAGAAACCTTCTCCTTTCATTACAAGGGATTTGTACAAATTCATACATGGACTTGACTTACAGCTTCTAATTTATATTTAAATCCCAAATGCCTTAGAAGAAATTGCTCTGAATCCATCATGTGTGTAGGTACCGTTGATTCCTGTTTCAAATAGACACCACTGGCCCAACTGTGATTCCCATAAGCACATCCACACGTTTCTTTCCAGAGGTGGCTAATAGAATTTCTGAGAACATCCAAGTCCCACAGTGAGAAGAGATGGATGTGAATCATTCCCTTGGGAATCAGAACCAATGGGGGGGGAGGGGAGATTAGGAAAATTATTCTCAGGGTGGAGTAATACAACAGAAGTCTATGTGGGGAGAGAGGTGCCCCAATGGCACTCTTTCACATTGAAAAAGACAAACATGTTTATCACTACATCAAGCTCCATCATTTATTGCCTGTGTGACCATGAGCAAGTCACTTAACCTCTCTGTTCTTGATTTTCTCATCTGCAAAATGAGAATAATAGCACCTACCCTCATAGGACGATTGTGATGATTAAGTGAGCATATTTATAAATGCTTTGATGAATGCCTGACACATAATAAGCCATGTATGCACACTGTTATAATGAACGCAGACAAAAATGAACAAATAAATGAAGTTTGCCACAGTGCACATCATTATAAGGAACATAGCCAAAGAAATCAAGTTTGCTCTTTTGGGGGAGTCCTTTTGTTGTAGTAGCCTAGTTTCTCGCTAAATAATATTTCTGCCAATAAAAAGTTACTTTGTTGTCTAAACTGCTTACATAGAGTTGGTGTCACTTATGATAAGAAGTGTCTTGACCAGCCGGTCCGGTGGCTCAGGCGGTTAGAGCTCCATGCTCCTAACTCCGAAGGCTGCTGGTTTGATTCCCACATGGGCGAGTGGGCTCTCAACCACAAGGTTGCCAGCTCAATTCCTTGAGTCCCACAAGGGATGGTGGGCAGCGCCCCCTTCAACTAAGATTGAACACGGCACCTTGAGCTGAGCTGCCGCTGAGCTCCCGGATGGCTCAGTTGGTGGGAGCGTGGGCTCTCAACCACAAGGTTGCCGGGTCCACTCCCGTAAGGAATGGTGGGCAGCGCCCCCTGCAACTAGCAACGGCAACTGGACCTGGAGCTGAGCTGCACCCTCCACAGTTAAGACTGAAAGGACAACAACTTGACTTGGAAAAAAGTCCTGGAAGTACACACTGTTCCCCAATAAAGTCCTGTTCCCCTTCCCCCATAAAATCTTAAAAAAAAAAAAAAAAGAAAAAAGAAGTGTCTTAACCAATGTTTTTTCATTCCTTGATTGCATTTTTAATCTAACTTAGGGTTTCTCAACCTCCACACTATTGGCATGTTGGGTTGGACAGTGATTTGTTGGGTAGGGGCTGCCCTGCACACTCTAAGATGTTGACCAGCATCCTGGGCCTCTACCTACTAGATACCAGCAGCACCACCCAAGTTGTAACAATAGAAAATGTGTCCAGACTTTGCCAGATGTCCCGGCCGCCTGTGTGTATGTGTAAAATCCTCCCTGGGTGAGAATCACTAATTTAGCTAAACCAGGTCAGGGGCTCACTACATGTATCTGCCTGTAAACAGCAGCTCACAAGCTCCCTCAGGACAAGATTGATCAGTAAGTTGGTCCTAAACTCAAGTCTCATAGGAAAACACTGAAATAGCATAATAACAGTTTCCAGAGTAATTGAATCAGACGTTGCCAGAAAAACATTCAAGGGTAAAACAGAAGACTGTAATTATTATGAAAATTGCTGATGTAGTTTTCATGACTACAATTTTTGAATTAGCCACTAATAATCTCTTGTATAAAAGCAAGGTAGTCTTTCTTGCTTTCCATGTGTCCTGACATTTGCCCATGTCTCATTTTGCAATAAACACATTTCATGCTGGGGTGTGCCCAGTAGACTCAGGTGCAACAAGCACACCCGGGTCTGCAGCCGGGGCCTAGCTCTACCACCCCTCCAAGGAAGAGGGGCTGGAAAGGAGGCAGCCCTGTTACCCACAGGGCTTTCTCAGTGAGCCTCAGAAAATCAGAACGGGGCATTTTCCATTTGGCCCAGTTAGAACTGCGTTTGGACTCAAGCTTATTTGGCAATGAAGAATTCCTGTCTGCAATCGTTTTTCCTCCCAGTTCGCTAACCCCTTGCGACTCAGAGTGTGGTTTTGGGGCCAGCAGCGCGGGTATCAGTAGTCAGAAATGCAGAATCTGAGGCCGTGCCCTAGACCCTTGGATCAGATCCCAGGTGATTTGGGGTCATGTCAAGTTGGAGAAGGCTGCTCTTGACCCCTTCTGTCTGCTCGCAGCGCTGACATTGCCACTTGACCCTGAGGGGTAGAGAGACCAGGAACACAAGTGCCCTTGGCATTCGGCTCCCTAAGTTGGAAACCTGCCGCACCCTCTCCTGGTCTTGTCTTGAGACAGGAGGGCAATTTCCTACCATTGAGTTAGTCAGAAACGCCAGCTGCTGGAGCCTGAGAAGTTTTCCAAGAATACCCGCCCTTGGGTACCACCCACGGGCATCCAGGAGCCTTGGGAGGCAAACTACAAAGGTCAGCCTGCCCGCAACAAGGAAGGGGCCCTGTCACCGCACACGCGCAGTAAGGCCCACGCGTGTCCCTAAGGTGATCATTGCGTAATTCAAATACTGAAAAATCAGGCCCACGGGTGGAGATTTACCATGCTCATGAGATGTGCGACAGAAACCTCCGCCTTTACGTGCCTAGAGGTAGTGTTTGCCCCGCCCAGCTCCCTTTGAAGCCCGCCCCAGCTTCTCTCCAGGGGCGCCGGGAACGAACCTTGCATCCTCCATGTTGGTTCTCTTGTGCACCAGCTTCATCAACCTTCGCCTCTTGCCTGAACATTCTTGTGCTGATCTCGCTTGATTTCCATCCCGGGGAGACCTCAAGCACCCAGGGTGCCTGTCGCAGTCTGTCCTCTGGCTAAAGGGGAATGGCTCCCTCCTGCGCAATGGGGTCCCCTCCCTTCCACTCCTCAACTCCTGTCCGGCTCCCACGTGCCCACCGATTAACTTCTCTCTCAAGTCTATAAATGTGTTCAAGACACTCCAATGAAAACACAAAACAAAACACGCGCAACAAAGAAAAAGCAAGCCTCCACTCTAAGCCTCTCTCACTCCCTTCACAAGGGGGGACTATTTCCTCACCTCCTATTGTGTGATGAAAGAGTATTAAATATACTGAACGTTGCTATGAGGGCCAGGGAGCATAAAAATAAGCATTGTAAATTTATTTGCAATCAAGGAACAATATAATTGGTCATGGTCGAGATGTAATTACAGGAGAAAACATACTGTTCACGAATCTTTATCCGGTCTATTGAACAGGTGCCAAAGAGGCTTTTAATGAAACCCACACATCACAGGAAAGACAGCATGTGGTTACTTTAACCTGGGCTGCCACACCTGTGGGAGGGAAGGACCAAGGCGGGACCGCAGGGTGAAGAGGCTGTAATTTGAATATGAAAAACAGGAACTCTCACAGAGTTAAGGAATTTTAAGTAAACTGCTTAAGTCTTTCAGCTTGATTTTCCCCTCCCTGGTGACAGTGGGGATTGCTGGCTAGCAATGGAGTATGGTAGTCTGAGAGAAGCTGAAGGGGGGAGAGAGGAGAGGGGGGAGAGAGGAGAGAGGAGAGCGAGGAGAGAGATACAAACAGAAATAAACAGGTGTATATATATATAGAAAAAGAGAGAGTTGGGGGGGTGAAGGAGGGGAGTGCAGGGAAAGAAGTCAGAGATAGACATAGATACATATATGAAAAAGTTAGAGACAGAGAAAGGGGGAGAAGAGAGAAGCAGACAGGAGAAAGAGAAAGGAGAGAGAAATGAGACAGAAAATAAAGATGGAGAGAGAGAGTTTTAAGGGTTTGATTTTGCTTTTTCTTAGAAAAGAAAATCTGGGCAAATCAAGAGCTGTGTTCCAGCATTTTCAGCATTCCCAGGAGCCTGTGCTAGTAGAAACTGAGAACAAACATTTCCATATCAATGGAAACCCAGTGGCTGAAGCCTCCAGTCTAACTAACCATGTTGAGCAACCGCAGATGGAGAAATTGAACGTTCTGTGACTAAGCCCTGACGCCCTGGGAGGAGGGGGCAGTGACCCGTGACACCGCCGGGAAAAGATGCTGGCGGGTCCTGGGCCCTAGGCATCGCTTCCACATTAACTACCGTGACGTCCAATCTTTGGGCAACAGTTTCTAAAATCAGTCCATTCGGCAAAGTTGGATATAATAAAAATGACCCTTAGAAGTCTCCAAAGGAGTCCCCATGGGAGGCTCTCTCCCAGTCCTGGAAGGGCTTTTCTGCTCTTGGGGTGACCTTGTATGAAAAATCCACACATGACTCCAAGAACATACAGCCAGACCTTTATCAGCTAAATGTTTGCATGATGGATGGTCTGTTTCATCAACCCCACATCGATCCTTCCAAGGTGTGGGTTTGGTTCCCCTTAACTCATCTTTTTGTTGCCTTTACAAAATCCCGAATCCAAAGCCCTCTGGGGGAATATTCAAGGAGAGGTTGTGTATCAAGGAACCGACCAAAATTTGTAGTCCCTAGGCTCCAGTTACCTTATATGAAGTTGTGTTTATAGTGCATCTCAGGGGGGGCTGCCCACAGCAAGGGAATTGTAACAGGGACCGCGACTGGGGTGGTGGCTAACTCTCTCCGCCCAACGGGACACCGGAACAAAATCTCTACCTATTTGGCTGCAGGGCTCCCTATAGACGCGCACCTGGAAGAGTACTTTGTAATGCCCTCCACCGGAGAACACTTACCCCTAACATGTCACAGGTGTTATGACAGCTGAAGTGGAAATGATGGCTTGTTCCTGGGGATACACATTCTAGCTATCCCGGAACATGAAAAAAAAATCCATTACTTTGTCGGCAATAGCAACTTCTGAATGAAAACAGAGTCCCTTGACTATTAGGTTTCAGGGACACTTACAAGTAACTTGATGCAACACACACAAGTGCACACACACACATGTGCACTTGCACACATGCACCTTTAGCAGGAAGGGAGTGCTTTCAAAGTGGTTAACATCTAGTAGTGTCATTGCTATGGTAGCACCAGTGAAAGAGGAAGACGCAAAACAGAAAGGTAAGCTTCCTTCTCGCCTGTGTGCAACCCTACACTTTCTACAGTCAGGGTGTGGGTGGAAGGTTCCTGTAATTTAAGCCCCAAGGAAGAGAGGAGGCCTAAGTACAGACCTCTAGGGAAGAGAAAATGATTCCCGGGGGCAGGGAGTTCCAGGGCTCCTTAGGAGGTAAAGGCACAGGTGGGTGTGGCCTCTGATATAAGAAGCAGCTAGGAAACAGGCCACCAGAGGGGTTTCATGGCCCCAGAATTGCTAGAATAGGCTGGAGGATGGGGATTTGGCTGAATTGAGCAAACTCAAATAATAGGGTGTAACTATGCCTCTTTTCTGAAGAGATCCATGCTATGCAGTCTAGTAGAAGCAAAATGATGATTAGTGGAACGACAATAATAAAAGCTAACATTTGCACGTGGCCTCGATGTCATGTACCGGGCTGTTTGCTCACATAGTGAGGTAGGTCCTGTTATGAGCTCCGACTTAACAGGTGAGGAAACTGAGGCATAGAGCAGTCCAGTCGCTTGCCCAGGGTGGCAGAGACGGGAAGTGCAGAGACAGGATTCACACCCAGGTGGGCCTGAGGCTCCAGTTGGTGTGTTGCCGTCTATTGGCAGCTGCCACAGATGGTCCTGCATTCCCAGGGGTACAGGGAGAGCGCATCATGCCCTCTCTCAGCCTTCAGTGTCCCAATCAGCACAGCGCCAAGCCTTCCTCCATAGGGAAGCAAGTCAACAAGAAGCATTCCCCCAGGCAAAGGAGATACCATCCATCTTCTAAGGAGGGGCTGACAGATTCTCAACTCAATTTTTGCCTCCCCTTCCCTTGCCTGTGATGGTGGGAGGGTTCTTGGACTTCATTTATTATCCCCGTTGTCCGAGCACAGCAACCCCGTGCTGAATTGATAAGAAATGATGCCGCCTCTTCCTGGTTTCACTGCCCCTTTCTATACCGCCCCCACTCCAACTGCACAATTTCCACAGGCCACCTGCAGGGGCTATCAAGCTCTGTGCATTTGCCTTTTCTGGGGGTCAGAATAGGTGCCCTAGTGAATGGTGTGGGCAAGGGGAGGTGACGTCCATTACCTATAGGGGACTTCCCTGCAGAGGTTTCTGGCATGCCACACCTGAAGGTGTGTATGTGTGTATGGTTGATTTGATGCAGTGGCCCATTAAATTCAGTGTAGCTTAGGGGTGGTTAGAGGATTGGGGAGAGGCCCAGCGGTGGGTGGGACATAGAAGGAAGCTCAGGGATGGGGTTACATTGAAGAGTGAGAGCTTGTAGGATGGGGTCCAAACAGAGAAGAGCCCAGAATATCCAGCCCTTTCCCCATGATCATTAGCCGCGGGAGCCCAGATGAGCAGTAAGCTATGAGGCATCCTTTGCATCTTGACCTCCCCCAGCTCCTCTCAGAGTCTTCTGCCGCAGGTTCAGGTCCACGCCCACGGAGCACGGAGTGTCTTAGCCCCCATCCAAATGGTGTGGCCCTTGGAATCCCACTTCACCAGGGTCCCCACTACGGATGTGAACCCCTTCCCAGTTCTAGAATTCCACCTCTGCTTTGTGCCGAGTGCCAAGTGCTTCCCCAGACCGTAAAGCTTGTCCTCTGTGTATCTGTTCGAGCCCATTTGCAGTGCGACAGGCGTTCCTCCTTTGTTGGCTAGGAGTCTGTGCAAGTACAAAAGCCAATGTATCTCAGGAGATGAAAAGGGTAAAGGTAATTTAAAAGTACTTAGATCATATTGGAAAAAGGGCTATAAAATGCAATTTAAAATGCTCGTACGGTTTGGACCAGGCATTTCACTTGTGAGAGTTTATCCTACAAACCCTGTATACATGTGCACAAAGATATACATTCAAGCATAATTATTGCCATGATATCCATAAAAGGGAAAACCAGGAATCACCAACATGTCCATCGATAGGGAATTGGTCTAACTGTGGAACGCCTGTGGAACGGAACACGATACAGAGCCATTAAAATAAATGAGGTAGTTAATTGTTTGGCGTTACTGATCAGAAGGGACATCTGTATCGGATGATGCAAACACCTAGGGTTTGCTTAGTAGAAATAAGATGTGTTAGGTTAATGAAATCGGGAGAATGTGGGCCATTCAAAGAGCACATTTGAAGGCAGAGCTGAGATAAAGAAGAGATCACAGAACCTGTAACTTCCTAGCCTGCAGGAGTCAAAGTTCACCAAACTGGTTTGTGGGGGGCGGTGGGGTGGGCAGTACTGCAGGGCTATCTGGCTGGCTCTGCTCCCAGTGCCCTAACTGAAGTCCCCTCCTGAGGTAAAAGGTATGAAAATGACACAAGCCATAAGAAAGTTCAGCAAACTGTGTCTCGGGGTGTGGCAACATTTTCTGTGGGGCTCCCACCTAGAGAAGGGGTGGGTAGAGTTTGTGGGGGATGGGTGGTTGGGCAGTGGACAAAGGATAAGATCATGAGGGGATAAGATCAATTTGAAGCTCAAAAAAAGACTTAACTGGGAAGCTGCTGATATGCTTAA
Organism: Rhinolophus sinicus; assembly: GCF_036562045.2. Classification (NCBI taxonomy): domain Eukaryota; kingdom Metazoa; phylum Chordata; class Mammalia; order Chiroptera; family Rhinolophidae; genus Rhinolophus; species Rhinolophus sinicus. Next base: position 21,190,507 of record NC_133760.1, read on the forward strand.
AATTACCACTCATTTAAGTAAACCAAAAAGTTGTGATACCCCGTGTCTCCATCATTCCAGCTGGAAGGAACCTTGGACTGGGTGATGGAAGAACCCATTCTCCAGACAGCTTCTGTGAATTGTCTTGAATTACTAAACATGTTGGAGGGTTTCTCTGTCTTTGCTGCCACTAAGAAAGGCCAAGATCACCCAAAGCAGGTAGCAAAAGCAAAAGGGGAAAAAAATAAAAATAACAGCAAAAACAACCTATATTTACCAAGTAATTACTATGTGCCAGGCACTGGGCGAAACTCCTTATGTGAATTATATCCTTTGATCTTTACCACACCCCGAGGAAATAAGGAATATTATTTCTCCAGTTTTATAGATAAGGACAGAGATATAAATCCTGATAAAATTGCAACATAGTATGCATAATGTGATCCCATCTTTGTAGATAAAAAGTAGGACTTCATATATGCAAAGAGAAAAGACACATGGACAAGTTTAATTAACATGGTAGCCGTACTCATCCCTCAGGTTAGTGGAGAGAGCTGGCAACTTTTTGTATCATATGCTTGTATGATAGTTTAATGTTTTTTACAATGGAAATGAATTATGTTTTAATCAAAAAAATAATTTTGGAGGAAATGAAATGCTCTTGAATTCAAAGTGCACTTAAAATAGTTTCCTAAAATACTTTAGCAGAAAAAGAATCAAGAATCACTCTACTTGATGTTAAGCCTTGCTATATAGCTGCAGTCATCAAGAGTGTGCTGTTGGTGGAGCGAAAGACATATAGATCCATGGAAGAGAATAGAGAACCCCAGAAATAGACCCACACAAATATGCCCAGATGATTTTTGACAAAGGGAAAATAGCAATTCAATGAAAGAAAGGCAGTCTTTTAAAAATGGTGCCGGAGCAATTGCAAATCCACAGGTAAATAAATGACCTTAACCTGAACCTCATGTCTTATACAAAAAAATTAACTCATAATGGCTTATGGACATAAAAATAAAACATAAAAATATAAAACTTTTAGAAGGAACATAGGAGAAAATCTCTGAGACCCAGCGCTAGACAAAGGGCTCTTTGAGTTGACATCAAAAGCACATTCTATAACAACAACAAAATGATAAACTAGACTTTATCAAAATTAAAAGCATTTTCACAGTGAAAGACCCTATTAACAGTATAAAAAGACAAGACTGAGAGAAATATTTGCACGCTATGTCTCCGATGAAGGACTTATATGTAAACTATGCAAACTTTCAAAACTCAACAGTAAAAATGCAATCCAGTTAGAAAATAGTTTTCAACACCCCGAACCAACATACACAATGGGACAATTCTGGGGTTCTTGGCCAATGAAATTAACTCTGGTGTAGCCTTTATTCACCCAAGAGTGATGGGATATCTCTTAATCGATCTCAGTAATGTGGGTTGGAAGGTGATAAAATGTCCCCATCCATAGCCGACCTTGAGGATAATTTCTAAAATGTCCATTGATGGACCAGCTGTAACCTGGGCACACTACGTCGCCTCCTTAACCCCCAGCTTCCTGATCTGTGAATTGGAGAGACTAGTAGAACCTACCTCATAAAGAGATCATGAGAATTAGATGGAATAATGCACAGAAAGCACTGTGTACATTTTTCTGCACAGAGTTCCTGGTCACCGTCATCAGTATCCCCATTTTACAGGTGAGAAGACTGAGGCCAAACGAATTAAGGAACTTGTGTAGTATCTAAGAGCTGGTGAATGATGGAGATGGAACTGAAGCTAAGAGTCATGTGAAACCCAAACCATATCCACACATCACCCCACCCTGCCTGGGAATAAAAGAATTCAGAAACAAAACTGGAATTTTGAGATAAAAACGATCCTTCTAGTTAAACCAACAGTGTGAACAGAGAGAAACCTGGGAACCAGGCATTGAAACCCTTCCCCCGCCTTGTCTCCTTCTTGGATTCTATCTCCTGAGACTCCATGGGTCAAAATAATTGGGTTTGCGATTTTTAAAAATCCTGTACTCTCAAACTCTCACATTCCTGTCAGCAGCATCTGCTTCCTTGCTGGAATTTCAAAGCCCCAAAGCAGCCTGTTGTATGGATAGCTTATCTTATTACTTTGCCCAGCTGGTGAATGATACTTTTAAATCTTTTTTGGGTGTCTAGGATCTGTGACCTTGACACATGGTTTGGTCAAGCAGAGATGAAGGAATTGCCTGGGGCCCCATATTCCACAACAGCCAATAAACTCATCAGTGGCAACACAGCTGCTTTAATCAGGGGGCTATTGACAATGGACACACATAGAATTCTGCCAGCGGCTGCTACGGGTCACCATGCCTGGCCCCCCTCAACAATATTTTATTGTGCAAATGCAGACAAACGGCACTCCAATGGGTCCTGAGGAGCTATCTCCCGGCCCATCTTGATGTGACTTTCCTCTTTCCTTCTCTCCCAAAGTGTTACTGCTCTTTGGGGAACTCGCCCTGTTGACACTGTCCATGGAAAGCTACGTCTCTGCTAAATGAAAGAACTCCATCATTTTTATGCTGGTCTTGCAGACACCAGGAGAACCTACCTTCCCCTCCCAAAATGTCACAAGGAGGAAAGAGAAGTCATGTTGGAAATTACAGGATGGTCATAGAGCACAAGGAAATGAAATTAGCATGATGTTTTTCTCCAAGCAACGGGGCCAGGGAAAGGGAAACACACACACACACACACACACACACACACACACACACACAGCACTCAGGATCTTATTAAGGCCCTAAACCCAAGATGTATTTATAGAGGCAGGGCAGATTTGCATGCCAACCTAGAAACTCAGGCAAGTTTTACTGCCCCGATGTGGCAGAATCTCATAGACAAAATTCTTTAGGGAAGACAGTCCTGTTGGATAACCTGAGAGCTTCATTTTGCACCCTTCCGACTTTTTCTTAGTGATTGCATTTTCTGGCTACAAAATGTCTTCCTTACATTTCTCTGGAACCATGCCAATGAACGCCAAGACTGAGGAAGGGGGTTGCTCTGTCATTTCAGCCCAACTATTACGGGGCAGGGATGTGTCTCTGGGAGCCCATAATCATTACCGCGGCCCCTTTACTGAGCCACACGCCAGACAAATGCTCGCCCTATATTATTGGCTTGACAGTGTGATGTTCTATTTAATCCTTGTGACAAGGTGGGCACATTTATCTCCATTCGACTAATAAGTAAACTAGAGCTCAGAGAAGTTAAGTAATATGTCTAAGCTCACACAGCCAGAAACATGGCAGTACAGGGATTATAAGCAGATCTGAGATCAACACGTGGGTCTTCAGAGCTTGGCTAAACGTCTGTTAACACAAGAGGGCTCTGTGAACTGCCTTCCACTGCCGGTCAGATAAGAGGCAGCCCACGGAAGTAAGGGTGATCTGAGGGTCCTACAGAAGATGGAAGCTAAAATGCATTTCGGTAACTGACCCTGATTTTTAACTCTGATGGCCCTAGACTGTCTTGTTTGCCTCAACAGATTCAAGGCTTGTTGCCAGCCCCTTCTCCCTGCATCTAAGGTGTCAGCTCAGGTGACTCAGCTTGTCAATTGCCCACAAAGATGGCCAAAGAGTTTTCCAATTGGATGTTGGGTTGTTTCACTGCCTTGCTCTCGTTGAATATCCTTGAAGAGATGGGATTTAAATTGTGTCGAGGATATTAGTCTAAAGCGAATGAAGTGGAGAGTAGACTTCTCGTTTATGTCCCCAGAGTGATAAATGAGGGAGTGTAATTTTTTTTCTAAGGCAAAGAAAATGGGAAACCAACGTGGATTTCAGACACATGAGAAATAGCTTATGAATTTAGATGATAGCTCGGCAGAAATAAATTGTACATCTGTTCATTCATTTTAATAAAGTGGAGAGATGGCATGCTGCTGGAGCCCTTGGAGAACCCTGGGTTTTTAAAATTATGGTCCTATAATAGCAGCATTAAAATTTGTAATGCAGCCAGTGGTTTCTGAATTGGAGGGAAAATTCATTTATAAAATAAAAGCTCAGACTTTGGAATGTAAATGGGAAAATGCAATTTTTCTTGGCCAGATATGAATTAGTCCTGGGAGGGTACTGCAACATCTTGACCATAAAATATATTTTAAAAATCTTCGGAGAAAGTTTTCAGACTGCTGACAAACTTCTTTAGGCAATCTCTATTTAGGTAAATTGTGCAGGATGAAACGTATGGTAAACTGGCTTTGTTATTACTGCCTTGAACTTGGTCCTTTTGTATAAGGGCCATTACAGATTAATATTTATATCTGAAATGAATCTAGCCTGTTACAAACACAAAAATTATTTTTCCTCACAAGTAGAAACATAAGGAAGAGATGTTTTATAGACCAGCCGATACCAGTTACTATGAAAATTTACTCATTCAACAAATAGTATTTTCTTATCACATATGAGTCCTACGCTTGATATTGGGGAAAATGCAACAATCTTGATTGTAGGTTTCCTGCTGACTTTAAAACCCAGAGCAATATTAAAATTTCTTCAAAAATAGGTATTAATCCCATAGAAAGCTTTTAGGCAGCGTAAGCAATTTCTATTTTATGTCACAAATCAGCACTCAAGTTTTCAGGTGGGAAAGAAATATAAGTGAACTAGTAGAGCCAGCCGGCCATGGATATAACACAGGTCCAGTGAGGAAAACCCCTAGACTGTCTCAAATAGATTTTATTTGCCTAGTGAAATACTGAATAGATACAGATGACACACTTCAGCCTATAATCTTGCAAATAAAAAAAACAGAGATTGTGAAGAGGTTGTGTTTAGTCTTAGAACTGAGGGCAATTAGCTATCGTCTTAGGTCAGCTTTTGCCCAAAGATGTAAAACATTGTCCCCAGGTTTGTGCGAATGCAGGTATCTCGAGATCATATGGATAAGGGGGCTGGGATGTGACTCATCAATGGAGACAGCACAGAGATGAGAAAAAGGCAAAAAAGCTGTCTAGATTCCTCCCAGGCAGGACGGTGTGGGTATTGGCCGGATGAAGGAAGATAAAGACCTCAGAAAGTTTTGCAATTAACATCTCTGGTTAACCAATGCTTAGAATTGGAACTAGTCAGGTCAGAGACCTCCTGGGAATTCTGTTCTAATATATCTATGTTGATCTCTGTCTAGTTTCTCAGACTGCTTAAAGTGAGTTTGCTAGATCAGTGAATAGGAATCTTTTTAAGGATTTTGATAATATCTGGATCCAGGGTCGACTCTTGGGCATGGCTCTGCTGCCTCCTCCAGTGGGATCTATTTTGAATTGGAAATAGGGGGCAAAGTCATCTGCTGAGAAAGAGAGATGGACAAAAGAGAGTTTTGAAGAGAGTGGAGAAGGTTGAAATCAACCACCAAGCAAGTAGCAAAAGTGGCTGTTTAGAGTTAAATAGAAAACAAAGGAAGACCCCGCTCACACCGGGGGGAGACACCGTATGTTTGTGACTTGTCCTCAAATATCATCTGTTGATTCACTCATCTTTACACTCCCCCATGACTGTACCTGACTCATAGTAGGTGCTTAATCAATGCTCATGGAACACCTGAGTGTCAACTATATCCTAAGCACTTTCACACACACCACACAGTTATCTCTCCTGCACACTATCCTGGCAACACAATTACAATCACATTATTCACAGGAAGACCCCAGGACAGCTCCATGTCTTAATACAGCCAGATGGCTGATGGTTCCCCTGCATTCCTGCGGCCTCTGGCATCAAGTCTGGCCTCAAAACAGTTACAAAGATGAGGAATATGAAACAGCCACACGCTGCGTGGCAAAATCAGCTAAAGAAATTTTAAAAACCCGGGCATAGGAAGCAAACCTGTTCCCTCCCTTGTCACCTGTGGCAGAATTGCTCTGAGGAAAAAAGGCCCTCAATTAACTTGACTCTGAGATGCTGCATTTTCTGCCCCACTTCAGTCCTGTAATCATGTGTGTTTGTACCAGCAGTTCATGCCCCAGGGCAGGCTGACCTTGACTTCTCAGATTCACAGGCCCTTGGGCTGAGGTGCCTCCTGGAGAAAGCTCCAGACTTCCCCTCCCAAAGTGCAGGGAGGGGATGGACTGGGCTCTTCTTGAGCTAACAGCAGCTGAACTCCTCCCCCCGCTGCCCCCCCCTTCCCCACACCCCTTGGGGAAGACGGACCAGCTGTGCTCCAGCTTCATAACAATTGAATGACACCCACCACTTTTCCAAAGCAAACGTAGGAACTGCAAAGAGGAGATAACTTATTTTCTGCAGGTCTGAGGTAACTAACAAATCCCAGGCCGGCAGCGGAGGTAGACTGTCCTGTCACAGTGAAACCAGTCACAGGTCCCCCTCTCAGCACGGAATCCTGTTAGTCACAGTGATTGGCGTGTGGAACGGGGGACAGAGAGAATGAATCTGCAAAATATAAAGAACGCCCCACTGTACAGGGTGTGAAAGGGCCAGCCTTTAAACACATGCACATCCGGGGCTTCAAAACACAGAAGCCGATGAACTAGTCTGGAGGAAGTAAGCATCACCTGAGACGATGGAGAACACGGGGCTCATCTATTGTGGCTGAAAGTACACACACACATTTTTATTTAGGAAAGGAATGGGGAAAATGAAAATTCACACACAGTGGTGTGCTGGTAAAGGTTTACAAATGACTCTTAAGGAAAAATAAAGCCGCGATGTATGGCTTGTGCCAATTTCTGTGGTGTAAATACCCCCGCTAGGGTGGATTTCAAGCTGACACCAATGCCATGTCAGAACACACAGAATTGGGAAGAGATGCCCTTAAACAACTCTCGCAAAGCTGGTGCCAGGTGTCCGCAGCACACAATGGCCAGGCAAAGGTAACTGATTCGCTTTCAAACAGGCTCTAGGGCACATGGAAATGTAGCTTCAATCTAGAGGCATCCATTTCTTTGGGGAACCATCTCACCCCATCCCTTGGGGTCCCATGGATGCTGTCAACCACAGGCCTCACTTTTCCTTCCTCACACCTGGAGTGGGCCAATCATCTCATCACTTCCTGGTGATCAGTGTCTGGTCTGAGGTGGCCTTGTGACCCAGTACAACCGATTGAAGTCTTTCTACGAGATTAGTGTTTGGATCTGGGGAATCGGGGAATGTGTGTTTTCCTTTGTACACAGGCCATGGGGATATGGGCTTAGGGCCATTAGAGGCCATCTTACCTGCCATGAAGAGAGAGCCCACCAGAGAATAAAGCCAATACAGAGAGACAAGCAGAACCAAGAGATGGAGTGGTATGTAGATAGCATTCTGATAATGCTGTCTGAGCCCTGAAGGCAGCCACATCTGAACTCAGAAAGCCCTTAGGCTTCCCAGTGCCAAGTACCATTGCATTCCCCAGTGGTGAGTACCAAGGCTTTGCCCGGTGACAAGTACCAACACAATATCTAACAACGCACACCAATGCAATGCCCAGCGATGAGTCCAAATGCATTGCAGAATTTGCTCTTGCTAGTTCAAAGAGGGTTCATTCTGCCTTCAATAGCAAAATGACTGAACACAGAGCATCTTTAACTCTGGAGAAACCACAAGCAGACTTTCTTGAGGAGAGTGAGCCTTTAGTCTCAGGCTTACTCTAATTGATTTGTCTTTTCAATTTCCCAGAGCTGAAGGGAAAAATGGTATTTTGGCTGTTTTTATACAAGGCTGGTACAAGTGGTCAATTCAGTTCTCTGGGGTTTGTTGAGGCTTTCCTTGAGTGACAAGGCCCATTGCCCATCATGTGGGAGGCCAGTGCTTGGCTGTTGTAAGCCAGACAGCTAACTGGTTCTGGCTGTGATATATAGATTTACAGTGCCAAATTGAACCTGTGTTAAACCATGCATCCAGGGGCGATTAGCAAAACCATCTGTTCCTATTTGCAGAGCTGCTGGTAAAGAGTGCTGTTTGTTAGATTTGATTTAATGCAACAAATACCCTTTGTGCTCTCTCTGTGTACGCCACTCTGTGACTGAAGGGGGAGATGGTGACAAATGAAGCTGTGTCTGTCCTCAGGGAGCTGCAGTCTGGAGGAGGCAGAAATGGAGACCTATAATGCTGATCCAATGCATGCTGGGAAGAACACTGTGATGGAGGCAGGAACAAAACCCTGGAGAAATGCAGGTCATAGAGAACCAGTTCATTCTGACTGGGAGATATGGGGGAGCTTAAGGCAAATGCATGGTTCCTGCAGTCTGTCGCTGGGGAACAAACTCACAGAGGGTGGGCCACCTCTCCTGCCCGTTCTTGTGCTTATACTGTACAGGCTGGCCCCAGGTCCTCCTCTCAGGCCCTCAAATGCCCCTTGTGTGACTCAGGGCATTTGTACACGCTGTGTGCTCTGCCCAGAACGAGCTATCCTAGCACCACCTCGGCCCACTTCATTTAGCAAACCAAGACTTAAAGGATGAGAAATTACTTCATGACCTCACCTTTCCAGATCCCAGACTCGGTCTGTTTTCCTTAGGTCATGTTCCCGAAGCTCTCTGAATTGATTTGTGGGATACACCCCTCTGGCAATACTTTAATATCTGTCCTCCCCGCTAAGCCTCAAGATGAGAACTTGCCCATCTTACTTAAATCTCCAGCCTCCCGCTCACTGCCGGTGTTAGATAAGCTTGCAGTGAGCGCATGGATGAAAGAGCTGAGGCCACTTTCAATCCTGCTAACTCAGAATAAGTACATCAAACGCACAAAGATTCATGAAGAAGCACATTGTCTCACTAATGATTATGGAACAGCAGTAACGACAGTCATAAATTTAAAAGATTTAAAAATTGTTATCAGAGAGAGCAGACTAGTATAAAAATGACCCTAGTTAATGAACCAAAGTTTTTCTTGCTTTATAGGCCCTTGCCTGAATTCCCCAGGGAGTAAAACCTGGATTTCAATTGAGATCTTGAATAATTAGTGTACCAGGATGAGCTATTGAGAGCAATGCCGGACGATTTCGGATTAGACGTGTACAGGAATGTATATAGAGTAGAAATATCAATATTTTTTTCAAGAATGTTGCTGTCGTCAATATAGGTTATTTGACTTGGTTGTTGAGGTCTCCTAACAGAAAACTAGCTTGTCAGGGGCCTGGCGTCTTTCATTTCTGAATCCCACAGACGATGTGTAGAAACTCAGAAGGTGAGTACAGTGTAACAGTTGAGAGCTGGGCTCTGGGACCAGATGCCCCGATTTGTCATCCCTGCCTCACTGCCTTGTAGCCTCAGGCATGTTTCTTAACTTTGCCATGCCTCAGTTTCCTCATCTGTGAAATAGGGATAATAAGATTACTTATGTCATAGGGCTGTTGAGAATTAAATGAATTAAGATGCCAAAAGCATTTAGAACGGAGCCTCACACAGATAAGCACTTAATAACTGTTAGCTTTAAAAAGTTGGTTTTAGGGATGAAATCATTTTTCATTCTTTCCTTATAAGAAATGATTATTATATTTGCCCACTGGATCTATCAAAATAAGGATACAAGCCTGCTAATTAAATTCATTGGCTCTTAAGAGACCTCTGCACCCTCCTCCCCTTTTTCTAATTTGAAGAAATTGTGGAGGGAGAATGAGCAGCTTAGATTTGTCCTGGCAAGCCCAGGAGAGAATTTTTTTTGAGTGCTGTAGTTACATCCAGGGCATGCTCAACATATTGTCATGATTTGAAGGGAGAGGCAGGTGAAACAACAGGAAGGAGGAAGGCAGTGAGTTGAAGTCCAGAAAGTTCAAGTGCAGCTGACGATGGAAGTTATGAACCCAGCTTCTTCAGCAAGCCCCTGGTGCATAAGTTTAATGAGAAAATCTGGATGGCGCTTCCCTGAGCCTTGGCAAGGAGTCCTAGAGAGCTGACAAGAAGGGCAAAATCATGGATAAGCAGATAACAGCTGTGGCTGAATCAGGCGGACAACGCTCTGAGACCGGGGTCTACTGGCACTGAGCTGGCGAGTTGTTAACCCTGTCACGGGGCAGAAGTAGCTTCGTGCATGGGATCTAGACTCTGGGCGAGTTCTTCAGCTCTCTGAGCCTCAGTCTCCACATCCGTGAAATGGGTAAGACAATAATGGTACCTATCGCAGGGTTGGCAGGAGGAGTGAACGGTGGAGTGGATATAAAGTTCTTGGACCCTGCCTGGCACAAAGCAAGTGCTTTCAGATGAGTGCCCTGGCTTCTGGATGTTTATTGAATAACAAAGAGGATGAAAGAGCAGGTCCAGGAGTGTTAAACAGACAGAACTTCTGATAGAATGACCAATCTTGCCTTTGATAAGAACTCACTACACATTTGCTGTTGTTGATGGGATGCTTGCTCCATTTAAGGAAAGACATCTCTTTGAATTTGCATGGAGAAAGCAGATACCAAGTTCAGACTCTCAGCCTTTATCTCCCATGACCTCGGGGAAGGAACCGGCCACTTAGTCTCTGCTTTCACATCTGTATAAGGATGACAACCAGACCCTCTTCACTGGACTGTCCTGGTGGTTGGTGACAGTATGTGGAATATGGAAGGTCTCCATAAGGTTAAAAATCACTATGCAAATATCTACTAATGTTGGTCCCCTGCTGTGGCTATTATTCCCAATTCTGTGTAGGATAGAGGCGGTGGGGTCACGTGCTACTGGTGGTATCATCCCTAACAATCTCCTGCCCAGGGATTCACTCCTGAGGAACAATAACATTTTGGAGCAGCGTGGGGGCGCTACGTCTTGTCAGGTTACCCTCTACCCTTTGTAGTGTCCACCCGTGTCTTCCCACTGTGCTCGGAGTAAATCCAGCCTCCTTGCCTGGCCTGCACAATCTGGCCCCTGCGATGTCACCTCGTCTGGCATCCCTCACCCTGTCTCCTGCGGCTCCATCCACCCTGATGGCTCAGTTCCTCAAGCGAGGCATGCTCTTCCCTGCCTCGGAGGTCTTCTCATGGGTCCTTTTGGCATCCTCCCAAGTCTCACTGTTGCGGGTTGAATTGTGTCTCCCAAAAAAGGTATGTTGGGATCCTACCTGGCAGTGCCTCAGAATGTGGCCTCACCTGGACACAGGGTCTTTACAGAGGTCACCCAGTTAAAATAAGGTATTAGAGTGGGCTCTAAGCCAGTGGGACTAGTGTCCTTATAAAAAGGGGACATTTAGACACAGACTCGCACACAGGGAGGACGCCATGTGAAAATGGCGGGCAGAGACTGGGTGATGTAAGCCTACAAATGCCATCCATTGCTAGTAAACCGCCAGAAGCTAAGAGACAGACAAGAAGAGCTTCTCTCAGAAGGAACCACCCCACAGACACTTTGATGGTGGAGTTCTGGCCTCCAGAACTGTGAGAGAATAAATGATTGTTGCTCAAGTCACATAGTGTGTGGTGCTTTGTGACAGCAACCCTAGGACACTAACACAGTCATGTAAATGTCACCTCCTCAGAGGTGACCTCCCTGAACTCCATTGTCCCATTGTGCCCATTGTCTCCATCGATGGTGATTTCACCCCATTCCATCTTGTCACTCGGGGCCATCTGTAGGTATTTGCTGGTTGGTGGTCCCCACTTTCGACTGTAATTTCATGAAGTCAGGGGCCATGTTTCTTATGCTCACTGCACTGCTCCCCAGCCTAACACAGTGCCGGGCAAAGAGGAAGCATGGAATGCTTGTCTGATGGATGGGCCGGTGAAGGAAGGAAGGAAGGAAGGGAAGGAGGGAGGGAGGGAGGGAGGGAGGGAGGGAGGGAGGGAGGGAGGGAGGAAGGAGTGCATTCTGGAAAGCAACAGTTTAGTGTAATGATGTATAATATACAAACAGAGGTACATTCAGGTAAGACAGCCTGAAGAAGATACTTCTCATAAGTTCCTGCCTTCTCAGATATGGACAGGTCAACAGCAAAATAAAATGCTGCCAACACTGGGAAAACAGATACTCAGTCTGTAACTGAAATAGATTTTAGTTTGCAAACCAATGAATATATGAAAATCAATTCTGGATTGTTGTGTTTAATCCCGTTTAGAAGAATGAACCCGTACATTGAATGAACCCATACAGGTCTCTGGAGCTGTGGATATTTTCTTTCTTGCTTTTAAGTTCACAGGATAAGTTGAGCCTGTGTCCACTCTAATGATTCCTTTATGTATTCTTTAAATTAACATTGAGCTTCCTTCCTTCCTTCCTTCCTTCCTTCCTTCCTTCCTTCCTTCCTTCCTTCCTTCTCTCTCTCTCTCTCTCTCTCTCTCTCTCTCTCTCTCTCTCTCTCTTCCTTCCCTCCTTCCTTCCCTTCCTTCCTTCCTTTCTCTCTTTCTTTCTTTTTCACTAGACTGGTAGAGAAGTAGATTTAGGACTCTGCAGTTTATTCACCTCTGGAAAGGAATTTAACTCCAACCCTCTCAGCTCTTGGAACATCACGGTAAAATGATAAACCTCATGTTCACTTGTGACTTCTGGGTTGTTGTAGGGCCTTGACTTTCACTGGCAGCAGCATTTTGTGCCACAATGGGACTGGCCTGGGGTCTGCTATCTGCCTTGAGGGGTGTCCGTTATCTCTAGAACCAGTGGATTGGATGAGATTGTTTCTCAAGTCCCTTTCAACAACAGGACACTTTAACTTTTCAATCGCCTCTGTTGCTTACTGTCAAATATTTAATTTATAATTTACTCACTCATTCACCCATGATTTGGTCATATACTACATGCCAGGCTGGGTCCTGGGACCACAGCAAGGAACAAGAGACAAAGTTTCTTTTCTCATGGAACTGACATTCTAATTTGGGAAGAGTGACAATAAACGAGTTAATAACTTAATTATCTGGCACACTAGAAAGTGAATATTACACGTTGTATCCTAGAATAAATTATGTACATATTAGGATGTGTACATATTAGAATATAATATAATATAAAGTATGTACATAACAGCATATAATGGTATACATGTAACACTATATATAATATGAAATAGAATAATATTTAAAGGTATATTAGAAGCTGAGATACAACAGGTTGTAATGAGAGTTTGTTGCATGAATAACAAATTCATCTCTAATTAAGCATCAGATGTCACCCCTGCACTTGGCCCTAGAGGCAGTCATGAAAAGAACATGACCCTAAATATCAAGCATTCAAATGGCTTTAGGGAGATCAGTATGAGTACACGATTAAAAGGTAATATGATAATACTGCGCTGGGGGATGCTTAGTGTGTGTAGGAACAAGGAGGAAGAAGCAACAACTTCCTCCTTGGTGGGGGATTTATAATTTGTGTATTGAAGGATAAATCGGAGTTTTCCAGGTACAAAAGAAAGGAAAGGCCTTCCAGGGAGAAGGGAACAGAATGTGCCATGGTGCCGAGGCATCCAAAGCATGGCATGTTGGGAACAAGTAGAGCCTCATGTGGCCCGGGACGAAGGAAGGCTGTGATCAGGGGAAGAGTGTGAAAGACCATCCCTGCAGGAGACCCAGCGAGCTTCTTTCTGACACTGCTCAGGACAAAATGGTTCCCAGGTGCAGTGTGGGTTTGGATGTTTCATTTTCCAAGATGCTCCATTTTTGTTGCCCTTGGCTTTCTATTTTTGAACTCAAGGTCTCATCCGCAAGCTGCATTATGGAAGTGTAATAATGTTAAGAAAAGTAGATGTGTTGTGGTTGTTGCTCTTATTGTGTGTGGATATTGTCCTTGAAGAGGAACAGATGGGTGAAGGCTTCAGAGGCCTCTCTGCTCTGGAGCAGCCCAGTGGGGAGGCTCTGCCAGCTGTAGTAAAAGGTTGCTTGTATTGCCATGGAATTGCTGCTGACCCTCTGAGCAGAAGCAGAGGGTGCACAGAGGCAAAGGATTTACACAGAGGTTCACCCAGGAATGATGGGGACCAACACATCATGAATATAATTATGAAAGAGTGATTAATACAGTAAATCGTCTGGCTGCCTGGTCTCCCTCTATGAGCAACTTGAAGAATGAGCCGCCGATTATGGTTTTTTTTTTTCATTTCAAATAATCCAGACATTTTGACATCACACACACACACACACACACACACACACACACACAGTTTATAATCGGCACGGGTATTTTCATCAAAGCACAATTTCTCACCCTGCTGTCTATGAACAGTTAAATCTGGGAATGTATCCACTACCCATTTCCTTAGCTGGAAGAATCCTGTTTGGATAATGGCTTCTATTTATAAAGCTTGTATTTGTACAAATGTTTTGCTTCACTCTCTTTGAGTCAAGAAATCCAGCTGTAGACCTGCTTTTTCATGTACTTCTGAAATTTGAACAGTAGGCGATTTAATTGATGATTTCATGTTTTTCTGACCTTGGTGCAAGAGAAGAAAGCAATGGACGCACCCCTTCCAAGTGAAGATAAATGGGGCACGTGGGTGTTGGCTGTTTTGCAGCTAACCTCTCTCCTATTATATGATGGGGTGTTGGGAATGCAATTTACCATAGACGGCTCCTAGGGGCCTCACACAAGGTATTGTCTTGGACAAAGGTGGACCAGGAACGGATGTAATTGTGACTGATGCTCCTGCTCACACAGTTGGAAATTGGTGGTCCCTGTGCACTGAAATCACGCTGTTCTATTCTCCCCAAATATTCCATTTCGTTACATATTGGTATTCCCCCATCACACAGCACAAAGCATGGCATAGAGATCCCAATAGTGTATGTTTGGTTTTGTTTAAAACTTTAGCCACGTAGGAAACAGTCAGATATGTGATTTCACAGCATCACAGAAACAAGTCTCACATATTTTACCATTATGGCTATAAAAAGCTTCCTGGGAAAAGGGAGCCTGGACTATTTGGAATAACATTCCATCATCGTTAAAGATTTATCTGGTTGTTAAAATGTCTTGGGCTCCACCCTCCAGAGAAGTCACTGGAGTCAGATAATTGAAATGAGTTCGATCTTCTAAGAAATATGTGGTTGGCTTTCTGGATTAATCTCTACTGAACAAGCAGAATGTGTCATTATGTGGTCAGTGTTTAGACACAGCCACATCTGAATTTAAAGGGCTCTCCCAAGGGAAATACACTCTTGTACAAGTAGGAGAGCTTCATTTAAAGCCCTCAAATATATTTCATGGAATCCTGCAGAAGTGGATAAACATATTTGCCTCAATTAGACTTTTGTCATAAAATGGCGCACCAAGGTACATTTCCTCACTTCCTACCTAGAACCACCAAACTACCAAAAATAAATGAGAAGATCCAAAAGAGTTATGAACACTCCAGATATTCAGGTCAACTCCAGGGTGAGGGAATTGGAAAGCAAAGCTTGCCTCGAATTAGGTAGTCCAACTCTCTTGGAGTTAGTCGCTTGATTGTCAATACCAAAGAGGAGACACAAAAAGTTTAAAAACTTTTTACCAAGATGAGTTGATTTTGAAGGAGATGGTATGAGAGTGGTTGGACACTGTCAAGCCATTTAAGTACCTTTATTTCTTCAATCCATATTTTTAATGACAATATCACAAGGTTGTTTTTTTTTCCACAGTGAATTCCACACGCACAATATCTACTGCTTTTCCCTGATACTAAAACAGAAACAGACTCATAGATACAGAGAATAAACTGATGGTTGCCAGAGGGGAGGGGGTCAGAAAGCTGGGTGAAAAATGTGAAGGGACTGGATTAAGAAATACAAATTGGTAGTTACAAAATAGTCACAGCATAGAGAATATAGTCAGTAATGTTGCAACAACTATGTACTACCTGGGTACACGGGGAATCATTGCATAAATTATATAAATGTCTAATCACGATGCTGTACACCTGAAACTAATATAAAATAATACTGAATGTCAACTGTAACCGAAAAAAATAAATAATTAAAAAAAGTTAAGCCAGATGTTTTTCTTTGTTTATGGTAATTTGGGCAAGCTTCTCCTAGACCATCCCTCAAATCTAGAATGACTCAAGAACATGGCTTTAACACAGAGTCCGACCTATGTGAAAGCACGGGACCACTACCAAGGCGTCCAGAACTTGAGGTCCAGGACTCTGCAGAGAAGGGAAGATCACTGAAGTGAAGCCAATATTCTATGGAACTTTTACCCTGAAGGCATTTTCTCACTTGTAAGGGCACAGGGACGTAAGGCTAAGAATGGGAGCGGAAACTACCGGCTAAGAGAAGCTGAGCAGAGCTTTCAGCAACCTCAGAAGACAACAACTGAAATTCTGGGTCTCCAAAGAGGAAGAGCCCTGGTAAACATACCAGACTTTCCGTTAGAACCCCAGAAAGGCTGCACCCACGGAGTAGGGAAACCAGGGTAAGGAGAATAGCTCTCATAAAAGACTGAAGTCCAACTATGAACCAACTCAAGCCCAGACTGATTTAAAAAGCCATCTTTTTCTATTCTTATTGGTTGACAGAAAACAAAAGCAAATCCTTTCTGGAGGAACATAATATCAGCCAGAGCCCCAAACTATCTCTAAAAACAATATTTTTTGGTATCTTGTTCAGAATTAAATTAAAAAAAATTTCTAGGCATACCTAGGGTTCATAACAAATGACCAAAATCCAAGAGAAAAATATTAAAAATAGAAATAGACTTACCATGTTTCCCCGAAAATAAAACCAAGCCAGACAATCAGCTCTAATGCATCTTTTGGAGCAAAATTTAGTATAAGACCATGTCTTGTTTTACTATAATATAAGACTCAGTCTTATAATATAATATAATATAGTATAGTATAGTATAGTATAGTATAGTATAATATAATAAATACCAGGTCTTATATTAATTTTTGCTCCAAAAGACGCATTACAGCTGATTGTCCAGCTAGGTCTTATTTTTGGGGAAACAGGGTAGAAGTGATCTAGATACTGAAATTATCAGACATTGAATTTAAATTTCCATTTAGATAAAATGGAAAATTTCAACAGGGTATTTTAATCTATAAAATAAATAAATGGAAATTATAGTTAAAATATAATAAGGGGAATTAAGAAATCAATAGATGGGTATAATAGTTGATTAGACATAGTAGAAGAGAGGATTGGTAACCCAGAAAAAAGGTCAACAGACAGAAAGTTAACATATATATATGTAATACAGTCTAAGAAGGAGGACAGAAAATGGGTCAGAAGAAATATTTGAAAAGGGATATTATGAATTGAGATACTTATGGTACAAGTATGATAAATACAAATAAAACCACACCTCAGCATGCCATAGTAAAACTGATGAAAAGTAAAGACAAATAAATGTTATTAAAAGCAGCAAAAGAGACACATCTCTTTCAAGTAATACTGACAGCTGACTTTTCAACAAACGTTAACAGACGTCAGAAGTCAATGAAATGGCATCTGCAAGAAAATAACTGTCAACTGAGATTCTGAATTGAGGGAAAATATAACTCGAAAATTCAGGCAAAAAAGATTTTTTCAGAAAAACAATAAATGAAAGAATTTGTCACCAACCTGCACTATTTTTAAAACAAAAATGAATTATTTAATCAGAAGGACAGTTGTCCCACATGGAACCACAGAAACATGTAGGGATACGAAATAATATAAAGAGTATATAAATGGGCAAATATAAACGGATATTTCTTAAATAAAATAATGATGTTTTGTGAAATTTAAAATGTATGTAGAATTAAAACATACGGCAAAATATCTGAAAAGACAGGAGGGACATAAAGATAATTCAAATGTTCTAAGGTCTTTGCATATCCAGGAAGTGGTATATTAGATTCTGTAAGTCAAATACGTACATTTCAATTTCTCAGAAACTACCGTAAGAATATGAAAATGAAGTATAACAAAAAAGTTATTAGAGTGAATGGAATGTGAAATGGTAAAAAATACTTGATTAATTCTGAAAGAGGTAAGAAATGAGAAAAAAAGAAATATGTAAAAGGTGTAACAAATAGAAAACAAATATTAGGATTTGGTAGATTTAAACCCACATATATGGTACGTGCATTAAATTTAAACAGACAAAATAATCCAAGAAGCCTATCATGATCAGAATTGAGTAACGAAATAAAAACCCAAATATACACTGCTTATAAGAGACACATTCTAAATGTAAGATTACAGAAAACTTGGGAAAAAAGGATGGAAATAAATATACTATGACGACAGTAACCAAAAGAAAGCTAGGGTAGTTATTCTAACACCAGATGAGGTAAATGTTAAAGCAAAAAGCATTTCCAGAGATAGAGAGGTAAGTTTTGCAATAATAAAGAGTCAATGTATCAGGAAAATACAACAATTTTAAATTCATATGCACTTACTAACAGCTTCAAATATTCAAAGAAAAATTGGATATAACAAGAGAAACAGATATATGTATAATAATAGATACCACATCTACTCTTTCAGTAACTGATAGAATAAGATTACAAAAAATATATAGAAGATTCGAACAAGAATATTAAACAACTGTTGAATTCACATTATTTTTGAGTGCACGCGAACCACTTGCCAAAATTTATCACATGCTAGGTTGTAAAGCAAGTCTCAAGAATATCAAATGATTATAATCATATAGAATATATTTTCTAACCATTGTGGAATTAAACCAAATGTCAATGACAGGGAACTAACAAGGAAACCCTCAAATACCTGGAATTAAGCAATATATTTCTAGGCAGTAGTGGCTGGAGGGGTTTTAGGAAGTTTGTGAGCTGCTGATCAAATTCTATTTCTTGATCTGGGTTTCGTGTTTGACTTGTAGAGAATAAAATCACTAAGTATCTGTGTTTTTTCTTTTTGTACTGAAGTTACATGTTTACTAAAAAGAAGTCAGTAAATCTTGAGTGAGCCATATTGATTGCAATTTAGGAAGACATTTTGGAATGTTTCACTAAAACAAATGAGAAATTATAGACTCCTAATTTGGAGCAATATTATGGGTAACTTCTTTTAATTCTAATTATTAAGGAATTGAGAGAAAATTCACATAAAAGCTTGATGGATTGTACATGAATGTTCAATAGCAGCGTTATTCACAATAGCCAAAAAGTTGAAACAGCCGAAATGCTCATCAATGGATGAACAGATAAACAAATTGTGGTCTATCCATATAATGGAGCATTATTTAGTCATAAAATGGAATGAAGTTCTGACACATGCTACAAGGTGGAGGGAACTTGAAAACTTTGTTAAGTGAAAGAAGTGAGTGACAAAAGGCCATGTATTGCATGATTTCATTTGTATGAAATGTACAGAATAAACAAGTCCACTCTGACACAAAAATGATTGGTGGTTGCTCGAGGTTGTGGGGAAAGGGGATGGGGAATGACAGCTAATGAGCCTGGGGGTTCTTTTGGGGTGATGAAAATTTTCTGAGGTTAAGATAGTGGTGATGGTTTCGCAACTCTGTGAATCTACTAAAAGCCAATGAATTGTACATTTTAAAGGGTGAAGTTTTTTTCTTTTTTAAACATTTTTTAAATTAGTTTCAAGTGCACAAAAGGGGGTGAACTCTAAGGTATGTGAATTATATCTCAATAAAGCTATTAAAAAATTAATGGAATAGGAAGCAAAAGTGATAAAGTTAAGAAATGCAATAAATAGATGTTATCCTGACATCATTCTGCATCAAATAATTCATTAAGAGGAAAAAATTGTAACACAGGAAATAAAATAGCTCCTTGATTGTTTGATAAACCTACTAATGAAGAGAACTGAATCATAATGAGCTCGTTGGCAAAGATTTAGATTTCTAGTGATTTGACCTGCCATACTGACGTCAATACAGTTAATATAAAACTCTTAATGTAGCTCAAAACAGGATGTGGATGACACGGCTAACATCAATTGAATCGATTTAAAGATTAGCCTCTACACAAGAAGATATTTGAAATTTCATAGCTCATCTATATATATCCAACAGAAACTTGATTTAATAACAAGTCTCAAAATTTACAAGTTTTTCAATAAGGAAACGTGTTGTGAATGTGAAAAAAAAAAGTTTCTAAACTCTCAGTAGTACACAGCAAGTTTCTATCAACTCTGCTAAGGGAAAGACTAGACTTTTTTGTTCTTTTTCTACAGAAAGGGTTTTACATAATTATTATACAGAGAAGAGACCGTAGAGTTTGTAGTCAAACATTAAGAAAAAAAGTATTACAGGGTGAATTAGGCAGTCAATTTATAAAACACTTTTTATTATAAAAGCTAATAGTCCAAGGAAAATAAGGTTCCGAAGGCATCAAGTTCTTGACTTGACACTGGCATTTAGGAATTGGAGACTGGCTCCCAGCATCCACTTGATAATCTAATGCGAGTACCTGCCAGTGGTTCCGTTTCAGCCTGCTGGATTCCAGCTAGCACCACTGACTTTCACCCCTTTGGGAAAACTGGAGCATTTATCCATTTATCTCCCATATTCCAGCTGGAGCACAGGACGTTTTAACTTTGATGCCATTTTTATTATAGGCATTGTAATGTTACAGCTCAAACATGAAAACTTCTACCTTAGAAAGAATTCATCAAATAGCCAAAAACAAAAAAAACAAAACAAATCCCAAATTATCAAGTCTATATTACCAATTGTCATTTTCGAGTAAAATCTGAAAAAAATCAATTGGTTGAATAACTGAAGAAAAACTCAATATCTTTTTTAAGAAAAATCTTATGGTAATTTACAAACACATTCTTTTAAAGTGAATAGGGAGTTTATTAATCCTCATGATCTAGGGTTTATATGAAAATATGAGTTCTGCCTTCAGTATTTGTGGAGCCTCAGCTATGTTCTGAGCACAAATCAGAACTGTTTTCTCAAGGAAATCTTTAGAGAGAGACGTGGACAAGTCACTTTATTCTGAATGAGACTGAGATTCTCACCTATAATTGAAACTCTGCATTTGGAGCATTTAATTAGATTTCCTAAAGTCATTTCAAAATACCTAATCTAGGAAAGTCAAAACTAACATTTAGTTAAAGCTATGTGTTAAAACCTATTAGGAATTCTCACAGAAGATTTTCCATAGGAAGACTAATGCTACCAACCCAAATTTTCATGAAAATCTATGGCTAAAAATTGATTTCCACGTATCAGTAGCAATTTTAAGTATGACATTGGTTTATCATATCCAGTGACTCTGTTCCCAAGTGAAAATTACCTTCAGGAAACATTCAGAAAATACTGAATTTTTTGAGAGCCTACTGGGAATGCAACAGAGAATAAAATGGGTGGGCCTTTCTTCTCAGCAAGCTTACAGTCAGTGTAAATAAACACAAGGGGAACAGCACAAGAGTGCACTCTGCACTAAGAATTTACTTTTAAAAACAACCTTTAAAATATCTCCTTCCTTAGTAACAACCCCTGTATGACCAAGGGCTGCAACATGCCAACTAAAGACGGTTGGAGTGACTTCTCAGTCTCCCTTACAAATAAGGCAGACTAAAGAGGTGCCAGCAGAAATCCTTTCCCTTTCAGGGGAAGCGCGTTAAGTAACATTTACTTAAGTGGCAGGTCCTCCTTTGCCCTTCTCATTTCCTGCCTCATCTTCCTGTGATACAGACGTGATGGCTGGTGCAGCAGTGACCCCGTTATCCCATGAGGCAGCCTTGGAAAAGGCAGAGTTTAAGAAAGGTAAGAGGAATCTCGGAAACTGATTATGTCATGGTGCCACCATATCGGCCTGGGATTGTCCACCGACAGACGTTTATGTGAGAGAAACTATATACCTTTATCTCATTTCACAGAGCGTTATTTCCAGTCTCTGTTATTTGTAGCCAGCCATAACTTCTTTTTTTTAACTGATCTTTGAAATAGATTAAAAAAAATGCATTTCTCTGGAGATGGAAGACTATCTCAAATAGAACTGAAAAACAAACAAACACCACAACCCTATGTTCCTATGACTTTCCTAAGAAATGTCTTCATATATGTAGAAATTTACACAAGACCACATCTTCTTGGACAGCTTTCTAAACACCCTCAATCCCCCATGACTACACCATTTCCATTCTGGAATGACTGAACATTGACCTTCACCCCTAAAAATGATCTGAACTTCAAGATCACAAGCTCCCCGTATCCTCTCTGTTCCTAGTGTGTTGTATTGTTCTACCTCTTCCACCTCCTACAGACATTTGGGCTGAGGTCTCATCAGGTCTCCTCCCTCTGTTGGTTTCTCTTGGCCTTTTTGGCTTTCATTCATAGTGATGCAGTTTTCAGATTCTGCCACCTCTCGTCCAGAATTCCTTTCCCCCAGAACTTTAGGGTCTTAGCTATGTATTTTGAAGTGCATGAGCAGGTTCACCAATAAATTGAAAGGAAAACAAGCAGCCTTTCAACAGGGAGGGGAGATGGCCCTTTAAATAAAAAAGTCAGTTGGCCTCTTACATTTCGGAAACATCATCACCATCATGTCACCCTTTTGCTCCCCACTGCCATCTCCCTCTCCACCACCTTCTTCATCACTGCCTTTATCCCCCTGTCCTCAGTACCACTGTGCGTACTGCCACTGTTTTAATTACCACTGTTCTCATCACTTCTATCCTCATCACCAATACTCTAGAGAATCCTACATGTCAAGCACTATCTCGGTGCTTTTCATCATCAGCTCATTTAACATCCAGAAGGACCTGATGAGGTAGGCTTTCTTCATAGCCCCATTAACAGGCGGAACAAATGAGAATGTGGATGGTTAACATGCTCATGTCCCATGTAGGGTCAGCAGGATTCGCACCCAGTTCTGGTCCCAGAACCCACCCCTCCGCATCTCTGTTATATTGCCTCTAGCAGTTCCGGCATCCAAAATGTATGGCGCCCTCTCCTCAACAATAAACACAGCCTTCCAGGAACATGTTAGAACATTTAACTGTGAATTTACTTTATCCAACATTGGACAAAGACTCCTTTGGGATACATGATATCCAAGAGAGAGAGTTTGATGCTCTTGCTAGCTACCTATTCCTCTCATTTTATTACTTATACCTCTGTACAAGTTGAGACATCAACTCTGCCCTGAGGGAATCCCTAGCTCATTGTCCAATGTTCATTTGAAGAGAATGTTTGTGCTTTTGCCAGTATCCACAGGTGAAGAATACATTTTCCACTATGCTACTCAGGGTCTTTTACTTTACATTAAGATCTATGTTAATTATTTCCTAGAAGTCAGTGCTATTAACAAAAACAATCAATCAAAAACATTTCTCACTCACAGTATTTAGTCCATGACTAGGCGCATACTTCTTCCTGAGTCATAGGAGCCTCACTGAAGTAACTAATCTCACCCACTAAGTAACACTGATAGGTTTTCTTATTTTAGATTGGGGCCATCCAATTTTTATTTTCATTACTATGTTTACATTGAATACTACAATGTGCCTTGAATTATTATTATTTTTTAAATAGGTTCACAAGAAGTTCTACAGACAAGCCAATATCCGCAGGGAATATTCCATGGGACACCAGTTCAATGAGACATGATGAGGTGGTCCAGGAATATTATTCCCAGGCAAAATAAGTCTGAGAAACCCTACAGACCATATGTGCCCCACTTAGAGAGACACAAAGCATTTGAAAGCTACCCAGAAGTCCTGCAGGAAAAGAAATCTTTCAACTCAGTGTTCCCCACATCTCTTTGATCCTGAAATCTCCCCCTGTCCTACAATGGTGTAATTTGTATTAACTTGTGGAGTAAATTCCTTGGAACACCAGTTTGAGAAACATGGGAGTAATGAGCAATCTGTATTAGCAGCTATAGGAACACCGTCATGGGAGCAACAGAATGGAGCCACATGAGCTACTATGGACTTTGCTCTTCTGAGGTTGGAATCCTGAGTGGGAGAGGGGCAGAGACCCACTTTCTGGAGTAATCATTAGGGCTGCTGAGGGAGAGAGGTCCCTGGGGAGCCAGGAGGCTCAGAGGGCCCACCTGTCCTGAGCTATCTGCCCTAGTCCCTGGTCTCTGGGGAGAGGGGTGGGGCAACTGCAAATCCAGACATGGGTCTTTTCTCTGAATGCCTGGGAGGGTGGAAAACATCAGGGCAGATAGGGACGCATAGCACCGCAGCTCAGAGTATGGCTCATCCGGAACTCTGTTCACATCCCGGTTTTGTCACTTACTGTGCCCAGAACATTGGAACAGTTATCTAGATTCTCTGAGTTTAAAATAAGCTAGCTCCCTTATTGGTAAAAAGGAAACCAACCTCACACAGTTCAATGAGGCAATAGATCGAAGGTGGTGAGCCTGTGGTGATGGCAGAAGCATAATAAGGCTTGGCAAACGGCAGGGGCTGTGATCAGTGATTCTGAACTGCTGGTAAGTCTCAAGAGGGGTGTCAAATCCTTGGTCCTTGCACCGACCCCCAAAGGAACCACAATCTTAGCACATTTCCATCAGATGCGTAGTGCAAATGACTTCCTAGTTTGGATACAAATTCAGCAACCAAATGTAATCTTGTGTACTCAGCCTGTCCCCAAACATAGCTCCATTGGAATAAATGGGAAACGACATCCGTGATCCACAATCATAGAAGCACAGGAGCCGAGAATAAATAATGGCTCTCCCAGACAAGCTAACTTGCTTGTTATTTATAAGCTCCTAAGCTACCTTGCTATTGCCAAGAAAATCTGCTTTACTTTCTTGCTGCTGTCCTGTCTTGCCTCTCAATCTACACTTGGTAAAAAAAAAAAAAAAAAAAAAAAAAAAGAGATAGTTATTGTTATGCTAAAATCACAATAGGACTCACATAACTCAGCACTAAGCAGCACTGATAAAACTATGAAGATGGCCATTTGGCATTACAAGTTATTTTCCTGTGGACTTTCACAAGGTTCAGTGCTTTTGTTCTCACAACGCTCTGGTATTTTCAACTTTAAAAAAAAAAAAAAAGATAAAGCTGTGAACTAGTATTCTGGCAAGACATCATCTTTTCTCCGCAAAGGAGTGTTTTGATTTTGCAAACAGGGAGCCAGCAGGGGCCATGCTGCACAGAATTAGCACTGATCTGCAATCATGGCTGTGACCCTAAGGGTGGTGTTCAGAAAGGGTTACCTCTTTCTTGGTGAATTTTGGCGAGTGATCATTTTTGTCATCAATCATGATTGTTGCGGTGGCCGTGCCTATTAATCCAACATTCAGTCCAGCCATATCTTGAGCCTCGATGATCAACTCATACTTGGGGTTTTCCAGAGTCTACAAAGCAAAAACACAACAGAGAAGATGGCATTTAGATTTGGGTTACTGCTTTGGACAGGTGGCAGGCACGTGGCTTGGGCTACCTCTACGCCCGCCTCCCTCTAGGGCAGGCATCTTTACTCAGTCACAGCACTTGTACCTATTATATATAAATAAGCCTTTGGAATCGCATCAATACAAAATAGTCACTGTTCATAAGCTGCAGTTGGCCATGGGGATGGAATCTATTTTCTGTCCTTATTTAAAGGGACATCTGATACATTCCAGAATGTTCCATTTCTAGGGTGTGGGTCTACATTGCACCTTTGATACTTACACCCAGATATGTCATTTCAAAGCAAACGCATGAAACTGATCTGGAAATGAGGCTAAGTCTGACGACGAGATTTGGACAAAGGTGGCAGCTAATTTAGAAAACACACATTTCCTGAGGAATGTGATGGGCCAGCCACTGAATTCCTGTACTTTTTCAGAAATCATCGCTGTTAATCTTCTCAACAAGCATGTTAAGCCACATATATTCTTCCCATTTTACGGTGAAAAATACCAAGTGATGTTTCGATCACTTGTACGGGACTTCTTTCGTGTCATTTATAGTCATTTGAGTCTTAGGTGTCATGTTACATTTGGAAGACGCATTTTATTCCAACCATGACTCTGGTCAATTTAACACAAGCAATATTGTACTATTGTGTTTCAATGTACGTCAGTGTTTCATTTGAATATCTGACAGATATTTTGCCACCATATTTAAACACTCAGAACAACTAACCAACTGGCCTTGATCTCAAGACGAAGAAGAGTGCAGTGGTTGGTTAAGTGGCCTTCTGTGGTGGGTTTGCCTGTCTTGGCCAACCGGGGTACCATTCGTTTTCTGGTAAGGCAGCACTCCACCTTTCCTTTGGGATCCTTCCTGTCACTTATTCTCTGCCTATGTAGTAGGCGTTGGATTGACTTTCCCCACTCTCCACTCTCGGCCAAATTTTGGAATGAGCCCTGATGAGAAGAAGCCAGTAAGTGCATGCCAACCCAGGGACACCATGACAAGTCCAGGCACAGGACCTAGGCTGGCTTGACAGTTGGGAGAGGGAAGCTCTGTTTCCCTGTGGTGTGAACATAGAAGCATTTAGCCGGGCACTAGATGACCTACCTTATGCTACAGCAGGGGGTGGGGGGATGAGGGAAGTCTGTCTGAGATTGAAGCCAATCTATTGATAGAATTAGACTTGGACCTTGGAGAAAAAGATGTATTTCCCAGCAGTTCTCCTGGAGCCACTTCTTCAGGTCAATGCCCGAGGCCAGTGTTGCCTGTGGACTTTTCAGCTAATTAGGGCATTAATTTTCCTTATTTGCCGAAACCAGTTTAGATTGGTTTCTTAATCACTCACACAGAGAGTTCGAGTTGAACCACCTTCAATAACAAACTAAAAATACTTTATTTTTGCTATTGAAGGTCCTACCAGTTGCAAGCAAACAGTCCTGCCAGTACGACAGCTTCAAAACCATTGTTTATTCCAACCAATAATTAAGAAATACCACAGGAAGCAAAGAACAAAAACACAATGAGGATCTATAATTTCCTTCCAAAGGTAAAAATTTACATGGCAAATTTTAATAGCTCAGTGCTAGCTGTCCCCCAAACTTTTAAATATCTTTAATGGGTGCTCAGCTCTTTGTTCCTTAGGGCACCTTTCATTGGTTGTTTCTTAACTAAGAGCTTGTGAGCTACTACCTTAAGAAGCAGTAAGCTTCTGCACAGCAAAAGAAACCATGGACAAAATAAAGAGGCAACCAACTGAATGGGAGAAGATTTTTGCAAACAGTGCCTCCGATAAGGGGCTAATATCCAAAATATACAAGGAACTCATGCAACTCAACAACTGAAAAACAAACAACCCAATTGAAAAATGGGCAGACGACCTGAAGAGACATTTCTCCAAAGAGGACATAAAAATGGCAAACAGACATATGAAAAGAAAAATGCTCAACATCACTAATCATCAGAGAAATGCAAAGAAAAACCACAATGAGATATTACCTCACCCCAGTCAGAATGGCTATCATCAACAAGACAAATAGTAACAAGTGTTGGAGAGGCTGTGGAGAAAAAGGAACCCTCATACACTGTTGGTGGGAATGCAGACTGGTGCAGCCATTATGGAAGGCAGTGTGGAGGCAGTGTGGGGGTTCCTCAAAAAATTACAAATAGAATTACCTTATGACCCAGCAAACCCTCTCCTGGGTATCTACCCCAAAAATCTGAAAACATTTATACATAAAGACATGTGTGCTCCAATGTTCATTGCAGCTTTATTTACGGTGGCCAAGACATGGGAACAACCAAAGTATCCTTCGATACATGAATGGATAAAGAAGTTGTGGTATATATACACAATGGAATACTCTTCGGCGGTAAGAAAAGATGAAATAGGACCATTTGTGACAACATGGATGGATCTTGAGATTATAATGCTAAGTAAAATAAGTCAGACAGAAAAAACAGAGAACCATATGATTTCACTGATATGTGGGATATAAACCAAAAACAACAAAAGAACAAGACAAACAAATGAGAAACAAAAACTCATAGACACAGACAATAGTTTAGTGGTTACCAGAGGGTAAGGGCCGAGGGGGTAGTAGATGAGGGTAAAGGGGAACAAATATATGGTGATGGTGATGGAAGGAGAACTGACTCTGGGTGGTGAACACACAATGGGATTTATAGATGATGTAGTACAGAATTGTACACCTGAAATCTATGTAACTTTACTAACAATTGTCATTCCAATAAACTTTAATTAAAAAAAAAAGAAGCAGTAGTTCTGTTGGTGGCTGGGAAGGCTTTAAACCATTAAATTTGAGAGGGTAAGATGCTGGTGCGTTCCTTGGATGGGGTTACTCCCAATGTTTTTTCCCCCAGAGTTATTGAGATACAATTGACAAGATCAGACAATTAAGTCTGTGAACTTTCCACTGTGTAAGTGCATGGTGGAAAGTTCGCAGACTTAATTGTCCAACCTTTCATATATAACACTGGTTAAGTTTAAGGTGTACACTAAGATGATTTGCTACATGTATATATTGAGAAATGAGCTCCACCAGGATTGAGGGTCGCACAATTCACTAATTGCTGAATGAAAACAGAATTGAACACCAAACCCAGCTCTGGGTGATTCTGGCTCTGCCTGGTTCAGTACACACTTCTCTGTAAAGGTACTTGAAATGAAATCTACTCTCAAGCTGAGGCTGGAAAATCATCAGCCTAATGTAAGTGACTTTCTACTTATCAATCACAAGTTGGATTGGATACACTATTTGCCATTAATTCTGCAGCTGGCCCATATGAAATCAACAAATTGGTCTATCCTCAACATTTTTCCCGAGTATCTCTGGACATACTAATTACTAATTACAATGCCTTTGGGGACACCATCCCTTCCTCATCCTTCTAGGACATTTTTACTTTTGTAATAATATAGTGCATGTTTTGGGAATACGTAATTATAAAAATAAGAAATTATGTGGATTCTTTTTCTGATATTGAAGAGATCATGGTAAAATTATATCATTTCCCCATGTAATATCATTTACCAGCATAATTCCTTGACATTATTTTAAAGGGTTGCATAAAATATAATCATATGCATAATTTATAATCAATGTCATCATCTTCTATTGTTGGGACTTAGCTTATTTTTAGCCTTTAAAAACTTTCCACAATCTGAAAAAAAAACCAAAAAACTTTTGACAATCTAAATAACACTGCAATGGACGTATTTATTCAGGAAGTTTTCAATATAGTTGACATTTCTTTTTTGACCGATAGACTCTAAAGTGAAATTACTAGGTCAAAGAGTACAAACATTTTAAGGCTCCTTATTCATATTTCAGCATTGCTTCCCAAGAAGATCTTACCAATGTTTGTAGCCATTCTCCCAGAATGTTTAGTTTCATGATCCCAGGCATGGCTTGTCCCTAAAGAACAGCTGACTTTGCTCCATGAAGCAAACTGGGATGAGAACGATTCTATGACGTCTGTCTAAAAACGATGTAAATTCCTCTTCTCCAACTTGCCGTATCGGTTGCTATGGACACACACAAAGGGCGGCTTCAGGCACTAACTACAGTGGACATGTGCTGTGTTGCCCCCCCCAGGGCCCATTTCCTCTTCCTCTGGTACCTGTGCTGTTAATTCCTTTGGGGGCATCATCCCTTCCTCACTCTCAGTACAGGTGGAGTCTAGGTGGGATTGACACTCTCCCTGTTCTAGGGATGGTCACGTGTCTCAGGCCTGGACAATCAGGGCCTCCCATTTCCATGGCCATGTGGTGAGCCCATAACCCAAGTGAAGCTCCCCCTGGGTTGAAACTCAGTTCCAGCACATATTTAATTTAGAACTCTTAGGTAAAGGATGTACTCTTTATGTTGGACTTGAAGGTGGTAGAAATCTGGAGCTGGGAGTGGCCCTTTGCAACCACAGAGAAAGTCAGCCTGAGAAAGAAGATCACACAGAACTGAGAGGTAGAGATGGAGTTCTTTTAACCTCATTTGAGCTCTTCAATAGTTGTCCTTGAAGCCAGAAATTACCCTCGGATTTTGTGAGTTCTATGAGCCAATAAATTCCCTTAAGACATTTAAATTAGATGTTGTTCTGTGAGTATCAACAAGGGAGTCTTGACTGATATTGCAACTAATGCTATGTACGATCAGTTATCTGCAAGAAAGTGTACGCAATATATATCATACTACAGGATCACAATAGGCTCTTCGCAACAGCATTCCAATCATTTCATGAATACATTATTTTTCCTTTTAACAATTTCCCTTCCACAAAACATATTTCTTTGGATCAGATAAAGTTATTAGATTTTCCCCCCATTAATTTATGCATCTATTTAATTGGAATTATTGCACACCTAGTCTAAATATTGTGCTGGGTGCTGGGGATATAGAGATGGGAAAGCAGGGTCCCTTTCTTCAAGTTCAGGGTTGAGGACAGGCGTATATAACTGCAACAAAATAGAGTCACAGCTAAGGACTCATGTCTCCTTATGATATTCTTGTGACAGCACAAAGGAAAGAAACATTGGCTTAACTCTCTTGTAGTTTAACACATTTTATAAATAATTTTTAAAAAATTGAACCAGTCAATTTTCATCTCCTGAAGTAAATAAAACTTTATGACTGCAATGGTAAATAGATTGATTAACCTAGTAGAAAATCAATTAGACTATTAAGTAGATAAATTGCAAGGTTTAAGATGGGATGTTCCAAAAGTCTCAATTTTCTGGCAAACATAACGCTACCATTAATGAGTTTTTTATTTTTGAAAATATATCCAATTACTGTCAGGAAAGTAGAAACCATATAGTTGTTTCTAAAGTGGAAAGGGGGATTCTCCCTCATCCGTCCCCACCCCATCTCCAAGAGGTTACAACAAAATGTCGTTATAGTCGTCTCTTGTCTCCCTCTTTTCTCCTGCACTTCACATCACACACACACACACACACACACACACACACACACTTTATATACACATATATTTAAACAAATGATACCATTCACACAGTTGTACAATTTGTTTTACTATATCACGTTCATCTCAGTGCTTATAGACCTGCCTATTCATTTTAACAGCTGTGTGACAGCCCACTGCATGGCTCCATCATAACTTATTCAATCATTCATTAGTGGATGGTCCTTTATTTGAGTTTTTTATAAGTTTTCACTTTTAAAATTAACTCTAAGATAAAAAAAAAGTCCATTGGTCTACCAGTATTTTGGGATTTTTCTGTAATAAACATTATTGCTTTCACAATGACAATAACGAAAAACAACCAACCAATAATAAAAGCAACTTCCTTTGAAATGCAAAAGACCTATAGAAAAATTCCACATGTATCCCCTTCGTCTTGCACAACTGGAATACTTTCCATTTACCGATATCCCACTTCCCACTCCCCCTGAGCCTTTTCCAGGAAATCTTCCCCAATTCCCCGGCTCTTATAGTCACTCTTACTTGAAACACCTACTCATTTCTGTACCTCTCAACAGTTACTTTGCCGTTGTTACTCTGCTGAAAAAAACTCCTAAGCAGCCCACAGTGGCCCCATTCTCTGGGAAGAACCATTGATGCAGAGAAATAGGCCTCGGTGGCCACGGGTCGCATTTGTCTCCCTCACACTAGTTGACCGATTCACAGGTAAACTCCCTAATCCTACCTGGGGCAATGGGATTCTGGGAATATGAAATGTGGAACCAAGCGTCACGGAGAGAGAATGCAGGGCAAACCTTGTCTCTCTCCACGTTACTCCTGGGCCCAATAGAGGGATTTTTGCTTCCTTGAATGTTTTGGGAGGAAACTTACTACTGTACCGTCTGATCTGCCCATGCAGAAGACACCCTCCCTCTGGGGGATAAGACCTTCAGCTGTCCAGCTGCTCTGTCACTTGGTGGGTAAACTGGCCAGGCATAGGAAGCCCCCGTGTCCTTTCGAGACCAAGCTGCACGCTCCACGGCAAGAATCTTGCCTGATTCCTGTGTTTATTTCTCTCAGTTGGTGCAGGGCTCAGGTGTAATCAACTCCAATAGAAAGAGCCTTTCAGGCTGAGTTAAGCTGAAGGTGCTGTTCTAACCAGAAAGATCCACGTTCTGCCTGGACTGAGCCAGCTCTTGACCTCAACTCTTTCCTTGATCCTGAAACACATCCAAGTGTTTATTTAGGAGATTCGTTTTGGCCCGGAAGTCAGCCAGAATTGGTTTCAGTTGCTTGCAACCAAAGGAGCCCGTGGCAAAGCCAATGTTACTTGTTCATCAAATCCTCTTTCTTTTGACTCCAGAACATACAGCTAGACTGTGAGATGAACTTGTGTGACCGATTCTGGCCAATGGCATATGGGCAGAGGTGATGTACTGGCATGACCCCTAAACCTCCCATGTAGTTTTCTAGTTCCCAGAAAAGGAGAACCCTGCATCTCCAAATGCCCCCATGGAGCAGAGCCCTATTTGCTCATCTGCTTTAGGTGGTGGCATGAACAAGAAGCAAGCCATGCCTTAGGGTGAAGGGAAATCTATTACAGTGCTTAGTCTACCCTGACTAATAGAAACGCCATGTTTCCTGTTGGTTTACGTTTGAATGCCCATTTACTATCTTCCTAAGTGGATGACAAAGTTTTCAAGGGCAAGGACCATGCCTTTGACCCCAACACCTGGCCAGTATGTAACACACAAGGTGGGCAATTTCCTCTCGTTACTGATAATGATGATATAGTACTGTTTCCCTGCACTAAAGTATATCTCAAGGGTCTGAGCATATCAGTGGCATTTCCAAACGAGAGTCATTTATTCTCAGGGAATGGCTTAGACGTTGGGGAACTCTAGCTCAAGCAGAGAGGATTTTTATTTTGACCAAGAAATGCACTGTGTCAAAACTGGGAAATTAAATTGGCTGCTCTGATTTCATTCTAAGCTATTTGATCTGTAAGACATATCTAAGAGTGTCAAGCTGCTCTCCTGGTTGGAATTCTGCAGTCATGCATCTTTACTGCATTTGTATCTCCTCCTGGGTGTCTACGTGCTCCCAGTTCATATATCTCCTAGAAACAAAAGGAAGATGGTGCGTCTGCAAAAAAAAGCCGCGGGTGTATCTCCGCACACACAAGCCAGGTCCACTGATCACACTGATTTGAAAACCAAACATTTCATCTTGAAAAAAGAAAATCAAGCCGTGCCATTAAATATGGCACATAATCAATCACTCGACCCTTGATGGTTTACACAGCTACAGCGACTTCCATACGAGTATGCATTTAACGGAACATTTATCACTAATAACAAGCATAATGGTAGCTGTGGGGGGAAATCAAGGAATAAATGTTACACGGAAAAAGCGTCTATTAACCCATGCAGTACCCCGTCCTTTGCTTGTCTCATCTTGAACCACTCTCCACGTCTCTCCTTACACTTTGTCCAGACTGAGTGTCTTTCCACAGTACCCCAGTTTTTCTTCCTTTTGGCCTCTCCCTCTTTCTCCAGGCTGATTCCTACTCATTTGCTGACGTTCATTCCTCACTGCACTTAAGCTCCATGAGGGCAGGCGCCTTAGTGCAGAACGGGGTGCTTGATACTTAGGGACAATCAGAATGAGATCAATCACCGTATTTTGCTGTGTATCATGCGCACTTTTCAGGGCCCAAATTTGTGAGGGAAAAATAAGGATGAGCATTATACACGGGTAGTACTAATTCCGTATCTATATAAATGTTTTACATTTTTATTTATGCTTATGAGTTAAAAGTGTAACTCTAGAAATCAATACCGATATCTGTATGCAAAATAATACCCTGGCATATGATAACTGGTTTTGTTGAACTTAGGGTGATGGAACTTGCAATGAGGAAGAGTTCTTGGCCTTCTATCATGGGTAAATATCGTAAATTTGTTACCAGTACATAAAATTTCTCGTACTTTGTATTTGTTCTTGTGTTTTGTAATTATTTGTTACATAAAATTTATTGTACCATAATATGTTACAAAATAAATGCCAAAATTCCTTTATAATACAAAAAACAAGTACCTAAACGTAAACAAATAAAAATTTGAATTAAAAAATTAAAACGATAGATTTTTGTCCCTGAAAGTTTGGGCCCAAAACATGGGTGCATATCATAGACGGAGCACATTACACACAGCAAAATACGGTACTATTACCCTGGCTCTGCTACTTAGTAGCTAAGTGATCCTGGTTAAGTTACTTAAGTTCTCATTGCCTCAGTTTCCTTATGTCTAAAATCAGGAGAATGATAATACTTCTAGGGTAAGTGAGGATTAAAATAAGTAACACAAAGCATTAAGCCCAGAACCCGCCATATGTGAACCTGCCATATGTAAACAGCCAATCGACGGCCGCTGTTATTATGGAGCAGACCTTTGGAAAGTCTTCTAAAGGTGTGGCAGAAGCTAAAGGTGGACTCTAGGAATAGGAAGAAGGAACTAAATGCTGCCAACACCTCCTGAATGAGCCTGGAAGTGAATCCTTCCCCTGTCAACCCTTCTGCCGAGACTGTACATCGACAAACACACAGTTACAGCTTTGTGAAAATCCATTAACCAAAAGACACAGCCAAGCCATGCTCAGACTCCAGAACACAGAAACTGTGAGATAATAAATATCTGTTGTTTTAAGTCACTACGTTTTGGGGGTAATTTATTATGCAGCAATAGATGGCTATTATGATTTTCCCCAACACTTATCACAGTCGGTAATATTCTTGTTTATTGATTACTTGCTTATTTGCTATCTTGACTCTGACCATTTGAGCTCCGTGAGGTCAGGGACTTGTCCTGTGTGGAGCTTTATCTCTTAGCTGCTAATTGAGTGCCTGGCACCTCGTAGTTATGTAATAATTAGTCAATTAGACATATGTTTTTATAAAATAGTGCATTACTTAGGCTGAGGTGCTTGTAAATGTTTAACTACAGAGTCTCCTGATTTGTAGTGTCTGTCAATTTTGGTGGTTGAAACCCTCCTACCATGGCTGATTTCAAACTACCAACATGATGTCACTGAGTGCCTAGTTGGAAAGGGACATACATAATCAGTCATTGTGAGTCAGTTAGAGCTGGCCCCAGCTCATAAATAGTGCTACAGGAGTCAAGGAAAGCTGTAAGAAGGCTTTTTCAACAAATCCCTTTGTTGTCTAACATTTAAGGTATTGTTAATAAAAAATATTAACCCGAGATTTATAGCAAAGCTATGGCATAATTCATTTACGTACTCATCAGCTTTACTCCTTATCTGGGCAAAACAAGATGCCTTGTTATATGGCACCCACGCAGGGACCACATCCTTCTCCAGGTTAGCTGCACCTGACACCTGGCCTATAAATATTTCAAACAGATTGGTGAAAACATTATCTGAAGCAGAACGTGTTGTTGTCTGTCTGGGGTTTGATTTATCCACTCTGGCCACGTAACGCTGGGGATAGTTAGTCCATAAATCCAGCAGGAACTGCCTACATGCCCTCATAAAAGGTGCCTTATTCCCAGTGCAGATGGTGAGTGACGTTCTTTCGTCGTCCC
The DNA here is from genome assembly GCF_036562045.2 of Rhinolophus sinicus. Classification (NCBI taxonomy): domain Eukaryota; kingdom Metazoa; phylum Chordata; class Mammalia; order Chiroptera; family Rhinolophidae; genus Rhinolophus; species Rhinolophus sinicus. The sequence continues at coordinate 21,225,677 of NC_133760.1, forward strand.
GTGCAGTAGAGCTAGTGGGTTTGACTCGCGTTTGTCTTTAGGCCTCTTTCACCTTGCTGCTCAGTGCTAATGGGAACATTCATGTGCTCAGCTGTCACCTGCTGTGTTTTCATTCCCAGCTGGGGTCTGGTGGGTAAGGAGAAGGCTGAGCTCATTCCGCCAGATTTACTGGTTGCTGACAGAGCCAGCACGGTGGGCAAGCAGCAGGGGAAATAAACACTGCCTCTTAGACATACGAGTATACACTTGGAATAACCTAAGTGATAGATTTCAGGTTTGGGGACACCAAAATCCAATAAAACATTTCCAGGTGAAAGGTACAGCTTTCTGATGTTACTGATGAGTTACAGTAAGTCAACAGCCAATGGCGTTCATAGCATGCTTGGAAAAATCATCCCCTTCAGACCCAAGGGGGCAAATATTTGACACTCAGTTTGATTCCACTGAAATATTTATATAGTGTCTACTAGGTTCAGGCAACTCTGCTAGGAGGTGATGAATGATACAGACTCTGTTTTGGGTACATTTTTATTCCAGATAAATCAACAGAAAAACAACTGTGTAAGGTATGATAAGTGTTATTGGAATGCTGCCAGTTAAGGTCCAAGTGAAGGGAGTCAGAATGTGGGGTGCTCAGGAAGGCTAGGTGGAGGTTACTTAATTTGCAAAGATTAACTGAGCTTGTCCTACGTGTTAGGCATTGTGCTATGTAGTGGTGACAACTAAAGGAAGCCAAGTCTAGTGCGAGGGACCAATATCCAGATCATTTCAGTAGAATGGGTGGGAGTAAGAACAGAGTACTGTGGCATCACAAAGATACCACCTCACCTAGGCATTGGGGAGGGAGTATTAAGGAGACATTTCTGTGGAAGAGAATATCCTACTAGAAGATTAGCTATGGGGTCTTGATGAGGAAGTCAATTTCTATGCAAGAAGGTCGGAGACTAGTAATCACAGACTTATTCCCACAGTGTCGTGACCAGAATCAGAATTAACCTCAATTCTTACTGAATGACTAAAATGCTATTAAATTCAGTCATTCAGTAAGAACTGAGGTTGATTCTATTTCTGGCCATGACACTGTGGGAATAAGAAGTATAAAATGTATTTTCTACCTTCAAGGAACTCGCAGCTTGGTGGAAGATAAAACACGTATAAGTGGCTCCACAAGGCACTAGGTCGGCTGAATGTGGGTACTCAGTAGGTTCGGACGTGAATGGTGCAGCTGGGAGGGCTACAGTGGCTTTTTAGTGGCATCGGGTGAATGCAGGCTGGAGTTGAGCTTTGCAGATGGGTATGAGGGCAGAGCATTCAGAGAGGGAAGAGGACCCTGGGACCCAGTACCGAGGAACCCAGATGAGACAGGCCCACTGGTGTGCTTAGAGTTGAGGTTTGTGATGTAAAGAGACACAACCTATTGGTTCTTGAAAGTACCTCAGAGATCACCTGGTCCTGCCCCACCTTCAAGGAACTCATCGGGTGGGAAACACAGAAAGGGAATCCCAAGAAGCAAAGGGGCCGAACTGAACATGTTAATGACTTTTTTGGGTTTATCTGTTTGATTCAGATAAGGAGGTACAGACCCCTAAAAGTTGAAGTAAAACAAAATGTAATTAAAGTGCTTTTTCTCTATGACTTTTACATATTTTCACAATCCACTGCTTACTGCGTTAGCCTGTATCGTCTACACTTTTGGCCCTGAACTGTCCTGGCAACATCATGCCTGATACATCGCAGGTGCTTAAGGCCTATTTTCTAGGTCAATGCTTCTCAAATGTCCCCACAGCAGAATCCCCTGGTGGGTGCATTAAAACTGATTTTCAGCTCACCTCTAGTACTTATGACTCGGGTGGGGTTGGAGGGTGTGCATTTCCAACAAGTTTCCAGGACATGCTGAAGCTGTTGATGTAATGTGGCCATTCTGAGTGAACATTTGATTACATGCAGGCCAACACGTACCCTTATGTATTTTTACTTAAAACTCCCCTGTTTATGATGCAATGTCAATGAAAGATAGGAAACATAGTTTGCCAAAGTTTCTCTCTCGGACTGTGAAATGTTCCCTTTCTAGAAAAAAAATGTACTCCCCCTAAGACACTAAACTGCACTATGGTTGCCTCCCCAGCCTGCTCAGAGTCATGTTCAAGACGTCTCCATTTGGATGTTCTCCCTCAGCTTTCACGGGCCAATAGCAGAGCTCGTTCTCTCCCCCTGCAACATGGCCCTCCTTCCTGGAGGCATTAACTCAAGCTGGACCCCTGGGAGTTGTCCCCAGCTCTTCCTTTCGCATCAAACAGCCGGTCATCAACGACGACTGATTTCGCCTCCCCAACCTCTCGAGTTACATCCTCTTTTCTCTGCCGTCCCTGCTACCACGTGACCTTGAGCCCTCATCTCTTCTCACCTGAATTACTGCAACAGCTTCCAGACTGGTCCCTCTGCCACCTTCCTAAACTCTTGCCACCGCAAAGCCAGCCAGAGTGAACCATCAACGCTACTCTCTAACCACAGGATCCTCCTCAAAATGCTTCAGTGGCCCTTCAGTGGCCACAGGATAATGTTCAAGTTCGTCAAGCGCAGAAGACACACTTGTCATGGCCTGATCTCCTAGCTCTCCTCACCCACAGTGTTACATTCCTAGAACACCAGACTATATACCATTCTGCCACTGAAGGCTTTTTTCCTTCTCCACAACTTTGCTCACGCTGTGCCCTCTCCCTGGAAGGCCCTCCTTACCTGTTTTGTTTTGTTTCTCTCTCCCTGGAAAATTACGACTTGTCCTCAGCCACCTTGCTTAGATATTGCTTCCTTCATACTTTTCCTGCTCTTCCCAGAGTTACTCCTTTCTCTCTCCTCTGTATTAGCCCTATGGAAATATTAGAGCCAATGTTTTTCTCTTGGTTGGCCTAATGACACAGCAATTTTCTCTTCACATGTCTGTCTCTGGGATTATGCTGAGAAAGGCTCAGAGTCAGGTTCACGTGCCAAGCACGGTGCATAGGGAAAGTGAGCTCTCCGTGCCATCACGCTCTCAGCCCTAGAAGCTTTCATACCTTCTGTGGTTGGCAGAATAACAGCCCCCGAAGGTGCCCATGTTCTAATCCCTGGAATCTGTGACTGTGGTACCTTATGTGGCAAAAGGGACTCTGAAAATGTGATTTAGTGAAGGATCGTGAGATGAGGAGATGATCCTGGGTTTTCTAGGTGGGTCCAAAGTAATCACAAGGGTCCTTATAACAGGGAGGCAGGAGGGTCAGAATCAGAGAAGAAGATGTGACAATAGAAGCAGAGACAGAGAAAGAAAGAGACAGAGACAGAGAGAAAAAGAGAAATTTGAAGATGTTACACTGCTGGCCTTGAAGAAGGAGGAAGGGGCCATGAGCCACGGAATGCAGGTGGCCTCCAGAAACTAGGAAAGGTCAGGGGACACATTTGTCCCTAGAGCTTCCAGAAGGAACCGGCCTTGCTGACACCTTGATTTCCCCCAAGGGAAACTCATTTCGGAGTTCTGAGCTCCAGACCTGTGAGATAATAAATGTGTGTCATTTTATGCCACAGATTCTGTGGCCCTTCGTTATGGCAGCCCTGGGAAACTAACACACCTTGTCTGGAGAGGGCTCATGAGTGTCCTGGGGGGCTGAGATGCTCGCCAGCCTCCCACTCTGTGTGGTGCACAACGTCACCAGCTGCCACCTTCATTTCACGCCCAGTGGCCTCCTTCCCAGGACTGCCCACCTTCCCAGAATAGCATCCTCCATCTCTGCTCTGGAAACTATTTCCATGTCAGTCTTTTGAAGTACGATGTCAACCACACCTTTCCTGCAAAATCTGTCTGGTGGAATGAAGTGGTAAATACCACATGAGTTTACAGGAGACTCTTCTCTTCAATATACATATGTGGTTTCCAATGTGTCAGTTACTTTCTGAGTATCCATTATAGATCTTGATGTGGGCAGGGACCCATCTCTGACTTCCTCCTGCTATATCCCCAACACCTGGCCCACTGAGACACTGAGGCCTTAAGATACTGTCTCTACGTGATCATTGGGTTAAACTCTTTGAAAATAAATTGAACTAATTCTACCTCCCGCTCCTCCCACCGCCCCTCCTCCCTCCGCCCCTGAGAGGTGAAAAAAAAAAAAAAAAATCACACGGCCAGCTCAGTGGCTGGCACTTTCCATTAACGTTTGAGAAATGACTAAATCAAGGGATGGTTATGCTCATCACTACACAGAAAACTTTGTGCCAGGGTTGCTATTCTGGGTTGCAGAGGGTACTGGTCCAAAGACAGGGCAAGGTTGGACAGGCTACGCCTGTGTCTAGAAGGCTAGGTTTTGCAGAGTAGGTTGGGGTGACGAGGCCCTGCCTTTCCAAGCGTGACAGGGAAAGTCCTTCCCCTTTGGAGAGGCGTCGTGGCAAGCAAGTCTTTTCATGCTGTGCTGCTGATGGGTTGGGCTGTCCTTCACCTTATGGCAGATGCCCCAAAGCTGGTCCCAACTCCAGGCTCAGCCCTTGCCTCCTCACATATGCTGAGGTGTATAAGAGGGAAGGTGGGACCACTGAACCCTCAGTGGTGAGGTTTGGATAGGAATGACCTTTCAAAAAAAAGAGGGGATATGAGAATGTTGCTCAGTTGAGCCTCAGCCAACCCAGTTGGACCCTGTCTCAGGGGACGCCGGGAGGCCATATTTGCCACAATACAAAATCAAGAAACTGGAATTCCTGTTGTTCACTGAGTACTCTCCAAAAGCAAATAGCTTTCCTTGGCTTTCGATTTATTACCATCTAAAATGTCATTCTCTGTATGGGTAATAAAAGATAGTATGTTTTATGGTGGCTCCTTATGTTAAGGTTTTACAAAATCTGTTATTAAATGATCTGCATAGAATTGAAATGAATCTTACTAAGTTACATGGACTAACAAGGTGGTTATTTTCCCTTTCCTGTCCCCCCAAATCAAGTGCAGTCAGAAGGGCTGTACTCTCTGCATGTTTTCTAATCACACAGCAGAAGGTAATGCTTTTGTCGGACTAAAAATTGCATTCTGCTGTGTAATCGGCTTCACAAAGTTACAGACTGATCAAAATGTCCAGAAAATTCAATTACTGACTCCTAATGACAAAAGCACATGAGCTCACCAAGGGTTGGAGGACGTTTCTAAAATTAGGTTCTAAATGCCTATCACTTGGAGCAATTACAGCTTTACGACCTTTGCCCACTGGTCCTCTGCATGTTTATGGCCCCTGCCCATTAATTTCAGGAGTTGAAGCGGTATCACCTCCTCCACTTGGAAAAGGCAATCTAAGCGGGCTTGGTCAAGCCTGATTTGTCCACCATTGCTTGAACCCTGTCCCGTTCTGATGTGATCCCCTAAACAAATCTGCCATCCAGAGTTACTTTTAATCAGTACTATATGATTTTCCTTAAGTTAAATGCATTTTTATGCAAAGCTTACCTTGGTTTAGAGTTCTATTGCTGGTAATAATTCCAGGTAGCTTTCGAAACAAAGGAGCCCCCTGAGAGAGTAATGAATCAGCAAATGACACCCACCCACTCTACCCGTGGACAGGAAAGCAATTCAAGACATTGCCTTTATGCTGTCATTGGGTTATACTCTTTGAAAATAAATTGATCTAATTCTAAATCATCCGAGGGGGAAAAAAAAAAGAAAAATCTCACAAGATGGATTCCAATTACACCACGGCTGTTCCTAAAGCAAATTCACATACCGGGGAAAAAAGTCAAGGCGAATAAGCCACCATGGATTATTCTGGAAGGCTCTCCTTGTTGATTTCATGCTTGACACAGTCAGTCCTTTCGATCACCTTCCGTTAGCATTGTTTGGACAAGATCACCTAATGCACTGTGATCCCCCTGCCCTGTTCGCATGAGGCAGCCCTTTTGTGATCCTGGCTCCATCATTCATTTTGTCCTTGAAACTGTCTTCGCTCTGCTGACAAGAGCTAAGCCTATTAACACCCTTGAGTGTTACTTGAGCAAGGAACAGGAAGTCAAGTGTTATGACTTAGCATTTGGTCTTGCCCTTCCCCAGCTCCGCCTCACAGACAGAAGAGAATGTTGAGCAAGACAGTATTCTCCTTCACAAATTATGAAACCCACAGACATGCCCTTGGAGGGCTCCTTTTCATTTTTTTTTTTTTTAAATAACAATAAATAGAGTTTTCTGCATTGCCGCCTGCTCCTCTCCAGAGTCCTCTTCAAGGTGGAGGGGAATTGAACTTGATCATCAATTCTTCGGGAGGGTATCCAGTGCCTTGGCTCCCATCCCAGTGGGGGTCAGATCTCAGCCCTGGGATGAGAACATACAGCTCTGTGCCTCGTGCTCTCTCCTGGCTCGAACCCCAACCTATGGACCTCTCTGCTCTAATCAACGAGTACTCATTCCTAGCCAGTTCAGCTGGGTTCCACTCAGACCCTCCGTCCTAATAATCATGGCTACATGCTTGGAGCATGTACTGTATGCCGGAAACCGTGCTTGGCCCTTTGTGTGAATTTCCTTGGCTGACCCTCACGGTACCCCTGTGAGGTGGGTAAGGTTGCTGCTGTCATTGGATAGCTGAGGAATCTGTTGCTCCAGGACACACAGCTCTCAGTGGTGGAGATGGGATTGGGACCCATAGCCTACACTCCTAATTGCTACCCTCTGAGTCGTCTCGTCACCTACACAGTAGCCCAAAGCCTCTCTTCATGGTAGCCTGGAGAATCCATATAAGAAGGCATTTCCCAGGTGTTCGTACCAGCCCTGTATGGCTTGGGCTTGGGAGGATGGGAGCTTTTTTAGGATAGGTTGCCAGGCACGGGCAGCTCTTTGAACGATCTCTACCAAGTCTCTAAATGTCTGCCTTCTTCTTGGAGACCCCATTTATTCACACAGCGTCAGTGCTACCCACCCCTATTGATTCTGACAACTTCAATTACCACCTGTCTCTTTTATGGCCAAATCTCTCCTAACTGCTTGCTTGACAAGTCCACCCAAATGTTTGACAAGCACTGCAGATACAGCATGTCCCAAAGTAAACGCAGTGCCTTCCCAGCCAAGTACACTCCTTCCCTGCCCTGGATCGTGGCGTCACCCTCCACCCAGTTAGTCAAACTGCAAACCCTGGCATCCTCTTTCCTCCCCACTGATTCTCTCAGTCTCACATGACCCCATCCTCACTATTCCTACTGCCCTGCTCTTAGTTTGGCGTCACTGTGATGTCTCACTTTGACTGTTAGTTCCTGAGATGAGTAGAATATAAATTTGGAGCAATTTGGGAAGGGGTTCTAGGGTACAGGAAGGAGGAAAGAGGTCCTGGGTTACCAGCATCATACCATTCAGGGAGGAACAACCAGCCAGGTCAGCTCAATATATGATGTACCGGAACTTGTAACCATTGCCAGTGGGAGAGTTCTCAGGCTGACTTCCTGTGTGCAAAATACTAGCCCCAGAATGTCCCAATATCATACCACTGCATCCTACAGAAGTGCCCGGACACTATTTAAGGGAGTATGTGGTTGGTCATTCATCCTCCATTTCTTCCTAGATGCTGTTCCCTTTGCCTAGAATGTAATTCTCAACATTCAAATCTGGCAAATTTCTACTACCCTCAAATGTCCATCTCAAATGTTATTTTCTCTTTGAAGCCTTTACTGAAATCTCCAGAGTAGAAAGATTGCAGAGCTCTTCACACAGTTCCTTGGCAGCACACATCACACTGTATCTCAATAAACCAAAGATCTATGCCCTTTCCACACGGCTGTGAGAGGCTTGGAGGCAGGAGCCATGTTTTAGCTATTTGCTTCTGCTAGCCTGTGGCATAGTGAAAATAGCATAGACTTTAAAGCCAAAATAAAGAGATACATTTCAACTCTGCTTTGTAATAGCTGGGTGACTGTAGACAAAGCACACCCTCTGATGCCCAGGTCCCCTGGTTCTGCAAAAGGATGCAGTCTTACCTTTTCTCTAGGACACTGTGAGGATGGAATGGGATAACTCCTATACATCACTGAACATGTGACCTGGTACACAGAGTGAACTCAGCGAAGCAGAAGCTGTCATTACAGTCAAAATCACAGAATAGTTGCTCAATACACCCTGGACAGGTACATGAGCTTTTAAATCAAAGCAACTAAAAATGGTAGCTCCTCAAAGTAAAATGAGAGTTATGTCATGGCCGAGAGTAGGTTGAATGGTGGCCCACAAAAATATATGTCTGAGTCTTAACCCGTAGGACCCATGAATGTGACCTCGTTTGGAAAAAGGGTCTTTGCAGATGTAACTAAGTTAAGGATCCTGAGATGACATCATCCTGGAGTTAGGATTGCTAAGTTATATACTAACTATAGGTTTAACATTTTGAGGAACGGCCAGGCTGTTTTCCAAAGCGACTGCACCATTTTGCTCTCTTACCAGCAATGTATGAGGCTTCCAATTTCTCTACATTCTTGTCAATACTTGCTTTGATTATAGCCATTCTAGAGAGTGAAGAAGTGCTATATCATTGCGGTTTTTATTTGCTTTCCTCTAGGTATTAATGTTATTGAACATCTTTTCATGTGTCTATTGGCAATGTGTGTGTGTGTGTGTGTGTGTGTGTGTGTATATACGCATATATATGTATATCTTCTTTGGAGAAATGTCTATTAAAATACTATGGTCATTTTTGAATTGGGTTATCTTTTAATTATTGTGTTATAAGAGTTCTTTCTAGATCCGAGGACATGTGTCCTCATAAGAGACAGAAGAGGACACAGACACAGGGGGGGAGGCCACATGAAGACTGAGGCAGAGACTGAAGTGAGGCGGCCACAAGCCAAGGGCCCCTGGAGCCCCCAGACTGGAAGAAGCAGGAAGGCTCCTCCCCTAGAACCTTCAGAGGGAGTGCGGCCCTACCCACACCTTGATTTTGGACTCTGGCCTCCAGGACTGGGGGAGAACATATATCTTTTGTTGGCCATCACCCAGTTTGTGGTCATCTGTTACCACAGCCCTAGGAAATTAATACACCTGCTAAATGCAAGCTCTACCAGTGGTCCTCTGCTCAGGGAATGGAGCACATGCCTGATGCCTAGGTTGAGGCAGACTATCCACCTTTCATGAACTGGTTGTTTGGGGTCTTGGGAATTTTACATTTTCAAGAGAGCGCCCAGTCTTCAGGAAACCCTGTCAAGTATGAATTCCACTTCCATTAGCTTTTAACACACTCTCTTATGAGACTGGGGGTGCCTCCCAGTGGTTTGGGTAAATGTCCCCTGTCTGGGGGGTGAGAGGACACCTGAGAGTCCCTGGTCACCAAGGCTCCTGAGTGTTTTGTCAGCCCTCACAGGCAGCACATTTCAGAGCAGACAGTGGGGGTGGGAGGAATCCATTCATCCTTGGAGGGGAAGACTGGGGAAAATTCAAGGGAGGCAGGTAGAATCTTCATTAGCCTTTTGTCTCAGAGACTCTGAAGGGAGAGGCTGTTTTAGAAACCTACAGGGTAAGCCCATTCATTTTACCGGAAATTTTAACTCCACGAATCTTTAGTCGCTAGTATGCTGTTTGGGCTCTAGATGGGCTCAGTGGATTTGTGTTTCCCAGAATAATACTGGTGTGAGCGGCGGGAAAAATGGAACTCACGAGCTGTGTGATTTTCAGACAAATCATTTGGAGCTTTCAGCCTCAGTTTACCCTTCAACAAAATGGGGGTGGAGATAGTATAAGTAAATTCCAAGTTCATCCTCCTGCTCCAACAAGACCTGACTGTGATGAAGTCATCCAGCAAAAGTTTGTGTGCATTTCAGCTTTATAAGTGACCTACACATTGTACATAATATGCCTAAGTGGAATGGTATCCCAGCTACACACAACACATGTTTCTAAAGAAGAAAACACAGGCTGTAAAACACTATCGATGGGGTGATATCATGCTGTATACAAAGAAACATTCCCACTTTGTGCACGTGGCAGGGGTAAGGCTACATGTTCACCTAACTCGTTTCATTCTTTTCCTGAGCACACCCTTCCCTATTCTCCCGCAGTTCGGAATGACCGCATGATGGAGTCCCGGCCAGCGGCACGTGGGCAGAAGAGAGGCATGCCCCCTCCAGACTCAGCCCATTGAATCTCCCACCCACAAGCTTGATGTCCCCCTTTTCTGGAACTAACTTGGGGGCTACCTGTTGAAGATGTGGTACTGTAGATAGAAGGCTCTCTGTGGAATGGAGCTCCCGCCGAGCATCTGACCAATCTCAGTGGACTCAGCGAGCAGGAACACGGGCCAGAGCCACTGAGATATTGAGGCTGTTTGTTACAGCAGCTGGCATTACCGACCCTGGGCTATGCAACCGCTATCCGACACAGCAAAGTGAAACGCCACATTCATTCTCCCTGGGTTATGTTCTTTTAATATTAATTGAACTAATTCTTTCACAAATTACATACTACATATAAATATGTAAGATCTATCTATATTTCTATATACACAGATATATGCATATATGTAGACATACATATATACTTATATGTATATAAAGATTCTATCTATCTATCTATCCATGTATCTAATACGTATCTATCTATGCATTCATCTCTATACACACACACACAAATGTTAACCATGGATAGCTCCATATAATGGAATTACAAATAAATGTTCTTCTTTTCTCCCTATTTTGGGTTATCTATATTTATTATTATTTTTTACTACTAGAGAAATGTATGGTTTTGGTAACAAGGCACTACCTTACATTTTAAAAGGCACAGTGGAACATTTTAAAAAGGAAAGAGCAACAACAACAAAAAACAAACACAAAAACCTCTTCAAAGTGATGCGTATGGCATTAAATCTATACTTTTAAAACTTTTTAAGTTCCTCCTAAATTGTATTATGGGCCTAATGTATTAAGTCAAGAGGTGAATTTTTTTCCCCATGGAAAACATTTGCATAAAGCAAAAAAGATATTAGCTGAGCCCTGGAGGCAGCCTGACCACCCCACAATGCTGGCAGTGGTCCCCACAGAACCCAGCATCCTGGGACTCTGCTGCTTTTCTTTCACTCATATCTGAGCAAGGCCCCTGCCAATCCCCGGACTTCAGGTGAGGAACCTGAGGCTCAGAGAGGGTTCATTCATTCAACCATTTAGCTGGTAGGGACAGAGCCATAGACAAAAGTCACAAAGAGCTTACATTTTAGATGATGAGACAGATTGTAAACAAGATCAAGAGGGGTAAATGTTACGGGAAAAAGTTAAATAAGAAGGGGGATGGAGTGTTCTGGGTTGAGGGAAGAGGCTCAGTTTTAAAAAAGGTGGCCTGAGAGGGTCACATCTGATTGAAGCCATGAAGGGACTAAGGAGGAGCTGCAAGGATATCCTGGGACAGAGTAATCCAGGCAGATGAACGAGCATGTGCAAAGGTCCTGAGGCTGGGACACACGGGATGGGTATTTTTTTCTGAAATATTTAAAAAACACTGAAAGTAATTCTTGAGGACTGATTCCTGACATTCCCCGCCCCCCTGCTCTCTTGATATTCAAGGCAGTGAGTTCCTGTTTAAAATAGGAGCAAATACTGAGGGTGTCCTTTAGAACAGAGGACTCAACGGTAAGTTTTACCAGGGGAGAGGCCACCGTCCCCTTCCAAATGTCCCATAGTCATTTTTGGGATGATGAATGTATAAGTGTAGCTGTGAGTTTTGTAAGACAGAGAAAAATATTTTCATCATTTCAAAGAAAAGAAAAAGCATGCTTCTTTCAATGCCAGCTGAAATACAGTCTGTCTAAATTTCATTATAGATATAAAATCAAAGGCGCGGATTTTAACAACATAAAAGTATTTTTAAAATAAACAGAATAAATGACACCATCTAAGGGGAATGTGCTTTTCTTTCTTTTATAAATATTGACTCCCACAAACAGAGATCTGTGATACCACAGGCATGCTAAGTGCTGACATCCGGTGCAGCCACCAACGCAAGCACGTGCCAGTTCTCTAACTTCTTATTTCAGGCAACCCTGGCATCAAAGAACTTTTCATAAGGACAGCATAAAAAAATGGTAAAGTAATTGCATGGGAAGGAATGAAAATTGGGTTGTGCATTGATCTTAGATTTAGGACCTTCCTGGATCCAATATAATCAATTATTAAGTTATCATTTTTACTTTCTTAAATTGTTCATCTCTATTCTCTTCTTTCCATTCTCAGCACTTCTCCTTTAGTTCAGGGCACAAAAAATAGCATCAATCGTTTCCCTGAGTCCCATCTCACCAACTCAAGGGCATTTTCATTACAATTATCTTTCTAATGCTCGACTCTGACCACTCAGCTACTCTGCCTTAAATCCTTCTGTGGCTCCTTATTAGTGTCAGGATGCGACCTAAACTCTGTGGGGTGGAACCAAAGGCCCTGAGAAGTTTGTTCCTCTTTGCTTGCATTTCCTACCACACTTTCCTTCATTGTCTACCAGGAATACTTAATCACTGGCCATGGTTTCGCAAACATGCCAGGTCCTCCCCACCTCTATGCCTTTGCAAACACTGTTCCCTTTGCCTGGAACAGCCTCCATCCACACGTCCCCAGGCAAGCCCCGCTCATTGCTTAAGGCTCAGCTCCCACGTTCGTTCTCCATGAAGCCTGTCCCGATTCCGCCATGTATCGGGAGTCCACTTTTCTACACTCACACTGTGCCTCATTTGTGCTGCTGTTTAATGCAATATCCACCTTATCACGACGGCATGTTTGGCTCCCGGTTAGCTCGTGAGCTTCTCAAAGGCTGTCTCTCCATCAATAGAGTTCCCAGACAGCATCGGTGCCTACTAAATACGTACGATTGGAATGAATGACTGAGTATGAAATCAGCCTCAGGAGGACTCTCCCTAGGTGAGTCACAGTTCCCTGGATCAGTCAGGATCCCACCTCCTGCTGAGGTCATAATGATGTGGCCTAACGGAGACGGAGTGAACTTTAGAACCAGACAGCGTGAGATGCAGCCCTCTTCCGCCCCTGGCTACCTGTGTGGACCTGGAGAAATCACTTATCTTTCTCTGTGCTTCTGGTACCACCAGTGAAAATGGGAATATCATCACCGACCCTGAAAGGTTGCCATGAGGACTAAATAAGAGAATACCCGCCAAAGGCGTAGCGCAGCATGAAATGAACACCATCGACTAGCTGCATATGTGGACTGTGGACAAGTTAACCCCACCCAGCCTCAGTGTTATCATTTGTAAAATAGGGAGAATGACAGTAGCTTCCTCACAGCATTGTTGGGAGGACTAAATGAAATAATACACACGTAACATCCAACGGCGAACGTTTATTGAGCACTTAATATTACTGTGTTCAATCCTCTCTGGTACTTTACCACTTATCACTCTGAATTGTGCCATATGTTTATGAGCCTGTAAGCTGTTAGAATCACCTATGTGTTTTCTCTGTCATATCCCTGACACCTAGCGTATTGTTGAGCGTGTAGCAGATGTTCATTAAACATTAGCAGAGCCAACAACGCCTGAGAATGTCTACTGCCCTCTCTATTTCTCCAAACCGGACCCATCCTTGAGGGTTCAGCCCAAGCCTCCCCTCTTGTCTGGAAAGTCTTTGCTCTTTCCTGCCGGAGGACATCTGCTTTTGAAAACCTACAACATTTGTGTGTCTTTCACATCTGTCCATTTCCCTGTAACATGTTTCAGCCTGGAACCTTCGATGGTTATTTAAATTCCAACCAGCCTAAAAGATGTGGTATGCCTGTGTAACCATGTTCCCTCCATCGAACTCTCAACCAGCCAGACATTCACTGCTGGGTTTGTATCCTGGAACCCTAAGCCCAGCACATTTTAACATCCAGGAAATTGCCCTGTGGCTGAGAAAAGGGTAATTTTACAGAATCTGAGCAAATCCAGAAAGGTTGAACATTCTTCCCCCACCAGGAATGGCCGGCCAGCAATTTCTCACAGATGTATCACCTGAACAGCCTCACAATACTCTAAGAAACAAAAGCAAAAACTATGCAAATCCACCAAGCACAGTTCTTTGCAGTATTGAGGAGCGCTGCTCTGTAAGCCAGAGGCATCCACATTAAAAATAAATGCTTAGTTGGAGAATATTTAATGACATGGAAAATGTTTCTATTACATTGTTAGGAGGAGAAGGCAGGTTACAAAATTGTATAAGCACTGAGATCCCATTTGTGTAAAAAATGTATTTATAGATACACACTTTTAAATAGAGTAGGAGAATTATATACAGCAAGATATTAACAACAATTATCTCTGAATGATGTGGTTATGCAATTTTTATTTTCTTCTTTGCACCCTTTTCTAATTTTCTATTTTTTTAGTCAACATATTGTTTAGTGGTGAGAAAAATAATACATTTTACAAGCAGAACTAAAATGGAAGGGTTAAGGTGTTTTGGACGTGTCTCCATGACCTTGGTGGGGATGCTTCACAAGGTATGTGGTTTTGGATGTGGTCCCTTATTCTTCTCTCCTCTACATCCTCCTGGGCGCCAGTGCAAACCTGTGCAAACCAGTGACTCAGGCTGGCTGGCAAGCAGACAATAATTTCCTTGAAGCAAGATGTGACGGCCATTAGTATTTCCAATAGGGGCATCCGTGAGGACCTCGTATTACAATAGAAAGAGCGTACTAAAGAAAGAACACATGACTCTCGCTGGCTTTCTAAATGTCAGTGTGCAGACCTGCACATTTCTATCTTAGCCTACACACACATTTCTCCAGAGAGCCAGCCCAACAGCTGGTTGGGGTACGAACCAGGAATTCCACTAAATGTTAATTGGCACCGAGGCATGACATGGGGTCTCTTAAAAGGCTGTGCTGGGAAACTCTGTCTTTTCATTTTTCCTTCCTTGCTTCCTTTAATGTGGTCATCCATAAACCATCAGGAGGATCGGGTCAGTGAGCACAGTAGGACAGGGGCTGCTTAACTCTTTCCTCACTAAGACGTCCATTATCTGCGTGATATTCGGTGCCTGTAACTGCACCGTGATGCCTAATGTTTGGATGGAAATGAGAACCTGAAGCCAGTCAGCGGGCTGATTCTAAATACTCAGGTATACAGAGAAATAGAAATTGGTGTTCCAATATAGGAGCACTGAATTGTATCTTCCCACAAATGCCATGTCCGTAAATGTCTGCCCCTGGGCTTATTACTTATTTTGTCATTTAAAATACAATGAAGTGGACTTTATCAAGAAGGTGAAAAGACAACCTACAGACTGGGAGAAGATGTCTGTAAATCATGCATCTGATAAGAGTTTACTATCGAGAATATATAAAGAACACTTGCAACTCAACAAACAACAAAAGACACAAAACCCAATTAAAATAAAGGCAAAGGACCTGAACACGTATTTCTGCAAAGAAGATGTACAAATGGCAAATGAGCACAGGAAAAGATGCTCAACATCAATAGTCATTAGAGAAACGCAAATCAAAGCCACCACTACTTCACACTCACTAGGATGGCCTTAATTTCAAGAAAAGAGAAAATAACTGTTGGTGAGAATATGGAAAAATTAGAATCCTCATACACTACTGGTGGGAATGTAAAATGGTTCAGCGACTGTGGAAATATTTGACAGTGCCTTAAAAAATTAAGCACGGAATTTCCATATGACTCAGCAATTCCACTCCTAGGTATATACTCAAAAGTATAAAAAACAGGTTCTCAAATAAATACGTGTACACAAACGTTCATAGCAGCACTATTCACAGTAGCCAAAAGGTAAAAGCAACCCAAATGTCTACCAGTGAAGGAATGGATAAATAAAATGTGGTGTGCTCAGACAATGGAATGTTATTCAGCCATAAAAAGAATGAAATACTGACACATGCTGTCACATGCATGAACCTCAAAAACCTTATGCTAAGTGAAAGAAGCTAGACACAAAATAACACATATTGTATGGTTCCATTTATATGAAACATCCAGAATAGATAAATCCACAGAGACAGAATAAAGATTGGCAGTTGCCAGGAGTTAGGGGGAGTGGAGAATGGGGAGAGATTGCTTAATGGGTCTGGGATTTCCTTTGGGGTGATGAAAGTATTTTGGGACTAAGCAGATGTATTGGTTGTACGTCACTGTGAGTGTACTAAATGCTACTGAACTGTTCACTTGAAAATGGTTCATTTTATAGTATGTGGATGTCATCTCAATAAAAACGTACCACAAAGTGCCTACTACGTGCTGGTTGCTGGGGCTACAAACATGAGTAAAACAGTCACGACCCCTGCTCTTATGGAGAACGTAGTCCAGTGTTGGGGGACAGATATTAATCACACACAATTCTGTTAAGTTGTAACTCAAATGAGAGACGAAGGTGAGGGTCGGGGTGCTTTGAACGTGCCCATAAGTAGGACTTGAACTTCTCTCAGAGGCCAGCAAGGCTTCTCAAGGAATTGATGGTTGAGCTGCAATCTGAAGGAAGGTTGGGAAATAATTAGGGTAATAGGATGGCGTGGGAGGGAAGGATCTTCAAGGTCGTGAAGAGCACGTGAGAGGCTCTGTGATGTGAGTGGGTGAGGAACAGAAATACCCACAGAGCTGGGGGGTAGGGAGGGAGCGACACTGGGTGTGAGGAGAGGCTGGACAGAAGTATGCCAGACATGCGGACCTGGCACACCCATGGATGGATGGGGTTGGTCTCCTAGGAGAAACAGGACTCTCACGGGAGTATTTTAAGTGGAAGGCTGACATGATAAGATCATTCTGGCTGTGGTGTGGAATGTTTGTCTTTTTTTTTTTTTCAGTAGCAGTTTTATTGAGATATAATTTGCATACCACACAATTCACTCATTTAAAGTGTACAGTTCAATGGTTTTTAATGTACTTCTAGAGTTGGGCAACCATCACCACAATCGAGTTTAGGACATTCTCATCACTTCGAAGAGAAATCCCATACCCACTAGCGGTCACCCCTGTATTTGTTTCCTGTGGCTTCCATGACACAGTACCACAGACTGGATGGCTTAAAGCAACAGACGGTTATTGTCTCACAGTACTTCATCCCTTTTTATGGCCACATAATATTCCATTGTGCAGATAAACCCAGTGTTGCCTATCCACTCATCCATAGATGGACATTTGGGTGGCTTCTGCTTTTTGGCTGTTATGCAAAATGCCTCTGTGAGCATTCTCATACACAGTTTTGCATGGACCTATGTTTTCCCATTTATCTTGTGTACATACTTAGCAGAATTTCCAGGTCATATTGTCTTTTTTGAAATGTAGGTATACTAATTAATCCTTTTCAAAATTACTCTTCATGGGTTGCAGTTTTAAAACTGGAGTCCATGGCAAACTCAGAGATGAAATGGGGGTATCTGTGAACCCCAGAAGTTGTATGTGAAATTATGGGTCCTTGTACATTGGTTCCTGGGGAGATGTCACATGAGATTCTTAACAGGATCTGGCACAACTGGCTCCTGATTTGGGAGGCTACCACTGAGGTAGGAAGGGAAGAGGGGGAATCTGTATGTCAAGACTCACTATGAGTCACAGGAACTTCACACAATGTCCAACATGCAGACAAGGATGCTGAGACTGCAAGAGCTGCAGGAACTCAGTTCCATGGTGGGCAAGTGGTGAGGTCAAGACCGGAGCCTAGGTCTGACCTCAGAGCAGCCATAAACACTCAGCCTTATTGAGATTTGGGATTTGCTGCTTGGCCTGGGTCCCAGCTTCTATGTATCACCAAGGTTCTGAGGCCCAGGCTCCCAAAGAATGATGCCAAGTAATCAGGCCAAATGTGAGGATTTAGACTTTGGATGCAAGCTCAAGTGCATCTTCTATGCTAAGAGAGCTGGGTGCTCATGGCTCACTCATGGAGTGTACGTACCAAGAGGAAAGATGACAACAATAGCAACGTCGCCATTGTGACAATATGTTGCCATTTTCAGAACACCTTCATGAGTCAGGCACTTATACCCTTCCTCTGAATCTTCATGGCAACACTGCAGGGTCTGCGTAGTAGTGTTCCTGTTTCACAACTGGGAAATCAAGGGACATGGGGTTCAAGGGAGAAGCTTGGAGGTACTCTTGTACCCTGAGACTGGGTGGGCGATGTCTGGATATCTGTCTCTTACCTAGACTCAGGGGATCCAATTCACTCAAATCTGGGACAGATGGTCCAGGCCTCCCTGTCCCTAGACTGAGCCTTGGGAACTGCCCAGACAAGTGGGCAGCTACCCAATGAGAGTGTATGTGCCTGGCATGTAGTAAGTCCTCAATAAATGTTTACCAAATAAAAGAGTGAGCTGAACTGAGAAAGGACACAGTAATTAAATAAACCCGGTCTTTTGCCTTTCAAGAATCTACTGTGGCAATAAGAAGAGTTATCCACATTTGAAAAAAAATGTGGCCTCATTTACAAACCTTGGAATTCCTTCTGCCTTTGTTTATTTTATTGTTTTATAGTTTTAAGAATGTTAGGTTTGTTCTTATTTATATTGCAAATCAGAATTATGACAACGGGGCAGTAGGACCTGTGTGGAGCAGGATCCTGAGGTCGCATCTAGACTTGAAGGGCAAGATGGCCAAGATTGATTAGTAATGTCTACCATGGGCAGGAAGGGGCAGCAAGAGTGTGAGTGTCACAATTGCCAGACTCCTTCCCCTGATCATTCCTTTACTTTCTACCAGATCAATGGTCATCTCCATCCTGATAGATGGTTGGCCTGGTACTTTTGCTGAACTAGTGCAAGTCCCCGCCCGCTAAATTCTGACAGGGCTGAATTGAGCCACACCCACTGGTACTAAATTCAAGGGTATAAAACATTTAAGAAATAGGCTCCGGTTCATTTGATGGGAGCCATGCAATCAGCTCCTAGACATACTTAAACCTTCTCTATTACCTCTCCAAATGCAGTGATTCAAAGTTCTTTAGGGTCTGAATCTTTTTTTATTCCTTAAATTTCTCAGCAGCTCAGTGTCTCTGCATTGTGCAATCATAAAAATAATATTAATGTTATGTGGTGCGAGGCAATGCTCATACTACGTTCTGTGGATGAAAAATATTGAGTGCGTCAACATGTTCAAGGCCTAAAAAGAGAGCTTCATCACTCAGCCCATAGTCTCTGTAAATACTGTATACATTGCAATTCTTTATGTGTGAAACTTAATGAGTTTGGATTCCTTGCCTCATTGGTCATAGTGCTAGGAAATAAAACAAGGGGAAAAGGCATAACTTTCCCACATTTAAACTTTAAATGCATCAAATGCTTAAAACAAACCAAACAGAAATGATGGGTGAATTTTATAGGAGAAGTGATGTATGATTTGAATTTCCAAAGTGTATTTTGGGTCTGTTCAAAATTCCTCCAAATGAGAAATGTCATGTTTGGCTATTACATGTGTTCAATAGATTTTCCTCTGCTCATGTCCTGGAAGAGCCCAGGAATAACACACATTATCTGGTGATCTAAGGCTATGGTATTCAATCCGATGCAACAGAGATTTACTGAAGTCCTCTGAGGTGCCAGGCCCCATGCTTGGCACTGGAGACTTAAGAGATGAATCCGACACTGATACTCTATCTACCCAGGTGAGACGAGATGGTAAGGAGGGAGAGTAGGAGAAGGAAAGAAAATTTTAGAGAATGGAATCAGAACACCTGCTTATTGACTACATGGTTACAATACTCGTCATGGTAATTACTTCATAAAGTATATAGATGTCAAATAATAATGCCGTACCCCTGAAATAAATGTAATAGTGTACGTCAACTCTATTTTAATAAAAAATACCTAGTTATCCATCAGAGTAATGATGATATGAAAATAGAGAACATTTATTGATTACATGAGGTTTTGTGAATTGCGGGGATGTTATTCTATTTGACTCTCACTGTATCCTATGTCATGGATATCACCACCACATGCACCCATTTTACAGATGAGAAAACCGAGACTCAGAAATGTTACATGACTTCTCCAAGTTATTTCAGAAGGCACTAAGAGAGCCAGGGTCTGCAGCCAGTGTGTGTATTCTATGCGATGCGTGAGAGGATCAAGGTGTCACGTGTTGTGGGCACTTTCTGGCTTGGGTGCCTCGGTAGATGGGATCAGGACAAAAAGAAAAAGCAGGTTTGGAGGACAAGGGAAGAGCAAATTGAAGGATGACTTAAAACTAAGAAGAAACAAGAAGGAAAAATAAACTTGACCCTTGTTCCTCTTCTGTAGCAAATTGCCTGTGCTCGATTCTCATAGCAGATGCCAGCCTCATGTGAGGGAGAGTCAGACCCCATATTTCTTGATTTACTGGTAGAGTGAAGGCATATGTTCACCATTACCTTGAAGTACTAACTCAGGATCCGCTGTCTGTCAGGATCATTCTTTCAAATTTGCTTAGATTTAGATTATTAGTCTAATTCAATGTACTTATCACGTAGGTGATCAACATCTATTGCTTTAAAGAGCAGAATTTAAAATAAAGGGAATAAAAACTTGGATGAATGCCAAGTTAAGGGGAATAAAAAGAAGGCTATTTAAGACTCCTTCAGCGTGGACTTGTCCATTTTGCTCTTGTGCATAAGCAGCTATTGTCCCTTCATGTCTGAGTTTCTATGAGCTGCCGGGGAGTGATAATTACCCGTCTTTTAATTCCCATGCAGGTAGAACATGTAGGTTGCTTTCTTGGTGGTACAATGATCTAGGAAATCCATATGGAACAAACTGGGTAATGATTTCCACTGGGAATTACTTCCAAACATGTTGGTAATTACGCAAAGTGAAAAGGACTATAATGATGTCTGTGGGAATATGTACATGTTAACGGGCTATATCCTGATGTTCTGGGGTAGGTGTAGTTCCCTCATGTTGGCAAAGGATGCAGCTTCTCCTCTTTGGAACATTCAGCATGGGTTGCTAGCCCCTGGGTTGGGACCAGAAGGTTGTGGAAAAAAAGGACAAAGGGAATCTTCTGGAATTCCAGGATGGACTTTGCCTCCTCCTGCTGAGTGCCCCCCTGCCATCGTTTTCAGTTGTCTCCCAATGCTGCTCTCATTTCTTTTCACAGAAGCCATTTAGGAGGGGCAAGGCTCTCCCCTCACCAGACCATGAATGCCAAGAGGAAAGGAATCTGACTTTCCTTGGCTGTGTCTCTACCACCGGGCATGGTGGGGGGACACAGTCAGAAGGCCCCAGTGACATCATCTTTCGGGAGTGACACAGTCCAGCCCTTGAGACAAATGTCATCACAGGTGAGCCGTGAGCATACATAGGAAGAGATTGGAGGCGGGGTGGGGGGGTGTTTAGAAGGTAGGCATCAGAGAGAGAAGCCTCCCTCTGGCTCTCCTGCCAGCTCTCCACATAGTTTTGTGGCCACTGAGCGAAATGGAGATGGTTTGGCATCTACGATGGAGCACCTGCACTAATGAAATCAACGGCGTGAGTCTGGCCCTTGCATACCGCGCTTTCCTTTCTGGCTGCATGACAGAACTTCTCCTCATGCACAGGTACATTGTGTAAGAAAACACAGGCCATACAGGGCCTCAAGTCCAAGAAAGGGAACGGACGATCAGTTTAAAACCACCTTCTCCTGCAGAGAGGCCGGCAGGGAGAACGCTAGATGCCTGGACCTTTCTGAGCACATCCTGAGTCTACATGAACAGAGGACAGAGTCCTGTTATCCTGGGAGGAAGATGACCAGGAATCTGGAGGGTTTTTTCTTCTTTGAACCTAGTGGAAACTGGGAATGGGGCTTCTAGAAAAAGTAGAACAAAAGTATGTTTGGTAAACGTGTTAATTATTTCATTCAACCAAGTATCTTTTGAGCATCACTTCCAGAGAAACAATAGCACCAAGTCCACAGCCGGCCATCCCCTGTGACTGGCCTAAAGTTAGTCCCGGGGGTGAGGGGACACACCAACTTATCAGAGGTGGCCCTGAATGGACCGGCTTACAGAGTTGGTCAGTCGACTGACACACCGCGTGCAATGTGTCTGGTGTGCTGGAACTGAGCGCAGCTGACTCCACTGGGAAGAGGCGAGGAGATCTGGTGGGCACTGACGCTGGGTGTAAGAGTTCCTCCAGTAGATGAGGGAGGGAAGGGAACACAGGCTGAAGGACCAGAATGTGACAGGACAGAGGGCAGGAAAGGGCCTGGCATGTCTGGGGAGGGACATTATCTTGGGCAGTAATCTAAAGTGCACAGAAGGAGGGAAAGAAGAGGAGGCTGGAAGAGTGGTCTGGGACCAGACTGTGAAGAATCTGGAGGTGGTGAGCTAGGCAAGATAGAGCCATCCGTATTTTTAAAGCGGGTGTAGGTATTTTAGAAAAGGAGCATGTTCTGGAAAGCCGTGGGAGCATGGTGGAGTTGGGAGCATGGAGAGACACAGGAGATTGCAATGGGCCAGGCAAGAGAGGGAGGGCAGAAAGAGGAGATGAGCTTCTGGAGGACAGACTGGGCGTGAGGGAGGAGAGGGAGTGTGAGGACCCTGTCGCTGCTTGAAAGGATACTTTGTTGCAATAGAAGCTGTCTGCTGAAGTTTGATAGGCAAATGTTAGCAGCATGCATGTCTTTCCCCCAGGTCTTCTCAGTCCTTCCTCTCCACTAGCAAACCAGGCTTTCATTTATTCATTGCTGGTGCCTTTAGTTGAGCCCCAGACCCAGTCAGAAGGGGAATAGATTTACTTCTGTTGGGTGAATCATCACCCCCTAAAACAACAACGAGGCCAAAGCACATTGAACCATATGAATGAAGCTCAGGATAGGTGGCATGTGTGGGCGCTGACTAAGCTCAGAGACCTTGGACACGCGTGGACAAGTAACCACGGGGGTCTGGAAATAGCACGCAAGACCAGGACGCAGGATCAATTTGGTCCTTCTGGAGAAAAGGGAATTTTCTCTCCACCACTTTCCAGTTGATCTTTACAAGAAATTAATATTTTTAAAGGCCAAACTCATGGCTCCATTTTTCATCTTGACAGCTTCTGAAATGCAGATAGATTTTTGCATCAGATCAGCTTTTTTTTCCCTTTTGTTTTGGGGTGAGTTTCATTTCGTTCCACTAGCACCTGAGTGCAGACCAATGAAATGCCTTTGAAATGAGCTTCTGAGGAAGAGGGGGTTTGATCAAAACATGACGCTCTGCTAAATGGACAATTGATAAGCCTGCTGCTTGCCTGTGAGCTGGGTTTGGGTTGAGGAGACAAGACGTGCAGCCAATGATTCCCCAGGGCAGTGGGCAGCCCTCTGTGTAGAATGGGGCATATTGTGGCTTTGGCTGCAGTTGGAGAACACAATTTACAGGATGAGAACGTGTGTCTAGACATTTTCTCTCTCTCTCTTTTTTTTTTTTGCAAAAAAATAAACAAGCACATGTTGCTACCTTAGAAATCTTCAAATAGACCAGCTCTGCCATTTACTAGCTAAGCCTTCTGCAAAAAGTCTTCCTATGCCTTGCTATCCCTGTCTGCACCTTGTATGGTCAGAGCTTTCTTTGTTAATAGACATGCTCTGAATTAAAGGGGGGCATTTGTTAATCTCTAATTTGGTGCCTCATGCCTTTACTGCGTCCCACAATGTGCTAAGCCCCGGGAATACAAAGTTAAATTGCTATGACATTTCCTCCAACGGGCTAACACATCATTAGGAAAAGGGGAGAGTAAGTCAATGTTTGTAGAGAACGTGGTGACGAGAGCTGTGATGGAGATGGACTGGGCATTAGGAAAGCAGAGGGGAGGGGCACGTCAGCCTGGGGAGTCCCAGATCACGTGGAGGGAGGGAGGCTGAATCTGAGTCTTGAAGGACAGGCAGGCGTTGAGTGGATGGTAAATATGGAAGCTGTAGGGTATTCTAGATGGAGGTGGGGCAAAAGCCCAAAGCCTAGAATTGCGTGACATATAGGGAATGGTAGATGGTGACTCCCCCAGGGACGGAGAGGGTGTAGGGAAGTGGAGAGAGGAAAGGTGCGAGATGGAGGCATTGTGAAATGAGAGGTGATGGGATGCAGGTTTTTGTGGGCTTGCGGTTCCTCCTCTCCTGTGGGATTCAGCCTTGGAAGGTGACCGTCCAAGAAACAGCAGCCAGAGGAGAAACGATTAACATCTGAACAGGTGACTGGTAACTCTGAGGGCCGAGCACTACTACAAAGTGAACTAGAGACCAGGGCTTCACCCGATCCTCTCTCCTGCCTGATCAGACAGGACCATGAGGGCAAATCCCAAGCCTGCTCAGAACTCCAGGAGCAGGAGGCATAAAAGGGCCTGCTGTACCTGGGTGGAGAGAGTGAACGACAAGGAATGAAGAACGGAGCTGGGACACTGCCTTTGAGAGGCAGGGATCGTGCCTGACAGTAAACGTGGCCCAAAGGGCTCTCCAGATGCTCACAATCCTTCAGCAACTCATTCTCCTATGAGAAGAATGAGTAAGGGCTTCAAAGAAGGGGCAGGAATCCCCATCCCAGGAGGATACCCCTGTAGATGGAAGAGAATCTCTATGCATCAAAGTACAGATTGAAGAAGGGGGAAGAACCGTCCCTCCCTTACCAAAAACGGGTGGGTCGTAGGGAGCAACGTCTATTTCGTCTTCCACTGCAAGCAGAGGAACAGGTAAGTGGGCATTTGGCATGTCTTCCAGACACGGAAATGGCACTGTGGCATTGTCAGGCAAATAGACACACACGTTTTAGGACATCCAAGCAGATAGCAACTCCCATAGTTCAAGTCAAGAGAGGGATGAACTCAATTCTCCAGCCTTGCAGAGCTTCTCACGCCTGCTTCAAAATTCAGCCACGCTCTAGTCTTGAACAACAAAATAGATTTGCTGCAAAAGCTACAGAATGAGAACTGGACACCAAAAGGAGAAAAACCAGAAAAGTTACACCTGAACAAGAAAGGTCATAATCTGGAGAAGAAAAAATCAGCTAAAAGCGGGGAAGAGGAGGGCAAATGCCCAGAGGTCCTTATGCAGCTGGAACAAGTGTAAGAAAAGAGATGAAAATCCGTCACCTTCACCCATCACATAAAGAGTGCATTTATCAGCTATCTCACTGCCTCATCCTTCCTCTAAAGGGAGTTCCCGAGTTTCTGAGTACTTACCCAAGCAGAGAGCAGGGGATGGATTAAATGTCAACAAATATCCTTAAGGAGTGGAATCATTTGTGACGAAGAAGCACTCTTGGGGAGGGAAGGGGCTTGGTAATCAGTCCTCCAGAAAAGATTTATATGCAAGAAAAAAAGAGCAATGGGAGAGGGATGGGAAGCCCAGGGAGAAATATGAAATCAGGGTTGTTGGGGCTGAAAGAATAGTATACGCCTGCAACAGAGATGAGGTCTCGGAGTATTGCAGTGGATGGCAACCAGCAGGAATTGGGTCAGGGTACTTGGAGGAGACCAATTTTAGCCGGAAACCAAGGAGGAAGTCTTGGGCCATGTTTGATCTGCTTTCCTAGAGGCCAAGGGTCTGAGAAGGGTTCCTGGTTTGGCAGGACGTTGATGAGCTGCAAACATTCCAGAATAGCCAGACACCTGACAGGTTCAGGGCAGGGGGGAGATGCAGGCAGAGATGCAAAGGCACTGAGAAGCAACAGACAAAGCGAAAGATTCCCTCGGCCATGGTAGCCCTATTTAGTATTCCATCTGTACCCAAGACTGTGTCTCCCAGGTTCATGAGATTTGCAATGGGACGCAGAGAAACGTGCTGTTCAGACATAAGCACTAGGGGCCAGGCATAAGAAGGGCTGCCCTTCTTCCCCACAACCTCATAAGCTTCACTCTGCCTTGTCCATGGACCCACTTCCCCAAATGTGTTAGACAATATTTTCACCTCTTTGCCACTCAAGTGAAGACTCATTTAGACTCAACCTAAATGTCACCTTTTTCCAAGCAGGGCTCCCTCACTTCCTTATGTTCCTAATTTGGGTATATGCTAATGCTTTCCTGTAATGGCACTTCCCACAATTTTCCATAATTACCTGTTTACTCCCCATTCTTTCCCACTAAAAATTTGAGCTTCTTAATATCCCAGACTAGGTCAAGTTTGCATCCCTGAGGATTTGTGTGGCGTCTGCTACATAGAAAACACTCGATACATAACAGTAACAATAGCAAACAGTAGTAGTGCCCATCATATGTTGAACTCTTAAAAAGGAGCTGGCATTGTGCTAATCAGGTCACATACTTGACTTTATTTTAGCCTTATGACTGCTTTGTGAGGAAGAATCGACACCCCCATTTTACAGATGAGGAAACTAAGAGCTGAGATTACTTATTCAAAGTCATAAAGGATTTGAAGGGGCTGACATTCAGACCTGGATCTCTCAGATTCCAGGGTCCACACTCATAGTCATTTCACTGAATAAATAAAATGACCCATATGGCTTCTTCTCCCAGATGGTTGTTGTACCAAGTTACCTGAACAGGTGGTGGGTCAACCCTAGCAGGAGGCTGAGGGAAGGCAGAAAATAAGGCAGGCGACTTTGGTTTGGGTAGTCACAGTCTCCCTGATCTGTTTTTCAAGAAGTCTTGAGGTTCAGTGTATATATATGTGCCTTCGTAAGTGGTCTTTTCTAGAGGAAACTCACACTTCAGTCAAGAGGATTCATAAAATGACATGGACTCTTTCCATCGATCTGTACAACTCAAGCACATTGGTTACCAGAAGAGATGGGATAATTGTTACCCCCACCTCACCTGGCTCCTGTCAATAAGAACTCAGCTTAACCAATGGGTGGATGTGACAGTAAAGGGTGAACATTTAAAATCTAATGAATGCATTTGCTCATGGTCACTTTTTCTCTTTGGACATCACTTTAAGCTCAGTCTTTTTCCAGGATAGAAAAATGTAGCTTCAAAAACATTTTTTATCATGTTGAATTTGAGGTGAGTAAATACAAGAGTCTACCTTGGTTCTATGACTGCTTATACCCTCCCCCAAAAAAGAATAATATTTACCTCAAAATTAGTAACACTGCACACAATCGTAATTTAATAATGCTTCCCCACATGGAGAGGATCTACTGGATGACCTGGCTCCTAAGAAAAAACAGCAACCTGTATATAACACTTCTTACCATTCACTGCAAATCCGTCAACTATGTCTGCAATATGGCTTCAAGAAACAGTTTGCTCATTCATTCACTCACCATTTACATACTTAGTCTGCACTCCTGATCATGAAAAGGACCTTACAAACCAGCTTATCCCAGTTCCCTATTATTACAGGAGACATACCCAGAGAGAAAAGGTGACAGGTCCAAGGTCCCTCAGCCTGTCAGCCACAAGCTGAGAACAGAATTCAGGTCTCTTTCTCCTTCTGGCTGCCCCAGAGTCTAACCAAATACACAATACTCAGGCTTGTTTATCCTAACAGCTAGACTCGCACTACTAGCTATGTTTCAGACACACATTGGCAGTATATGGTATTAATTCTATTGTAGCATGAACGCGATTTATTTCTTAACATTTTCCTCCCTTTAAAAATACTTTTCTTTTAAGTCTTTTCTACCCCAAATAGACAGGCAGACACGCTCCATATAGGAGCTAGCATACAGACTTCAGAGAAACTTTTCACCCAGCTGACGTTGCATGAAGATTCACTGAGAGAAAAGGCAACCATTCATCCATGATATCCAAAGTCTTACCGTCTTACATCTGCAGACCTGTTTATTTGGCCAAGCTTCTTACTTGCACCCTTTTATGTACAGCTACCAAGCTTTCATGAAATAGGCAAATAGAAACAAAATATCTAATATCGTATACAGCCTAAATGTAACCCAGTGTTTTCCCTGAGCCTGATAAAGGTACTTGCTTCTCTCTGCTCCGGGTTATATAAGAAAGGAGTTGGTGCTTCTTCTTCCTCTTTTTTTTTTCTTTTTGCTAGTTTTTGTTATTCTCCCTTACTAGAGCTAAACTCCCCAGAGATGGAAAGATAAAATATCCTTACTCCCTGACAAGGATCCCAATGTCCTTCCTAGTTTAATCAAGAATCCCAGTTTGGGGAATATAATCAATAATGTTGTATAGATTATATATGGTGCCAGACGGGCACTGGACTTATTAGGGAGAACACAGCACTGTACACCTGAAGCTGAATAATATTGAATGTCAACAATTTTATATATATATATACACACACACACACACACACACACACACACACATACATGTCCATATATCACTGGAGGTGGAGTACAACTAGGGAATATAGTCAATGGAATTGCAACAGCTATAATAGATATCAGCGGGGGTTATCTCTTTGCGACGGGTGTAAATGTCTAAGTATTACATTGTTTTGCACACCTGAAACTAAAAAAAAAGAAAAAAAAAAAGAAAGAATAAAGGAATTCCAATGTCCTCTCGAGGTCAGAAGACTCTAGTTCTGAACTATCCTTTCAGTTCCTTGAGTTTCGCTGCCATCGCAACCTCCCCCATAAAACAAAAGACTAGACGTTTACGAAGCCGGGGTTCTTACGGCAGAGTTTTGCATTACTAGTTTGAGATCAAGTTTACGGATGAGACCATAATAATGGATCTGTGTCATTATACACTTGTCCACCCATAGAATGC
This sequence comes from Rhinolophus sinicus, assembly GCF_036562045.2. Classification (NCBI taxonomy): domain Eukaryota; kingdom Metazoa; phylum Chordata; class Mammalia; order Chiroptera; family Rhinolophidae; genus Rhinolophus; species Rhinolophus sinicus. Next base: position 21,254,190 of record NC_133760.1, read on the forward strand.
ACAACACCAAGAGTGAGCCCTAATGTAAACTATGGACTTTGAGCGATTATGATGTGTCAATGTAGGTTCGTCAGTTGTAAAAAATGTACCCCTCTGGGGGGCATGTTGCTGGTGGGGAGAGCTGTGAGTGCTTGGGGGCAGAGGGGACAGGGGAAATCTCTGTACCTTCCCGTTCATTTTGCTGTGGATTTTAAACTGCTCTAACACACACACACACACACACACACACACACACACACACACACACAGAGTTTTAATAAAAACTGGTTTTAAAGACCAGTATGGAAAGCACTTGGGCACCACTGTGAGCTCTCCAGGGTCCTGACCATTGTCTCTGGACACAGATTTCCCAGAATTCTGCTCTCTGGGATCCTGGCTCTGCAGCACCGTAACTCTCCTGGATTCCAATGCATGCCTTTATCCATTTTCATCATTCATCTCTCGTCCTTTGGATATTGAATCCCATCTCAGCTTGGTGCTCTGTCTTCAAACAGTGAGTCAGAAGCAGAGAAAGGGTCTGTTTTAAAGAACTACAAACCAGCATTGTCATTGAGCTGTTAAGCACGACTGAAGTTGATGACACCATCAAAGCGATCATTAGGCACCATTTATTCAGCACATACTATGAAGTAATAAGAAATTCTGTTATATTATCTCTCAAATTTCATCATCATCCTGTGTATCAGATGTTACCACCATTTTACAAATGAGAAAATGGAGGCTCGATGAGGTTAAAGAACTTTGCCTAAGATCACTGTAGAAAATAAATAAATTTAAACATGTAAAGTGCTTAGAGCAGAGCCAATAGCACTAAGTAAACAATAAAGTCTAGCTTCTAGTACCATTTTCTTCTTACACCATCTTGCTATTGACTTAAATATTGAGCCCCCCTGGGGGGAAGAGAATTGTACTTTGATAGCACCCCCTCCCTGCCTCCAAGGATCATTTGAAGGTGTGAGAGACAAATTTGAGTAAGTTTTTTTCAAGGGAAGAAGAGAAGAATAGTCAATCAAAGCTGATCTATTGATTTGGGAATTACAGAAACTATGAGAAGAGAGTGAAATAAAATAGACTTTTAAAAGCTACCGTGTTTTCCCGAAAATAAGACCTAGCCAGACCATCAGCTCTAATGCATCTTTTGGAGCAAAAATTAATATAGGACCCAGTATTATATTATATTATATTATATTATATTATATTATATTATATTATATTATATTATATTATACATTATATTATAGTAAAATAAGACCGGGTCTTATATTAATTTTTGCTCCAAAAGATGCATTAGAGCTGATGGTCCGGCTAGGTCTTAATTTCGGGGAAACACGGTATAGCAAGAGTGTATAGATGATTCTATTTCATGGTTGTTCTAATTTGCTGCACATGCCATTCCCCTTCTGGGTTAATCTGCTGAACCTCAGCCTCTAGAAGGGATAACCTTATGGAAGGTGTACTCTTGCTGCAGGGGTTTGGCTTCCTCGGCCAAAGGTGGACAGACCCCAAATGGAAACCAACCCCTAGTTCAGGTTGAGTGCATCATAGTTATCTTTTGGGAATTTGGAATTAAGACACCCAGAGACTAAGTTGGTAGCAAGGCAAAAACATGTCAGCACAGAGAAAGCCGCCAAGTCATGTTAATGGCGGAGAGCACAGGAGAAAGTCCAAAGACTCCTATCACAGAGGCGCCTGGAGCCATTCTCAAACACCCCCTACCTGAGGTCTGATGGTCTACCTTTACCTGGAGATCTGGGATGCCACTCAGTATCGTTATCGTCTGAGTTGGTGGAGTGGGTTTCTACCCCTTCCAACCAAAAGATACTTGCCCAAACCTACGGTCAACCCAACGAATGCACACTGTAACCATACTGGACTGTGCAATTCTGCTTTCACTTCCGGGTGCCATGTTAAAGAGAAATTGCTGCATATTTGCTGGGTGGAAGGGGTCAGGCTTGGAGACCGTGAGGGAACTGAGAGAAGGTGGATTGTGCTTAATGGAACTCAGGGGGTATGGTGGTGCTTCTACATATTTTAAAGTGCTATCATGTGGCAATGCAACCTTTAACATTGTGGTTTTAGGGTACAGGGCTAGGAACTGTCGATCAAAGTAATAGATTTTGGCTCAGGTAGAACCCCAGAGTCTAAGCTCCATGAGGGAAGGCACTTTATCTATCTTATTCTTGACTTTGCTGAGTGCATCACCCAGTGAGGAGCACAAAGCAGCCACCCAATATGAACTTTTTATATAAGTAATTAAGGAGGTAGCAGGCTTCCTTTAAAGGAGCTGGAGTATTGTAGGAACTTTAACGGATGAATGCTTCATGAGCTCAAAGTCCTTTACTGTCATTATGGAACATAACAGACCATGTCGCCCCATCATCGGAGTAACCAAAATGAACACTGGTCAGCTGCCTGATCTGCTTTCATCTTTTATTTTTATTTAAAAAAAAAAATGAATTCCCAATTAGAGACTGTGGGGAGGCACAAAAATTAAGTTTCAAGAAGATGCTGTAGGTTCAACTCCCTGGGTTCAAAACCATGTTCTTTGTAATGGGAAAAAAGTTGCTTAATCCCTCTGAGCTTCTCATCGGGAAAATGATTATTATCAAGGTGTCTGTCTCAGGGTTTTTTCCTTTTTAAGTAAAGGTAAAATAAAATGACATACGTAAGGAGATGGGCATAGTGGCTGGCTTCTAGTAATGCGTTATTATCAGCTATCGTTAAGCACAGAATTGCTTCATTAATGTTTTCAAATGAAATCTTTGCATTTATCTCTCTTCACTATGTCTTCCTAGTTCTATGCAATGTTTTAGCTCAAAACAACAGTGTTTGAAACAAACGCGCACGCGTTCCCTTTAGTTTTTTTCCGTGAGCTCCTGGAGAGGACCCCTGCCCCTCTGCAGCCATCAGAGTGACTTATTTATGAGACACTGATTCCCACGTGGGAGGCAAGGGTGTGGTCCCTCACAGGCCAGATACAGAGCCCTCTGCTTTGCTGCTAGATACAGAGGACCTGCCATGGCTTCAGACACCTGACTTCAGACACCCACGCACTAAGTGTGACCACAGATCCCGTTTCCTCACTTACTCACATGGGTAATTATTTCAAGATGTGCTCTTTCCCCAGAGTGATTCTCTGCTGCCCTCATTAAATCATAACAAAGGCCCACATCATTCACTTTTAGCACTAGGTATTTCAACAAAGTTTAAATGATGCCCGTTAAATTTACTCTACTACTAACACTCCGATAAAGGCCATTTCGCTTTGGAAAAAAATTAGAAGTTTCACTTGTGTTCATAAATGTTACATATAGGCTTGGATTTACTCTCCAACTCGATGAGGACTTAAAATGTAAACTATTTAAAGTGCTTAAGACCCATGGGCCACGTTCCTTATTCTAAGGCAGTGACACACATATTATCCATACGTGATTCATGTGCCAGGTGCCCATTACACACACATGGACGCCGCGAAAGTTGTGACCAGTCAGAAAAGAGGCTGTTGCATATAACAGACAAATCTAGATGCTTTCAAATCTCTCCATATTTTGCCTTCAAGCTCTGGTTTTGATGGAACTATCTTTCACAGGAAGTACACGTGACCCTGTCTCCTTCAAAAATTTGTGGCCATTGGAGGGTTCTTTGAAAGCATCGACTCTCTGCTAACTGCTGCTGGCCACTAGATCCATGTCCAAATTTATGACCTATGACCTTCCAACATCCCACTAGAAAATCTGGGTTCACTCCAAAACTTTAAGAGCTTGCAGGAAAAAATGTGATAGTTCCAAACTCTAGTCCCTTCAACAGGAGGTGACTGATTACGTCCAGGAAGATTCTTGTTGTTGTAGGAACACTGACCTGCATCAGGAAGAAACGATCGCTGTAGATGGTGAGAGCGTTGGCAGGCATCCGTTTTTACGTAATGCTGTACAATCGGTTGCCCAGTGATTAGTGCCCCCGGGGTCCCAGGGTACAGCCAACAAGGGAACGCCGGTTGTAGGGTGAAAGACAGATCTCTAAGCTCTCAACCCAGAGATCCTAACCAGTTCCTGCAAAATGATCAAAGCATGCACCCCAAGTGCCTCTCTGACCACTTTAAATCTCAGGTGGCTGAGGAAGTCTGGAATTGGGGGTTGCCGGGGTCAAACTGAGAGTTGAGATGAAAGGTCCATCCAAGTAACAGTAGCATTTAGGGAACGAGCACAGCCCTGCTGCTTACCACCTGCTTGGACACCTGCCTGGTGCCTCCCACACTGGACTCCTGGGCCAATGCTTTGCAGCACTGGGCAAGGTAGGTTGCCGCCCTGGGAGCCTGGATAGCAATTTTTTCAATGTCCCTGTTTGCATCTATACACTGGATATTTCAGACAGGCCTGCAGACAATTTTATTTGCTTCGATGGAGAATATTCTTAAACAATAATATAAATGGAGCCACTTTAAAATGGAGCCGGAACTGCCACACCAGAGAAACTGCCTTGCACATCCTATGTCTCAAACCGTTGAAATGTTAAAACAGTGAAAAATAACTTTGGGACTTGGCCTAAGCAAGCCTGTGTCCCAAAGAACTGTTCGCGAAGATAACAAGAAAATGGTTATTATGACTACTGGACTGATGACTGTGGGAATGAAAATTAAAAGCATTGTGTAGAATTAATATTGCTATGTTAGCTCGTCTGCACCAAGAGAATTGCCTTTATCCTATTGATGTAATTGTTCCCCTTCCCTTTCTCATAAAAACCCATTGCCTTTGTCTCCTAATTGGACCATTATTTGGGCTTCTGCCTGAATCAGTTCTTCTAGAACAGCTATTCTCATTGATATCAAGTAAACATTTGTTGTCTCTCACTTTGAAAGGCCTTTTTATTTTTAGGTTAACACTCTGTATAATGTAACATGTTGCCAGCCACTGAGGGCTGTCGTTGTAATTATCAGCTATTGTGGAAAGCTGTGGACAGGTCAGTGGCGGGACGGGGCTAGGATAGACATGGCCTAGGAGACACACGGACATTGCTTTTGCTGAAAAGTTCCCTGGCATCAACTGGCACCTTGTGTATCTGCCTTTTATTCAAAGGTGGAGTGAGGTGTGGGTTGCCCTGTGACAAACTTGCCTCTCTGCTAGATAAGTTAATGAAATCAGGGTCAATGTTGATTCTAAGCTTTTTTTTTTTATGTTGTAGAAATGTTTCCTGTCGAGCTCCATGTCCCTTGATTTGCCAGAAATGCTCAAAATGAGAGAGGGAGGAGAGCGTGGGGATGAAGAGCTTACGCTCTGGATTCAAATCTTGGCTGAGCTACTTAATGGCTGTGCGATTTAGAATGAGTTACTTGACTCCTTCAAGTTTCAATTTCATCATCTTTATTTGGCTGGTTGAGTCCTATGGGAAAAGATGCAGATGAAGTGCTTTGCATCCTGTGTGGTACATAGTAGATGCTCAATAAACATCTGTTCATGATCGTGGTGATGACTGGTGTGTTTCTTCAACTCAAGGCGTCTCTTCCTTAGAACCTGCTTCCTCTGCGTCCTTCCTTACGCTAACTTTATGGAATCTCCCTTAGCATTTAATAACATGAGCAAGGATTTTTAGGACTGCCTTATTTTAACTATCAAGTCTTTATCATAATTGAAAATAATAATGTATCTGACTTAATGCCAGATGAAATTGTCTCCGGACCCCTCCTAAAGTTTAACGTTTTCACCCCCTGCAGATCACTTTGTGTTTTTTTTTTAAGTTATAGTTGACATACCAGGATATCATACTAGTTTCAGGTGCTCAGAATGTTTAACTTTGAATACTGCTACAGGCAGAAACAAAATGAAAATGGAAACTTCTGTACTCTACCTACATACTTTTTCTTATTAAATCTCTTTGTAATTACATTGAAATTAATATTGGTCACACAGGTTGAATTACTGAGGAAGGCAGGGAAAAGAGTGGAAATATCCCAGATACTAATCTTGCTTCCCCAGGCCACAGCTTTGCCCGCCTCCAGCAAGCCTATAATTCCAAAATTATTTTTCATTGAAGAAACTTAAAAGGATGATATAAACAGAATAGAATATATCCTTGCATGCATATTTGATGCGAGGTGCTTAGAATTGCAAAATATTTTTCTTTATGAGGTTGGGAGCTGAGGAGACATGCAACATTAACCAACTGCTGTATTACTGCTTTAAAACCTGAGATGGACTTTGGAAATCATCCCCTAAGCAGATTGCTTGTTCTAGAAAAGTCAGAAAGGGTTCATGCAGCCTTGGGCATATCGACTGGTTTTCTTCACCCATGCTAAGCATCTCACATCATGTTTAAACTTTATGTCTGGAAATCACTCTTCTAAAAGCACACGTGATTCAGTCAACTACGAGTGCTTACATCTATCTCTGGCTTTTCCAGTGAACAGGGAATCAGAGAGATCAGCACTTTTAAATCTAAGCACTAGGGAAGTTTGAAATCCATGTGAAAAGATGTCTTCTAAGACAACACTTCTCAAATTTTCATGTGTGTAGGAGTCACCTGGAGACTCCTGTTACCATGCAGACTGTGATTGCAGAAGGTCTAGGGCAGGCAGGGGCTGAGGCGCTGAATTTCCAGCAAACTTGAGTACAGATGTTTTTGACCTTGCTAGCCTGCGGACTGCACTTGGAGCAGCCAGGTTCTAAGCTACGCATGGATCTGCCTCCATGCTTGAGTTTCCCACTGTACAGACAGACCACAGTCTCCATGCACACTGCAGATGAACTCGACATGGTGCTACAGTGAATGAACTCTCCTGCTTCCACCTGGGCGACTGTTCTGGGCGATAAAATGTCAGAGTAGCACCTGTAAATACAAAATGGCCCAGGAGGGGCTGCACTCCATAGGTCTTGACTGGTCCTTTCACTTAGGGGCCCCTGGTCTGCAGAGTCCTGCCTCCCTGGTACATGGAAGTTAGAGCCCCCTTCTTTCAGAGCTAGTATTTTTCTTCTCTGCTTCCTCTTTCTTGCCTTTGCCCCATCATCATTGAATAGCCCTTCCCATGCCTCCATGACATTTTTGTCTTTTCTTTTCTCTTCTTCAGTCTAATTTCTGTTTGGCTTACTGTCTCAAACCAGTAGGTCTTCTTGTCTCTAGGAATAGCACGATTCGCAGGCTGAGATCACCTTTTTGGCTCTCCTTGGTTTTTTGTTCATTTGTGGCTTTTTTGTTTGTTTTTTGTTTTTCACTGCTTCCACACTTCTCCACCCCAAACTTTCATCTTCTATTTCTGCACCCAGGTTGAGAAAGATTTAGGAAGCAAGACTCAAATAGCAGGGCATCGCTGCACTGAGATCTAAACCTATAACCTCCTGAAATGATCATTTCCTTTTACTAAATAAGTCAATCCCTAGGTATTTATTCAGGCAGAGCACAGGCAAAGATATCAGTATGAGGGTGTCCACTGCAGAATGGTTTACAGCAGCAAAAAGGAACTGGTGGTCAAGGAAATGGTGGTACATTAAAATGATGACTGTTATGTTGTCATTAACCATGTGTGCTTGGAGGCCGACTGATGAGGTGAAAAGGCTCATACAAGTTAAATGAAAGAAACTAGACAATGATGCGTATGTTAGAATTTCAAAGTTATTAAAGGTGCATAGTCAAGAACCTACAAGAAACACACCCAATTGTTAATAATACATTTTCTCTGGATGATGTTCTTTAGATTAAGTTCTTTTATAACGTTCATGTTTCCTGTGTTTTCTATAATGAAACTACATTCCTTAATTTCACACACAAAAAAAATCTTAATATTTAGGGAAAAATAATCTTAAATACAAAAACAGTTTACTTTATGAATTTAGATATTAGATCCCACTCATGGATAATTTTAACTATTTGAATATTAGCTTAGAACTCACATCAGAGATTCCATTGAATATTGTTAACACGCCAAATTGAATAACTGTAATAAATGCTCCCTCAGCAAAATGTTTATACACAATCACAGGCTTTTAGAGAAGGGACTGGGCTGTGATCTATTCCCATCTTTCCCCTGAATATAGTAGTCTCTTTTGCCATGTTCCAACATTCTTTCTTTAGTGACAAATTCATTTAAGACGTGATTCCTCAATTGGCTCAGAAACTGGTTTGACTATTTTGGGCATAATTACAGATAATTAGGCCGCTTCTCAGAGAAATGTGACTTTCCACTCACTGCAAAGAAAGTAATTTGCACTCTCAGTGAGTCTCTTCTGTCTCTATATTCTGCAGTATCAACATTTTGCATTTCTCCTATTAGTTAATGCCTGACTAGGGGACTAAGGGCTGTGCCAGGGTGATGTCTTGAGAAAGGATATATCATGTGAGCACTGAGCAATTAGTCCATCCTTCCCTGTAAATGATAGTTATAGGAATCACTGGCCTGGCGGGGACATGGATATTTCCTTGACCACATGACTGCAACATTTCCTAGGAGTGACATAAAGGAGCGCCCTTCTCCATGGTACAAAGAGTCCCAGGACCCAGGAAATGTGCCCAGCCTGGTCCCATGAGCATCCTTCTAGATCACACTCTGTACCCAGAACCCCAGAATCCCCAGTTCAAATGGCAAATAGAGCAAGAGAACAGTCAGCTCTCCTTGGATGATGTCATATCACGTCTCTCAGAGAGGAGAGTGGTGGAGTTGTCAAATTATTTTATTAGTGTTTTCCTGGAGTCAATCCATTTATTATCTATCCAACCACTTTCCCCATTCATTTTTTTGTCATACGTCTAACCTATCCATTTATAAACCTACTCATCAACCCACCCATCTACCTACCCATTCATACACCCATCCATCTACCCATCCACCATCCACCATCCATCTGTCCATTTTTTTTCAACTAACATTGAGTAATTATGTACCGGGCACCATATTAGCACACTAATAAAGATGTTATGGCCGCTAACGTCATGCCCTCAGAGGCCAGTGGGCAAGATGGGTACGCACATTGATAACGATACTGCAAAGTGATTAAAAACAATAAAATGGAGGAAAGGAAAAGGAGATGATTTGATTTCACCAAAGAAGGAGAGGGACCAGAAAAGGCTCCCCAGATGGCATGTCTTTAAGAATGAGGGTATTTTGCCAGCTAGAGAAGGGAAGTCAAGGCTGGGTGAATCCATGAGCAAAGACCGGGGGACATGAAGATACAAGGCAGGTATGCGGAAAGCACCAAGTGTGTGCATTGAAATGAGGAAATGAGGCTGGGAAAGTAGTAAGAAGGTAGGTTGTCATCGTCTAATGTCTTATATTAGGTATATATATGATGTATATGTAGTAGCATGCCTTATGGTCAAAAAACATATGTTCATTGAATAGTTTCAAAGCAAGGTTGTAACATGATGGAATTTGTGCTAAAAGGACTAGGGGAACATGAAGCATAAGTTGGAGGTAGGTTTGTCCATCAGGAAGTGGGAGATGACATGTCAGAGACATCTTCCTGGAGTAGAATAACACATTTAAGGCAACCCAGAGATTTCTAACTTGGGGGGTTGGGTTTACCCTCGGTGGAAAGGGAGAATCTTAGAAGCGACATAGGCTAAGTACAGTAGATTCCAACTCATTCACTATTTCATTTATTTAAGAGATGTTTATTTAATGCCCACTGTATTTCGGGCACAAAGCATACAATGGTGAACTTCACGGATGGCCCTGCCCTCATGGAACTTTCTGTCTGATTTTCACAAGGAAAACATTGCTATGCACTCATCAGAAGGATTGATATCTTCCCCCTTCCTTGTGGGCCCACAGCGGGAATCCCCAGGAATTTCTCCCCCAAGCCAGTTTGCATACTCCAGCCAACTCCTCCATTAAAGACCAGAACCTGACATCCGATTAACTGCTTGGCAATGGACCAGCCATCAATAATCTTTGTCATTAAGACACTGCAGTCAGCAGTGTTCAAACACCAAATGTCGCTGACGGCTCCCCACTGCACATTACTGTCGAACTGCATTGCTCCTTCCATAAGGAGAAAGACATCAACGCAGATGCTTGAAGGAGTTGGCTGGAATATGCAAACTGGCTTGAGCCCTCACAACTTCCATCTTTACCCCCTGGATGAAAGAGGCTTCTTTAGGGAACACAGTGTTTCCAGTTCACCCTGGCTTTAAGTTCCTGCTGGACAGCGGACCGAGAGATGTGATGGGCATTTCTGTTTGTCTCAACAAACACATGGAGTTTTGCCAACACTGGAGTCCCAATGTGCAAGGCCATTTGATAGAAGGCATTGCCCGTGCTCCAAGGTTGTGAATCCCGAAAATTCAGAAAAAACAAGCTATGACCCCTTCTCTAGAAGGCAAGAGTGCCTCCAAGCCTGGTCAGCTGGTGTTTATTAGTATTTTCTGCTTGGTCAGCTAAATCTCCCTTTTGTATAAACAATGCTGATGGTATCAGCCAGCTAGTCAGAAACACACACACACACACACACACAGCTAAAACTAACCTTGTTTTTTCCTCTCTCAGGACCTCTCTTTCCCCTCGGTGCCACCAACAGTTACAAATGCTTTGATTACAGGAACAAGCTTTTATATTACTCTTGTTCCCAGTTCTCCTTTAAAGGATTACAGAGAAGGCCTCTCTCTTTAGTTGACAAGCTTTGCTTTGCCTTTTTCTTATTGGAAATTCAACGTGGTAGCGATTTCATTAACTTGATTTCTCAGGCTGTGCAGATTTTATCTATCTATCTATCTATCTATCTATCTATCTATCTATCTATCTATCTATCTATCTATTCATTTATTTTTGAGTGTAGACAAATGTGATATGGGCAGTGAAGCTGTGGTCACAGTGCTATGTTGGGGACTGGGGGATCCAGAGAGGGACACTCGAGGGCACAAGCTGGCAGAGCAGATGGTAGTCTGCAACCAGTAAGGGGTTGCCTGAGGGATTCATATCCTTCTACGACGTTCTCCATGATGCAGGCTCAAAATGCTGACATGGTACTTTCCTCTGAAATTCCTTTCCTTTCCCCTGTCTCCAGATAGGTGCTTTGCACAAAGGAAGGAAGAGAGGTGGGGTAGAGCAGCAATGGGCCACCTAGGACGGGGGGCTATTTCTGGGGACTTTCAGGGGCTCCCATGGACTCTCCACGGTGAGACCCAAGGATTCCATCACAGCATTTCCTCGTCCTTCTGGCCAAGGCAACGTCGCCAACGCTTACAGGGCACAGTTAATAACTTATCAACAGAGGTTAAGCTTGGCTTTCACTGGGTCACTCGGCTTCTCCCAGCGCCCCCAAGCTTTCAGACTGGCCCTTGATTTGTTGGCGCACTGACAAGCACTTAGCCAGACAGGAAAGGAGGAAAGGAAACGATGCAGACAGCGGGGAAAAACACACTTCTTCCTCCGTTTTCTTAAGGAGAACATGACCCAGGGGGAGGCAAATAAAATACACAAAGGAAAATGCTATTGAAGTGCTTTGTTTCTCTCATCTATTTTGTTACAGGGATGGCAGTAAACATCTTAGCATGAAAAGGGCTGGAGTTTTCTCTTTTAGGACAGGAAGAAGGGGGGTGGCTGGAGTATTGGAAGGTAGGGCACAGCGAGGTGAGCCTCCAGAGTAGGAAACAGCACTGGCAAAGGAAAAGAAGGCTGCGTTCTGGGGGCTGGAGAAAACTTAGAAAGAAAATAAGCCATGTCCCCGCTTGGATGTCTCTAAAATGCCCCCAAAACCCATCTTGTGGTCTTTGGTCACCTCACATTCCCTCTGAAAGAACTGGTCCTTCCAGGGTATCGAGTTCTCAGAGAGTGGCATGACCTTTCACCCTGTTAGCAAGACAAGACCTGAGGGACATCTTTGATGCTGTGTCCCTGACCTTCCTGTATCTACAGCCTGGCTCCTCACTCATAGCACTATTGACTCTCAGGGCCAGGGAGCCTTTGCTGTTGGGGGAGGGGCTGTCCATGCATTGTGGGATATTTAGCAGCATCCTTGGTTTGTACCTATTAGATGCCAGTAGCATACTTTCCCTCCACCCCATCGCTCCCCACCAGTTGCAACCACCAAAAGTTTCTAGATATTACAGATGTCCCCTGGGGGGCATAATTGTCCCTGGTTTAGGGCTGCAGACCTAAAATAAACACCATGGAATCCTGCTTAGTTTTATCTTCCAAATCTCCTGAATCTGCCTACGTCTGCCCACCCTGCCACCATCGCTGGTGCTTGTTCTCTCTCACCTGGACACAGCCGATCTTCTCAGTTCACTCCTGCCTCCCCCACCCACTCTTCAGACAGCAGCTCAGGTGATGATTCCTAAATCAACTCTGTCCACATTGTCTCCCCATCCAAAAGCCTGTGAAAGCTTTCCTATGCTCTGAAGATACAACAGAAGATTCCTGACAGAGCCTAAAAGGATCCAGCCATGGCCAGCTTCGTCTGCTTGTCTCATACGGTTCTCCTCCACCTATCAGCTCTTGATGCCCCGTGAAAGTTTCTCCATGTCCCATGCTCCCTCCGACCACACATCATGCTTACTACTTCACCTACTTCAGTCTTTTGGATCAAGACTCCAAAGTCACTTCTCCAGGGTCCCCAGCTTCTCGGATCCCCCTGTGACAAGGCTCCCAATTAAACACTCTCAAAGCAACATGCATCTTTCCTTCTTAGTTTTTAGCACAGGTCGTACTTTCACATTAATCTGTGCCATCATTGATTAAAGTTTGCCTTTGTCACTAGACCCTAGGTTCCTTGAGTTGCAGGGACTATGTGGGTTATCATGCACCATCCTATCCATGGGTCCTAGGACAGTGCCTGCCTGACACATAAACTTTTGAAGGGATGGGACACACAGAGATGGCCTGATATATTAAAATTCAAGCCAACAGTAGTCCTTGACCTTGAATCCATGGCTTTTCAGGGCCAAAAGAGTCCCTTCCATTCCCTGGTATTGTTGTGCATTCATTCTTTCATTTCTTCATTTCACGAGTCTTTTCTGAGCATCTACGATGTGCCAGATGAAGAATGGCACTGTCACTGTTTCAAACAAGAGAGACCTGGCCACGGTGTTGTGGTATCCTCCGTCCAGCAGCACAGACGTACATCAACCAAGTACCGGCTGCCCAGTGAGCGCTGTGAAGGGGGTGTGGCTGATCTGCACACGGCTGGTGTGTTCTCTGAGGCCAGGGGAAGAGAAGCCATCAGAACCTGCCCTCCGCATCGCTGTGTCTTCCTAGACTTAACTACCCAGGAAATAGGATTTGGAGTTCTCTGAGCAAACACTGGACGGCAGAACATAAAACATTAGTTAACTCAGATGTCTTCAATTTGTAGAAATGGCACCGATCCCAAGATGTTATTTGGCATTTATATTACATTCCATAAATGGATTTCTATACGTTTGTTTTCAGAATGTCTTGAACCCAGAGAAATAAAGAATAATAGCTTTTTTAAATCTCATTTGATTAAAAAAAATCACTGGCATGGCCAACAGAGGAAGAACTGGTACCACTGGCAATACAGCTCTGAGTGAAATAAAATCAAGTCAGTGGAGCCGTCATCCATAGCTGCTTGCTGCCTGCTGATTCTGTGCTAGGTGGGGGGAGGCTGAAATTCTGGGCATGCTAAGAAAAGGAAAACAACAGCCCTGCCCTCAAGGAGTTCACAGCCTCTTAAGAGGGAAGGAGACACATAAATATTTGCAAGGATGCACCAAGCACTATCCTTGGGACATAGCTGCTTCTCATTATTCGGGATTCAACCCAATCCTCACCTCAAAGAGGCTTTCTCTGACCCCCTTCCCAGTGATGACTCCCTCCTCTGCCAGTTACACTTTCGCATTACTCCATATTATTTTCCCCAAAGCACTTATTTTCTGAACTTAAGTATTACTTTGTTTTATTTTATGTTGATTTTCCGGCTAGAATGGAAGCGCTACACTTTCTTCCTCACTTCCACACTCTAGTACCTAGGCAGCACTTGGCAGGTGGTTGGCACTGAATGAATGAATGGGCGGACGGAAGGATGCATGTGTGAATATATGCAGAGAAAGGCGCAGTCAGTTCTCCCGGGGAGCTTAGGGAACGCTGCATAAAGGAGGCAATATTTGAACTGGGTCCTGAAATAGAAGCTATCTTGGCAACTAAAGCATGGGTGGTTGAGGAGGGAACCACTGGATGTAACTATTTATACATCTGAAGAGAGCAGGAAGAGGGATGGTTGAGTTTATGGCTGGCAAGAGAGCTATGGTGTGACGTGAGGTTGGGCCAGGTTGTGAACAGGTGTGAAGACCGTGCCGGGAGAACGAGTTTTTCTCTCTATGGACATTTGCAGATACGAGACTCTCTTGAACATGAGAAAGATGGGGCCAGATCTCTAATCCTCCTCTAGCGGCCCCATACAGTGAGGCTGTTTATAGCAAAGACTAATGAATCTTTCCCAGGGGAGAGGAACATAATTTGTAAGCATCTAATTTAGCCCGTCCACAAAAATATTTTTTTTCTTGTTCACTGACATCAGAAATCCTTAAAAAAAAAAACAACCCAAAAAACAAAAAAAAACAAAAACCCGACTCTTACTATAAAGTCTTCTTAGGCACTGAGCATGTTAAACTGTGCTTGGAAGTTTTCCATATCTTCCCAACCAGAGTCATCTGAATTTAACATTGAACAACTTAGTAGAAGGGCTGATATGCTGAGGTCTAATTAAGTCCCGATTGGGTTTCTGACATGGATTTCTAACAGTGAGTTCGTGAGTTATTTTTAAGTACTCCCTGAGGGAAGTGAACAGAATAAAAGCTTCATCATTAAGTATCCTTCCAGTAAATGGAGTCTCCTAGTTAGTTTAAAGAAAGTCCTATCATAGAGAATTACATGTCATACTTATAAATTTCTCTTTCTTAATATCTGCAAATAATGGCTGGTAAGGGGGGAAAGGACTAACATATAATGAGTTCATACCGCGGCCCGGCATTGCCAAAGGTATTTTATATCCTTTAATCCTAGTAGAAATCCTTTGAACTATTACTTATCCTTGTTTTGCAGATGAGGAAATAAAGACAGTAAAGTGTTAAATCCATTGCCTAAGACCACACAACTTGTCTGGAGCAGAGAACAGATGGATGTGAACTCAAGTTCAAACACCAAAGACTGTAACAGGGATTAAAAACACTGATGGCTGCTGGATGCGAGGGGGGTGGGGAGATGGGGGAAAAGGTGAAGGGATTAGAAGGTACCCATTGGCAGTCACAATATCATCACGGATATGTGAAATACAGGATGGGAAATATAATCGATCATGTTGTAAAGATTCTGTAGGGTGTCAGATGGGCACTGGACTTAACAGGGGGATCAGCTCATAGATGGTGTAGATGCCTGACCACTGCACTGTACACCTGAAACTGATGTAGAATAATATCGAATGTCAACTAGAATTACATATATACCATATATGGCCACAGGAAAAAGAAAATACAGGCACAGGACTCCTAGGGACTGGGCTCTAGGACTTTAGCACTCAACGCCATGTGACGTTGGGTTGACTATTCAGCCTCAAAGCTGGAGTTTCCTCCTCTGGCACGTGGGATCATAACAGTTCCTACCTCGGGGACATGGTGATGCATCACCGTACATTCATAGAGAGGATGTGTGCAGAGCACTTTGCATCACGCCTGACACCTAGAAACCACTCAATGCAGCTCATGTCCCACACGGCAGTAGTGAGTGCAAGGCCTCTGGCTTAATTTGGGAGCGATCCAACTCTGCTCCAAACAGCCAGATGCTAGGAGACACAGCTGTGCTCTCCTTGGTACTTCTGCCACTGGCCACATCAAATGTCACTGATGAAGTGGTTCAGAAATCCTGGTCTTGCCCATGGAGGCAACCGCGTGTCCATTTTATCTTTGCTTAGGTTTTTCTACCTTGGCACTCCTGATACCTGGAGCTGAATAATTCTTTGTTGTGGGGGCTGTCCTGTTTATTTTAGGGTATCTAGCAGCATCTCTGGCCTCTACCCACTAGATCCCAGTAACATCCCATAATTGTGACAACCAAAAATGTCTCCAGACAGTGCCAAATATCCCCTGGGGACACAATCACTCCTAGTTAACAAACACTGACTTAGGTTAAAATTAATAGTGATTTATGAAGCTGAAGACCAAGCAAGAGATTTCTAAGATTCAAAGAGGGAGATCCCCCTTTCTCTAATAGTTCATAGCACTTGCTAAATAGAGTTGAATTCTCACTGGGGAACCAAGGCAGGGCAATCAACAAATTACCACGGCCAGTTAGCTCATGAAACTCCTACTACTAGTGACCTACAGTGTTTTTCAGATTGCTAATTTCCCATTAAAGGTGCTACGCCATTTAATAGGCATTCTGTCATTTGGCTCCATAGGTGGAGTGAAAGCACGATCACCCAGTTAGGGTCTTTTTGACATTTTTAATGAGGAGTGTATGAAATGCCACATACCGTGTTTCCCGGAAAGTAAGACCTCACCAGAAAATAAACCCTAGCGTGATGTTTTCAGGATGACATCCCCTGAACATAAGCCCTAATGCGTCTTTTGGAGCAAAAATTAATATAAGACCCGGTCTTATTTTCGGGGAAACACCGTATTAAGTCTCTATCAGCATCAGGGAAAGATGGAAGTCTTTCATGCAGGCCTACTTGCTTCATGGAAGGAATATTAATTAGTTAATTTGACCTTTAGTTATTGAAAACCTACTATGTGCCAAGGCACAGGTGAGGCTCCGGGTAGAATGTGCTGAAACACATGGATATTTTCCCCACACGCCTGTAGCTTACGGTAAAGCAGTGGTTTCCAAAGTGGGGTCCCTGGACCAGGAGTGTCAGTCCCACCTGGTGTGATGGAATGAATTGTGTCCCCCCTCAAAAAGATATGCTGATGTCTTAACTCCCAGGACTGCAGTGACTTCATTTGTATATTGGGTCCTTATAGAGGTAAACAAGTTACACTGAGGTCCTTAGAGTGGGTCTTGATGCACCGTGCCTGGTGTCCTCATGGATGTCCATTTTATGACATCACAGAGAGATGGATATTCACAGAGGGAAGACTATGTGAAGACATGCAGGGAAAATGCCACAAACGCAAATTCTTAGTCCCTACCCCAGATCTGCTGAATCAGACGCTGCAGCATAGGTGGTCTTCCAACAATCTGCGTTAACAACTCCCCCTGGGGACGCTGATGCACGCTGGAGGGGGAGAACCACCTACATAGAGCAGTGGTTCTCACCCTTGGCTGCATATTAGATTCACTTGGGGGGTAGCCTTAAAATGAAAACAGGATCTTAGAGATGCTGATAGGAATTCTGATAGGTTGCCGCAAATGTGCTACCAAGGCTAAGAGTGGCTGGTCTGGAGCAGTGTCTTTCAACTGTTACTAAGCATCACTCATCAGGAATGGCATCAGCTGGGGGTCCTGTGAAAATGCAGATTCTGCTTCAGTAGGGCTAGCGTGGGGCCTGAGACTCTGCATTTTTAACATGCTCTGGGGTGATGCCGTGCTGGTCCAGTTAAGAAACGAGGGCCACATAGAACTAATTCTCAAGTTAATGGTAATAACAACTAATACCGGGGCTGCCAAAAAAAAAAATGTATACAGATGACTTATCTTCATCTTTTGTTATCGGTGTATATTATTACAAATTTAATACAGTTTTTTCCTTTCTTAAAACAGGCATACGTTTTTTTGGCACCCTCTGTATTTATTGAATATCTTCCAAATGCCAGCCACTGTCCTAAAGAATGGGATACAATGACGGATGAGAAAGACACGTCCCCTGCCTCGTGGGGTCTGCATTCTGTCTAGAGTTTATACATTCCCATAAAAAAGGACCTTAGTGTACCCGGGAAGATATCTGATAAGGTAGAACTGAATCTTGTTCAGGCAGAGCAACGCTAACTCCTGCAACAGATAAACCACAATTTTTCAACAGCTTAACAAATACATATTAATTTCTTCTGGTATACTTAACGTAATGGGGCTGGAGGGGTTCTGGGATCCAGGTCATTCTGTCTTGGACTATGCCATCCTTTAGGTTCCTGGATTGTTCTCAGTTCAGCTGGTGGAAGTGGAATGAGGGCCAGGAGGCATAAAAGTGGTCTAATGACTTCTACCAAATTCCATTGTCTCTGCCACACAGCCCTCTGCCTAACTGCAAAGAACACTGGGAAATTAAATCTGACTCTATGTTCAGAGGAAAAGGAAATGGATTTGGTGCACACATTGTTTCTACTCCAGGCCATAAAAGATGAGTCAGGCTGGTCAGATGAAGAAAGGGAGGGAGTGGGAAAAGTGAGAGGTATCAACAATGAATGTTTGGTAAAGGCTCATAAACAAATCAAATCTCCATAGCTTCTCTGGTTATCATTTTCCTTACAAGGACAATTATGGTAATACACCATAATGCTTCAATAGTATGACATGTGAAAACATTTTTAAAGGACTTGAAAAGACATTTCTCCAAAGAAGATATACAAATGGCCAATAAGCAAATGAAAACATGTTCAATGTCACTAATCATTAGGGAAATGTAAATCAAAACTACAATGAGATACCATCTCACACCCATCACAATGGCTACTATCAAACAAAAGAAAATAAAATGAAACAAAACACAAAACAAATGCTGGCAAGGATGTGGAGATATTGGAACCCTTGTGAACTATTGGTGGAAATGTAAAATGGTACAGCTACTCTGGAAAATAGTATGGTAGTTCTTCAAAATATTATAAATAGAATTGCCACATGATCCAACAATTCCATTTCTGGGTATCCAAGAGAATAGAAAGCAGGGTCTTGAAGAGACATGTGTACACCCATGTTCATAGTATTATTCACAATGGCTAAAACGTGGAAGTAACCCAAGTGTCCACCAAAGAATAAATGGATAAGCAAAATTCCATTATATAAATACAATGGGATATTGTGCAACCTTAAAAAGGAAGAAAGTTGTGCCATGTCCTACAACATGGAAGGAACTTGAAGATATTTTACTTAATGATATAAGCCAGTCATAAAAAGACGGATAGTGTATGATTCCACTAATAGGAGGTACTTAAGCAAAATCATAGAGACAGAAAATAACATGATTGCCAGGGGCTGAGAAGAGTGGGGAATGGGGAATTATTGTTTAATGGGTATAGAGCTTGAGTTTTCTAAGATGAAAAGAGTTACGAAGATAGATGGTGGAGATGGCCATACATTATGAATGTGTTCAATACCACTGAACTGTACACTTAGAAATGGTTAAGGTGGTGAATTTAATGTTATATGAATTTTACCATGATAAAAAGAAAATAGAAAAAATAATCTACAGAAGAGTGCTGGCATCTTCCTAATAATTCAACAGGCAGATGGGTTAGCTGTATCTGGACTTATTCCCATCATCCGTGGTCACTGGACACTAACACTGGCCAGAGGCTGGAGTTGATGGCTGGGCTTAGAGTCTGAGATAAGCCTGGAATGTGTTGGGGGATGAGCAGGTGTGAGAATCCAGACTTCAGCCAGGAGATGTCAAGTAGAAGCCAAGACAATGCCTGCATCTCCTCACAATGGTCTCCATAGCCACCTTTACCAAACAAATTGGTATCAGGGTTTGGCAATAACACCAAAGTACTTTTAGGTAGGTCTTGGCCAGGACGAGCAACCTAAATATCAAAAAGATTCAGAGCCAAGAGAATTGTATCTAAGGTCAAAGAATGAGTTGCAGAGACAGATGAATCATGGATGGAATCTCAGGGAATTGAATGAACAATACCCGGATCATGCAAAAATTCTCTTTGATATTCCCAGTAGATAATGCCTACCTTTAAACCACCTGAGCCCTTTTTCAAATGTTGAGCTGAAATCTTTTTCTCTGGACCCCATCTCTCTCTGGGGCCACACAGAGGGAACAAATTTAATTGATCTGCATGACCTTGGGCAAACTGCTTCACCTTTTTATGCAGTAGTTTCATCATCTATAAAATGGTAATAATTACAGTACCTCCTGCATGGAGCTCTTGGTAGGACAAACTGAGTACCTGACACACACCATAGTCTGAAAAGAACAACTACAATGATCTATATTACTGCTAACAGCCCTTTAAAAAATGGCTCTCATGCTTGCCTCTGTGCCTTCTCCCCTGACAGATCTCTCCTCTTTCAATCCTTCAGCTTGTCCTTCTTTTAGAATTCCAAGCCTTTCATTTTCATCTGGACTATCACTTCCCAAACTATGTCCAAAGTTAACGAGATCCTCAAGGTATTCATAGGAGTTCTTTGACAAACAAAGTTTGGGAAAAGCTTTTTATACCAGATGCTTCCCTTGAAGGCTTATAATGTGTCTTGGTATAACAAAGGTTCTGAAAAGTCCTCAGTATTCAGAACTGTTTATATGTGTTCTAGAGTGTGCCCTGTTAGTGGAAATGTAAGTTGGCATTATATTTGTGATGGGCCAATAGTCATCATCTAATATAATTTTTTATAAAATTGTATACACTCTTCAACTAGCAGTTTCACTTCCAGGTATCTGGAAATACCTGTACATGGATCATTCCAGTTTAATGTGTCTGTAAAGACACGTTACGTGTTCTAACTGGACAAGTTTCTCCTCTAACTTTGCCTTATGTGTGTCGATATGGTAACTATGACTTTCTTTCTGTGCCTATATCCAAGTAACTGATAAAAAGAATCATAGGGCAGCACTAAGTTGACACCCATCCGCCAGTCTACACTTTTCTTCTAAGGCTCTACCATACTTCTGCAACCCATCCATCCACAGGATGTCCTATTATCTGAGGACAGCATTCCTTCTTTAAAATATTCTCTCAAGATTCAATCTATAGTTTGAGTACAAATTTGAAGTCAATAGCTGGGGTGAAATCTCATAAAAGTACTTTCAGTTGACACTGCATTTTTTTTCCCTCCACAAGATCAAGAGATTGTTGGTCTTAACTCATCATTTTAGTCTCAAGATCTGATCGATCATTTATGGAGATGGAGGTGAGGAGAGTGGGTGGCAGTTGATGACTAATGCCTGGGAAATGGTGATCCAAAATAAATCGGGAAAAAAAGAATCTAAAGTTACCCAGAAACAAACTCATTTGTGCATAATCCCAGCAGCAAGGGTCAAAGCTTCCCAAGTCCCCTCCTAATGTTTATAAATGATTTTCTCCTGAGCCACTTGGCACATTTCCATTACGGCCTTCTGAATATGTATAGATACAGAAGGTAATTTAAGATTGCTGCAAGTGTTTGACAAAAACATAGTATGTGTTCAACTTGTTTAGGAAACATCTTAATGACAAGCGAAGCAATTTATAGAGGACATATTTTTACAGCACAGTAGCATCAACATTTATTATTCAGGCCATAACTGGGAAAGAAAACAGACTTCCTCCATTTAGAAAACAAAATTAAATTCCTAGGAAGGCAATAGAGAAATAGGCACAAACTTGAATATAGTTATGGTATAAAATAATATTCTTTAGAAATATGTGTGTGAAAAACATGAGGAGAATAGTACAATGGCCTGATCGGATATTCCCAAGATATAATTTTGGAATACAATCCCTTCCATGGGCTAAAATTTGATATTATAAAATTCAAGGTAATCTATCTACTATAGATTTATTTTCCCCCTAGAAGTCCACCATGTTAGGTAATAGTGATATAGAGCTATTATTTGCAACTCATTTTTTCACCCGTAGAGGTAATAATGACTCGGGAGCTTCTACCTTAGAATTATAAAGGTTCTGAAGAGCCCTACAGTCATAAAATCTTATTAGCTACTTTTCCATTTTTCTCTATCTCACTCACATTCCAATTCCGAAGAATTCGACAATTGTATTAGGTTGGTGCAAAAGTAACTGCGGTGTAAAAGGTTAAAAATGCAAACACCACAATGACTTTTGCACCAGCCTAATATAGCTACGAAATTCAGTTTCTAACACATTGTATATTCATTCAGGTCTCACCAATAAGAAAAACACTCAAATAAAATATTCAATCTCAATGAAGTTCTTTCACCTTTGAGGTTGCGGCCTGAAGTTATACACAGGGATTGCGACTGCAAGAAACATAGGCGGGTAAACTGACTTGTAAAGACGGGTCAATTCATTGTCTCAGTTGGCCTGGGAAAGTCATATGAAATTGCTGTTTGGTTTTACCTACTTACTTACTCAACAAACGTACCATGTACCTGCTACGTAGATAGAATATACTGCTGGGCCTTTTGAGACACAGCAGATGAAATGTCTACTTGAACTCTGTGGCTTTTATGTATTTCCGTTTGATTTCAGTGAAGTCATCCCTTCTGCCAGTCATCCTCGGTACCCGAATTCCCATAGCTGCCATTCCAAAATGTCTGTATGCCCTTAAAACCCACATTGACCCTCAAAACCCTCTTTCTCAGCAAATGCGCCAGGCTCCTGTTTTACCGAGAAGACGAAGGACCTGTGACATGAGCTACCTCTACTGCTATCCATGCACCCATCTCAAACTCTACTTGTATCAGTCCAAAAATGCTGATGTCACCCTTGCCACCTGTCCCCCCTTCACCCCTCATATTTAATCCAAGTGCTGCTGACGTTCCTCCTAACCAGCCCTCCAAGTCGTACCCTTCTCTCCATCTCCGCCATCAGACTAGCACACGTCAGTTCTATCGCTTGTTGAGCCAATGCTGTGGTGTCCTAGTTGATGTTTTCCTTACCTCCCTCTCCATCTCTTCTTAACACTCAAACCAGAGTGATAGTTTCAACATGCATCTCCGAATGTATTTCCCAACCACTTAAAATACTGATAGGGTTTCCCATTGCCACTGGGATAAAGGAAAAAACCCATCAACATGGTCCATAGGCCCCTTGGAGTCCAGTCCCTGCTGAACCTGCAGCCTCAGCTACATTCAGGCACCTGGTGCTCTTCATGCTCCGTCCCATGAGCCTTGCTTGTCTTTCATACTCGCCATAGTCTCACCAGCCACAGGATCTTCGCTCATCCTCTTCTCTCTTCCTGGGATGGTTTTTCTACCCCTTCTTGCTCAGTTAACACTACCAGGACCTCAATTCACTCCAAGTATCATGTCCACAAGAAAGCCTTCCATTACTTCCTTGGTCACGTCAATTCACCCTACGATAGACTCGCTGGGAACCGTGACCATCTCTCTCTTAACACGTGTTACCTGGGTTGTTATGGGTCTTTGACTAATGTTGGTCTGCCCTTCTAAGCTCCATGAAGACAACATCTGTTTCATTTTTGCTCATTTTCCCCCATGGCAACTAGCAGAGTTTTGGCTCCTAGTACATACTCGGTAGACATTTATAGAATGGATTTCTCGACAATTCATAATGCCAAAGTGATCTATGCTGACTCATGGATGTTTATGCAAATACTTTCCTGGGTGAATGTCTTTCACTGACCACTCTAAAGAGAGATGAGCCAGAGCTAGGATGGCTGTTTTTGTGTTTCAGCTGCTCCAGACACTTCCTCTGTCCCAAGCACTGTCTGAAACTCTTTGCTTTTATCCACTCATTTATTGCTCGTGGCAGCCTCAGAGATGGACAATATCATATCTCTATTGCATGGATGGGAAACCTGACACCTAGATGTGAATGAACTTGTCCAGGATTATACAGTCAGCTCAGTATTATATTTCTAGCACCAAGCACAATTCCTGTAACATTCTAAGAACTCAAGCAGCATGTGTCGAATGACTGAATGGATGAAGTAGCAAAGCTGGTCTGTCCTGAGCCACAGATCCCTAAATACTTGTTTGTTTCTCTAAGTTTGCCCCCTTCTTTTAGTCCTCGCTGTCACACACTCATCTTCACGTTGGCCCCTTCACACCAGCACTGTCCTAACTGCTTCCTTATTCTTCTCCCTGCATCTGCTCTTTCTTCTCTTTACTTCAGCCACTTAAAGTGAGGCTGGAAGGTCTTCTAAAATCCACCCAGACCCATCCCTTCCTTTCCTGAAACTCCTTCCTGGCTTCTCATTGTCATTTGGCTACTGGCACAAGTGTTAATTTGTCTGAAAGATACCATGATGTCTATTCCCAGCCCCACCTCTCTCCTCTTCCCACAGGTGCCAGCCCCCTTCTTGCCGTGGGCCTGTGTGTGTACTGTGCTTCTGCCTGGAGTCTCCCAGTAATGGACCTTCAGACGGCAGCGTCTGTGGAAGACTGAATAACGACCCCAACAACAGCCAGGTCCTCATCTCTGAGACTCGAGAATGTTCTCTTAGATGGCACAAGGGACTCGGCTGATGTGATTAACGTAAGGACCTCGACCGCATCTGTGGTCCATGACGGCCTTACTTCTTCCTGTTGTGTGTGACATCCTCCTATACATGGACATTTGTGCGTTCGTGAATGTGCGTGAAGAGGAAGTGCTCAATCATTACTGATATAATTGTGGATGTAATGCCCCAGTGGTGTGTTTCTGTGTATTTGCTAATTCACATTTAAATAAATTCAACTTATGGAACACACATGTCCCTAGCAGCACTATTCACAGTAGCCAAAGAGTGGAAACAGCCCAAACAGATGAATGAATACACAAAAGGCGGTGTAGCGACACAGTGGAATATTACTCCAGCATAAAAAGGAATGGAGTGCTGACTCATGCTACAACATGGAGACACCTTGATGACATTATGCTATGTGGAGAAGCCAGTTATAGAAGCCCACCCTCATCTACACCCATAATATATGATTCAATTTGTATGAAATGTCCAAAATAGGCACATCCATAGAGACAGAAAGTAGAAGAATGGTTCCCAGGGGCTGGGGGAGGGGAAAGAGAGGGGCACCTGTTTAATGGGTCTGGGGTTTTCTTTTGGGTGATGGAAATGTTTGGGAACCAGACAGAGGTGATTGTTGCACAACATTGCCGATGCACTAAATGTCACTTGATTATTTACTTTCAAGTGGTTAATTTTATGTTATGTGAATTTTAGCTTGATTTCAAAAATTACACGACTTTTCTTTTTTAACTGATAAGGTAAGTGATACTTAAGTCCTCGCAGCTTCCACAGCTGAGGAAAGTGTGCTCCACCATCGCACCACCTCCTCACGTTGGGGGTCATTTTTTCGATGCACATGAATTATTACAAATGCTGAGAAGCCTGCCAACTCCATCTAGAAACCCCAAGTGAAAGGCCTGACTTTCTGTGTATCGGCTTTGGGCAGGTGCCTGCCATCTAGGCACGGGGAGGTGAAGGGTATGGGAGCTCCCTCCGACCCTGTCCCTGGGGGAAACCCTGTGGAAAAGTTGTGCCTCTGGGAATCAACAGTCATCTGCGGCTTAGCAGTCAGGCTGGGTGTAGCCCTGGGTGAAGATTTTCTGAGCATGTTTCAACACAGCCAACGCCGGCATAATGTGGAATGTCACGAGAGGAGAGATTCCCTGGGTTCGCGCTTCTGCACCATGATGCCCCCGCTGTCATCGGCTGTTCTTCTGGCATGAGGGCGAGTGGGGACAGGGCTGGGTGTTATGCTCTCCTCGCCGTAAATAAGAGCTGTCATTGGGGCAGAAGCTAACAGGAGCAGGCAGAAGAGAACGCCAATGTGCAGCCTTTTAGCAACGGCTGCTGCTCTCGCACACCAGCAATTGCGGTTAGCTTCCCTTACAGATGGCTCTGTCACTGTGGGTTTGTGTTAGCAACAGCTGGTGGCTGAAGGACTGGGAACTAACAATCCATGCTGCTCAGATGCAGGAAAAGGCCACTGGTTCTCCCAGTGGCACTGCTGGGTCCCATCTGCCAGGGTGTTGGCGTAGTTAGTGCATGGCTTGTTACATATATCAGAGAGCTTCACGTGGCTCAATGGGACAAAACCTCTACTGCCAACGAGAGGGGCAGACGACTGCTCAAATCCGGTGATTTCAGATATTCTGACAGATGATTAGCAAGCAATTGTGAAGCCCTTTCTGACTGCCAGGCATTGTGCAAGATGCTGCAGACACAGCAGAAGCTTATACAGACAGGGTGAATGCAGAGCTTATGGTCTATTTGGGAAGACCCATGGCCACTCATTCACTCTGCAGCCCTCTCCGACTAGGCAAGACCATGGGGAGATTAAAAGCAACTGCTAGCAGGTTGGTTGGTTGGAGGGGTGGTTGAAATGAAAGACGGGATGCTGGGTAGTAGAAGAAGTAAATTGCCAAAGAACATTTATCCTCATAGCTCGTCACCAACGTCACACAGACTCAATTGGGGGCTTTGTAGCATCAGAGTCCACAAGGAGGGTGTCACAGTGCTGCCAGGACACAGAGCTCAATGCCCACTATTCATTCTGAGGTCCCCCTTTGAGGGTGACAGAGCAACTTGAGGCAGTGAGTTGGAAATGCCATCC
Organism: Rhinolophus sinicus; assembly: GCF_036562045.2. Lineage (NCBI taxonomy): Eukaryota > Metazoa > Chordata > Mammalia > Chiroptera > Rhinolophidae > Rhinolophus > Rhinolophus sinicus. The sequence goes on from NC_133760.1 coordinate 21,280,484, forward strand.
AAATGTTTAAGACAGTGTCTAACATGAGAATCCTACAACTCAGCACAAGGTCAGCAGGATGGGGACTCCATAAAATTCCAACAATGGGGACCTACACAGACTGGCTTTATAGTCCACTCAATCTGATGATATTTGTCAACTGAGAGAGATTTACTGTCCTAAGCTTTCATTGAAAATATTTAACCTATTACAATTGATCCTGACTAGTACTGAGCTGAATACCCCACAAATGGTCATTTCAAATACATCAACCTCTTCATGGGCCAGCAAGAACAAGTCTGCAGAGCTATGTGTTGGATGGAGGGCAGATGATAATCTTCAGAGAACATTCCTCATGGCCAGCTCAGCATGTAGAGCAAGTACCCTCTGCTTGCAACTCCAGGGAAGCCATTAGACTCTCACCCCCTTGAAAATGACCTTGTTGATGGGTCCTTAGCTCCCTTAATTTACCTAGCACTGTATTTTCAACATTCTCTTTATTAGTGATTTAGTAATCTTGTCTTATGACAAATACAATATTAAAATAACAGAAATCTAAGAAAAACGTTAGCTACAGTTACACCATATCTCCTAATCAAATAAACATTTCATTTACTGATATTCCTTTTAGTCTCTTTTCAATGTGCATATTCATTTTTTTCTTATATGTGGTCATTTTATAGATAAATTTTTCATTTGTAGCATTACGTCGTGAGTAACTTTCCCTTTTGCTTGATTGATAAATATCCCCATTTCACTTATGCTGCTCAAAGACAACACTGGTGCATATTATCCATGCCTCTTAGTATCCTTGCAGAATCCTACAAAAACATACACGAGGAATTTTTATGATTCCTTTTTATAAAAAAAAAATGGCACGTACATTTCTCTACTTAAGCCATATACATGGCTCTGAGCCAGTAAATCAGAAGTATTAACAGTTGTTTTTAAAAGTCACATAATATTTCATAGAATGAATGTAATACAGCATACTATGAATAGACATTGAACCGTTCTCTTTATTTTTTGTACCTATAGAAAACAATGCTTCCGCAAACATCCTTGTACATCTATCTTCAAGTACCGAGGTTTTATTATTGTCTTAGGATAGCTTTCCAGATGTAGGATTGCTCTGTAAAAGGCAATGTCTGCTAATGATTTAAACATATATGGCCAGATTAGCTTGTAAGTGGCAGTGCTAGGATTAAAACCTGTGTACAGTAGGCTCCAGAGTCTGAACTCTCAACCACTAATACTATTCTACTTCTCTAACTTCAGAGACGTCCAGCAATGGGTTGAACTTCTTAAAGCAGTAAGCTTGCCTAAATGTGCAATTGTTCAAAAAAAAAAAAAAAAAAAAAAAAGGCAGAGGGATTCTTGGGGAGGGAGTTTGAGACAGAATGACCTCCATCTTCTCTTCTAATCTGAGATTTTCGTATTCCCTAAAATGAATCCACTGCCTTGCAGTCGGGTGGGTGGGCCAAGCAATTTAGATCTTAACTACCCCGTCAGTTATTAAGCGTGACCACTCTTGGGACATTTTTCAAGGTGACGCCTGCCAATTAAACAGTTACGCAACCACGATTCGTCAGCCATAATGAATAATGAAGAAAAGAAACTTGGAGAAACTTGCACTGATCAGTTTCTATCTTGACTGAAACCAATGACCAACCATTGGTTCATTGGACTATTTAGAAACAAGAATGAAAACAATAGTGCAACCAGCACAGTAAATTTTTTCAGTGAGTAGTACTTTTAATATCGTCCAGTGCAATTATATCTAGGCACCAGTTATGATATCTAGAAACAGATGAGCTTATTTATATTTATAGCAGTGAGTCCTTTTTGAAACAAGATTTGTGCCATATATATGTGAATATAAGTGCTATCACAAAGGGCTTTTAGAAGAGCCCACTGGGGGTTGTTATTTTTCCGGCACCTGAGAATGAGCCTCATAGGAACTGATATTTCTGTATAAACCCCACAGAAGGGTAACAAACCCATTCAAACAGCTCAACTGCAATAGAAGAAGACATTTCCCTAAGGAGAAGACATTAATGGAAAAATCGTTTCATGTTTGTGTTTTTAATTTTGCAATTTAAAATCCCTCTAAACACACTTTCCCCTTTAAAATGTGATTAACCCAAATTTCCCCATCTTTATTATGGCAAATAGCTGGTTACAGTATTCCTTTTGGAATAGCAACAGGAGCATTATTTAGATTTAAGAGAGAAGGCATACATGACACTGTTATTAAAACTGAATATATTTAGTTATCACAGCTATTAAGAGGATTATTAAGGAGTTTGTGCAAGTTTTGGATAGGTAGATGGAGCTAACTGTGTATTGGGTGGTAGGTAGAGTACTTTTGGCTTATCGTGCATGCTTTTAATTAAACGCTCTTTTGAAACCTGGAGCGTCTGGCCCTGGCATTCCCAATAAACTACCCATAAGCCCTTGGGTAAGTCACCAAAGCCTTCAAGGGAAGATTCTAAAGATGTCTTCTGATCCTACTATTGTTTGAAGTTTTGTTGGTACTTAAATAATACATTAATATTCAAGTTACAGTGAGAAAATAGAGACTTGTTTTCCTATTACAGTGGGATACTGATACCTGGGATCTCAAATGGACTTAATTTGGTGAATGACATTTCCATGCTCATGATAACAGTGACACTAATAGGAGTTATGGGGTTGCTCTTTGGTGCCAAGTTCTCACTGGGTGTTGTCTCAGCATTTGCTTACTGGGTCCTCTCAGGTGGACCGATGAGCCCAAGGTATCAAATGAGGAAAGAGGCTCAGGTTACTCAAGGTCATTTCTATAATGCTGCGGGTAGATGCAGTTTTCAAAAAAATTCCTGACTGCCCTCAGTTTTTCTCCTCCTGTCCTGCAGTGAAAGCAATCAAGAACACTCTCTTTGCCTCCAAATTCCTACTCTGTCTGCTTTGAGACAATAATTGGGACTACCGCAGAAATTTCAATATTTCCCCAAATTGGGACAAAGTGTTCAAGGAGAAACATGTGCTGGCTGGCAAAGGAATCAGTATTTAAACTTCTCACGGCTCTTACCTGCTTTACTGATTTTGAGTCCTAACACTACTATGTAATGGCTCTGTGACCTTGGCTTAATTACCTAACCTCTCTGAGCTACATCTGTAAAGAGGCATCAACTAACACTGCTTCAAAGGGATGTTGCAAGGATGAAATGAGTCGATGCTCTTCCATCTTCCAGCTGTAAGATGCTGAACAAGTGCCAGTTGTTACTGTTTGTCTCAGGTTTGGGGTTGAAATATCAGGAGAAAGGGGATAGAGAATTTTGTGAGTATGTAGAATAATAATAATAGCCAGCAATAATAGAGCACTTACTATGTGTTAGGTTAACTTCTAAGATTTTATGGGTGTTAAGTTACTTAGTTCTCACAATATCCTGGAGAGGCAGGTATTATTATGATTATTATTATTATTATTATTATTATTATTATTATTTCCATTTTACTATGATACCAAGGCACAATTTAATAACCCACCCAGCAGGTTAGCTACAGGGTTGGGATTTGAACCAGGTTGTCTGACCCCAGAATTTCACTCTCACCCTCTTTCCCCCCACATCACAGTCCTTCCCTGAGAAGTGAGAGTTTGAATACCAAACCCTGAGAAGTGGAGGACACATATTCCAATTCCCTGACTTCTGATGTTTAAGTTATGGTTCTGCGTGGCAGCGAATTGTATCATTTGGACTATAAGACAAAGAATCTATTTTTCCTGGAGCTTGAGAACTGGCACCCTGCAGTGGGAAAATACGCTCATTCCAAAAATAGAAAACAAAACAAAATGACACCAAAAAACCCACCAAACTTCCCGGGCAATTCCAACACCCCTGGAGGAAGCTTCTAACGACTGGGCTGACCTTCAAGGGTGGGGGGTGGCTGCAGCCTTTCTGGGTGTTTTGGGGTCCATTCACATTGAATGTTGTATGAGTTCCCTGTTGCTGCTGTAACAAATTAACACAAACATGGTGGCTTAAGCAATACATGTGTATTATTGTACACATCTGGGGGTCAGAAGCCCACCATGGGACTAACTGAGCTCAAATCAAGGTGTCAGCAGGGAGGATTCCTTCTGGAGGCTCGAGGGGACCATCTGTTGCCTTGCCTTTCCCACCTTCTAGCAGCTTGGCTCGTGCCCCTTCCTCCATCTCCAGCCAGCAGTGGTGGGTAGAGCCCTTCTCATGCTATGTTCTTTCTGATTCTCCTCTTCAGTCCTCACATCTTTTCTGACTCAGACAGCACAGTCCTTTGATTTTAAGGACTCATTTGATTAAACTGGGTCCACCCAGATAAGCCAGGATTTTCCCTATCTCAAGGGCCCCTTCATCACTCTGCAGAATCCCTCAGATAAAGTAACATAGTCCCAGGTTCCAGGAGATGAGGACCTGGACCTCTTCAGGGGTTATTATTCTGCCAACTATGGATGTAAAACCAGACGGAGGCTTGCAGTGGCAAGGTTTTGGGGCAAAAACTCTGCTTAAATCAAGAAGGACTTAAAAATCAGCAGATGCTGTTTGGGACCCCTCTCCTGCCAGTATTACAGCTGAGTCAGTATAACCTACCATTTACAAGTGTGCGTTTTGGAATCCAAGGAGCTGTTTAACAAATTCCAGCTTCACTGCTTTTTAGCTGTGTAACCTCAGGCAAGTTACAGAACCTCTCTTTGTATCAGTTTCTACAGCTTTATAATGTGTGTAGCATTAGAGTTTATTGCTCTTGTTTAGAAGGTTAAATTAAGTTTACATACATAAGGCACAGGTTCTACCTCAATAGAGAGAGTGCTCAATAAATGACAGTTATCAGGAAGCTGATGGACGCTGTCTTATAGCTCAGATGTCTGGTCAATCTAAGTACTCCATTCTGTTAGCCACCATGATTGCCCAAAGGGTGGGCATGTGACCCAAATAGAGTCAACTGGAGTCTGTCCCTGGACTGGTTAGAAGGCTGTGGGGAGAGGGAAGTGCTCATTCTAAGCAAATAGCCATCTGATCTACCGAGCAGGCATCAGATCAAGAACTTCTTTTTACAGATGAGAAAACCAGGATCCCCAAGCACTAAATATTCTGTCTAAATTGACACAGCAAGAATCTATCAAGAGCAAAACCTTGGCCTGCTGACCTCACCATCTCCTGCTCATGTGGGATTTGCAGCCCACTAAACCCCGCCACCTACAATCCCTTCTCTGAGCTGCATGGCTTTGCAGCGTTAGTGTTGTGGCCTCCATTTAAAGATGACAAAACTTGATGTTCCGGGGGCTAGGGGCTTTGCCACGATCTCTCAGCTGGTAAGAGGGGGCATTAAAACACAAAACTTGTGTCTCTTTGGTCTTCCAACTATGCTGGTTGGAAGTCCTTTCTGAACATTCTGCTTCTATAACTATAAAGCACTCATAAAAATGTGGTTACACACTTTACATCTATTTCTGTATAAACACATGAAATAAGTATCTACTCCTTCACCAGGACTGGTATGAATATATTACCCATTAATATTAGGTACTGATTGATTCTTCTAATAATACATTATTCATTCCCTTAACTGCACAAAATGCAAATCCACATGTATTTCTATGAAAAGACATCTACTGAATGGTAAGGTCATGACAGGTATGGTGACATTTCAACTCCTTGTGTCTCTTTCATTAATTTATACAACTGAAATAATACCCACCTCCTGTGGGTGGGTGGCCAGGTAAGAGATTAAGAACTATGATCTGAGGATGGTGGTTGGAAGGTGCCAATTACACTGCTGCCCTTGGTGGTATAGGAGGCTCTCCCTTTGGGCTGGGGCACAGAAGGTGACCTGCATTCTAGGGTCCTGGTATAGGTTCTGGCTGTGTCATCTTTCTAGGAACAGTGGATGCTTTTAGGGAAGCATATAAGGTGGGACTCAAGTGTTTGGAATGGGGTTTGCTGTTGCTCTGGACTCTGCCTCCCAGTGTTCACTGTGGACTCTGGAGCAATGCAGCAGGTAGGGGGAAACGGACAGCATGTGGGGTATGCAACTGGATATGCCCCTGAGGTAGACTCGGAGTTTCTAGGAGGACCCTCAGCCAGCTGCCAGGAAGTAGCACTCAGAAGACAGTCTGGGCACAGGAAGCACTGAACACCAAGGGTCCACCACAGAATAAAAGGGGGTCCCTGGAGTGAATCAAGCTCAGGAAGGAGGGGCTGACAAGCGGTAGGTGAACGCATGTATGTGACAGGCGGTCCCACAGTGGGAGCATTTTTTCGACACGACGGAGACCACCACAATGAATTCTAGGGAGAGAGGTCAAAGGAAATGGAAAGAGCAGGGCACAGGATGAAACAGGAGCCTGGGTTTGGAAAGCCTACAGAGGATCCAGCTGCCAGGCTCAAAGAGCCACATCCGTCGTGAGGAGTGGAGAATGAAGTTAGACCAAGACAGACAGGCAGCCAGCCTGGCTTTCCTGCACCCATGCATTAGTCTGCTCATTCACTAGCACCCACTGTGGCCCTGCCAGGTACAGAGCTAGGTGCTAGAGCTGCAGGGACCCTGCCACAGACATGGGTCCTGTGCTCACTGTCTGTGGGTGGGGAGGCCGAGCCCAGCCTCCATCATTTACATATGGAGGGACAGGTGAGTGACGGCCAAACATCTATGAAAGGGGCACTACTGAAGGGTGTAATGGGGGCGGGGGGTGTTCTGCAGGGTCCTGGAAGGCTTCCTTGAGGAGATGACTTTTTAGCTAGAATTTGAAGGGCAATTATAAGTGGGCCAGGTGAGGACATAAAGGAAGAAAGTTCTAGGCAGAGGAAACGGCACCTGGGAAGGTCATGACTCCGAAAGGGACTTGGCACAGCCATCAGGGATCCCTCAGGCACTAAGTGGTGAGTTCTGGGGCTGATTTCTAAAGAGCTGGGGAAAAAAAGTGATTCAAGCATTTGGGATGGAGGTGGGTGGAACCTACAGGTGGGGCCAGAGAGCCTCCATGGGAAGCCCTGGAAGAATACACAGCCCTGAGGCTGGAATCCAGGTCCACCGGGCACAACCGGTTACCACCTGAATTTGGAGGTCAGACCCTGACAGGGCCAGTGGCTGTGAAGTCCGCACCACCCACCTGCTGAGAATGAATAACTCCACAGGTATTTACAACCTGGTGTGCTCAGCTACTTTGCTGGGCATTTTTATTTCATTTATCGAATGGTATAAAACCAGACATTTATTGGCCTACAGACCATTTTTGTTTTCCTGTAACACAAAAATGGCTACATTTTAAAAAGTGAAGTATGACCTACTTCAAATCTATAATAGAGACCAGGCCTCATTGGCACCTGCTGAATTATTAACATTGGAAATTTGGCGGACGCCTATGGCACTGCGGCACTCGCTTTATGACATATCCTCCCCTTAACTTTTGACAGTCCGTAATACAGACTGACATAAGATGGAAGAGTGTGCTTGCTCCATCGGGTAAATAATAGATGACTTAAAAAAAGGGCAGGACACATTTTGATGTGATCCATTATAATGGATCTGAAACCACCATTACGGTTTTTCTATAAAGACTGAATAAAAACTGCAATGGAGGGGTGGCGGATGGGGCATGCCAGGGGCGGGCCTGAGTCCAGTTCCTCAGCAGCAGCGCCCAGAGGGAAGGGAATGGGCTGGCATCTGCAGCAAGAGAGAAATGGACTCGCGGCACTTAACTGGGAAGGAAAGTGGCCTAGCAATCGCGAGCAGGCATTTAATCGCTGATGCGCTTACGTCTGCGTCAGTCACAGGGGGTGCCTACTCTCAGAAAAATCACTTGAAAAATAACAATACTTTCTGAGCACCGCCGCTAGGCTATTTCATTGAAACATCAACAACCTCACAGAGCAGGACCATTAGCCCCGCATTATATAGATGAGGATATTGAAGACCCAAGAGGGGAAATTTCTTTCTAAGGGTCAGTTGGCTCAAGGTCAGTGGCAGAACCAGCAGGTGGCAGGCCCATCTGACTCTGAAGCCAGCGTGTGTCCCATGGAAAAATCAACAGGAATAAGAGTTATCCAGTCAAATTCTTTTCAGTAGGTGGTTGATCTTAACATACATGATACAGATTGATTTCTCCAATACCCAGTTGCATCAGCCAATCCTCATGTCAATATTTGTAAAACTTTTACATCCCTTTGTGCCTCACCGTGGGCTTTGGCAGCACTGTCATTCAATTCTCACAGCAGACCCTGGGGTAAGCTGTCTTTAATTACATAGGGGGCTTACCCCAGGGTCAATTCTCACAGCAGACCCTGGGGTAAGCCCCCTATGTTATTGTTGACAACATGAAGTTAAGGAACTCGCCGATAGTTGTCTGGGTATTAATTACTACTAATATTAGCACAAGAATTCAGGATAGTTGTCTTTTTTTAGATTATTGGTTTTTTCATTTTGGTTTCTACCTTCAAAGGGCAAAGAGTACCTTCTCTCTTGAGAGACTTCATGATCACACACAGGAGATGATTACTTTATAATTTAAAACCATAAAGCCTTAAAGCCAGAAGGAACCTTACAGGATGAGAAATAATTACTGTCAGCTACTGTGTTTCCCTTAAAATCAGACCTCACCGGAAAAGAAGCCCTAGCATGATTTTTCAGGATGACATCCCCTGAACATAAGCCCTAATGAGTCTTTTGGAGCAAACCTTAATCTAAGACCTGGTCTGATTTTCAGGGAAACATGGTACTATCCCAGATGGCACATGCAATGATTTAAATTTACCATGTGTTGGGAAAATGCTGGTTTTCCATTGGCAATGGCCCAGCCGTGATATAGTATTTGCTATTTAGATATGTTTACTGAAGAAAAAAAAGTGTGTTGCCCTAAAAGTCATACACAGTAAATATTAGATTAGGTATTAGACAAATGCAGCAAAAATTATAAAAGGGAAACTTAAAAAGTTGAAGTTTGGGAGACAATAGTTGAAACCTAAGGCGGGGTACTTTGTGTGAAAGCTCCCCTTGGTCAGGCAGCCCCCCGCTCTCCTCTGGAGGGATTTTTCTCACTTGGATGAAGGCTGAGCTGGGCAGGGCCGAGGACAGAGCCCTACGGCCGGCGCTGTGCCCTCCTCTAACCTGTGCCCCTCAGCACCCTTTAGGCTCTGCCGGGTCAGCAGCAAAGCTAGCCAAGTCCACTCTGGTGTCTAAAGTTAATGATGCTACTTTCCTCTGAACATTCCATTTAAACACTGTCAGAACACTTTTACAGACTGAGAAGTTGTCATTAAAATTGGCATTGAAGCAGCAAAACATAGACTCTTTGGCAAAATCATATGCAAGCAGGAACCTGGCTCGAATGCCATTGGTAGAGTGGATGCTTGGGATGACATCTAGACACAGATCATTTTTGCTTACACATATCATTCATGGCCTCCACACACCCCCCACGGGGCAAACTCTCCCGCCCACATTAGTATACGTTCATGTAACCATCACCCGGATCACGATATAGAACATTGCCTCCCCCCTCCTCCCCCATTTCCCCATGTCTTTTACTGTAATGAATTTTCTTAATTTAAACATTCACGGTATTTTTTGATCACACCTTGTATCTCCTTTCCAACCATTTGCGATTTGCTCTCTACTCTCTAGTTCTAATAAACTCCCCAATGCTAAATTTCTCATGCATTTTATTTCCAATTACTCTTGTTCCCTCCACCACTCAAATCTGGAGGATTACATGTCTGCAATGTTTCTTGTATTGGGGTACCCTCCTCTTTCCTCTCCCACCACAGCTGCTCTAATTCTGCCTTATTTATCTCTTGCCTAGACTATTTTAAGTTCAATAAAAGAGGTTTCTTTAAACAGCTCCTTTTTTTGGACATTTTAGAAACAGCTTCAATTCATTTTCTAGGCAACGTCTCTGGCTCCTGATCAAAGGACCTATAAACTCATAACTGGATTAGTCTAATAGTCAAGGTATTATAGTTAAAGTGGCTAATTTTCTCTCTCTGTTAGCTCACTGAAATTCTTTCAAATGAGGAATGTAAAAACGTGATATGAAATTCATTTTCATACGGGTTTTTTTTTTTTTTTTTTGTACTAGCTCTTTCTACGTATGTGGAATATTATTGAGGCCACTTAACAGTTCTTCTGGAAACTCCGAGCTGGAGGCTGCTTTGTGTCCATGTGTCACAAATTGCCTTGTAAAGGCCTTTGGTTATCACGGGGCTCTGATGTTACACCAGGGAAACCCATATTTCTGGTTGTGCCTTCCAAAGTCATCCTGTTTGGCTGAGACAAGACTTCTGGCATGTCTCCTTCTATCCCTATGTAGTAACTGGTTCCTAACCTAACTAAACTACCTTGATTTCTGATGTGTCAAATCTCTTGGCTTCCAGGCCATGGCTGAAGGGCACTGGGGAAGGTTAGTGGCTCTGAGAACTGGGCTCACTCCTGGGACCTCGGATCAATGAATCCTAACTCCGATGTTACTAACATGGGCTTAGTCACATCACTGCCCTAGGGCTCAATTTCCTCATCTGTAATGTAGAAATAATATTGTGCCTGTGTCAGAGGGCTGTTGTGAAAATGCAGTGAGACCATCTATGTAAAGTCCACTGTCTAACATTTAGTGAGCTCAATTGACAATTTGACTTTTGCTATTATTATCCATGCTAAAAGAAAGTCTCCCAACTGTCCATTTCCTCCATTCGTATATTACTTTGTTCCTAACCATCTTATTATTAAAGACTCTCAGAAATTCTCTCTCTCCTTCAGAGCTTTCTGGATCCATCTTCAAGCTTTTCAATCAGTTTGCCTTGTTTCCCAGAGTCCAACTGCAATGGGATGGTGACTTCTGGGTGATTACCATGGCTTCCTAACAGTTCTCAGTTAGCTGGAGCCATATGATACCTCTAGCCAATGGGAGCTACCAAGATTGAAGCATGTAAGAGCTGGTGTCAGTACCTCAACTTTCTTCCTCTGCCATAGCTTCAAAAAAGGTCATGTGACCCACACAGTACAAGTTGGCGGAGCCCCTGCCAGAATGGACCCCTTAATAACTATGTGAAGCAGAGCTCCCAGCAGATCCACGTGGGCCATGTAACTTGAGCAAGAAAGAATCTTTGTTGTGCTATGTCTGCTAAAAGGTTGGGGTTAACTTGTTACTGCAGCATAGCCTAGTCTAGTCCTGACTAATACACCAACTTTGCTTTGAGATTGACAGTCTGTTAATGAGCCTCTTTTGGACAGCCTATGTTCCTGAACTGTCCTGGAGGGATTCTCAGGCTGAATATAGCCCACTCCCCTAAGGTCTTCTCAGAGCCACTCTTGCATCCTTCTATGCTAGAACTGGCTATGCCCAGTGGAAGATCTGGTAAGGGCCAATGACTCTAAAGAGTCTTTTGGAGTCAGTAAGAGATTCTAGGAATTCACTTCACTTTCCCCATTTGCCAGACTTATTAGCCAATGATCCAAGAAAACATGATAGTCAATCTATCTAGACTTCCTTGAATTTTTTAAACATGCCAGCAACTTCTTATATTCACTGGTTTCTCTGCCTATAATATTGTTGCTCTAATCCCTACCCCTTTACCCCCTTTCCTGGCTAACAATCTTGAAAACTCAAAACAAGTGCTGCTTCCTCCAGGAAGCTTTCCTGGAGCCTCCCATCTCGGTGAGGCTCCATCTCTTATATACACCAATACCACTCACTTAGAGCATTTGCATTTCTTATTTGATGTCTTCTCTGCTAAGCTATAAATTCCATGATGACAGGGGCTGCAGGTGGCTTATTTACCACTATACTCTCATTTCTAAATTCTGCACATGGAAAAGAGTAGGTGCTTAAAAATTATTTGCTGATCCATTAAAAAATTATCTGCCTTCATAAATAAGAGGGAGAACAATTCAGATAACCACCCTCCGTGGCACGAGTAAGCAAGCTCTCACATTAAAATCCCATCTCTAGAATGAGATGATTCTCCTTTGAGATAGCCCATAACTCACTGTTCTATAAAGCATTGTTCCCTGCAAATTGCTTTCTGCAAACTTTAGTTCCCTTTTGAAATTGGGAAACAAAATCCGATCCGTGGCTTCTTGATTCTGTCTCATACATTAGCTTACTGTGATGTGGGCACTATTTTTGTGGGCTAGAAATTAGTGGAGCATTCACAAAGAGAGATATCATGAAAGCCAGGCTCAAGACTTCAAAATGATAGAGAGCTCCCAATTCCAAAGACAAGAGATCCTCAGAATAGAGCAACACTTTCCAGACAGTCTCAGTGCTGAATGACCTTGGCTTTTTATTTCTTAGTGAGCACGGCAAAGAAAAATTTCAAACAGTGAAAAATGCTTGCAGGGAACTTTCTACCCACTCCTCTGAGTCAACAAATGACAGGACACCCCTTTCTGTTATACATTTTTGTGGCCAAGATAACAACCCACCACGTACTCTTTGGATGGAGTCTTGGAAAACCAAAATTTTTAATAAGCCACTGGGAGCAATTTTTGAATTAATTTTCTGGGTTGGCATAGAAGTGGAAACAACTCATTCTATACAAAGAACATGGAGAACAAAATAATATCACACCCACACCCACATATATCAGCTTTTCATTTTTTTTCTGGCATATACATATATATATATATATTAGATATATAATCTTTACTGCTACAGAAGAGTACATGAATACGTTATAAAAAGCTATTTATTAATTTATTTTATTTCTAAACAAAATGAATGCTATGCTTGGTGCATTTTTTATTCCCTCGTGCACTCAAACAAATATTGTGGCTTTTGGGAAAAGAATGCATTTTTTCCCCCTGATTATGAAACCCTGGTTCTCATATTTTGGTAATATCTCTGTTGTGACATCTAGAAATTCTAAGTATTTGAGAAAATTTGCATTGCTTTTTAACATTGAAAATTTTGACAGTTGGGGCAATTTTCTAATCATTCACCCCAGTGAATCTAAACTGGTATCTTTTTCTAGCTTGCATCAAGAGAAATTACAATACAATGTAAGATTTCTCTCCTGATTACAGAATCCCTCTTCAGTCGTGTCACTGAAAAAACCAAATACATACAGACAATCGAAACGAGAACGAGCCCTGACTATTTATTACTGCTTGTTAACTCTTTCTAAGTTCATAAAAAGGACAGGAACTCCGAAGTTACTGCAGAAGGAACAAAGCATAAATGGGAAATGCTGTATAAATGAGTGTTGTAGTGGTTGTTTCAAAGCTTCCAGACGTCTACTCAAAGAGGCTCAAAGTTGGTTAGGAGAATCCTTACCCACCACCCAGATGAGGTTTGAATCCTCACATGTAGACTTGTTAATTCTTCAGAAAGCAGGCCCAGAAACATGAAACGAACTGCCCCAAGCCCTCCCCAGTGGACTCAGGGTACACGGGACGCAAGTAGGCTGTGTGAGCCGGGGGGGAGGTGACCTCTCTCAACTTAACATCTGTGTATGTCCAAGTGGGGTGTCTGAATGTCTTGGGGCTGCCCTAACAAATACCCCAAACTGGGGGACTTAAACAACAGAAGTGTATTCTCTCACAGCTCTGCAGGCTGTAAGTCTGAGATCAAGGTGTCACCAGGGTTGGTTTCTTCTGGAGGGTGTGAGGAAGAATCTGTTCCAGGCCTCTCTCCTGGTTTCTGGGGCTTTGATGGTGATCTAGGCCTTTCTTGTACACACCACTCCAGTCTCTGCCTTCATCTTCACCGGCATTCTTCCAGTGTCTTCTGTGTGTCTCTTGTCTTACGGATATCCACATTGGATGTAGGGCACACCCTAACCCAACACGACCTTATTTAACTACAGTTGACCTTGAACTACATGTATTTGAACTGCTTGGGTCCACTTACACATGGATATTTTTCAATTGACCCTCGCAATTCAAACCCATGTTGTTTAAGGGTAAACTCTGAGGTTGGGAATCTGCAAGTGCGGAAGGCTGACTTACATTATACTGGATTTTCCACTGCACTGGTGGTCGGCGCCCCTAACCTGTTTTGTTTAAGGGTCAACTCTATATCTGCAAAGACCCTATTTCCAAATAAGGTCACATTCTGAGGTTTGGGGGGATATGAACTTTTGGGGGACACTGTTCAACCCAGTACAGAAAGTGATAATGACACTTATTGAACTTATTGCATAGGGTGGTTATAAGGGTTAAATGTATGTAAAATACAGGGAACAAAGAGCATTGCCTGCCACATAGCAAAAGCACAATAAATGTTGGCTATATTAGTAATAGAACCCAAGGCCAGATTGTATTCCTACACAGCACACAAGATAGCTTTCATTCTATGTCAATGCTTTTAGCTTCTGCTGACAAACTTTGAATCTCTAAGACAGTCCCTATAGGACATAAGAGGCACATTTTAGCCAGAAACCTGCTCTTACCTTTTCTGCCCTTTACTTCGCTACTTTTTGTCTGAGTCTTGACCAACTATTTGGAAACTGGAGAAGGTCTGGCAAAAATGTGATCTGGAACCTGATTCATGCTAGTGTTTGTCTTTGAAACTGACAAAGAGCAAGTTTGTTTTGTGTCTTTTGAAGAAGTTTTCCAGGTACACAGCCGCCCCTAATCAGAGTAAATGGGTTCTGATATTTTGGAACAAATGGCATTTCTAGTCCCCTGTCGCCAGCCTTGCCCCCCTGGCATCCTGTGGTTAGGGTCTGTGTGAGAGGTTTTGTGATTAGGGTCATATTCAGGCCTAACCATTTGCCTTTGCTTGATGCTTTGTGACTTGGGAAAAAAAGTAAATCCAACTCGACTTACTTTGTTTCCTGTGGCACTAACAGGCATTATAGGCTCAGAGATGATTCTTGGATTGTTTGACCAGCATAATCCGAGGGCTTAAAACGAAGTTTAACACACAGCGATCAGAGCTCTTCTTTCTTTCCTTCTTTTTGTCCAATCATATTTTCTGGATTAGCTGGCTTTTCAGGATCAGCGTTGGATAAATGGTTCTCAGTGTCAGTGCGGGCTGCTATCATCTAGAGGGCGTGTCGAAAACACAGAATGTGGGTCCCCACCCCCAAAGGTTCTGATTCAGGAGGTCTGGGTGGGGCTGGAGAATCTGCTTTCCTGAGGGGTTCCCAGGTGGTGCCCGTGTCGCTGGTGTACACTTGGAGAACAATCTAGATCAATGGCCTAGTCAATACCTCCATGAATGTTCACGTGGAACATACTTCTTCCGCAAGCATTTCCTTTCTTTTCGTAGTTTCCAGTGCTACTAGCTAGCATTTACTGAGGACTACGTTTCTGTGCTGGAACCACTCACCAGGAAATGGTGTGTGAGGGAAGTGCTTTTATTAGCCCGTGTCAGGGGTGTGGGAGGTTCAACAACTTACCCAGGCCTCAAAGCGAGGAAGTGAGGGACCCCAGAGCCTGAGGCCCCAGCTACTGCGGGCGCTGGGCTTATTTCTCAGTAAACACTCAGGTTCCATTGTTAGTATTCTAGGTTTCCTACATCAACCCCTTCCTTTTTACTTTATTCTTCATTCTGTCTCCTATCACAGTGGAAATATTTTTCTCCTCCTCCTCCTTCTTCATATCTTACATTAAGTTATGTGATATATAGCTTTTTTAGTGCTCTTTAGCACGATAAACAACGAATTTGTGCATACGGTTACATTTACTCAGTTTTGTTCACTCTGAGCATATGAGCTGCCTCTTTCTGTGTGTGTATACGTGTAAATGAATACGTGTGTGTGTAATTGTGTGTGCACGTGAGTGTATGAACCATTCTTTCTTTCACAACAAGGTAATAATGACGTTGCAAGTCTTACTTGGCAGAAGAAAAAAAATTGGTTGCCTTCTGATCGTCCTCAAAGTTTCTAAGGGGGACTTTTTGGTGAAATTTCAAACCCTAAGAACTATAGACCTACAAGGTCCGACAATTAAGTTCGTGAATTTGTTGCAACGATGTTGCTAACATTTTTTTTTTTTTTTTATATCAGAGGGATTATTCATCATGCATTTGTACCAACTGGACAAAAAATTAACCAAGTTTACTATTTGTAAGTGCTGAAAAGGCTGCATGAAAAAGTTAGACGAAAACGACCCGAACTTTTCACCAATTCATGGCTCTTGCATCACAGCAATGCACTAGCTCACACAGCCTTGTCTGTGAGGGAGTTTTTAGCCAGTAAACAAGTAACTGTATTGGAACACTCTCCCTACTCACCTGATCTGGCCCCAGTGACTTCTTTCTTTCCTTGAAGGTAAAGGAAATATTAAAAGGAAGACATTTTGATGACATTCAGGACATCAAGGGTAATCAACAATAGCTCTGATGGCCATTCCAGAAAAAGAGTTCCAGAATTGCTTTGAAGGGTGGACTAGGCACTGGCGTTTGCGCACAGCTTCCCAAGGTGAGTACTTCGAAGGTGACCACAGTGATATTCAGCAATGAGGTATGTAGCACTTTTTCTAGGATGAGTTCACGAGCTTAATTGTCAGACTTCGTATATCATCCATGCTCTGAAAGACCTTTAATACACGTAAATGTTCTTACTTAGTTCTCTGCATTTGACTTTTCCAAAACACACACACACACACACACACACACACACACAGCTTTTCAAAGTAACCATCTACACAGGGAGGGGGAAGAGAGCATGCTATTTGGGTTAGAAGGTATGGTTCTCTCTATCAGTCGGTGGGCAAACACCCCAAGCCCATGTTGGGAAATGAAACATCAGCATATACTCCTGTCCCTTCCTTGGGTCTCTTTCTGTCTGTGGAAGAATTCCAGGCAGGATGTCACAACTGCTGTGGTCTTTTTCTTTTAACATTTCCATATTCCAAGGGTTATTGTTAGCTGTCAAGATACCTCTAATTTCCTGATAACATTTTGAGAAATGGAAACTTTTGCCGAAGAAAATTATTCCCTCATTGGTGTATCGTGTATGTTTAATATTCCATCAGACTTAGTCCACTTATCTCTACAATTTCAAATCATGCTGTATCATTTATGGGCCTTTTGCAAAAAGATTTTCACAGGCAAGTGAAGTCCAATTGAGGGACGGTGTGTTTATCAGTTTCCTCAAAAGTCATCTAAATTCATATTTCACGTTCTAAGATCTGTGCTGTGTTCTCTCCCCATCTTGGAGAGCAAATAATTACCCACATCCAACTCTCACTTCTAATATGAATAAAAAATATTCCTCACTTTATCTGTTCTAAACCAATATCCCTGAAGAATGTAAATATCTCACTCTTTTTCTTTTATTTCTTACAAAATAGCCCCAGGAGAAATCCATCAGACACATCTTAACCATCCATTCAGAGGGCTACTGGGCTGAGTCAAGAAATCAAATATCATTTGTAAAACAAAGCAAAAATACTTAAAAATCCATTAAAGTCGAGTTAATGACAGACACCGAGATGTGTGCTTACAGCACCCTCCCAGGCTTCCTATACTCTGTCCAGGTTCCTGCCACCTGGCCACCGACCAGCTGTTTGACCATGAGCAACTTATTTACCCTCTCTGATCTTAGTGTCTTTCTAGGTATTGTGAAGAAAATAACAGTCCCCCAAACTCAGAGAGTCAGCATTAAAGGAGATTTCATGGAAAATATTTGGCCCAATACCTGACTCATACCGAGTCCTCCATAAAAGTTAGTTTCTATTATTAGTATATTTTTTATTGCCAAATAAGGACTCTTTGATAATTCAAGTTTGTTTCATTCCCTCTGACTTTCTAATCTTTGCCTGTATATGTTTACTTCCCTCTTCCAGGAACAGTCATCCTTTTCCTCTTCCCAGAAACCTTTTACTTACTCTCTAAGTTAGGGGGTTCACAAACTATGGTCCATGGGCCCAATCTGGTCCACCACCTGCTTTTGTAAACAAGGTTTTATTGGAACACAGCCATGCTCATTTGTTTATGTGCTGTCTATAGCTACTTTTGTGCTACGATGGCAAAGCTGAGTACTTGCAACAGACCCCACACCCGCCCCACAGGAGCCTGTAACAGACAAGCACACACACCCATCCGTGCACAGAGTGATGGTCTCAAATACACACTTTGGCATGAGCCCTTAAATCCATACACCCGTTAGCTGCACGACAAAGGACAAATACACACAGATCCATGGGGCCCTCACACCCCAGCCCTCCACGGCTCCTGTGCCTATTGGATGACACAGATGTCCATCTTAAATATTAGAGACCAGGAAGAAGACGGGATCTGGCGACCTGCCTGTCTTCATTTTGTTCTCCCAGAAGCAGACCCTGAGACAGGATTTGGGTGTGAATAGCTTATGCAGGTCGTGATCCCAAGAAACGCAAGTGATGGAGTAGAAGAAGTGAGACAAAAAAATGGAAAAAACAAACCAAAACAATACACAGAGCAGAAATGTGAAGGTTACTGCTGTGGGAAGCTGCGGTTCGATCGCACAGGGAGCCTGTAGGCCACGTCTCCGAGCCGTGTTACTCAGAGAGTGAGGAAGGGGGACTTATATACCAAGTCTGTGGCTCACAGGTTAATAGCGTCTCCTTGAACATCAAATCCCGGAGCAGATGGAACAAGCTCCCGTGGTGAGAGGAAGTCTCCAGGAAGACAGCTGCAGATACTAAGAAGCCAACAGCCTATACGGGAGTGGTGCCTGTTCTGGGGTCGGGAAGGGCCATCCACAGCCACTGCTACCATGTTTCCCTGAAAATCTGACCGGGTCTTATATTAAGTTTTGCTCCAAAAGACGCATGAGGGCTTATGTTCAGGGGATGTCCTCCTGAAAAATCATGCTAGGGCTTATTTTCCAGTGAGGTCCTATTTTTGGGGAAACACGGTAGGTTATTTAACACAACAGTCAGAGGGTTGATGCTACCACCGTACTGTAAAGCAGGTGCAAGGGACGGACAATTTATCTCTAGTTTCCCATTTCTTCTCCTCACTGCTCCCCTTTAGAACCCAATAAGTAAGTTGTTGGACCAGGGATACTAGCAGGAAATTACCGCCCTGATTTGGTAGACTCTACATTTACAAAGCAAACATGTTTTTAAATTAAATGATAAGACTCATGGTCAGTTTTGATTTCAAAACAAGGATGTTTGGGCACGTTCCATTAGATTGGGTCAGGCCGTTCAAACAGCTGCGCCAATCGACTGTATGGCCTTAGATATTAATGGTTTAGCTCAGCTGAACATATCAATGACCTTTGGAAACGTATTCGATTTCCTAATTCTCTTCCAAAGAAGCAACCAATTATCATGATTCTATTTTGAAGAATGGGATTAAGATTATACACTAGTTAGTGCTGCTTTTAAGCCCCTTTGAAAGACTTAGTCTTTCTAGTCAAACATGCATTGCAAATACCGTTGCTTCAAGTGTATTTGGCTTAAATTTCCTTAGATTCCTACATGTACGTTTCATTCATTCAACCATCTTCTGAGCCCCTAGTAGGAAAAATACCTCTTTGAAGGATGAACACATTGCAAACCTTGTCAAGAAGCCCAGAGTTGATAGAGGAGAGACCTATAATCGAAACAGTGTTTTTTCTTGTGATAACTACATTAATAGGACGTTAACTAATTTGTGTGCAAAAATGGAGCGGGGACAATCAATTCAGGCCAGGAGGGCTGGGAAGGCTCCATGGAGGAGATATTCAAACCAGATCTGGAAGGGTAACAGGCGAAATGAGCAGCGATTTTAGCAAAGGTCACGGCCCATGAGTATTAGTCATCCATTGGTAACAAATTACCCCAAACTTAGCGCTTTAAAGCAATGATAAACATTTATAATCTCACACAATTTCTGTCATTCAGGAACTTAGAAGCTGCTTAGCTGGGTGATGTGGATTCCACGTATCTCATGAGCTAGCCATCGAGCTGTTGGTGAGGCTCTAGTTATCTAAAAGTTCGACTGGGGTTCTGTGGATCTGCTTCTAAGACGGCTCAGTCACACTGCTGGCGAGGTGGTGCTGGCTGTGGCTAGGTGGCCTCAGTGGTTGGCCATGTGTCTCTCTCCACAGGGCTACTTGAGTGTCCTTACAACGTGGCAGCTGGCTTTCCCCATAGCAAAAAAGAACAAGAATAACGTAGACTGGGGAGTCATACAGTGTCATTTCTGCTAGATCCTATTGGTTACACAGGTCACGCCTGTTTAGTTTGGGAGGGGACTACATAAGAGCATGGATACCAGGAAGTGGGATCATTGGGTGCTGGCTACCATACTATGCAAAAGTAAGAAGTACATTATCTTTGAAGGAAAGGGAAAATGTTCATGAGAGTGGAATGTGGGGAGAGTTAGGGAAACAGTGGCAGAAGGTAAAATCAGAAGGCTTAAGTTAGATTGTCGTTTAGACCAAGGACGTTAGACCAAGGAAACCATTGCACTTGCTGGTCTCTCCTCCATCTCATCTGTTGGCATTTGGATTAAGGGACCACAGGCGACTATAACAGAACGGGATGTTCTCTCAGCGATGAGTCCTGCCCTATGAACTGGCCTCCCAGAGAGATCGAGTCGTTCCACATCTTTGAGAGAATCCAGATTAGCTTTTCCACACCCTCCGCTCTGACCAGCCTTGCTCCAGACCCAAACTAAGAGGTGGAGGCCCCAGAAGACAGCGACTTCCTCCCTCCTCTTTGACTTTCTATTCCTGCACGGCCTCAGGCCTGTCTTGGTCTGGAAGGATTGCGAATCCCGTTCGCTGAGTGGAACAGCGAATTCTGACAACCTCTTTAAGCTCACACCGACCTGGGTGTGAATTCCACGTCCACCCCTGCCCCTCTGCCCTTCAGTTTCCTCGCGGGGAATGCAGGAATAGCAGCACTATGGCACGGGCGGTTGAATGAATGGGCAAGATGATGCATTTGCAATGTCTGGCGAAAGAGCCAAGCTTTACATAATCACATCAGGTCTGCAGTGCCTGGTCTTCGCTTCTGTTTCTCTGATCTCATTAATCAGGGATGAGTGTTTACCTAAAATGTATCAGCCTAACAAGAATTGTTCTCTTTTGGCAGGACTCTACCAAACACATTCCCTTTGGTGCTTGCATGTTGGTTAGTTTCTATAAAGTGATCATTAGCTGTCTGTGAGGGGCCTGGGTGAGGAATTCGCATCAATTTCCACGGGCCTTTCAAAATCAGGAGAGAAGCTTTCCTAAGACACAGCTGTGTATGACAGCCACCAAGGTGGGGTTGGGTCAAATTATCCTCCGCTGTAGGCTCACACCTGCGAGAGGTTACAATGGTGACAACTGGGAAAGGAATTCTTGTTTCTTTCGGGTGCCCTGGAAGGGGAAGTCTGGAATCAGGGGGCCAGATCTGTTTAAACTTAATTCCGAGACAGGGACACCTAAGTTCAAGTCCAAGTTCAGAGTTTGGGGGAAGGTAGGATCATGTTTCCTGCTTTTTGCATGAGAATGAGAAGCAATGACAGAGATGGTGCCACAGTTGGGTGATTATGTCCATCCTCTCCTTTCTTCTTTCCCTTCCCCTCACCGTTTCTCCGCATCCTGGCTCCCCTTCTGCACAGGCAAACTCCTAAGAGTGATAAATGGGAGGCTTGTGAGCATGAACGTGTGGCTACATGTCTTCCCTTGACTTGTTAATTGGAACCAAGTAGTACAAATAGCCAAGTAGGACCATTGTGCAGAAGGCATTTTTCTCGATACTATTATTTTACTGAAGACACTGTTGCTGTTACGGTTCTTGTGGCACCCAAGCTCAGAGGAAGCAACATTGTGCGGCTTCTGACTGTAGGTGGCAGCAGTCTGGGAGATGCTGTTTGGAGGATCAAAATTAGAACATTGAGGGGAGGGGGCAGATTTCGATGGCTAACATGGCCAGCAGGATAGCTCTCATCTTCTTCCAGTGGTCACAGAATTCCTTCTTCCTTGCTCTGGGCATGGCCTTGTCGTCTGGCACTAAGCATGTAGGTACTATGTTATAACTCTTTGTATTTGAGACTCACTAGGTCGGCTGAACATCTCAAACGCTAGAATCAAGACATTGATTTCTGCCATCCCGGCACCTGGTGCAGAGTATGCCAGAGATGAGAAGAGCTCAGTAAACACTGACAACTCAATCAAAGTATCAATAACCCCATGTTTTCCTGATTTCTCCATCAAGATCATGGACAACCAATAGCATGGCAAGAGTGCCCCCGCTCCTACCTTCCACTACCAGAGAAGACATCACTAATCGACTACCGAAGAAACCAAATGCAACTCAGAATCCTTCCCGACACAGCACTCCAGGCAGCCACAGACAGCCTTCAGAGCAGGTGTATGAACATCAAGCTATCTTTCACTCTTGAGTGTGTAGCCTGTGGCTGCCTCTGCCCTTGGCTACAGGAACTACAACCAAACAGCGTACCACTCTAATCTAATATCCAAGTTGTTACTCCTTCTCTAGAACCAATTGCTGGACTGAAGCAGTGGATTCATTTGGGGGGCAACACAAACCCAAAGTTTATAATTCATTATCTGATGGATTTTCTCATTTCCTTTTCTATCAATTACGAGAATCATTGAAAGGTAGTGTACCGAAGCATCCTGGAGACCCATCATGTACGGGCTGTGATAGGTAGACACAGGCAAGGCAAAGGCACAGAGTGGCCATCACGTCACAATATAGTCACAGGAAGATGAAAGACAGTGTGGGGAATACAATCAATAATGTTGGAAAGACCATGTAGGGTATCAGATAGGTCTGGACTTATCAGGGGGATCACGTCATAGACTGTGTAGATGCCTGACCACTGCACTGTACACCTGAAGCCGAAGGAGAATAGTACTGAATGTCAACTATAATTAAATATATATATAGTCACAGGATGTGGAGTACAGCATAGGAAATAGAGTTAATGGTATTGTAACAGCTATACACAATGTCAGAGGGGTAGCAGATTGGGGGCCGGGTTATCACTTTGTGAGGGGTGTAAAGGGCCAACGATTGCCTTGATTTGTACACCTAAACTAATAATAATAATACAAAAAGCATGTCTCTGTCCAGTGAGAGGGAGAGCAGGAGAATGAACCCAACACATGTGGGCTCTCCCACAGGGAAGGGGGAGAGTTAAGCGGGGGAGCTGAAGCTTCTACCTGATTCATCTAAGCCGGGGTCTTGGCCTTTTGTGTGCCATGAACACCTTGGGCTGTCTCATGAAGCATGTGGACCCCTTCTCAGACTATGTTTCAAACACATAAAATAAACACACAGGATGACAACGGAAAACGATATCGAAATAAAGTTACCAAAATTGCAGTAAAACGAATGTGCTGGTACCCAGGCTTTGTTGTCAACTCATCAATAACAAAATCTCGTGTTAAATCTAATAATTAGATTAATTCCAAAGTGGTAGAGGGTGGGGGTAATGTTTCGATATATCTGTCTCCACTGTGATGTGAGATGAAAATATCTGTGACTGTGGCTGTTAACAGCCATGGGAATGGCTCACACTGCCCTGTCCTGGTTTGCCTACACTCCCAAAGGAAGAAAATACATAACGGTTAATGAAAATACACACAAAGTGTTTTTCTCCTCTATGTTCATGCGCCCTCCCTTCCCGAGTCTGTCCGTAGACCTCAGATTAGGACCCTAGCTCTAGGGAAAGTTACAGGAATTTATTTATTTTTTTACAGCGAAGGGAGATTTTACAGTAGGATTATTATTTTTTTTTTTTATGCTTGATTTGAGGCTGATTTTTCATTTTAAAACTTACATTCATGTGTTACCATGGGACTTATCTGGTGGCACACTAATTTCTTGCTTGTATGAATATATTCCCTATTTTTAAAAACATCACTATCCATAAATGTTATTTAAGAAAAAACATTCCTTGAAGCCCATGTGCTTGTCATCCTGGGAGACCAGAGAATCTCGTTATCTGCTCTAACACCAGCGGCCGGCAGGGCCCGAGCTCTGTCTGGCTGTCTGGTGGCAAGGATGCAGCTGTTATCTCCCTCCCAGCA
The DNA here is from genome assembly GCF_036562045.2 of Rhinolophus sinicus. NCBI lineage: Eukaryota > Metazoa > Chordata > Mammalia > Chiroptera > Rhinolophidae > Rhinolophus > Rhinolophus sinicus. Next base: position 21,304,390 of record NC_133760.1, read on the forward strand.
GCCGTGTCAGACAGCCCACACCTTACTCAGAATGGACACGGCTCCAGGGGGCAGGGTCCCATCTTGCCAGAGCAGAGAACATCGAGTCCAGGTCGTAAACGTCTGGCTCATTTTCTACCCCCATAGCCAAAGAACTTGCTAGCGAAGCCTTGACTGTCCCCCTCCACCCTTCCAACAGTAGGGACCTACGGCACCTGTGAGCGCTTTCTGATGGCGTTGACCCTTTTCTAGCAGGAAATTTGCCTCCACTCCCAAAGGAAGAAAACACAAAACTGTACTTAATGGTTAATGAAAATAAACATGAAGTATTTTTCGCATCCATGTTCATGCGCCCTCCCCTTCCTGATGTGGTCTGTGCTTGTTCCACTCCATCCATAACCGGGTGGGGCCAAGAGTCTAATTCGAACATAAAGTATTAGCAAGTTTATTTGGCCACAGACTCACAGCTCTCTTCATCAGTCAGTTTTGTTGGTAACCAAGTCTATGGTTTGGTCTCCAGTTGTCCCATGTCTCATTCCCTAGGGGGCTCTAATTTGGGAAGGGGAAGGAAGGGCGCTATTCTTGAACTCCTAGCACCTCCACTCCTTATCTTATAGTTCTGGAGGCCAGAAACTCAAAGTGGGTCTCTGTGGGTAACCAGGTGTTGGCAGGGCTGTGTTCCTGTTGGAGGTTCTAGGGGAGAATTTGTTTCCTTGCCTTTTCCATGTTCTAGAAGCTGTCTACATGTGTTGGGTTGTGGCCCCTTCCCTCCCTGTTCACAGCCAGCCAGTGTAGCATCTTTAGATCTTTTTCTCTGTGACGCTGACCTTCCTGCCTCCCCCTTATAAGACCCTTGTGATTACATAAGGCACAAAGGGAAAATCCAGAATAATCCACGCATCTTAATACCCTGGGCTTAATCACAGCTACAAAGTTCCATTTGCCCTGTAAGGTAGGGATTAGGATGAGGCCATTTTTGGGGTCCCTTATTCTGTCTACACCACCGGTCATGTTATGAGCTCCTTTTTATAGGTGAAGAAACTAAAGCTCAGAGAGGTGAAGTGACTTGCCCACGATCACACGGCTAATAGGATGCAGAGCCTGGGTTCATCCTTAGGGCTCTAGAATCCCTGGGCCCATGCTCGGAGCCATCGTACTACACAGCCTTTCTAATGGGAGAGCTGAGGGAAACTGAGTCAAGCTCCCCAAATGTGTGAAGACGCTCAGAGCAAGGAACAAAGAAACCCCTGACCCAAGCTTATAAACTATAAGGTTGTCCTTTAGATGTCAAGATTTTCCCTTCACTATGGCCCATGCTTTACTCTCAGGGGAGCAGACAAAGCAGAAGCTTTGGGGTCAAGTCCAGTTCATTGGCTCTACAGTGTGTGAATGAGGCAGATCAAGTCAGCCATCAGGAGCTTGTTAGCCCTATGGTAAAATGGGTGTGGTGCTCTTGTGAAGTTGTTATGGCCCTAACTTAACACCTGGCTGAAAAACTGGATGCTCTCCATGCGATAGCTGTTCAATGTGAATATGGCATCCACTCCCTCACATAGATGAGATAATCTAACACCAGGAAGAGGTAAGAATCGAGAGCTCTCTCAATTCTTCCCCATCCCCAAAATCTAGAGCCCCAGGAGACAGAAAAGTAGAATTAAGACCCAAGGAGTCTCCCACAGACAAGAAGAAGTCTGCACAACAGTTCATAAGACACAGGCGAGAAAATACCTGCAGGAATTTGATTTGATTTCCTACTTTTGCGGTCCATAACTAGAGATGCTGTTCATTGAATTTCAACAGTTCTTTCTACAGCTGTTCTTCGCAAAGGTCAGAAAAAAAAATCATTTCCCATGGCTGTCTTCAAAACGCAGAAACACACACCACAATATGTCTATTAAGCTGCTCCTCGGAATTGGCAAAAGGAAAAGTAAGCAGCTGGTCGGTGTGCGTTCCTTGTGAGGAAAGCCACTGTTGTGGCCATGCCACTTAAAGAAATGAGAATGCTTATCGTTTCAGGTGAGAACATTTTGACAAGATTTACCTTAATGCACCCTTAAAAAAACATGTTTTTCCCCTGACATTTGAAATGCATTGCCTGTGATCTTAGCAATACTGGCGGAAGCCATGATGCCTCGAATGACTCCCACCGCTGTCAACAAACAGGCTCACGTAGAACTCAATCTCTGAACTCAAACGTGACAGTCCTGCTGCCCCTCCATCCATTGGGGTGTGGTGTCCTAACCTGACATCCTCTGCTCTCAGGACCCAGATACAACTGCTTTTGAAAAGGATGAACCGAATTGTATTTTTATTACCCCAACAATACATGGTCACTGCACCCAAACTAGAGGATCCAGATAACCACTAGATAATAGCTAACCCATAGCCAAGGAATAGTATCAACAAACTTTTAGCCTAGGGAAAAACATAGCAAATGAGATAGCCCCTTAAAATTGAAAGAAATGTGGATCCCAGGCATTTTTAAGATGTCATCGCATCTTGAAATCGTCTATTGCTAGTTTGCCTTAATCTAAGTGTTCTAGCTTCTGGTCATTTCCCCTTAAAATTCTTTGCAATAGAAGTATCCACAGCTGTTGTAATAACCCAAGGTCCTGACTAGAAGCCAAGTGAGTTAAAGGTAAGTATGAAATAGCTACTTTCTAAATATTCTCAACCAACCTTTATTTCCTTAAATGATAGTTGTTCTCAATATGGTAGGAACAAGGATTTTCCCGATTTTCTCCACCAGTTCAAAGCCAGACTAGACATTCTTTCTAAATTGGAGGGTATCTCTCCTACCAGGACTACAAACAGGGATGGGATTTAGAACAACATTATTTAAGTAACTTGAAAAGCTGTCGATATAGTTAACATATGCCTTAACATGCCGACCCTAGTTCTCGGCTGATAAAGGGAAATAAACTGCTCTCTGAAAAAATGTTCTACAAAAAGAAAAACATTTTTAATTTTCTAGGGTATGCCACGTAAAATAAGATAGAGAAATATAAAATGACAGAAAAACCAGGACCCTAAATCCATCATCACCATGTAGTTAGTTATTTTTCACCATATTAAGGACAATAAAGAGAAAGAAAAAAAGAAAAAGCTTAGACAATTAAATGTTTGTCAAATCCAAAGAGATAAATGTCTCTCAACGACAACGTTGTGTCTTTTGATTCAACATGTGCGAAGTAACTACTGATTGTCTCATACTTTCAGAAGCACAAGAACAGAAGATACAAAACAGGCTGTTGTCTCTCAATTTCGCTAACAACCTGGGGAATTTAGATTCAAGTGGTACCTCCCCATCTCTCTGCTGGATACGGCTAAACACCTCTTTGAATCAACAGCTCACTCTTCACCAAGCATTCTCGTCTGCCTCCCAAATGCCTCTGCCTGACTACTATTGATCTTCGTTCCTTTAGCTTACCAGCTTTCTCTCCAAGTCACAGCTCTGAGAACGCTGTATTTAACAGAGCTGTGCTTAATATTTAAATACCGTTGGAAGGTATACCTGTAATCCTTAGGATGACATTCGAAGCCCTTTGCAATCTTGTATCAACTTCCGGCCTTTTCCTGGTATCTCTCAATTCCCTGGTCTCTCTTCTAGGAACATATGAATGTGCCAGGCCTTTGCTCATGCTGTTCCTCTCCCCACAGTGCCCTTCCCTCAACTTCTTCAGGGCAGGTTTCCATTCATCGATCAAGGCTTCGTCCAAACAGCTCCTATGTGTGTGTTTGCTGTTAACATGTCTTACCATACAGCTCCTTCTTTGCATCCCAGAGGTCTAGCAGTGTCCCGTTCACTCAGCGGACATTGGGAGGTGATTCATACATATGTGTCGACATTTGTCTCTGCATTCTGGCAGCTAGACTGCCTTGGTGTTTCACTACACTGTAAGAGCCTGCCAGATTCTCTGCTGTGTGGGCAGAGCATAAATGTACTTCTTTGCAGAAGAAAAAAAGAAATCTCGCCTTTGCGCTGCTTCTCCAATCTCACTGTCTCATGACAACAGCTAATATCAACTAAGATTTCCAGGGTGTGAGTGTTTGACAAATCTTATTTAGTCTTCCCAATAAGCCTCTGAGACAGGGACTGGGATGAGCCTCACTGTGGCAGATGAAGAAACTGAGGCTTAGAGAGGTTAAGTGACCTACCCAAGTCCTCACAGTTGATAAGACATGGAGGTCGCGGTGAATCCTTAGAGTCTAAAGCCAGAACCCATGGCTCTCAGACCAGGTTTTAGCTAAGGTGAGGTCACACAAGGCGACCAGACACAGCGCTAGCTTTCATGGGCTCATAGGCCGACCTTGGAGGTGTAGGAGACGTGGGGAGAGCCGCCCAGAGGGCTCTAAGGCTCATCAAGGTCTTCTGTTAGAATTGATCTAGAATGGAGGAGTGAAGGAGGCCACAAAGGAAGGCTCTGCTCTCCCCATCTCTCACCCCATTGCCAGCAACAGGAATCCTTGCAGCTGAATTTCAACCCCCCGGGTTTAGTGTCCTGCCTTAGGAATGTCCCATTCCATGTTATTTACTGACATAACAGAGCAAGTGCGATTCGCATAGGGTAGTTCACCATCTGTTTCATTTGCAAGGATAATTCGTTATTTTAAAAATAATAAGAATTTATTTACATCTACCTTCCCCCCCTCTATTTTCTCAGCAGCAAGTGATACAAAAAAAAAACGGAGGAAATTATCCCCAACAAAAATATTTATGAGTAAATAGCTCACAGAAATGGTGAGGATGCTACTATCTAAATAATTCTGGTCCCACCCACCAAAACAAAGACAGAGGATATTCCTGACAGAATGATTGAGTCATGTGTAATTACTGCTAATGTTTTAAACATGACGATAATGAGAAAAGTATTAGCATTAGATCAGAGCGGCCTGAAAACATTTATTTTCCTGAAAGTAGGAAGACGACTTCTAGCTTTCATTCGAGGCATGGGAGAGATGCTGCCTCTTATTACTATTATTTTATTGTCAGGCAGCTCGCCTTGATTATCGTCATTTTCATAGATTTCTTCAATACGTTTCCGGAGGTGCGGCCTACTTGATAACATTTTAACTTAGATCATTTTGACCAAACACATAGTTCTCTGTCAACTTGCAGCCACACGTCCAATTTCACTGACTATTTTCATTGACATTCTTCAGTTGTTTTTTTTCATGACATCTTCAAGGACTACTGAATCTTTCATAGCAAATAAATGCACATAAATCTAAAAATAAGTCCGTCTGTGATACTTACCATGGAAGGAAGGAAATTCTCTCTATATTCACATTTGGCCTAGAAATTGGGGGCATTCTAAAGTTTCAGAAAATCCTTTACCAGCTGAAAATAGGAAATAAATTGCACTCACAGTCCTAATATCTTTTATGGTATGTACATTTTTATGGGTAGACTATCACTTTCCTTAGATTATCTGGGAGATAATACATAATAAGATAAAGGCGAATTCAAACAAAGATAGAAAAGTGCTTGGCTCAAACTCCTTAAAAAAACTCATGATACTTTCACAGTGCAAGTGTTAAGATCAAATTTAAAAATTTAAGGGCCTCTTTTAGAATTGTTTTCATTTGCAAAAACATAAATAAATAAAAATAAAAGAAAAAGAACCCCCCGCCCCCACACACCCCAAACTGACCATTAGTGTTCAAAAAGTTGGCAGATTCGGCAATGAATTTCAGTCTAGTGACCAAGATGATCAACTAAATAAACAATCTATCAAATGTTAGGGATTTTTATCGGAACTTATTTTGTAGTGCAGTCAGACAAAGTCTAAAAACAGAGCTGTCAGAATGAGGGGCTGAGTATGGTTATAGAAAAGAACAAAACAGTGCCCCAAAGGAACCCAATTTTGTTTAGTGGAATACATGGCTCTTATTTTCTTCAAATGTTTCTTCAAATATTTAAGGAAGAGACACAGATCCTCACGCTCATCCTAGTCTAGGGTATTTTTAGAGCCTAGTGCAGTTCCGGACACAAAGTAGGTGCAAGGTGAATAAATCAGATTATTGGATGATTACAGAAGGGTAAGACTAAGCTCTCAACTAAAATAAAATCATTTCCTGTTTATATATCCATGCTAGGATGTGCGTCTTGCAGTAAGTTTCCAAATAATCTGTTAGCTGTTTACTCATAAATATACAAACTGGAGGCACATAGGTCATTCTGCCATCCATCCACCCATCCATCCACCCATCCATCCATCCATCCATCCATCCATCCATCCATCCATCCAACAAATCTTTATAGATGCCTATTATTTACCTGCCATTAAGTTTGGCAATGGGACTACAGAGATGGGACAGAGATCCAAGGTCTCTCTCTTCAGGAGGTGTATGTTCAGGAATGGTTTCAGAAAAAGTAAATGGAAGAGCTTGTAAGGGAAAATACACCATGTTTCCAAGTGAAACTTGATACCTATTAACACCGAGCTTATAAGGCCCGGGCATTGCATGGTCACTGCAGCTGCTGTCACAACTGTGAACCCGAGGAACTGCAATAATAACCTAGCCTAGCATTAGCAAAAGTGAATAGATACGGCTCACAGAACAAAGTGAACATAGTCTGCACAACGTGGGGACACTCTTCTTATGTCTGTGACGTGTGGGAAGCAATGCTATGTAAAGTTCTCACCAGCAGTTGATGGGAACTGGAGCCTGGGCTATCATGAGCCATAGGAAGTGTGACAAATGGTAATGACTGCGTTTGCACAATGTTATTTGCAGCATGAGTGGAGGTTGTACACATCTTGCAAAGGTAATATAGTTGGTAGTGCAGGTGTCATTATCATAGTCATTACTAAAGAGGAAATGGGCTCATAGAGGTTAAATGACGTGCCCAAGGTGACACAGCCAAGTGGGGAACTGACATTCCCCGGCATCATCCTGCAGAGTAAATTGCACATTAAAGGTATTCAATATGTGTTTTTAATAACTGTAGGTTGGAAAAGACATTACGGATATAACCTTTACTGGTTAACTGAATGACTTCTGTGACATCCTACAAGGGCAGTGTATGTTTCAATACATCCCATGATGGGGAACTCACTACCCACGCTTGGCATATACAATTGCAACAAAGATAATTACAATGGTTCACGTTATTTAGAATAGACAATGTGCTTCACATATTTTGACACATCTAATCCTCACCAATTACCCATTTGAGGTACATGCTGTTATTCCTGTACTATAAATGAATAATCAAGGCACAGAGAAGTCAAATAACTGTTATGGGTTGAATTGTGTTCCCCCATAAGATATGAAGTCCTAACCCTCAGTACCTGTGAATGTGATATTTGGAAATAGGGTCTTTGCAGATATAATCAAGTAAAGATGAGGTCATCAGAATGGGTGCTAATCTGACGGGTGTCTGATAGGAAGACACAGACACACACAGAGGGAAGACAATGCGAAGCCACTGGGTCAGAAGAAGGCCATGTGAATATGGCGGCTGAGATCAGAGAGATGCATCGATCCGCCAAGGACACCACGGATGGCTGGCAACACCAGAAGCTGGGAGAGGCCAGAAGGAGCCTCCGCTAGAGCCTTCAGAGACAGCATGCCCTGCAGACACCTGGATTTCAGACTCTGACCTTCTAAGCCACCTGGTTTGTGGCACTTTGTTACCGCAGTGGTAGGAAACTAATATACTCACTTAGGTAAAAAACCAAATAAATGAAGGGGCCAGGTTCCCTCCCTCCTAAATCTTAAGTGCACTGAAACACGCGTGGTCTCCACAGGTGGGGGGTTCTCCAACTTGCTACACATTTGAATCACATGTTTTGTTTTTTGTTTTTAAACTACTGATGTCTGAGACTCTGATTTGATGGATCCATGCTTCCATTGCAGCACCGGGATTTCTAAAGCTCTTCAGCAAAGTTTGAGAACAACTGTTGATTCTCCCTCTCTGGGGACCAATCGGAACAAATGCACGTCCTCTTTCCAAAGGCCGGCCCTCCTTAAACACAAAGACTGCCCTCCTGTGCCCCACGAGACCCTCTTTTCCAAGCTGTACAGCCCCAGGGGGCCCACTGTTCAAAGTAGGAGCTCAGTCAATGGTGCTGCCCCACAGGACTCCTGAATCAGAGCCGGCAAGCACACCCATTTGGGGGGAAAGCGGCAGGACAGGTTAAGCTTGAACATAGAGGCAAGCTGAGCTGACCCACTGTCACTCCCACTGTCCATATATCATTCTCCACATAGTCCTGGTGTTCTCCCCAAGGTCATGGCTCCGTGGAGGACGGACATCCTAGGGAGAACTCTCTTCTCAACCCTCCCACTGGATGGCATCTGTTGGGCAGTGCTAGCCTGTCAAATGGGCAGCCAAGTCAGCTGCTGATCGTGGTGAAGAGGGAGAGCAGGCGGTCAGTTAGGGGTCCTCAGGAGGTGAGAAAGTGGGTGAGCTGCCTTCTAGCATTTTCACATTGCCCAGAGTGGGTGAGAGATGGACGATTTCATTCTCTGCTCTGTGTGTGTATTCAGGGTCCAGAGGCTGCACACCAGGAAATGAAAAGAGAAGCAGTGCCAGTCGATCTGGACCTTTGTTACCCTGCCAGACAGTGGCCTGTGCACACAGAGATGTCATACATTTCATGCTTCCTGCCTCTCTCTCTTCCTCACATCCTTCCTTCCATGCCTCAACAAAGTATTTTTTGAGCAGCTTTCCTGTTCTAAGGACTGGCGATATGTCAGGGAATGAGCTGGACACAATCCCTTTCCTCCTTGGAGTATGGAGAGGAACAGATCGGCTCAGTGCACCTGCCTCATTTGGCCCCACGTGGGTCATCCTGGGGAGCGAGGGTGGGAAGAAGAAAGGCCAACGATCAAAATAGGAACATACTGCCACTATGGAAAACAATAGGAAGGTTCTTCAAAACATGAAAAATAGAACCACCTTATGAGCCAGCAATTTCACTTCTGGGTATTTATCCACAGAAATTCAAAACACTAATTTGAAAAGACATATGCTCCCCTATGTTAATTGCAGCATTATTTACAATAACCAAGGTATTGAAGCAACCTAAGTGCCCACTGACAGAGGAGTGAATAAGAAGTGATATATATATATATACACACACACACACACACACACACACACACACACACACACACATACATACAATGGCATATTACTTGGCCATAAAAAGAATGAAACCTTTCTATTTGCGACAACATGGATGGACGCGGAGGGTATTATGCTAAGTGAAATAAGTCAGGCAGAGAAAGACAAACATCGTATGATCTCACTTATATGTAGAATCTAAAGAACAAAATAAATGAACAAACAAAACAGAAACAAATTCACAGATACGGAGAACAAACTGATGGTTGCCAGCTAGCAAGGGGTGTTGGGGGGCGGGGTGAAAAGGTGGACGGGATTAAGAAGGACAAATTTCTACTTATGACGGTAGTCACAGGGATGTACAACACAGCACAGGGAATATTGCCAATACTATTGTAATAACTATGGATGGTGTCAGATGGGAACTAGGCTTGTCAGGGTGATCACTTCATAATTGTCCACTATGTCATACACCTGGAACTAATGTAATTTTGTATGTCAACTCTAACTGAAAAATAAATTTTAAAAAGATCATTTACTTGTATCCTTGACTGTCCTCATTGACAAGCTTTATTGCAAAGTAACTATGTGAAAGGCAGGGAAGGTATACTGGCAAGTTCAAAGGAAACTGTGCCTGATGCCTCCCTGAAGCCTGTCTGTCATCTCTCCGCTGGGTAAACATGCCTTCTGGGGTCCTCCTTGGGCATGTACTCATGAAAGGAAAGGTACTAAATGGAAAAAAAAAAAAAAAAAATTACATCGTAGCGTGTTTCCCCGAAAATAAGACCTAGCGGGACAATCAGACTGGGTATAATATAATATAATATAATAAGACCGGGTCTTCTATTAATTTTTGCTCCAAAAGATGCATTAGAGCTGGTGGTCCCGCTAGGTCTTATTTTCGGGGAAACATGGTATCAACTGAGTGCATGTCACCCAGTGAGGGGGGGGAGAGTTTCCAGAGCCTTCAGTCCCAACAAAGTGAAGGCCGGAGAGGAGCAAACCATCTGTACAATCTCAGGGGCCCCAGCTCTAAAGGGATCCCTGACCTATTTGTTTACATTCACTATCCTCAACACCCAAACATACCAAACATATTATTTGAGGTGCCGTGAGTAAAGACAGGGAGACTAAGCTGTATATCAGTTTGACTCTAAAGCAGTGTGCAGGGCTCCTCCAATGGAATATTTTCTTGCAAAGGAGTGGTGCGTAAAGCTGTGTGGTCCAGGAGCAGATGTTTAAAACCACGGCTAAGACAGGATGCATACTCAGAAGGCCTTCAGAAATAATGAAACAAAACTCCACAATCCTGCTGAGGGAACCTCTCATACGCACACGAATGGGAGGAAAGGAGCAGTGAGATGAAAGCATTGCAAACTGCGGGAAACCCGATTGGAAGTCTGTCTGCTGTACAAGTTCTGCCCCTTTAAAGATGAATAACTTGGAGTCACACTTTATCCTTACAGCAAACTTGCCAACAAGAAGCATAGACACAGACAATCGTTTAGTGGTTACCAGAGGGTAAGCGGGGAGGGGGGTGGGAGATGAGGGTAAAGGGGATCAAATATATGGTGATGGAAGGAGACCTGACTCTGGGTGGTGAACACACAATGTGACATATAGATGATGTAATACAGAATTGTACACCTGAAATCTATGTAATTTTACTAACCATTGTCACCCCAATAAACTTTAATTAAAAACAAACAAACAAAAAACAAACCACAGCCGAGAGAGAAAAAAAAATAGAAAGATGCTACAGCAGCACTAGGTAACAGGTAAGGCTTGTGTGAGTCCGGGCACGTTTCCTTCCTTCCGATCACACTGATGTTGCCTGGGTCAGCAATGAACTCTGGAAACCCTCACAGAAAAGTGACACTCTTCATTCATTTTCATTGATTTTCCAATTGTGGTTAAATTGTATTTGTCTTTTTTTTTTTGATGGCGCTGTTCATATATGTGGCTAGAAATGCTTAATTCAACTCCCATCATTATGTACTTATTGCAACTTAACCAAAACCCAAATGAAAAGATGATGAGCTCAAAACACATCTGTTGCCAAAATAAACCTTAAAAAATTGAATCATCCATTATATTATCACTCTGATTTATAAATAGACACAAAACATGTTCTATCAGTAAAAAGAGAAGCTGAGATGGAGAAATCACTGCATGTTATCTTTCCCTTGTAAGAATTTTCAGGTCCTTTGGGAGAATTAGCAAAGCTGGTGTGTGTGTGTGTGTGTGTGTGTGTGTGTGTGTGTGTACGCACATACAAGCTGGGTGTGGAATAGAGAGCTGGAAAGGCATTACTTGCCTCCAAAGAAGATAATATGGCAGTCAGACAGTCATATAATAGGGGGCGTTGGAAAGAGAATGGAAGACAAAATGAAGGAAATGGACTCAGTCCGTTCTTTTTTTTCCTGTTTTCCTATTTTTAACTAGAAACAATTACATTTTCCAAGTGACACCAGTGTTTCAAATGCAAATTTCATTCTCACCCTCCCGTCCAATGATTTCCCATTTCTAGCCACCGTTTCCCATTCCTCAAGTGTAAAATTTTAGTGTAATTTCCAACTCATTCTGCCTATATGCCAAAAACCATGTAATTAGGATTTTAGGAGTGCTCAAACTCTGCTAGGCAGTGGAGATACATACATGCATATGAGCTCAGTCTGTGTTCTCAAGTAATTTACAGTGTAGGCCAGCGTTGCCCAATGGAACTTCCTATGATGATGGCAATTCTGCATCTGTTCTGGCCAAGACAGTAGCCAGTAGCCACACGAGGCTGCTGAGCACTGGAAGTGTGTTGGGTCTGACCGAGAACCTGATTTTTAGTTTAATTTTAGTTACTGTAAATTAAAATTTAAATGACTACATGTGACTAGCGGTTATTGCACTGGACCACACAGGTCTAGACAAAGAGGAAGGGGATCGTTCTTTAAAGAGACAAATAACAATTTAAAGGGGTATATGGTGGGGGCGGCCGAATGGCTCAGTGGGTTAGAGTGCGAGCTCTCAACAACAGGGTTGCCGGTTCAATTCCCGCATGGGATGGTGGGCTGTGCCCCCTGCAATTAAGGTTGAAAATGGCGACTGGACTTGGAGCTGAGCTGTGCCCTCCACAACTAGATTGAAGGACACGACTTGGAGCTGATGGGCCCTGGACAAACACACTGTTCCCCAATATTCCCCAATAAAAAATTAAAGAAAAATAATTAAAATAAAATGTCATGTGATGGATATAGGTAAGTACAAGTGGAAATTAAAGGAAGAACAAAACTGTGAAAGATTCAGGGGGAGGAGGATGGCTTATTAGGGGAGGTAGATCGAGCCCAGATTCTTGTGAGAAGCTAAACCATGGAAAGTGGAGAGGAGAGGAGAAGGCATTTCTGACCCAGTTTGTTTAATAAGAAACACCAAGGGGAATGTGCACAGGACCCACGAGGGAAACACAGGGTTACTGCAGGGCACATGGTACTTGTGAAAGGTCAAGGTTGCTGCAGGGGGTCATGCCTGTGGGGTGAGGCCACGTTGGGAGCAAGGAATTACAGGATGGGAGCAGATCTGGGTGGGCAGAGGGATGATGGAAGGATGGATGGACGGGAATCCCCAAGCTGCTTCGGTGTGCTGTGTCTGAAGTGTCAAGAGGCTGTCCCTGAAGTGGGCTACAGGATACACCTGAAACTTGAAGGCAGGGCCAGGAGAGCATGTAGGAGGAGACATACTTGGGGCAGGAGCACATGTCCCACCTAAATGGGACAGGTGCCACCAGCTCCATCTGACTGTTACATCTGATGCCACGAACGGTCCACATGTGGAAATTGGGCCCCATATTTCCAGAATTTCTGATTTTCAGAAAGGCTGGAAGCTGGAATTTTAAAAAAAGGAATATATAATATAAATATTTGGGCATGGAATCTAACGTGAAAACTTGAAAGTACCCCGGGCAAAACCAAAGAGCAACAGTGTGAACTGACTGAGGTCCACGTGCCACCCGTTTATGACATCCGACCTAGAAGATGTCTCACAGAGACAGCCTAACGGGGAGAAAAAGCAGAAACTGAAGGAAGACAGTGGGTCTAGGGCAACCCAGGGGTACATGCAGCAGAGCGCTTGAGAAAGAAACAGAGTCGAAGCAACCCGACTCTGAGAAGGATGGCGTCATTGACCTTGGGCATCATTGAGCATCAAAGCCACCTCCCTCCCTTCCTTCACCCTCCCTCTCCCTCCTGGCAGAAAGGTAAGGAGAGGAATTCACAGTCACTAGAGCCTCAAGAGTAAATGGCCAGGGAGGAAACAGAGGCAGCTTGAATTCATTCAAATAATTCTAGATGATATGGCTTTTTATCGTGTGTGTGTATGTGTGTATGTTTTTTGTTTGGTTGGTTCACAAAACACCCCGTTTTCTTTCAGAGATTCTTCCCACCCAACATGTGTCCATATCTCATTTCCATCTTTACTGTATGAAGCCCCACACCTTCCCGCTTGTGACAGCCACATTTGATTCTCAGGAAGAAGAAGATATGTGCCTGGAACTCACCTCCCGGTCCAGCAGTGCTGGGGACACCACGGTGACAATGTCTCCTTTTTCAGGATCGATGTAGAACATGTTGGGAGACGGCTTGTCAGGCGTCTGCTGACGGATATTATACCGTAGGAGGGCATTATCTGTGGCTGGGTCGTCCGCATCGAAGGCTGCCATCCGCATCACCGTGGTCCCTAAGGGGGCAGGACAGAAGGACAGGACACGGTCACTTGGGAGACAGCAACAGGCAGAGCCCCTGTTCCCCACCTGGGCAATGGCACTGAAGTGATATGCCAGTCACTTTCCAAATTAAACGTGGAGAGCATGTCTCCAGCTCTGTTATGTTCTAGCGTTTCTTCCCCCCTCCCTCCCTGCTCCATCACGTTCAAAGATCTGAAATAAAGACATCTTTGCTAGTCAGCAGATTGATAGCTTAATTTTTCCGTCTGCTGATATGTTGTTCATTTTCATGGGCTTTCCTTCCATTGTGGATGTGGCTCTCTGAGAATGGCCTTCATTTTAAAAGCTCTTCTTAAATGCCAACTACACGTGGGGTGCTGGGCTGGGAGTTGGGGAAAGAGAGGTGCAAAAAGGCCCTTTCCGTGGTGTCCAGCCAGTCAGTGAATAGTAGGAGAGAGAAAGAGAACAGCACATAAAAAGGTAAAAATAATGAAGCATATCCAGGACAGTGAGAGGGGGCATTACGAACACAGAGGAGAATGACCTCATCTAACTTGGCGTTCAGAAATGGTCCCTGGTGCAGACTTGCAGGGGTGAGCAGGTGGAAGCAATGGGAAAAGATATTCCAGGTAAAGGAGCATTAGCAAGCATCAACTGAGCACCTTCTGTGTGGCAGCCACTGTATTAGGCACATTAGCTACAAAGACAATACGAAGATGAGGGTGACCAGTGTCAAGGGTTGATAAGGGTATCGAATACCAGGTCTTGCTCACACAGCTGATATGCAGGAGAACCCATACAGTACGTTTAAGGACAACTGAGCAGCAAAAAAGTACATTCACCCTCTTGGCATCTACCCTCCAGAAACACTCACAAGATGGGTTTTTGAAAAGGTGTTCGTGGCAGGAGTATCCATCATGGTGAAAAACTGGGAAACAGCCCAAGTGTCCAACAACAGAGGAATTGCTAAAATGATGGTATCCCCACACTAAGAAATACTTTGCAGCAGTTTATAAAAGGTTGTAGATCTAATGTGTGCTAGCATGGAGGGCTCTCCGAGATAGTTCAGTGAAAACTATCAAGCTGAAGAACGTTGTGCATAGATAGTATGTACCATTTTTGTGAAACCGCCTGCACACAGAAAATGCCACAATCCTTTTGGCATCTGCTTTGCAGGAAGAGTTTGTGTGTGTGTACGTGCACGGACGAAGGTCAATAAAGGTTATGGTGGTTAAATCTGGGAAAGGAGAGGGGACTTGGATGAGGGACAGTGACAAAGGAAGATGTTGGCTCCATCTGTAATGTTTTAGTCATTTTTGCAAGGAGAATATATTGCTTTAGCCATTAAAATTTAATTTAAAAGGGTCATAATTATAAGCACTGATATAAGCATGGCTTAGAGCAGAAATCAGGCACATTTGGCTGCTGGTCTCAAGGATTGTCAGCCATCAGATGTGGCTCAGGATGGCCTGAGCAATCATTTTTCATGGCAGTTTAGTCTTCTATGAATACAGAGCCCCACCTTCTGATTCTGAACCCTTCTGGACCCACAAAGTGTGCCCTGACTGGTAAGAGATGGAAGCAGTAGGTCTGTAGTTCCCAGCAGGACTAGCCATACACAAAATACTGAAGCTTAAAGGAAACACAGCATTTACCTAACTCAGCCACCCTCCCGGCATGCCTTTCATGTAGATAACAGTGCTTCTCAAACCATCAGAGCCAATGTTTTTTCCCATGATCGGAATCAGATTATCAGCCATTAGGTCTGACTGATCAGACAAACAGCGGGGAATCGAACCGCCCTCCAGTTGGATGAATTTGTTAAGCAGTCCCGGTTAATTTCATCAGTGTTGCCACTAAGGCAGATGCATCAAAATGCATTTTCTATTCTACCTTGTTTCTTTGTGAGATATCTGCAGGGCAAACTCGTGGGTCCAGTGCAAGAATATAAAATTCTTGGTATGTGCAGGCCTCTTGCCTTTGGAAGATACCAGCAAACCATTTGGCATTCTTTCCCATGAAACCACACTATGGAATCAGGGTTCTTTCTCAACCCAGTGGTCCCGGCCAGCCACTCCCAATCCATCAGCTTAATGTGAAAAGTGACACTTCCTTGCCTTCCCTGTCTAGGAAAGCAGCCCTACGTGGGCATCTCTGTCAGAAATCAGAGGCAGCTTTAAGGCCCACAATCTCACCCAGGGACATGCTAAGTGAGATCTGTGTGGCCAAGGGCCTGGAACGAGGCCTCAAACCGTCAATGCCACACCAAACCGTGTCGGGTTGAGTGTGCCGTGACCCAGTGTCTTCCACTTCGTTAGTGTCTAATGAATGCTTGATTGATGGAAACAGTGTCCCATTTAATCTGCCTTTCACTGAAGTCAGAGATGAACGAACAAAAGAAAGGTATGCAAATGAAGTCATCGTGGCTTTCATGCATGAAAATAATTAGAGGGAGAACAAAAAAAGACCTCTGTGATTGACGAATTTTTGGTTTTCACCAGGAGATTCATTGATAATGTCTTTTCTGGTTGTTAGTTTTTTACAGATTTGATAACCTGATATAAGAAAAGGTTATCCTGGAATATCCCCAAGGGTACACAGAAATGTTTTTTTTATTTTAATGAATTGTTAGAGAGCAAATGAACTCGGTCTTAAACTCTCCCTTTGACTTCACCCAGATATGAACGCTACCTGGATTTACTTCTGAGGCCCACCTCTGTGGAGACTGAACAGTCCCTATGCCATGTAAATAGGTCTGCAGCATTGAAGAAAATGACTTTAAGATCACATGTCTACATTCTGGTCTTCGTTATGTGAACTTGGGCACGTTATTTAACCCCGTCCCCCAAACCTTGATTTCCTATTTATAACATGAGGACGTTATTAACCCTTTTCCTTTGGTCATTGTACAGATTTCGTATATTAAGTGACATATTAAAGAACTTGGTATGGTGCCTGGTCCATTAATGTTCTGAGGAGGACGCCTTGTATTATCTAATCTGCAGTGCAGGCGATGGCCTCAGACAAAGAAACTCAGAATTGAATTGTCTGTGGAACCCAGAACACAGCATGGCAGGTGGCCCTGCCTCACCCTCTCTCGTCCACCTTGCCCATGGCCATCTTAGTTTCTAGATTTGGGTTTCTGTTATGGAGATCACACCTCTACACACACACACACACACACACACACACACACACGCACACACACACATACACACACATACACACACACGCACACACACACACACACACACACATACACACACATACATATACACACACATACACACACATACACACACACATACACACACACATACACACACACACACGCCACACACACACGTGCACGCACGCACACACACGCACACACGCACGCACACACGCAACACATGCGTGCACACACACGCACGCACACACGCACACACACACGCACACACACACACCTTACAGTACACACTGCTTCTCCATGTGGCATTCTCGTCTTCCTGTAGGATCACAGCTCTATCCTGAGTCCCCGTCCATTTGTTGGGTTCAATACCTTGCTCTTGCCAGCCCCTTCCCTGAGGCTGGGTCATCACTTTCATACTTCCAGGTTCTACCACGGCTGGATAAACCTCCGAAAGCAGTTATTTCCAACCTGTATCCAAGGAACTCTGGTTCCATGGGCTCAGCAGAGAAACACGTGGGAAATGTGCGGTCACCACACTTAATAAGTAAATGCCCATGTGGCAAATCTCCAAGAGAGAGCAGAACCTGTGGTGTTTCCCAAACGTCTCTGTTGATGAACCCCTTCATTTAAAGAACATCTTTATGTGATGGGCCGCCTGGTCCTAAATGTGAGCTCTTGGAGGGTACAGACGGTGCTTTGTTCCTCTTCGTAAGCTCAGTGTCTGACACAGAGCACGTCCTCTACCAGTTGTCTGAGTAGAATTGCATTCTCGTAATTCACTGTCTTACTTTGCCTTATTCCACACTGACTAGAAGCCATGGACAACGTGTCTATTGAGAAGAGGGGACAATGTTGTCTGGGCGTTTTTCACAACCTAGCATGCTTCCCGACCTCCTCTGAGCTCTTCTTTGTCCCCTGGAGGCCCTGGTTGGAACTGGTCTCCTTAGTCAGACACCAGTTCCAGGGGTGGGCTGACATTCAGCAGGTAAACATCAAGACAGCTGATCCAACTGCCGACGGGTGGCATCGTTGCTCCCCCTCCCCCAGCCCAAGCCCATTCCTAGACCCTAAGGAAGGGCTCATTGATTTCCATCAGCCCAAAAGCTTCCCATCAGTGCTTTTTCATGCCTATGTGTGCTTCCCGAAGGCAGAGAAATGATGATTATGTGATAGACATGGGTGTGGGTCTTCCACACAGTACATTTCTGTCTTCTCCTCTGTCATCATAGTCTCCTGAGCGTCGAAATAAACGATCATCACCCTGTCACAGAGCCTGATGAACTAGCAGTGGTCCCTCCAAAGCAAAAATAAAAGAATTACAGCCTGCTAGCTGAAAATCTCAAGTCGGGCCATCATTTCCTTTTGTCAAAGGACACGACCGCCAGTGTGACAGGCTGATAAACAGTTATGAGAGTTTTGTCTTGGTCAGAAAGCCCTTTCCTCTTGGCTGTGTTCCTCTGACTAAAGAAAGTGGTGCCGAGTGTCATGACCTTGAAAGCCGGTGTTGGAAGTTTCGCTTTCCTGTGACTTCAAGCTCAGTCAGAGCTTCGAGAAGCAGAGGGCAGACCTGAAGGTGAGGGGCTGTTTCAACCTCCACGACAGGTCAGCCGGCCCCAAGTCGGAGGCTCTTTGGAGACAGTGTGCTCAGCGCCACAGGTGACAAAATTATTCTGTCCTTGAAAGGTCTTTGGTTTTATCCCCAAACATTTTCTTCACATGATCAAAAGTGTCAGACTTCCCCCCCCCCATATTATTGTTATTATTATTTTATTAAGTGTGTTTTTCCAGGACCCATCAGCTCCAAGTCAAGTAGTTGTTTCAATCTAGTTGTGGAGGGCGCAGCTCACAGTGGCCCACGTGGGGACTGAACCGGCAACCTTGCTGTTAAGAGCACCGTGCTCTAACCAACTGAGCTAACCGGCTGCCCCAGACTTTTTTTTTAAAAAAAACATACTCTCATAAACAAATAACATATCAAGACAAGCATGTTCAGGTCTATGTTTGGCAATGGAGTTCTGATAGCACAGTTGGGGCAAAGGCATCTTTCCAGGGGGAAAGCGTAGTACAAAAACCAATCTGAGCAGCGATGGAAGACGTCACCAGGTGAGCTCTTTGGAGGTAACAAAATGGCACACCATCAGAAAACATCAAATTCATGAGCAAAGGAAGTGCATTTTAAAGCCACCTAAACATTGATCTCCATGATTGATTTATCTAAGGGGTGTGCCTCCAAGGTTACTAAAAAGAGAATGTGACCGTGGGTACAGCTTGCCTAACTTACTCCTCGCGTGTTTATTCCCCATGTCAAATGAAAGCCCTTAAACCATTGGCACCTCAACTTGTTCAGCCAGGTGAGAGGGACACAGAAGCATCCTAGGGTATGTCTAGTTGGACTAATGCTAATTTGAAACTAAATTTCCCTTGAGGCCCCTTCAGGTTGAGAGGATTCTGGGCAACTTAACTCTAAACGCACATCCTGAGGGTTTGAGATGTGGGATAACAAACCAGCCAGTTTGCCCAGGATTAAGGGGGTTCTAGGGCAGTCCTGGGCCCACCAGAATGAATTTGTTACCCTACAGACTAAGTTATGCTTTCAGATACAGACATCTCATGGCCATGACCATCAGAGCACAGGTATGAGAACTGGGGCGAATGCAACTTCAGTGGCCTATGACACAAGACCACCGTCATTCCTTCACCTCACCACCAGTCACACCTGGGGCTGCTTTCTGACTGAGCAGGTGGACACAGCCCAGTTGTCTCCTAACATTCCTTAACAATGAACAGAGAGAGGTAGGTGTCCGAACTCAAGGCAGGACAGTGCACACGGCCCCTTTAAGGATGTGGGCTGTCTAATTTAAAATTCTGGCCTCACCATTTGTCAGCTGGGCATCCTTGGGGAAATTTCTTCACTTTGCTAAACCGCAACTTTTTCATTTACAAAACAGCATCTCCCTTAATGGGCTGAATTAATTCAATGTTTCTCAACTTTTATTTTTTCATCAACAGAGAGTCCTTTTAGACGCTGTTTCCTGCTTGCCACCGCCCCTTCCCCCCATAGATATACTATACATTTGTATCCTATTGCCCTTTGGAGGGCCACAAACCACTGTAATAGCTAAAATGTTCCCCCCTAGCACCAGTTTTCTCCCCCTTGAGGGTGATATTGTTCCCATTGAGAATGCATTAATTAATGAATATAAAGTCCAATGCCTACACAATGGTAAGTACTGAAGAGACGTAAGTTTTATTGTTATTTTTATTGACTCCCATAATCTGCAATTCAGTTCTAAGGGGGATGCATGGCTGTGTGCGATGAGCAAAACGTCTTGGGGGAGCCAAGCACTTATAGTTCAACTCATACTAGTTCCAGGACTCACAGCCAGGATCTATAGGAGCAGGCATTAATGACGGTCTCATAAGGAAACAATGCCTTCCTTCTCTTCGACAAGCCTAGAAACTTCGGTTGAGTGCATGCATGCACGAATCAGCTTCCCTGGCTGTATCAATGTGTCTGTGTACACAGGGATTAATAGGAAAACTGTCAAATGATTAGTGGCCAATAGATAACCAAACCCATCTGATAGGGACCCACAAGCAGCCAACATTCTGCCGTGTGTGCACTCCTGAAAAGCCACCTGTGTAACGAATCGTAAATAATGTCTTATTTTCCCATTGACCTACATTACCATTTGAGACCTGCTTTATCTTCATTTGAGGGAGTGTCCACTTGGAAGCCACGATTCATAACTCACTTTAAGTTTCTCTGCTTATCTCGAAAACACTCTCTTGGCAAGTGGGATGGGAGAGAGGGTGGCTCTCTGGTCTGGGCATGGAGACTGTAAAGAAAGCCCTGCCTGGATCCTCAGAGAGCAGAGAGAAGTGCTTTTCTACTCTGACTTTGAGGGGAAGGAAAGGGGGAAGGCAGGCTTAGACCTAATACAAAGACGGGGAGATTTAGCTCTCACCACTGCTTCTCTGGGGGCATTTCCCTCTATTCCAATTATCTAGGGATTGTTATTCACCAGCCCAAAGCTCTCTCACATTTTTCACATGGTGGCCAGGCTGTGCACGAAACCCAGAAACTTCCTGAAAATATGAATTTTGATGAAGACGTCAATGACCTTTGGCCTCTCTTGACAGTCTCTCAGGCTCAGTGGTGTGACTCTCTGGTCCCATTCCCAGAGTGGGGTCCTGGCACTTGGGCCGGAAGCTAGAAGCTCAAATGCCCAGCCAATGCCCACACAGGTAACCTACGTGAGTCAGGTGGTTTCAAGGCAGTTAGGAGTGGTGGGGACGGTGCAAACTAGAGGATGTATGTCCTGCCTAAGGAGGCAGTCACCTTTGAGCGCAAGGTAACTGCTGCATTTCTGAAATGCAAGTCTGGAGAAGCCAGACCTTTCGATTTTTTCAAGAAAAGATGGGAATTTGGATTTTTGTATAAACTGTTGAAATGGTTACATGGTGGACACGAGCTTAAATTTGGGAAATCAAAGGTCACAGAGTGGGACTAAGAAAAGTAAACAAAATAGGTTATGATGAACATTGGCCCAAGACTCACCAGGTTTCAACCTTTGACCTTGACTGTCAGCTGAGCCAATCCTTTTCCCTAAAGACACGAACTAAAATGCTGTCAGTGTGTACTCTGGGGATAGATTACAATTAAAAAAAAAAAAAAAATGGCGCATCCACTATAAACAGTCCACTCTTCTTCCTTCCGCCTCCCTTTTAGAACAGGGCAGTTTCCTTATGTGGTTCCAGGATCCAGCAAAGTAAGAGGTGCTGGAGACACAATGAGAGGACTATGTGAAGCACGTTTCATGCATTAACTTCTGTGATCCTATAGTAACCCAACAGCTTATTGTTAAGCCTCTTGTACAGATGAGAAAACAAAGACTGAGAAGGCCACGTAGCTAGTTACCTGATGAGCCAAAATTTGAACCCTTCTTTGCTAAAGAGTCTGTGAGGCCCAGACTAGGAGTGGCTACCTGGTTCCCATTCTCTTTTTCCATGACCATGATGCGTCACGGGAAGTCTGAACTGCCTCCCTCCAGTGTTGTTTACGCGAGCTAGAGAGAACTGAGAGCAAAGGGAAAGCCAATGTCGTTTGAGCCGTTGTCCTTGGGTGTGCTGTTCCATGCAGCCACAGCTATTCTTCTCTAACACAGGCAGGAAGTAAATATGGAAGAAAACGAATAAATACATTTTATTCAATGCTCAGTATTACCCTAGAAAGTAAATTTTGTTGCTTTAGCCGATAGCAAAACGATGCTCATTTCGACAAAAGTGAAGATACCCACTCAGTTCCTCGGGTATGTTCACATATTCAAATTAGTTTCTACTCATCTGAAATGTCTGGAATCCAGAGACAATTTTTCTATCGAGAGGTAGATTTGTTCCATTAGTGGCTCAAATTAGTGGCTCACACTCCCTGGTAACTACACTCTTACATGGTCTCTTCCCACACTGACTGTGGCCTTAAACATGAGACGTCCTTTGGCCAGTGAGACATATAGAGACATTATACAACCAGAGGCTTGAAAATGCTTGTGCATTAGAGTTTGTCCTCCTGGAACCCAACCACCGTCTAAAGATATCTGGGCTTTCCTGCTCGAGGGGCCATGTGTCTAGGAACTAACGCTGCCTGGCTGACACCCCTAACTAACCATCAGACATGTAAGTGGAGGCCACCTGGGACCTTTCGGTCTCAGTTGAGCTTCCAGATAACAGCAGCCACGTGGGCAACCTCAGGTTAGACCAGCCCAAGAAACACCCAGCTGAACCCACCCCATTTTGCAAACTCACAAGCTAATGAATGGCTGTTGTTTTAAGTCGCTAAGTTTTGATGTGTTTCATTGTACAACAAAAGGTAATGGGTAAAGGGGTGTAAGTGAATTAAACTTCACATGCAAGTCAGAAAATATCACATTAATAAAAAACAGTTTATTTTTAATGTGGAAGTTGCCGTTTTAAATAACCAAATAGCACAGCATATTCTAGAGGTGGGCTAAAATAAAAAGGAACAGGTGTAGGTAAAAAATGGATGAAAATAAAGTGCAACCTGTTTCCCAAATTTGGGCTTTGGGGGCCACTGCTGATGTCAATCACCAAATCACTGCAATATGTTGACCAATGAGCATTTCAACTGCTAAGGGAATTTTCTTCACCTTCATTTTTTTTTGTTTTTTGTTTTTGTTTTTGAACCACACTGAGTCAAACTGGCACAAAGCAAATACTCTTGATGCAGGTTTGAGTTGAGCAAGTATGAAATATGAAGACAACGCTGTTCTTAAAAATAAGAAGGCCTCAGATTTTGAGACAGTTGCTCACTTCCTTTAATAGCAGCCACGCGTGCCTATATGCAGCTGCAATTACCACGGGCTTGATTTGAAATGCAATAGACTTCTTTCCAATTTACTTTACCTCCCTGGAGCTAGTTGGTTTTTTAAGTACAAATTGACAGTCAAATATGTAATAAGTTATGACAAGTTGAGCAATGGTTGTCTCCATCTGTTTTCAAAGGTTGTTTATTTTTATACTGATGAAGAGAGGGTGGCGACAGAACCACCTCATGATTATTTCAAGCCTTCTTGACAAGTGGCTCCTGCCTGCTCATAGTTCAATTTTCCCAGCGCTTGGGCCCTCTTTTTCTGGTGAGCTTTGGTTTAATTAAGATGCAGGAGGCCAGATTTTAGGAAAGATACCTGTTTGTGAGATGTATGGTCACACATGGCGAAAACGTGGGTCCCTCCTATCAGGATGCACTTTATTGCTCTAATTTCTTCATGTCGTCCAGAATTTTACAGGTAATATTTTTTTCTCAACCCTATTAAAAAATTCCATTTCATCTTTTTATCTACCACTTCTTTCTGCGCAGCTCTTTTAAAAGGATACAGGATACTCTATGCTGAATGAACTGATCTAAAACACTTCAAAAAAGCAATTTTAAATGGAATCTTTACCCCTAATATTCCAAAATAATAATAATAATAAAGTCTTGTATAAGATTAGCATGAGTAGCTGACATCCTCAAACATGAAAATATTTTTCTATCAAACCCTAGAAACAAAAGTATTTTCTTGTTTGTTTGTTTAACCAATCTAAGAGATGTTTAAAAGGTAACTCTAATTCTCCTGAGAGCAGTGGTTTTCAGTGGGGGGTGATTTTTATCCCCCAGGGAACGGTGACAATGTCTGGAGACATTTTTAGTCGTCACAACTGGGGTGGGGTATATGATACTGCCACCTAGTGGGTGGAGGCCAGGGATGCTGCTAAACATCCTACAATGCGCAGGACGGCCTCACGACAGAGAATTATGCAGCCCAAACTACCAATAGTGCCAAGGCTGCGAAACCCCATAATAGAATCATTCACGCCGGTGTCCCGAAAAGTGGCACTTTTAAATCCCGCACTTGAACAATTGGAACCACAATTTGCCTCTCTTCTTGGAACACTCTCTTCTAGATTTGAAGTTCAACGAGGGTAGAAATCCCATCTCTTCTGTATTTATTCCCCACACGAGGGCTCAGCTATCTATCAATACCACTGATTACGCAAATTCAACATCTTTCTGATTAAATGTTGTCTTTCCAAAGCATGAAAAAAATCTTCAAAAGCATCAGAATAATGCTTTGTGGGTAGTCAGATTTTAGTACACATTTGCTGGATGTATGCGTGAATAAATAAATGAATAAGGTGAATGAATGAATAAAAATGAGCATTAGTTACTCTTTCTTCTGGTTATAGCGTAAGGGAATGATGAAGGTGGAACAGGAAGTCGATGAATAATTAATGTCTGACTGGCACTAAATATGAATTCCCAGGTAAATTCTGAACAATAGGCCTGTTGTCCTTCTCATTTATATCTATTTAAGGGCAAAAGTGAAGCAGTTTTGCTATTTAAAAACATGAAGTAGTTTAGGCGAGGCTAGACTGGGATGATAAACCAACCCTGAAATGCAGTAGCTTAACACACAGGGTTTATTCTGCCTTCAGATTCAGTCCATTTTGGGGCGTCCTGCCAAGGGCAGTTCCTCTCCCAGTTGTGATGTAGAAATTCAGATCCTTGCATCTTGAAGCCATGCCATTGGGACCGCGGGGTTTCCTGATCACGGTGGGAGGGGCGTAGAGATGTCTTCCGCCAGAAATGACACATGTTGCTATTGCCTGCAGTCTATTGATTGACCAGCTCTGGTGTCTAAGGCCAGCTCAAGAGCAGGGACGGATTCGTGGGCCTGTGACCTGTGCCGTTGCCCAGGGCGCTTTGCTCAGAAGGACCTAATGCTTGATTGAATGCTCTGCTGACACCCTCTTGACATTCTTAAAAATGGTTGAACAAGGGGCCCTGCATTTTCATCTTGCAAGCGGCCCTGCAAATTATGCAGCCCGTCCTGGTTAAGAGCCAGGGGAATGCACCTGTGAGAGGCCTGGGAAACGCACAGGGGCACCAAGACTCTCAGTGGACATGGGGATCAGTCAGTGATCCTGCCCTCTGCCAATCAAACCACAAAGCAGAGGCCTTCACTTCCATCATCAGGGCCCTAGCTGCTACTATTCATAGAACTCTTGGCTCTCCCAACAGTTGTGTCCCTGTTAGGTAACAAGCATTATGTAATTGCACAGGAGTCAGACAGGGTCTGCTCAGGTGGTGGCAGCCCTGGGACACCTGCTCGAGCTCATATATTTGACTTCTCCTGGCTCCCAGCTCTTGAGCTTGCATTAGATCCCAGAGGGCTGCTATTCTCCTGGCCTCTGCTTTGATTTGCTGGACCCCAGGGCACTTCCTTCTTCTTTTTAATTAGACACTTACTTCTGCCTAGTTTTTCCCTGGACAATCTGGGTCCCGCAAGCTATGGGTCACATACCAGTATGACACCAAGGGAATGGAGTGTGAGGTCGTGTGTTGCAACCCTGGCTGCTCATTTGAATCATGTAAGAAGCTTTAAAAATACTCTTGATATCTGAAACTCACCCTAGGAGATTCTGAATCTACTAACCTGGTGTGGGATTCTGTAGAGTTAAAAGCTGGGAATAGATAGGCAGATGGAGACTCTGGCCCTCTATTTACTGGTTATGTGTTCTGGGCGTATATGCAAGCTCACATGGCCTCAGTTTCCTCACTGGTAAAATGTGCTGACACCTACCACTGTGTAAAGTTGATCTGAAGATGTATATAAAATATAGGGGCCCCTTTTAGAGGTGGACTTTGTAGTAATTCAACAGAGAGAGAAATGAAAGTATGAACCTACAATGTGCCAGGAATAGTCCTTGTAATAGTCGGGATAATTAGGTCATTTGTACTTTTAAAGAGGAGAACCAGAGGCTCAGAGAGGTCAAATAACCTTCCCAAGGTCACTGCTGGCAAGCGTACTCAGGAGAGCACGCAGGCGGCTATGCATGTAAGTGAAGAAGACCTAGCCTGCATTGAGGGTTCCCACCATCAGGAAGATGGTTGGGGGCACTGCAATCATTTAATCCTCCCAACAACCCTATGAGGCAGGTCTCATTAGCTCGATTTCATGGGGAGGAAAACTGAGGCAGATGGAGATGAAATCGACGAGCTCATCCAGCTGGTAAGAGGCTTAACCAAGATGCAGGTTTCCACTCCTCTCAGCACAGCCCGTGTCAGTCGGGCATCTACAATTACACTTTTTAGGTGGAATAATTACTTTTCAGGACCTCTCCTTGAAGACTGGCTAGATAACACCCTTGTCCTGACCCACTAGAGCTTGTCTGGGGCATCTTTGCGCCATGTCAGGGAGTCCAAGTGTCAGGCAGGGCCTGCATCCCTGAGTTGCAGAACAGGGCGGAAGATCAATGACCCTAGAAGTGCACCTGTTAGGTAGATCACCGAGCTGAAGCCACCGGCATGACCACTGAGGGGCTCGGGGAGGTTTGCATGGGGACAGGGGGTGCTGGTGATTCCTGCGGTAACACGATGCCAACGAGCTAGGATGCTGAAACACGCCACATCCGAGACTTGACACTCTCCATTCAATGGGAAGAAAGTGCCGGCAAATTGCTAGTAGAGCTGTAATGTTGCTGATTTTGCAAACATGTGTTCTTCAACTTGATAAGTAAATACATATTGGGTAATACGATGATGTTGCAAGCTGTTGTTTTATGGCGGGGAAGTCAGCCGCCTGTGATTGATGCTAGCAATGAAAGTATTTATAAAATAACACTGAATTAGGAGGAGTTGCTTTATGAGTCTGGGGCAATCGATCTTTTATGAAGAATAAAACTTGATGAAGGAGGTTTATCAGGGTCACAAAAATCTGGAATTAAGCATGCGGAGCTAGAGATCTAAGAGGAAGGCCTCTAGACGCCTGGGCTTGTAGCCTGGGGAAGGGGGGTGCAGCTTCTCCCTGACGATCTGTGCCATGTGGAATGGGCATTCTTGCCACTTGTGTTCATTTCTCCCCCGATGAATGGCACTTTTGAAAGCTCCATTTCCTCTTTCAGGCCATCAGAGCGCCACTCAGCAAATAACTTAGACACATAAAACGAAATGACGCACATTTGAGTCATTCTTGTACCCCCGAATGGAGCAGGGTCAGGCACATAGTAGGTGCTCAGTAAATGTTTTCTTACAGAATGGATGGAGAAGAGATCCAACAGTGTCGGGCTCACTGTGTGTGACTATTTTCTCATTTTATTGATATTTTAAATCGTCTTCCCTGTGCATGCATTTTGGTCTCTTGATGGCGCTGCCTTTCCAGATTGTAATGTTCTCTTTTTGGAAACAGTCTGGCAGGGGGAGGACCAAAGACGCCTGCTCCCCAAGCCAAAAGGGTCCATAGGCACATGACTCAGGCTGGTTCAACTGGAATTGCCCCTGGATAATAACGGTGCTCATCTGATGGGGTGGTTGTGTGGATTAAATGAATTAGCAGATATAATACTTAACTCTGTGTTCTCTGAGAATATTGTTATTATTACAAGATGGGAGGGGCTTGGTGCAGAGGCTCCACTGTTGCTCCAGAAGTCGAAGTCTTGGATGAATGCAAGGTTAGTGTGCAATGGTGCTTTTTTTCCTTAAGGCACTCTTAGGTTGTATAAGTAGAGGTAGACTACCAAGTACAAGGGAGGTGATTATCATTTTAACTCAATATTAAACCTCAGCAATATTTCAGGGTCTATCCCATGCGCTGGGTGACTCAGAGATAATGAAAATACAACCCTGTCTTGCAAATTGCTGACCTTAGTTTCTCCCTTAGCCTTGTCCACCGTTTCTGATATTCTTCCTGTTAGCCAAGATCAATTCCTAAACTTCCACTGTAGCCCTGCAAAGGGATGGCCAGGAAGCCTACCTTCCAATATGCAAAGGGCTGATGTCACAAGCAAGGCATGGCAGAGGGACTGCTGGGCTGTCATCCAGACGCCCTGCATTCCGTGGCTCCTTCCTCCACATTCGAAGCTAGCAGCATAGCATCTTTAACTCTTTCTCTAAATCCCTGACCTCTGCTTCCATCATCATCACCTCTCCTCCTCTGACTCTGGTCTTCCTGCCTCCTTCCCTTGTGGCAGAGGGTTCTGGAGGCAGGAAATGCACAGATAGTTGAACGTTAAAGTGAGGGTGTGGAAATGAGTGTGAGTATGTGGGGTGTCTCAACAACGAAAGGCCCAGGAGAGTCACTCAGCTCTGACATGGGGACATCTTGTACTGTAACGATTGCCTGTTACAAAGAAGAGTCACTCAGGGACTATTTTGTGTACAGGTGACAGAAATATATGAAAATGTCAGGAGTTGTCTTAACAGGACACCCTCGAAGCGTCTCCAGCCCATGTTACCTTAGGGGCTTGGAGAGACCACAGTTGCCCCTTTGTGATTTGCACAAGCCAAGAATCTCGTATGTTTCAAATATAAGCTGTGCGTTCACGGGTCCCCACTGCAGGAAAGGAAGAAATTCTGCCCGTGTGTCATAAACATTCGTTGAGTTTGGCTCTACTTTATTGGGACTGACTTTGTGGCAGGTCACGTGCTAGGACTGGAGTCACCTGCATAAGACAACAGTCTCAGCCCCTTGACTTGCCACATTCAACTGGGAGGCACAGAGATGCTTCAACACAAAATTGCACTGCAAATAATACACACGCTCGACAAAAAACACATTCAAGCTCGCTCTGAAAGCAGGGCACTGTGGCTCACCATTGGTGTAAGGTGGTTTACGAAGAAATGAATGTCTTTAGCTGCTCCCAGCTGAGATTTAGGGCAGGGACAGCCATGAATTGTTTTTTTCCTGCATTGCCGACCGCGAGCAGCCCGCTAGGCCCCTGCCTGTTCGATTATCACTTAGCATTTTAGTTTTTAAAAGCATTTTCTGCTGCAGAATATCTTGCCCATGTGTTGAGGGCAGTGAGGCATGAAAGCCTGAAAACGCAGCCCCATTGGCTATCTTCCAACTCTCCCTCCTCTAGGAGAGTGGGCGCAGTCAAGATTTTTAAGAGCTGGGGACTTGGGGGCTCTATTTGCAAGTCAAGTTGAAAAGGCACCAACTTAAAAGTCCTGAGCATGCATTATGCTCAACCACTGCCTTCCACGCTCCGGAACATTCAGTCGCTCCTGAATTCGATCTCTTAAACACAGATCTACCTCAGACATGGCCCAGCAAACCTGGAAAAGCACTGCAGTTCACAAGGCCCCATATCAGCAGAGAAAAGAAACACCGAGATAAGCTGAGAAGTCCTGTGTAGTTCATATATCCCTAGCAACTCACTTTACCAAAAGGCAAGTCATCAGTAGCCCACCCTCTGTGGACAATGGAAGAAAGGAACCTGCTAGTAATTAAGTGACAGATGAAAGCTTATACTGGGGGATGATTTGCAGGCAGCTGTCATCAGGGACAGAACAAGGGAAGAAAGAGACAGTAAAAGGAGATAGCAAGAAAGGGAGAGGCAGAAAGGCCGCAATCTGTGAATTCTTTGATTGAGCGAGCATCTACTGAGGATTTGCAAATGCTGCCCTCAGTGTGACCAGATTTCTGTCCCTTCAGGGCTTATATCCCAGTGACGCTCATGGCTCACCCTTCACTGACTGCATTAGTTTTCTAGGGCTGCTATAAAAAAATTAGCACATACCAGGAAGCTTAAAACCTTACAAATGTATCCTCTCAGTCCTGGAGGACAGGATTCTGAAATCAAGGTGTCAGTGGGTGTCATGTTCACTCCAAAGGCTGTAGGGGAAACCTGTTCCCTGCCTCTTTCAGCTTTGGGTGGCTGTTGGCATTCCTTGGCTTGAGGTCCCGTCTCTGCTCTGTCTTCACATCGCCTCTTTTTATGCCTGTCTGTGTTATCTCCTTCTGCTTCTCTCTTCTAAAGACCTTTGTGATCACATGCCATCCCCACCCACCAATAATCCAGGGTAATCCCCTCACCTCAAAACCCTTAACTTAATCACACCCGCAAAGGCTCTTTTTCCAAATAAAGTCACGTTTACAAGTTCCAGGAATCGGGGTTGGATATCTTTGGGTAGCCACCGTTCAGCTACCACACTAAGCGCTGTCGATGTGTGGGGAGCTGTGCTAAACCCTAGTGCACAAATTTGACCTCATGGGGGTTCTGTTCTCATTCCCTCATGTCCGTGGGGGAATAGTGGTGACTGGCTCCAGGTGACACAGCCAGCACCTGGTGGAATCAGCATTGGAAACTGGCGTCTGACTAAGAATCTGTGCTGTGTGCATGTTCTGCAGCCAAGAATGAGGCAGATGGAGGCAGAGAGCAGAAATGGGGCAGGCCCAAACACAAAACAACACATGTGTCTATGGCCCAAAGGACGTTTCCGGATCAATTTCCCCAGAATCAATTCGGTGAAGAACGGCTGCTGGACGTCCGCCCTCAGAGGCCATAGATTCTGTTCTTGGGGTCAGCTAATGATGAGCATATTTTCCAGGCTCAATTCCCAAAGAAATATGAGGGGCCAGCTCCTAAATCTCAAGATTTCCAATCTCTCAGAAGCTGGGCTATCTTTCCAGAAATGCAGCAAAATGACTCAGGAAGACGGATGTGTGACATTTGCTCATGTTTAAGCTCTGTCATCAGCTCTGCTGGATTTGGAGGAAAAGACATATCTCTGTCACAGAAGACACACGCTTTATATTTTTATAAAAACATGGACAAGACAAGCTTTTTCCTCATTTCTTTCCAATCTTTAAAGAAAGAAAAGAAAGAAAAATGTGCACGGTGTAGTCTTTTTTTCCTCTTTGAACCACAAAACGTTTGTACAGAAAGAGGCTTTGGAGGTAACCGAGTGCAAAGGGCCCAAGAAGAATGTTTTCCTTGAATGCCAACTGATATGGGTTCTATTTCCTCTCTATACTGAGAAGTAAGTTTTATGGACAAGGGTTAGAACCCTTTACCCCCGCTCTTGGAGTCTGTTCTACTTGGATCGTGCTTGGAATCATGGATCATCCTGGTTCCCATGGTATTGGAGGGAAATAGACAGTGCAGGGACTGTCAGGAGGAGAGGGGATGACAGTCTAGAGGGCCAGAGTATATAAGGGTCAGTTGTAATTAATTGGGCCTGTCTTGCCTGGGAGTCTCAAGTCTTCTTTTTAAGACTTGAAGGGTAGAAAGGACGCAAAGAAAAAAAGGAGCTAGCCTAACGGGACTGAAAGGTGCCCCCAAATTGGAGCATGTTACCTTCTAACACTTGAATGATTTCATGTTTAAACGGAAAAGGAATAATTCCATGTGGCTTTCATTCAAGACTAGCAGATGGATCTTGGGGAAGAACACGGCGGCCACGGGAGTTGTCCAGTGATGGAAAGTCCTGCCTGGTGAGACGATGAGCTCGCATTGCTGAGTGTGTGTGGATAGGTGGGATGACACTTGCTGTGGGGTACCAGAAGGTACCAGAAGGCCAGAAGGAAGTCTTGGCCTTGGGGGGAGGGTGAACTATCAGATCACCTTTGGAGGGACCCCTCAACTTGCAGCATCAGTTTCTCACAGGGTCCACAGAACAATGCCAGCGATATTCAAGTTCACGGTGCCAAAAGGGCATGGGACTGGGAGAGGAGAGAGTTTGTTACGTGATACCTCAGCAGATAAACCTGTAAATTGTGCTGACTGCCAAAGTGAGGAACGGAAAGAGGGGAGTCAAAGAGGCAACTTTGCTTCTAATCTCATCTGCTTATTTCACAGAAAGGCACACAAGGTCACACACAGACCATCAATTTCGAGTTAGCTAATGAGGAGGCCTGCTTTGAGGGTTCAAAAGAATTCCCCCAATGCTGCAGCCACACACATCAAGCGTCTCATGTTTCCTTTACCTCTGAGTTGCTCTTATCAATTAACTATAGCTGACGTGAATCTTCATTTAAGCCCTTGTGAAAATCTCATCTTAATAAACCAGCTGAGTGGCTTGTCTGTTATCCACTCTCCTGAAAAGGGTGGATGTCACCTCTATGTCCATGGGGACACCGTGCTTCAAAAGACCGATTCCAACTCTAAATTCAGATTCAACTAATGTTTACTGAAGCCTCCTGCCCTAGGCATTTCCATGGATCTTATCATGTTTACCCTCTTATAATTCTATAAGTTGACCCAGTTTTGTTGCTTCTTTTCCCTAATAGCTTTCCTAATGCATTCACTTCTCTTCCCTTAATGCTACTTGCTAGTTTTCTCCCTCTAACGGGGAGAAAACTGTTATCCCATCTTTACTTTCCTTCCTGCAACTTATCAGCATCTGAAAGGCTATACATTCATTTGTTTAGCTTGTTCATTACTGATTCCCCCTCTTTTCACTAATGGGGACTGTGCCTGCCTGGCTTCGCCAATGCATATGTTTGTGGAACAAATGAATGCAAATCGTCCCTGCTATATCCCGTTTCAAAAACGAGCAGTTAATTGTGTCACTCCCAAGCTTGATATACTTCAATGGCTTTTGCCAGACGCAGTAGCAATTCTACAACACAGCCTAAAGAGCCTCCAGGACCTGGCTCATGTTGCTCTTTCATTCGCTCTTCCCTCGTATTTGTCCCCTCTCCTTCCCGCCATACTGAACGTGGTGACCAGGACTGTTATCCACAAATACCTGCAATTCTCCTTCTGGCCTGTGGAAGGACTGGACTCACCTCATCTGCTGGGTTTAGGCGTGGTCTTGTGAGTTACCTTGGCTTACGAAATGTAAGCACGAAGAAGGCACGTCCCCTCTCCTGACAGTCCCTTAAGAAGGCACGTCCCCTCTCCTGACAGTCCCTTAAGAGGCTGTGTGTAACGTACCATGCTACGTTATCTCTCCCTCTGCACGGCCATTGCCAATGTCCTAGAAAGTGGCTGCTCTGCTCTGTGGACCTGAATTCCAGAGAGAAGGTGACACAGAGCAGAGCCCCCAGCCAGCCCCCATTGGACATCATCAAGAAGATGACAGAAGAAATAAGCCATTTTTTTGTGAGCCACAGAAATGTTAGGGTTGTTTTGCTATAGCCATGTAAGCAAGCTCACCCCGGCTGATGCACTGAACTTGAACTGTGCCAAACTCATCATGCTGTGTCATATCTAGGCCTTGACACATGCTGTTCGTTCAGGCATGGAGCCTTATACTGCCCTCCATCCCTCACACTGGTCCTGGTTCATCTCAATCATTTCTGCTCATCTTTTAGGCCATTCGGGGAGTCTGCCACCAACCCCCTTCTGGGGCAGGATCAAATATTCCTTCTCTTTGAACCCACCTTTCTCCCCGGTTATCCTCACCCTAGTCTTCTACACGTTGAATTGCAATTGTCTATTTACTGGTGGGGGTCAGCTTCAGATCGTAGCTTGAAGGAAGGGCTTATCATCTCTATAGGCATTTCCCCAGTGGCTAGGAGGCTACCAGGTACCTGGATGTAAGTATGATGCCAACTTTTATTGGATGAATCGATGAGTGAATGAATGAAGCAGAGAAGAGTATTAGAAGTATTCTCAGTCACAGTTTTCAGGGGTGTTGGGAAAGGGATAATAGACCAGGCGCTTCCTATTTCTTATTTAACCCTCTCTACCCTCCTGCATTAGGTATCCTCATCCTTGTTTAAACAGAAGAGACGGAGACTCAGAAAAATAGTAATGATTTTGAGATCATACAGTCACACAGGAGGCTGAGGGACATTCGAACTCAGGTCTCCATACTCCCAAGCCCAAGTTCCTTTCTTTGCCCAGAGCTGGAAATTGGGTTCCAGCAGCCCCTTTCTTAGGGGCAAAGTCAGCAGAGAGACAGGTCTTGCTGCACAGACAGAGGTTTCACCTGCAGGGTGGCCGTTGCTGCATGAAGGAACTGCAGGAAGCTACTGAACTGGGTCCTGCGCACTCCACGCTTTCCCCTTGCTCTCTGTTAAAGCAAATGTCTTCCCATTTTCCCCTGTGACTTCTCTTTGGTTATTTTTTCAGACTCATGGAAGCCATGATGTGGAAGGGACATCAGAGCCATCGAGTCCACTTCCCTGTACAACTGTAGGAAAAGTGAGTTATCCAGTCTCTGTTTAAACACATTCAGGGACCCAAGCTCACACCTTACACCTGCTTCTCCGGGCATCTCTGACTATTGGTGAGATCTTGTGTAGATTGAGCTGGAATCAATCTCCTGGAAACCTCTGGTTCTGCTCTGGCTCTTCCCCATCCCCTTTTGATGAACTGAAAACTTATATGCTGATGCATCTTTCATTACTAGTCGCCATTCTCTGATCTTATTGCAATCTGTCAACTTCCTGCTCAAAACAAGGTGCTGTAGCAAAATATGCCCTATGTGACCTGACTCATGCTGGCTATGGCAGGATGATCACCGCTCCTCACGTGGGAATTAGTTCTCTGGGCAGGCGCTTATACAGAAGGTTCCTTTTGAGCTTGTGGTCAGCTAAGACCCTCAACATTGTTTTCACATGAATTGCTCTTTTTAACATAGGGGACCTCACCCTGATTTAGTGAGCTGGCTTTTAAGAATCTCAAGGTAAAGACTTTCCTTTCATTTCTGTCACATTAAATCACCAGTTTATGGTTTCAGTGTCCCTTTTAGGAAATCTGATTCCATTATCCGATGTATTATCTGTCCCTCATCTACTCTGGAGGAGCCATGATTTTGATAAGTTATTAAGAGAAATGTTGACTGAGATACGATTAGTGCCTAATAAAGGTCATCGAGCCCATGTTTCTCTCTTTTCTTTTTTAAATTATGAATTATTTCACACACACACAGGAATATATGTACACATATGTATATATACACATATGTACGCACATACACACACAACATATAGCAAAGCGTAAGGGAGAATACAATCACACTTCTACGTACCACCCAGCTTAGGAAACACCACCTACCATGCTACTGTAGCCCCTGTATGTTCCCCCTCGATCGCATCCTCCGTCCTTCCCTCCACGGAAAACGGTTATCGGGAATTTAGCGTCTCTTAACCCATAGTTTTGCTTCATAGTTTTCTGTCTTATCTGTCTCAAAACATCTTAGTTTTTTGTGCTTTTGAATTCTCTATACACGGACCCCCACGGTACGTATTTTCCTCCAAATTGTTTTTCACAGCACAGTATGTTCTAGAGATCCGCTGTCAGTGCTTCAGAGAAGCTCGTCAGACGTTGTTTACTCAGCTATGTTTCCCTTAGTGAGCACACAGGTTGTCTCCCATTTTTGCTACTGTGAAGCCTGCTGCTAGGAGCATCTTTCCCATGTGCCCAGGTGCATGTATGACCGTTCCTCGCAGGCACAGACCTAAGACTAGGTTACACATCTTCAACGGTAGTCGGTAACGGCACGCTGTTCTCCAGCAGCCGTGAATGAGGCCCTGTGTCCGAACATTACTGCCAATACTCGGTATTTCCATGCTTAATATTCACCAATCAGGTAGCCATAAAATCATAGCTGATTGAGGTTGTTATGCAAATTTCACTGTGGGCCAATTCGTTTGAGCAGATGTTTACACATGTTTGGTCATTTATGTTTCTTATTCCGTGAAATGACTGTTTATATCTCTTAGCTGTTTAAAATTTTTTTTTGTTGTTGCTTTATTTCTTACTGAGTTTAGGGGTTCTTTATATACTCTGGTTATTTATCCCTTATCAATCAAATGTATTACAAATATCCTCTCTAACATAGTGCCTTGGGGATTTACCTCTTTTTAATGGGGTCTTTTTATTTATTTATTTTTTAATTCCTAAGATTTCACTGAAGAACTTGTCATGAATCAGGCTGAAATCTATATACATATCTTACGCCTTAGGCATTTCTTTCTTCTACCAGTTGAATAACACTACTGAAAACTAGATGGTCATAATCCATTTCTACACTCTTTCTAGAACTCAAGGGAAGTTCACTGGTATGTAGTTTCGAGAAACTTCCTTTTATTATTATTTTTTGTATTTCATTTGCTCATTTCTTTTCCTGTGATGAAGAGAACCTTAACACAGATTTGACCTCTAGCATTTCCATAAAACCACCATAATTTCCAAAATTCCTGCAACTTTTTCCTTAAGAAAACAGTCACAAATCTATGAACCTGTCAGCCATTTTCCTATGGCTCTGGTAAGCATAGTGAAACCAAATTGGAAAGTTTAATTAGTTCACTTGCTTCAAGATAAAAATGCAAATAAAAAAGTTTCCAGTTTCACCTGTTTATGAGCCAAAAGCAAAATTAATTAAAGTCAATGGAGAAAAGTAAATAAACATTGTGAAATAAAGGAAATAAACATTCTGAAGCAAGAGGTTAAGGCTCATGAAACATGAGAGAGTCAATTATTTATAGTCATGTGTTTCTGCCCGATAATTTAATCACGTTTCCTCTGTCCTCTCTCCCATCAGAATGCATGCTAAGAAGAAAGGTTTTAGAGCTCTTTAAGGTATAATAAGGTGATCAAGATGGGTTTCTTATCAATGACATTGCTACATACCAGGGCTAACAAAGCATTTTTTTTGGACGAAATGCCAGTGGATTTTTCTGAGTTCTGTTATTTTCATTATGATAAGACTTTTTTTCTCTTTTTATAAAAATGTGAAATGAGAATTCTGTAGATAACTTGGCTGTATTTACAAGACAAAAAAAAAAAGTTGCTATTGTACAGTTGGCCATTTTGGTATTTAAATTAGACCAGCCAGAGAGCACAAACCAAGTGTTTATGTTGGGAATGACAGTAGAGATGTCAAATAAAAAGAAAAAAAAATCCATGAAAAAAGGTCATTTCATAGTCTGTAAATAGACACAGCTTTTGCATAATAACATTTCCATTTCCTGACACTATTCAGGGGCAGTCCCTGGCGGCTGTTTTCTCATTGCTACAACCCTGGTGGGAAACTGAGATCTCATCAAACTTGGATTGGGTCAGGAGAAGAGACAACAGGTGTTGGAGTCTAGGATCAGGGGACCGAATGTCAGAAATAGGCAGTCGCATTACTGGGAATTTTCCAAATAGAACCGAAAAGTACCAGTATATAAAGATAATCCATGAAGATTGATGCCAGCTTACTCAGGTTTGCAAAACAATAGAAATAAAGAAACCTGAGAATGGAAAAATGGGTAAATAAATTACAGTGTTATATAGCTATTTAAAAAGAGAGAGAGATAGAATTTGTGTTGTCATGGAAACATGACCACAATTTTTTGGTGGGAGGCAGGGAGACAAGTTATAAGATAAATTGCATTCTCTAACTCCATGTTTTTGTAAAATCAAATCAAAACAGAATACAGCCCTGTCTGTAGCTATGTATATAGAAGGAAAGAAAAACAGAAATCTATAAAAAAATAGAAATTGGTAATGGTGATGATGTTGGGAAGTGTTGGGGCGGGATTAGAAGGGGCTTTCCTTCCAGGTTTGTTTTAATTTAGTCATTTCATTTCTGTGCTTTGAATTATTGCCATGGGCACGAGTTAATTAGGCAATTTGAAAGACAAACGAAAAAGGAAATAGTAAGTATATAAACAGACCAGCAAAGTGAGAGGCCAAAGAGCCAGGCACCAAGAGTCAGAGGAGAAGCAGATCTGGGGTCTGCCTGTCCTGGGCCGGTTCCAGAGGCAGCAGGTGTGGCAGGTAAAGGAATGCAGGAAGCCCTTGGGATTCAGGAAGTTCCCCATTGGGCGAGGGTGTGCTCCTGGGGGACTGAGGTGGTGGGTGAATTTCAACCTCTGATGGAATTGCAGCCCGGCGGCCATCAGTAAGAGACCAGGGCAGCGCCTACTCTGCTCTGGGACCCTCTTCTGTTTCTGCCCCAGGCCAAGCCAGCCTCACCACATATGTCCAATAAAGGTTCTCAGCCCTGCTGCCTGAAGAGAAGCGAAAATCCCCTGGGGAAAACTTAAAAGCCCAAGTTTAGGGGCATCGCATCAGCCCTGCCCAATCAGAATTTTGGGAAAAGGCAGCAGTGTTTGTATATTAAGATATTTCCCCCAGGTGTTTTGAATGTGGACAGATTTAGCAACCACTGGCTTGGGCTGGCCTGCTGACTTCCTCTCCTCCAGCCTCAAGCTCTTCACTCGTCTGCCCCAAACCGAATCTACCTTATGTTATTTCCCTGATTGCTATTTCTATTAACGTC
Source organism: Rhinolophus sinicus (assembly GCF_036562045.2). Classification (NCBI taxonomy): domain Eukaryota; kingdom Metazoa; phylum Chordata; class Mammalia; order Chiroptera; family Rhinolophidae; genus Rhinolophus; species Rhinolophus sinicus. The sequence goes on from NC_133760.1 coordinate 21,342,836, forward strand.
ACCCACGTTGAGGATAATAGACATTGGTGATGGTGATGATGATGATGGTGACGATGATGGTGATGGTGATGATGGCGATGGTGATGATGGCGATGGTGATGATGGTGATGGTGATGGTGATGATGGTGATGGTGATGGTGGTGATGGTGACGATGATGGTGATGGTGATGATGGTGATGGTGACGATGATGGTGATGGTGATGATGGCGATGGTGATGATGGTGATGGTGATGGTGGCGATGGTGATGATGGTGATGGTGATGGTGGTGATGGTGATGGTGATGGTGGTGATGGTGATGATGGTGATGGTGATGATGGTGATGGTGATGATGGTGATGGTGATGATGGTGATGGTGATGGTGGCGATGGTGATGATGGTGATGGTGATGGTGGTGATGGTGATGGTGATGGTGGTGATGGTGATGATGACAGCTCTCATTTATTGAAGTTGTATGTGCTGAGCATGGGGCTGGGTGTCGGGCCCATGCTTTCCCTTGTTGAGGGGCAGAGGAGGCAAGAGCAGCTCAGGGAGATTAGGTGACATGTCTAGGGCCATGCAATGAGTGATAGCGGAGTCAGGTTTCAAACGCAGGTCCACCTGACTTTAACGCCCATCACTGCCCACTCAGCCTCACTGCCCTCCATGGCAATAGGTACTAACATGAACAATATTGGTAATAATAATAGCTAATATTTACTGAAGACCTAGTTAAGAGGCTAGCCATTGTGCTAAGGGTTTCAGGCGCATTATTTGATTTAATCCCTGACAACACTGTGATGTTAGTACTATTATTATCCCCATGTAATAGGTGAGGAAGGCTGGAGGTTAACAACAGCTTGTCAAAGCCACACAACGAGTAGGTGGCAGAGGGGGGGCTTGTGTCCAGGTGCTCTGGCTCGTCCTCCATCCTCCATCATCTATGCGATGAATCTCAAAGGCAAAACCAGGCCTCATCAGACCTTTGCTGGCTCAGCTCCCTGAGGGTCACACATGTGTATTTCTCATACATCCAGTTCCTCCTGCTCCCTAAACATGACCTGTCTGCCCTGGACATCCGCATATATTATTCTCAGTATTGGAATATCCTTCCTCCCACAGCCCATTGGGCAAACCCTTTAAAGTGACTCGAGTAGCTACCCTTCCTTGAAGCCATCTCTGAACTAAAAAAAAAAAGGTGAAAGCAGCCAGTTCCCTGCATATTCTGCTGTCACAATGCCTCTCACGTCTCACTGTGATTGATCTCTAAGGGTTTCCCTGAAGTCAGAGGCCATGTGGATTGATTTCAGTGACCCCAGTACCTGACACAGGGACCCACTGCTCTCAACCATCCTTCTTTTTCTCCACAAATTTTGCCCTGGTACATCTGATCTGGTGAAACTCTCAAGACACCGAGAGCTGCCACATCCTGCCTTCCCCATTGTTTCCGGTGGTTTCCGGAGAACAGGGAATGTCTCTGCCCTGCTGACTGCTGTCTGGTCAGCAGGCACCCAGTGCCTGGCACATATCCGATTCCCCATCAGTATTAGGTGGACGAGGAACACAGCTGTTTCAACTTCTGAACAAGCCAGAGTCAGCTGCTGAAACACAGACCAGAAGGGCCCCGAACAACTACAGCGTCCCTGCCCTCATGGGGTAACACATTGGGGGATATGCTCCCTCGGTCCTGCTGTGTTTGTGAGGCTGGAACATGTCTCTTCTTCAACACTGACTCAGAAATTAATTGGAGGCACTCGCCTGTCATTTTTCTAGAACTATGGAAGGTGAAATTCAATTAGTTATTTGTTTCTATACAGCACAAAGAAAGGGAGCCTTGTCCACAGGGAAAGCAGTGCTGCTGACGGAAAGAGATGCTACTCTGGGTCTGTCTGCACTTTGAGTGACAAAGGACAACAAATTGAAAAGCAATAGGAAACCCACCCTCCAAAAGCCACTGACATAAAACATTCTGAGGCAGAACACACCACAAAGCTGGAGGTTCTTAGTGATCCAGGGGTTTGTTGATACTAGAAGGCATTTGGGGCAAAAGCAGCTGGAAGCAGTGAATAGCAAATGAAAGCTACACCTGTAACAAGGGGCAGAGCTCCCCAGTGGGAATACACAAGAGCAGATATTTAGAGAAAAAGAGAAAAGGCAGAAGGTGGGGTGCTAGAATGCACATTCAAATCCCTGGGGGTTAGGGAGTGGGGTTGGTTTCTGGAGGCCAAAGAGACAAGTTTGTGAATGGGTGGAGTTGGGGTGCGGCGGGGTATCTCCCAGACCCCCAGGTAGACCAGTGTTGACACCAAGCCCCATGCATTTCAGATGCTCAGAAAATATTTGTCTCTGCTCGACTGTCTAGCTCTCGTCCATCAGGGGCAGGTATGGGGGTTATAGTGAATTGCTCAGCTCATGCTATTTTCCTTACCACACTCGATGTGGTCTGAGTTGTACTGCATACTGATGAAGAATCTGAGCTCTCAAGTCAGAGATACCCACGTTCATGTCTCAAGTCCATAACCTACTAGGTCTTTGACCTTGAGCTCAGTCTCAACCTTCTCTGAGCATCAGTTTTCACACTGGAAAACAGGATATTAATGACTCCCAGCTCATAGGTTACTTCTGAAAATTAAATAAGCTAAGGTGCTTGCAAAGGTATCACCTTCGTGCCAGCTGCATAGAAAGCACTCAGTGAGTGTTAGCTGTTGCTTCATTAGCATTATTTCATTTGGAAAATGCATGAGACATTTTTTCAAGAAAAGCAGTTTGAACCACAGTTTGTAGAGCAAGAAATACAGAAATTCTCTCGCAGATGCACACGTCTTTGTTTGGGAGGTCCTGAATCGTGTGATGAACACCCCGGGGTGCAGAGCAGGGGGACTTTGAAAATGAATCTTCCACATGATGCTAGAGGAAGAGCGAGCGATGAAACCAGTTTTCGAAAACAGTGGGTATCATGCATCACAAAAGTGCTGCTAATTCTTTGTTCTCCTCATCCTACGTCGAATCATTTATCTTGATGAAATTCAAAGATTGAGGATAAAAGTATGATACCCTTTACATGTTCATTGCACCATTACCGATAGCAACTAAAAATAAAAAATAAAAACGAAAAACATCCCCTACTGGGGGTTTTCAAGATGAATTCCTGGAACTACCACGAGGGGAGCTAACAGGACCCAGAGCAGATACAGGGGAGCTCGGCATCACTTTGTGCAAGGAGAGCAAATTGTAGACAGCTTAACTGCCTGCTCGGAAAGGCCTGAGAAAGAACCGTGGATACACACATTTTGTGGAATACTATGCAGCAGGGAAAAAAGAATGAGGCAGATCTAAATAGACTGTGACAGGGAAGATTTTCAAGGCATATTAAGTGTGTAGGGGGAAGCCAGTTAAAAGCAATATGCCTTGTATAATTCCAAGTATATGAAACATGTCTATTTTGTTTGTACATGTAGACAAAAATATCTAGGACAGAACTTAAGTGAATGCAGGGATTATGTCTGGCCAAGGGTCTGGAATTAGGTATGAGGCAGTGGTAATGAGAACTTGGCTTTTATTACTATAGCCTGAGAGTATATACATGGAGATGATTATATTTTACTTTAGATATTTAAGAGAAAAAAAGAATCAATAGAACATGGTCTAGTTCAGCATATGGTTTCTTAAAACACAGCTCTGCAGCTAAAAAAGACTGAAAATCAATGACCTAGATGTTTAACCATAGGAAAATGGCCAAATAAATTAGATTCAGCTACTTGATGGGCCATTATGTAGTCATTAAAGGTTATAATTATAATGACTGGGCAGAAATCTGGGACATGCTTGTGATATATTAGGTAAAAAAAAAGGAGTAAAATATGAAATGATGTATATAGGATGCAGCTGGACACAGAAGAACAGACCTGAAAATAGCAATGTCAGAGAGGAACAATTACGGCTGACTTCTAATATTAATATTGAAAAGGTATTTTTTTAATTAAAAAAGGTTAGTCAAACTGCTGCTTTAATTTCTCTTGGACACATTTGGGAGTGTGTACATGCATACAAAACAGGTCTTACTTTTGAGGCAGTTTCTCAGACACACACAAGCTATGCCCAGGAATGTATGTAATTTACAAGCATCTTCGGGTTAATAGCCTCAAAAAGCAGAAAAGCAGATGATTCTTTTCTGCGGTGGACCCCTTACTATGCCTGCTCTGCATGCCTGCTGCTTCAATTGGGGCTTCTTTTGGGAGACTCTTCCAGTGTTTTATAAAGTGGATGGACTGAATTATTATTTTTTTTCCCACAGACAGCTACATGGCATGCCAAATCCCTTAGAGACCACTGTAGATAAAACTGCAAAGATAAAGATGAAAAGATCTCCATAAACCAGCTCCTCAGAGGCGCCTGCATATGCACCCCGCCCGCATATACTGCAGGAAGCACATGCAGGATGGTGCCATTTTGAACAGGAACCACAGATCTATGGGAAACGTTCAATCCTGAAACACAAAAGAAGTGCCCTTATCAGGTAAATGTAGTCGTCCAGGCTAAGTGGACTAATCTGGGGGGCTATGAACCCCAGTTCTGACAGATGGATAGTAAAGGGTTTCTTTTCAAACATGCTTGGGAATACAGCAGAGGACATCTTGATTTACAAGGTCGATTTACAATGTACCTTCGTATATGGAAGACTCTGAAGATCCCAACATCAAACAGATATGCATACCATAAACTGGTCTAATTTCCCAGACCCTACTCATCTGTGTTGCATCCTATGGCACCCAACAGCATTGTGATAATTATAATGAAAGCAATGGTAATTTTGTTAAGTGCTTCTAACATGTCAGGCACTGTGTTAAATGCTTTTTAAATACTATCTCATTTAATCCTTTTGACAATCCTGCATGGGATGTCATGGCGTTCCCACTTTGTAGATGAGAAAACTGAGGCTTAAAAAAATTAAGTCATCTTTGTCTAAGGCACCCAGTAAGAAAGTCACAGAGTTGGAGTTCTCATCCACAGATGGAAGCTCTTTGTGTGTCTCAACCTGGTGAAATGTTGGCGCTCCTGGAGCCACACAAGGGGAAATGGACTTAAACTACCCCTGAAGGTGAGAGCAAGTTTTTTCCTCTTGCAAAACCTACCTCTGAGATCACTGCTTCTAGGAAGACTTCTCTAAGCATCTCAGACAAAGAAATTGTTTCCCCCATGGAGCCACTTTTATTGTTCCTCGTTACACTGCATTGGAGATATATTTTCAGATGTTTACTTTTTCTATTTTATACCTTGTTCATCTTTGTGGGAACCCAAGGCATCTGGTTATTACATGTTATTACTTATAAGAATTGCTGGGCAGGATCATAAATACCTCCCCCAAATAAACAACAACAACAAAATCAAACAAACCCAAAACTAACCAAGTAAATGGGATGCTGCGTGAAACAAAAATTATAAATGCTTTTGTCCTTAAAGAACTAAGAACCCATTATACATTTCTTATTGCCTGAATAGACAATGTCTATATTTGTCTCCATTTTCACAACCCACCATAGAGCGTGGCACTGAGTAGATAGTCAATAAACATTTGCTGAACAAACAAGTGATCAATGAAGGAATGAATCATCTTATGTAAGAATAAGGGGTTTTGAAACCTGATGAGCAATAGTTAAGTTATATGCACAATAAGGCAAGAAACACAGCATCACCTGATTTATTGACATACCACCAACCGTCGCAAGACTGATTATAAATATCAATGTTTAGGAAAATAGTGCAAATAAATTTGCTTTCTCTAGTCTTGGGAGCAATTATATTTTCGGAACCTCAAATTGGAATGTGTCTCCTGTCATGTGACGAGGCAGCGAGAAGGCTTGTGACATCAGGCTGGGCTGGGTGGATGAGCTCCAATTTGGCACAAATAGGGAATCAGAAATATCAGTCCTGACACTCATGGATCCCCAGGGAGGAGTAAAGATTAACAGAAGAGCAAAATCCCTGAGCTGGGTCCAATTCACACACACACACACACACACACACACACACACACCCCAGATGTACCGAAAAATTCCGTTTTAAATTAAATTCAAACATAAAAACTTCAAGTTTGAACATAAAAATTAGGGGGAGAGAAATATGAATAAAAAAGAAATGATTCTTCTGTGTTTTAGAAGCATGGGATACCTTGAAGTACGTGTTTCTCAAAGTGGGGTCCCGAGACCAACAGCATTACATTACTCGGGATCTTGTTTGAGATGCAGATTCTCAGGCCCATCCAGACCTACGGAGTCAGCAGCTCTGGGGGCAGGCTCAGGAATCTGGATTTTAAAAGGCCCTGCTGGTGATGCTGCTGCACACGCACGTTTGAGAACCACTGGTTTAAGTCATAAGCTCTCTATCAAATTTAATACAGAACTTGATTTTCAAAAGTATTTATTCAGTCAAGAAAGATATAGCTGTCTCTTGCATTCCTATAAAGTACACAAAAACTTTTTACTGAATGATACACTATCTTTTGCATAGATCCTCACAAAGATCCTATTGGGTAGAAAATTGTCCCTCTACCCATTTTACAGATGAGCAAATGAAGGCTCAGAGACGTTGAGACATGTGTTGCTAATCTATCCCCAGAGCCCATGCAATTCTGACTCAGGGAACATGGTTCATGACATTCACCTATCAGTCTTTGAAGAACAGAGCCCAAATGGCTAAGACAACATCCGGGGTTGTGGGTCTCACAGTTGGGTTTTTGGGCATCATGCCACTTCCCTAGGGAGCCCCCAAGGAATGCACTTTGTCCACCGCCTTGGCAGAGCAGCATTCATAGAGAGCTGTATTCACATCTGCCTTCCCCATTCGGCTCCCCACTGCGACAGAGCTGGGGTGAGATTTATCTCTGCATTCCTAGCGAGAAGCGACACAGGGGAAGCCATCCGTCTTTATTCTGCTTGTGAAGACCTGAGATTCAGGCATCGATGTTCTTTCTATTAGAGGTCTTCTCACAATAAAAACATAAAGAGCCAACGACACCCATCCCATCACCCAGCAAATGCTTCACTTTACTAGCAGTTACGAACTTATTCTCTAAAACAATGCTGTGAAGTTGGTACCAGCATTAATGTCCCTACTTGATGGAGAAGGAAACCAAGGCACAGAGGGTAAATGATTTCTGCAAGAGCACACAGCGAGTGACTTCAGAAGGATTTGAGCCCATCAGCCCTGCTCCAGAGCCTGTTGCCACCACAATTCCCAGCCAGCACCAGGTCTAGCTGGAGGAGGATGTGAGACTTGGATCCTGAACCAAAAGTCTCTAAAAGAACAATTGGTAGAAGTGAAACGCCAAAGATTAAAGATCCAGGCTTTCAGAGACTAAACAAGAAAATTTCTGGTTTCTTCTTCTTCTTCTTCTTTTTTTTTTTTTTAATTTAAAGTGAGAACTCTTAGGATTTACTCTCTGAACAAACTTCATATATTGGGGGTGCCAAAAAAATGGATACAAGTGGACACTTTGGTCAACGTTGCTCAAGCAGTAGTTTGCCGTAATCAGAAGTGTCTGGATACTGATGGTAACCACTTTGAGCACCTCTTGTAATTGCAGAAGTCAAATGTGACTTGTATTCATCTTTTGTTATTGGTATATACTGAGTATTACAATTTTAATAGTTTTTCCCTTTCTTATAATGTGTATACTTTTTTTTTTGGCACCCTCTGTATATCACACAGAAGTGTTAACCACAGTTGTCACGTGGTACATTCCATCCCTAGTATTTATCTTAGAACTAGAAGTTTGTACCTTTTGACCACCATCTTCCAGTTCTCCCTCCTCCAACCTTCCACCTCTGGTAACCACAAGTCGCATCTCTTTTTCTATGAGGTTTTTTGTTTGTTTGTTCCCCCCCAGCCCCCCCCCCCCGATTCCACGTATAAGTGAGTTCATACAGTATTTGTCTTTCTCTGTCTGGTGTATTTCACTTAGCATAATGACTTCCAGGCCCACCCACGTTGTAAATGCTAGGATTTCCTCATTCTTTATGGTAAATACCGTGTGTGTGTGTGTGTGTGTGTGTGTGTGTGTGTGTGTGTATTTACAATTTCTTTGTCCATCCATTTATGGACACTTACGTTGTTTTTATGTCTTGGCTATTGTGAATAATGCTGCTATGAACATGGGGGTGCAGAGATCTTTTTGAGTTAACATCTCGTTTCCTTTGGATATATTCCCAGACAAGAAATTGCTGAGTCATAGGATAGCTCCAGTTTTAATTTTTTGAGGATCCTCCATACTGTTTTCCATAGTGCTGCACCAATTACAATCCCATCAACAGTGCACAAGCATTCACGCCAGCATTTGTCTCTTGTCTTTTTGATAATAGCCATCCCAACAGGTATGAGGTGATACCGCATTGTGGCTTAATTTGCATTTCTCTAATGACTAGGGATGTTGAGCATCTTTTCATGTACCTATTGGCCTCTTGTATGTCTTATTTAGAAAAATGTCTATTCAGGTCTTTTGCCCATTTTTAAATTGGATTTTTTTTTAAATTTTGCTATTGATTTGTATGATTTCTTGATATATTTTGGAGTTAACACCTTATCAGATATATGGCTTGAAAACATTTCCCGTTCCATAGGTTGCCTTTTCACTTTGTTGATGGTTTCTTTTGCTGTAGAGAAGCTTTTTAGTTTGATGTCGTCCCACTTGTTTATTTTGTTGCTGGTACTTTAGGTGTCATATCCAAAAAATCATTACCAAGACTCATGTGATGGAGCTTCATTCCTGTTTTCTTCTAGGAGTTTTATGATTTCAGGTCTTACGTTTAAGTCTTTAATCCATTTCAAGTTAATTTTTGTGAGTGATGTAACTTAGCGGTCCAGTTTATTCTTTTACATGCGAAGATCCAATTACCACAGCACCATTTATTGAAGAGACCATCTTTTCTTCCTTGAGTATTCTTGGATCTCTTGCCAAATATTAGTTGACAATATATGCTTGTTTAATTTCCGGGCTCTCAGTTCTGTTCTGTTGGTCTATTTGTTTTTATGCCAGTACCATGCTCTTTCGATGACTATAGGTTAATAGTATAGCTTGAAATCAAGAAGTGTAATACTTTCTGCGTTGTTCTTTCTCAAATTTCTTGGGCTATTTGGGGTCTTTTGTGGTTCCATATAAATATTAGGAGCTGTTTTTTCTTTTCTATTTCTATAAAAGAAAATGCCTTTGGAATCTTGATAGGGATTACATTGAATCCATAGGTGGCTTTTGGTGGTATTGACATTTTAACATTGTTAATTATTCAAATCCATGAACACAGGACATCTTTTCATTTATTTGGTCTTCTTTGACTTCTTCCATCAATGTCTTACAGTTTTGAGAGTAGAGATCTTTCACCCCCCTGCTTATATTTATTCCTAAGTATTTTATTGGTTTTATGCTATTGTAAGTGGGATCAACTTTTTTATTTTTCAGGAAATGAGTTATTAGTACATAGAAACATTACTGATTTTTATATGTTAATTTTGTATTCTGAAACTTTACTGAATTCATTGATTAGATCTGACAGTTTTTTGGTTGAATCTTTAGGATTTTCTATATATGAAATCATATCATCTGCAGATAGAGACAATTTTACTTCTTCCTGTCGAATTCTGATACTTTTTATTTATTTTTGTTGCCTGATTGCTCTAACGAGGACTCGCTCTGCTATGCGGAATAGGAGTGGTGAGAGTGGGCACAGTTGTTTCCCTCCTGATGTTAGAGGAAAAGCTTTTAACCTTTCACCATTGAGTATCATGTTATCTGTGGCCTTGTCATATAATGGCCTTTATTATGTTGAGATATGTTCATTCTACAAGTAACTTAAGAGTTTTTATCATGAATGGATGTAGAATTTTGTCAAATGCTTTTTTTTTTGCCTCTATTGAGATGATCATAGGATTCTCTTTTTTTCTCGTTTTATTCATGTGATATATCACGTTGATTTACATATGTTGAACCATCTTTGCACTTGAGGGATAAATGTCATTTGATCATGATGAATGATCCTTTCAATGTACTGCAGAATTCGATTAGTTAGTATTTTATTGATAACTTTTGCATCTATATTCATCAGAGACATTGGTCTGTAGTTTCCTAGTAGAGTCCTTTCTGGTTTTGGTATCAGGAGAATGCTGGCCTTGTCAAATGAGTTTGGGATGTTTCCTCGTCTTTGATTTTTTTTGGAAGAGTTTGAGAAAGATGGTGTTAATTCTTTATGTGTTCAGTAAAATTAACCAGTGAAGCCAGGTGGTCCTGGCCTTTTCTGTATTGGGTGATTTTTGTTTACTAATTCAGCCTCCTTACTAGTAATCAGCTATTCAGATTTTCTGTTTCTTCCTGATTCACTCTTGGTAAATGGTATGTTTCTAAGAATTTTTCCATTTCTTCTAGGTTCTCCAGTTTATTGGCATAGTAGTATCTTATGATCCTTGAATTTCTGTGGTGTCAGTTGTAATGTCTCCTTTTTCACTTATAATTTTGTTGATTTGGGTCCTCTCTTTTCTTTCATTAGTCTAACTAAGGGTTTGTCAGTTCTGTTTACCTTCTCAAAGAACCAACTCTTACTTTGGTTTATCTCTCCTATTGTTTTTGTTTGTGGTTTCATTTATTTCTTCCCTAATCTTTATTACTTTCTTTCTTCTGCTCCCTTTGGGCTGAGTTTGCTCTTCTATTTCTAGTTCCTTAAGGCATAGAGTTAGGTTGTTTATTTGGGATCTTTTCTGCTTCTCAGTGCAGGCATTTATTGCTATGAACTTCCCTCCTAGCACTTTTTTTTTTTGACATGTGAAGTGATATTTACAGAGAAAGCACCTTACCAAAAAGTCAACATGTCCGTGTTCTGCATCAGTGCTGTGCCTGGGCCCAAGGGACATGGCAAAGATGTGTAACCAGGCAGGACAGCCATGTCTCCTTTTTCAGTGACTCCTGAATGTCAGTTGTTTTTCTCTTGGTTCCGTCAGATCTTTACCATTAACCTCATCATTTACTTTTATTGACCATGCTCTCATCTTGGGTCTCAGAGAAACATCTGGAGCTCCTATCCCTGAGGGCTTGACATTCTAACTGAGACAATACATCATAGATCATTATAGATCATGGTAGAAATGAACTGCATCAAAGCTAATTTATTTTGTGCCAAGGAATGTAGGTAATTTGAAATGGAAATGAGCATAAAAGCTCAAGACTGCCGAGTGCACACACTTTGCCCCTGATCTATTCTTGACACTCTGAAATGAACCCAATCTTCCCTCTCTCAAGGAATTCCAGGATATAAATCAGTATCCAGGAGCATGTTTCTTCACCCTACAGTCCTTCTATAATCTCCTCAGTGAGGAATCCTCTGTTCTTTACATGCTGCTTTTTCAAAACTCTTCCATAACTTGCAAGTCACCCAGTCCTGTGATTTTTCCGACCCTCCTTTGAGTCTTCGCGGTCTCAGCAGTGTTGCACCAGTCCAACCTCCTCCTCCTGAGAACTCTCTCCTCTGTTCCTCTCCCCCCTCCCTCTTTCTGAAGCCCGTCTTCTCCAGCTGGGCCTTCATTTAGGGATGGATATATCCTCTTACTCTTCAGTCTACCACTTCTCCCTGGGAAAACCTCTTGTTTCTATGAATAAGGATGAGGAGGAGGAGAAAGGGCAGGATGATACCAGTAATACCAGTTAATATTCACTGAATGCTTACTAGGGGCCACGCACGCTTTCATGTTGACCCATAGAATGCTCATTGCAGCTTTTTGAGGGGACCGTTATCCTGCCTCCTTTACACATGGGGAAAAGTAAGATTCAGAGATATTAAGTAGCTTGTTCAAGGGCACACAGCTAGGGAAAAGTAGACCAGGAGTGTCACACTCTAGAGGCTGTGATTTAACTAAATGTTTTTCTACAGAGCTGTTGCACTTTTTCTCCACTGTTAGCTGCTTTTCTATGGTAGAAGACAATATCCTGGATCTCTGTATTTGTATGTCAGGCCGTCATCATGGTGTCTATAATCCCACCCTGCTTGTTTTTTTTTTTTTTTTAACCTCTTTATCTGCAAATCAGCCTCTCCTTACTGACTTCTCTCTATATTAGTGATGGCACAATTTCCCCCATAGCTTGGCTTGGGCCTTGGCCTTTAAACAAAACCAAGCTTGCACCCAGCTCCATCATCTCCTGTACATAGTCAGGAAGACTTCTTCCTATCATTTTCCCTTGGAAATATCGTCTCTAGGCAAACTCATGCTAGAGTATGTGAGACAGAAGGACTTTTGCAAATTCCCAAGTGCAACCTTCCTCATTTCACATGAACAAACTGGGGTCCAGAGAGGTGGAGCAACCTACGGAGACCACAGAGTGAATCCAAGTGAGGGCTGGAATTTGGATGAGCACACCTTTATTTGAGAGCTTCTTGAGAGACAGAACTGGTCTTACTCATATTGCAGGCTCCTCAGTGCCTGGCACATAGTATGTGTAATTGATTTTTAAAAATTGTCTATTTGCAACTTTGTATTCTTATTTCTATTACCCTTTTCACCAGCTCAGTCATCTCACTCTTGGCTTACTGCGATAGACTGTTGGCCAATCAGCCTGTTTTCACACTCTCCTTCCTGTACACAGACATGAGTCATCTTCCTAAAGCTCTGGTTATCTGAACCTTCTCTGCTCAAACACCTTCCATTGTGTTTGAATGAAGGGCAAAACTCCCTCTCTAGGATCAGGCTTTTCCACAGTCTGTCTCCACCTCAACTCATATACTTCTCCCATCTAACGTCCTACGACACAAATTACTACCAGATTTTTCTTTTCTCATGAAGGGTGTAGTAGTGTTGGTGATGGATTTGCTGTCTTTCAAACATTTCCTTGCTTCTGAACCCCCTTCAGTGATGGTACACTGCCACCAGGTGGCAGTAATGTAGCGCTAGAGTGAACCAAATCAATGCTTTATAATTTGAGAGATGGGCAAACATGGTCCACCTTCCATTTTACTATAAAAATATATACCTTTTAGAGGATATCATGCCAAGTGAAATAAGTCAGACTGAGAAAGACAAATATCATATGATCGTACTTATATGTGGAAGCTAAAGAGCAGAATAAACAAGCAAACAAAACAGAAATAGACTCAGAGATACAGAGAAAAAAACTGATTGTTGCAATATGGGAGAAGGGTCCGGGGATGGGGGGAGAAGGTGAAGGGATTATAAAGTACAAATTGGTAGTCACAAAATAGTCACAGGGATGTGAAATACTGTATGGGGAATTAATAATGTAATTAATAATAATATAATTAATGATAATATAGTAATAAAGATTATGTAGGGTATCAGATGGGTACTGGACTTATTGGGGGGATCACTTCATAGATGGTGTAGATGCCTGACCACTAAGCTGTACACCTGAAGCTGATACAGAATAATATTAAATGTCAATTATAACATTATACACACACACAATTGTGTGTATGTGTGTGTTTATGTGTGTGTGTGTGTATCGTTTTAAGAGCCCAAATAGCATAGCGTAAGGACTTACGGTAGAATTTGTTACATTAACTCCTTAACGAAGTCATCATGGAATTCATTCAAGTTGCCCAGGTGTTTCTTTCTCAGCAACTCCCCTATGTTGCAGCAGAAAAGACAACTGAAGTCTACTAAACTTTGTTTAAATTAGAGGGAAGACCTCTCTATCTGCAGCTCTGCTTTATTTCATTACCATCAGAAAGAGACGAAATGGAGAAACTGGCACAGAATAAATAGCCTGAGAGTTAAGTGGTGCGAAATCCCTGTTATGACTTTTCTTTCATCGTTCAGAAGACAGAACATCTTTACTCTGTTAATTTTCATTTTCTGCCTCTCCTTTTCCTCTCTGAGGCTGGAAATGATTAAAACTATTTTATAAAACTGGAAGCATGGGACTCTAATGATGAATGGTGGAGACTGATCTCATTAAGCAACTTTCATAAAAAAAAGAAAAAAGAAACAAAAAAAAAAGCCCAGCTGATCCATCTATGTCTAAGCACTTAATTTCTAAATTTAGTTAATTTACCTCGTTGTGTATGGTTATATTCAATAAAAATATTTGAGGGCTGGGTGGAAAGGGGCTAATTCCTTGGAAATTTTTAGTTGCATTTTTGCATCAATAGGAACAGATATCCGTGAACTATCTGATGACTGTTGTAATACAGGGTCTCTGGTCCCGCTCCCCACATAAGAATGCAGGACATGGTGAGGCCAAAGAGGAACACCCATGGAGCCATAGATAGGGGAGTTCATACCACTCACTATATGCTCGATGGTGGCTGGTCGACACACAAAAGCAAACATCTGCCAGTACCCCAATGAGGGGTCTTGCACCCCAGTCTCACTGGAGGCCTGGCGAGACACAGGAAGTAGGGTCCACATGATCCACAAGCTGCCATCCGTGCTTGCTGACCCCACTTGCTAGCTGCAATCCACAGTCCACTTCTCTGCCAACCAACCACCAACCAATCTCTGAGCGTAGCCACGGCAGCTATACCAGTGGCCAATGGCCAACTGGTCACAGCTGATGGCCAACTAGTCACAGCCAATGGCCATTCACTACTGGAGCCGGCACCCTTCCACGTGAGGTCGAGAGCTTGGAAACTGCTCTCTGGGACCCCACAGCAAGAGCTGATCTTCTAGTCCAGAAATTTATTTTAGGGAAAACTTAGGAAGCCTTTATGAAATAACCTTTTTATTCTGTATAAGAATGACACAACTAGGTGAACACATTGCGGTTATTGGCCTTATAAAAATTCTTTAACTTCTCTTAGCCTCAGTTTCTTCATCTGCAAAATGGGAACACTATCAGCCATCTGTCAGCACTACAGAGGGATTAAATGAGAAAGTAGGAGCTGGCATGGGAGGAGTTCATCCATCTGAGTCTAATCAGACTCCACTGCCACGGAAGATATTAGTTTAAAAATTAAATTCAAAATATAGCGATATAATTAATCCCCGAGAGGCGACGTCTTAATTAAGACTAGCATGGCTTTACTTGGAAAAAATCCCAGCCCTCTGGATTAGGAACATGGTGAAACATAGCCAGCGTTTCCTAAGAGCTTTAATTTCTTACCTGAAACCTGGGAATGGAGGTATATGGGGAATTCTCTGTGAACTTCTCTTTTCATCACAGGAAAGCTCTGACTTACTGGTTTGGAAAAGCGTTAACTCTCCCTGTACATCATGTACTTCTATCACCATCTCTGAGGATGCAGAATTCTAATACTGTAGACACTTACAAAGCAGCTAATATTTGGTTGAACTTTAATGCCTTCAGGCAAAATAACTGCCAGCATATTCTCAACAGAGCAGAATATTGTGAGTGAAACTGAAATTAATTTGCAGGACAGAGATTCAGGCTGGTTCTTGCACACTGCCCGGGAAAGCGCTGCTCTTCTGCTGGAAGCCTGTGTTTCAGCCCACTGCTTATTATTATTAAAAACAACACTGACGAGGGCACAGATGAGGAGCATGACAATTCCCTGGGTGCTGTCATACTGTCATGGGAACCTCACAAGGGAGAGTGCACAGTGAGGTAGGTACCCAATAGCCCGGTGGGGAATCCTAGCTCTGCCACTCACCAGCTGGGTAACCTTGGACTAATTATCTAGCCTCTGGGTAAAGATTTACAAAAATCTTGCCAGGTGATTCTAATGTACAGCAAAATTTAGGAAGTCTTGTCCTAGAGCAAGTCCCTTAATGCTTTTAATAAGCCCCAGTTTCAACATCTATACGATGTGAAAATCACAGCACGTAATGTATCTTCTACGATAGTGTGGAAGGTTAAGTGACATAATGAATGTTCAGGGCTTCACGTATTACTCAGTGCATAGCAGTGGACCAATCAATGGAAGCCTCTCCTGTCTTCCCATCGTCACTGTTGTTGTCATTTTCATCACTGTGGTCACTGTCACCACCATCATCACAGCAGGAGCAGCAGTATTATCGTTCTGATCAGTGTCTTCACCACTGTCATTGCCACCATGGTCATCACCACTGTCATCATCACTGTGACATCATTATCATCACCATCACCATCATCACCATCATCGTCACCACCATCACCACCATGATCATTATTGTTGTTGCCATTTGCTTCTATGGGAGATGTCATTTAGTCCTTTAGGGAGTCCCTAGAATGCTTGGTTTTCAACCTGACGATCTTGAATCCTTGGTTCTTTTTTTTTCACATCCTTTGGGAAAGGTGAGGTACTAGCAATCTATAACAATTCCTTAGGAAATGTTGATTTTACTCCATTCAGGTCAAAAATATATAAACTTCTTCATAACATTCTACATGCATTGAAAACATGCAGGTGCAGTGCTCCAAGCTTGCTCCTTATATTAATTTGCTCCTGATATTAATTACCTGTTGTGGAAGGGGCTATCAACCACTTTTTCAGAGGTGTGGCCAAAAAAGGGGATGAAGTGGCATAAACGCAGCTAAAACCCCATCAGCCATTCTGAGCATCACTGTAGGAGCAGGTCACCCACTGTATCACATTCTCAGCTTTGGAAGAATTCCCTTTTGCATTTGGCACGGGAGGTGATAAGTATTTTCTGAGCTATTTTTCAGTCATAAGCTTTAGTCTACTGATATGAATTTGAAATATGCAGATGGAGGCCTGAACAGCTGTAGCACTCCAGAGTGGCTGGTATTTTGGTGGGCTTTATTTTAAAGTCTCTGACAGTTCAATCTCACTAAATTATTCAGCTGTTTAGGAAAAGCCATGTGATCTTCAAATAAGTCCCTGAAGGTCAAGAATATGGGTTGAAATTTTATTTTTTGGTGGGTAGCATTTGACAAAATAACAGAAATGTCCATTGTGATATCTCTTCCTTCACATCTCTGAATGCAATTACCAAGTACAAATCACTGGATATTCATTTATAAACATTCTACATCTTCTCCGTGTGTTTCTGGCAGAGTATTAAGCTAACATTCTGATTCCACGGTTCCCAGTGAAGTTAAGAGATTCTAAAGAACAAGTTCAAAACACAGCTCTAACTTGAGGTGTCACCGATCATTTGGAAAGCTTTTTGTTACATCTAGCCCAGGAAAATATAAGCCTCACACCATGGGAAAGCTAAAGTATTGACTTCATAATTCTGTAAAGAAAAGCAAAAAAAAAAAGCCACATAAAAATTCTCTAGGACAAAGCTGAATCTTGCTCATTTATCATCAGTCTGTTCAAGGTGACATGCAATTCAGGAACAAAGCATTTTTGTCCAGAAAGATATTGGCCAAGGTTTTCTTTGTGCCCCTTGAAGATGGGTGTTTTGGCTGAGTCACCAGATTGGTAGCTTTGAAATAGCTACTCATGGAGGTGGAAGACAGGACGTGACGACGTGACATCCTTGGGTAGAACTCACCTAAACTCCTGTAGCATCCTATACTGTGAGGCTAAGGAGATGCTAAGGTTCATCTACTTCAAATACCTTCTTGTCCCATTTTACAGATGAGGAAACAGAGGCCCAGAGAGAATAAATGATGTATGCACATTAATGCACTCTATCAGTAATACAGCCAGAGTTAGGACACAGATGGCATTGGGGCATGGGGAGGACACATGTCCGAGTTGGCCTGTGTGTTCCTCCAACCTGGCTGACAGGTATAGGTATAGCCTTGTGGTTGTGTACAAAAAATATTTGGCTTCTACACTGTAATCTGGCCCTTACTGTGTGACCTACACCAAATCCTTCAAACCTTCTCAATTCCAGCCTCCTTATATATAAAGACCCATTACCAAGTCCCACCTCATACGGATGCTATATCAGTGAAATTCTATATTTAAAAATACTCAGAACAAAGCCTATATACAGCAGTATTCCATAAGGGGTCATGCATGGATTCATCCTCTCTTAACGCCCTAGAACATTTCTCTTGGATGAGCGTGTGGAGCCCATCACTGTGGGGAAATCTAGATTTTCCAGAGCTGAATCATCAGAAAATCTACTTGTAGTGTTCCCACAGGTACTCCCATGCTTTTCCTACACAGTTTCCATTTTGGTTCAGGAAAGTGCAGGCATTAAACCCTCATAGTGCTAACCAGCCTCCGGCGACAGCTGTGACAGTCAGAATCTATATCAGGAAAAGCAAAAGCTTAGCGTAGTGCCGCTCGTAGTAGCAGCTGCCCAACTCTAAAGAATAGTGTGCAAAAATTTCTAAGCAAACTTTTCTCCTGTATCACAAAAGTTATTCATGTTCCTTTTTCAAACTTAGAAAAGAACAGAGGCCAAAGAGTGGGAAATGAAAGCCACCCATTCTCCCACCACTCAGTGTAAGACATTGGTAATATTTCGATAGGAACATAAGTTTCATACAGATTTAACCAAATCGACCCCCATGTTCTGTAGCTTAATTTTTGCCAATTTTAACTGCCTCGTGGGTTTTTTCCCCAAGTGATTAAATAGCGACCTTTTAAATGGACACACAGTGTGCCATCACTTACATATTCCGTTACCAGGGTGGTACTCAGCGTGCCACAGCATGACTGGCAGAGCGTGCTTCTCCCCATCAGAAAGGGGAGAAACAGCTGGTAGACGTAGACGCGGTACATCCGATAACTACCAGCCATGAGTGTGCTGTAATTTAACTAGTTTCTTATTTAAAATGTTTCATTTTTATTTTTAAAAAATTTCTGGTCATAAAGACACTTTTATGATGAAAGAATAGATAATAAAACCCTGACACGCATTTTTCAAAAATATATTATGAGGTTGAATACCTAGAAGTATGATAATTACGTCAATGGGTAAACACAGGTTTGGGGATGCTGATGACGGGCAGGCTCTCCAGGATAGCCCCCCTTCAGGTAGGTCACGGTCATGGGCTCACGTCTCCTTCCTTGGCCAACACCCCCAAGTGGACAAATCAGAAAAGCGAAATAATCATGCTGAAAGGACAACAGGAATCCCCTCCCTGCTTACTACCCCCAGACTATGTTCTCTTCTCATTGCAGAGACCCCCCCACCCCCAATATCGTGAGTCCTGAATTCCACAGTGCTTGGGGGCACTAGGATATAAGAATCTTCTGGGGCTGCAGCTTCAGTTTGCCTTCTTCAGCTCTGCTAGTAACTAAATATTTAGATGTGGGCAAGTCACTTTATCTGTCCTGGTCAGGGTTGATTTTCTTACATGAATAGGAAATGATTGGGTCAGACCAATCATCAAATCCTTTTCAGTGTTATCAACATCAGAGTGTCTGATGCTCACGCTACTGCATTTTAATGATGAAAGCTTTGTTTCATTTCTTGTACCACCTCTCCCCTCCCTCTGCACCCCCTAACAATCCATTCTCCATCCACACAGGAAACAAGCTATTTTTTTTCAATGGAAATCATCCAGTGATTTCTCTTCACATCTCTTCACATCTGAAAAACCAGGCTCCCTGCATGGCTGCACGCGGCCTCACCCCTGCCTACCCACCCATCCTCCACTCTCCCCTTTGGGCAGGATGTTGACAGAAAACCACATTTCAGAAAACCTCATTTTCAAGCTCATGCCTACTTCAGAGCCTCTGAAATGTCTGCACCTTCTGCCCGGCATCCTCTTCCCCTAAGACCTTCCCTTGGCTAAGCTGTTTTGGGTCTCAGCCTATGAAATGGTATTCTCGTTGCCTGGAACACACTTGCCCTGCTCCGAGAGGGTCTCCATCCCTCTCTTTGTCTTTGAGCCCTCAGCTCAAACATCACTTCCTTGGAGGGGACTAATCTGACCACACCGATTCCAGTTGCCCTCCTCTTTGGTCATTCTTTACCATGCTATCATGTATTAGTTTCTTCTTTTCATTTAGCATGTCCTACTGACCTGTTGGGGTTTTCTTTGTTTTGTTTTTATAGAATATAAACTCTGTTTGACAGAGGACACCTGGGATTGATGACACTCACAAAATACTTGAGGACTGAATGTGGGGAGGAAGAGAGAAGTAGGAGCTGGCCTGGGGCTGTTAGCTAGAGGTTGGTGTCCTGCCGTCAAACATGAACAACTCTATAGGACTTCAGCATCAGACAAGGCCACGGCGTGACCGCGATGGATCAAGATGAGAACATGACTACTCGTAAATGAATCTGAGCACAGACAGACCTGACTATTGTCCAAGCTTTCCCCCTTCCTGGCTCCTGTGAGTGACATCTGCTTCTTTGCTCATTGCAGCAGTCACCTCACCCTAGACCGTTCTACCTACAGATTGATTTATTAAGTTCTCAGCCATGGAATTACCCATTTCCCCAGAGCACCCAATACAGAGGGATGCTCTCCTTCTATGAACCTTCTTCCCCCAAGGCAGCTAATGGGAGCTCAAATTCCAGGAGTCTTTCCTAATGCCCTCATACAAGGAAGTCCCGTGGTTCCCCATCGTATGTTCTCCCTCCGTGCAATGAGCAATAAACCAAACTCATTTAACTGCCCCTGTGTTTCTGGTGGTCTCTGGCTGAAGGACAACGACAGCGGGAAGACAACACATAGTGGCTTTTATCCTTGAGTACCTGCTATACGCCAGACACTACTATTTGCAATAAAACAGCCTTGGAATGGAGGTATTTCTATGATTATTTTGATTTTAAAGTTGAGGACCCTGAGCCCAAATCGGATCAGTCCCTTCCCAACGTTACATAGTTTTTTGGGCAATAAGGGGCTGACGTTTGAACGTCAGCCCTCTGGACTTCTAATCTGTATATCTTCTCACTATTATAGTGTTTCTTTCCCCCCTTCCTTTTCCTTTAGAAACTATGTCCGGTGTTCTAAGCTGGTAAGGAGGACATGCGTGATATATGTGTTGCCTCTGCTAATTCCTCCATTTGAGTGATTGTCATTCCTTGTGGTTATTTAGGTTTTCAGTCCTCTGTGCATGTATTTTAGATGTCTGCTCTTTCACTGTCACAGCTACAGGGAGTTTCGGGCACAACCTCAAACATACAGAATATGTTCAGCATTAGAAGAAATAGTTTCGGACAATCATTCGGCCATTTTGGGGAGTACAGTTGTGAAATGGAGAAACTATTTAAAAACACGAATTTGTGGGGAAAGATAGTTCTACCTGCAGGCTTTAGAATGAGAGGGTGCTTTAGCTTTCTGTATTTTGTATTACTGCTTTTAAAATGATACCTCCTGTATTTTGTCTTTGAAATCTAGCTAATGAATGAATCTGAATGCAACAGTTCTCCCAGAAATTAAGACTCAAGGCTGTTGGCCTTTTAGGACATGTCCCTGATGTGCTCCTCTAGGTGGTATGACACAGCCAGCCAAGATCTCTGATTTGGGTCCTCGTGAGCCACCTGAGGTCTAAACTGTTTGGTTCTTGATATTCACCATGTTCCATCAACCCATCTCCAGGTGGGCTTTCCAGGTGATGGACATTTCCGATCACAGGACGCAGAGGAACTGAAGTACCGAACGTGGCCTGGACCTCATGGCACCAGGTATATGTTGCTGCTTTCTCATCCTTCTATGGGTTCATTTAGGAATGTAAGCATCTGAAATGCACGTGTTGGAGATAGTATGGATGAAAACACCTAGCACAGGCTGAGTTCACTGCTGACTTTCAATAATGGTCCGTTAAGTCAAGATATACATTCTTTTTTAATCAACACCCTCCCCCTGAGATAGAGCAGCCTCTAAGACAGAAATCTCCCATGCCACGGTCCTGCTGAAAACCCCAACATGGCTGCAGGGGGTGAGTGGAACAAAGTAGGGAAGGCAGGCTGCAGGGAGACCGTCCCCACAAGGTAGGGAGTATTATTATCCCATCTAAAAGATGAGGAATCTGAGGCATGAAGAGGTCAAGTACCTTGCCCAAGGTCACAGAGTCAATAAATGGGAGTTGACTTCCAAAATCTGTGCCCTTAACCATCACACATCACAGCACCTTCTGGGAGGCCAATGCCAGGATCTTACCCGTATGAACCCCAGTCTGTCAGTGGGAAAGACACGGTACCCAGCATACGTCAAGGACAGCCGAGGGAAAGTTCGTTTTATTGTTCTGACTTTGATTTAATTTGGTCCCAAGCTCCACAATCAGTAAACAATTTCATCATCCTAGTCTCTTACATTAAAAAAAAAAAAGAAATGGTGGTGATTTTCTGATGGAGGCTCTGATGGAGTTTTAAACATAATTATTTTAGGCCTGTTTATCCATAAAGAGCCCTACCAATGGCGCGTGATGATTTATCTCTATGGATTAAATGTCATAATTGAGGAGCTGCGGTCTAAATCATATATTCACGGCAGACCTTGAAAGCCCCTGGAAAGTCTCCCAGCTGCATGCACCAAAGTCGACCAAAGTTTTCAAACTTTTCTTTTCATTGTCATGTAATTGAAATTACAGGTAGAAGACAGTTCTCGGCGTATCATAGTTTGATAGGCATTTAAAAGCACCATTTTCTTTCAAAGATCAAACTTGGATCAGTCAGGTACAGATTCACTATCAGACTGACAACCTCATACTGGTTTGAAAAAAGCATGAGGGCTTCTGAGACGATGAAAACAAGCTGAGTATTTGTGCATGGCAGATCGCTGTTCTTTGTTTGATGTCCCCCCACCCCCTTTTTTAAAGACAGGTCCTCAAGAATAAACACTACACGTGGCATATCATTTAAAGCCTAATATGGAGGAACATATGCAGTGAAATTACCCCAGAATGAAATAACAAATGAAATAAAATTTCAGATGAAGGGCATTTGTTAGTCTTCCTTTAGTTTTTTTTTTTTTTTTTCTTTTTTTTTTGAACTAGCCCCTTTCAGAGAGAGAGCAGGTCTTCTCAAACTTAGCACTACTGAAATGTGAGGCCAGATAACTCATTGTGGTGGGGGCTGGCCTGTGCACGGAGTGGTAGCTCTGGCTTCTGCCCACTAGAAACCAGTAGCACTCCCCAGTTGTAACAACCAAAAATGCCCATAGACATTGTCAAATGGCTTGTGGGGTGTGTGGCCATATGTTCCAACGAAGTCTCTATTCCTAAGAAGGAATGGAGAACAGATTGGAAACAAGGAGCAATTTTGACCCGTCATCCAGAGGCATTTTCCCTTTCTCCATTTTCTCCTCTTCATTGACATGTCAACAACACTGAAATTTTGAAAAACTACTGTAATGCCACCTGTTTATAATAATAATAATAATAATAATAATAATAATAATAATAATACCACATGTGTTTGATCTGGAATTCCATTCCATTTGCTATGCTGGTAAATGTTTAACAACCAGTTCTTCACAGGGAAGAAAAACACAACCTGATTTTTAAGTTTGCCTATTTCTGTGGTGTAAATACTGCCATTATGGCCAATTGATGTCAAGCTACCAATGTCTCCGATGGTGGTGTTGGGAAGAGATATACACAGTTGGCTCATGACCAGGTACAAGCTGTCTCCAATACCCCTTTGCTGATGAGGAAACACTCAGCACAATGGCTGGTACCAAGCAGACTCTCAATAGCTTATTTCATTAAAGAATTCAGGACACATGACATGCTTTTACATCTCATTTGTTTCCCCACATATTTATTGAGCACCTAGTATGTGCCAGGCCTTCCTGGCATTAGCCACGTAACAGCGGTAGAATGGTGGGTAAGACAGACAAGATTCCCACCCTCTCACAAAATAGTTTACGATGTAGTAGGGAAGACAGAAAACCAACGGGTGATAACAGTCAATGCAGAAGGCCAACTGCGGTAAATTGCGGAGAGAATGTGGAGAGAAGAAATAACAAAGGGTTTGGCTTCCCCTAGGGGCACGGCCAAGACTTAACTGCACAGCTTAGTCTGGAAGCTGAGCACGAGTTACCTGTACAGAGAAGAGCAAGTCAGGCAGAAGGGACAGTATGAATGAAGACCCAAGGATGGGGTGGGGAGAGCATGGCGTGGGCAAGGAAGGCCAGGGTCAAGTGCAGAGGCAAGGGAGCATGGAGGGAGGTGGGGTGAAAAGAGAGCGCATGGGCTGGATCATGCCATAGTTAGATACTGGTTTATATTCCAGAAGCAATGAGGAGTCACAGAAGGCTTCGAAGGGAGGGGCATGATGTCAGTGCTTGGGAAAAAGATCACTCTGCCTGCACCCATAAGGACACATTAAATGGGGGCTTAATGATGCACGTATGCCAGGTCTGAAGCTCTTCTGATAGTCCGAGAGAGATGATGGTGCGTCCTTGGCTAGAGCGGTGGCGATGGATACAGACAGCAATGGACAGATTCCAGACATACTGAGTGGTGATATCAGCAGGGCTGGGGTATGGGTAGACTTGGGGGTAATACGGGAAAGGACTGTGTACACAAGTACTCACTAGTTTCTTATTTTGAACACGGGATGGATACTGGGGACTTTCACTGAGTTTGGGATGGAGGGAGTGGAAGGGAGACTCCATGTTAGATTTTCAGCATGTGGAATTGAATCATGTGATCTTTAAATGATCCTTGAGGAAAGCATTATTATGTACCATCTCCCTCATACCATCTGGGGAGTAAGTCCCAAGCCAGTGTCACACATCTAGTGCATGACATGGCTGGGATTCGAACCCAGGTCTCCCAGGTCTTAAAATACCAAACCCTATGGTCTTGCCATGATGTAACACAAACTGGCGGTAACATGATCCATCTTGAACCCGCGGCAGAGTGAGTTTAGTTACTGGAATATCGTCATTAACCTGAGCTGCAAGGTGGGACCTCAGCTTATACACATAGGACTGGGCTATTAACGGTGTCCCTTCAAATTGCTTTGGACAATTTCTTCTGCACTGGACTAATGAGCCCTGCACTGCACTTCTGGGAAACCTCTCACCTTGTAAAATAAAGTCCATCAGATCCTGCTCTGAATATTAACCTTGCTAGAAAGAAAAGAAAAATAAGCAATAGAAAAGATTGATTCCCCCCACCCATGTAAAGAAAATACTTTCCAATGAGCCACAAAGTGTAATTCATATTTTCAGATTCCGGGTGTGCTCTGCACTGAGAAAACAAATAATCATTGCCAACTATTACCAATAGCATGATGCCAAGTAATAAAGGCATTTAAACACTCTCATCTCCTGCATGGTTCTTGCATAAACCAGTGTAATGTGACACAACAGTAGCTAATGGTATACTCAAGGAATCTACATGAGACTAAGTTCTCTACATTTGTCATCAGGTATACACGGCTGGACTTGGGAGGGCCCCCCTTCTCTCTTGCAGGCTAATGAATCTTCTGGCGGCAGCACTCCGGAATCAAAGATTTATAGGAGAAACTACACCTATTCCCCAAGCTAACAGCAACGGGAATAAAGAATTTCTTTCAGTCACAGGCAATGAAGCCAACTGCCTTTGGTAAAATTAGCAGCTGCATGAGGGAAACAGTGCATGATCTTATTTATACTAAGTCAGTGTGGTTTGTCCACTTGTCATATATTTTCACATCACAAATGACAGCCCTAGTCACACAGATGCTGAGTCAGATATCGCAAAGCTTTTTTTTTCTTTTCCCCTGCTGACACATTGGGCCCAAATGACAAGCCTAAAGAGAAGGCAGGACAAGTCTTAACTGTCCCATTTTTTGCAGATGAGGAAGATAAGGCTCTGAGATACTGGCTAACCAACTGATCGTCACACCCAAATTAATGACAGAGCAAGGACTAGGTCTCAGGGTGGCTCCTTTCTGGTGCCAATACTCTTTCCACAGGTACATTCCAGGAGGGCAGAGACTTGGTCTGTTTTGACTCTCTAGTATCTGGTGCTCAGTAGGTGCTCAGTAAACAATTGTTGATGGCTTCTTTGTGCCTCTCATTTCCTGAAGCACAGTTCAGTAGAGAGACAAGGGAATTAAAAAGCAGAATGCCAGGACTTCCCAGGACAGCATAGAAAGTAACATAACCTCCTTAGGCCTTGGTTTCTTTTCTGCAAAATGAAAATAACGCTTACTAGCCTCAACTATGAAGAGGAGACAGAGGATCAAGTCAAACAGGGCAATGAGAGTTTCCTTCAAACGGCACACATTTAAGGTAGCGTTACTATTTTTAAAGTGAGGAAAGTACAGCCAGAAATCTGTTTGCTTTTCTTGTTCAGGTATGTTGCCTCTGTGGCTGTGTGCAAGCAGCAGCTGCAGAGACCCAGCTGCTGTGTCGTGCAACTTTGCCTTCTAGAATATTCCGGGAGGTCTTCAGAGTAGCTCATGACCTTCATATGAGCCTGAGCCTACTGTACCTTTCTTCATCCACAGTCAGAGAGACATGTGGTAGCCCCCGCAGGCCAGAGCTCTCCGCGACCTCAGGCTCCAGGCATTCCGTAAAGCTCAGTGTCCACCTACTGTATTTGTAGCAGCTGCAACTGAGGGAGTGGGAAACCCTCGTTCACTGTTCTCCACACGGCAGGAATACATCTCAGGTGTACAAGTAGGTGCCAGTCCCCACTTTGTCATTTGCTAATCATTCGACATTCAACCTTTCTCAGCCTTAGTTTCCTCATCTGTAATATGAGAATATCAACTACCATTCAGGTAGGTGACGGGATTACCTACATAAATATAATGTGATGTAAACTGCTGAGTTCCGTGCCTGAAGGTATAGGTAACAGCACTAAGAAAGACTACCGCAGCTATTGATAGTTTGCGTATGGATCTGTGGCATTCTAGAAGCTTATTGTGACAATTCATTTACTCTTATTCAACATACAGGACAACCGGTGGACAAAACAGAGCTCCATGTGACTGAGATCCTGGTTTGTTTCTGAGCCGTGTCCACCGGGAATCAGAAGTTTCCAGGTGAGTGATTAGCATTATACCCACAATCTGACCATTTCTCATGAGCAACCCGTTCTCCACCGCAGCCCACGTCCTACCTCCTTGGCTCTGGGTGATGGTGAGAGCCTCCTAATTGGTTCCCCTGCTTCCTCCCTTGCCTCCCACAGTGGCCAAAAGGATCATGCTAAAACATGAGTTAGAGCACATCCCTCCTCCGTTCAAAGGCCTCTAAGCTCCCTGCATCACTCAGAGTAAATCCAAAGCTCATACAATGATCAACAAAGACCTCCACGATTTGCACACTTCTGCCACTATCTCCTGCTACGGCACTTGTTTGATAAAGAAAGCAATAAGGAGACGGAGCCAGGATGGTGAAAGAGCTGTAAGCCATGCCTACCCCAGGACAACTTAATTGGTTGAATCACACCAACTAAGTAACAACCGAAAGAGCCAGTGTTTAGATTGAAGTAAACGAGAGAAGCGTGACAAACTCTCCCCCTGCCCCCAAATGTCTGGAATGTGGCAGGGGAACCACTAAGTGGAACTACAGATCAACGTTGACAAAGAATCTTCTTACAACCTCAACTGACAATGAATGAAATGAACTCTTTCATGAGAGTAAACTGTCCGGCACTGGGAATACTCAAGCAGAGACTGGAAACTGTGGGCAAGGGATAGAGAAGCAAGATTTCAAACATCAGAAGGCAGATGTAATGAGATTATAATGAATTTCCCTTTTCATCAAGACAGTCGAGAGTCCATTATTTTTAAATTAAAGACTAGGGGGGACATAAATAAGAATCAACTCCTTAAGTCCAACAATTGTAAAGCAATTTAAATGGCGACAGAGATTACACGTCATGGTGGGATACTGCAAAGGGATTTTACAGGAGGGTCTCTGCTTGGGCCAAGTTACTGAAGTAAAATATTTCTGAAGCAAAATATTTCTTTGGAAATATACACCCCAATTGGCCACCTTCTTCTTGGCATTCTGATGGGGAGTTGGGGTGGGGCAGAATGAAAGTTTTGAGGCCATTATCGCAATGGAGAAGTAACTGATGGTCGATGCTAATTGAGGAAAAGGGAATTGTTCTAATCACCAAATGGTGTACTAGGTTGTTTGGCAGAAAAAAAAACAAAAAAACAGGTCATATGAGTATACTTTTTTTTATTTTCCTTATGTTCTTTTCTCTGTCTTTTGGATCATCTTCAATGCTGTGTGTGAATGTGTGAGTGGGGTGTATGTGTGTTGTCTTTCAGTGTAAAATTCAATGGTTCGGTCAACAAATGCGATGGCGTGTGTACTCTGCACCTGGCACTGGGCTGAACAAACTCCAGCCTGTTTGGTGCTGACTTTTTTCCTTGAGGATTGGTTAGCAGAGGACACATGTGCACAAAGCATCCACGCCTCATAGAGAAATCACATTATGTTCAACCCTAGTCAAAGAGGGGTCAAAGAGACCCGCTGTGGGCCGAGCATGGAAAATGGGCCTCTCCTTCCACAAATGAGATGGCATGTGGGTCATGAAGCGATTTCACAACATATAATAAGAGACCTTTTTGATCTGACCTAGTCTCATGGAAAGCACTGAGAAGTCATAATTGATCTGACCCAATATCCTGCAATATCCTGCCCTACTACCAAATACACATATCTCAAATGATAGACTTCCCACTTCCTTCCTTCTATAATGGTCTCACTAAACCAAGAAGGAAAGACATTTCCCTCCATGAAATATACTGAGAGAAGATATTTGTGCCCCTTAACAGGAAAACTGATGGTAGAACAAATTCCTAGAATTGGTTACTAAAGATAAATGCAATGCATTGGTTCAGTGCTACGGGTATTTTCACACATAAACCAAGAATAGTGGCTGACTGCATTGGAAAATAGGGAGATTTGAAACAACCGATTTAACCTGAAACAAGAGAAGCAATGCACCCAATAGAATTCCCCTAACACAGAAACAAATGAATATGTGTAGCTTATTCCACAAAGGCAAGAAGAGACTAGCAAGCAGATGTAGAATCTCATCTGTTCTTTGTCTTCCAGACTGATTTCTAATATTTCTACTTATTTCTTATTTATTCAGAAAATATTTGTGGGCATCTCACACAGGGAGTCATTTAACAAAGCAGGAAACACCACTGTCATCCCTATACTATAAAGCACTTCCTAAAAGACGTACAATTCTACCCTTTAACTTGACAACATAATAAGAAAATCTTGTCAATGAAAAAAAAACAAACAACTTAGAAAACAACCCAGAAAAATATTGAAGTTTTAAACAATCTAACGGCTGAGGTTAAACTAACAGGAACTTCCAGCATGTTTCTAATGTTTTTAAAAAGAAAAAAATGAATTTCTCATAACAGTCAACTGGTTTGGCCTCCTGTTATTTTGCAGTATTTCCCAGGCATCGAATCCCCTCGAGTCCCATGGAAGATCATCTGAAGCCCAATAAAAAACCCTCATTTCCCCCTCGCAGAATAATGATGCACAGTCAAAACGTAGCACTTCCCCTACGAAAGGGCTGAGACGCAGCCGCGGAAGCCTCCACATTAACCTTAGGAACACAACGGACTCTTCTCTTTGTCACGCACAAATAGAAAGGCACCCAAAGACCACTTCTTTTGAAGGTTTGAGTTCTGGCCAGGGGGCATCACCAGAAGGTCAGCTATAGATCACCCTGGCCCTTCTGTCACCTTTCATAAGTGAAGTGACACAGAGCTGCCAAAGCTGTCAGAGGCCCTTAACTGTGTCTAAGAAACATTTTCATGGCCCTGAAGGGAGCTGTGGAAGCATAATTATACAAGTTATGAGAGGCACAGGGGTTCGTGTTGTTAGAACTGGGCCGTGGTCAACTCCTTGGAAAGTGGTGGGGGAGGGGCCGCTGACCACGAGTGCCTCCCTGCACTCAGGCCTGGCTAAGGCGGGGAGGCTGAAGGTGCAAAGGGCCACCGCCCCAGTATGCCTTGCAGTGCTAGCTACTGGTGTTGGCCCTTTGTATGAGTTTCCTATGGCTGCTATAACAAATTGCCACGATCTAAGTGACTTAAAACCACTTAGATGTATTATAGTATAGTTCTAGAGGTCTGAAGTCTGAAATGGATCTTACGGGGGCTAAGATCAAGGTGTCAGTGGGGCCGATTCCTTTTGGAGGCTGTAGGGGAGAACCCATTTCTGACATTTTCCAGCTTCTAGAAGTTGCCCACATTTCTTGGCTTATGACAGTATCACTCTGACCTGTATATCCATCACCACATCTCTTTCCTTGATTTTGACCCTCCTATGTCCATCTTCTAAGGACTCTTGTGGTCACATTGAGCCAACCTGGATAATCTAGGAGCTGGTCCCCATCTCAAGATTCTTAATTTAATTACATCTGCAAAGTCCTTTTGGACCCGTAGGTAACACATTTACAGATTCTGGGTATTAGGACAAAGACAACTTTGAAGGTCTACTGCTATACTTCCCACTCACTTTAAGAGCAGGGAGGGAGAAAACAGATGGGTTGTGTTAATAAGGAATTTAGATTTGCTAGGACAAGTGGAAGGGGCTCATTGAGGGCTTGGAGACAATAATCATTGGCTCTAGAATACAGTGAGTCCAGGAGGCTGGGAGATGGGAAAATAGTGTGTGTGTGTGTGTGTGTGTGTGTGTGTGTGTGTGTGTGTGTGTGTGTGTGTGTTCTTGATAAAGCCAAAGAGTTGGTTCGAGAGGAAAAGGGGATGAACAGATGGTCATGGTCTAGGAGGAGATTTAGGGTGGGAGATACTGGAGTTGGGATAGTAGCAAGGTCGAGAGTGTGAGCTAATGAGTTGTCCACTTTAGCAGAAGGGAGATAAACATCGTTGGCATAATTGAAGTCAAGAAGCTGAGCCTTCACATCAGATGCTGAAATCCCTCTGATGATGAAAGGAGGAAAAATAGACAGGAAAACTGTGAACTAGGACTCAGTGTTCTAGAATCTTGATGAGTAGTGGACCTGGAGGTGGCCAGGAGGTACAGAGATAGTGTAATCAGATGGCATGCGATTCAGAGAAGGAGCTGGTGAAAGAGGGTGATAGAAGAAAATTTCTTTCTAGGGACCCCCAAGAATGTTGACCTTACCTCTTAGTTTGGAAATATTGAGGTTGAGAGGGTGGGAGAAAGAACCAACTCCACTTACAAAGAAAAGCAAACAATTTTCTCTACTGCACCGACCATTTGACTTATTATATATTCTTTTTTTTTAAAAGCCTTGTTTATTTTAAGTCTCCTAATAGAATATAAGCTAAATGAGGGTGGTTCAATGCTATAAATGTCGTGCCTATAACAGTGCTGGGCACATATTAGGTCCTTTGTAGCTTTTTAACGAATAAACAGAAGGAAAAATGAAAGGGAAAGAAGGAAGGGAAGAAATAAGGGCAGAGAGAAAGGTAGATATATTCATTCGTACACTGCAGGCTAGTTGGGGGAGGGCTAAGTTTCTTTAAAGGTCAGAAGGAAGGATGTGTTCTAGGAGATGACTAAAGACAAAGCAAGTTGAGAATAGAAAGTTCCAGAGGCCTCAGTGGAAGGGAGGACAGGGAGAGGAATTAGCAGGAGAAAGACATATTTGAGGGAGTTAACGAGCTGAGTGGGAATTATTTTGGAAGTGTGATTTAAGTGGGGGTACCATAACCTGGCCCCCCTTCTCTGTGAGCCTCCTGGGTGTTACGGAGCTTGTTTTATTCAGGCATTGACACCTGAAAAAGAGTGGACACTCAGGGGGTACGTGGCTGGCTGGAGGGGAAGAATACTAAGAACTATATAACTCCAGAGCTAGACTCTCCTTGGCTAGTTCAAGCAACAGACAAATGACCGTCTTCCAGGGATGTCCTATGTGTGTCCAACAGTGGCTGAGACCAGTATTAGGTGACTTCCTCGGCTCTTCTCAATTTCCAAGTCATCAAATGGCCAAAGGGACAATCTTTCCCTCCCAACTTACACTCCAGCTGTTTCATTCATTTTAATGATGAGAGAACAGACTGACCTTTTGCAAATACTGCTCACAGCTTGGAACTCGATTGGCAAACAGTGGAATCACCGATCTTACTTGACCCACATTGTACGCATGCTACGGTGAGATAGCAGACCCGAGCCACTCGGGGAGGAGGAAGAGCTCCGTGGATTTAATTTCCCATTACTATGGCAACCTTGAAACTTTTGTTGCAGCAAAAGGTTACATGCAGCCAAGCGTTCATTAGGACGTTCTGCTAATGAATCAGGCCAAATCCTTATTCGTGTGTAAATCAATGGCAGTGTGGGGATAGGGGGTTAGAACAAAGAGACAGTGCACAAGCCAAGGAGAGCTAACTGTCTAATCAACCTTGGGATTAAAATTGCTCTCCGGCTGATACAATGGTTTCATCTGTAACATGCATGAAATAACCATAATTGAGAGGAAAAAAAATGAGACATTACATAATCATATTCTGAGAGCATTTGTCTAGGACCGAGGCTTAGTTTTCTCATTCTTGCAAAACCATTTTTGAAAATGTTTAATTTCTTCCTTTTTATCTTTGATGGGGTTTAGCGATCCTTCCAAAATTAAGAAAATAGCCGAATAATATTTATATTAGTTTCCCCCAGTCCAGGCAATATGCCACCCAGCATTACCTTGTATTACAGCAGCTTCAAAAAAGAAGTAGGGAACAAGAGGGGTTTCCAAGGTGGGGTTGTGGCAGGGGCCTCAGAAATCCCACTGGTTTGTGTCATTGGAATTAGCTGACTGTGGGTCCTGAGATACTTCTCGGATAGAGCTCCGGGCCACGCACATACCAAATGGTACTTAACGGGTAAGAGACAGGCTGGAACATAGAAGTCTTCAGTCCATATTAGATTTCCCTCCCTTGAACCGTTTTCCTGGGTGAAGTTCTCATTCACATATTTTACTTTGGGTGCCTTGAAATACAGGCTTGTTACCGAGACAAGTCCCAGGCTGTTTTAGGATGATGGAGACTAGGGGTAGGTAACCAGGATTCATTTTCTTCCCAATCCGGATATTGCTTGGAGTCCTAAAAATTATCGGGGATGCCCCGGGCTTCCTGGAAGAGGGAGAAAGGAACTTGTGGATCTTTTAATACCCAAATAGAGAAATGCATCTTGATCTACTATACTTACTAGTGCTTCATAATCAACCATTTATAATAAAGAATTTCACTGCACTGGATGCAAGGCCATGACTGCAGTAGATTTATTTATGGGTATTTATAATCCTAGTTTTCAGGCAGCTATTCAGGCATGCCTAAGCAGTAAAAAGGATTTTGAAAATAAGTTTAAAATTCTTGTTTTAGATTTTCAGAAAAGGTTCATCCAAGCAAGGTTTGTTGGTTTGTTTTTGTTTTGTTTTTCTCCTGACAAGGGAACCAATAGTGTTTCTTGGTGAACTGCCCTCTGGGAAATCAGTTAGGAAAGGTGAGGGGTCTAGAATTCCTAGAATTTCATCCTAAAGACAGAAGATAGATCACTCAGTCATGATGCTATCGGAAGAGTGAGGAGTGAGTTGCTTTAGGCGTTTTTGTTTTATTTTGTTTTCTTCTCTTTGGGTTTTCATATGAATCAAATAAACTGAGAACTTTCAATAATGACCCAGTTAAAAGAGTCTCTCTTGGGTAAACATTTACATGTCACGTTGAAAGTGCCTGTAATGTTTTAGAGGCTGCCGAGAACTTATATCATTCTTAAACTTTACCCATTGGTAAAAAAAAAAGTAAACAAAAGAGATTCTTGTGGGACCCTTGTTATTTCTAAATGTGGTGTCAGTATAACAGAAAACAAAAGAAGGGAAACAAGTTTCCAATGAATTTGCAGGAATATGTAAATGTACAATACAAATGGAAGAAAGACAAATACTGAATTGAAGGGTGAAAAAAATGAAGCTTTATAGAATGTGAATCCTACATGTTTAATTTATCTTTGCAAACCTGGTATCCATCATACTGTGTGACAAAAAGTTGGCATTCAGGAAATAATTCCCCAATCCTCACAATCATCGTCATCATCTCCATCCAACATTTCTACATGTTCACTAGGTGCCAGGCACGATTCTAAGCATCTTATTTGTGTCATCACGTGTAATACCCCAAAAACAGTCTTATGAAGAAAGTACCATTATCATCTTCCTTTTAAAGATGGAAGAACTATGGCTTAGGTATACTCAATAACTTTTCTTTCCTTCCTTCCTTCCTTCCTTCTTTCCTTCTTTCCTTCCTTCCTTCCTTCCTTCCTTCCTTCCTTCCTTCCTTCCTTCCAATATTTATTGAGCGTTGAATTTTTAGGTACTGTTCTAGGCATGAGGACGTAGAAATGAACAAGACAAAAATCTCTACCCTCATGGGGCTCAGTCTAGTGGCCAAGACCATTCAGCTAGTTGGCTGAGGATTTGCACCCCGCACGTCTGACTAATGTGCCAACAACATGGAACATTACAACACAGTGTGACATTCTTAGGTATTTTGTGCTGTGTTCAAAACGGAGTAGAAACTCTTATTAGACAATTTAGGAAATCTCTGTCTTCTTAGAAAACATCTATTTTGTCTCAGTAGGAGATGGGACATTGGAGGCTGATATTTTAAAGGCCTAAAACATCTGCAAAACCGGAATGATGCCTCCGGTTTTGTATCATTCACTAGCACATGTGCTGTATGCTCTAGTGGTGACCATTTCAAGAGCTCAAGGAAGATGTGAACAAATGTCCCAGCTGGCTGTGGAGCAGGGAGATGGGTGTCTGCTGTTACTCGTCAGCTATGTGACCAAGTTCTCCACGGCACATGTTCCTCCACTGTAAAATGGGAAAGCTAAGTCTTATGGCACTGGAGTTTTATATGAACTAACTAAGCTGGTCTGCCTAAGTGCCATCACTGGACTCAGCGCGTAGGAAAGCCTGTGCGCCTGCCATTCAGGAGGATGGATGACTAAAGAAGAATGTGGATGGCTTACTCTGTTTCCCAATTGCTCCCCAGGGCCAACACAATGACTTGGAACCTCGTCCTCAGAGTCACGGGCAAATGGAGAAGGAGAAGACATCTGAAACCCATTCCACCTAAAGAAGTTTAGGTTTTCAGAACAGCTCACCTACGTCCTAAAATCTCTACTTGCTCTGTAATCTCATTAAAAACAGTGAAACCAGCTGACATCCTTTTTGGGGGATCTGTCTTCCCACCATAACCTAAATCCTATCACAGTTACTGTCTGTGGTCAATTTGTGAGGAACAAGGGTCACGTCACCTCTAGTAGCAGCTGCTCAGGAGATTGTTGTGCTGATTGTTTTTCAGTCGTGACTTTCAGGAGGAGAAGGAAGTGGGGGAAGGGGAGGGGCAGTGAGAGGAAGGGGTAGAGGTCGTGGCTGCTGGGTAGGAGACATGACCTTTGGTTAAGAGATACAACCAGGCAGCAGTGATGCCACAGGGATGGAGCTAGGGAGAGAGAAGTGCATTTCCTCCACTCTCTTTCCTCCCTCCAAGTGCCTAATGGCGCCATTGGCTGAACACAACAGGAAGCTGGAAGACAATGGAGCCCAGTGCAGACAGGTCACCCTCCTGGGGCACACAGCAGGGTCGCCACTGGGAGACAGTGTATCTAGAAGGAAAATATTCAGCACAGGTAGTTAAGGTGGCCGGTCTGATAAGGTATTTAAACCAAAGCCTCAATGACAAGAAGGAGGCCAGCAGAAGAAGAAGGGAAGGGAGGCCAGAGGGAGACTGAGGGAACATCCAGTGCCGGGACCCTGAGCCAGAGCGCATTTTGTGAGTGCAACAAGTAACGCGGAGCTATGGGGAGCTTATAATAGAGAAAAGAATGAGGATTGGGAGGTTGGCTTTCTGAGTCCTGGCCAAGAATTAGGACTTCATTCTACGGGCAATGGGAAGCATTCCGGGGGTTTCAACTGGGAGTGTCGTCGTCTGATGTATGCTTTAAAGAGGAGATTCTACCACGTGGAGAAAGGACTGTTATTGTAGTAATCTGGATGAGGGACGATGACAGCTAGGACTAATGTGATCACAGATGGGAGGGGGAGAAGAGGGGAGATTTGAGATATGTTTTGGATGAGACATGAGGGAAAGAGAAGAAACCAGGACACCTCCTAGGTTCTGGGGGGCAGGTGGTTCCATTCCTGGTGAGGGAGCACTGCACTTGCAATCCCTATTAGGCATGCAGATGAGATGCGATGTCAGCAAACGGTTGTATGATTTTCGAGGTCAGGGCAGAAGTCAAACATTCTTTAATGCACAGATCATTTTAGCAGCACAGTGACTCAAACTTTTTCATTTTAAAAAGAAATTAATAGATCCGAAGAACTGCTATTTTTGATCAGGCACCAGAAAGAGCCTTAAAGGAATTTATCATAAGTACTAATTAATTCATGCAAGAAATTAAAATCTATTCTGTTTCAAGTTACAAGCAGTAATACCATAAGGAACCAGTTGATTCATCATCTCAAAGACCTTCCCAGGCCATCATTTTTTCTAAGCCCATTGGCTCAACTTATAGTCAACATGCCCGAAACTCACTGTACATCTCCTAAACATAATATGAATGGCCCTGGTTTTTAAGATTCTCTGTCACAGAGAATAACTTTATGATTTTTTTAGGTGAGTGTTAATATGATTTTTAGCTCGATGATATGACATCTTCAAAATGAATTATTTTTACACAGTAGAATATAATTTATGGGAAATAGTATTGTGGAATAATTCTGAGGATCCTAGAATATCTAATTGAAAGGGAAAATGGTCTTCAAACTATACATAAATTCTCAGCTGAGCCACTCTACGACAAATCCACAAAATCTATCAACCTCGTTGAATGATTAATTCTTAAAAATTAAGACCCCCTACTATAAATGAGTCATGACCTTTTATGTCAGAAAAAGATGAGCTAAATGCTTGTTCATATGGTGATCTTTTTTTTTTATGGTGGTAGTTTTTTAACAAATAAGAAAAGCCATCAATTCTAATAACTGAAATATTATTGTTGAGGATTGCCAACACTTTGTTTCCTGGTTTCAGGAGAAGGCGCTCTGGGTAATCTTGACTATTTTATTAGCTTATTTAAAAGAACTTGACCATGGAAAGGCCTTTTAACACAAGAAAGAACATTACTATTAGCTTCACTGTGGCAAGCTCTGTTGGCTGGTCCTTTCCCTACTTCTTCCTTTCCCTTGTGCAATAAGAATAGAGCCCCGAAAAGTCAAAACATTTCTCTAGCCTCCTCTGCAGGTAGGAATGGCCGCATGATAAGTCCTGGAAAATTAAAAGTCATGAGAAGTCTGCAGGAGTTTCTGGAAAGGACTTTCTTCCCTGATAGACAGAAGGACCTTGAACCTTCCCCAGCTGCCTGCTCTCGCCTCACTCCCATTCAGTGTAATATAGATGTGCCTGGAGGTGGAGCAGCTGTCTTCTAACCATCAGCAACAAGTACAAGGACAAAAAAAATACCCCAATATGCTGAGGATGATGGCGTGGAAGGGTGCAGAGAGCTTCCATTCCTGATGACCTGAGGAGCTGCTGAACTACCCTTAACTGTCTACCTCCAGTCACTTTCTGTGAATTCATCAAATGCATTTATTGTGTAATCTACTGTGGTTGGTTGGATTCCTTGACTTGCAGCTCGGTTTAGCCTAAACAATCAACCCTCTTCTTGGTGCTTGTTTTTCCCCTGGCCTCAGTGACCTGGGCCTCTCCTGAGCTTTGTCCTTCTTCTCTGAAAGAGTTTTCAATCAGTTCCTCTTCCTCCTCCCATCCCACCATCTGAGTGTTCCCCCCAGGTTCTTTCCCTTTTCTCACTTCCCTTCACATTCTCCCTTATGAATTCTATCCACTTCCTCAGCTTCTAGTATGACCTCTATGCAAATAACGTCCAAGTCTGACTTATTTCCTTCATCATGATGTAAACCATAAATCTGCAATGGGTGGATTGGCCTGGGGCCACGCACAAGAACTCCCATCCATGCAGTAAACTGTCTCTAGGGCAGGGAACAGCGGGTGGCAGGCACCGGTCAATCCATTTCCTAGCTGTCTCAATTTTCTGAATGGAGAATTCACTTTCCTTCTGCTCCCTAAGAAACAGGAGGTGTGCAAAACATTCAATTCCAATGAAAAATAAGTCATTCTGTTTTACATCCCCACTTCCCTTTCTACATTCTTCAGTTGTTAAAGCACTTCCTGTTATCTTCATTTGAGGGAACTGACAATGTGACACTGCTCATTTTTCCTTTGACCCTTGTATCATGGTATGAATTTCATCGTCGCCTTTCCTTTAGCCAAGGCTCTTTCTCTATTTTCATCATGTAAGAAAGTGAATATTAGATAACACATCTGTTGATAAGAACACGATGTGTCTCTAAACCTATCAGAAGACATGGGGCCCTGGTGGAGCCTCCTGCCAAGGTTGAAGGCATGGCTGTCCCTGAAACATTGATGATAAAGGTAAGAGCTGCGGTTTCACCAGCACCTAATATGTGCTGAATCGTGTACATACATCATCATATGAGAAACCTTCAACAAGAACTGCCTTGAGAGAGAAGTGTCTCCTGACACTCCTGGGAGCTGTGTCCACAGAGGTCTTGGAACAACAGCTTGGTAAGGAGCTATCCTGAGTACTGAATTGTGTTTCCTCTAACCAGTGTTAATCTCTGTGCCTGAAAGTGTCTTGAGACTTCAACTACTTCTAATCTCCATACCTGTATCCAACTAGACATCCTGCTTCAGATTACACGTTAGCTCACCTTACCTGACACCCTTACCTGCCACCCTTACCTGGTGGCTATCTCGGTGATGTGTGTAATCACCTGCACAGTTGGTAGCTATTGTGACAGCTCAATTTAATTCCTTGAGGGTGGGGTCAAACTTCATTTTAATCGGTAACGATGACAATACCTAGCTCCATGCCCTGACCATGAGAGTTTCTCTTATAGTCCGTATTTTTTTATTCTGTGCATCTGTAGAAAATTTGTTGTCCTTTATTTAAATATCATTCTTTAAAACTGATGTCTACTTAATCTACCTCCTAAGATGAAATTTGAGTCATCACTTCTCTCAAGCTAGAATCTAAGTGTATCATATTCAGAAATAAAGAAAAAAACCTTTTTTAAAAATTGGACTATTCAGAGAAAAGAAATTCCTGTTATTATATAGAGCTGAGTGTGCAATACAGTTTATTTAGATTGGAAGTAAAGTGTCCAATAATTTTTGGTGACATCCCAACCTGCTGGGAATAAATAACCAGAGGAAAATTCCTTTTAGAATACATATTTCTTAGTATATAACCATCATGTCAGTATACTTATGGGAATGCCTTGGGGTAACTTATTGGCAAAACTGCCTTACACAATACTGTAGAGGTAGCTTTTTAGGAGTAGCTTATTAGGAATGGGATTGAGTAAATTGCTGTCTGCATAGGAGAAATGACACAGCCATGGCCCCGTGTGATGCGTGGTCCAGTATGAGAGCAATGGCGGGTGATTATCAGTATCAACAGATGGTCCAAATGTATCCCTGAACTATCGCATGGCTGTTTCAGCCTGGGAATGAATCCCACTGCCACCGCTTCCTGCCTTTGACCTCAGACAAGACACGGCCTCTCAAGGACTCATTGGTACAAGAGGAATCTAAAACCACTTGACTAGTCAATGTCAAGTAATAGGCACAGTGGCTGACAGATGGTACTGGCTCAATAGATGTTAGGTGCTATTATCAGTAGAATATGGCAGTTGCTCTGTAAAGCCAGGTTCAACTGCTATCAGTACAGGACTTGGAATCCTGCCCCTGACGCCCCCTCCTTCCACACAGTGTGTGGTGCGCAGTTGGTATGCAGAAGGGTAACTGACCATACATATAAGACACCATCACTACTGGGGATCTGACGATTGGCCAGGTGTACAATAATATCAGAAATGACTGCTTGTTTCCAACACCTGTTCTCCCTCCCTTTCTCCCATAATAATCAATTTTCAGCCAGATAGATGGCTGTCAACAATAAATATTTCATTTTCCAGATTCCCTTGCAGCTAGTTGTATTCATATGGTCAAATTTTTTGGCGAGTAGAATATGAATACAGTTATTGTGTGCAATGTTTGTGTTACTCCTTTAAAGGGGGTTCCCTCTCCTTGACTCCTACCCTCTCTTGATTTCTGGAACATGGATGTGGTGGTCAGCTCTCATGGACCACGCAGAGGAGGGTGGTACCTAGCACTAGCTGAACACCAATACTGAAGGAAGCTGGATTCCAGCCCCATGGAATCCTACTGCTGGACTTCTCTGTCACTGAGCTTTCCCACGAATGAGAAAAGAGATAGAGTTCTATGTCTTTAACTTACTATCATTTTAAGTCTCTAGGAGAATAAGCAAACACATAGCTAACTAATATTCATATGCACTAAATGATCAATTTAATTAAGCACCTTTCATGTGTACCATATGGAAAGTAAGGTCCAAAAACTCCATCCATTCATCCATCCATCCATCCATCCATCCATCCATCCATCCATCCATCCATCCACTCATCCATCCACCCAATATTTATTACTGTCTCTGTGATAGGCATTAGAGAACGCAGTGATGAATGAAACGCCGGCACGCCACAGTTGCCTCTTATAATGTGGCCCCGACTTTCCTTTCTAACTGAACATCCTGCAGTGCACGCTGCCATTTCAAACGTCTGGCCATTTGCATGAATATGCTCATTCTCTAATGTGGAATGCCTCTTCTCCCAACTAACTCCTACTTCTTCCTTCTGGACTTGATACAAATACCACATCCTGTGAAAACTTTCCTATGATCGTCTGCACTCCGCCGACAAGATAAAATGCACCGATAGCATTTGGCACGTCTGGACTGTGCCAGGTTGTGTGTGGAGCAGAGGCAAGGCCCACCTGGATTGGAACCCCCGCCCCTCCCCTATGAACAATGAGCTTGAGCAAGTTACTTCACTTTGTTCTTGCTCACTTTCCTGATCTGAAAAGAAGTATCGATAGAATTTACTGCATTGGGTTCCAGGGCGCTTAAATGAGAATGCACACAAGACGGACAGTTTAGAACATGACCTGTGGCAAAGTCTCAATACATCTTTATTATTGTGCTACGACGTACCTGTTGAGCTATCGTCATCCATATACCTGGATTTCGCATTATCCTCAAGTCCCTAGAGGGACAGGGACAGCCTCTCAGACATCTTATTGACACCTGGTATTTAGTACAGTACCAGGCACACAGCAGACTCAATGGATGTTTCTGGAATCTAACCAACAAATGAATCAATGAATGAAGGACAGTTTTCTTGGTTTAAAGGAATTAAAATGAGACATAAAATCTGCCTTCTCCTAGACATGTCTGGGCTGGGTAGGTAGACGTCTTCTGCAGATACTGATGAAGAACTAAACGTCATCTCAATAAACCTACGTGTAGACGCAAAGGTCTGGCCACAGAGGGTGGGATGGGATGGGGATGAGGTGGCCACAGGTTTCCTGGAAGGGAAGGGCCAGGCTCGCTGAGTGACAGCTTTTAGGGGGGCCAGCAGTTACTTCCACACGCTGCCCTTTGCCCTCCATTCTGCTCACTCCCTCAGGCACAGTATGCTGCTTCACAGTTTTAGAAAACATCTGAAGTGTCACGAAAGCAGTTAGAAGTTGAGTGGCATCTGCAGGGGACAGTCGAGTGGCATCATGAATTTAGGCATTTGCCATTCCCCATCAGAACAGAAGCATCTGCTGAAAATTTTCCAGATGACACCTCATCTACCAAATGGACATGCAGCTCCCCAAAGAAGGAAAATCATCTTTACAGAGAGAAGAAAGCCCTTCATCCCTCCAAGTCAAACGGTAACGTCTCTCCCTGGCACCCTCCTCCCCCACTGTCACCTGGTGAGTCATACTTAAAAGAACTATGACAGTGTCCTAGCTCACATCACTGTGATTCTCTCTCTTTTCCTCCTTTTTTATTTTTATTTTTTTAAAACTAATTCCTAGGAGGCAGAGATCATAGGGCAAATTCTATCATCACTTTCTCTTCAAAGGTGTTCTTACAAAGGAATCTTGGTTTGTACAGATCCAATCAAACACCCATGACATTGATCAAACTCTAACTTGCAACTAGAAGTCTTCCCCACCCTCTCCCTGTATTGTCCCCTTGCCCCCAGCCTGCAGGAACAACCTACTGACCTATGAGAATATAAGAAAGTCTGACATTTTCCTTTTCCTTTAAGAAGAATGGAAATTACTCTAAGACTACTATACCTTCTTTTGATTTGGAAGAACAAAATCCTATGCTTGCCATGGGCATTATTGTTTTCCAGGATGTCTGTATTTATTAGGCTATAAATTTCAGCAGATAAGAGTTACTGGATACTTAGAATGTGCCAGGCTAAATGCTCTTCATAAGTTTATTTTTTATCTTTCCAGCAATCATACGAAGCTTGAGCTGGTGCAACCTTCCATTTTCCAGATGTGGAAAGTACAACACAGAAAGGTGAGATAACTCATTGGAGGTGACACAGCTAACGCATAGTAACACCAGTATTTGAAACTTGCTATTGCTGCAGAGACCATTTTCTTCACCACCCTGCTCTACTGCATCATTAAAAAGAAGAAAGCATATGGCAACATTGACAAAATGCTTCAACAAAAAAGGTACATTTTCCCTGGGCTTTGAAGGATGTGTAGGAGTTTTCTAAGTTAAGGGGTTGAGAAGGATGCTAGGGTGGGGGAGGGGAAACAGTTATTATTTCTCTCTCCCCCTCCCCTTCCAGGTGACAGGAACCATTTTGCTTTGAAAAAGATTTTTAAAAATTTCAGTGACAGCTCAGGCCCCCCACCAAAGCAGAGAGGGATTTATCTAAGTAGAATAGAGAATCCTGATTGCTTACATGCCAGGGAAAATGGGATATGTCTGCTGAGTCCAAAATTATATCTCTGCAGCCTGCCTGCTTCATAAGAGAAGTCTCCGATGATAGGTCTAAACCCTTGGCTGCTGCCTTGGAATTTCTCTAGCTGCTGCAAAAATATTTAAAACATACTTGTCTTGACTGCCCAACTGTTTTTTTGCTGCAACCTCTCTGCCTTAATGTTGTAAAGCTGAAGGCACGCTCTGTCTCTCTTTTTTTTTCCTCAAGTGGTAACTGTGGTGGCAGTGAGAAAGATGAATTGTAAAGGTGAGAGAGCAAGGGCAAGTTTACCAGTACGCTGGAGTTACAGCAAGTTAACCTAGAAAAGAGGGTGTCACTGGTCAGTGGCAGTGAAAAATAGAATGGGGAAAAGATAAAGGAACTATTCCGGGTGTAGCATGTGCTAACTGGTAGGTAAAGAGAAAGGGGGCATACAGGTGGCTTCTGGAAAGGGAGAGAAAATAGGAGAGGGTAGCATTTTAAAGGAGAACAAAATACGTTGATTTCAACCTTCTCAGTCGAGCAAGGAAGATAGTATAATGAAGCAGTCAGAAGCTTGGGTCTGAATTCAGACTGCCCCAGTTTAAATCATGGCCCCACCACTTAGTATGTGGTCTTGAGAAAGCTGTGTGTCCTTGAGCTAATTAACCTCTGTTTCCTCTGTTTATTCATCTGTAAAGTGAGAATAATGATAGTGGCTGCCTCATAGGATTATTTGAAAGATAAAATAATTCACGGGCTGGCCCAGTGGCTCAGGTGGTTGGAGCACTGTGCTCCTAACGCCAAGGTCGCTGGTTCGAGTCCCACATGGGCCAGTGAGCTGCGCCTTCTACAGCTAAGATTGTGAACAACGGCTCTCCCTGGAGCTGGGCTGCTGTGAACAGCTGGAGGTCGGCAGCTGCTGCTGGCTGCTGTGTGCTGCTGCGGGCTACCATGTGCTGCCAAGAGTGGCCGGTGGCCAGCATGACTCACCGGCAGCAAGTGTGAGCGGCTGGTGGCCAGCGTGAGTGGCCAGCAGATGGCAACCAACTGCCTCAGCCGGGGGGAGCGCAAGGCTCATAACACCAGCCTGGGCCAGGGAGCTGTGTCCTACACAACTAGACTGAGAAACAACGGCTTGAACCGGAGTGTGCGTGTGGGGGGAGGCGAAAGAAAAGGGGGGAAAAAATCATGTAAGGCACTTGCATAATACTTAGGAAAGGTTAGCTAATAACATTATTGATTAAACAAAATTACTAAATTTTATTATGGCTAGCCATAATATATGCCCGGAACTGTCCTAAAGAGCTGCATAGATTATTTAGCCTAATTAATAAGAAGAATCCTGTAAGGATCACAGGACTCCTATAAGGCAAACATGGTATTATTTTTATACCCCCTTTACTGATTAGGAAACTGAAGCAGAGAGGTTAATTAGGTGGCCTGAGGTCACAGCTGATTCGTGGCAGAGCCAAGATGCAAACCCAGGCAGGCTGGCTCTAGCGTTTGTGCTTTTATCCACCACTCTACTCTGCACCTCTTTTCAAGCTATTAACAGTGCCTCAAGGACATCTGTGTGGAGATGCTATCAGGAAGTGGGAAATCCAAATCTGGACACTCAGGAGAGGTCAGAGCTTGAAGTGGTTCCTTTGGGAGGCACCAGTATGGATGGTGTAGCCCAACCTGGGGCATGGAGAAAAGCAAGCGTTACTAACTGAATGTTGGGGGATAGTTATACTAGGAAGAATGAGATCCAGCGAGGGGAAACTGTGCTGTGGTGGTAGGTGAGCCAGGTGAGGGCAGGTAAAATAAGTAAGGTGCTCAAGGAGATATAATTGCTCTTGTGAGAGGTCAAAACAAATAGAGAAGTGGCTGTTGGATTTAGCAATTCGGAAATCTTTGGGAACTTCCCTGGAAGTACTTTCGCAAAACCATAGCAGGTTGGCATGTGGAAGTGAATTGCCATTTTTTCTGAAGTTTTCAAAGGACAAAAAGAGAGGGCAGCTGGTGAATGAGGTGGGCAAGATGAGGGAGGGTTGCTTTGAGGGTGAGCGTGGGCAGGTACGGCCTGTTTGAGGGATGCATGCTGTGGATATCATTTCTTTTCATAGGTTTTAATACTTTTATTGTGACTTTCGTCAAGATCATTCCACCCCAGTCTCTAATTGGGGAACCTTACCACATTGCATAATGATATTTATTCCATTCCATTTATAAAGAACACTTGGCAAAGAGATGATTAGTTGCCTGGTGAGGAA
Source organism: Rhinolophus sinicus (assembly GCF_036562045.2). Lineage (NCBI taxonomy): Eukaryota > Metazoa > Chordata > Mammalia > Chiroptera > Rhinolophidae > Rhinolophus > Rhinolophus sinicus. Next base: position 21,387,673 of record NC_133760.1, read on the forward strand.
TGAAACTTGCTCAGTCTTATCATAATGCAGCATGGAGAAGGTGTGCCGGATAATAATTGGGGGGAAATTCTGTTTTTATTATGGCTCGAGGCAGTGATCACATTAAAGCCAAGTACACTTATGTATCATTTAAACATATCATTGATTGTGAGATATGAAGCCATTTGATGGGAGACCTGCAGATGGGAAAGAATGCACATTACAAAATGTAATGGGTTCCAAAATAATTTTAGGTAGAACAGAGGCCAGCGTCCACTGCACCACCATGCTTCTGCATTTGAACATTGCAATAACATTATAACTAAAACTCTTCCAATTAAATACTGATTGTGGAATACCATTACAACTGTTTGATGCTATGATTGTGTTAAGTAAAACAAACAAAAAAAAAACAAACGTAGAATTTTACATGCACAGTGGACTACAATGTCAATATATCAACAAGCAAACAAACAAACAAAAAACAGTAGCTATGTTATGATGACAAGCTTATAAGGGGTTTTTTGGTTTTGTTTTCAAATGTGTCTACTGGTTACACAACACAGTTATATTTCTGAAGCAATGGAGATAAAATAAACTATAGCTTCTTTTATTTAAAAAAAACACATTCTAGTATTGATAGTTCTGGGAGTTTTCTAAAGCTGCACGTCTTACCCTGGGTTCATGGATGTCCTGACATGGCAAATGCACGGCTTATGTGCACACGGGATTACCCTGCGCGTATCAGATCCCAAGGCCACTCATGACTTCATAGCAGATAAGAATCATGGCTGACGAGCGTTTGGCGCAACCCGTTCTCCCAGCCATGATGTCTGCCTGGGATGAGCTGATGTGTCCCCCTCCCCCTGGGGGTCTTCTTCCTTTGGGGAACCACAAGTACAGGGGGGCCACCTGCCTCCCATTCTAAGGTGGCTCTGTCAGTGTGGCTACGGTGGTGACATACACCTTGTAGACACCCAGATGGTATGAAAGGAGACCCACCCATCATAAATGCATAAGTGCATTTAACTCTTTCTAAAGTACTCATTTCGGGGATGAAGTCCCAGAGACAGAGTCAGACACGTAAGGAACTACTCACTTTCCTCTGCCTCCCTCACAAAAACCCACAGAGACCCTGTTCTTAGCACCCGGGGAGCAGCCTGGAAGGTGGGCCCCCCCGATTTCCTTATGTTCTGTGCAACAGCAGGCTCGGCTGTCATATCCGTAACGTGGGAAGGCCGCTATCTACTTTATGACCCTGTTATGGGTATTACATGAAAAAGCGGATGCCAGCATGCACTCGGGGTGCTCCCTACGCGGTAGTTTCCTGCCCTTCTACGTGGTTTCCTTGCATGATCACACCATCGACTGACTTGTATATTTGAACATCTGTATGAAACAGTGTGAAACACTGTAATAAGTATCTCGGATCTAAAGGGATTAAAAAAACGGAATTTGCAGTATCATAGGCAACTTGAGACATCCCATTTAAAATAGCACACGCTAAGTGTCAAAGGAATTGTAAACGTGTCTCACTAGTTTATTTATAAAGGCACTCACTCATTCAAGTATTGACTGAGCACTTGCTTTGTGCTAAGCCCTACGCCTCTGCTGCCACAGGGCTCGCAGGTCCGCACTGGGCGGCAGTCATCAATCACGCAATACTCACACAAACTGGATTCTTTCAGATGGTGGGAAATGCTGTGGGGGAGATACAAGCAGGAGGATTGACAGAGCGCAGCCACATGGGATGCCAACTTAGATGGGGGAACCGGAAAAGACCTCTCCAAGGAAGCAACATTTGAGGTGAGAACTAAATAGCAAGGAGTCAGCTCTGCATAGACCAGTTTATGCTTGTTTGGGGCTTAAAGAAGCACCTGGGGTGAAGCTCCTGCAACTGGAATGTGCTTGTCTCCTCTGAGCAGTAGAATGAGCACCGAGTATGCAGAAGATGCTAAAGGAGGTCAGGAACACCAGCTGTCACTGCTATGGATGGATCAGTAAGAATCAGTCACAGATTGGATGGGGGAGAGTAAAGGGATACACAAGCATGAGTTGACTTTTGAATTTTAATCGTGTGTGTCTGGGCAAAGACTGGAAGCATTAATAGATGAAATGATAGATTAGATCATACATGGCTGCTTCCATCCTGAAGTTTCAATACCCATCGCTTATCATCACTGTGCTTCAGAGGACTGAATTGGGCAGTAGCTAATATTATCGATACTATGACTTAATACTATTACTAAATTCAACAAGAAAACAGTCTGAAGTTTGGCAGTAAGTTGCCAATGACTCAGTTGCTTGAATCTATTAAATCACATTTTTCCCCCTAATACTTCCAAAAAAGTTCAATTGGAAAAAAAAGAATTTCTAAGAGTAGAATATATAAATGGTGCATGTTTTAAGCAACTCACAAAGCCGTAAAAGAAAGACAGACTATCCTATGACTGCGTTGTACAGCCAGAGCTTACAAAAGATCCTAACACAGAATGGAGGAGTTTGTATTGCATTCAGCATACCATTATGTCCCCTCCCTTCTCAAAGGCCATTAGCCAACAACCTTTATTCTGCTAAACATTGAAATTAGAGTCTGGCATTATCTTGGTCTATAGATTGTGGTTGGACACGCTGAAATGCAACATGAGTTTTCCCATTCGGTTCATTTTCTAACATTTTCAGAAGATGGAAGGAAATTGCAGTATAAGAGAGGAAAAAAAGTGGGAAAGCAAAAAAAAAAAAAGCTCTTTTCTTTTTAAGAGTAGAAGAAACAAACACCCACTCCACACATGGATGGAGCTTTGATTCTGTTAATAATTTCGGTGACAGTGAACCTTGTCTGTATAGAAAACCCATGAAAAACACAGACCCTGAATTCCATTAACAGCCTGGCATCTCGGTGCTTCAGTTCAGCTGATAAAACCATATGTGCTACATGGGTTATGCTCATGATCTTATTACCTGTTAACAGGATTTGTATTTGGAGTTCCCAGGGACTCCTTCACCAACTCACTCACATGCCCCACGTCAAATGCCTTTAGATAACAGTTGGTTCAGACAGAAAATAAGACCCACTACCTTGTTTAAGGAGACGTTAAATGTTTTCCAGAAACATTTCTCAGCTTGTAACTCAGAAATTCCATGTAAACATGTATAAGCAACTAGACACAAGTCAGGATTTAGAAGAAGCCAGTTCAATAACCGGGACTTAATGACGTTCCAAGAATCAAATCCCCTCTGTCTCTCTGAGAAATGGCGTGCCACAGATTGTACCACTCAAGAACTGACTTCTGGGGAAAAGATGAATGAATGATTCAGTGGTCACAGTCTATATAATCAAGGAGGGAGTTTCACTGTGTGAGAGATGCTATTTTCAAGAAGGAAACGGGCTAAGGAAATGTATGTTGGTAATTTAGTCACTGTGAAGTACAACCAGTGGGTAGGTTAGTCCATGGATCAAGGTCAATAGTGAAACTCAAGTCAGTATTTACTGAGATCTGAGTCATATCGCCCAGGTGCCTCTAGGGTGGCCTGACCTCTACGCCTCCCAAGATGAACATTTTTATATCCCTTGTAGCAGGCTCTGCCAGGGCTCAACCCACAGCCCCAGAACTGGGCAATTAACTGCCCCTAGGAACAGCCCTTAACCAATCATGGATGGGAATTGGTGTATAAATACCCCAGCTCCCACGTCTCTCTCTGAAACCTTATTTTCTTTTTTCCCCCTGTTTTCTACTATTTCCTGGTGGGATTTTGCTCCAGTCTCCCATGGAAGTAACTGGCTGGATAATCACCCATTACTGGCTGCCTTTCCTTGTCTTATTTCCTCACTTTCTAACGGTGTTTTCTGCACCTTCCTCAAAAAATCAAGTTCCATTCAAATCCTTGCCTCCGTGCCTGGGGAAAGCAAAAGTAAGATGCCCTCTCCACCCACTAACCCGCCCTGATTCAGCCATACCACCGAAAAGCAGGAATCATCCATTTTCCCCAAGCAGAAATACCTGGATTAAGTAGCCTTGTGTTCCTAACTTTGGCTAAATATCTGCATTCCTTTTTCTCCTTAGCCGTCTTCCATGCTTCCTAGTGCCTGACCCCTCTTTATACTAGAGATGTGGATTTATAGCCACACAAGGCAGTATGAGCAGTCACCATCCACGGCTAGGCTTGCGTGGTGTAAGTAAACACTAATTTTACAAAGTCCTTTTTCAAAGGACAACTGCTAAATTCTTTGTGCTTCTACTAAAGTTACTTAAGTGTTTGGTTTGTGTGCATATGTGCATCCACATGTATGAATAAAATTTACAGTTTTGCCAATGGATAGAATTCTTTGTTTAGATGGCTTATTAGTCTAACAATTACCCTGGTGGTAAGTTATAGTCACGTGACTCATGAAAAAATTGTCCATGTGTCAGAAGGATGAGGCCAGGTACATATTTAGTTGCAAAGAAGGACTCTGAAAATTGTCCCCAGCTCGGCCAAATCTTCTAGTGCATTACTGCTGGGAAGAGCAGTGATTCCTCCATTAGGATGCCATCCTGACCGACGACAGGATGGTGCTACCAATGGGAGAAGACCTCAGGAATCATTTGGAATATTGGAAGAGGGCTTAGGAGAATGGAAAAACTCCAAAGAAATAAAAAAGCCAATAGAAATTTGGCCCTTTCAAATGCCATGCATACTCAATTATGCATTTGTGAGTCAATTACAAAAAAGAAAAGAGATGAGTTTTAAGACTTATGTGCAGGCCGGCCCGGTGGCTCAGGTGGTTGGAGAGCCGTGCTCCTAACACCAAAGGCGCCGGTTCAATTCCCACATGGGCCAGTGAGCTACGTCCTCTACAGCTAAGATTGTGAACAGTGTGGGCTGCCGTGAGCAGCTGGAGCTTGGTGTAAGCCTGGTGGGCTGCTGTATGCTGCCATGAGTGGCCAGCAGCCATCGTGAGTGGCCGGCAGCCGGCGAGAGCTGCCGTGAGCTGCTGTGAGTGGCTGACCGATGACCGACAACAAACTGCCTTGGGGTGGGGTACGGGGGGAGCGCAAGGCTCATAACACCAGCCTGGGCCAGGGAGCTGTGTCCCACACAACCAGACTGAGAAACAACAGCTTGAACTGGAGGGGGTGGGAGGAAGAAAGGGGAGAACAACAAGATAAGACTTATGTGCAATGCTGGAAAGAGCTTCAATTTAGAACAATAATTTTTTAAAAAGTGGTTTTAGGTCAAATGAGCAGGGAAGGCTTCCAAAATGCCTCCTGGGAATTAAGTTAAAAATGAGTAAACTAATTTTATTTGCAGCTTAAATAAAACTCCCCTGAACTGCATAATGGGTACCTACCTCCTTCAGGTACATTCTAGAGAAAACCCAATTTGCAATTATAGGTCAAAGAGATTAATGCATCACTAATTTTTATTTGTATTAGAACCAGTGATTAGAAGGAACTTTTGAGTTAGTCACAGTAAGATAGCCAGAAAAAGTGGGCAGAGCTTTTTCATAAACCTAGTGTAGCAGCCTGTACATTTCCTTAAGTTCAGGGGCCAAATTATTTATCTTTATATAAGGAGGAAACCTATCACAATGCCTGGCATATACTAGGAGGCTAGTAAACATATAAAATAAATGGACCTACAGCAATGTTTTCAGCTGTGTATATTTTAAATAAATGAACAGGGGAAGGATGGATATACAGGCAACAGCTGTGTACCCTCCACCTTGGTACTTCCAGGATAGCATTTGCCAAACAAATCTACATACACCTGAGCTCCAGGAAATTATGGTTTTTGCCTGCTTTGTTCAGTGTAGTATTCCTGCTCTTAGGGTAGTCTGGCACATAGTTGGTGCTCACAATTATCTGCTGAATAAATCTGGTAAAAGGAATGGGAAACCCTTTGAAGGTCAAGACCAATTGTAGAAAATTGATCTTTTATCCGGAGTTTGATTTATGTCTTTTACTAATTTACTTTTTATAAAGCAATTACTGTTATGTAACCATCATCAAATAGTTTTAACAACAGTAGCTTATTAATAATGTGCCAGACACTTTCTTAGACACGATCTCTTTTTGACTTTACAACAATCTATTAAAGTAGATTCACTTATCGTCATTTTACAGACAAGAAAATTAAGGTTTAGGAGAATGACTTGATAAAGTGACCTCAGAATAAAAAGGCAAAGCTCGGGTTCTGTCTTAACTTGGGCTCCCCCGAGAGCTGAGTCTGAGCCAAGAACTTGGGCACAGGTGGTTTGTTTGGAGGGTGGATTCAGGTCGTAGGAGTGAGGGATCAGGAGGAGGTAAGGAAGGAGAAACAACTACACAGATGTGTTACTGAGCCGTTTCACTGTGGGATATGGGCTCAGTCCCACTGGGCACATCTGAGGGAGCAGGTAGAGGGCATCTCAGAATTGCCTTCCGTGGGCGGGGGGCTGGACACTGATCCACTGACCCCTCTCCCCCACTGGCTGGAGGCTACCTTTGGGGACATTAACATCCCTGATTCTGGGCTCCTTGTGTTGTACAAAACTCCCTTGGTTTTGGAAAAGCACTCGTGTGGGAAGATGCTGGTGTGGAGGGAGGGGTGACCATTGCAGCTGCACCTGAGCTCCACGCAGGCTAAGGGCTCCTGGCAGGAGGACACGAAACGTCTGCTGTCTGCTCTAACTCCGTGTCCTTTTTCAATTTTAACTAAGCAGCTCTGTTTCCTCCTTCTCAGAGGGAAGCCAAGAAGAATGCAAAGTGAAACCAAGCACAGCTTCTGCCTCCAAGGTGCTTATAAACCTAATTTAGGGAAAGGCGTGTGCTTGTGAAAAATTAGGTAAGAAAGTACTCTTCAGTAAAGGACAACTGAGTTCACACACAGAGTATGGTCCTTATGCAAATAAAAACGAAAATGAGTATCAGATTCCTACGGCTGCTGTAACAAGTGACCCACATAATTCAGTGGCTCAAAACAACATGCATTTTTTTCCTCTTATAGGCCTGGAGGTCAGAAGTCTGAAATGGGTCCAGAGAGCTGCCTTCATCTCTGGAGGCTCCAGGGAAGAAACTGTTTCCTTGCCTTTTCCAGCACCTAGAGGCCGCCTGCATTCCTTGGCACTTGGTCCCCTTCATCCATTTCCAAGGCCAGCAGCACAGCATTTTCTCTCCTGTCTGATCACAGGTATCCCCCTTGTAAGGACCCTTGTGAGTATATGGGGCCACTGGGATCATCTCGCTCAACTGACATCCATGATTTAATCATATTTTCAAAGTCCCTTCTGCCATCTAAGGTAACATTATCAGGTTTCAGGGGTTAGGATGTGCCCCTCTTTGGGGGGTTGGGGCAGGGGGCATTATTCAGCCTACACAGCTAGTGTATCCACGTTCTTTTTCTTCTTTTTTTTCCTGAAAGAATATACATGGAACTATCTACATGGAACTCGCTGTTGGTATGGTTGTTTTAGGAGAGAAGGATCCAGACTTTAGAAGAGGAAGAAAGACCTTTTACTTTCTACATTGTTCTGTCACTCCCTGGCCCCTTCTTGTTTTATCATCTATATCTTTTGCTTAAAAAAAAAAAGAAAAAAAGTGTTAACTGGGTTTTCTGTACCCTGAGGTTACGGCCTACTTTGTTTTCTGCTTTAGAAATTTCTGTATTATAAAAACCACCAACTAACCCATGTTTTTAAATATTACGGTTCATCCATGAAATAAACAACCACATGGCCACTGAATTGTTGGCGAAAAGTTCAGGTCGTTTTCATCTAACTTTTTCACACAGTCTTTTCAGCACTTGCAAATAGTAAACTTGGTTAACTGTTTGTCCAGTTGGCACAAATTCATAATGAATAATTCTTCTGATATTAAAGAAGGTTAGCAACATCGTTGCAACAAGTTCGCAAACTTAATTGTCAAACCTCATACATCTACATATGTGTATTTTAGTCATACTCATGTACATTATGGTACAATACAGAAAGGAAATGCTAATTGATGCATCAAGTAGGGCAGTAATAAGAACAAACTTTATCAAGCCATTTTTCTCACCCAGACTCTGCGTTAATTAAGTATTTCACGTGGCTCATGTAATCCTTCCGACAGTCCTTGAAGTTATTTACCCTCACTGATGAGGAAACTGAGACAAGGCTACAATGATACTGTTATAAGAATAATCAATGAATCAACGAATCAATAAATGAATGGATGAATGGATTAATGTTTTTTTGGGGGGGGGCGTAAGAAACAAGGTCAGGTTGGTAGGATAGGCCAGTCTTGAAAGCCAGGATAAGACCTTTGGAAATTTGTAGGGTGGTCTTTCATTGCTACAATCAGTAGAGGAATCTCTGAGCTTTCAGTGGGCAGAGCCAGAGATGTCAAAAGTTCTGAAATTTGAGGAACAGTCCCTTCAACAAAGGATTGTCCCATTTTTGTGCTTGACTTCAGGGTCCCATCCAGCATTCAAGTAATTGAAAAACATCTTTAAAAGTCTCTGAGTGAAGAACATAACTCTATGTATAAACAAAAGATTTTCTGTGGGGTTTTAATCTGCACTGACCATCTTAGTTTTATTCTCATGTTCATCTGTATCTCTGCATTTCCCTTGTCCAGCATCCCTTCCACAGAATGGTTTCTGCATCATCTTCTCCTAAACCCAAGTGGATTCATTACAAATAGGTACAAACATTAGACTTCATCATTTTACCTTCCAGTATAGTCATACCTGAACACTTACATTTTAAAATACATATTATTTTATTATGTTACGTTCCTTTTATTTCTCCTTTATATTAAAATCATGGCATAATATTGAGAATTGTTTTCAAATGTGTTGGTAGTAATATTATCTATGGGTTTCATTTTGGGAGAGGAAAGGGGTATTCTGATGCTCTTCACCAAAGGATATAGTCAGATGCCTTTGGGGGTCGCGTAGACCTGGGTGAGGTGGCCTGTAAATAGTACTGCCAGTGGTGGTCTGCCCACCCTACCCAAAGGTATCCAAGTTTACATTCTGTTTAAAGACTGCTGGGCAAACCAAACATGGCTGCCATCTTCTCCCAGTCCAAGGACTCCCATGGTGGGACCTCCATTCTCGAAAATGGTGCATCACTGACAACCAGGCGATGACCAGCACAATCCCTGCTTTGCTAATCTGTCCTGAAGAAGCCATTTTTCTCCAGAGCACTGATTTCATATAGCACATCTCAGCTTTTCATTCTCCTAAGACGTATTATTTCATTATAACAAAATGGGGCTAAACTGTACCGTTAGCAATTGCATTTATGTGGTTGCTAGGTAACCAATCTGCCCCTTGGGTTTTAGAAGCAGCTGAGGGTGCTAAATATCACATTATAAATCAGGGTGGCAAAGGGAGCTCAGGCATACTTTAAGAAGTGTAGTCCTCCAGAAGAGCAGGTTGTAATTGGTTACTGATAAGATTAAAAAGTTAGGATCCAAATAAAATTTAAAAATTTGGATAGACAAACAAGAAGGAAACTTATTATATCTCAGTGTAAAGGGAATGGTGTAGAAAAGAAACCATAGTCTCGTAACTTAAATTATATAATACAATTTAATGCAAAGAAAACTAAGACCCACATTGCTTATTAAGAACGATAATGACAGCTGTAACTTTTGACTTCCTGCTAGCTTCCTATGTACAACGCTGGTGCTTAAGTCCTGTCATATCATCTAAATGGCACTAATCTACAAGGCAGACACTAGCATTATTTTATAAATGAGGAAAACGTGGTGCATGCCCCAGCCTGAGTTCACGGCACGCAAATCATGCCAAACTGGCCATCCTCTCTGGAGAGAGTTACTGGGTTAGGTGTATTGGAATTTCAATAAAAGGAATTGGTCTGCACTATTTCTGTGGATTTACACACGTGATGTGGCAAATGAAAACTGGCGGATTGAGGGCGGCTGGATAATCATGTCCCCATGGTGCAAAGACAGCATGCCAGTGGGAGCTCTCCTGAGGGTGGATCGTTGTTACCAGGACTTGTAAATCATTGGTGAGGACGAGCTTGCACAGGGAACGAAGTTGAGAGCGGCAGTAGGACATGTGGCCAATAGGGGGCGCTCTGGGAGCCAGATTGCTCAGGTGAGGGAAAGATGATGATGATGATGATGATGGTTGATGATGTGATGATGATGTGACGACGCGGCCACGGCAGTGACAATAACACCTAGTTTAAAACGTGAATTAAAGTTCAAAGTAACCTTCTGGATAGCAGAAAACCAAAACTTTGATCTCTAACACCTGCGTATACTATGAGGAAATAAACAATGAAAAGAAAAAGAAAAAGAGAGCAACATCCACCTTCAGGGGTCTCTCTCTCTCTCTCTCTCTCTCTCTCGCTCGCTCGCTCGCTCGCTCGCTCCCCTTTTTTATAAAGTCATCCCTTTGGTGGCCATTGGAGTTCCAGGACTCCTTGTCAATACTTTCAGCTCTCGACTCAGACTGGGTTCAAATTCTATCTCTGCTCCTTACTAGCCATGTCACTAGTAAAATTTCCTAACCTCTTTGTCCTTCTGGCTTTTTAAATTACTTTTTAATTTCTAAAATGCGAAATTAGTATATACAGTGCATGGGGTTGTTGTGAGGATTCACTAGGCTCATTTGTGTAAAGCATTTAGCATAATGCTTGGGATAACGGATGTGCTCAGGAAACACGAGTGCTGGCTGTCATCACTAGTCACAGGAACAACACTTACAGACTGGTTTACAGGACTAAAGTGTAAAATAATCTTCATAGACTTGAGGGACTCTCAAGTGAACACCACAAGTCATTCTAAGCAACGCGGACAATTTGTGGGCCACACGGAACCACTGTGGATTTATGGGACTCAACTCACTGATTCAATTTATCATCTTGTGTTTGCCTATAGTTAAGCCTATGTTTTCAGGGACCTATTAGAGCCTCAGTGAGGTAAAGGGTCAAAGGATGGATAACACACAGGTATGGATGGTGTGTGCATCCTAAAAGCACTGGGGAGCACCCAGGTTGCCAAGGGACGTTAGTGTAGGACCCTCCATTCAGGTAGAAACTGTCCTCCAAGGCATCATTCACAGAATTTACATCATAACTGGTGTCCTGGAGTTGGGCCTGCTGGTCCCGCTCCAAACCCACAGGCTACTGTTCACCAGATGATATGCCTGCCTGAGAACACAAACTTCCTGCCTCTGGATACCAGAAAAGCGGATACTTTCTCCAACATTTGTGTTCAGTGCCAGGACATTTACAAGGAGAAGAAAAAGGGCAGCCACACAGACATTCCTGGATTGATTTCTTTAAAGTCATTCCTTTGATGGCCATCAAGGAGTCCCAAGATGCCCTCTACGTTTTCTCAGGTACCTGTTAAATCCTTTCTGAAGATACCTTCTGCATTCTCCCTTGCCCCAGGATGTCCTGCCTCCTGATCACTTGCAGGATCCTGAGGCAAGCATGACAAAGGACCAATTAAGAAAACAGATGCTACCATTAGGCATCATATGATTACAGGAAATTAATAAGGTGTTCTATTGCATCATCATTTTGGGGGGCATTTTTTTTCAAATGATGTCCTCTTTATGTCCTTTGTGTAAACTTGAGAATGTTTTAGAACGAGTTCGGTACAATCCTCATTTGTTTCTTCATTCTTGCAACGGCTACTTGTTTAACGAGGTGCCAGGCAGTGTGCTGGGTACAGGGGATATAGAGTTGAAGACAAACCAACAGAATCCCTGCCATCCTGGAGCTCAGAGTCTAGTGGAAGAGACGCAGCATTCATTATTTTCACCCCCTAAAGTAGGGCTGGGAAGCAAAGGGTTGTGCTTCCATGGGAATCTCATCTAGACTGTTACTAGAAGATACATTTGAAATAAAAAGGATGAGTCGCTAGGGGCTGCAGGTGGAGGTATGAGGGGCTAGAAAGCACACCACATTTAATTAACTATGGTGTTAATATCTTTTCAACACATCATTGAAAATCAGACCATTGGTTACAATGGTTTATACAGGATGTTTGCTATCTGTTGTTGTGTAACAAATTACTACAGCTCAGCGACTAAAAACAATAACATTTACTTTATTATCTCCTAGGGTTTTGGTGGGTCAGGAATCCAGGAAGGGCTCAACCGGGCTGGTAGCTTGGTCTCCTGGCTTGGGGGTCTCTCTTGGTTGCAGTCAGAAGATGGATGTAGCTAGAACTGGCTGATCGGGCATCTCTCTCACTCTCTTCACGTAGTCTCAGGGTCTTCCCATGTGGTCCCTCTCTGAGGGTTAGTTTGGGCTTCCTCAAAGGTGGTTGCAGGGTGGTAGGACTCCCAAAGTAAGATTCCCAGGGGACTAAGTGAAAGCTGCATGGCGTTTTATGGCTTCACCTCGGAAGTCACTTCCACTGCGTTCTGTTGGGTGCAAGTGAGTCCCTGTTCTATTTAGATCCAAGGGGATGGGGCAAAGTCCTCGTACCCCAATGAAAGGAGTGTAAAGGTCATACTGAAGACCACGTGGGGTGGGATATCTTGTGATCATCTTTGAAAGAAGCAATTTAATACATGGGAGGAGACAAATGAACATACTGGTGCTAGAAGTTTTCTTAAGAACTATCTTCAGTGTATAGACTGCCAGGAATTTGTATTTATTCTCCACCTCATCATTAGAGGAATAACTTGACAGTTTATAAAGTGCTCTTAACTGATCATCATAATACGCCTGCTAATTGTTAGGACAAAATATTATTGCTTGCACTGTTTAGACAAGAAAACTAAGACCCAACTTCTCAAAGCCAAAAAGGCAATACACTCAGGATGTGAATCCAGAATTAAGTATTCTTTCTTCAGAAACACGCCATTCTACTGAAACACGCCATGGCGATGAGAAATCACAATTTACAGTCCGACAGTCTTTGTATTCTTTTCAGGACACAAAGCATTTGAACAGTCTGTGGCTTTGAATGTTAGCGGCATCATTTATACGTGAATATGAAAAGCCATTGTTTTAAATAGCAGCCATTATAGACTGAATATAAGGACTGTTTCCAAATTGCTTCCAACATTTTTTGTCCTATCTTCTACAAATAATTAAGGGTTAGCAACTTAAAAATTAATTCTCGTGGTATAGCATTACATCTGGCTTAATGGATACCATAAATCAATTCCATGAGATAAAATCTACTTTAAGAACTCTACAGAAAAGGTGCTACTTCAAAGAAGGTATTGTATTATTTCTCTCTGTTTAGCACAGCAGCCCAGCCCTCCCTTCTATTCCAACCTCTCGGCAACTTGCAGCGCCAATTGGGAACGTGCTAGAAATGCAAAAATACAAATTCTCAAGACTCATGCCAGGCCTCCTGTTGTGGGCTGAATGGTGGCCCCCTAAAAGATATGTCCGGGTCCGAACCCCTACAACCCATGACATGTAACCTTATTTGGGAAAAGGGTCTTTGCAGGTGTAACCAAGTTAAGGATCTCGAGATGAGATCATCCAGGATTATTGAGGTTGGCCCTACAGTCAATGTCAAATTTCCTTAAAAGAGAAAAGCCAAGGGAGAGTTGAGACAGAGAAGGCCATGTGAAGATGGAAGCAGGACTCAATGAATGGAGCCACTCGATCTGGAAGAGGCAGGAAGGGGCCTCCCCTAGAGCCTTCAGAGGGAGCATGGCCCTGCCAGCAGCTTGATTTTGGACTTCTGGCCTCCAGAATTATCAGAGAATACATTTCTGTTGTTTTAAGCCACTGCCTTTGCGGTGAGATGTTATGGGGGCCCTAAGAAATTAACGCCTACTGATAAGAAATCTGGGAAGTGGGCCTAGCAATTGGTATTTTAACAGGTGATGCTGACGCACGCTCGAGGCTGAGAACCACTGAGTGATTGAATAAATAGCTCTATTTGGGACTGGCTAAAGATGTGGGTGTTTTTCCTACGGGGCAGCAGTGGCCTTCCTGGGACCTGCAGATAGACCAGCTGTGAACACTGAACATCTGGAGCAAGAATCGTGAATTGCTCCAGGTCGGTTCTCTAAAGCTTTCTCTCTTGGGGATTTCCTGACAACACATGTTCCTTGTGTTCCGAATAAGGACACAGCAATATGCCAGGTGCCGCTGGGGCAAGGAGGGAGAAGACTTGATTCTTGCCACCAAGAGTTCTGCCATCTCCTGGGAGAAACAGGACAAGCAGATGCAAAGATAAAAATTCCATCTCTAGTTCCACATGGGCATAATGTCTTCCAACCACCACTCGTGGCTGATCAAATAAGTCTCTTCACGCTACAAGTGTCTCTCTAACTGAGTTCCTCCAAAGCACTGGGGCAGTATTAAATCAACACCGGCACGCGCTCACTGCTAAAATACAAGACGATGTTTCCCAATGAATAATGCATCTTGTTTCTCTCCCACGCTCCCACTCCTTACGGATTATTTTGCATATCAAGAACAACTAGACTTTCTAAAAGTCACATCAGAGCTGAAGAATGTTCACTTGTGGGTACACTTTCGAGTGTTTTTAAAAATGAGAGCATTTGAGGGTACCTTGAGAGAAATCAACATACGTCACAGACTGAGCAGGAACACACAGCGGCCGACGGGACATGCCCCCTGCCTTCGGGCTGAGCTTCTTGGCGGGTTTCCATTCAGCACAAAGAAGATGGGCCTGTCTCTCACCAGCTGTATCTCTTCTGAATCGAAGTCACAGACACACCACTGTGACCTTCAGAGCCCTTTGGGGACCCACTGGGAGAGGTATGCCCGGAGAAGAAGTAGGAGGGTTTGCCCGTGACCCTGGAGGGACGAGCCAGGGGATCAGAGCAGGAAGTCCTGGACAATGAGGCAGGAGGCTAGTGTGACAGCAGAGCATCAGGGCTACAGGCTGCTTGGGTCCCAAACCCCACAGAGCCATGCGATAGCTGTGTGACCCGGGGCCAGTGACTTAAACGTACAGAGACTCAGTGTCCTCAGCAGTAATGTGGGACGATAGGAACTACCTTAAAAGGTCGTTGTGAGGATTAAAAAGTTAAAACACAGAAAGGGTTAATAACAAAGCCTGGCAATATAGGTTTCTTTCGTCTCCTTTGGCCTTTCCCCCCACACTCTTCTTCTGCCTTCCTCCCCCGCTTCTTCTTCTTGTCATCATTACCATCATCATCATCGTCATCATCACATTGATTCTCACTCTTCTGTGGCTGCGTGACCTCAGAAAAGCCATTAACCTCAGGAACCTCACCTGTACGTGGCTAGCACACCTCTTACCTTGCCGGTAGGTGAAGATGAGAGAAGAGTTCACTCACCTAGGAGTTCACTCCTAAGACAGGGCTTACCCCTCACAGACATTAAATAAAAAGTGCCACTATCATTCAAAATACAGTCTTTAGGACCCAAAACAGAGGAGAAGAGTTTTAAAGTCAGGAGAGCAGCAAAACAGAAGAAGGGGGCACTTAGGCCGCCTTCCACGTCTCTTTGAAATGACTGGAGGAGACTGGCTGGTACGCGGCAGACGAAGACATTAATTCACTTATGTGCTTGATAACTGATCACCGAACTTCACATTCCAGGTACCGTGCTAAGTGTGTCATCACCTCTTGGTCATCCTATGAGGCAGGAAATGGATTACTCCATTTCACAAAACAGGAAACTGATGGTCAGACCAGGGAAATAAATTCACCTTTGTCAATTATTAATAGATAACTATGAATTACTTATTAATTAGTTTCCCATGTGGACATTCATTAGAATCAGGTTCCAGCTGACCTCAGCTTTTAATCACCACCTGCTCCTACCCTGTGGCAGCCACACGTGAGGCCGGTTATTACCACTGACTTTTCCACCACCTTTGAACAGTGAGGGGGCTGAAGGCAAGCTCTGGAAGGACCTTCTGCCTCACCCTTCAATGTGAGAGAGCCGGGCAGAGGGTCTTCCAGGAGAATAAACTGTTCCACTTCATTTCCTAGGCCTCCAGAGAATCGAGCTTTGTGTAGCCGTGGCTGCTGGCAGACAAAGCCACTTTGAAGGGAAGTGACTTCTAACCATTAAATTTCCCAGGTATGGCTGAGGGAGGGGCCCCATGGCTGCTGGCAATAGAACCTCTTTGGAGAACTCGGGTCTCTAGCCAATCACTGGCAGTCACGAGCATTAGGTCATCCTTGCCTTTTCTGTTTCTCTCACACCACACACACAATTCATCGGCAAATCTGTCAGCTCTCCCTTCCAAATCTACGCAGAACCATCACTCATCACCTCCATGGCTCCCACCCTACCCCATTTCGGCTGGGTAACTGAAATAACCTCCTCCCTGGTCGCCTTGCTAATGTTCTCCTCCACTTGGGTCTCCTTCCCAGACATCAGCCAGGGAAGTCCTATAAAATGAAAGTCAGATCATGTCACTCTTCTGCTCAAAATCCTGACAGCTCGCCTTTTCATGTGAGTAAAAGCTGGGCTCCTTCCAATGCCTACGTGGATGGATATGATCTGCTCCCCTGCTTCTTCCAAACTCACCTCCTGCTTCTCTCTCCCACCTCACTTTGCTCCATCCGCATTGCCTCCTTACAGTTCCTCCAACATGCCAACTATGTCCCTACCTCAGGACCTTGGCACATGCTACTTCCTCTGTCTGGAATGCTCTTCCTCCAGTTATCAGTGTGACTCACTCACCTTTTTGCAGCTGCGTTCAAACGTTATTTTCTCAGATGAGCCTCCCCTGCCCAGTCTATTGAAAATGGCACCACTGCCACCCTGACCCCATACTGCTCTTTTCATGCTTGTTTTTCTCTATAGCTCTCATCACCTAATACACGTTACACATTCTTTTTGGTTTGTTTCCCTCTATTAAAGGGAGACATATATTCCCTGACACATTAAATGTTTGTTGAATAAATGAATGAGCTTATCTTGGTTCCCTGCCTTCAGTAGTGACACCACTGCTATTGCATACATCCCTGTGTCCCCTCCACACAAAACTCTGGGCAAGAGAGTAGTGGCTTTACAGCCATCCTAGCTCCCGGCAGCGACGGTGTTCCAGTCAACATGGACTTGGTTTCTGAGTCCCCAGACTCTGGCAGCAGATTGTAACAGAAATTCTGGGCTGGATTCTCATTCCATCTCCAGAAAAAGAATCAGTTCAACTCACTCCCGACCTAGTCATTCATCATCGTAAACAAGCACGTATACTCGGAAAGATCTCTCGGCAGTAACGGTATGTTCCCACAGCCCCTCCTCAAGGCAAGAATAATAGTCCCATGAGAACACTTCCTTTCCCAGGCCACAAAAGCCAGTGCAGAGCCAAATACCCCCAACACACCCAGAGGTGGCATTTCCACAGGCACCTCTTGGCATCGCTTTAGCACCAGCTCCCCAGCTCTTGACATGGTCTCGGGAAATATCACCAGGTGTATCCCGGGGGACATCTGTGACACTTTGATTTTTGATTTAAACAGTATATTTTTTCTAGCAGCGAACTTTCTCTGGCTCTTGAAAGGGCTGTTGGCAAGTCTGAGTTCCCAGGCCTGGGCACAAAAATCCCACACGTCTCCCTCGAGGCCACCCACGCCTGCCTCCACCCAGCATCCCTCAACCTACTTACATTCCCTCCTTGGTTCAGATCCAGATTCCCTCCACCCTTCAGGGCCAGCTCAGGCCGTCCTCCTCAAAGCCTTCTCCCACCTAGACTGAGCTTTTCTCCTTTTTCCATTTCCTACATAATTTAAAGATGGCACCAAATAATGTACCGTGTAATTGCAGAAGCTCGTACACTGTTATTCTTTCGCATGCACTGCTTCTGTCTTTGAACCAGACTGTAGTCTCGGTGTCTTTTGTTCTTTTGCATCTCAACTCAGGCCTCAGTCCGGGGAAGCTGTGGTCCCAGATGAAGGCCTGAGGCTATTCAGTGAGAGCCACACAAGCAATTCCGGAGCACACATCTAAGAAAGGTCGAATTTTCCTCTGATGTCCTGGCTGTGAGTCTTCGTCGTGAAAGAGCTTCAGAACTCCATCACAGGAGACGTTACAAGGATAAATGAGCCTCTAGAATCTAATCCCATTCTCTAAAATCCATGAAATTGCATTCAGTACCTTGGCTCACTGCTTCTCAGCTCCTGTTCACTCATGGTAAATTTATGGGCCACCATAAATAATATAGAATATAAATTGGAAATAATAACAAATTCATTGACTACTTATATAATTCATTAAGCACTGTGCTAAGTATGCTTTGAAAGTGGAGCTATGGTTTAACTTGCTCTGTGCACACATTTTATAGATGAGGCAACCGAGGCTTGGACAGAGCCAGGCAGCTGTGAGGCAGTGCAGTTGGGATGGGAATTCTGGCCACTGAAGTCATTCAGAGAAGGCGACAGGGGCATCTTCTGGAAGTGCGTGGGGTATTTTTTAGTTCTCACAATAACTGGGGCGTGTTACTGGCATTTAGTGGGAGGTGGCAATGGATGCCAGACAAGCTGTGATGTGTGGGCGCCTGGCATCACGCAGAACTGTTCCACAAAAATTGTGAGTGACCCCGGTGGACATTCTTTGGGTTGGGAAAAAAGAAAAGAAAAAAGCTCTCATATATATATAGTGACATGAGTCTAGAACTGAATTTTACATTCAACCCCCAAATACTTTTGCACTGCTGAATACACTCTGCATTTTATGAGACGGCAGCCACTGTGTCAAAAGAGGGGAGCTTGTGTTTTCGTTTGTTTGTTTGGTTCAGAACCTACCAGTTCTGGAAAAAAGAAGTCACTGGCTGAGATTGTCGCTGAGTGTCATTTGAGTGACCAATGCAAGACCGGCCAGCATCGGTCTGCATGTGTAGCTGCGGTGTCTGCGGCAATCCCATGTCAGGACACTCGCCTTGGAGAACTTCGTTATGTCTTCTAGGCTGGTTGTGCCTGAGTATGTACATACCGACGGCGCCCAAAAAACGTATACACATTTTAAGAGATGTTATCTATGCTCAAGCAGTAGTTCGCCGTAATCAGAAGTGTCTGGACCCTGATGGTAACCACTTTTGAGCAGCTCTTGTAACTGCAGAAGTCAAATCTGAGTTGTATTCGTCTTTTGTTATTGGTATATATTGAGTATTACAGTTAATACCATTTTTTTCCTTTCTTAAACTGTGTATACATTGTTTTGGAACCCTCTGTATTAACCTAGACGTTCTATTGTACACTATTTTTTTCCCTTTATATTGCGCTTGGGGTTTATTTAAAAGAAAAAATGTATGTAAGTAGGTTAAAATTGTATAAATGTCACAGAGTGGCACTAAAGGATGTTTGGAAGGTGTTTATTAGCTCCTCAGGGTCCCCAGGGAAGCACGGGGAGAGGTGGGTTGGGGGCAGCAGAGGCCGCTCTGGCTCGGTGGGTTAGCACCCCTATGCACAGCTCCACATGCGTAGGTAGATTCTGTCATATGGTTCGAGAGGAAGGAAATCTTCTGAAAGCTAAGAAGAGCAAGCCTAGTATAGGAGCTGGCCTGCTAGGAGCGAGGCCACTGCCCAGCCCGGGGTCAGCTCTGGGGTTCAGCTCCAGTGGATTTCAAGGGTGCTTGCTCAGTTGCAGGTGGTGAGAGCAGACGCCCCGGTTGGAGGCCCCCCTCTCCTGCTTCAGGTACCGCTGCAAGGAGCCGTGTCTGCCAGAGGTCTGGACAGACCCAGGGAATAAGGAGTAACACCTGTGCTCTGGAGCCCCAGCAGGCAGCAGGCAGAGCCAGGGCCATAGGGACTGAGCGAGTGTGTCCAGGACCAGCCTGTCACCACAGGCATCTCTAGGATGCGTTTGTTCCCTGGCTTTGTTGGCTCAAGAGAAAGCAACTGGATATTGGGACAGCTTAGCCAGTATGCTCCCTGGAGACAGAGGAACAGCCATTGAGGTGGCTTCTGGGGCTGAGCGTGAAGAAAACACAGGCCACACCTTCACTCCCAGCTCCACAGTCTTCACTGACCTAGCAGGTCAGTGTGGCTGGCTGGGTCATGAAGACGTTTGCTAGGGCAGAGCTCCTTCATTGCTGTGCTCAGTGTTGGCGCTTTTATTTCCTGAAGGTTTGTGTCCCCCTAGAATTTATAGGTTGAAGCCCTAATCCCCGAAGTGATGGAATTTGGAGGCGGGGCCTTTAGGAGGTGATTAGGTTAGATGGGGTAGTGAGGGTGGCATTAGTGTCCTGAGAAGAGCTCTCTCTTTGCCCTGTGAGGACACAGGAACAAGGTGACCACCTATAAGCCAGGAAGAGAGCTCTCGTCACACACCAAGTCTGCCGGCATCTTGACCTTGGACTTGAGGCCTCCAGAACTGGGGGAAATCAGTATGTGTTGTTTAAGCCCCTGAGTCTCTGGTATCTTGTTACAGCCGCTCAGGCTGACAACAGGTGCCATGTAATTCTGAGATGACGAGGAGGCCCCACAGGGAGAAAATGAAGAGGAAACGTATATAAAGAATGAAGATACTGTGGATCACGGGACCTTGTTGATCGTGGAAGGAGCTGCACACCTGACTGCCATCATTGGGTACCATTCTAGAAAACCAAGAGTGAACTGGTCTTTAAAAAAAATATATCCTGACCATGGAGGGGTGAGCCAGTGCTGGGAGCTCCTTGCGCAGGAAGCTCCACCGAGATGGATCACACCTTCCACTAAGAAGAAACTGCAAAGAACAGGCTGTGCACATATACACAGCGGGTGCCCCCTCCCAAATGTATACATATTTTAAGAAAGGAAAACTAATAAAATTGTAATACTCAATATACACTGATAACAAAAGATGAATACAAGGTGACTTTGACGTCTGCAGTTACAAGCGGTGCTCAAAACGGTCACCATCAGCATCCAGACACTTCTGATGACGGTGAACAACGTTGACCAAAGTGTTCACTTGTCTACCTTTTTTTGGCACCCCTCCAAATATTTGTGTAGAAACCAACAAGGACATACACTGAGATATTGACAGTGGTAATCGCTGAGTGGCCTGGCTTTGGTGACTTTACATTAGTTTTGTTTATCTGACTTTTCTAAATTTCTACAATGCACATAAAAGTGATTCTGTACTATTTTCCTCTAATGAAAAAAATGAAAAGCAATCTAGGTGATTCTGAGGCATGCCCAAGTTTGAGAACTAGCTCCTCGAACAGTTTTGTTCACTTCCCCAAGCATTAGAATCAGTGGAGACAATCTGGTCTCTGGGTGTGGCTGTCTCCGCAGGGGAGGGTGGGGTTAACTGGACCTGAAACCAGGAGTCCTATTACGTGACATCCAGCAATTCCTGTCGGTAATGTGTTTATCGTGGGAATAATTCCTAGTCCCATCTCAAAATACACATTACCTTTAGGCAAATCAAAAATCTCTGTGGATATGCTCGTGGAAAAACAAAACATATTTATCACGGAAATGGTACAGGAGACCAACTGCACCAGCGCCCAGGTCTGAACCACACATGGTACCGCCTTTCTGTGTTTGTAGATTTGGGATTGGCAGAGTTTCAGGACACTGGATGCTTGATTTGACAACGCTGCCTGCTGGCCCTACTGGGAAAGTCAAGGGCTGCTCCTAACACTTGTGTTTCTGAGCCTACAGACTTCAGAATGTATCTGTTCAAAGCTCTGTGAAGGGACTTAGGCAGTGGTGATGGTGTTTGAAGATTTCCTGGAGTGCTTCAGGTTTCTAGGACCCTCAGTCACACATCGCCTGTTATCATGAGCCGGAACTCAGAATTTTGCTGGGAAAATTACAAGTGTATCTGAGGCCGTCAAAGTGTCCCCGCTGCAAGCCTCAGATAGAGGCTCCTTTCAGCAAAGTTGACTTTCTTATCACAAACGCGAATAAACAAACAGCTGCACGAGGATCCTAGAAATCAATGAATCAGAGAGAAACTCCAGATTTTAATGCCGTGGCACCTCTCTTGGTGTCTGATGCCGATTTTTCACACGGGAAAGGGAGAGGGGTTCCAAACACCTCCAACAAGCAATTCGCAAGAATTCAACTCACTTCTGGCACTATCTACCTGGAGAAAGCATTCGGTTCCACAGGTTGGAGGCTCAGTCTATGGATGAAAAAAGGGGTTCTATGGAAAGGAACCTCAGAGGCTGATCATAAACTGGGCTGGTCGTGGTGGGTAGTCACGTACCAGGCACACAACTTCTTTAGTAAAAAGCTCATCTTTGTCTTAAGCAAGCCCTGTCCATTCTTTCTGTGCATCTAGGTTAACACACCTTTGAAATAAAGGTGACCACTCTCAGGAGAGCACATACTCTTGTTAACTATCCCATAATCCAATCCCACGCCTTGCTATCTCCCACCTTCACGTAATCTTACGTCCCCTCCTTAATTCCAAAGGCACACAAGAAGCTGCAAGACTGTTATTCTCTGGAGCATTTGAGATCTTGCTCCCTGGCATATGTCGCCAGTTTGGTTCAAATAAACTCTTATAAAAATTCTCTACAGGTTTGAATGTTTCTTATGTCGTCGACAAGTCCTATAACCGTGACCATGCAGGGAGAGTAAATAGGTGACCCAGTCAGAGTGTGAGGCAATAGGGCACGGTGGGGATTATGGGGCCTGGACCCCAGGAGGCACGTGCTGCTCAGCTCCAGCCCAGCCGTGTCCTAAGCAAACCCTTGTCCAGTATCATCACATTGTCTTCCCTTTTTTCAAATAAAGCCAGAAATGCGGTTCTGAAAGAAAATCTCCTATTTTCAAAACACTGCACAGGCTCAACAAACTATGTCAGCCAGCGAGATCCAGCCTGGGGCCATCGTACTGGATTGCTGGTCTCATGCAGAGCAGTGGTCAAATCCCCAACCCTGATAACTAAATGCCAGTGTGTCTACAGGATAAAGGTTAACTCATAATTATTCTGGCTGACATTGAAGGCAAAAACCCACGCACCACAGAGATTCCTGAATATTCAACTCCTTTGTGTTAAAATGAGCAAAATGAAAATTAACGCCAGCTAGCAGTTTGACGTGCGGTGTAAACTTTGTCACAAGGCAGAAAAAGGACTAGGAAGCTGAGGGGTTAGGGGGTGCTGTTGCAGGGCCCAGTGGGCACCCTAAGATGGGCACATTTAGCCCCTATTAATCACTATGCCGTTCACCAGTCTGACATTCTCAACCATGTCCAGAACTTGCCATGGGCAAAAGTTCTTGAGATTTGCAAGAAAAACATATCAAAGCACCACGAGAAAGCGAATTCTGCAGCTCTTAATGAACCCCATTTACATTTTTTCAGCTCTTTGATTTCTGAGCACTATTTAAAGGAGGAGGTTTGTTCAGTTCATTTACTTTGGATTTTTAACTGTCCAAGGTGACAATTCTCAGCAGTATAATTTCCCTCCTGTGCCCAAATCAATCAGATGCACCCAAGAGCTAATATCCATTTTTAGCTCCACTGAGGCCCAATACCTTCCAGAATCACAGTGACTTGGAAAATAGTAGACAACCAGAAGTGAGCCAAGTCCTGCTGCAGGCATTTAGTTCTCAGTGGAGAGTAAGAACGTTCAAGCCCACAACTGATGCTTTCTTCCTGCAGAAGACATAACCCTCAAATTATAGTGTAAAAGGGAACTGACTGCAGAAATTTCAGGTGAGCAAAGGAATGGATGTTATGCCTCTTCTCCCTTCTAGATAACATATTTGGATAAATTCCTGGGAGGTTGGTTGACCTAACACCCATTTCTGGCCATTGTTCTTCCTTTTCTGCCTATATGGTAGTCTAAGAAAATAAATATTTAATTTTTCTGTCCTCTTTTACAATTAGGGGTGGGGATATGACACAGTTCTGGCCAATGAAATATGGGCAGAAGTCTATTATAGCAGTGGGCTTCGGATGATGTTTCAGAGAATCTTTGGCTACCACTACTTCCCCTTCTTTCTACCTTGAATGCAGATGTGATGGCTGGAGCTGTGGCAGCCACTTTGCAAACTTGAGAGAAAGGATGAAGAGGATGACAATGAGGCTGGCCCTGGCATCGTTGTGAAGGTGAATAGCAGCCACCAAATGTCCCCTAAATTGCTTAAGCCACAGTGGTCATATTTCCTAGTATGTATAGCCAGACATAACCCTAAAATGTGCAATTCCTCATAAAATTAGAGATACAAAATCTCATGTGAAGGGAAGTAGCCCATAGGACAAGGATGCCATATTTCACTGTGGCTTAAATTGGCTTCTTTTGCTGATAGCCCTACCGAGGGAGGGTAGATAGAACTGAGAATCCCACTTATTGCTACCCAACATATTTTTTTATATGTGAGTTTTCGTACCATACCGGAACTCACACAAGAAATATAGTGTCTTCCACGTGAGAGAGTTGTTATTATCAAGTCCCATCTCGAGCCACAAGAACACAGCAGGGTTAGTGTTCAGGTGTCTCTAAACAATAATTCTGCCTCTAACATTCCATCACCGGAATCTCCAGCAGAATCTCATCCTTCTGTGGCCTACGGCCCAATGTTGGTTTCTCTGGATAGTTCTATACTGGATTTGGCCAAGAGACCAAATGGCCATATATCCTTTTGCCACACTGATTGAGGCTGCTTAATTCTTGTCACAGTAAAAGATCCCATGGGCTTCTGAATCCAGCATCCCTTCAAATAAATAGTAGCACATGTTTACTGAACAGATACATGCTTCTAACTAATTAATCCTCAGTGCCCTAAGATGTAGTCACGATTGTTTACTCTATTTTCAGGAGAGGAAACTGAGACTCAGAAAGCTGAAATGATTGTCCTCACACCCACAGCTAGAAACGGATACACTGGGGCTAGAATCATGGGCTGTCTACTGTCCAAGTTCATACTTTGTCCTATTATGATAAACTGCAACTTGATAACTACATTCTCAGCATCGCTTGCAGGTAGGGTGGGGCCATGTGACAAGTACTGGCCATCAGACTGAGAACAGAAGTGATACGTTTCTTTCCTGGGCTGAGGGAGGTAAGAGCCAAGTGTCCCTCCATCCCTCTTCCTCTGTTGTCAGTGGCCATGAAGACCCCATGTTCTAGATGTATTAACTACAAGATGAATGAGGGTAGCCTTCTTTGGATCCCAAATATCCTTATGAAGACATAATTTTAAGTTGAAACATCACTGAGATTGTGAGATTTTTAAAATTTTTATTATTGTCGCATAGCTGAGCTTATCCTGACTAATAAAATGGGCCTCTGAAATATGATCAGAACACCTTGCTTGCAGCGATTCTGCAAAAGAGGTCATTGTAATGTGGAAGCTATTATAATAGGAGATTCATTTATCACTGGGGTTATTCTGTGTCCAAATCATAGAATGCCTTATCTGCCTAATGAGGCAGACAGTTTCTTAGAATTAACATAAAGATGTTACTTGCATTACGAAATTTGGCACTACTTAATGGAAATGATGAGACTCTCTAATTTCAATGGATATTTCCAGCTGCTGCCTCTCAAGAATTTTATACACTGGTCCCATATTTTTTATAGGGTGAAATGTTTGCAAAATATACAAATAAGCATCTGCATCCTAATGGATGCAATTTCATGACCCATTACACATTCCATGCAAATATAGAG
Organism: Rhinolophus sinicus; assembly: GCF_036562045.2. NCBI lineage: Eukaryota > Metazoa > Chordata > Mammalia > Chiroptera > Rhinolophidae > Rhinolophus > Rhinolophus sinicus. Next base: position 21,413,123 of record NC_133760.1, read on the forward strand.
ACAGTGAGGCCGCCTGGGCTGGGAGTTGGCTGAGGTTTGCTGGTGTGGATAGTAGACCGCAAGAGCCTATTGGCAATACAACTATACATCGGTGATTCAAATCCTTTTGAGTGTCAGACACATTCCTAGAGGTATAGCTGTAAAGAAGACGGAGTCCCTGCCTCATGAGATTTGCATCTGATAGATGGAAATGAACTTTGGAAATGACAGATGAGTTTACTGGAAGGTGTTCAGAGAATCGAAAAGCCAAGTGAGTGTCAGAAGAGAGAGAAATGAAAAGTTTCACCGTTAACACCAAACTAAGCCATAAAAGGCTTTTTACCATTTGGCCTTGCTTCCCTGACCAGTCCTCTCTCTATCACTCTCCCTTCTCCATTTCCTCTGCTCCTGCTCCACTGACCCACAGGCCTTTCTCGGATGTCACCAAGCTTTCTTTCCCCTATGCCTTTGTCTCAGCTGGTCCCTCTGCTGAGAATACACATTCTTCCCCTTCCTTCTTGGTGTTCACATTGCCGGCACCTTTGTCCTTGAGGCAGTTCAAGCTGTAGACTCCTACAGGAAGTCTCTTTGGATTGACCCTAGGTTGGATGAACCCTCCTGGTGATCCTACATTGTTCTGTCTACAAATTTACATGATTAACCGATTCCCTTTCCTCACGGGCACGGAGGAGTCGATGGAGACATGATGGATGCATGCCTTCATGGGATGAAGGGAGGGACCGGGACGGGCTGGTGCCTGAGTCATGGGGGCTGGGGGGAGGGGAGTGGATGTGGCAGGTAGGAGAGATGGCTGGCATGGCTGGGAGACTGGTTACACTGAGCAATTTGATCAAGCCAGTGAGGAACTGTATTGAGGATAATGACAGGTTTCTCACTGTTTTAGAAGGTATTTACAAGCATAGAAAGGTGGGGCAGCTAGAAAAAACCTTGAGATATTGGATTGAAATTGGACATATTGGTTTGAACTTGCATTTTAAAATGTGATATATGGATAAAAACACAGATATATTAATAGTTATAGATGTATGTGTATATATGTGTATATATGCATGTGTGTGTGTGTGTGTGTGTGTCCTTATTCTGTTGCTGACAGGTTTCAACTGTATCTGTCATGTCTCATGTTTTCAAAACAACAAAAAAACTCTGGGGCCAAAAACCCCAAGAATGGGCTGATGGTCAGTAACCAGTGCGGTTAACTTCCTTCTCCAGTTCTGTACTTTGAGAATCTTAAAAACATACAGAGAAGCCCAAAAAACAATACTATACAAATCTGTGTGCTCACCATCTGTAATTACCGTGTTAACATTTTGTCCTATTTGCCTTGTCTTTATTTTATTCAAAGAAAAAAAGTGACAGATCTAGCTTAAGTCCTTTTATCCACCATTCCCTTTTCTATCCCTGTCAACTTTTTCACTGCCAGCAACCACTGTATTAGAGCATACAACCTTCCAGTTCATTTCAGGTCATCTTAGGCATATATTTCGTTTCCATGAATGATATGTTATATAACATATATTTTTATTAACTTTTCTATACATTGCATCAGATGGAATATGCACTAATATGTTTCTGAGCTCTAGCTTCCTTGGAAAAATATATTTATTTTTTAAAAAATATATCTTTATATATATATATATATGTATACATTTTAAAAATTTTATTAGTTTCAGGTGCACAAGACAAAGCAATACTTAGACGTTTATCACTTATATCCCTCACACTGTGTGAACCCCTCTCCCTTTTATATGTATTTTAAGTATATATTTATTTATATTTTTTATCTATATAAATTATTTGGTTTACTCCTTTGAACTTCACTTTAATATTTAATTCTTTATATTTTATTTAGCCATTGCCCTATTTATGCACATGTAGGCAATTTCCAATTTATTGTTTTCCTCTTTTTTTTTTTTTGGCAAGATAGATCCTTCTGTTTATTTTAACCATTAACCTAGTCATTATTTTCAGAAATAAATGTAAAATAACTCAAAAAGTGCTTAAATCATTGTATTCTTTGTGTAAAAGAGAAAAAATAAGAAAGAGGTAAACAATATGTTGTTACACTAGAACTTACACCCACAAGGTGGTCGATGAGGCTGGCCCATGGCAATTCTTATGATGACCGGAAGATCCGGGGAAAATAAGTAAAACGTGGCATGTTAACCAGAAAATATACATCCTTAAAAAAAAGTTATTCTCTTGGCATGCCATTTTACTCCTACATGCAACGGAAATAAGATTATTTTTTCCCAGCCTTATTGAGCTATAACCAACAAATAAAAATTGTATCTATTTTAAAGTGTAGAACTTGATATTTTAATATACATATACATTGTGAAATAACCACCACAGTTAAGCCACTTTACATATGCAGCAATGGACGACCTTGTACGTGACTCCTGGGGCACATACATTGTTAGTTTCCTTCTTGAAACTGGTTGTTACAAGACTGATAAACCAGGAGATGACACAGATGTAGCATAATTACTTCAGGAAGGCATTTGAAAATTCTCATGATCACATCATGACTACAAAGGGAAAAGTTTGGACTGGATCATCTTAGGTGAATTTATAACTGGTTGATCAACTTCACCAAAACACTATATAATTGATTTCTAGGCAAGGATGTCTTGTGGTGCTACAGAAAGCTAGAACTTTATTCTATTTATAACCTTATCATCCATCTATCCATTCATCCATCCATCCAATGTTTTTGAGTGACACTGCACCAGTCACCATGGCAGCCACTGGACTTTGAAGAGTCAACAGCTCCCAGTAGTTCTCGGCATGTGGCTGGTATCTAATTAATATTCATTAGCTGACACGTGAGAGAGATGTGCCCTCCTAAATCATACAGAGTTGCTATGACTTTGGTGAAGATTCAGAACACATGCTCGTGAGCTTCTAAGATTGTTTTTTAAAAAGAGGAGCTAGGAATACTTGGCAATAAGCCAGGTTAAATCAGGAAGACATCAAATTCTTTCCATGGCATAAAGCTAATTAAATAAAACTTATGGGCAAATGTGACATCGGGAAGAAGCATATGTGTCTACACACAAATATATACAAAAACATATGTATCTACTAGTTCTAAGTTGGAGAGGTCTATCTTGGCTATACTTATATGAAATACACACTCAAGTTCAAGTTTCTGAACTTGAGCACCAGTTCAGCATGAGCCAAAGTGTGAGCTTAGAAGGCTAAGAACACTAGCTGCCCCCTACATAGGCTGGATTGGGGTATTTGCACTAACCCTTGGGTAATGGTAATGATAATTCTAGTGTTTACTACAAATCAAAGGCATTATCAATAGCAATCTTATAATAAACTGCTGTGATCCCAATTTACAGATGAAGTAACTGAGGCTCAGACAGACCAAGTAACTTGCCTAAAGTCATGTGAGTAATAAGAGATGAAGCAGTGACTCAAATACTTGGCTTCGAAGTCCAAACCTTACAACAGACCCACAGTTATATCCTGCCTGAAGGTGTGGCTAACCCAACTCAATGGGTCCCATTTTTGAGAGGTGGGAAACAAACAACAGTCACATATGTTATGATTCCTCACCACTAGAACAAATGATGTCCCCTCTGTGAGTCAATATTGCCACAAACTCATGGCCACAGTGCGTGCGTTCCTCAGTGGACCTCTCCAAGAAACATCTCTCCACGTAAGAGGAAGGCATGTCTGGGCCAGAAAGGTCAAGTTTGAGTCAGGGCTCTCCTAGTCCTAGTACATTTCAGGGCAAGGCGTAGAGATTCTCAGTCTTTGCCTTGTCATCCATGGTGGCATCTATATCTCATGGTTGTTTCAAGGAGTAGAGTTAATATATGCAAAGCCGACAACACCTACCACACAGTAAAGGCTTGATAAATGGTAGTGATGGTGGTGAAGCTGCTGCCACTGCGAGTCTTGCTTCTTGGAGGCAAAAGCGCTTTCTCCTGTGGTTGTGGGGTCCAAAGGGTTCTCATGAGCAGCGTGCCCTCTTCTTACTTACTTCCTTGTGGAAGAGGTGTATTTTTCTTTATACCAACTCATCTGCCACTCATTAAACCAAGACCTCAATAGTCTGCTTCTTTTTTTGTTATTCATCTGCCCAGAGGAGACATCTTTTTCTAATATTTACAAAGTGCCTCATTGGTTAGCTGTGTGCTAGCGTCTTCCCACCAGACACCTCGACACCAGAATGAAGACCAATCTTACCTTCCTACCTTTGTCTTTTCCAAGACCTGTTCTACCGACACACAAAACAAGAGTTTCTGGTTACCATTCTCAAGAAATGGCACTGATGGGGGAGCTGTGACTGGGTGGAAGAAATGAGAGCCCACTGGCTGGAGCCTCACAAAGCATCTCCTGCTTCTCGATCCAAAATCTTTTGTCTGATTTTGGCATTTATGGCCTGTGATTGCATGGTAGAGGATTTGTCACCTCCAGTGGGCACAGTAAAGGACTTGAATGAAATACAGCTATGGGAAAACTTGACAGTTCCTGTGACTTACAGTAAAGCTCACCAAACACTCTGATGACTCCATCAAAGAGAGAATCCCAGGGGGAAAAGAGACTGCAGTCTATGCCTGTAATTTATACCCACGGACAGAGATAGGCTTTGGGACTCAGTGAGGAGAGGAACGGATGAACCGGGTTTCTTAGGGACACAGGGCGAGGGTGGGCTGCACATGTGATCTAACCTTTTGTCTTGGCATTTGTTAACGTTTGCTGTGGTCTTTGCCATTACTTGATAACATGACCTGCCTTCTTCCTCATGTTTAATTCAGTTCTTGTTCTGGTTATTTCATGCTGCAGAACAAAATACATCCCTCCCGTCCCACCCCATTTAATGACTTAAAATAATGATTGTTTATGATTTTGTGGGTCAGGCTTCAGGAAGGGCTCAGCTGGGTGGTTCATGTCAGACTCACGTTGGGTCAGCTGGGGATGGAGAATCTCTTCCAAGATGGCGCCTGTAGTCAATAGCTGGTGCCTCTTTCAAGGCCTCTACATATGGCCTGAGCTTCTCCCAAGGACAATCTCTAGATACTCAGACTTCTTATGTGGTACTAGCTTACACCAGAGCGAGTGTTGCAAGAGACAGATACATGAAATCTGCCCAGCTCTTTAGGCCTGGACTCGGCAACTGGTAAGTGTCACTTTCACCATATTCTATTTGTCAAGGCAGTCACAGAGCCCACCCACATAGACCCTCAGAGGATTTGTGTCCATTTATAATCCACCAGAGACTCCCAAGTCCACCTCTTCTACCTCCTAAATATCTCCAGAATATGCCTCAGCCTTACCAACTTTACCACGACTACCTCAGACCAGGCTAACTGCCCATTCAGATCCATCTCTTCCTCTCTCCCTCCCATTCTCCACTGCAGCCAGAATTTTGTTTCAATGCAAAAATGTCCATATCATGTTTCTACTTGAAACTCATCAGGAACTCTAATCTAGACTTCTTCGTATAGCAGTCATCCGTTTCTTTCTATGTCCTGCATCTGTTTCCCTTGCTCTTGGTAACATCATTCTCATTTTCCTTTGGTTTACCACCTTTCCGCCCTCCACATTCTCAGTCCTTATAATTCAGTGAGGGCTGACATCACCTGTCCCCCACATCTGGCTCTATGTCTGAGCATAGGATTCAGATCTGGCCACTTAGAATCTTCCACACCTGTGAACACTTGATCATTTCAGAGATGGGCACACAAACTAGGCCAACAGAGTTATATCTAGGACTTTAAATGGAATTATATGTAAATAATAGTTTTACGTATTATTGGTGTGAGGCGTAGCTGGAGTTGCTAAGATAGTAGAGAAAATGCCAGGTGGCCATTGTTTGTCACCACCAACACTGAGAAAAGTGGAGCCAAGGAATAGAGAAACATTCCTGACAATGTAATTAGGTCACCTAGATACAGCTGTTCCTGAAGTCCCTGTTGCTCTTTTAAGTGAGTGAACCAATACAATCATTTTACTGCTTCACTTACTGGGGCTGGATTTCTGTCATTAGGAACCAAAGGGGTCCTAACATACCACTTTACATGATGAGTGTCTCTCTTCATCACCTGGATTATGTTGGCCTTTCCAGACCTTTCCTAGTCTCTGGCATCCCCACAGCTTATGCCCAAATTATACTCTTTCAACCTGTGTTCCCAGATCATGTCTTACTCTTTCAGGTTTTTGCACATATGGTCCTTCTGCTTGGAACAAGCTTCCCCATGTTATCCACAGGAGATTCCTGCTTATTCCTCCAGACTTGGCTAACCCATCACCTTCTACCTGGGAGCTTTCCAAATCTTTTCTCTGCCCTCCACTCCTACCCCATCAGCTTTCTGTGCTCTCAATGTCCTCCTGGGGGTATTATACACATCTCTCTTCCAACAACGAGCATCTTTTGTTAAGTATTATATACATTATCACACCTGTTTCCTCCACTTTACCCAGAGCTCCATTAAAGGTCTGACTTTGTCCTACTCATCTTTGAGTTCCCAGGGTCTTCCAGTACAGTTCCTTACTCACAACAGATACTCATTAGTGGGGTGACTACAATTTTTAATCCGCAGATATCTGTTTCCAAAGCTGCTGGGGTGTGTGTCACCGACACCTCAGACACTCCTTGCAAAGAATTAACAGATAACCACAGGCCACATGCTCAGTCCCTTATCTACAGTAACCCAAGGGGGTCTCAGCACTTCTTTGAAAATTAATTTGTTCCTTAATTAAGAAACATGCTTATTTCTAATTAACCAACCTTCTATGTAATATAAACAGATTGCAAGTTAACTGAGCAGCTTTGCCTAGCTCGTTGCATGCCTGAGAGCAGTACAGTGAAACCATTTTTGCACATCAGCTGGGGAATATGTGGAATGCTCTGACTTGCATAGATGGGATTAAAGGAACTTAAAGAGAGGGGACTGTCAGCTCTTAATTCCCACCCGGCAAATTCAATTGCTGCTACATTATATCATTACATCATTTTCAGAATTTGAGATGCAAAATCCCCACAGTTATTAAACAGTAGACTCACACTCTTTGCAGCTCAAATCTATATGTATCATATATGTACACATACTTTCTGCCCACGTGGAGATGTGGCAGAAGTAGGTATTCTGAATACGATCCAGCTGGTTTGTAGCAGGCTGTCCTGGAAGCGGTATATTTACACTAGGAGAAGTTGGAGTTTGAGACGAGGCAGGAGGCATGATATTATGCATCCTTAACGAGAGACCTGTCATTCTTTGACACCATCACGTGTGTCGGAAAGCATCTGGAGACAGACTAATGGTTTTGTAATAACAAATGCTAATGGAGGAACACACAGCCCAAGGTGTATTCATTAAACTTCTTCTACCTTGAAACAATTCACTGACCTGGATCCTCTCATATCCTGAAGGGGGAATGGGATGCAACTCAGATGCTCTTCACACCTTGAAAACGCAAAATGCACAACCCAGGAAAACTCCAGTTTGGGGACTCTTTTCTATACCACCATTCAGTCAAATATTAGTGGACGCAACAGCACATACTTGTATACTGAGAGTTGGCTTTACCAAAAAATAAAACATGGTCTCCTTAAAAGGAAGGAATGAAAACCAAATAACACTCTTCACATTGCCAAAAGCAAGTATCTAAGAGTTTAGAAACCAATGGAACATGCTAGCAATCTTCTAAAACGTTACATGGTTATTCATTCACGTGGTTAAATGGACATGAAGAAACCCTCTGTCTTGGGTAAAATGTAATTCTATTTAAATACATCTGTGGTACCCTCTTGATTCTTCCAAAATTCCAGAATTTGCTGGCCAAGGGGTTGGGCTAAGGCTTTTCTCCACTCAAAGCACGTGGGTTTCGTCTTTGTTTTAGGGAATAGCAGCAAGAACATGCAAGCAGGTTTATACTGCGCATGGAATATCTTTAGCTTGACCCTTTAGCGTGCTCGCCTCACCCTTCCCCACCCTACTTACCCCCTGTTCTTGGAGGCTGGCCTGAATGTCCCACACAAGCCCTCTGACTTCCTGTTGGGCTTGGCGATCAGAAGGTGTGGGAGTTGAGTGAGGTCAGGGTGTTTATTTCCCTGGACCCCTCCCTTCTGGGTTGCTTTGAGTAGTCTGTATCCCACGCTGAAGGTCTCTGCTCCTCTCCGAATGGCCTTCTTCTCAGGACTGCCTCCTTTCCTGTCCCTCACTGTTCCCTGATCCCCAGGACTGGAGATGCTAACAACTCTGTTCTTACTAGCTTGGGGTTACACCGCTCTCCCTTGCAACTCCCCCTTTAATTAGGCCCTTTGTAAAATAGGCCCTCTTACAACTGTCCTAATTTGAGTGTGCCATTGTTTTTTTCTTACTGAGATGTTGTTACACCCAACCAACATTTTTTAATATCAGTTTTCAGATATTTGTTCATTATCATGGAAATCTCCAAATATTCCCAAACTCTGATCCTGGAAAAAGTTGCCAGCGCCAACATTAAAATTAGTGAGGAAGACGATCGATTCTATTGCTATGACAACAAACTATGGAGGGAAAATGATTTTAGTGTTTTATTTCTATACTACTTCTGCTGATCTTTTATGAAGATTCCACTTGACTTTGCCAAGCGTCCGTTGCTGGCTTCGCTGGATCCATATGAAGAGGCAATAAGGACTACGTGTTCTGCTAACTCAGCACAGTTTAATGGCATAATTGTCTGCCTTCTGTACTCATGTGTGGGCTGCCCCAGAAAGCAGAGTGAGTCTTCCTGTATCTTCTACATCCTAGAGTGGACCTAGTCCATGAACAATTCTGCACAAATACTGATAGGGTAGATGGATAGATAGAAATGAGCAGAGGGAAAAATTTAGCGACAGTTAGAACGCCCCTTGCTGCAGCTCCTACTTGGGTCAAGACCCCTTGCCCTTGGCCAGCAGGATTCCAGGCTTACACATGCCTCTAAGGGATGTGTTTACACATGCCCCTAAATCAAAGAAATACATTATTAAAAGAGGAAGACATCCTGCTTATCAGGGTACACATCCTGTTTACCAGGACCACCAACACCTTACCAGCTCAACAGGATTCCACGTTTTCACATACCCCAAGGGGATGTGTTTACACATGCCCCTAAATCAAAGAAATGCATTGCTAACTGCCAGAGAAGGGAGAGGGGGAGGCTATCCAACCCATAGAAATTAAAGCCTTCACACAATGTAAGGCGAGGCGGCTTCCCTCCCTGGGGTCAGCCCGCTCCAGGTCTCAGAGCAGGACTTTCTTTTACTAGTAAACTTGTTGTTGTCTTATTCCACACAAAATTCTGTGTCTTGATTGAATTCATTCCTTCAAGAAGACGAAGAGCTGAGGTTCAGTGTCATTTCCCAGTAACAATACTTCTTGTACTGAATTCGGGGGAAGAAGGGCGTGGAGAGAAAAATTCTCATGCTAAGTAGCATGGCTCATAGATTAGACCCTTCATGATTTGAGCTACAACACAGGGTGTGTAAGAGCTGACTCTGAAACCAGACCGCTTGGGTCTGAATCTCTGCTTCCCCTTTAAAGAGTTGAGTAATCTTGGATAAAACACCTCACCCCCTGGAGACTCTGTTGTCATCTATAAAGTGGGGATGTAATGGAACCTACCTTATACGGCTGTTGCAAAGGGTAAATGACAGAACCCTACGGGTGAAAACCCTAATACAGTGTTGGCTCCTGGTGAGTAAATGCAGTTGATGAGGCTTCAATTCAGTAACCATCACCTGGTCATCCATCCACTAGATGGACCTGAGTACCGGACATGGACCACGCCTCTTCCCCTACGTCATCCCTGTGCATTTTCAGCAGTGTCTCAAGCAGGAGCTGGGAGATGATTGGACACCATTTAGTGAATGCCTTTTTTTTTTTTCCTGGACCATGTGCCTGTTCCTTTCAATACATTAGTTCTAATCTCCATAGCCTTTCTGCACTGTAGGTTTGCAGGACTCTAACTCCTCCAGGGTCACCCAGAGGAGAGTTTTGGAGCACTGCCCATGGTGAGCTTTGTCTTTCAAGTTCTTCGTTTACCACACAAAAGTTTCCCATGTTTCAGTCATTCAGGGACTCCTTTATCATACGTGAGTACTACTGGTACCCCCTATTTATTTTTCAATATACTTTAAATTGATTTCTAAAATGTAACCTAATTCTAAGCAATGCTTTGAATCAAAATCACGGGAATAATGTACTAGATATTGTTTAATTATGCATCAAAATAAACAGCTATTAAAATAATTAAACATCACCACTGTGCCACTTACAATTATATTTTATATTGGCAGAGGTATAAATGCTTACATGAAGAAACACTGTATTTTCAGAAAGTCTTTCTGTGACAGGAAAGAAAAAGAGTATATAATAGGCAGCACGTAAGGCAAATAGAGAGGAGGGGATGTAGGGTCTCTCTTATTAGGATTGAGAGACCTGGATATGTTTGTCCACTGAAAGGACAGACGTGATGGAGAATGTGACTGAAGATGCAAGAAACAGAGGGTGATGATTGAAAGGGCAAGGCCATGGGAGAGTCACCAGAATATAGAACTAAAAATACAGGAATTAAAAAAATGAAAAGGAAGGTTTCCTTCTTGAGAGAGCCGAGAGGCAAGAGATGCCGGAGATTTACTAGAGAAACAGACAGAGGAGATGCAAATTGTCAGAGATCGTTCCAGACGGGCTCAATTGTGTTCCCAGAGAAGAGGGCGAGACCAATAGCAGAGAGTGACAGTATAGAGACAAATCAACCATGGAGCTGGGTGCCTGAGATTGGTTCACTTTGACTTTGGTTTCACAAGATGTCACACACGTATGGCAGGTACACACATGAGGCTCAGCGTTTGGGGGTGGCTACTGTTTCTACAAAATGGATGCTGGTGTAGACCACAGGAAGTGCCCTAAGAGAAGGAAGGGGTCGACGGATGGATAGGAGAGGGGTCAAGATTAGAAGGGACTCTCTAGTCACTCTGAAAGCGGAGAGACAGATGGGGACCTAAGTGCCTATATTGTAGCATCAACAATGATGGGAGATGGTGTGTTCAGAAAGATCCAGGTGGCACTTTTGCTGAGGAACTACACTGTCATTAGGAAGTGAGTCAATTTGCAAAAACGTTTAGGGAAAAAACAACTGGATTATTGGTGAACAATTCAGTGGTGGCTGAGAGGTAGACGTGAGACGTAGCCCAAGTTATGGCTTACAACAAGCAATCACAGTCTCTCCTGAATCAGTTAACAGGTAGAAAAGGCAAACCCAAACAGAACGAGGGTGGGGCAACACTGCATTAATATGTAATATGTCCGTTGAATATTTGCCTCAGACTCATATACTTGTAGACTTAGGATGGTATAAAAACCAGAATGCGAGCCTTGGGCTCAGGCAGCTTATTGTAGGAGAGCAAGGCAAGTCACTGCACCTATAAAATAAGCATAACAACGTCTACATTAAAAGAAGACTTTCAGCAAGTTTGCAAGGTGCATGATCAATATACTTACATGTGGAATCAAGAGCTGAACTCATAGAAACACAGAGTAGAATGGTAGCTCCCAGGGGCCGGGAGTGGGGGAACTGAGCAGATGTTGGTTAAAGGGTACAAACTTGCAGTTAGAAGGTGAGTAAGTTGTGGGGATCTAATGCATCGCATAGCGATCACAGGCCACAATACTGTATTATATACTTCAAAGTTGCTAAGAGACTGGATCTTAAATATCCTCACTACAAAAAGAAATGGTAAATATGTGACATGATATCACGCTTCGGTGATAATCACATTGCAACATATAAATGTATCAAATCAACCCACTGTACTTCTTAAACTTACAGGATGTTACAGGTCAGTTATATCTTAATAAAAAAGAATCAATCGTGTTTCTATGAAACAATGAACCATCCAAAAATAAAATTAATAAAATGATTCAATGTATAATAGCATCAAAAAATTTACTTAGGAACAAATTTAAGAAAAGAAAGGGAAGACCTGTATACTGAAAACTGTAAAACATTTTTGAAGGAAACTAAAGACTTAAATAAGTAGAAAAACATTCTATGTTCATGGAATGGAAGGCTCAGTCTTGTTATGATGGCAATACTCCTTAAATTCATCTACAGATTCAACACAATACCTGTCAAACATCCCAGCTGCCCTTCTATTTTTCATTTTTTCCACAAATTGACAAGTTGATTCTAAAATTCATATGGACATACCAAGGACCCAGAATAGCCAAAACAATCTTGGAAATGAAATGTGAATCAAAACCACACAGAGATACTACTTTACACACACTAGGATGGCTAATAAAAGACTGATAAGTGTTGGTGAGGTGTGGAGAAATTAGAACCTTTATACACTACGGGGGTGGGGGGGGGTGATGCAAAATGTCCAGCTGCTTTGGAAAGCAGTTTCTCAAAAGGTTAACATAAAGTTACCTTATGACCCAGCAATTACGTTCGTAGGTGTAAACCCAACAGAAATGAAAACTCATGCCCACATAAAATCTTGTACATGAATGCTCATGGTAGCATCATCCATAATTGCCCCAACTCGTAATGAATCAATGTCCACCAACTTATGAATAGATAAACAGAATAATGTATAAATGTATACAAAATAATCCAGTCAATGGAATATTTGGCAATAACAAGAATAAAGTATGGATAAATGCTACAAGATAGATGAACCTTAAAAGCAGTAGGCTAAGCGAGAGATGCAGATACAAAATGCTGCCCATTATACGATTCTATTTACATAAAATGTCCAGAATAGGTCAATCTATAGGACACTAAGTAGATTCGTGGTTGTCTATGGCTTGGGGGAGTTTGGGGAGCAATGAGAAGTGAATGGTAATGAGCACAGGGTTTCTTTGGCAGGGGGATGAAAATATTCTAAAATTGATTGTGGTGATGATTACACAACTTTATGAATCAACCACAAAACACTGAATCATACACTTCAAATGGTTAAATTGTATAATCTGTGCATTATATTGTGATAAAGCTGTTACATATAAAAAAAGACAAGACAGAGTTTGGAAGGATTAAGCATTCCGTTGGCCACATGTGAGCAATCTAACTTGCCCAAAATAGATTTGTTTATTCGCCTTGTTGATGATGTCTATGCATTGAGCAGTCCGAAGGGGCCGTGTTGTGACCTCTTCTATTGCACAAGTCAGATATCCTGAGAATTCTGGAATGGAAGACAGGCCAGGAGAGGTTATATTCCTGAACGAGTATGCGAAGGGGCCTACCAGGAAGGGTGACTTCCAACACAGGGGTTCCATGTGCATTTTGCAGGAGCCTCTTTGGGGAGACATGGAAAAGATGCACAATCCTTAGACCCCAGACTGCTATGCTGTGAAGTCAGGTAAGGTTCTGGTGAACTTTGTGAATGGTAGTAGTTTATCCCAACTGCAGGGATGATGCTGCTTTGTCAGTGCTGCTTCCTCTTCAAATCCCAGCCTCTTATGAAAGATGTCTACTCTGGGAAAGTGAGTTGAACTGTGGCAAGTGGACACTGTCACTTCTGAAAGCTGTATGGGCCGGGGGACTTGCCTGCAAAGCTCCTTAAAGCAGCTGGCGTGATCTCCTTAAAGGGGAGCTCATCGTAATTAGTGGCATTACACGAATATCAAAAGAATTTATAATTCCGGGAGCTTCATTAGGATGTGTCGCTAAACACGTCCTGAAAATTGTTCCTGATGCTGTTTTCACTTAAGAACGATGCTGGTACTGGGCCTACTTGAAACTTATACGTTGGTAATTCATTTGAAATTGAACTTTTGACAGTTGTTAAACACTTTATGAGTTTGCGTGTTTCTCTTTATTTTTGTTATTTGGGTGGCTAGTTTGATGTTCATTCTTGGGAAAAGCAACTTTCCCTCACAACTGGCATTTAAGAGAATGTAAACCACACACTGTATTAGTTTTTTATTGCTGCTGCAGCAAATTGCCACCAATTTAGTGGCTGAAAAGAACCCCCACATTACGTGTGGGTGAGAATTCTGGGCACAGTGGGGCTCACTGGGGTTTCCTGCTTAGGGTCTCACAAGGATGAAATCAAGGTGCCAGCAGCGATGTGTTGCTTACAGAAGGCGCAGGGGAAAAGTCCTTCTCAAGTTTATTCAAGATTCTAGGAGAATGGATTTCCTTCTCATGCTTTCGATGTGGTACAACTCCGTCTTCAAGCCAACAACAAGTTGAGTGCTTCTCGGACTTTGAAACTCTCTGAACAAACCTCTGCCTCGTCTCACTAACTTTCCTCTTCTGCTACAGCTCTTACTCACTCTCCGGCCTTACTCTTCTACTTTTAAGGGCTCGTGTGATTATTCGGATCCGCTTGGATAATCCAGGATAATCTCACTATTTTAATGTCAGCTGATTAATAACCTTAATTACATTGGCAAAGTCTCTTTTGCCATGTAAGGAACATCACCTCAGGCGTTCGAGATCATGGGGGGCCAAAATTCTGCCTACGACTTGTGATGGTTACTTTTATGTGTCAACTCAACTGGGCCACAGGGTATCCAGACATTTGGTCAAACATTGTGCTGGTAGTTCTGTGTTTCTGGCTGAGATTAACATTTGAATCGTAGATGGAGTAAAGCAGATTGCCCTCCCCAATGTGGGAGGGCCTTACTTAATCACTTGAAGACTTGACTAGAACAGAAAGGCTGAGTAAGAGGAAATTCCTCCTGCCTGACTGCTTTTAGCTGGGACACTGGTCTTCTCCCGACTTCAGACTTGAACTGAAACATCAGCTCTTCTTGGATCGTGAGCCTGCTGGCTTTTAGGCTGGAACTGTACCTTTTGCTCCTCTGGGTCTCCAGCTTTCCGACTATAGATCGTGGGACTTCTCAGCCTCCATAACTGTGTAAGTCAATTCCTTATTATATATATTATATATTTTATATATGTAAATATATTGTATCCCATATATGATATATATATTTCCTATATAGTATAGATATGATAGATGCTATATGATATATTTCCCATATATATATATATACACACACACGTATACATATACATATACATATATAAAATACATATATTTCCTAATGAAAACCATACACATTGTCTCCGTTTCCTTCTTTCTTCTTCCTTGAGCATAGACGTAGCTGTGACGTTTAGAGCTGTGACAGTCTCACAGCCACAGGAGAAAGGCAAAGACTCACAGAGCTGCTGACAGATCACTGAAGCACAAGCAGTGGCCACCCACCTTTCCGCTTCTGGAAACCCCAGAAAAATTAACCTGAAATGGTTAAGACACTTTAACGGCTATTTTGTTACCTGCTATTTTGTATCAATCAGAAAACATTCCTGATTGATACTTTAATAGATGAAGGTAATCCTGTCCAGTAGTTTTGCCATAAGCATGTTTCCCATAAACATCTTGGCTAGAAGCATTTTCACCACAAAAATGTTCATTGCACAACTAATTGGTCATAGGCAATTTCACCATAAAAGATAAAATAATGAAAGCTAAAAAAGGGAACATTAAAAAGGATAGAGTGAGATGTGAAAAATTAATAAAATTAAAAGACTTTATTGCAAAAAATGAAAATACATTGTCTTCGAAGTCTTTTGTTCATAGTATTATATATTGTTTTTGCTTGTTGATTTGTTTCCTGGCTCAGCATCACACTTTTTTATTTTGCTGTAATTTCTTCCTTCACTAAGAGAGGTATCAGCTTCCAACTGAAGAATCTATAATTAATGATCCCAAAGACTGTTGTGAATTAGTAGCCACC
Source organism: Rhinolophus sinicus (assembly GCF_036562045.2). Lineage (NCBI taxonomy): Eukaryota > Metazoa > Chordata > Mammalia > Chiroptera > Rhinolophidae > Rhinolophus > Rhinolophus sinicus. The sequence continues at coordinate 21,428,863 of NC_133760.1, forward strand.
CTTTTTACACTTGCCATAGCTTGGTGAACTTTGGGTTTTGATGGGTGGGAGGGCTGACTATCTATCCTCACAGAAGGATTTGCAAACCTGATGTTTTATTTTCTAGTGTAGCCTGCAATTTGGCTTTACACTCTCTTATTTCATACTCCCAGTAAGTTTCATCACCACATTTTCTATCAGGTCAAACTATGTAGTTATCATCATCTAGTAATTTCAGACCATCACGTGTCTTCGTTACTGTATAGACTGTTATATGAGGGCTAAGATTTACAAAATACAAAACCAGGAGTGCTGTGAGAACTTCGTCAATAGAGAAACGAAACCAAACTGACAAGTAGCTTAAATACACGAAGTCTGCCACATGTAAACCAAACTGTCAAGCGGTTACTTTATCTTTCACAGCGAAATTGCCTTATGGCCAATTGCTTATGTGGTGAAAACGTTTGGGGTGAAAACGCATGTGGCAAGGATGTTTACAGCAAAAATGCTTGCGGTGAAAACAGCTAGAACCAAATTTAATCTCTAGATCTTTGGTTACAATTTTTCTAACTCCAGGAATTTTTCCTCTGGTGGTATTTGCCCTTTTGTAATGCAGCTTGACCTTGACCTTTAAGCTGCAATTCAGGCCAGGCACAGCTGGACCGTCTCATGCTATTAGGAAAAAATCCTCATGGGCAGGCACAACCTAGAAGATCTTCTGAGCCTGCAAACTCTCAGGTGAAACCGCACTGCCGTTTTTTGTTGCCTGCCTGTTGCATCTCCCATAAGCAATAAAATAAACATTTCCTATTTAGATGCACAGCCTTGGCTGGGGAACAGCACTGACTGCTTACCTCAGAAACCACTGAATAAGGGTAAATAAGTCTCACTGTGGAGGACCAGCAGGAATCCTGAGAAGTAATTAACCCAGCCCGAGACAGAGGATACGCCGTCTCTCTGAAGGAAGACAGGATTTGAGGTCAGACAGACCCAGACTTCACATAGTTTCTCCTGATTATCTGTGCCAACTTCTCTCTGAGTTTATGTTTCCTCATCCGAAACATGGAGATAATGATACTCAGCATCACTGGGAAGATGAAATGGAATGACAACCTTGAAAGCTCCCATCCAGATGTCCTCCACCTATGAGGCAAGCCATGACGGCTTGTTGAAGGAGCAGCGATGTCTGTGTGATATGGCAGCTAATTGCTGAGGGCAAAGGGAGATGGTAAAGGATGGAGAATGGCTGAACGGCTTTCACTAGTAACACATCTTGCTAAAATAAGTCAGGAAAGACCATAGGATGGCTGTTTTCAAAAGCTCTTTCATTAAATTTCCTCTACCCAGCAGTGCCATTGCTATAATAGAAATATAAGTACTCAGGTTGACAAAAGTAAAGGTTTCAGATTACCTCTCAAGTACATGGGTATCGGTGGGAATTTATGAAGGACTATCTAACTTGAACCATTGATGGGTTTTCAAAAACTTGACATTTTAGTGGAAACTGGATTTTTTTCCTAAAGGCAATTTTTGAGACACCTCATGAGCAAACTCCCTAGAAAACACTAAATAGTAATTCTTTCATTTAATTGGAATCCTTACTGATGGAAGTTCCTTAGGGTGAGGAGAACACAAAAGCAGATGACAAATAGATGTGCTGCATAACATACAAGCAACTAAAACAGGAAAGGGCCATTTCTTAAGTGGCCATCCATTTGAGGTCCTGCTACCAAAACCGTACACATACTACCTCATTTAATTCTAACAAAAATCATGAGATAAGCTGAGCACGGGTATATTTTATGTCGGGACGCATTCTCCAATATCTCAAATAACTAAGAATGAGCATAATTCAAGACTAAGCTTGACAAAAAATGGTGTGCAGTCATCTTTATTAGCTAAAGTGGCATGAACTGTGGCAATGGCAGATTTATTTAAAGAACACTGTCTTTTGCAATAAAAAGGAATGGACTGATACATGGCACATACAACAGAGATGAACCTTGAAAACACTCTGCTGCCTGAAAGACCTAAATGACTAAAGAAAATGAAGTAGAGAAGTAAATGAAAGAAGTGAACAACTTCTCCTAGTAAATGATTCCATTTCTATGAGATGTCCAGAATAGGCAAACTTATAGAGGCAGAAAGTAGATTTGTGGTTTCTGAGGGCTAGGGAGGTGGGGGTGGGGGTGGGAAATGACTTCTAATGGATACAGGATTTCCTTTGGGGATGGTGGAAGTGTTCTAAAATTGATTGTGGTGATGACTGCACAATTCTGTGAATATACAAAAAAACCACTGAATATTTTAAATGGGTGAATCAGTGAATGGTATGGTACATGAATTATATTTCATTAAAGCTTATATATGTATATATACAGAGAGAGAGAGAGAGAGAGAGAGAGAGAGAGAGAGAGAGAGAGAGAGAACCCTGCCAGCCACTTTGAAATTATGTAATCCTTGACAAATGCTTAAACATTTGGGAGATTGCATTATTTCTAAATTTGTGCACAAATGAGATTTTGTTAATTGTCCCATATTACATCGTTTCAAATTTGCCTAATTCAAACTCAGACAAAATGCTGCCAGTGGATTATCACCAGTTCAAAATGAGGAAATAGAGACTTGAACTCACATAGCTGATAAGAGAAGGAGCCAGGATGGGAATTCAGTTTTGCGGGTTGGCAGAGAGCTTCCCTCTTCTGCAAGATGCTAGGGGATGACCCTCTTGAATCTATCATCACTGAAAAGGAAAGCTGTTGGTAGCTGCTAATACTTATGGCACATGTAGTACTTTATCAGGTATGGTGCTCAAAGCTTGACGTCCATTTTCTCATTGAACCTCATGGCCACCCTTTGGGGACATTCTCGTGATCCTCATTTTGCAGAGGAGTTACCCAAAGCTCAGAGAGGTAAGACAACATATCCAAGATCTCCCAATCAGTAGTGAAATGTAACCAAAAACCAGGTCTTTGGGACATAGGAGTCAGTGGTCTTAACCCTTGGGTTGTGCTCTTGTCAGAGCGTATTAATCTCTCTGATGGACTGACAGGTAAATCATCATGATGCATTTCCAGTTGAGTCACGGACAAGAAAAAAACAATTAATATTCTCTGAAAACCTTTTAGAGCCCTCTTCACATTCCTGTGCCTTTCCCCTCCTTTGCTAGTCCTTGGGATGTGGACACGGAGCCAGCACACTGACGTAAATGAAAGCCACAGGATGACGTGTAGTATTGGGGTATTTTCAGATAATCAGTGCTGGACTCTGATCTGAAATTACTGAGATAGAGGGAATCAAAACCACTACGCTAAGAATGTTTCCATCATAAGGCACTGAGAATGTTTTTTTAATCCAATAAAAACATCTAATGACAGAGACCTCAGAATGCTTTTTGGAAAGAACTCTAAGATAGTGGAGGAGACAAAAAACATTTGTGTTCCAATAAAGGCTCAACTTTCTGATTATCATACAAAAACTGGTGGCATGAAGCGCATACCGAGGAGTAAGTGGGTTTGAATGTCTTGGGCAGCATAGCATACTAGTTTAAAAGCACAGCTTGGAGTCAGGTTGTCTGGGCTACAATTCTTACTGGTTGAGTAACACTACATATGTCAGTTATATTAGAGTTGGCAACAAATAACAGAGAATCCAATGTCACAGTGACTTAAATAAGACAGAAGTTCAGTATTGTCTTGCATAAAATAATTCTGGAGAGAGGCAGTTCCGGGCTCATGACATTCCATAGGCAACAAAATCCGGACTCATTTATACTACTTCCTAGAACACGGTTTCTAGTCTCAAAGCCACCGTAGAAAGCACTGTGGCTTCTTGAATTCTAGCTATCATATCTTCATTCCAGGTAAAGAAACAGGTGGTAGGAGGAGGACAAAAGGGCATTCTTCCCAGCTGACTTGGCTCCCAACTCTTCCCAGAAATCTAACACAACCCCCTGCTTATAGGTCACGAGCCACTATTTCATCACATGGCCTCATCTAGCTGCAAGGGAGGCTGGACAATACTTTTTACATGGACACACTGCCACTGTGTCTCTTGTGACACACACACAGGTTCTCTTACTAGAGGAGAGCAGAATGGATATCGAGGAAGAGGTCTGCTCTGGAAAAATTGTTTTCTAATTTCTTTAAACTTCAGCGTCCTCATTGAGGAGAGGATCACTGCATTTGCCTCCTAGGATTCCTGTGGTGAGTCAATGAGATAATGCATAGGCATCCCTTAGAATAGGGTCCAGCACCAGCTCCCACTCATGAAGTGCCCACTGTTAACCTTAGCTACATGCTAACTGACCATCCTTAGAGAAACAGGTTCTTTGCATCACTCATCCCGCGGCTTACCACGAACAGGTACTGGCCAATGCATACACTTTGTAGCATCTCTCCTCCAGACTTTAAAGTTGGGCTGCGGAACCAAAACTCTTCATTTTCTTCATCTAGGGCAGGGTTTCCTAACCTTGGAACTACTGACATTTTGAGCCAAATAATCATTTGTGGTGGGGACTGTCCTGTATATTGTAAGATGTTTAGCAGCATCCCTGGCTTCTACTCATTGGATGCCAGTTGCACCACCCCTCCCCCAGTGTGGCAACCAAAAGTGTTGGGGGTAGGGGCAAATCATCCACAGCTGAACCACTGCTCTATGATGTCTAAATTCCCACAACATGTTTCTTTGGCAGCAGCAGCAGCATGGGTCTCTTGGGTTATCTATTTTAGTTTCATGGATCGACATTTTAAGTTAAACCATGTCAAACATACTTTTCCCAATCTAATGGAAACCCACCCAGCTACCTCTGAATGATGCATCACACACAGAAAGAACCTGATTAACTTAATTTCATATGTCTAGGTTTTTTATTCAAGTCCTCACCTCTAACCCTGGGAGGTCCTCCCTCATTCTGAAAAGGGACCTTTCCTATGGATATAGAGGTCAACTGCAGAAACATGAGCCCACCTAGCCATCCCCACGAAGAGTATCTGTGTTAGCAGCCGCTTATTAAACACGAACACGGCAGATAAAAACTGTGACACACTAAACAAAAGTAGAAAACCAGATTAAGAAGAAAACACTGAAAATTCCCCAAACCAAACTTTTGAGAAATCTTTGAAAAGAGCCAGTCTTCTGAATAATAAAATAGCTTTGGGTACTATGCTTGATTTAAAACAAAAACACAAAAAAACAAAAACGCAGCCATCATTAAAGCAAGAAAGCTGTAAGTCTATTAAATTTTTTTCTTTGATACTGGAAAACTCAATTTATGACCTATATTTTATAAAACATACTTGAAAGAAATTTTATATGCCCTCTTCCCATTGAACTTAGAATACTGAATCTCTTCTGTGTACTCAAGAAGGGGGGTGGAACTATACATACCGTGTTTCCCCCAAAATAAGTCCTAGCCAGACAATCTGCTCTAACAGTTCTTTTGGAGAAAAAATCAATATAAGATCCGGTCTTATTTCACTATAATATAAGACCAGGTCTACATAATATAATATAATACAATATAATACCGGGTCTTATATTAATTTTTGCTCCAAAAGACGCATTAGAGCTGATTGTCTGGCTAGGTCTTATTTTCAGGGAAACATGGTAAACTACTCAGGGTTTCTTTAATATACTATAAATATATCAAGGTAAAGTGATTCGAGGTATTTTTTCAGACAGATGGAAGCAGCCCCTCTAGACTCTGCCCTCAGAAGGGATGGTACTCTTAGCGCAAAGGTGCTGCAGTAAAAGCTGGTTTATCAAGCTCTATGTTGAGTATAAATCTTTTCTAACTGACATTTGTAGACTGTCTTGATTGACAGCCTAGAGATGCCTTATGAATCTCTGAGAAGAGCTCTCTTTGAGCATCTTCCAAACTACCGCTAGGGGGAGAATCTTGCTCTATTTGAGAAGACCACCACCAGTACCAGGGGCTGCAGGAGCTACCTGACAAGCTCGGCTAAAAGAAAATGACAAAAGAAGGTAGGTGGTGGTTTTCTCCCTTCCTCCTGCCCTCTCTCCCCTTCATCTATACACATATACACATGCGTATTTACACACACACACACACACACACACACACACACACACACCCATACACATGCATATAAAGAAATGCTGTCTAGACTCAGGTGGTAGATTGGATTGATCTTAACATTTTCATAGGTGATTAAAGAACAGTGGGTGTTACAGATGGAGAGAAAAAAGGGCACCGGAATTAGTCTGAATTTGAATCCCAGCTTTATCACCCACCAGCTGTGTGACTTTGGGGACGCAACTTAACCTCCCTGTGTTTCTGTTTCCTCAGGTGTAAAAGAATTGTAAGGATTTCATGAAAAGATCGGCACAGCACCCAGACCAATACAGCCATGACTAGACAAATGATATCGGTGATTATCACCTCCGCACTGCCTGGGGACAGGTGCCACTTCTCTCCCTCTGTGCTAGCGAGTTGCTTCCAATGGGTTTCTGCCTTTCTCTTGTGCAGCAGTGACAACAGGCCCGGGATGCATTTATCATCTGCCTTCCTCCTTCCTCGGCAAAGTCTATGGAGTCAGGGTCGATGTCTGTTTTGTGCACCCCCCACATCTCATCCTTACTGAACAGCGATGTCTCTGGTTCATAATAGGCACTCCAGAGATATTTGTTGAAGAGATGAATACATTGCCAATAAAGACAACACTTATTTAAAAATCAAATAAAAATGGAACTTTTTGCCATTTGGGGCCATTTGTTCATTGAATGAAATTTATTGAGTGACTACTGTGTAACTAGAACTCTGCCAAATGCTGAAAATCAAGGATGAAGACACGGCAATCTGGTCCCTCTGGCCTTAAATTTATGCCTTAGAGAGGACACTGAAGGTAAAATCCAGTTCACTCTTGAGGAAAATTTATTACTATTAAGGTTTACAGTATTACCATACTTCCGTTTAGATGACATCAGTTCCAATAATCTGGTTCCGTAATATGAGTCAATATTTACTATTCCCCCATCCATCATGGGCTTGCCACAAAACTCTTACGTGACCGCTTTTCTCCACGTCCACTGTTCCCACCCCCGTCCAGGCCACAGTCCTCTCGTGCCTGGAATGCTGAACAGACCCAGGTGCCCTACTTCTGTTTTACACTGAGTATCACGAGTTATATTTTAACAGTAAAATCAGATTTTACCACTCTCCTGCTTAAAGCCACCCGAGGGCTTCTTACTAAATTGTAAATGTATGAAAACTTATGGAGTGCTCATCCAGGGGTCTGCAAATTTATTCTGTAAGGGGCCAGATAAAGAATGAATGCGCACACACACACACACACACACGCACACACAAGTATATTTATTTTAAAAATATTCTAAATATTTTAAAATCTATCTATCTATATTTCTATATATCTATATCTATCTATGTATATGTAGTATATATATTTGGCTTTGTGGGACATATAGTCTCTGTCCCAACTCCCCAACTCTAGCCACATTGTGTGAAAACAGCTACAGTCAATGCTTAAGCATTGCTCGTGTTTAAATGGGTAGGGTTGTGTTCCAATAAGACTTCATTAACTTTATTAAAAAATACAGACAGTGGGACAGATTTGGCCCATGTCCCATTGGTTGCTGACTTCTGTTCAAAACGACCTTGCACTTGCACGTCTCCTTGCACTCACCTGGCCGTCTCCTTTTTGCTGACGTTCTCCCACCGCACTGGCCTCTTCTCTGTCCCTCCCTCTGTCATTCCTGCCTCAGACCTTCGCACTTTCTGATCCCTCTGCCTGGAACATCCTTGCTCAATACCTTTTCTTCTCACTGGTCGCAGCTTAAATGTCACCTCCTCAGAGAGGTCTTCCTTGATAGACTTGTCAAAACCCCGCCGTACACAACGTGTTAACACATTACCTGGCTCATAGAAGCTGCACAATACATACTGGTTGAATTATTTTGCTGAATGAAATGGTCATCAGGAAATGATTTGCAGTAAGAGTGTCCCTGAAATTATACCTGGTTAATGCCACTGCGGACCTGCCACTCTGTTTTATTCCTCTGTAGCACTAAACGTTCCTGGACTATTCAGAGTGGATCCTTAGGTACCAGGGATGAATTTCAATGGCATCGACATCTGCCATATGCTGTGCCATAACACCTCAAGGACTTTTTCACGTTCATTTTGCAGGTGCTTGATTGTCACCTGATTTCCATTTTGGCTGGAAACTCCCATCAGATTTCTTCTTTCAAAAGGATGTAGAATGACCCCTAAGTTTCGGAAGCTAATAATGCTTCTTTACCCTCCCTCTGCTTTCTAATTTTATTTTTTTAAGTTAATGGACACATGTTTATCATATTATTTTTCAATATTTGATGTCACAAGTCTTTCTCTCTTCTAAATGGAGAGTGACAGAGGGATGGCTTCCAGCTTGAGTCTAAAATATATTCAACAAATGAGTGGGGCAGGACTACCAAGGGTTTTGTTTTTACAAGGGCATAATGTCCACGAGCTCAGGAGCCCTAACTTTCCAGCTCACCAGGTTATCCACAGTGCCTGGAATGCAAAGGTCTGACGTGAAGGAGCATGAGAACGGATAACTGGCAGAGGGAAAGAGACGTGTAGGCTGGCCAGGAACAAAGACTTCATAATTAGACAGAAGAGTGATTCGAAAAACAATGTGGCATCTGTCTCTTGAATTGGTCTCCAACCCCGCAGAATCATATATGAACTGAGGTGGAGAGAGGACTATGAATAAAAACGAGAAGAGCTGTTTTCAAAGTCACCTGCATTAAAGATGAGATACACAATTCTACCGGTAGGGGATCATTTTAACAGAATAAAGGCGTCCAGGCATTCTCCCCTATCTCACTAAGCTCTGTGGTATCTGGAAGGCTTCAGTGGACGAGCACCAGTGGTATAATACATGAAAAGGCATCCATCAGAGAGGGGTGGGGGTAGAAAGGACGGAAAAACCTAGTGGCTATGACAAGTTTTTGACTGGCTTGGTTTGGAGCCCCTGTAAGACCTCACCTGGGAACCCCCAGACATGGGTAGGAGCAACTTGGTGGAGATTCAGTTTCTTGACCAAAGTGTAGGTACCTAACACCTTTGACACACTTTATTTCTGGAATTTTCCCTTTGGGACGGGGTCTATGATTGGATTACACAACTCTTTCATAAATTTGGCTTTATGATCAACTGCCCTGGAGTGATTCACAACATAATTCAAGTGCTGCCTAATCCATTCTGAACGACGCTGCAGCACGCTAACAGCACCTGCTCCTCCTGGTCGATATCTAGAGTGAAGCATTTCACAGCCCACAGCTACCGCTAGTGAAATGACCACAGAAACATGGAGGTACTGGATTTAATCCAGGAAAACAAAAACAAACAAAAATGTCCATGAGTATGCTTAGATGTGAACACAAAAACTATTGTGTCTTCATGCGTGAACTTAGCCAAGATACAAATATAATCCTCTGATTAGAAGCACACCCCCAAATACATTAAAATGTAACAAGCATATCCTCTATCCCATCAATCCCACTTGCATGTATTTATACTGAAGAAATTGTCATGCAAATAGGAAGAGATGTGTCCTCTCCTGTAGAATTGATTACAAATATGGAAAAGCGAGAACAACCTAAATCAATAGGGAATTGGCTAACTAGATAATGGTAGCTCCACACACTAGCTATTTAAAACAATGATGTAGCTTGATGTTTACTGATTTTCAAAATGCCTTTAGGACCCTGCAGAGTGAAGAAAGTGAGTCACAGATAAGAATGTAGTTTCATTTCTGTAAAACTGTGCCTGTGCATCCCTAGGTGTAGAGACCCACAGACAGCCCAGAAACTCTGCTCAGCAAGATGTCTGGTGCTTTTCTCAGGATGGTGAGATTTGAGGATGAATACACTGTTCACTTAAAAAAAAGCTGACAAAAAGCTGAATTACTTTGTTTTAAAAAATAATCTACTTAAGGAAACAACCAACCAACCAACCAACCAAACAAACAAACAAAAAAACAAAACTGCCATGTGCCTAATATTCCAAAATCCCATGGGATTGGCTGGGATAGTTGAGAATGGAAGAAACTACGATATAAAAGTCCAAAAATACCAGCGAGGGAAAACCGGACAGTTGGTGGACTGAAAAGCCACATTGCCGTTGCTGCAAGAAGTAAACAAGTGACAAGAAAAGGGACTTCACTTCTAGGTCAGACCAACAAACTCAGCATTTATCCTGAGCTAGGTCTCAAATACCAACCATCAAATATCACAACCATCTCTATTTAGACCAAGCTGTTTTGGAAAATAGCAACTGCCAAGCAAAGCTGAGCTCTCAGGACAGGCATTTGTCCCAAAGGCCATTTGATCGGCTGTTTTTCCTCATATCTGGCATGGTACGACTTGTTTAAAAATTAAAGTAACTGCATCTTGAAGAATGGAAACACAGGTAGATCCCAGAGGAAAAACAAAGGTCAAAAACCCCAGTCTCCTCACAGCACCTCGACAGAGCCTAGATTCCACCTCTCCTTGGATCATGCATCCTTGGTGGGCACCTTGGAGCACTCACCACATTTCAATTCTCATTTATATGGCGCCAGTTTCCCTGCTTGGCTACAAATGCCAGGAGGGAATAAGCGGCGTCTGGCAGGCCGACAGCTATGCCCTTGGACCTTAGGACAGTGCTGGTACAGAGTAGATGTTCAATAACGTGACTGGACGAAAAAAAATAAAGGGAGCAAGAGAAGAAGGGAGAGCAAGAATCCTGGGGCTCTCAGACGAGACAAGGCGACGATGGAGCTGCTCATCTCTGCTTCTCCTCAACAGCCTCAGGAAGAAGTGTGAGCACACATCTCAGCAACGGGTGTCTCTTAAGAGTCAAACAAGGCGCGTCTAGGTCCTGACCCCTAATTAAAGAGAATGATCAACAGCACATCCATCTTTCTCAGTCATGAAGTTTGGGGACTGAGATATTCCTCCCACTGCCTCCTTCCCCTGACCTCTCTCAGAGCTGCCCCACCTGTCCCGGTGGTCGGTGCTATTCTCCCAGCTGCCGCTGCTGACATTCAAGGCAGCCAAAAGCACGGAGGGAGGAGCTGAGGCCAGCCCAACCACAAGCTCCTGTACCTTGCTAGAAGTCTGCTCCTGAGCTGCTGAAAGCCACTTTGCCCAGTTTCAAAGCTGGCTGAAAGTGCCTGGAAGTTAAAGTCCCTCTGGGGACAGCTCTGATGGGCGTGGGGGATGGGTATCCCAGCTCCCCTGCCCCTGGGCTGAGATAATGTTAATATGTGTGTTTTATGTCATTTCCTGGACCTCCTCCCCACCTTAAGGGCTCAAGCTCACAACTGCCCACTCTGGTAGCTGGCTTATTGTGGCATTTCAGGTTGGCTGGTTTCCCTTCCCTGTAGTACTCCTCACTTGGCATCCTGCACCTCTCAGGTAAACCACCCGCCTTCCATCCTCACCTCAGGGTCTGCTTCTAGAAGCCCTGCACGCCATTTCTCATGGTTAGCCCTTCTCAAAGGTGCCCAGAGGATTACCAGTGGCAAAACACTGGGCACTGGGGAGTTGGTGCCAGCCGGTACTGTGGGGCCCTGGCATGTGTGCCCTCCAGGAACTTCAAGTTTCCCAGCCCTCTGTCCCCTACTCATGAGGTCTTGGCATGCCTCAAGCATTCAGAAAACACCAGATCACATGGAGCTCTGGCTGGCCCCACAGAGCAGCCAGGGCCGGGCTTGGTTCCATCAGTCAATGACTTGTGACTGTACAAAAGGAACAGCAGATAATATGCAAAGTCCGAAGACCATCATTTTCTGTTGATCTTCCTTCATCCAGTAATGATTCCACAAAATATTACCCTGGAGTTTAGTTTACTGCTGAGCAGCTGACAATGGTCTCCTGTCTACACATACAGAAAAATACAGGTGACCTTCTTCTGTGATAGATTGGGTCTGATGGCATCCAGGTACACTGGAACATGAAAATGATACTTGGTTTGCTGGGAGATGAATGTTCCTTCACACAAACTGCATGTCCCTTTTGCCTTCCCTTTCCTAAGGGGTACGCTGCTGGAATAATAATGGAAGCATTAGCAACACATTGGCATTTATGCTTATTATGTTTATATTTATTATGTTCTAAGCACTGAGTAAAGCACATTGTCTCATTTAATCCTTGCATATAGTTTTCAAGGTGAGGTACTATTATACACCCACCCCATCGACCTGTAAGGTGATCGAGGCTTCTAGAAGGTTCAGTAACCTGCCTGAGGTCTTACCTTGTTAAGGAGCCGTGCAGAGCATCAAAGCCAGCTCTAGGCTATAATGCTACGTGCAGCAACAGCTACGTCATTTGCAGGGCTCAGTGCCAAAGGAAAATGTAAGACTCTTTGCTCAACAATTATTAAGAATTTTAAGATGGTGATGGCAAAGCATAATACCTACCATGGGGGCCTTCTGAGAACGGGGCCCTTTGGAGCACAGGGCTGTGGGAGGCCAGACAACTCACACCCCATGAAGCTGGTCCTGGTTATGGGGACTCAGAGGGAGATGAAGTGAGTGAGGACAAGGGCCCCATGTTGAACACTGTTCAACCCTGGAGACCAAGCAATAGCTCACATATATTAAAAGTGATTCAGTGAGCCTGGCTATTTGGTCAGAGAGCTGGTCACTTTCTGTCAGAAGCTAAATCAGTTCATCTAATAAAACTGCATAAATATTTCCCCCCAGCTGGGCTTGCAAAGGGTCCATGGTACAGAATGTGAAAGAAAGTGGTCAACTCCACTGTGGCACATGGGAAAGAGCCTGTGCCCTGAAGCCCAAGATATAACACCAGATTCTGCCTCACCCATCAGCTTGTGATGTAGGGCAAGTTCCTGGACCTCTTCGAGGTTCAGTTTTCTCAGATGTCTGATAGGGAAAATGGTATCTACGTTTTAGGGTAGGAAACGGTATAGTGGAGGAAATGGTACAGTGTATAGAAAGGCCTCAGAACATAGTAGGTGCTCATTAAATGCTACAATAGTTTAATGGTTGTTTTCAACATGAAGGTTGTTGGACAGTTGAAAGAGCACAGGATGTGAAGGTAAATGATACAGGTTGAATACTGAACGCTGCTGCTCCCACCATCTATTATTTGTAGGAACTGGGCAAAGTCATTGAATTCTTTCCCGGGTCAGCACCCCTTTCTGAATAATGGACGGGTCCACAGAGGATTCTACGAGCCCCAAGTGATCAGGGCATTATGGAACAGAAGAGACGATAATTTCTACAATGGGTTTGTTGTTATAACTTATAAGTGGTTTAGGTTGGGGGTGGAGGGCTGGAAAAGGGATAACATCTCCTTTCCCACATTCCCACGGTTGTCATGGATGCGTTAGGGTCTTCTTGCCCGAGTTCTCCTACAGGGAGCTGAGTAATCTAAGTGATTATTCCCCTCAAAGTTTTCCACAACATTTCCACATTCTTAACCCAAAATATGACTGACTCTATTCCAATGACTGCTTTTCAGTCAAACCAAGAGGCTATTGAAAAAGGAAACAATGATTCAGGCCAAATTCCACATTGCTGGAAGAAGATACTCCATACTGATATCCAAGCCTTTATGTAATTTTACAGGGTAATTCCAATAATAAATAGAAGTTTGAGATGGTTTATGTTTTGCTGCAGATGCGTCCACCCTCACCCATTTGCTTTGTGCTTTGAGAAATTCAATGTACATAAAGGATTCTACTTTTTGTTGAAAACATGACATGCATATAAAACAATAAATTTGAAATTCTTTCTGAAACTTTAAGGTAGGGCAAAGTGGGAGGAAAATTGGACAGCGTCTAATCATATACGCACCTAATATACAAAGATATGCACATGCTCACAGCCACCTCAAATGTCACCATTGTCATTTACATTTAGAATACTTTTCCAGCCCATCTTGAATTCTAGTCACTCCTGTACAGTGTCAGGGCACCACAGATGGAAACTGAGAATCATTTTTCTGCTCTGCTCAAACTCCAGCCTCTGTAATAGCTTTCCCCATTGGTTCTACTAACTTGTTCTGAATATCAGCTTGTTTAAGATTTCTGTAAACGTCAAACCCAAATCCCAGGGTCTCTCTCACCAGAAGCCATCTCTGCAACAGAAGCAGCCTCCTGAGAAGTATCTTGGGCAGTTCTGCCCTGAAGTTGTCTGATCCCCCTGCCCCTGCCCACTCTCCATCGGTCCATGGCTGTGATCACTCTGCCTCCACCCATTTCCCCCAAATGCCCTCTGGCACGCACAGGGGATTGCCTCTCCTTTTTACAGACACATTCAGATCTCAGAAGGGAGAGGGTCTCCTGCCCCTGGGGATCTGATGTAGTGCACAGACACCCAGTTCCTTGAAGCTGAAGGGAGGATTTAGGCATCTTGCATAGAATTATTCACCTGGTAGTCTAGGCAGGTTACCATGACAACACTTCCAGAGCCTCATGTATCTACGTGTTATTGATACATCCCATCAATTCAGCCAAGGGGGCAAAAATAACCAGGCAAAACAGTTCAGCAGCTTCCATCTCCCGTCTGTACTGCTGAATGACTCGTTTACTTATTTGTTTTGGCACAATCTAGACACAGCCACAGTGGTGCACTTAATACGACGCCTTTTTCACTCAAAAGGAGTTTAAAGCTTAACATCAAAGTCCAGCCTTATAATAGGGAATTTCCTACTTTGTTCTTCACTTTCTCACGCATTCTACTTAGAAGTGACTTCTGCTGCTGGTCACAGAATGCTTTAATTAGCATGTATTGGGCCAGAAAAGGGAGCTATAAATTGTTAAAACCTTCTCTGACAGAAAGGTTAAACGTGGGCAAAAGATAAAAGGGGCCTCTGTAGAAACTCTTGAGTCATTTCCATAACAGTAGGTACAAGTATTTCCAGAGAGAGAAATAAAATCTCTTGCCTTCGGCCCTTTGAGTGAAGACAAAGGTTTCTCCATGCACATCTTCTAAGGAAAGGGAAAAGTAAAAAAGTCTACCTGTTTATTCCAAAATGATTCTAATTAAAAGGCAGTTATGGGAAGCTGGCCGTGGAGACCTGAATTTTCTTCACAGCTCCACTGTACCTGAACGTTCAGCCTGGGGGTCTCACAGGGGTGAGCTACATATTTCCATAATGTTCGACATGAACCACGCGGTGGAGACTTAGATGTCAGTCACCCTGGAAAGATCACCTTCACAGACAGCGGGAGAGGTTTTCATCGCTTGCCACACCCACTCATGTTCTGAGCTGCATCTTTCCAGCTCTTGCTTCTATCCAGGGACATGACGTCAGGGTTGGTGTACACCAACAAGATGCCGAAGTGGGCATAAAACAGCCTCTAGAGGCTCCAAAGATCCGAGAATGCCACTTCCCAACCATCATGCTGACGAGGAGCCCACTTAACATACCTGTAGGCGACCCTTCCATGACGTGGCCCACGTAGGGGCCTTCCTGAAAGATTGGTCGGTTGTCATTCTGATCAATCACAATGACTTCCAGAGGCACTGGCCCCTCCAGGGTTCTGCCGTTGGCATCAGTGGTCTCCACAAACAGCTATTGGAGCAAAGAGATCGGGGGAGAGACGGTATTAATTCATTATGAAAATTGAAGTCAGGTTCTCTGGAGAAAATAGGTTATAGCTGCAATTTTATGAGCCCTTGGCAATCTTCAAATTTTGGTCTCGATGGATAGTCAGTGGGACTAGAATAGAAACTAAACATTAGAGAATATAAGACAAAGACCCATTCATGTTAGGTCCCTGTTGGGAAATTTACAATTAATTCATCAATCTGCAAAGGAAGTTCAAGGAAGGAAGGAAGGAAGGAGGGAGGGAGGGAGGGAGGGAGGGAGGGAGGGAGAGAGAGAGAGAGAGAGAGAGAGAGAATTCACAATTAGCCATAGCTGAGAAAATATGCTTACATTGTTTCTGTTTTTCCAACATCATTTTGCTTACAAGGAATGTTATGCTAATAAAAATAATTGACTAAGCAGTTATGAACAGATTACATTAAGAAATAACTGAAAGTGTTTATGGTAATATTTAGGAGAAATTCAGGTCCCTAAGTATGGATAGAGAGCTTTCCTGAGACAAGGAAGGCATTTGCTGGGGTCCTGAATGAGACCCCAGGATCCTTGCCCACCAGGCCCTTATTATCTATGGGGGAATTTCATAATCCCATGAAACATTTCCATATAGAAAGAACTACCTTCAGCTCTGGAGGAAGAAGAAAATAATAGCATAAAAACACCGGCTTTATTGTTTGCCTTGGTAACAGGGAATAATGTCATGGCATTTCCAGTGTAACCTTATGCTTTCATTTTCTGAGCCTAATTCAGCTTTGATTGAACTCGGCGGTGACAATAACACTTCTCCTTGGATATCAGTGGTGGTCCTGGCATTGGAGGTGGTTGAGTATTTCAGACAGAAAAGGGTCTTTGCAGCTGGAATCCCAGTGCATCATTAAAAACACCCATTATTAGGAAGAATAACCAATATTATCCAGTGTTCTACTATATTAACTTAATTGAACCTCACAGTAACTACGACTCTTTTGTGAGGACGGAATGGAAGCAGATAGAGGTTATGTGGTAGAGTCCAGATATGACCCCATGAGGTCAGCCTCATCTCAGTTCACATTGTAACCACTATAAACAACGTGTCTAAATCACTTAATGTCGTCACATAGTATGTCTCAAGAACACTACCTGCTGCTACTGTTGCTGTTATTGTTATCAACACTAGTGTAAAAACTAGCCCAAATTAGGAAAATAAAAGAGAAACACTTTTGTCACAAAGCACCACGACGGAGATGGGGTCATCGCTGGTATCCTCCCTTTGGGAAAGTGGCATGACAAAATTCAACAAAAGCTATGAAGAATTCTTGCGCTTTGTTCCATTTGGATACTGCTCCTGGTTCTAGGTGAGTTAGGTTTTACTACATATATAAAAATATTCACTGTAGTGTTATTGCTAGTAATATCCACTAAATGTGCAGTGAAAGAAAGAGTTGAATGAATGTTTGGCTAACAACATGCTAGAATATAGCCATTATGTAAAATCATTATTAAACCTATTGATCTACTTAGAATATTATGTGAAAATACGCAAAATACCATGTGCAGCACACGTACGTAACATACACCTATGGACAGAATGTGAATTTAGTAAACAAAAATGAAGCCAGGTATGCTTGGGTAGAGAAATGTGTTTCTCATTTTTTTCTTTAACATTACTTCATCCTTTCACTAGCAGATTTACACACACTTTCATTTTGGGGACAGATACAATAATGCATGTGTACCTTAATAAGAAATTAAAGGGGCAGAGCCTTTTAACAACTGCACACAAAGATCTTAAAGAGAGTTCACTTTTATACTTTTATGCTGCTTTTTAAAATTACCATGAGAATACTGCTGAACAAAGGAAATCAAAACAAAGCCTTGGGGGAATTTCATGCAATAATGAAGGTTTGGCCTTTTGTCCTTCTCCCAAAATAGCCAAAGGCTCAACTTTCACTTAACCCAAACCTCTACATCTAAAGACACCACATAGCTTGAATCTGAATCTTAAACTTCCCGTTTGTGCAGAAACTGGTCCCCATACTTGGAGAGACCAAAGAAACAGGCAGACTACTCCAGACTGGGAGTTGGTAAGTTTCATAAGCAAGACTTGTACTGGGTGACAGCAAGACAAATAGATTTCCGTGCCTGTCCACCAGAATCTTAAAAGTTTATGCCTTTAAGATTTAACTGGACTCAGTCACATATACTCTCTAGCTGGCCTCAATAACACCTTACTCGCTCAAGGCTGTATCCTTGAAAAGAGCTCCCACTGTGGGAATAATGGATATAATGTATATTCCGAGGTCAGAGGATGGGGTGAGGAGCTTTGGCTGCCTGGGTCCAGCTCGTGGGTCAACTGGTGGTCACATCCTCTTGATGACCTCCTCCAACACTTCTATATTCTATAAGACTTGGGCAGTATAAGAAGCCACAAATAGGATGAAGAAACAGGATTCACATTTCCCAAATATGCAAATATATTATAGAACTGGGAGGGGCAGACTCCAGATCCATCTTAATATCATGTAAAGACAAACAGACACTAAGGGGATGTAATTGGTTAGGATGAATGAAAAATGTTACAAAACCAATTGTACAAGCAGACAACCTGATAGCCTTTTATGTTAGACTACTATCCAGAGTTTGACTTCTGGATTTTTCAGTGGAAAACAATATTGTTGGAAGCTAAGACCTTTGGAACAGCATTTCAAAATAGCAAAATGCTCTTAAGGGGCATTTGTTCATTTCAAAGTCAATGTAACAAAAATTCATTGAGTACTTACTACATGCCAGGCTCTACACTGAGTAATCCATCTGTTGGATAGCCATTAGATAACAGAAAGGACATTCTGGCATGAAGAGACAGATGATAAGCAATGTAAAATACATGAATAAGATCATTTCAACTACAGATCAGGGATATGGAGGGATGAAACAGGTTGCAATATTAACGCTATACTATCCAACATGGCAGCCATTAGCCACATGTGGCTATTTAAGTTAAATAAAGATAAATAAAGTAAAAATCTAGTTCCTCAGTTGCACTAGACATAGTCAAGAGTTCCATGGCCACATATAGATGGTGGCTACCATATTAGACAATGCAGATACAAAATCTGTCTGCCATTGCAGAGTGCTACTGGATTCCAAAGCACAGGGCTGGAGAGGAAGGGGGGGTGTGTGTGGGAGAGAGAGAGAGAGAGAGAGAGAGAGAGAGAGAGAGAGAGAGAGAGAGAGAGAGAGAGAGAAAACCTATTTTAGATAAAATAGTTTAGAAGACTATATGCAACTCTCAGGCCCTGCCCAGAAGCTACTTATTGCTGAAGGAACATTTCAACTGAGATGGGAATGACAAGAAAGCAGAAGGACCCAGCCAGGCAAAAATGCACGGAGGAGTTCTAGACAGCAGGAAGAGCAAGTGGAAAGGTCCCAGAGTTGGCATTACATTACAGATGCTATTGGTATAAGAGCAAGTCAAATAACTGGGGGTCCCCTCAAGTCCAATGGAGGGGACTGAAGTTTATCCTGCTGTAACATCCTTTGCAGAAACAAGTTGGGCAAAGTGAGAAAAGAGGGCTGATTCTCTGTGACTTGCTGGGTAAGCAGAGTGGAGGGAGGGAAAACGGTATCAGGCTTGTTCCTAACAAAGGAAAACATAGTAGACTGAATAAAATATATGATGGGGAATGCCAGTGCTTTAATAAGTAGTCTATGCAACTTTCAAAAGGCATATTCATAACGCGGATGCAAATTAAGCACATAGATATGTGAGAAGAAGTTATTAGTAAATGCAGTCTTAGCTATCACCCAATCACTTACTACAAAGAAATCTGACATTCTAGTGAGTTTTCACGATGGTTCTCACATGAAGGTCAGATCCACAGCTAGTGAATGCTAAACTTTCTGAAGCAGGGCCCTTAAATTTCACAGGGTACCTGCAGGATCAGAGAATAAATGTTCAACGGTGTTCTCGCCTTCCTCCCTACTTAATTGAAAATACCCCCAACACACCGATCCTTAGTCTGAAAAGACTGGAACAATGTTCGTTTCTTTTGGGTCATAACCTATATTCTAGGGGCTGTGTTTAGGTCGCCAGAAACAAACACTGGAATGCATCCCAACGGGGCCATTCTAATGCCTGTTCTTTATGTTTGAAGTGAGATGTCACTTAGTGGAACCGGCCATGAGAAAACCAACAGGTAGCCATTGGCTGAATGTAGCAGAATAATTGCTCAGAGGAAATGGAAATCAACCAGCTTCTCACTGACGATTTCTCTACCACCTTCTAGGACTTGAGGGTTTCTGTTCTTAGTTTGAGGGGTTGATCTTCTCGGGAATAACGAGGGGTGACATATAAAAAGGTCTACAGTGGAACCAGAAAGAGAGCAGATGCTCAATAAATTACATCTAGAAGCAGTTGCCCAAGTTTCCTTTGCCAGGTGGTGCCTAATAATGTATTCCATCAGGTAGCCTTAAAAAGTTGTACATTTGACCAACCTCTGTGTTGTGTGTCCTAGGACCTGGCTATTCAGAGTACAGTCAGGGGACCGGCGACACTGGCATCTCCCAGGAGCGGGTTGGAAATGCAGACTCCCAGGCCTTGCCCAGAAGCTGCTGGGGCAGCGCCTGCATTTTGTCCCATCTGCAGGGGATTCAGGCGGACATTCCTGTCTGTGCAGTGCTGCACAGTGACGCAGGGATTGCACGTGGAGGCCCAAGGGCCTTGGAGACGTTGGGAACGACATTCCCAGGTCCAGACGCATGAAAATCACTTCCAAACAGAAGGCAGCGTCGTCCCACCTGCTAGGAATCCAGTGCACTGCACTTGGACCCATTCGTGACTCCCAAACACACAGGCCAGGAAGGGTAGATGTTTTCTCTGGCTCAGTCTGGAGCAGCCTTTGTACAGACACACAGACACGTGCATATACAGACACACATCACACACACACACAGACATTCATACACGTAACATACAAACACACAGACACAAAAAACACGCAAATACACACCACGTACATAACATACACACAGAGATATAAAACACGCGTAGGTGCATTTTACATAAAAATCAATTTTTCCAATCTTCTGGTATTTGTGCGTAATGAACACTTAAAGTCTGATCACTTTCTGTCAAGTTGTCAAACAGGAAAGTCAGAAGAGAACTGCTTACTAATTGAAAAGTGAAAAGTTGCAGAAAACAAAGGAAAAGAGGAGGCCCTGGAGGTGGGAACCTCCCAGCGGATGGAGCAGGAGGGTAGGGGCACTGAACTGCCTTAGCCCTGGTGTGACTTTTGGGTCTCAACCCTGCAGTACTGTTCTCCCCCAGTAAGATGGAATAACCTGGGAGGGGTGACTGATGGCGCTTTATCATTTAGAGGGCCTGGGTCATCTAGGGAACTTGTTAGGAATGTAGCTTAAACCAGCACCGAGAGATCCTGGGGTTGGGGTTCCTTGCCCATATTTCAGGAAGCTTAGCCCATCATGGAAGGGACATAGAGAGACCACTGGCATTGGGAGCAGTGGAGGGGAGCCCTGCTGGGGGGCGGGGCACCCACCCTGAGAGCCTAAGTAGAGGACTGGGAGGAGTTGGGAGTGAGCAGAGGACCTGGATTCAGGAGACCATGTTCAGTCCTCGCGAGGTACCAGACGGGGGCTGTGAGCCAGACACACATCTCTCTGCACCTTAGTTTCTATATTATTATTAGGTTGGTGTAAAAGTAATTGCGGTTTTTGCACGTTTTAACCTTTTAAACCACAATTGCTTTTGCACCAACCTAATACTAAGAGCCTCCCACTGCGGCCGCATCGGCTCTTAGTGCAGGGTAAGGAAAACAATGTGTACACGTGTCTGCTCTCAGGCAGGTGCTGAAGTTAAACCCAGCTCTTACCACCCAGTTTTCAAAGGGCCAGCCTTGGGCTTCGCTAGAGAATGTGGAACTATTTCATTCATACATTTAAAATGATTTAATTAAACTATTCTTAAAAGGTGTTATAAGAGGCAAGAATTTTTCAGGCACTAGAAAGTATGATCAATGCAGTTGTATGTTTATCATTTTGCTCTAAACTTTGTCCAGATGGCTTCTGAGTGTCTGCTTTGTCTCTCCCAGGGGCGAAAGCAGAAACTCAGAAGCCATCCTCTTCCTCACATGAAGGCTTCTCTCCTGTCCCTTGCCACCCTGTCCACGCTCCTGCATCTCACTGAAATCCACCCTCTTTTTCACCTCCATCCTCACCTCCTGAGATTAGCTTCTGTCACCTCTCACCAGGGCCACTGCCACAGGCACCTAATGCGTGTCCCTGTCACCATGGCTCATTGCCACAATCTGTTCTCCAAGGGCTCTGTGATGGTTAATTGAATGGGTCAGTTGACTGGCCCGGTGTGCCCAGAGTAAACGTCATCTCTGCACGTGTCTGTGATGGTGTTTCCAGAGGAGACTAACGTTTCAATCAGTGGACTCAGTAAAACAGACCCCCCGCCCCACCGTTGGGTACAGATCATCCAATTGATCGGGGGCCTGAAAAGAACCAAAGGCACAGGAAGAAGCCATTGGCTCCTTTTTCTTCCTGCCCGATTGAGCTGCGACATGGATCTTCTCCTGCCCTCAGCGTTCCTGCTTCTCAGGCCTTCGGACCTGGACTAGCTACAATGCCAGTGGCTTCCCTGCTTCTCAGGCCTTCGGACTCAAACTGAATTATGCGGCCAGCTCCCCCGGGTCTCCAGCTTGTAGGTGGCCGGTCGTGGGTCGTCTCAGCCTCCATAATTGTGTGAGCAGATTCCTTATGACACATCTCTTTATGTAAATATGTATATTTACATATCTTCATGTTATATATTTGTATTAATATTTATACTCTATATATTTTCATAATATTTATATAGCTCCCACACATTTGTAGTTACAAAACCGTCATGGGACGTAAAGTAATACAGTCAATGATATGGTAATAACTATGTATAGTGCCAGGTGGGTACTAGGCTAGTCAGGGGGATCACTTCTTACATTATATGCTTAAATTATATAACCAGTCTGCTGTACACCTGAAATTAATATAAAGTAACGCTGAATGTTAACTGTAATTGAAACATTTTACAAAAGGGGGAAAAGGTAAAGGGGACTAAGAGGTCCAAATTTCCAGGTATAAAACAAATATAGTCAATAATGTAGTGAGAATATAGTCAATCATATTGCGATATGCTACTACGGTATCAGATGGTTGCTGCACTTATCACGGTGATCACTTCTTTAGGTATATAAATGTTGCACCACTGTGGTGTACACCTGAAACTGATATAATGGTATATGTTAGCTATATTTTTTAAATAAAAAAATATTCGTATATGTCCTATTGGTTCTGTTTCTCTGGGGGAACACTGGTCAACACAGAATTCCAGGGTATCTTTTCAAAATTGTAATTTCTTTATGTCACCCCATGATGGACACCTCCGGATCATGTCTCATCATTCTTAGGATAAACAACACATTCTTTTACTGTATAATTTGACCCAGCCCCCTTCTCCAAACTCATTCCACATCACCAGAGATCCCCTTTGTTCCTTATTATCATGCCACACCGATCTTTTTTTCGATTCTTCCAACTCATCTCACTCCTTCCTAACACAGTTATTGTCCCATGCGACCCTCCTAGCAAGCACGAGCTTCCTGTCATCTGTCCCCTCTTAGTCCCTGTTCCTACTTTAGATCTCAGCTCAGATGGCAGTGGCAGAGAAGCTCCTCATTACCCCTCCGGACTAGCTAGGGCAGCCCTGGTTTACCCCCCTGTAGTACCAGTGTCTTCCCTTCCTCACTTTTCTCATAATCTGTAATTGCTTATTGACTAGGGTGACAATTTGGCTCATGTTTGCCTCTCTGTGTGGCCCCAGGGGGGCAGAGCTGTTGCCCACCGGCAGACCCCCCAGGCCCAGGCGGACACCCAATGCCTGGCACATAACAGGCGCCTGATTTCATATTCAGCGCATAAGGCCCTCTGCTGGAAAGCAAATGACTCTTTAAGAGAGCGGAGTCCAAAGTTTTGGCCTCAGCTTTGGCCATCTTCCCTTTCTCTCCATCCCTGGCACATGAGAGCAGACAGTCCCGATTCCACTGACCGCCGGCCAGTTGACTCTGTGCCGTCTTAGTTCATGAACAACAGTGGTGAACAACACCCAAGCACACTAAATTGATCACTTGCTTTTTAAGAGAAGGGAACTAATATTTATTGGGTGTCCAATGGCTGGGCTTTTTATGTGTTGTCTCATTTGGCTCAAAACAACCTGAAGAAACCCCCACGGCGGTAAAACTCAGAGAATCTTAAGTACCTGTGGCTTTGGGATCTTGCTGGATCCAAAGTCAGGTCTGACTCCAAAATGCATGCTTTCCCCATTATGCTCTTCCTAATGGCTAAATATTTTTTCATGGACTTTTCTTACACTTTTGTTTCATTCGCTTTACTAAATGTGTCATCTACTGAATAGTTTTGCTTTACATTGATTGCTATGTTTCACCGTCACCTCACCTGAGGCAAAATTATCCACTAATTTAAGGGTATGGTGAGCTTATGATAAATTTTTCCTAACACACTTGAAAAACACTGTGAGCTCTGTGTGTTATATAACTCCCTGACACAATGACAGTATCTGCCGGGCTACAACATGTCCCCTTTGGGGGATGTCACACATTTTCTGAAAAGTAAATTACAAAAGTTGTCCTTTTTATACATTTAGCTCTCAAATGACCATGATGAATAGGATGGGGAGGGGGACAGGGTATGCGAGACACCCCTAATCTGTTGAAAGCAAAACTCCTTTATTTGAGGGTGTAGACATTGAAGGTACTGCATGGATGTGAGCTAATCGCCGCCCTTTGGGGGCCATGGGAGGTGGGCACTAAATGTGTCATCCACTTAATAGTTTTGCCTCTCATGTCTTAATAAATATTAGTTCCACTCCCCTAAAAAGCGAGGCCAGTAGTGCTGGTCTCCTGAGCCTTGTATGCAGGAGGAGAGAAGCCTTGAGTTCTGAAATAGGGAGGAGGTAATGAGAAACCATGGAGCCAGAGTGGAAGCTAAACTGCCGGGGTAGCTTTAGCTAAAGCATGCGTGTGGGGTCCCCTTGGCCACCCTTCCCAGCCTCCCAGCATCTATTCCACTTCCATGTCTCAGGGGTAGAGGTGCAAACCATTAAGTCACAATTTGTAAACTGATGACTCTTCAAACCAATTAATGCATCATTAAAATGGAGATGGGCTGTACACACTTCATAGACAAGCATCCTTTAAAAAAATAAAAAAAACAGGAACATAATGAACCGAATGACAAAGCATGCACCAGCACACTGGCCTTCAGCATCACAACAAACTATTAACATCTTGCCCTTCCTTTGGCTCATCTTCTCAACTGCTTATGAAAGACACAATTTAGTCAGACAACATTTGACGCTGTGATCTAACCCAACGGGATGAACTGATGAAAAACAAAATGTGCTGCAAGGTTTTTTGGGTGAAGGCCAAATTGAAGAAGCTGCTCTTAAAAGCCAATATTTTTTACAACCTGAGGTGACCCAAGCAACATATGTCAAACCCGGATCAATGGAATAAGAAACAAAGCACGACACGCACAGTCTATAGACTCATGAGTCATTTTGAAATAAAACAATTTAGAAAACATTTCGACCTTTTTGAACTCTGATGATTCTGCTGCAGGCCAAATATTCAAATGAAACAACACATGCGGGCACGCATACAGTAAATTACTTATTTAAGATGACGTATTAATAACTGGTTATCAGTATACTGTGCGTGTGCACGAGAGCTTTTCAGCCACACGTTTTCTGATCACATAAAATGAAGAGAATATATGAGCTATGACTATAACATAACGTGACTCAATTTCTCATTTGGACATAGATAAGATGTCTCCTACCCAAACGACTGTGTTCTTTCCAAGTTACCACCTCGGGACACCACAACATGTCCTGACATGGATGCTGTGATTTGTACCATCTCTGAAACGACTCTTCAGGAACTTCTATCGGACCAGTTTAAAAGGCACCAACAAAGATGGGTCTCATTCCTTTCCTTCCAAATATCTTTTGCAAAAGAGAATAGTTATAATGCTAGAAACGCAAAACGATAACTGAATGTTCACTGTACACAACAGAGGTACACGTAGGCCTAACAACTATGGGACATCTCCCGTTAAACATGACTCTATGTTCAGACATAGAGACTCACACAAAACCTTGAAATACATATAAAAAATAAGATGCCAACATTTGCCTGCGTGGTGGACAAAGATAAAGAAAAGATGAGAGCCAAAGATTGTGAAAGTGCTGTGACATAAGCACCAGGTTCCACGCTAGTAGAAATTCAACTTGATACAATCTTCCCAGAAGGCAGTTTGGAAGTGTGTCTTGAGAACCTCAAAGACATTCACAGATTAAAAACAAACAAACAAAACATCTGTAAAGGTTCGGTAGAACTAAAGAAGCCCACAGAGCTTTTCATGCAAGTATGCCTTTAAAAGTTTACTTATAACTGATGATTTCCTAAAGGTTGAGAGTGGTTGGAAGATTTTTTAAAACAGTATTTTCCACTCTGGATATAATGTTTGTTGTGATAGGAAAGAAAAAGAAAATGATAACACTTATCCTGACTTATTTGATTAATGTGAAACTTAAATTGCCCTTACTTTCTGCACCTGAGTTCTTACATTTTAATTAATATAGTATCACATTCATTCATTATAGACTCCTTTGGTAGAGACTTACGTATTCTGCATGTAGATGAGAATATGCTCATGACCCAATTAGCTCATAAACAACTCGAAGGCAGGAACACTGTTTTCTAGGTATTCCTTCTATACCTAATTAAGGGCCTTGAATAAAGAAAGCATTGATTGATATTTTTACTGCCTTTTTGTTTGCAATTCTCACAGCCTCCTCAGCTCCCAACATCTCACAAAGATTCGAACAAGGCATCTCTACCGAAGACACCCTCACTGATCACGGAAATTACACTAGACTTGGAATCAGAAAGCCTGTCTTTCAGTTTCAGCTCTGCTACCTATCGAGTGGCTGTGGTTGGCAAAATCTTCCCCATGGTTTTAAAGCCCTAATCCCGGAACCCATGGTATGTTAGGTCACATGGTAAAGGGGGGTTAAGGTTGCAGATGGAATTAAGGCTGCCCATCTGCTAACCTTAAAATAGAGAGTTTATAGCCTTGATTATCTGGATGCGTCCAAATGTCATCACCAGGATGCTTGAGAGAAAAGGCGAGAACAAAGTCTGAGTGATGGATGGAAGAAGGCACTTGAGCAGCCATGGCTGGCTTTGAAGTTGGAGGCAGAGGCCATGAGCCCAGGAGTGTGGGATAACACTAGAAGCTAGAAAAGGCCAGGATCCTCCTTTCCAGCCTCCAGGAGTGTATGCAGGCCTGTTGGTACATTGATTTTAGCCCAGTGAGAGCCATGGTGGATTCTAAACCTACAGATGTGCAAGAGAATAAATCTGTGTTGTTTTGAGTCACTGCATTTGTTACAGCAGCAGCTGGAAATTAATACTGGGGCCATACACGTAATATTGTGGCCACATGATCTAGTGTCCAAACTGGAACACATTTTAGAATGTAAGGTGGGACTATTAAAAATGAAGCCTAAACAACAAGCACAGACCAAGACTGTCTTAGGCAAACCTGGCCAATGGTGAGTTTTTCTTATTAAGTGACTTCAGCTTTCACGGATCAGTTTTTACATGTAACAAAGTTGTTTAGAAAACTACTCTCTCTCTTCTTTTTTTTTTTTTTTTTTTGGTTAAAAGAATAAAAAAGATAAACAAGCACATGTAGCACAATTCCCAGCACCTAGGGAATTCTAAAAAATGTTTGTTAGATCAGAGAAGGATTTGGTGACTTTGGCAGTCATTCACTCCCAACAGACCTTTATTTAGACTTTTGAAAAGGTGGATGTAGTACCCTCGTTTCAATTCCTATTTATCAGTCATTACCCTTCTGAAATTGCTTTTCTATTACCGAAATCCAGATTTCTCTTTGACACCAATCAATGCATTTCAAGTTATTTTTCTCAGCTTTATTCATTTGCCAAAGTTGAATTTCATTATGAACCAGCTCCCGAAGAGTTCCCAGGGAAAAGATACTTTTAGCCTTCTGTAACCTTCATTTACACAACTCTGTGTAATCTCCCCCTCGATAGACTGGATGTAGTGTTTATAGCTCTCGCTAAAAAATGACCGAAGGGGCAAGAAAAGTTTCATACTTGTTAGATGATTAATTAAAGATCTTGATACTATGATCAAATGTTCTTTGAAAAAGCTTGCACTGCTTAGAGCTATAGTATTTCCTTTGTCAATTGGAAGTTTTATTTTTAAAGTCTGTTTTCCCCCAAAAAATGAAAACATTTTTTCCCTTATGTATGTATGCATGCTCACAACCACACTGGACTGTGAGGGCATTTTCTATTTAACTTTTGATTAATTAATAAGTAGCTTTAGTTATGTGGAAGAAATCTATGTAGATATTCAAAATAATTTTATTTAAGTAGCTTGGGTAAAGTCTCAGTGAATATCTTCGACCCCCAAGAGGGGCACAGGCTGAAAATTTTAATTGGTTCACATAAAATTTATATAAATCATTCCAGTAGATGTTGGAATTATGCCAGATTCATTAAGGATATGTACAAGGGCTAAGGGGATTTTTGTACAAAAATGAGAAATACAGTACTTTTGAAAACAAAGCTGTAGGATAAAATTTCTGAGGATTTTATTTTTACTTGCTTTTCTTCCTCTCCAAAAGTGAAATTCAGAGGAAAAGAATGAAATGTAATACATTTTTTCTTTTTATTTTACAGAACTAAAGTCATTTTGTTAAGTACTAAAATGTGTTTTATAAAACATGTTCTCCAAAAATTAAGGTTGATGTATAAAAATTTAAAGTATAGCCTATAAATTCCAGGTGGATTAAAGTATTTGGAGAAAAAAGCCATTGAATATTTATGAAATAGAGTAGGGAAGGTCTTTCTAAACCAACAATGAAGGCATAACTTATGTGAATTATTGAGAGATTAAACTATTTAAGTGCACATTTTTATAGGACTAAAATAAACAGAAAACTGAGAAAAATATTTATACTATATAAAACAGAGACTTACTATTCTGAATATAAAAAGAGCTGGTTAAAAATCAATGGAGAAAAAAACAACAAAAAATAACAAAACAAGAAAACAAAAAAGCAATTAAAATGAAAATAAGACAGTTTTTTGCTTATAAGGTTGCCACAATAATTTAAAAAACCTACTAGTCAGTATCCAGCAAACTTGTGAGGAAAAAAATCTCATTAGGGAGACCACCTCAGGGATGATGTAGATGCCTGATCACTGCACTGTACACCTGAAGCTGAAGCTGAACAACAGTGAATGTCATATATATATATAGTTACAAGAAGTGGAGCACAGCATTAGGAAAGGAATAGAGGCAGTGGAAATATAACGGCTGTACGCGATGTCAGAGGGGTAGTAGATTGGGGGAGGGAGGTTATCCCTGTGTGAGGGATATAAATGATAAATGTCTAACTATTACTTTGTTTTGTACACCTGAAACTAATTTAATAAAAACATCTCATACGTTACAGATGATATTAAAACATATTTCGGAAGTGTAATTGGTCAGTATGCATTACAAGCCTTGAAAACATGCAGTTCTACTCATAAAAATTTAGCTTAGGGGCTACATGTGTGTGCGGGGGGAGAAACGTGTTTAGTAGCAGGTATATTCATTTCAATATTACTTAGAAATAGAAAAATTTACAAACAACACCATGTTCTAACAGAATATTGATGAAATAAACTACGGCAAGTGCATATAGTAGAATATTACATTACAGAAACACTTTAGGGAATAGAAAAATACATTAATAGCATGGTGTTCATGATATGAAAATATCTGATTGCAAACTAGTATGCACTATATATGCAATTTTGAAAAACAGACAAAGGCATTACAGTATGAAGATTATACTAAAATATTAATAGTGGTTTTATTGCAGGTGATTTTTTACTTTGCTTCTCTACAGTTTTCTAGATTTTCTATAATGGGCATTATGTTAATTTTAGAGTTAAAAAGAATCTGTAAAATTTACCTTAAAATCGCAGCTTATTCAGACTGACTACAGACTGGCTACAGTTTATCACAAATGGGGGGGCTATAGGAGTCTGCTAAGCTTTAGGATATCTAGTCTCGTAGTATTGATGATAAATGGGAAATAAGCGGACATCAGGTATGTAAGAGACCACCTGTAGGACACACAGGTGGTCTCTGATAGTAGGATAGCAGGATTATAGTAGGATACTCAGTGGCTGGCTTTTTCAGTCTTCTCTGATTTTTGGATAAAAAAGAATCTCACTGCACTCGACAGCATTTTGTAATATGGAACTTGGTCTCATTAGCTTTATTTTCTGAACCGTCACTGTTATCAGTGTGCATTTTCTCTCACTGATACATTCTGAGAACCATGAAAGAGCTGAGGTTCCACGTGTGGACTTTATAGATTCAGGGAGACTTGGCTTCAAGTCCCAGTTTTACCCCTTGTCAACTCTGTGATTTTAAACCTACTCAGTTGTTACCTTCTTACACTCTCAATGTCCTCATCTTTAAAATGGGAGCGTGGGCTCTAACTCACAGGGTTGTTGTGAGATGAAATACATGATGGCTGTAAAGCATTTAGCAAAAACACTTGGCATATAACCAGTACCAAATAAATGGCAGCTGCCAGTAGCCTTAAAGTATTTTGTGAAGCGAGAAAACTACCGCTACAATGTCCCACTGCTGACCTGAGTTCGTAATATCAAGTACCTAAGGAAAGTCTTTGACACGTTGCAGACGCTGCTGCTAGGAAATGGAAGCACAGGTGAAATCAAGAAGAAAGGTCAGCTTCTTGGTGCCGAGTCCCCTGTTCGGATGGATCTCCCAGCTCGGTCCTTCCTGCCTTACTCCCACCCCGTGCCCAGAGCCAGTGTGGTCTGAAGAAGGCCATCAGTGCCCAGCTCCAGGCCCACTCTCTGGGGACTCAGCTCTGAGGTGACCTCATGGTTTTTCTAACCCTCCTCAAACGTCCAGGTCCCCAGCTCTGCTATATTGGTCCCATTGACTGGGCTTTGGGCTGCCCTAGCCCTGGGTGCACCTAACACTGTGGGAGAATCCCTTAGCACTTGCCTCCATCCCTGCACCAGTTTCTCCTTTGGGACAATGCCTAGGATTCCTTGCCCTTCCAAGTATGACTTTATGAGCCTCCCTTTCCAGACGGGGGTCCCCTCTTTCAGCTTCACGCTCTAACCTCAAAGGCAGTGAGGGAAATGCTTGCTTTTTAAACTGTTTATTCTGACATAGTTTTCTTTTTTTTATTCACATGCAGGTGTACGAAATCAGAGATGCCATATACTGTACCCAGTTTCCCGCAAAAGTAACACCTTGCAAAACTGTAGCGCAATATTGCACGCGAGGCACTGACATCCGGGTAGTCCTGAGTCTTACCGGATGTCCCAGTTTTATTTATACTTGTGTGTGTGTGTGTGTGTGTGTGTTAGGTTGGTGCCAAAGTAGTTGCGGTTTTTGCAGTTATTTTTAACCTTTTAAACCGCAGTTACTTTTGCACCAACCTAACATTTAGTTCTCTGCTTATACCCATCACGTCAATCAAGATACAGAACAGTTCCATTGCCAAAAGTGTCTCGTGTTGGAGACCAATGCTTTCAACATTTTAAGTTCTACCCCACTTCCGGGTATACACCCAGAAGAAGTTACAGCAGGGTCTGGAGGAGATATTCGCACACCTACGTTCACAACAGCGCTACCGGGTTTCCCTGAAAACAAGACCTCGCTGGACAACCAGCTCTAACTTGTCTTTTGGAGCAAAAATTAATATATTTTACTATAAGAAGTGGGGTACAAGTTAAAATTCATGTAAGACCCCGTCGTATTTTACTATAATATATTTTACTATAATATAAGACCCATTTTTGCTCCAAAAGACACGTTAGAGCTGATTGTCCGGCTAGGTCTTATTTTGGGGGAAACACAGTATTCACAATTGTCAAGAAATGGAAGCAACTTAACAAATGCAAACTGGATTTCTCACTCTTTTGCTTCCCAACCATCTCACAGCAATTTTATCCTAAATCCTCACTGTGGCTCCCAGTACTTGTCGTGAACCTGGGATCTGCCCTTGACCACATCGTCCACCACGCTCCCAGAATCGTTCCAGTCTGGCCACGTCCTCCTTGCTGTTCTTCAAAACCACTAATTTCCATCTCAGGGTCTTGAAAGACACTCTTCCCTCGCCTCTAATGCTCTTTTCCAAGGAGTTTTCACAGCTTGCTCCTTCATTTCTTTCATGTCTTTCCTCCAAATGGAGGCGTTTCTTTCTTAACCACTGGATCAAAAACAGCCATCCCTCCATCAATGCCCATCCTCATCCTTCCGTTGTTTGCACAGCTCTTGCAGCTATTTCTTTAATGTCTGCCATCCCTGCTAGAATGGAAGTCGAGAAGGACAGCCAAGCGGCCTGTTTCCCGTAGCACAAACAGTGCCTTTCATACAGTAGGTTTTCAATAAATGTAATGAATGAACAATGGATGAACTAAGGGCTTTGATTTATAGGGAAGTCTCTTCCTTTTTCTACAGGACAGATAATAGACAAGAAAGAACTGACATCTGTCTTTTGAGAATTCCCTGAGGGTGAGCCCAGCGAACAGGTAATGCATTAAGGATTCAACACAAGCAAATGCTGCCTCTTTCAGAGGCAGAAACCAAGTTCAGTGAAGTTGTTGTAACTGTCCAAAGTGTGAAAACATTTTTTACATGAGATTATTCATTGTTTGGCGGTGAATGATAGTATGTGATTTTGTTCTGACACACATATTACTAATAAGCATATTTAAATGAAAGAAAATAAGGGGAGTGGAACTTAATACAAATTCTAGCTCACCGAAGTGATCCCATCGGTCCCAGCCTTTATAAATGAGGTAATACAAGTTACAGGAATGAACTCATCTTTCTTACCTAAATCCCCTTTTACCATCTTACAACCCTAGCTCAGCATCAATACTCTGCTTTTTATTTATTTATTTATTTTTACTTGAACACAAAACTGCCTCCAACAGCCAGACATGACTGTGTCGTGATCAGATGCACCCTGTTAGAGTCCTGGATTTCCACCCAGATTGCTTCATCTCTTTTCCTTTGGCCAGACGCCTCCGCCCCAGATGGGTGCACAGGTTCTGTGCTGCAGAGTACAGACAGTCCACAGTACAATCAGCCTGCATTTGGCAGTGTTCTGGACCATTCTGACACCTCCTGGTACAGTGTCACTCAACTTCCTCAAGTATCCCGGCCAGCCCAGGATGACGGTGCTGATGTAACTTGGTACTTTATTCCCGACATCCCTTTCTGTATGCTTTGGGGCCACGCAGGGAGAAAACGGGAGCGTAGCTCTACCCCACCACTAGGCTGTGTAGCAAGCTGTTATACTGCTGTGTGAAAGGTACCTGCAAATGAACCATCATTTATCTGCCATCTCCCTCCTCTTAGGAGTTGGGTTATGTTGAACCATATGAAGCTGCAAATTTTGTAGGTCAAAGATCATCAAGTATTGGTAATTCCAGCTCAAATCCAGCCTTGTGCCTGTTTTTGTAAACGAAGTATTGGAATATAGCCACACTCCTTCATTGACCTACTGTCTAAGTCTGCTTTCAGACTAGAACAACAGGTTTGAAAAGCTGTGAAAGTCTGCATGGCTCACAAAGCCTACAATATTTATTATCTGGCCCTTTAAAGAAACAGTTTCCTGAGTCCTGTTTAGAACATTCGGTGCAAAAGGATGAAGGAAGAAATTAACCCAGGGAGAAATAAGAGTTCTGATGTAGATTACAAATCCAACTTAACAACTTGAGCTCTCGCTCTCTCTCTCTCTCCCTCCCTCCCTCCCTCTCCCCCTTCCTCCCTTCCTCTCTATTGATTCATTCAACAAATGTTTTATGCCCCTATAATACCTCAATTTCTACATAAGATCCTTGATTTACAATGATTAAAAAACAGTCTTAAGATTTTTTCAGTTCATTTCGAGCCACCATTTAGTAGGATTAAACAAGTATCATGTAAATAATTATTAAACAAGGAAGGCTATAAAGAGATTGCATTTAGATTGTGGGTGGGGGGATGTCCACGGAAGGCTTCGCTGATGGAAGTTTACAGGGGAAGAGGAGGGCAAGAGCCCGTGCACCATTCCTGTGCCTGTGAAAAACTGCACAAAAGCCAGAGGGACTGAGCTGAATGAGAGCAATGGGCAGTGACATGGGTGAGGACTGAAGAGGTGGGCAGGCAGGTCAGGGGGCCCTGGTAGACAACGCTAAGCAGTTTGGCCTCTTTCTGAAGGGCGACTTGACACCACTGAAACCCTCTCATGGAGCCACCTTGGAAAACAGTCTGGCAGCTCCTCAAATAGTTAAGCACACAGTTACCATGTGACTCAGCAATTCCACTCCTAGTCATGTCCCCAAGAGAAAGGAAACATGCGTCCACACAAAGACATGAACCTCAATGCCCATAGCAGCATTACTTGTAAGAGCCAAGAGGTGGGAACGACCCAAATGTCCATCAACAGTGAATGGAGAAACAAAATGGGGGCCTATCAATACAATAGAATATTATTCAGCCATACAAAGGAAGTACTGGATACCTGCTAGAACATGAATAAACCTGAAAACGTCACGCTCAGTGAAAGAAGCCAGACATAAAAGACCACATTTTATATGATTCTATTCTATGAAATGTTCAGAACAGGCAAATCGATAGAGACAGAAAGTGGATTCGTGGTTGCTCGGGATTGGGGAGAATAGGAGGAATGGACAATGACCGCTAATGTGGACACGGTCTCTTTGAGGTGACGTGAATGTTCTAAAATTGACTGTGGTGATGGTTGCACAACTCTGTGAACATTAACAACCATTGAATTGTATATTTTACATGAATGAATTATATGGTGTTATGACTCTGTTAAATTAATATTTGTTAGGTAGAGCCCAGGGTGCCGGGTGGTGAGCAGTGGTTGAACAACAGACCACAAGAGAAATGGAAACACCTGGATAAGTTCATGACTCACAGGTCCTGGGCGGGGTACACGGCAAGCCTTGAAGGGCTACACGGGGAGGTCAAGGCAGAGTACAGATGGAGAGAGAGTGATAAAAGCCTTCCTATGGTCTGGGAGTGAAGTGTTTTGGGGTTCCTAGGCTAAGGCCAGGTTGGTAAATTCTAACTGAAAGAGTAGGGTTTCAGAATCTTATCTAAGAGATACATAAGGGGAAGGCCCTGGGAGGCCCGAGAGACTATTGATCACCAGGGCTGTTGGGGAAGTCAAATCAGACTTACATTTGCTTGTGACTCCATGGGCAGCTATCTAGGGCAGCATGAGGGGGCTGCTATCAGTTTGAGGTCCCTGAAGACCACTTGGCCAAACAAAATGGATGCTGAGATAGCAAAATGGATGCCGAGAGTAGCTGAGCTAAACTCTCAGCATAGGGAGCGTGAATTGCATCTCAATAAAGAGTTTGAAAATAAA
This sequence comes from Rhinolophus sinicus, assembly GCF_036562045.2. NCBI lineage: Eukaryota > Metazoa > Chordata > Mammalia > Chiroptera > Rhinolophidae > Rhinolophus > Rhinolophus sinicus. Next base: position 21,464,023 of record NC_133760.1, read on the forward strand.
ACCTCTGTGGGTCGGGGGAAAGGGGACAGTGGTGAGAGAATAACTCATATTTGAATTTGAAAGATCGTTCTGGAAGCTGTGTGGAGAATGGACAGAAGAGGTACGAGAGGAAATTGGGCAGCCTAGTTGAGAATTTACTGAAGGAGGCCAGGGGGGAAAATGATGAGGGCTTGCACTTTGGTAGTGATTTTCTTGGTGAAATAATGGTGAGGAAAGCTCATGTTTATTAGAACGTTCTGAGTAGAAGAAATACTGGTTTTAATCCTGGATCTCTCATAGCTGCAGCTAACCATCACCTTCATTCTCTCTTTTGCAAAGCAGCAACAGTAACACCTGACCGACCTCCTTCATGGGGACAAATTAGATAAATGGCTATAAAAGTATTTTTCAGTGTAGAGCAGTACATTCCATGTGGATGCCAAATTTCAGAGAATTAAAACTCAAGGATAAATACTCAATACCAAGTAAATTAAACAAAGTATAATCCTTGTGTGAAAATTCAGAAAGCAGTGCTAAACTCCCGAGGGCCTCAGAACCACTGTTATGAATATCAGTGATTAATTATAACCTGCAGGTACTGAGACAGTAAGAGATGATTCTGACATTATAATGACTGTAGCATCACAAGCTAGATGAAGCTTTTAAAAACGAATACATTAGAAGAAAGTCTAGATGTCATATCCTCTGGCAGGTTTCTTGACACTCCCAGAGTTAACCCCTCCTCTGGGTACCCACAGCTCACGGCACACACCTCTAGGACAGCCCTGGGGCACTGTTTGTAGGCATAGACTGCTGCAACCCGCACTGGATCCTGAATTATTTTGAGTGTAAAGACTGGTTTTGTATTCATCTGTCTCCCCAGTGTCTAGCATGTAGAGGTGCTCAGTATTTATTGGCTGAATAAATGAAATCAATCAACCAATCAATGAACAGATGAACAATCATTGAACGATGAGTGCACCAGAGGGCATCTGTCCTGGTTTTTCTGAGAAATAAAACATGAGCAATACACTGTGAAGCTAGCCATCCATGGGTATTTTCCGGCTGCTCCACACCAGTTGAAGCAAAGGCTTCATTGAAGGATGCCCCTGTCTGCCTTACACATCATTTCCATTCCCACAGTGAGTAGCAAATGCTGCTTCCAGTTTGTTCAAGTGCTGCTTCCAGGGAGACACTGGCCTGGAAATGTCAAAGGGTCTAATTTTATCTCTAATCTCATCGACAGATGTAATGGGTCTGTAGCTGGAGGCCTTGCTTTCACTCCTCAGGTACTTCTGAGCCCTCTCAATTATCCCAGGGCTCTGGACTGATGAGCAACAGCCCTTTATTTTCCTGAGGCCAGTTATTTTTCACTAAGTGAGTTTCCAGTGTACAACCAGCCATATTGAATTTCCTGCTCTCTCCGATGGCCTTGCATAGTGAACCCAGAGTCCGAATTTCAGGCCGTCTCTACTCTGGTTTCTAAATCAGGTTCCCACCTACTGAAGACCCAGGGGATCAATCTGGCCATGACATATTCGCGTGGAGCTATTCCTTAGAATATTTAAATACGTGTTTGACAACATCTTAAAGCAGGAGTGTTTAAACAAGATTTCTGATTTCCTGATTTTTCCATTAAAAAGAAAAAAAGACGTTACAACCCTGTGGCTGTCACTCCTACATGGCAGCAACCTGCTAATGTGGCAGTTACTCTCATTTAGACAGTCCTCCAATTGTCCTGGTCCCCACGATCCTGTTTTCTACCCAGAACTTAGGCTGAGAGTTTCCTTTTATTTCCATGCTTGCCTGTGGTTTTCTTATACCTGCAGTAACTTCCTAAGTCATGGGTATTTGGGGTTATAACACCTGCAACTAGTGGGTTCTGACCAAGCTTCACTTCCCTTCATAGTCTAAAGTTAGGAAATCTTTCTATAGTTTGGGTTCAAGATGATGCCTGACATTTCTTTCTCTAATACCTTAGCATTTTGCAAGAAAAATAACTGTGTAGCTGTTAGCAGTCAACTCCAATTTAAATAATTCCACTGCCAGTGAACGATGTGTGACATGCTTGCAAATTGATCAATTTGCTGTGCTACTAATTAGTTCTGTGAAATTACATGTTGCCAAGAGCTTTCTGGCCAACTTTGTCACGAAAGAGTCAGCTTTAGAAAGGTAATTCCAGGCGACCTGACCTAAATTAGCATATTAATAATGGACAATTGTTTCACAAGGAATTGATGCTTGTTTTTGTAACTTCAGGCCAAGCCCTTTATAAACTAGTTTTCAAAATGAAACAGGTGAGACATTGGCAAGTCCCTTCCTTTCGACCTCCTTCCATTTGTATTCCAGGCACTTTGTCAATGAACTCTATGAAATGTTTCATTAACCTTCAGTTTGCATTAAAGTATTACCTGGTAGCAGCAGACGGCTTATGTTTCCCTTAGCATATCTTTCATAACTTTGTACTTTCTAAAGATTTCAGATTCAAGCTAAGATTGGCCTTGGGATATTTTTTCTTCTCAGATTTATTCCACAACAGTTCCTAAGCCCTTGTATCCCTAAGTCACTCCAATAACTTGCTACTTTCGTAACCCAAACCCAAGATGTAAGGGGCTCCAATTTGGAGCTGATTGCTTGACTGCCAGTGATATGTTCTCATTCTCATTTTTTGCACTTGGTCTACACCCTCTAATCTGCAACTGGAAATAATGACAAGAGAACCTCAAAAGCAGCTGAATGCCTTACTCTTTTGATTTGCAGCACTGGTTATCTGGAAAAAAAAATATCTTCAGAATATTTGATCAGGAAAGAAAATCAGTTCTCATAGCAATAACAGGGCTTTTTTTTCTTATGTTGTTTGTTTGACTGAAGTGAGCAAGAAAACACTTTCATTGGTGATACCCGTTTTAAAATTATTATCTGATTTCTGTCATTTGTTCTGACCTATCTGTCTTACTCCTAAATTAGAGAACCGCCTTCTGCCCCTAGTAATGTGTGGGTCTCACTTTCCCCAGATGGGTCTTGGACAAGAAGTCCTATTTCTTGGACTGGTTCTTAAAGGTCATAGTCCAAGACGGCCGAAGACCAATCCAGGCGTGACTAGCTGTGCCATGTGCAATGGATTCACTCCAGAACTAACCAAAGCCTAGTTCCAATGACACTTATCCTCTATGGTAGGTGGGTGACATTAATCATTTCAGTTAGAGCTTTTGAAGGTTTTGAATGAGCAGGTGAAAAACGGGAAGCAGTGACCCGTTCAGTTTAATATTGACCGGCTCATTAACTTAGAGCCTACTGACGCTTTCTCTAGCCTCATTCTTAAATCCATAAACAATACCTCTCTTTTCAGCTGTGTTCTCCCTCACCTGGCATCCTTCTTTGCTTCTCCTGGTTCTGTCACAGCTTTTCATATGTGACCTGATGTTTAAGGAAACTTGCTTCCACTCCTTTGCCATGAGTTTTGTTTAGTAATTTACATCTTATTCTCCTTGTTCTTAATGAAAAATATTGATGATTTCAATATTTCGTACTTCTCCCTCCAAGAAGTACATGGTGCAGAAGTGATTTACTATTCTCTGATACTGAATTCATTCTATTTTGGCACCTGGGAACCAAATGGATGCTCATGCTTGGATAAGAGGAACAAGCCCACCGGACAGAGCGTCACCCACTTGCCATCCCCGGCTTTGGTGACTTCTAGGCGTCTACTTCGCAAACAGTAAAACTGGCACGCTGCCCTTGCCAGGCACTGAACACTGTGGGATGAAACTCGGCAGAGGGAACACCAAAGAGAATCCTAGTTGTCAAGCCCTTGACACCCAAACATGCTAAAATGTTAAAAAGAAAACAGCAGTTATCACGGTAGGAGGTAAACATCACAATAAACCATCCTTCTCAATTGTTGTCAAGTGAGAGATAACAGGAGGCAAGAAAGGAATATTACTTCATAAGACATCTGTCTACAGAACTCTTATCCAGCCTTCAAACCAGGCCTGGGCATCACTGATTCTTTCTGGAGTCTATTACTCTGCCTCCCTGTAGTTTTACATATGTCTTGATGTGTACTGAACTATGAAATTTTTTTTGTCTCTGTGAGATGTAGGGACAAGGTCTTACCCATCTCCAGTTGCCCAGGACCCAGCACAGGGTCTGGTGCAATCATTTGGATTGGACCAAATGTGCCCATAGGATCCCACCAGTGACTTTAAGATCCGTGTCTTGCCACCGAGAGAGAAATCTGCTTGGACTGGGCATCTAGCCATTTGTTCCTGGCAGATATTCCCAGGATTCAGAGGGACAACACTAGAGCTCACCAAGCAAACCCCTCCTCCATCCCCATGAGACCACACTGGGAGGGTGCATTACGCAGCAAACACACTAAGGCCGGGAATGGATTCTAAGCAGGAGTCACGGTGCCGCAATGAGATTCCATTCAGAATGTCCTAGCGGCCACGCTGGAGCCCCAGAAGGAAAGCAGCAATTGTGTTAGACACATAGAATCGGAAGGTTTCACTTGGGGTCTTTCATGTGATCAGATCTTAGAAGGTTCTACCTGTCTAAACTCCGGTGAATCCCTAACTCATTGCTTTTAGAAGATAAAAGTAGATAATTCAGTTTTAACATTAGAAATGACTTTTCATCAACAGTTGAAGGTCAAACAGCCTCCAAATGCTAAAGTTCACCAAAAAGACACAAGAAATGGAGTGATTTAAGAGTTATAAAAAATGAGAGGCGGTAGATCAATTCCCCCAGACAACTCACACCCAAGAAAACACAGCAAGCAATTCCTCACTGGACATGAACCCCCATCACCTTGTCTGTTCCGACAATAGCCATAGTAGGAGCAGTTAAGTTTATGAAATGCTCAATGTGTGTTCAGCACTGTGTTATCATAAATACACTATCTTTTCAATCTCTCCTGTTCCTCCATGGGGTAGCTACCATTATCACCCCCATTTCACAGACAGGAAACAAGCTGACTGCAGCTGCCTTCGGTGATCTCCCCAGTAACCCAAGTCCAAAGAGAAGCAGTGGAGACTACCTAGGAAGAGACCAGGATAAAGCTCGGGTTCTAGTTCCAGCCTTGTCTCCTACTTGCCAGGTGACCTGAAACAAATCACTCCATCTTTTTGGGCCTCAGTTTCCTCATTTGTGAATGGGGGCATTGCTGTGGTAGACTGGATTATTTGTAGCTCCTGGTTGGTTCTCACTGCCATGTACTGTACCATCTCACTGCCAATGCCTAAAGTGAAATTCAAGCAGACGTGCCAGGAGCAAAGGCATTAAATGTATTTAGGTAGTTGGTATGGCCTCTTGGGTTTCTGCTATCCACTGTGACAGGGTTTCTCAACCTCAGCACTATTGGCACTTAGGGTCAGATGACTCTTCAATGCGCAGTCCTGCCCTGAGCATTGCAGGATGACCAGCAGAATCCTGGCCTCTGCCCACTAGATACCAGTAGCAAGCCCCTTCTCCCAGTGGCGACAACCTAAACCGTGCCCAGGCATTGCCCAGTGACCCCTGGTGGTGGGTGGGTAAAGCCATCCCTGGTTGACCATCACTCTGCTGTGCTCTTATAGCTGGGTAGCCACTTATTCAGGAGAAAGAGGAAGCACAGAGAAAATACTGGAACCCAAAGTGACCCAGAGCCCAAACCAGCACAGAGGAACCTCAGCTAACCAATAGATATGTGGGCAAGAAATAGAAATATTTGTTGTTGTAAGTCACTGTGGTTTTGAAGTTGTTTTGCAGCAACAAACCCAACTAGCATTCTAGCCATGAGGACAAAATCAAATATATGGTAGAATTCCATGCGGAGTGCCTGAGTACACGGAGGGCACTCATGGCTGGTGTTCTTAATGTTAGCTTCTGTTTAGATGCCGTGGGATAGCCTGTGATGCACCTCACCTCTCTCCTGCAGAGTGAGCCCCCAAAGCCTCCTCGGAGTCCTCACCAGTCTGCTCCACGAACCGTGTCCCCAGCACACCTATGAGTGTATCTAACTACCCTGTATTTGCTCTACCCCAACTTCTGGAGCCAGTCTCCGTAGCCAGGCTGATTTCTTCCAGCGCTAGGTAGTCACCTCGATTGTCTTTTGCACTGTTCCTCCTTTCTCCCACTTTATGATGAACTGGAAAGGCAGAGCCTTGATACATGAAATATTATAGTTTAAACTAGATTCCCATTGACTTCGGTCAGCATACAAGTGGTGGTGGTAACTATTCAGTATTTGTATGATTACGTGTGTTTTACTCTATGATTTCCAATATTTGCCTCTCACAGGACAAAGACCCTTTGGTGCCTGTTTTGCTCTCTGGGCAAAGCCAGAACCTAATACAGTTTCTGATGGGCTGGATGAATGAACGAGTAAATGAGCTGAAAGAACATTCGCCCATCTTAGCAAGCACACTAATACTTTCGATATAAGTTGATGATCACCTGAGAAGCTTGTTTCCATCACACACGATTCAAATGGGTTACCCACAGTCAGTGTCACTCGGGAACGTGGAAAGAAACACTCAGAGCTCCATGAGAGGAAGAATGCACTGAACAAAGGATACAAGTTTTCTTAGAGCTTAGTTTGTTGTTGTTTTTTTTAATCCAGAGTTTGATCCTTTTATTTTCCCCAAAGAAAATCTTTCACAAAGCATAAGTTGATGACGATAATACTATATAGGTCCTAGGTAGTAATATTAAGCCAGACAATATCTGTGACCACTTAGCCATTCAGGGAAGACAGCGGTGATGTCAAAGGAAATAATCAGTGTACACATCTGGGCGTTGGAGGTGGACTTTACACGTGCCCATGTTTAACTCCAGGATTCTGACTACTGTTTTGCATTTGCTTCTTTGCCTGCTGCACAAGCTAGCTACGACATCCAAGTTTAGTGTCATCAGTTCACCTCCAGACAACTAACTGCCACATGTATCTAGTTCTCAGGGCTATGAGCCTCACCTTGCCAAAGGACCCAAGTTCTTCCTGGGATAAACCACACTGCCCAGAGCAGAGGCTGAAGACAAAAAGAGGCTTGAGAACCCAAAGGAACCATCAGCTAAAGTGGAATGTATTGTAAAAAAAAAAAAAAAAAGCTGTGCCCAAACCCTTTTTCAGATACAGCGCCCCAAGGATCTTCGAAGAAGATTACATCATTCCATGCAGAGCTTGCAAAGTAAAAAATGTAAAATCACCACGTGAAGACCACAGCAAAACTTAACTCTCGAAATCAGTAAAATCACCCAGAAAGTACAGTGCGCAATCAGCTTTCAGTAAGTCCAACACAGCCATTTTTCCCTCTATGGTTGGCACAGGTGGCTAATCTTCAGCTGAGCACCCAATAAATTTGTGGGCTTATCTTTATAGGATGGGTATGAAAAAAAAAAACCAAAAACAAACATACTGTATCTAAGATGCTAGAATCCCACTCAGCTCATTGAGATACTTGCTTGGAAAACATAGCAGTTGTTCAGGTTGCTTTTCCTCTCACTAAGGACATGTGTCTACTGAGTGGAGAGAGGGAAGAACCACCCACACTATTTGAATAGTTCTCTCTCTGTCTCTCTCTCTGTCTCTCTCTCTCTCTCTCTCTCTCTCTCTCTCTCTCTCTCAATTTTCTAAGCAAAATATTTCCCTTTGCATAAGCTCAGTGTGCATGTGACGTAAGCGTACTGTAGTAATCTGGGGACTTGGATTTCTGTAGTGTCTGTAGTGAAGGGTAGATGGCATTCACTGGACATACATTGGTGGAAAGGACCCCGGCAAGCTGAAGGGTATCCATGGAACTTTCTATCCAGTATAAACAGCCGTGTGATTCAAGCAAATGGATGTGGTATTGATAAACCATGAAGTTGAACACATGGACATGCAATCTCAGGGGATACTGTGCCCGTCATGGGGCATAAAATCATATTTAACAAACCAGCCTGACTCCCCAAAGTTAGAGGGGTTCTGTCCCGGAAGCCAGCTGACATCACTTTACATGTTATCCCCGCTATCTTAGTTTAGAAAACTGTTTGTCTTATTAATCATCAACCTTGTTTTTAATACCAAATCATTTGGATATCTCTCCTGTACATTTCTCTATTCAGCTATTACCCATTAAGACACATTTAAAAGCACAAAAATATTCACATTTTGGCGAACCGTTATCCCATGGGGAAGATAATTGGTTAAAAAAAGAAGAAGAAGAACACAGAGAACGTTATAGATTGTCAGTTTCCTACAGTGTGGTGGGGGGTGAACAAAAGTTTATTAAAAATAAATAATACTAGACATAACATGCATAGCTCATTAAACTCGGGCATATTTTTGATTAGGGCAATGCTAGACAACAGCTCTTCAAATGAGATTTGACAGCAGGTAAATTACACAGTGTAAGGGTTTAAGTTGATCTACGGAACAACAATGTCTTGATCATAAATAGGATTTGTGTGCTGGAAAATACATTCCATCATTAATGAAACAGACAAATGAACTGAACAACATCGTATTGCACCACAGTTTTAAGTAGCTTACCTTAGCAATGTCATATGGGTAGCAAGTCATGCATAAAACCCTCTAAAAGCTCATTAAGTCAGGATCAGTTTATTCAAAACAGCACATTTTTCAAATAACTGTTCTTCCTTAGCCAATTCCAAACTCTATTGTTTAACAACATCAACTAAAATAATGGAAAATAAGGCCATTGTAATTCATTATAAGTTGTGTCCCTCGAAAACTTTTGCATTAGCTTGGTAATACCAAGGACTTCAAGTATTTTAGGTGGTAAAATCCTTGGGAGTTAGCTAGTGGCACTGACTCCAACATTTTATGCCAACATTTCTTCTAAAAAAAAATCTTCCATGGCCTGGAACTCTTCAACTTTGGGCTGAGAATTTCTAAACATGGCCGTCTCACTCTTTTTTCAGGAGTCTTATTACTTTATTAGCATGGAATAACCGTACAGAGAAGGCACTTGTTAGCTTTCTGGCCAGCTGAAAGGTTAGTGGTGCTGTGCTTAGGCAGGACAGCTATGATACACGGGGTGGTATGTAGCGAAGGCTGCATATATCAAGTTGGATACCCATATCTACATTTGCAGCATCCATAATTTCAAAGGTAACTGCACTCAAAGATACCAAGTCACCAACACATCTGTCAAAACATCAATAGCTGTGAAATCTGCCAGGCCTTCAGAATTATAACAGAATAGCAGAATAAAAGACTGCTATTTTGTCAATGTTCCCAACTATCCAAAACTAAATGGCCCATGAGAGATATTTACAAGTGTTTAGAACAGTTTGTAAACCCATGAACTTATGCAGGGGCTTCACTTGTTAGTCGCTATCCTAATGCCAATCCTTTCTACATTTGACCCAGATGGGGTGGGTACTGACTCTCCATGCACTTCTAGAAGCTGCATCTCATGTGATCCCCTAGTGACTCTCTGAGAGGACTGAGTTAACTTGAGTTTTACAGCAGGCTCTGGCACGGTGCACCCTAAGACCAAGGGACCAGAGCTAGAGGAGCCAGGCTGGGAAGTGAGTGCAGATTTTCTGAGTTTAATGCGTGGCTTCTGCCACACCCACAAGCTGCTACCTTTATTGCTGCCAAGTTTTGTATGCACGTTTGCAGTTTAAGTTTGGAAGCAACAGAGAAGTCATTAAGCTTTTTTCGGTCTCATTTTGTTTCATGATACGATTTGGGAGATATCTGTTTTGACTTCTTCTTATCCCTGACCCACTTCCACAAGTAACAGAACCCTGCTTACCCTTGGGCCGTCACCCCCCCCTATTCCCTGTGTGGTGGTGGGACTGTCAATCACAATGTTATTTCCTCCAATCCTGCCAAGAGAGGCAGGCTCATGACCCAACCTAAGCTAGTAAGAAGCTCTTTCCTGGAAATGGGAACCGGGATGCAAAGGGTATGCGGATGGAAGGTGGCTGAAGAGGATTTATTCTACTGACTCTGCCTAAAAGAGAGTCTTCAAGAGTTCCTGGTTGGAGAACTGAACCTGTTACTGTCCTTTCTGAGATCCAAATTTCAAATTTGTAGAATATGGCCAGCATTCAGCCAGTGATTCTCTTACTGCTTAAGTTGGACAGTTATAATTCTCTAACTGCTTAAGTTACTGCTTGCTGGTCCTTCAATCACAGAACCCTGAGTAGCTCCCATGAGAACAGTTACTCTGAGCTGGTCCACATCTGCATTTACCTGCACTGGGCAGACCAGGGAGAGAAGTGGATTATGTAATTAGGGGCAAAAAACACTAAAGGGATCTTGGAGCAGAAATGTATTCAGCCAACAACAACAAAAACAAAAACATGGGGGCATATGATTTCCCAAGATTCTTCCTTCATTAGGAAGAAGTTATATTTGTCCCAGCCGATGAAAGTGGCTGTGAAGAAAAGAGCCTTTTGGGTTTCAGAGCTCAGGTCTTGGAGTCAGACTGGCTGGGTTCAACACTCAATGCCATTCCTTATTGTGTGGCCTCACACAACTCAGTTCCCTTCACTGAGATGCAGTTTCTGACTCTGTAAAATGGGGAGGAAAAAAAAAACCTATGTTTGCATACGCATGTGTGAATATGTGGATATACACATGACAGCCACACAACACATTCAGTAATATGCCTTCTGATATTCCCCTGACAACGGGAAGACCTATGGGCATAGTCTTGGGAAAGGAACGGGATTTCATACAAAGCATTTGCTCTACGTACATATAATATGTGTCTGGGCTCTGATGTCCACATAAACATAACAACTTTTATTTAAAAACCTTTTGAACACATCTCCTGGCCACAAAGCAGCCTCATTTCACACCTGGGGAGCACACATCCTGATAAGAAAGCTGACTTGCTCCAAGCCTCACAGAAGGTCATGGAGAGATGGGAACAGGCAACCAAAACTCCAGATGAATTTAAAGCTCTACTGATTCATATGACAAATAGGAACTCGAGACCCAGTCAAGGATCTAATTGGCACAACCGGGACATCACAGACATGACAGAATTCTGCCGAAGGGAACCGAGATGTTAGAGGAGGCAAGAGAGGGGATAGGCTCAGTGTGGGAACCTTTTCCCGCAGGCCGGATGGAAGTGTGCCTGGCCACAGCTGCATCTGCCCTCGTAGGGGACAGCCTTCTGTCAGAGAGTTTGGCCTGTGTCATGTGGCCTTTCTGGACCATCTGGACAGTGCATTGGGCTGAAAAGAGCTACAGAATCAGACTGCCAGAGCTCCTTCAGACCCCAGATCGGGTCCAATTGGGTTTGTTTCTCTGGTACTTTTGAAGCCTTGAAGCAAATGTCTTGCGAGCAATGAGCCTCAGCTTCCGTCATGACTGACACTTGCCTCCTATGGGAATGTTAGCTCCCGGGGGTGGGTGTCTGTCCCTGACTGTGGCCACAAACACTGGTCACTCCATAGCACATGCACAAGAATTAATTTTGCAGGACTGAAGGAAAGAGTTGGGAGTGGCTGATGGAGAAACTGAGTGAGCAAAGACAGGAAGGTGGGGGCTGGTCAGGTATGAGTGTGGAAGACACCTGAAGGAAAACGGCCTTGGTGGAGCAGTGGGGAATGGGTTGGCTAAGGAATGAGGACCTGTCTTGCCTCCAATTTGACCTTTGCATGACTCGTTGCCTCTCTGTACATGTATGTGTGTGCAGAAGTATGTATACATCATTTATATATACTTACATAGGTGCACACATGTGTATACACACACACAGCTTTAAAATCTTTGGTACTTCCACTGTTCATTTCCTGTTTCTCAACCAACAATCACAGAAACTAATTTACCTTATCAAAAATGCAATTACTCAGTATCTTACACTGCTATTTATTTGACAGCCTTCCAATTTTCTCACTTTTACCTAATTTGACAGGGAATATTATAGACATAACTAGTCTTTCAAAATGACTTTCACAAGGTTAGTTCACTTGTTAATTGACCCTCCGTGATGGCAATTTATGAAGCATATTAATTTCATCTGTCACTTCCAACGCAAAGTAAATGTGGAAAACAGTCTATCTTTCATAAGGGACCTTGTGAAAGAAGTATGTCGGCATTCTTAATTAATATATGCATATTCTTTCAACCATCGATAGTGTGCAGAAATTCTATACTCACTCATTTGAAGCTCTGTCTCCCTTTTATAAATGTTTTGTTATTCCTTTATGATGAAGGAGAGACACCTTTATTGAGGATTATTCTGTCAGGGATATAAATCACCACCTCAAAAATAAAGCAGCCAATTGTGTGGAAGGCTTTTGAGAGTCAACAAAGCAACGCTTAATAAAGATCCCATGGGGGTCATGACAAGAGAAAAGACTTCCTTTCCAGAAGGTTGACGCCAATGCACTCACGAGTTATTTCATACCCTTGTTGTAGGGACTCCAAGAAATGAAATCAGACACACCACTTGCCCAAGTCAAAAAAGAAAGTTGGTGCCTCCAGAGGCTGAGTTAGACCTCCAGGGGACACCTGCTAAAAATAGAGACCTCGCCACTTGGATTCGACTTGGGCAGGGATCTTCTCCTGAACTTCCTAGTACCTCCAATTCAATCTCAACCTTCGTCATTGCAAAATCACTTTGGCGCCCACCAGTGGGCAAGCGCTTGGCATAAAGCGGTAAACAAAACAGACACAAGCTCGGAGTTCAGGAGGCTCACATTCATGCAGGAGAAACGGCAGAGTCAACACAATACAGAAGAGAATGCCAATATGGAGTGATAAACACTAAGACAGACAGCGTCCATTCAGGGGACGGAGGCATAGTGAGCTGACAGAGGGCACGGATCCAGGATACAGAGGAAGTGATTTCCCTTGGCAAGCAGCCCCGTGTGACCTGGGCTGGTTCCCTCTTTCCCTCTCTTGTCTGAACATTCTTGTTGAGGAGTCCGTGGAGCCTCCGAAATTCCCGGTCCTCCACTCCTGTTTATGGATTTTATTTTTTAAGCGCCTCCATCTTGGTAAGACCCGTTCTCGCTTCAGCTGCAGCACAGATGCCCAGGCTCCTTCAAAGGTGTGTGTTTCTAGGGTCCTGGTTCTCCCTCCTGGTTTCCACACAGCTCTGAACTTGCCACACACGAGGGGGGGGGGGGGGAAGACGCCTGTTATAAGCAAAGACACCATTTCTTAATCCAGCCAAAGCGCTAGCTAACATGTTGGCTCAGGAAGGGTTCTTTACAAGGGTTTCCATTCCAAATCATTCAGGTTCAGCATTAACATTTTCTTAAAGCCTTTTAGAGCAATACCGTCTGCCTTTGTGATCTCAAGGGTCTTTTTCCTGCTATTTGTCAAAAAACAACAACAACAACCTAAAAACCACACCCAAACCGTACTCCTTTCATGAGGAAATTAAATGCGATTTTCAAGTTTGAAAGGTCTTCCTTCATGTAGAAGAGCTCCAGATAAGACTTAGGGTCGTCTGTGGGGGCTTGAAATCCTACTACAAAAAGCAGGGCTTATTAAAGCTGATGTTAGTCTCGTCATTTATGTTTTCTCTGATCAGAGATGCTTTCTTACTTTCCGTCAAGCATCTTGCCAATAAATCCCCTAAAAAGTCCTCCCTGGCATTAAGCTAAGTACAAAATATGTATGTTTGGGAAGACAAAGGCTAATTTTTAATTTGGCAGTAATGGTATTGTAAGAGCCGGGGATTTCTTTGTCAAAGTTGCAAAAAATATTGAACAGTAATAAAATATAAAAAGTACGGAAAGGCATATTTATCCCTGATTTTCCTACAACATATTTAATAAAAGCATGTTTTAGAGCCTTTTTTACAATGAGAACAACCTGACTTCTGATTGAGACCATCTACGCCAATGATTTACACACAGAACCATTTTTAAAACATGCAAATTACGAGGGTGGCATGCTGCAATGTCCTCATCAATCATAAAAAAAATACATATTTTGAATAAGTGTTGAAATGTATAATCTATACTTCATAGATCTCAGCATGAAGGCAGTGCCATAACCAGCTAAAGTGCAGCACATGTATTATCAGAAAATAATTACTCCCTTTCTCTGATGTTATTACACGATAATAGTGCTAAAAGGCTGTTCTGAGCGACATTTCTGGGGAGAAGAAAATATCTTCTTCATTTAATCTCATAGCCCCAAAAAAAGAAGGCAGGTGGGGGGGAGTGTGTGTGTGTGTGTGTGTGTGTGTGTGTGCGTGCGCGCGCGCGCGCGCGCACGTGCAAGCGTGTGTGAGGTGGGGGACTTTTCCTTTCTCTTCAAGGTTAACAAAAATACCTTTGATAATACTTCTCCATTTCTCTTAATACAGTGGCTGAATCGCACCCCCACGGCTTTCTAGACACTGAAGCAGGGTAGTTTTTTAATGTTATTTTTTTCCAAACATAATGAAACCTGGGGAGGAAATTCATGGTTACATAAAGTTTACGTGGCCTGAGAGATTGGATGTTCCTATTAGTAAAATCGCCTTAAAAGGCAAAGTCAAAGCTACTTCCAAACTACCCACACATCCTTGGACACGTGCAATTGGCTCTCATGGCAGGGTGGAGTTATTTGGGAGTATTCCTGTGGCCTTAAGATTTGATCAGTGACGAGAGTTATATTGGTTTGAACTGACCTTTCTCCTCCCAGGAGAAGGGCTAAAGAAATAAAATCATGGATGGAAAACAATAATCATGCCAGCGATAAAACAAGCTGTGCTGAATCCCAGATATGTGCTTATTATGAAATTAAACTTGATCCACACAATCAAAGAGGAGTGGGGGAGGGGTCGTGGGGGAGGGGTCACCCCTTTGACTCCCTGGACACCTTGCATGATCTCAGAAGAGACTGCAAACCCCGTTCCCACAACTTCTCTCTGAATGATCGTAGCACTACCCAACTAGTTTTTATTGTGAGCTGAACTTGGGAGGGTTTATTCATGCTGAAAAATGTTTAATTTGTTCCACTATTCTCATTTATGCGTTACTATCTAGGGGCTCAGAAAACAAATACAATTGTTTGCTTTCTCTATTTATTTTCACAGCTTTATAGATAAGTTAGAAATAGTAGCTACCCTTGCTTTTGGAACGTTTCCTAAATTCTGGGCAATTTCTTCTATATTCTAGAACAGTCATTGCCAACTAGGGGTAATTCCCGTCCCCTTCCCCCAACCTCCCCGCCCCTCCCTCCCCCACAAAGAACATTTGGAAGTATCTGGAGATGTTTTTGGTCCTTTTAACTGGGGCTGGTGGGTGGGTGCTACTGGCATCTAGTGGCTACAGGCCGGGGCTGCTGCTAAACACTCCCCAGTGCACAGGCAGCCCCCACAACAAGGAATTATGGGACCCCGATTGTCAGCAGTGTTAAGGATGAGGTTGAAAATCTCTACTGTGGAAGAATTACTGTATTGCTCATATCAAAAAATTCATGTTAGGTATTTTTATAGGGTATTTCCTATGTTTCAGATTAGGACACAGGGTCTAAGAGTTCAATCATTACAACAGCTATAATTTATTGAGTCTGTATTATGTGCTTGGCTCTGTACCACCTGCTTTACTGTTTGCTATCTGCTCATCAACCCTATAAATTAAGTAGTATTAACCCCATTTTACAGATAAAAGAAAATGGAACATCCATCATCTAGGGTTCACATAGCTATCGACCAGTGGAACTAAGCTGTGAACTCCCTTCTGCCTCGCACCAAAGCACATG
Source organism: Rhinolophus sinicus (assembly GCF_036562045.2). NCBI lineage: Eukaryota > Metazoa > Chordata > Mammalia > Chiroptera > Rhinolophidae > Rhinolophus > Rhinolophus sinicus. Next base: position 21,479,660 of record NC_133760.1, read on the forward strand.
CCCTTTGCTCTATATCCTGCAGAGTCAAGGTCACAGCTGCTAAGGGACAGAGCTGGGATTCAAGCTCAGAAGGTATAATTCTAACGTCTAGATTTTTTCCATGATACCTTGTTGCCACAAAGGAAACAAAACCCTCCCAAAGCACATAGCATGTAACTGTTTCTGGGATTAGATTGGAAATGTCAAGATATCAAAACCCTGGGTACACACTTAGATTAAAAGGTCCTTCCAGAGAAGGGCCATCAGACAAATGTGCCTAAGCATCAGGCTGTCTATGGGCAACAGTCCTCTCCTACGCACAGCTGGATGCCTAGAAATAGATGTTGGTAAGTATGTCAAGGAATCAAGTCACTTCTCGCTTCTGTTTGAACCATGCTTACATAGTGGGAATTCATCCAAAGCAACATTGGGACGGGGATGTCTACAAATGAGTCAGCCTCTAGTGTTAAAACTGACCTTACATTGGGGCATTCTATTTTCAAAGACAAAAAGCTTGCTGGTCTCTGGGGAATGCAGAGCCCATTCCAATTACGTGTACTTGAAGCTTAAAGAGAAGCCTCCTTTGCAAAATGTGTAACGTGCAAACATTCTGCCATGAATAGAATGCTTTAAGACTGATAAACTACACACACATATACATGGGGGGTGGGGAGGAGGGAGGAGAGAGGGGGAGGGGGGGAGAGAGAGAGAGAGAGAGAAGGGGGTGCTACTGAAGCCTAGCTCAGCCTTATTAGCAGCTTCAGTAAGGTGAATAAATCATCTGAATTTAATTACTAGCCTATTAATCCACAGCATATCTTTTCAATTCCTTGCTTATAAATGTCACCTGCACTCTATCCCTTGTACAATACTATAACAGGAATTATCACTATCCCTCATTTCAGTTAATAACTGAGGCCAGTGGGCCTTTATGAAAGGTTTTCATTTACTTATCCAGCTGGCCAGTATCGCATATGTATTGAGACCAATACCTATTATTTGACAGCCAGTCTATACTGACTGCATCATATCTAAGTAGCCAGCTCTTAGATTCTGATTTTCCCAGATGTGTTATCAGTTTTGTCTAGATCTCTAGGGAATCTTGGAATTCCCAGGAATAACCAGAATCATCATCTCAAGATCCCTTCCTTTTGCTCAGTCTGCCCAGTTAACCGGTTACTTGGTCCCATTCAGACTCCTCCTAGAATCACCAAAAGGTGATTCTCCAAGACCTTGATCTTGGCCCATCTTCATTCCATTCAGTGAGTTGTTCCAGATTGAACTCACACATCCAATCTCATGGACTCCCCTGCTTCAAATCTTTCAGTGGGTTGCCAGTTTCTTTAAGATAAAACCCACATTTCTTAGTGTGGCATATATGGTCCTTCGTAAGCCAACCCCTAGCTTCCCCTCCTGCCTAATGTCCCGTCAATAGTCTGGTCTCAGTGCTGCCCCGACAGTCCAGTCATATAAGAGTACTCGGAATTCCCAGAATAATTGTGGTGCTTCAGATCTATTGTTTTTGCACACCCTGGGATGGTTCTTTCTCCAATCCTGACACTCTTACAGACTAGAAAAGTCCTATTAATTCTACAAGACAGGCCAGGTCTGAAGACCTCAGGGAAAACCTTTCCTGGTGATGGTGAAGGCTTACCCTTCAATGCCTCTCCCACCCAAGATGTCCATTGACACCTGCCATGAGAATCTGGTACCCTTGCCAAGGTCTAGGTTAAGGGAGAGTAGGTAACTTAATTCTTGCTTATGCTGAAAAGTGGGTGGTGGTGGTGTTCCCCTTCCTATTCTTTCCCCCCCAAAAAAAGACAAATAAAAGAGATATCCCATCTTCTCTCTCTCTGATGTTATCATGTCAGCTATTGACGGAGCCATCTTGGTTCCCACCAAGTGCTAGTGTTGATTGGGAATGACAGTGACTATAATAGATCAGAGGGACAGAAAGAACGTGAGACCTTGATATTTTTGAGCCACTATACTTACTACACCCGGGAGTTTGCCCTTCTGATCTCCCACTTTGGTGAAATTTCTTTTTCTTCACTTCCGTTTAGATCAGTTTGAGTTAGAGACTTGTTACCTGAACCTAAAAGCTTCACTTTGTCATCTTCTCTGACATCCCTGCGCTTACCTGGACTCGGCTTGGTGCCCCTCCGCCATCTTCTCCTACCTTCCCCTCTTATGGCTCTTACTTTGCAATTCTCCACTGACCTATCGGACTTCACTCATTAGACTATGAGTCCCTAACCGCAGGGGCCATGATCTCAGTCTCTCCTCTCCTAGTTCCTGGTAAATAGCAGATTTTAAAGAAGAAAGAAAACATTTTGGAAAATCAACTTTGCTGAATAGGTACAAGCATAAAACTGGAGAGAACACTTAGGTTGTGTCTTTTCTTATACTTACTTATTTTCCATGATCTAAGGAGCCCTGTTTGTGCAGCATGAAAAATGCCTATTGATTTGGATGTTGGGTCCTGGCAATGTTATGAGTCAGATTCAACCAACATTTACTGAGCATTTACTCTGTGCCAAGAACGTCTACATATATGGCCTGAGTTCATTGTCATGGCATTACCTATAATTTTAGTATTGTAGTTCCCTTTTACAGATACAAAAAATCGAAGGCAGGAGAGAAAAGTAACTGATAAAGGATGCATATTGAGTAAATAGAAGCTGGGCATAAAATTAAGTCCTTGGGTTTAGGTTAAGAGCATTTTCTATGATGTCATGCTGTCAGCGGGTGAACTCTGAATGCTTACTCTGCGTTGGGAAGAGTACGAGGTACTTTTTGTGTTATATCACATAGTACAATTGGCCCCCCTTAACCTCGGTTTTGCTTCCCACAGTTTCAGTTACCTGAGGTCAACTGTGGTCTGAAAATGTTAAATGGAAAAATTCCAGGAATAAACAACCTATAAATTTTAAATTGCACACCATCCTGAGGAGCGTGACAATATCTCACGCCATCCTGCTTCCTCCCGCGTGGGACGTGAATCATCCCTTTGTCCAGCGTCCCCACGCTGTAGACATTCCAATGTGTTAGTCACTTAGTAGCCATCTTGGTCATCACATTGACTGTCGCAGTATTGCAGTGCTTGTGATCAGGGAACCCTTATTTTATTCAATAATGTACTCAAAGCGCAAGAGTGGTGATGCTCACCATTAGATAAGCCTCAGAGAAGCTGTAAGGGCTTCCTTTAAGTGAAAAGATGGAAGTGCTCGACTTAATAAGGAAAGAACAAGATTGTACGCTGAGGTTGCTAAGTTCTACGATAAGAATGAAACTTCTAGCTGTGAAATTGGGAAGAAGGACAACGTTGTGAAGAAGGGTCAGTACAGTACAGTAAGATATTGAGAGAGAGAGAGAGAGAGAGAGAGAGAGAGAGACCACAGTCACATAACTTTTATTGCAATATATTGTTATAATTGTTCTGTTTCATTATGTTATTGTTAATCTCTTACTGTGCTTAATTTATAAATTAAATTGTATAATCGGTATATATATACAGGAAAAAAACATAGTATTTTTAGAGTTTGGGACTATCAGTTATTTTAGGCGTCCCCTGGGGGTCTTGGAAGGTATCTCCTGTAGACAAGGGGGGGCGGTGGGGCTCCTGTGCCTACAACAACATGAGGTGGGTTCTGTGACTACCTTCATTTTCCAGGTAAGGAATATAAGTAACGGATGAGCTGGGATTCCAACCCTAGCATGACTCACGCCAGAGCCTGAAGACTTAACCCCACAGAGGACAGAGGGTAGCACGAGATGAGGCATGGCCTTTATAAAAATGAACATTCAAACTGAAGGTTTCAACATGCCTTCATGAACCGCCTGCTGCCGTAAGGACGGCTTTCCCGGAAGCGACTCCCCCTAAGTAGAAGGAGAAAGCTCACCTCTGGTCTGGCCTTGGTTGGCACATCAGTCCAGCAAGCAAGAAGCTCCATCATTAAATAAAGTGCTGGGTAAAACCAGCACGGTGCAGCTAAGAAGGGGAAATCACTGAGAGGGAGATAGAGGTGATAAATTTACTGAGAGAGGAAGTGGTTCTGAAAGAACACCCTAAGTTATGTGTATCAGCTTAGTATGTGCAATAAAATGCCCACAGTTCAACTAATCTTCAGGATGGGTGAGCCACTAGCAAAGGGGAAACTCCCCATTACCTGGCCTTCAGCCTCATCGTCACTTATTTTTGTAGGTAGTTTTTTCCTTGATTAGTTTTTGAAATATTATAAAACTGTACAATTTTAGAGGATGTTATAAAAATATATACAACTTTACAATTGAGATTTATGTTGTGAAATTTTAGGAAAAAATCCATTACATGTCAAAAATGAACTGTGAGCCATTTTTGAACTGGAAAAACATTGTACATATATATCTTTTATCATTCACAGCTGTTAACTAAATTGGAGCAATAAATTATGATGTACTGGAAACCAAATTAAAAACTGACTTTTGAAATGATAATTTAAGATTAATTTGAAATTTGAAATTATAATTTAATCCATGGACAGGTGACTGATGGTTGTTTTAATTGTATTTTTTTTAAGCCAATTTATTGAGGTGTGATTCACATACAAAAAGTTGTACATGTTTAATGCATATAACTTGATGGATTTGGAGATAAGTATACACCTATGAAACCATCGCCACAATCTATGCCATAAACATATTGATCAGCTCCAAAATAATACCTATAATAAATGAATAAACAAACAAACAAACAGGACAGGACCCATATCTTCTTTAACAAACTATCTAGTACCATGTATCTTTCCTTCCTAGGATGTCCTAAAATCATCCCTCACCCAGTCAAGTGTACAAATCTTAAAGGTGTGGTTGGATGTTTTTTAAATATGTAAATATGCAGATGTGAACATTGCACAGGCCATGATCTATAACTTTTATATCCATTATAAAATTTTAAAGTTTAAAATCATATTTTTTTGTGAGATGATTGGATGTTTCTTCCTGACTAGATACTAGGTTCTTGGAGGGCCCAAACCACACTGGTTTTGTTCAGCATCGGTTCCCACATGCTGCTTGGTCTGGTGCTGAACACACGATGCTTGATCATACATGTCTGTTGAACCAACAAATGAACTGGGAGGTAACCTACTTAGCTGGTAACTTGCCAGGGCTCAGTTCATCCGTCTTTAAATTTGAGATAACACCTTCTGTCCCTACTTTCCAGATTTGAGAAAAATCAAATGAAAATATTGACCTAGAAGTGTCAAATGTGTAAATATTGACCTAGAAGTTGTAAAACTCCATATAAATAACATGAAGTGTACATTTACCAAAATATGTTGACCTATGTCTTTATGTTCCTAAACTTAAAACTTGGGTCTAAATGTGAAGCTCCAAGAATGTCCAGTAGTTCAGACCGCAAGGCAGCATTTTCTTTTTTTTTTTTCTTTTTTCCTTTTTATTTATTTATTTATTCTTTTTAAGGCAGCATTTTCTTAAGTCGACCTTTTGTTCATTAAGTACCTCTGATTTTGTCACTGTCTGTAAGATCTATCAGCATAGCATAGATTTCAAAGATGGTCTCTAACGATACCCACTTCTTGGTATTTACACCATTGGGTAATCCCTCGCCTTGAGTGTGGATGAACCTAGTGACCGATTTCTAATGAACAGAATATGGAAAAACTGATGGACTGTCACTCCTGTAATTAGGTCACAAAAAACTGAATTCCGTCTCTAGTGTCTTACTGGCTGGCACAGGTTGATGAAGCAAGCTGCGACGTGAGAAAAGCCCACCTGGTAAGACACAGAGGATGACCTCCAGCCAACACCCAGCAAGGAACTGAAGCCCTCGACTGACAGCCCACATGGAACTCAATTCTACCAACAACCACATGAGCTTGGAAGTCGACCCTTCTTCAGCTGAGCCTGAAGACAACTGAAGCCCAAGCGGAAACCTTGATCGCAGCCTGTGAGAGACTCTGAAGCAAGGCTGAGCCATGCCAGACTCCTGACTGAAAGAACCTGGAAGTTAATAATTGTGTGTTGTTCTAAACCACTAAATGTAGGGGCGATTTGTTATGCAGCAATAGCTAACCAATACAAGCTCCATGAATTTCTAGTACTTCCAATTTCAGTAATAATGACTGGCATTTTCCAAGTTAGCCTTTTTGGTCAGTACTTCTGGTTTTATTATTAGTCTGTAACCTGAATGAAAGCAGAATAATAGATATTTTAATCAACATTAAATAAAGCGAGGGCCTTGCAAAGTGCTGATGCACAGGAGGTGCTCAATAAATGTTTGTGCAACGAGAGATGAATAATTAAGTAAAGCAAGATCATCTCTAGTGAAGCTGAATGACATGCCAGGGAAAGCAGGTGAGTGATGAAGACCTGGGGGGATAATGGTGGTTCCTCCCACAGAGGATGAAAATACAAAGAGTGGACACACTGCAACTATGGGAATTCTACGGCTTCTGGGCTGTGACAAGAAGAGAAGGTTTATGATAGAGCAGTGCCATCTTCGTGTACCTCGCCTTTCAATCTTTTTGCAAATTCACCTCTCTTTCTTTTTTTAATGGCTTAAAGTGGAAACTTAAACATCAATAATAAGGGAATAATAAAGAGAAACATCGACACTGTGGATATTTAATGACTCTGCAGTCATTAAAAATGATGACATATGTGACTTTGAAAGATATTACCTCCACTCAGATAGCATAAAACTGGTTGTGAAACACAATATATGGCATGATTCCATTTTGGTAAAATTACATGTGTATTTATATACTAAAAATGTCTAGAAGGAGCTATACCAACATTGTTTATCTTTGGGTGGTGGGACGATGGGTGATTTTTACTCCTGTTACCCTTTTAAGTATGTTCTAATTTTTTTAAACCACAAACATACATTACTTGTACATGCAGAAAACAGTAAAACTTATATAAATGTATTGCTAACTACATAAAGCAAGGATGATGCCCTAAAGATAACACTTTCCTGTTAATACTGTTATTGGCAAAGAAAGACATCACATTATGGAGACTGAACATCTCTGCAGCTGCCCTTACTTAAGGATCCTGGAACTGGAACATTTTTATGCCACCCTCTGTGAACAGGCTATGCCAAGCAGTTTCAGGCTGAGGCCACCTGAGCAGCTAAATCTTGGGTCCTTCCAGGTTCAAAGGTTAAGAGTGGTGCCCCTTATGTCTTAAAAGGTTTTTTAAAGGAAATTCAGCTAGTTCATATGAGCTGCTTCCATAACAGACCCTTAATCTTGGGGTTTCTAAATCCTCAGGAAGCTTGGTTTTAAATCTAGAACAGTGATTCTCACAATTTTTCAGTGCAACAGAATGAACTGAGGAGTTTGTTTAAAGTTCTCTTTCCCTCTGTGAGGGATTAATTTTGTAGGTTTGGGGCAGGGCCCAGGAATCCATACTTGAACACACATATTCAAAAAACATTGATACCTATTGTCTAAGGGCTATAGATGGAGAAATACTACTTTCATAAGCTATCATTCTGCCTGGCTTGGTACATTCTAAGATAAATATTTTTATCTGTATAGATATCTTCCATCTTTTTTTCTTATTTTCACTAACTGCACAGAAATATGCTTCCTCAAGACGGGTCTGGACCTTGCCATGAAAAAGTTTCAGGGATTTAAAAGCCTAGCTTGAATGTCCTTTAATTAGTCTATTTATTCCATTCCTTTGGTCACCTGTCCGTTTTCTTCACCCATGGGCTATGTATTAAACATTTATGTGTTAGGCACTGCACAGGAGACAAGGCTCACAAGGATTCATATCAAAGCCCTAGTTGACATTGAAATCTCCTTGATTGGTTGAAGTCTGTCAAGCTCTATCTGACTGAGAGCCTGGCTTATACTGTATATCAAGGACTCTCCAACATGTTGGCAAAGCCATGTGACTTCAAAGACCACTGAGAACAATGCCTGGCATACAGTAAGCATCCAGCAAGTGTTCCGTGGAAAACAGTGTGTGGTGCCTGGGAGATCAGTTAGAAGTACTTGAGAACAGCATTTCTTGCATTCATCCCCGCCCCTCACCCTCCCTGCTCTTAGTCACACCTTCTTGACCTCCTGTCAGGACTATGGTACTGAAAACAGACCCACAGCCTTCCACATACCCCTCTCCTTCATTCCATCTTCCACAGAGCTATTTCTAAACATATATCTGATTTTACCATTTCTCTATTTAGAAAGCCTCCAATGGCTTCCCTGCTTTCTCCAGCAATTGTTCTCCATCTATGGACTATTCCAAAGCATCACAAAACTGGGTTCCAGAAACACAAAGCATCCCTTCCCGCCAGGAGGATGTACATTTATATGATATTGGTTTTAAATGCAATCTGCTATTATATAAATAGTTGGAGTAAGTTGCAGACTATTCAGATTACAGTAAGATTGGTCAGAGTGTATTTCACAATGAAAATTGTGCCTGTCGTAAGAACTGTACACCCTACTAAGATCCAACTTGGGATCCCATCAAGGGTGAGTGTGTAGTACTGATTGGAACTTATCATTTGCAGCCCGGAGGGTAAATCCCCAATGTTCCACTACCACATTCTCTTCTTTACTCTTAGGCAGACATCACTAACAGAAGACCAATTCCATTTCCTCACTCTCAGGTCTTATGCCCTTCCCCTTTCTAAGCACACATGCTCTTAAACCATTCTCTTTACTTGTCAGGCTTACTCTTCCTCACCCTGAACTGCTGTGAGCAATGCCATTTCTTGGCACTTATCACTTGGAGCTGACCACAAAATACAGCTTCTGATTGTAGCCCTGCTCATATGAGCTAAGATACTTGAACGCATCCCAGTGAGGCTTGATGTTCTCAAAAATCTGTAAAATGGGGGTGTAATCTTAAGTCACAGGGAAATTATGAAGATTAAAATAGAAAATGCAAATGAAATGATTGGCATGGTTAGTAACTGTGATGAAAGGGAAGAAGGCAGTTAAGGGGAGAGAAACACAAAGAACAGGAAGACAAGCATATTTTGAAAGTGTGGTCATATGCTAGGATGGAGAGCGTTCTCACTGAGAAAACAGAATGCTAAGAATGTGGGAAGTCACTGGCCAGAGAAATTCACCCTATGAAACCATCTGTACATAGAAGGTTATATGTAGAAGCTTCTTCAACAGAGAGATTTCATTCAATGATCAGAGTTTAGGTTCTGAAAGATGAATAGACTCATCTAGATACAACTTTAAGTCTCTCAATTAAAAATAGAGCATCAACAGAAGTCAGACGATCCTCGGTTTCTCACTATAAATTAATACTATATTTGCGTTCTGGTTTACATGTTCATTTCTCATGAGTTTAATCAGGAAAAGGCCAACCCCAGGACACAAATCACCTCTGGACGCAGACAGCAAATCAGGCTTCAATGTCTATACAGAAGGTGACTGTACCCTGCACTGCCGACACAGGAAGGTTTGTACCTAAGTGACCTTGTCTCAGCAAAGAGTTGACTTTCCCCGATGCTCACTGATCACACTGAGCAACAGCTGGGGGTTTGAGCTCCCTCGTCTTCAAAGGGCTGCCATATCTACCCTTTTCCCGCACACACATGCCGCAGCTCTCAAATTAGAGCATGAGGCTCAGAAGGCATGTGTCAGGTCAGATGTCTTTGCAACTTCAGCCCCCAACACAGTAAGAATTCAGTAAGTGTTTGCTGTTAAACATAATTTAAGGAAGGCCTTTTGTCCATGGCAAGGTAGGTCTCTGACCTCTCATCAGAGGATTTGGTCCTTATCAGACATACAGAGTATAAAAATTCTGTCATAAAAACTCAATGCCTTTTCCATTGCTGATAACCCCATCCTTAAAAAACGAGTACTTCAGAAGAGAATACAATGTCACCTAGCAATTATTATTGTGATAACATCTAATGCCTTGTTCACCGCCCTTGTGCAACTCACCCACCTAGCTGCTTAGCAACTTCCATTCCAGGAATGTGTTTATAGTCATGCGCCCCTTAAAGACGGGGATATGCTCTGTGAAAATGTGTAGTCAGGCGACTTCATCATATAAGCATCCTAGCAGGTACTTACGCACACCTGGATGGTACAACCTACCACACACCTAGGCGACACGGGATAGCCTATTGCTCCCAGGCTACAAGCCTGTACAGCATGTGACTGTACAAAACAACACGAGGTTAAGTCAAGCACAAGAGAAAAAAGGGTGCAATCAAGAGACGGGTAAACAGGAGATGTGTGAGGCTGCTGTCGGCGTAACACAGCATGCAGTTTTCCAGCAAACGTTCCCTCTTCTCTAGGTAGAAAGAGTATGCTCTAATGATTAAAAAGTAGAGGACAGTAAATACATAAACCAGTAACACAGTTGTTTATTATCGTTATTAAGTATTCTGCACGATACATAACTGCATGTGCTGTGATATATGCGCCTGGCAGCGCAGTGGCTTTGTTCACACCAGCATTGCCACAGTCACGTGAGTAATGCCTTGTGCGGTCACATTACCATGGCTACAAGGGCACAAGGCAATAGAAACATTTCAGCTCCATTATCATCTTACGGGACCCTCATTGTACATGTGGTTCTTCTTGACCAAAATGTCGTTATGTAGCACGTGACTATAATTATAGATTCAATCGTTTCTCCAATACCAAAAACCATGGCACCAAGGAGTGGGACTTTACTCCATAAGAACTGTGAAACTGTTTGCTAAAAGCAAACGTTTCCTTAAAACAATCTCTGAGTTCTTATTCATACATTATTCCATGTAAGTACAGTTGACCCTTGAACAATCGGCCCCCTGAGCAGTTGAAATTCTGAGTATAACTACTGGCCCTCCCTCTACATACTCAAGTTCTCAACCTGGGATCGAAAATACAGTTGAGCTTTGAACAGCGCGGGTTTGAACTGTGCGGGTCCACTTACAGAGAATAAAGAATTGGTGTACAGTCAAGCTATACCAATAAAACCGTCGAAGCTTTTACAATGCTGGTTTTTCTGAATATGCCCTGAGGAAATGCAGTGCTAATTGACTGTTTTTTAAAAATGAATATCCCAATGATTTCAATTCAAATATTTGTGATATTTTTCTCATCCAAAATAAATTACCAACTTGGTGAGAGTATTTGATAGGCCTTATCCAGGAGAGGGGCAGCTCTTGCCTTTTTAATTAGGTGGACTTGATCCAAACAGAAATAGCAGTTGCAAGACAAAGGGAGTCCTGAATTCCGGTCACTGTGGGCAAAAGCTGCTCACGTTAATAACAGTCTCCAAGCCACTGCACGGGAAGAGACTGAGAGTTCTCAGACAGCAGAAGCAGTAGAAAGACATCATCCCCCAAAAAGTTCCATGTGAAAAAGGGACCCCCAGGACAGAGGACAGAAAGGCCTAGAACTGGGTAAGATGAGACAAAAATCAGAACAAGACGAGAAACATAATGTTAATAAAGCCACTTCTAAGAGCTGCATTGTACAGAGAGAAAACACCACTGACCCCCTTCGTGATTCCAGCTGTACATTAATTGGGATAAGCCAGTGTCTGCATTCGCGCCTCACTTGACAGCTACCACGTTGTTAAAACTCTCACCGAAACTAACTGCATTGATCTTATGTCTAGTTACAACCTGCCACTTCTTAAATTTGTACCTTCTGAACTAAATTACATTGAGTTCCGTAAACAAAGGTGGTTGCAGAAGCCCGCAGTGAAAAGTACCTGGAGGACATTATAAGTGAACTCCGTTATAGAGACGGATTCAATCACTCGTATCCATGGGGAGCAGGTATGATCAAAAGTGATGTAGTACATTTGTATATTAAAAAAATAACTTTGGGGAACTTGATCTGGTCAAGGTGACCTTAAGCGACATGGACAATAATCCAAGGAAACACGTTTTGAATATACATGGGACCAGCTGCAAAAGATGCATTAAGGGGCAACTCAGGGCATTTCCTGAATAATTCAGGCAAACGTCCCACGTGGCACAAATTCAGGTCAAAGTAAGTTGGAGTTGAATACCCTCCTTTCCCTGGTTGTAGCCACCACTGGTTTTGAGTAATGAGGAGTCAGGGTTAGTTTTCTTTTTAGTTACATAAGTGTGACGGCCCCCAGGAAACCATTCTTTGCCCCTTTGGAAATAATTCTACTCAAGTCTAGTTGTCTCTTCACTGGATTCACAAAGCATTCTCTGAAAATGCAAATGAAAAGAACCTTGATATCTGGGCAAACAGTAGAGTGGGACCCTGGCGTCTGCATTTTTTAAGAACAGGCCAGGTAACGCTGATGGACATACACAGTTGCTAAACATGGCTTTAAATCAGGGGTGTCCAAACTGCAGGCCCACGATCCATTTTTAATTGGTCCACAGCAAATTCCAAAAATATGTTTAGTTTATTTAAATAAACCAGGTGAGGCAATACGTACTTCACCTCGATTGAATGGCCCGGCTGTTTGTGTATTTTTACCGCACATGGCCCTCAATGAAAAACATTGAAAAAAGTTTGGACACTCGTGCTCTAAATAGAAGCCTAAGACACCCAAAATAATGAGGTTAACATAATTGGGTCCTGAAGTTGATGCTATGATTTCCAGCCGTCGAGGTCAACAGGGTCCAAGGTTGGGTTATGTCCTGTTTATTTCCTGACAACCAAGTTAACACACGTTCATATGCAGACAGTGGGCGCTGCCTGGTCCTAGCCTCCAGCAGAAATTTGTCTTGTTGGTTTTTGCAGATGGGGGAGCAGGTACCACCCCATGACGCGTCTCACTCCTGTTTCACTAAGAACTCACTTAATGAATGCAGGGGTTTCACATTTTTCTCTTTCCAAAGGGCAAGGCATGGTGGTATTCCAATCCCTTAAGGGAGCTGCAGAGAGCAGGCAGAGTTCATACCGCCCAGGTAGGTTGATTTTTCTCCTGCAGTACAATTGACATCTCCATTATGCAAATCTAGGTAAATGTTTAAAAGGATGCAAATACCATTGTCTTTTCAGCCCAATATCCTTTAATGTTTTAGACCGCTGATTTCATCAACAGCATTAATTTCCATTCAGACCCTGCATTTTGAGTGATTGCGCTGCAGCTGCTTTTTTGCAGAGAAATGGAGATGCGACCACTTGAGTTTTATGAAAGGAAAAATAATTCGTTTGGGGGGAGTATGCGATATTTGTCAAAGACTCTTTGGGAAAAGGTTAAGTAATCAGCTTCCGAACACACGTCCTGGATGCATATTTTTTTCTTGGTAACTCTCTGCAGTGTGAAATGTCACCGTGGAGAGGCCCTGTGTGCACAGCTGGCTCCTTCAGCTGGGGGCCCAGCTTCTATGCAGCGGAGGTCGCTGTCTTCTGCTTGCTCTGCTGCCTTTGCACCTGCCTGTGCTTCCTTCATGCCTTCCTTTTCCTTGTTACTGAACTTGGGCAAAGCAATGGGCTTTAGACATAATTTGATTCCCTCCTCCTCCACTCAGTGTGGAGCTCCGGCAGATTATTCAACTTCTCTGCTCTTCCGTTAATGACAGACCCCACGGCATAAGGTTGTTAGGAATTAAAACAAACTGGTGCAATGCCAAATTCTTCGCACAAGGTCACACAGCCCTTGATGATGGGGACTAACCAACGAGTTAGCCATCAGGGCTGGACCAACGAGTTAGCCATCAGGGCTGGACTAGGGTGAAGAGAGTGAGGCACTTGTTTTCTGCACCAAGGAGGTACCAAAAAACTCAGGCATCAAGATAAATGATATTTCAATGCAATATTTTACAAGTTTAAAATGAATGCAGAAAACCGAAGATGAACCAACTGTCAAAATTTCAAACACAAGACAGGATGAGTCACTATGCCGAGAGAGCCATGGTAGAGCCTGGGGGAAAAAGGAAAATCAGCAACACTGCCACTGCCTTTATGTAAAATTCTGATCGTGTGTGTATCATGGATTTTTCTGCATTAATTTCAATACTGTGTTTATTTAAAATTTTTATATTTCATTCAGCCTGGATTTGTTTGCATGAATTTTGAGTTTTTAAAATGTTGCATTAAAATACTATTTCTTTTGATGACAGGATTTTGGGCTCCCCAAGGCGAGTGTCTCAATGAGTTCATCCACTTTACCTTAATCAGAGCTCTGCTGGCCCATGGGGACGCTCTGACATCACCCCAGTCATGTCGACGCCCTTCTGTATGCTGTGCTTCCCGAGTGCTCCACCGAGTTTTGCTGAATGCGTGTGACCTGCAAAGTAGTTTGTGACTTCACACGCATCTGTGGCTTTTTCACATGTGGACCTTAGTCTCCCAGGATACCCTGCACGTTCTCTCATCTAGGTGACTCTAAAACGGAGGAAACGCATCTCCCAGGTGAAAGGAAGAAGGGGTGTCCTCAGGGGTGCCACCTACGGTTTCAAGGACTGTAACATGCATAAGAGAGTGGACGTGCCACGGGGACTGAAAATCCAGCCCAGGCACCTCAGTTCACCCACGAGTACCGAATAGATCTTTAAATTTGACAACGGCACCTTCTGTAGCAGCCTGTTTGTACACCTGTGAGGCTGCATATGACCAGAGGGGGCGCCGTTTTACATCTGCACAAAGACACCACCCGGGCCAGCAGAAGCCCCAGGCACAGCGCTCTTGGGGCTCCCCCAGAAATGTGGAAAAAGTATTAGTCAGAGAAACACCACCTCTCGTTTGGTATGTAACTGACAGCGTGCGAGGAGAGTTCCCTGAGGCTGATGTGGAAAGGAGGAAGGGTCACCCAGGTCCTGGGCTGAGGGGCAACTGGGTGAGGAGTTACGTGGGAATCAGTTCCTGCTTCCAACACTGGGAACCGGGAGAAGCAGGAAAGGTGCTCCGCAGACTGGCTGGGCTAGGGGACTTGGATGCCGGTCAGGGTGGAGAGGCTGAGCCAGAGAGCTCTTGTGCAATAGCTCTTTGCTCCCCTGAAACCCAGATTGGGGGGGTGGGGGACAATATGCGGCAGAAACCCTCCACTCCCCCCGCACGTCTTGGTCTACATCTTTGGTCCCCCTCTTCCCACTGCCCTCTGGTGTCAATGAATGGTGTTTAATTTTTTTTTTTTTCAATAGTTCACTGGATATTTTAATGCAAAGCTGGCCATTCAATTTGCCCTCAAATCCAGAACATGCTCTAGATCCAGTTACTTCGGTTTCTTAGTGAAGCACTAAGCGGGACCCCCATCCCCAAATGAATCACGGAACGGTCAGCTCAGGCAGGCCACAAAGGTACCACTTTAGAGTCTCTAAAACACCCACATAATTACTTTCTCGAGTTCACTTCCAGAGGATAAAAGTAATTAAAAGTAGCAATGAGAAATTGACTGGAATCGGGTCACTAGAGGGAACAATGAGCACAGATAAAACCATGTAATGACTTATCTTCCATGAGACCTTGTCTTTGTTGCGTGTAGGACTGTAAGGCATTAATACAGACATTTTCTCTCCTGCTGAATGTTTACAGATAAGATCACTTGGGTATCCTGTTGCCCCAGACAAAATGTACTTCTTCTAAAGGTTAAGGAGCCATTCCAAAATAAAACAAAAACAAACGGGGACAATTCTGTGTGGGAATAACGGGGTGTAGAAAAGCGGGCCTCCGAACCAGAGCTAACATTTGTACAGGGAGTGTGTGTGGGGAAGCCTGCCAGGTCTTTTCTAATTAAAATACAATCACGACACAGCTGCACGCAGCTCCGTAGAACCTATGTGGTGTCTTCACTTTATTTCCCACATCATTTCACTATGAAACTTGGGGCTTTGTTTTTTTCAACTTATTCTGAAAAGGGATAAAAAAAGCCATACATATATTATATTATATAACATTATACTATACTATTTTATATTGATCATATATTAATTATATATTAAGTACACTAATTATATTGTGTTAATCATACCTGTTATATTTTACTCATTATATTTATATCGCTGTCATCCTATGTTATACTATGCTGTGCTATATTACAACATATTATATATTTGAATAATTTGCCATTTTCCTTGCACTGAATTAACTAGAGAAGTTCTTGTACTGAAATATGGCTGGCAATTAGGAAATGTTAGTTCCCTTTCTCCATTCGACTGGAAAAAAGTGCCCCAATTCTGTTCAGAGTATCCTGTGCTCTTTAATCTTGATCCTATTTTTATTTCCTGCAGGTCATCATTTTTGCCATGTTCACTATGTGCCTGGTTTGTGATATAAGTCAGACAATTAAGTTTGCAAACTCATCCTAGAAAAAGTGCTACATACTTCATTGCTGAATATCACTACAGTCACCTTCGAAGTACTCCCCTTGGGAAGCTATGCACCAATGCCAGTGCCTAGTCCACCCTTCAAAGCAGGTTTGGAACTTTTTTTCTGGAATGGCCATCAGAGCTGTCATCGTATTACCCTTGATGTCCTGAATGTCATCAAAATGTCTTCCTTTCAATATTTCCTTTATGTTTGGGTAAAGAATTCACTGGGGGCCAGGTCAGGTGAGTAGGGAGGGTGTTCCAATACAGTTATTTGCTTATCGGCTAACAATTCCCTCATAGACAGAGCTGTGGGAGCTGGTGCATTGTCGTGATGCGAGAGCCATGAGTAGTTGGTGAAAAGTTCAGGTCGTCAAACTTACACAGCCTTTTCAGCACTTCCAAATAGTAAACTTGGTTAACTGTTTGTCTAGTTGGTACAAATTCATAATGAATAATCCCTCTGATATCAGAAACGGTCAGCAACATCATTGCAACAAGTTCACGAACTTAATTGTCAGACCTTGTATATATTCAAACGAATGGTCTCATTTTAATCCACCTGCGAGGTATGTGGTAGTATTACATTCCGTGTTACAAAAGACAAGACTGAGGTCCAAGAGGCAACTTGCCCAAGGTCAAACAGCCAGTGACTCCAACACTACCTAGTACCGCCCCCCTGCCTTTAACTACTCAGAGTCTCCTCCTAGGTAGTTACTTTGTGCGCGATTGAAAATCCAAACTGAGAAGCCAAAAGGGAGGGTTTTACCAAGGCCCCAGAATGCGAGTGAATCTGATTGGATTCCACAATGGACAACAATTCCATGACTGACAACAAATCCACTCTTGGAAAAGCGTCTGCTGAGTTGGCTCGTAAGGCTGTCTCTGTGAAGATGAGTGTTTGATAACCCAGTGACCACAGAGATTTGGTTTCAGGTCCCTGTGAGTATGATGATTCGTTCTAAGTTTACGTGGATATAAGTATCTGTTCTTACTTATAATATGCATTCAATAACTTTTGAGGACTTACTACGTGTCAAGAGCTGGAACAAACTTTAAGATAGATATAATGATAAATAAAGTAAGATCCTTGGCCTCCGGGAGCTTTCAACTTCAGATAGGAAGGCAATTCACAAGTATTATTCTTACAATAAAAGGTAATTAAAGCAAACACTAAGGAGTTCAGAGTTGGAAAGATTATTTCCAACTGAAAACAAAGACTTCAGCAGGCAGAGGCAGGATGGAGACAGAACCTCAAGGATAAAGGCACCACTGCAAGGAATCCAAAGCATATTTAAAGTAGGACGTCTCCTCTGGCTGTGGAACTCCTTTAAATACACTGGGCCACATGAGCAGAGTTTCATATTCAACCTGTCTGGGGTGGAGTGTGGGCATGGCATTGTCCACAGCTCCACAGGTGACTGGAAACACGCAGGGTGATGGAGCCCTAAGGAGGTCTGGAGGAGGAAGGGCTTTGAAGGAAGGGGACCAGCATTTACTGAGTAGCGCCATCATATATGGTGGAAACTTTCCTGCTTCTGAACACACAGTATCTCATTTAATCCTCTCAATAATCCCATGAATAAGGACGGAGTTAAATTCTTTGAGTGCTTACTCTAGCTAGCTAAAATGTGCTAAAAGCATTAATTATCTCATTTAGTTGAATATAAAGTTTATGAGGTTTCATGTTAGCCTGTCAACGATGGAGACACACTAGGGCCATCTGGGCAAGAAAATGCCAGGATGGAAATGTGCTTTGATGAAAATCCATCCATCAGCAGTGAAGGGCAAAGTTGGCATTTAGAAGCCCTTGTAACTGACCAGATCTGCTGGAAGGAAAGACTGACTGTCTCCATGCAAGGTGAATTTATTTCTCTGCCAACTTTTCTTCCCTGTTATTGTTTGTTCTTATTGATTTATAGGAACTCTTTTAATATTACGGACAGGAGCTATCTGTTTTTTTGTCATCTTGTCATTTGTCTTGTAACCTTATGATCTTTCAAATATCCAGGAGTTTCAGTTGCTTGCATGTTTTATGATTTCTGTGGTTGGAGTCTTGCTTACCTAGGAAGGCTCTCTCCAATCCAAAATTACATTTTTGGAATCCCTTATATTATCTTTTGGTTTGTTTACATATTTATATTTATATTTTGTGGGGTTTTCTATTTTTAGTTTTAGATCCTAGAGCCATCTAAAAGTGTATACAGTAGTCCCCCCTTATCTGCAGTTTTGCTTTCTGAGGTTTCAGTGACCCACGGTCAAAATCGGTCTGAAAATATTAAATGGAAAATTCCAGAAATACACAATTCCTAAGTTTCGAATTGTGCTCTGTTCTGAGTGAGTGGCGTGATAAAATATCAAGCCATCCAGCTCCACGTAGCCGGGATGTAAATCATCTCTCTGTCCAGCACATGCACGCTGCATCCACACCCCACACCATTAGTCACTTAGTAACCTTACTCCCCATTATCAGATCGGTTATCAGAGGGAGAGAGAGAGACTGTATTCACGTAACTCTTATTATAGTATACTATTATAATTACTTAATTTTATTATTAGTTATTGTTGTTAATCTCTTACAGTGCATAATGTATAAATTAAACTTTATCATAGGTATGTATGCATAGGAAAACCACACAGCCTTTATAGGGCTTGTACCATCCTTTCAGGCACTCACTGGGGGTCTTGGTACACATCCCTCGCAGATGGAGGAGACGACTGTATCACCACATATTATGAGGTAGGAAGCTAATGATGTTTTTCCCAAATGCGTATCCAGTTGTCCCAGCCCCATGTATTTGAACAGACAGCTCCTTCCAGGTAATCTGGATTCATTACCAAGGAGGAATAAATTGTCCCTGACCTTTAAGGTGAGATGTAATACGCATTTTTAGCAATGATCTGCAGAATGAGGCAGATATGTGTGGTGTTTGAATGACGTTAAAAGTCCTCCCTAACCTCTGGCATTTGTGGTTCAGCTACTGGGCTATGGTGCTCCCCTAACAGAATTTTAAAACAATTATTTTGTATGTGCATCCAGGAGCCCCATGGCTTTGGGAATATTTTAAATTCAAACTCAAGTCTGGAAAGGAGGCATGTAAATCTTCACTAACAAATCCTCAGGATGGCATATTTACTTTCTCTTGGACCTCAGCTCTCTAAAAATATGTGGCTCACAATAACGTAATTAGAATAAATCTAGCCCTGACATTAGAACTGTTTCTATCTATTATATAGAATTCTTATCTGTGGACGCCCATAGAACTTAAAGCAATTTCCTGTGACTAAATATTTAATTCAAATGTAAACATGTGAGGGGAAAAAAATGCTAAAATGAGATGAACCTGCACAAAAGTAGTCAGAACCTGAATTCAGAAGCAGTTGATTCATTCGTCCAAAGAGTATCCATTACAATAAAAAATAAAAATGAAAAGGAAATTACCAGACTCTGCTCCACACAGGGTGTAGCGCTTTCTGCACTTACATCTGCTCTTCACACTAGCCCAGGGTGCTAGCTATTGTTATTCTGATAAAACTGATGACCCTGGGGCTCAGCATCCTGCCCCAAACCCCGTGCCCCTCTCCTGACAAGGTAGGGTCCTGTTCCCATCTCAGTTTTGGGCTCCCTTCTCAGCCCCATCTCTTGTTATAAGACAGAGTTGTTAATGGAATGTGAAATAGATGAACTTAAGGAGATTCCTCGGGCTTCCATGTTTTGCTCCACTTGTAATCTTCTCTTTTTTTCTCTGTTCACATAGGAAAGACTACCCTGGGATAATGCCACACCCATCAGCTTCGCAGGACCCAGGTGGGAGGAGCTAAGGGATAACAGACGCCTTTCTGCGTCCTCCTCTGGAGCTTGTCCTGTGCATTCTTGCCTAACACTGTTCAGTGATGCCAGGCTGAAGCTTAAAATTAGCCACGGCGAGACTATTTATACCACAGAAATCGTCCATGCCACAAATCTGGGCTTTGCTCCCCACCCCTCCGAGCCAGTTGTTAAAAGTTTGTCACTACACCGCTGCCTCCCCACTTTAGAAGCACTATTTCAGGTAGATAAGTCTGGGAGCTGCCTTTTAGTTAGAAGATGCCTTTGGTTCAAGAGGCCTATGGTGGATGGGAAAGGACGGGAAGGAATTCATGGGATGGCTTCAAGCTGACTCTGGCTTAGGCTTGGGGAATGAGAGAGAAAGGGAGCCAGATGTGACTGCATAAAGTCTCAGAGCTAAATCCCTGATGTTTTACTTTTTTTTTTCCCCAGATAAAAATGTCAGGTTTTGTCCCTGTTACACTTAACATAAAATTGAATAACTACAAATTTACCAAAATTTGGGGAAGTCTTGGAGGATATTCTGAAATATTATTTTCTATGCAAGGCAAAAAAAAAAAAATAATGGTGGCTGATTCCTTCTGCAAAAACACCTCAGCCCCCTTGGAAAAGGCTATCAGAACTTATATCAACAGAAATCATAATTTTATGCAAATTGAATGGATAGAGATCCACTATTTGATACAGCATTTAACTGAATAACGATACAACAATTCTTTTTAAGCAAATTTAGTCTGTTGCTGGATAGCAGCAGTTGTCAAACTTTTTGGTCTCAGGACCCTTTATGCTCTTAAAAATGTTTGAGGATCCAGGGGCCTTTTGTTTGTGTGAGTTATATCTGATCATTGCTTACACATTTGGAATCAAAACTATGAACCAAAAAATGTATTAGTCCATTTAAAAAATAAACCCGTAACTTGTTAACATAAGCGGCACATTTAAAAAAAAAAAAAAAAATATATATATATATATATATATATATATATATATATATATATATATATATATATATATATATATCAACCTATATTTTCCTAAACCAAAGAAAAAGTGGCGAGGAGAGCGGCACTCCGCTTAGCTTTAATGTCTGGATTGATGGAAGACAGCTGGATTCGCTACTGCCTCTGCATTCACTCTGTTGCAATAGCACCCACCAGGTAGCCTCTGGAAAACTCCATGGTACATTTGCGAGAGGTGAGAGGGAAAAAGGCGTGTAGCACCTTAGTGCTGTTGTGAAGACAGCGCTGACTTCATGAATCCCTTGGAAAGGTCTCAGGGATTCCAGGGACCACGTTTTAAGAAACCCTTTGCCCCTTTTAAGACTTTAAAAAGGTTCCCAAACTTCACTGTACACAGAACTTGTTAAAATGTGGACTTGCTGGGCCCTACAGAGAGACTTCCTTATTTGGTAGGTTGGTTTAGCACCTGCATTTTTGAACAAATTCTCTGTACTTTGAGGAAGATCCCCGTCTTCCAATCTTTAAGGCAGGCTTTGTTCAACCCTCCACCTGAAGGCAAAAACATATTTGTAAGCTAGGTGAGCTCCCATCCACATGCAAGGTCAAAACCATGAGCAAGAAAACCTCCAATTAAATACCACCTACTTTCTCTGTATAGAGAGTGAGGCATTTCCTATAAGAAGACGGGTACTAAGGTACTCAAATCTATCCCATATTTATTGAGCACCTACTATGCAACAGGTGCTCTGGTCTGGAAAGTCAAAGGTGCATGAGCAACAACCACTGGTTTGAGATGCTTGTAAATCATTGAGGAAACACCCAAGGCATTGATGGGGAGACTTAGAGGGAATATGAGGACACCTTCAAACTCCTCAGAGATGGACCACACCCTAGGAGGATATTTTTCCTTTCCTGGGTGGCTCCTAAGGAGCAGAGCAACAACCCAAGAGTGGAAAAGAGATCTTGGCTTGATAAATGAAATATTTCAACCCGCGCTACTCAAGGAAGAAAGGAATGGGATGGAGTAGGCAACAGACTGAGAGGGTGGGAAGACTGAACTGAGAGATCATTATCAGGCTGTTCAACCCCGGAGTTTTATGATCCTATAAATGATCATAATGAAGATTCTGGGTACTCAGCGTCTATTGGCTCCTTCCCTTACACACATGTTTTCTTCTGTCGTGATTACTTAAACGGCCATGATGAGCTTGTCATTTTCACTATAAGCCATCTCATTTCTTCCCCCCAATATAGAACATAAAGTCTAAAATTGAACGTGCTTCATTAGTTTGTAAGTTCTTGAGAGCTGTGTTATTTCTTATTTGTGACTCTCTTCCCACTGCTCTGTACCCAGACACCCCCATCCCCAGGGCCTGGCACCCCGTCCATGCATAGGAATTATTTGCTCTGAATAGACAGCCTAATTCACACGAAGTAGGCAGTAGTCAGTATGGATTGAGAATCGACCAAAACTTTCAATAGTTATAATCAACAATGTGAATACCTTTTATCTCCCAACCTATAGCCCCGAGGCTCACCCCTGGGTTTTTACTAATGCCAGTGAAGTAAGTGGCACCCCCTCTCCTGGAGCCCCTCCTACATGCTTTGTGAGCTTTCCCATCTCTTTGGCCATCCTTCCCGGTGATGTCAAGATATCAGGACAACGAAATACATCAGAGAAGTTAGGAGCCTGGATGAGGATTAATTTCAGCGTTGTCTTGTTTACTCTAAAGAGGCAATTTTTGCTCACCATCTGAATTCAATTAATCTGATCAGACAGGAAATTAGCAGCCCAAATTGCCTTTCTATTAGGTGGACATAACCCAACAGCATTTGGAGAGAAAGTATGATGGCTGGCCTAATTTCTCAAGTGTCATCTAATCAAAAGGAAAAATGGAAAAACAATGTCAGTGTTATCTCAAGCTGCAATGGCCCAGTATCTCTCCTTTCCAGCTGCATAGGGACTTGAACACTTGAAACGGTCTGAGGGGCAAAGCATTTATTCAAAGAATTCAAACATTTATTGGGTTCCTACTATGTGCCAGGCACTGTTAGGAAATGGGGACGTGGCAGGAGCCACCCAGGCACAAATCCCTGCCCCCGTGAGCTTATGTACTAGTGGGTTGTAACAGACAAATTCTCTGGATAAAAATAGGGAGTGCTGAAGTTGGGGGGATGAAGGTGGAAGGTTGGCCTTTTAAATTGGGGTGGTGGGTGTGAGGAGCTCAGAGAAGAATTCACGGAGATCATACCATTTGAACGCACCTCAGTGGGATAAAGGTGGGCGTAGATTTCATTTGCTACGAAGGAAATCCCTAAACTCCATCCAAGTCAGAATCACCCTGGAAGCTTGCTTACAAACACTTTAGAGTCCACACTTGACAAGTGTGTAATTAGTAGATCCTGGGTGGGGCCTGAGAATCTGCAAGTTTAACAAAACCCTCCTTGCTTTGGGGATGTTTGGGAATCGCAGCTTTTAGGAGCTGGATATCCTTTGAATAAATGTACATAATAATTAACTTATTACTTTTTTCAATGCCTTCACCAAGTTCCACAAATCAGGCTCTGTGCTGGTGGTTGGGGATTTATCTGGGGGAAAAGACAGAAACCCTTTCTTGAAGGAGTACACTGTCTAGTGAGGTTTATAGTAATTAAACAGCCACACAAGCAAGCATAAGTGCTAATGGCCGTAAGGGCTTTAAAAAGGACTTGAGTAAGGAACCGCACGCAGCCTGTGGCAGAGTGTCCAGTGCAGGAGGTCAGGAATGGCCTCCTTCAGGAGAGGCATCAAATAACGAATGGGAGGAAGAACATTCTCGAAAGAGAGAAACGCAAGTACCAAGGACCTGAGCTAAATGAGAGGTCTCTGATCAAGAGCCCCTTCCAGCAATATAGACTTTCTAGGACATTCTCTTCACTTCCAGCCCTGGCTGAAACCAGCCTTTTCCCTGAGACCACCCCTCTGCCTGCCTCCCTGCCCAGCAGAACTGTTGTCACTGAGGCTTTTGAGCAGTGGTGTGAGTTGATGGGCCTCTTCTTTAGGACTATAGTGTTGGTATTCAGGAGATGGGCTGGCCTAGGACGGGAGGCTGGAGGATGTGAGATTGGCTTTAAGGGATTGTTGTAAAGGTCTAGCTAGAATAAAGAAGGACTAATCCCAGACATGGGATGCAGAGAAAGAGTAGAAAGTATGAACAATGTGGTTAGAGGCAAAATTTGCACCTTGACACATGGTGGTCCAATTATGGGTCAATGGATAAGCGCTTGGATGTCTACACAGGGGGTTAAACCTCAGTTTCTATACCAACTGTTTGATCAAGGGTAGTGTTTTCCACCCCTAAGGCCCAATGTCCTTAGCAGTTGAATGTGGAGATAACTAAACCTGCCTCCCTGGATAGCTGTGAGAATGAAAACTGGGATGATCACTCCACAGCACTGCTCCCAGGAACTCACAAGAGCTCAGTCAGCGGTAGGTTAACATGAAACCATGTCTTTAAAACATATCTTCACTTTTACATGGCCCTATGTGGCTGTTTTCAAATGGGCCACCCTGTGGGCTTTTTAATAACTGATACCATTCTAGAGCTATGACTAAAAAAGCAGTGTACACCATCACCAGGGGGAAAGGATCCTCAAGGAACACCATCTCTGTGGTTCCCTGAAAAAAACAAGTGCTGAAGTTACGAGACAAAAGCCTGTTTTTTACGCACCAGTCAGAAGCACAGAGCCCGACAATGTCAGCGGAGGTTATCTGAGTGGCAGTGTGCTCACTGTCATGTATCACTAATTGCATATGGAAATGGAAAAGTTGTTTTGCAGCAAGCTCATCAGTTAGCTCTGACAGCAAACTCCCCGCTTGCTGACCGATCCACACAGTGACTGTACTGGAAACTCCTAGGCCCGTTCAATAGACCGAATTTCCCACATTGACGCCTCCATAGCTTATCCTTTTTTCAATTTTTTTGCAAGAAGCTATTTAAGTGTGTCTTGCTTAATCTCCATGATTTGGGGGTTGTTTCTGCAGCTCAGTGAATCATTAGGGGCCACCCAGGCCTATTAACCCTAATGATTATGATTTGCTGGTTGTTTCTGTGCAGTCTGGTGGACCTGGGGTCCGATACGGAGTGGAGAAATTCGATGAGCTCCAGGCTGCAACTTCTGGACATCTACGAAATCTATAAGGACATCATAAGACAGAGTATTTTTTAGTCTTTAAAAGTTCAAGTCGTACCAATATAGAAAAATGCACCTGTGGCATTAAGCTGTAAGTGGAGAATGCTGTATGTGAGGCATAAACGAAACCAGCCCTGTGCCGGCAATGGGGCCCTTTCAGCTCACTCTTTCACATAATTCACGGCTCACCCTTTACCGCTGCGGTCCCTGTCAATCTCTATCTATTGGCTTCTACTTCTTTGCAGGTCTCATCACTCCCCAACACTGGGTCACACATTTGTGTAATTTTACAATGTCTCCTCTGTCTCCCTCACTAGAAGATGTATAGTTTCTGTGCATATAGTAGCTGTATGTATAGCATCCCCACTGGTTAGCACTCTGTCTGACACAGAGAGGTACTCCATAAATTTTCGTTGAAGGAATAAACAAGAAGCACTCTCATAGTGGTTAAATGAATTAACTATCTAAAAATCGTTATGAAAATTAAGAGAGATAATGGATGGGAAAGCACTTTGTAAACTCTGAGGCACAACACAAATGTTTATTTATTACCATTATGATATGTGAGACGCATCAGATCAAAAATAATTTGCAGCGATAAGATTTTCATACGGATCACTTAAGTTTTAAGAGATTAATACAGCGAAAGAGGCTTGAATATAAATTATTACCTCCCAATTGCAGCGGCACAGATGCTTGGACAGTAGGATTTTTATTGGAATTGATTTGTAGTCAATATTCACATAGAATTTATTACGGAGTTTTTCTCTAATTATCCTAACTGAACAACTCTGATCAGCCTTTGCAGGGAAAGAGAAAAGAAAGGTTTCTATAAGTAAGGCTGGTTCGTAAGTGCTACATTCCACTCAGGTCCATGAATTATTTCCTTATTTTCATTGAGAAACCAGCAAAATCATGATGTCCAGCATTTTACAGTCTTGGGTGTATATTATGTCTTTCTTTTCTTTACTATTCCTTCCAGAAACCATCTTTTTAAATTTTTATTTATTTATTTATTTATTTATAGAAGCCTATTATCCTGGTTTGGGGTTCCAATAGCAGCCATAATTTTGGTGAACTTTGCCTCCCTAGGGGCAAGGTTGTTGTCTAGATGCAATTCAAGAACCTGAAACCTATGTAATTTTACTAATAATTATCACCCCAATAAGCTTTAATTAAAAAAAAAAAAAAAAGAAAAGAAAAAAGAACATTGTTGGAAGCCTTAAGCCAGAAAAAGGAAAGCCCAGCTTTGGGAGCTACCTTGAGCGGTCATCTCTAAGATTTACTAAAATGTCACTGGGAATACCATGAGGCGGACAGAATTTTAGTTTATGGACTTCATCAAGGGAGAATATGAGATATGCGATTCAGCTGTACCGTGTTTTCTTTGAAGAACTATTGTGGATGAGACCCAAGCCTTCAAAGGACACATGGCGGTGGTAATAACGAACTGCCTTCCAAGAAGAAGTTACTGTGGGATTTGATTTGCTAAGTGGGACAGAATGGGCTCTCCCTGACGGCATGGATCTGGTGTTGTTTCTGACAATGTTCCTAGTACCTAGAGCAAGGCCTGGTCTCTATAGGCACATAGTAGGTAATTGTGAAGGAATATTTGTAATTCAAGGCTAGAGTTGAATTGTGCAAGGCGAGGACGCCATGAGAGGGTACCCTTCTTTTGTCACATGAAGGGCCCACCCTGTCTTTCTTAATAAATATTCAACATTACTAAAGAATATCAGTTTGCAATGACACCAAACCATTAGCCTGTTGACGGTAGCTCTATTCAATCCCATTTGCCCAACCCAAGTGTATTAATTCCGACAGCTGTCATTTCCTCTACCCATCAATTCTGGTTGGGATATGACAGACCAAGACCCTGATTTGGTCAGGTATAAGTAAGAAAATGAATCATTCAATCATGTAAGAGTCTCCTGGTTCAAGGCATGTTTGTAAATATGTGGATGCCTTTGTGCTCTAGTTTCCCGTTTAGCAAACTTCCTCTTCCACCTCATCTGGGAGCCCTCTGGAGGTTCACTGGGTTGCATACTGGCCTGATTTTCAGACAGAAAGAACAGAGAAAGGACAGGTCCATAATGAGATGCTGACCCTTCGCAGAATTCTAAAACCAACTATTCAACTCTCAGCCCTCAAGAAAACTAGATGTTTGTGGATTACAATAAAACACATTTTTCTCACTGGAATGCCAGATTATTTGAGATGGTATAAGGACGCAATTTTGAGTTTTATTGCTTATGTTGATGTGTGATAAGCCAACAATAAGTATTATACAGAATCTTACATTCATATAAACATTACAAAACTAGAATCAGGAAAAGCTGACACCCAAATGGAGCGAAAAGGCATGAAGTTGGGAAATAAGTGTGATGTTGGGGAAATGCAGCATGAATGCTATGCCGAGCCTGCTTCATATCCCCATGGATTACTGGAGGAAATGCTCAGAGCTAAGTGACTTGGGTTGGAGCGTCCAGTTGCCCGAGAGGGTTCAGTGTGAATAAACCCTATGCATGTCTACTGAGGCGTACAGGCTGCTTTGGCTTGGCGTGGTGCCCTTTTGGAAATTCCATTTTGCCTATTAAACACAAAATTGGTGGAGCAGGAATGGAGCTGCTTCTGTAGAGAGGCTTTGTTTGCCGAAAACGGATAAACAGAGTGACTCACAAGGTAGTGGGAATGTGAAGGAAGAAATGGGTAAAAGGAAAACGTAATCATACGTTACGCTTGTAGAAAAGAAAGGGGGGAAGAGAAGAGATGGGAAGGGAAGGGAAACAACTGGCAAAAAATATCTTTGGCACGAGGAACAGAAGCAAATCTATAAATGTAAATGATGTGTAAATAAATCTTATCCCGAGAAAACACACCTAAGAGGATGGAAGATGATAGATAGAAACGTGTCCTGAAAAGAATGAAGCATCCTGTAGACTCAGGGAGAATGGTGAAGGGCTGCATCTGCATAGATGCATGCCTTCATGCATACAGACAGGAGCTGCACTCACGCATGGCTTCACACCCACACACCTTGTGCATATGCCAAAGGATTTCCACACTCTCATCTTTTCCGTGGATACTGACATCCATACTTCGTGCTCACTACTTCATGCTCTAAATATTTTAAATTTCACAGTGGGGTGGCTGAACAAGGGAAGCTTCCCATTGAGAAGCAATGGTTGTAAATGTCAGATGCCCAAAGCAAACCTATTTCCTTGTGGGCATATTATTGCAGTGAAACATAGCCACATCCCAAACTGGAAAACCTGAGCTTGTGGACTTCTTGATACAGAGCTGTTTCCTCAATATACATTTTACTCCACCCCAACATAACATGACAGGGCCATCTTCGCACGGAGAGTCATTTAATACTCGTGTTATACCGTTTTAATTACAAGCTTCCCCCTTTTCGGGCTTATTTCAATAGATTATTGCCCTGCTGGGGAACAGTGTATAAAGAAACAGCAGTATCTCTGGCTGGTATATTGTGAAAATTAAAATTCTCAATACTACTTCAGTAATTAATTTCCAAAGAGAAACCAGTTTAGTTTAATAAAGAGATTAATGAAAATGTTGCAGAAGATATATTTCTCAGGAGGTGTAGTGCGTTATTTTCTTGCATTCGAAATACTAGAAGCATTTCAAGGGACTTAGGAAAGCTAGCCTCAGTCCTGTTTAACTTAGCATAGAAGTGCTTTTTTTGGGGGGGGCTTAAAAAGCACGGCAGACAAACCACATCAGAACATCCCGAAGTATAGAGCGATTGAGTGGTTTCCCAGTGGCCACGTTCTCTGGATGGGAGCTGCTATCTACTATATGTATACGGTGAAGAACAAGTTTAGGGGAAGGTAGTTGGTCACAGGTCAAAGACGAGGTCATGGGCAGCTATACTCAGGGTCTTGGGGAGAGATGGGCAGTGTATGAAGCAATGTGACATAACGCCAGCAGTTAAGGTCAACACATAACACTTTTCTTTTACAGAGTGCTTTTTACCTATATTGTCACTTTAATCCTTTACAACATCTCTAAGAGGTATGTATTATCATTGTCAAACTCATTCTGTACATGAGGAAACTCAGGTATAGAGAAATCAGGTGATTTTCCCGACATCACAGCTATGTGAATTAAGAGAGTTGGGACACAAATTCAAAATTTATTCCAGACCCCATGTTCTTAAAGCATACCGTGTTCACTTTGTCAATAGTCCCGGCAGGAATTTCTGGGGCATTCCCATCTAGATCAACTATGAAAGCGACCCTGGAGTAAGGATTTACCATGACGGAGGTGGCCTGGGAAGATTCAATGAGTGAGAAAGTAGTAAGTTTGGTACAAGAATAAAAAAGGTAGAGGAGAAAGATGGCGTTACTTAAAACAGAGGGATCATGCTCTCTCCCACCTTTCCCGTAAGGCTACTCCTATGGAGTTGTAAAGATGTAGAGACACACAGGTGTGGTGTGTGGTGAAGTTATTCAAACTATACACATGGTGGTAGATTAACCGAAGGCAGCCACCTTGATGGATGACAACACAAAGTCCCCGGAATCTCCCTGGTGCCGACAGAATTAGCCATTTCATAGTTGGAAGCAGGTGGGCACAGTCAGTGGAGACCTACGAAGCCAGAATCACCGAGGACTCCCATTTCTACAATCTTCCCTGCAGCCTTTCTGGGCTGGGGTGACCCCGGAATTGTAACTAGTCTTGGGATCCCTCCTCTGAGCTCCCACAGCACTGTGCACCCTGCTGTAACACTTTCTATACTAATCTAATAACTGTTTCCGGATTGTATTCTCCCACCAGACCGCCTCATTATAGCTTCCATCCCCAGGTCCAAATAGATGAGCTGGAACAGTTTAGATAATCAATATTTGAGACAAAATGGACTGTGTCTATTATGCTTACAGAAAAAATGTTGCATCATACTTTAATGAAATTTCATACCACAAATCTGTGGTGACAGAATTTGTCCTGCACTTTAGAGTCCTGGGAAGGAGAACTGTGACACGGGGACGTGCCATCCAGTGGGTGCTCTGCAATGTCAGTCATGTGCTACAATCTAACAGTCGAGTTTCCAAGAAGCCTCATGTGTTCCAAAGTGGGGGTAGAGAGGCAATTGCTTTTCTAATAGAAAAGGAAATGCTTGAGAGTTCTGGACTCACTAAGCCATTGCTTTTCTGTTTAAAATGTCAATGATAAAGTCATCTTTACAGATAAAAGCATATTTGACTACTGACAGCTAGAGTTGGCTGGTCAGAATGGAATAAATCCAACCTTGGGGCTTCTTTGATGACTCTCCAGTCTTTCTGCGTTGGTCCTGTTCTTGCAATTCAGATGTGGCCAAGTTCACCACCAATGATGGAGAGCCAAAGGATGTTAGGCGGGAGCCAAGAACTGGACAGGCAAGCAAAGCAACTCTAGGCCGTGTTATGTTCTCACCCACTGGTTTCCTATGATCCTGTGCCCAGCTTCCACTGCTAAACCCATTAGTGGATATGGACTATGAAGCCTATTCCTTAAGCAGTCAATCACATTGTGTTCCACTCAAATTTTGACAAGTTTTTAGTGTAAGAGGAATGCCTACACCTAGGGAAATGATTGCGACCAGAATGCTACACACACTCGGAACTTTCTATTTCATTTCATGTCATAAATTTTATATAAAAATTATGTATAAGCCATTTATATCATATATATGTATATATATATGTGTGTGTGTATATATATGTATATTTATACACAATTAAGTGCAAATAGAACGCTCTTAAAATTTGCGTCACATAAATAAATGCATACATCAGAAAAAAGTACTCATCAGATTGTGTGTCCTGATGGTTAGTTTGGAAAAAATGTGGTAACAGTTGAACAGCTGCAGTGTTTGTCCTGGCGCACTGGAGCCAACTGGCGGCTACATTTCGATGAGCACGACCAAGACATGCCAGACATCTCAGCTACACACAGCCCGTGATGCATAGAGTGTGACCATCCAGTTGGTCTCGTTTGGGTTCCCAGGGAACTCCACAAACTTCTTTCTTACATATTATATAGGTCATATATGACATGGGTATGGATAGACACACGTATGTGCATGCGCACATATATTATTGTACTAAAGTCAAAGTGTAATGCAATTATTTTTAATGTTTATAATTATTATGATGTCAATTACTATTGTCGGGTGTTTATTCTGTTCCATTGTGTTAACATCCGTCTGTGTATGTTGTGCATATGTGTATGTATGTGTACTCATTTCTACCCATCTATAAACTTTTAATAATTATAATACCCTTTCAAAGGACACAGTATCATCATGATTTTATAGATGAGGCAATCAGGGCTCAGAGAGGTGAAGTAACTTGCTCAAG
The DNA here is from genome assembly GCF_036562045.2 of Rhinolophus sinicus. Taxonomy (NCBI): domain Eukaryota; kingdom Metazoa; phylum Chordata; class Mammalia; order Chiroptera; family Rhinolophidae; genus Rhinolophus; species Rhinolophus sinicus. The sequence goes on from NC_133760.1 coordinate 21,511,184, forward strand.
GCTACACAGCAGTGATCAGCTGCGGTGGGATTAAAAATCAGAGATGTTCCATTCCAAAGACTGGAAATTAGTTGTCACTTTATTCTGCCTCCTTTTCATGGACAGGGACCATGTAATATTTATGACTGCATCTTTAATGCCTAACTTAATGCCTAGAATAGAAGCTAAACGGATGGGCTGTTGAATGTTTGGGCAAACACACTAATGAAGGAAAAAAGGTGAGGTGCTATAAACACAGCTGGGAAGTTTCACTACTTATTTTGAAGTCCTTCCCGCTTGGTAGAAGAACCAGTTCTGTTTGCAGGTCTGCCATTTCCCATGTGGCCATGTGGCCAAACACAGGGATAAATCCTGATAATCTGCCATTCGTGGTCATTCCACTTCCCTTGCTAGTGATTGGTTTAGGGTAGACATTTCATCTGGTCTGGCCAATGAGACAGCAGGGCGCGTGTGCTGTGGGTGGGGCTTTGGGGAAAGTGGTGACACAGAGACACAAAGGAAGAGGTGCCCTTTGCTTTCACCTTAAGCTGATATGCTTGCTGGTGACACTTGTGGCTGTGCAGCAGTCACGCACGCAGGGAAAGGGAACCTGAGAAGGATCCAGCTGACTGAAAATGGCAAAGCGGACAAATGGAAAGAACGCGAGCTTTGATGCTGGGAAGATGTTGCATTAACCATACCTGGGGCTTCCCCGTATCTCCAGGCTTTGTTTTGTGAGATAAGTTTTCCTCATTGTTCACAGGAGTTGGGTTATGATTTTCTATTACTTGCTTCCAGCGGCATTCTGTTTCAACAAAGAATGCAGGACCTTGCTGCACTTTTGGGTTTCACGACCCGCCCCAATCCCCAAAGGAAAGGAATCTGAAAAGACTGGCAGATGACGTTTAAGTAGACAATAAGAACTGGTGCAACAGCAATTATAACTGCTGGCAGTTGCAATCAGAGCTTGAAGAGAGAAAGGAAAGTTGGCTGAAGGCTCAGGGAGAGGTAGAGGTGCCTGTGTGTCACAGGAGGTTATGAAGAGACACCCCCACCGGGGACCAGGAATGGTTAAGTGAAGGGTGAGAAGCAGTTAGAGGTGGGTGACTGCGGAGAAAGTGACCTCATCGGCTACCACAAAGGAGGCGAAAGGCAAGCACAGTTTGTCACGTTTGTGGAGCTGAGGAACGTCCATGGAGGAGTCACTGGCTTAAGGCTTGCTATGTAACTTCCTCCTCTTCAGGCTTCTTCACCTGGAGTGAGTTGGCTTGGTAAAAAGCACAGTTTGCCTCTGCATTTTTCTAGGTGTTCCCGAGAGTGTTGAGAGGGGAGACAGGGCCAGCAGAAGCCAATGTCTGGAAAGGGAGTGACAGGGGAACATGAGGATGAATCCACTGACGTGGCATTATAATGAGATTCTGTAGCTGCCGTTAAGCGATGTATTCCGTTTTAATAATATCCCATGTTATGGCCAAACCATACCCTGAAGATCATTTTTGAAGGGGCTGTTTTTCCACATCAAACCGTCTAGTGGAGGGTATCTAGGAAGGAGTTGAGACCCCTCAGATGAAGAATGTTCAGAGAATCTGCCCTCAAATATCTGAGATTGGTAATGTGGAACGGCTGGTAGATCTGTTTCTCAAGAAGGAAGAACCAGGGTTGAGGGATATTTTTCTAAAAGGCAGATTGGAACTCAGTAGAGTGTAGTTTCCTAAGAACTGATCTTTTGCAAATGAAAGGTTACTGTTCCATACTCACTGATCATTGGAAATGCTCCAAAAATTTGAAAAGACACTGGACAACTGCCTCGAGCAAGAGGATGTTGTGTGCAAAAAGTTGAAATAGTTAATATCTGTCACTACGTCCCATCTGAGAGCTTATGAAAACACCGATAGCATTGAATTCATAAAAACAAATGCTAAGTCTCTTTAGGATCCATGGCTTCTGTTTTTCTAGTGTAATCTACTCAGTCCATCCATCTTTTCTCTCCTTAGGTATTTATATGTCTATTTCTTATACTGTGTTCACTTATTTAACAAAATGTTACTGAATACCAGACAGTATGCCAAGAGCCAAGATGATCACGTTTAAAAGAATATGCTCCTATTTCCTATCAGTCACTGAGTTATTCTTAAGACAAACAACATGGCGTCGATTTAGCTGATTGGTTTGAAATATAATTACACTAAAGCCTAATGAATGTAGACTGTTAATTAGTAAACATTTTACTCAGTTGGTAGTCCAAGCAGGCAACATAGAAGTGATGAAAGAAGGCTTTTAAAACAGAAAACACAGACCATCAAAAACCACCCCAAATATTTCAGAAACATCTGTGAAAGAAAACCTGTTGATATTTTTGTTTCGAGTTACTCTAGTCCATTTTTTAAACCCATCTCATGAATTTTTTAGGAAACTCTTCCCCTTGAAAGCTATGATATATATTTTTTCTTTTTTCCCTTATTTTTTTTCCTGCTTCAGATTTCCTCTTTAATTTTGATAGTTCTTCCTGAGGTGAAGGTACGGCACTCCAGTGAGAACATTCCCCAGGGTCTTCAACAAAATCTAGGTCTTTTAATGTTCAAACCATGTTCCTACTTCCCAATAGCTCATGGTGTAATTAGAAAAACTCCACGCTCTTCACCTGGACCATATGGTATTTGAAAGGAAGTGAAACTTCCTCTTTTCAAACAAACTGCCTCCCTCAAGTCTACTTTTATTGACAAGCATTTCAGGAGCAATAGCATGGGGAAAGCGTTCTCCAGCTCTCAGAGTCTCCTTGCACGTCTGACTGTAACACAGCCGTGCAGACGTAATGCCCTCTTCCCCGTGGATGAATCAGAGAGATGCAGGCCCATTACCCACCTTGGAATCTGGGGAAACTAAGTGAGGGTCACATGAGGCTAAACCTCACGCCCAGGTCTTGAGGGGTACCTGCTGTTACCCCATTGCACTCAATTTATACCACTGAATGTTAAAAGAGAAAAAGCTGCGTGTCTGTCTTCCACCTGGATGTTGCAGGAAACTCCATGGCTATTAATCACTTGGTAACATCTCACGGTGCCAGCTGAAGACAGCTGTACCAGGTAACCTTAGACACCAAGCCTTTCCCCATGTTACCATTAAATTAAAACCCAGTGGGTTGGATTGACTCCAGAATAGGACAGAACGAATCTGATTAGCAAAGGGGGAACTCACACATTTGTTACGAGGTTTATAGATTTCTGTTTGAGCGCCTCTGCCCACTCCGACCTTTTCTTGCCAGGCACGTGCAAGAGGCTGTTTTTCAAAGGTACAGCAAAGAAGGCAGCAGGTCCTGGAACTAGACAGATCTGGGTACAAGTTTTGGTTCTGCCACTTATCAGCTTTCTGACCTTGTTGGTACCTAAATTTCTGTCATCCGTAAAACAAGAAAAATAGAGAAAACCACCACCATCTTTCAGGTTTATTGCAGGGTTTCTCAACTTCAGCACTTGTGACGTTTTGGATTAAATAACTTCTTTGTTGTGGGGGGCTGTCCTGTGTTTAGCAGCATCTCTGGCCCCCACCCACTAGATACCAGTAGCCCCCTCCAACCTTGCTGTGATGACTGAAATGTGTCCAGACATTGCCAACTGTCCCCTGGGAGGCAAATTCATCCCCAGTTGAGAACCACTGGCTTACTGAGAGGGTGAACAATATCTATAGTATGCTTGGCACAGACTTGCAACTCAGCCAAGATCACGTCTCTCCCTCTCACTACCATTTAGACTGTCAACAATCCAGCATTCCACTGTTGTGTCGGCCTGCCCAGCACGCGTGCCCCTCTGAACGGTGATCATCCTGTTTGGTGGTGGGTCTGTCAGTCAAGATGTCCTGCCCTCCCCTGGCTAAGGAGTGGACCTGTAACCCACGCTAAGGAATCACACGAGCTAAGTAAGCTGCTGGGAAGCCTGGACTTCAGTTTTAGCCCAAACAGTGAGTTTCCTCAGTTCGGGTTTCAAGGCTGAGATATTTTCTATTTGACTTTGCCTTGCCTTATGTGACGGATTTTTATGTGCTTTTCTGCCTGTGCTGTGTGTGTAATTGTATGTTGTACATCCACTTTTCGGGGCATCTGTAACATAAATTAACCAAATAACCCAACATATGAAAAATGCACAGAGAATTCCATTGGCTGCCCCAACAAGGGCACTGAGAACGGAAAGCGGGTAAAAACTAAGCCTTCCCCGGGAGGTTTTGTTTTCCCCACTCTCAGAAGGCAGGTGCTCCAGTCAGCATCACCTAGCCCTTATCGAAGACTCATGATGTGCCCTGCAGGTTCTGGTGCTTTGGAGAAATGTCCTATGACACGGATACCGGATCCTCGTCTTATCTCCATTTCGCAGATGAGAAAAAGGAAGGTCAGAGAGGATAAGTGGCTTTCTCACTTGATGAGCTCGGCACTGAGCTGACTCACACCTTGTCCTTTCAGCCACTGTCCCATCCTGTCACCCTCAGGCTGCTTCTAGCAGGCATTTCCATCCCCCCATCCTGCCACAGCCATAACGAGGAACGCACATTTCTCCCTTCCCCTCAAGACGCTTAAGTACACAGCTGGCAATTATGGGTGATATTTATGACACCGCACACAGGCCTCCTTTTATCTTTGCCTGTTCCCTTTGTTTATATATCAAATGGAACAGCATTCACCCTCTTCAGAGAGAGGAGACGCGGCGATGTGGAATGAATCTTTCAGAAGCGGAATGTGACAGTGAGTGAAAGATTTATTCAAACGAGAGGGTATGAAGACTGGTCACATGCTTGTCATTTACAGACCGTGATGTGCTCTGTGCCATTAACTTTTAATTAACTCAATTAGATCAGAATGTCTGACACCACGATGAGCACATATAAACACCCCTGTTGGTGTCATGTTAAATTAATGTCTCTGAATGGCAGATTCTCTTCTGGTGTTAATGGGTTTGCCACCCCGGCTCTGTTAATTGTCCCTGGCACATACGTGCTGGCCACATCGGAGAAGTGCCAATAGTCCCCAGTATACGGGCAGCTCCAGGAAACCACGCATCATGCACCAAATCGTTCACAGCCTGCCTTTCTCTCATCTGCATCAGCAGGAGAAACATTATTTTCAGTGCTAAGTCTTCACTGGCATTTTTTTTTTTTTCCCCTAGTGCAGGCACTAATGCTGGCTAGAGAGTTTTGAGTCTAATTTTTATTGGGTCCATGAAGTGGGTTTCATCGTAATAATCAGGAACCGAGACTGTTAGATCAGGCCATTCTCAACAGGGTGTTGCGATTTCAAATAAGATACCCCTTTTTTTGGCTCCCTCACCTGGAAATATTAGCGGTAAAAATGTTATTATTATTTTTTTATAGTCAGACCAGCTATGCTGCTACAGAGCTATGCTTTTCAGCTAAATCACTCATCTTAATGAACATCATTAGTTCAATTCATTGCTGAAATAAAAAAACGGCCCCCAAACAACCACCAATCTGTGCTTGGTTATAAAGGCCGGTTTCATTTACCATCTCACACACCTAATCGAGAGTAGTAATAATACGTCTTGAAAACAATCAGTGTTGCTGGTGTGTGGCCCCACTGGGGTGCGTCTTCCTAACAGATTCGTAGGGGTACCTTTCCCTCACAGGTTCCCTTTTGTAAACTTCTTACATCATGGACCCAACATTGGAGAACAAGAACGGATGGAGACAAAGAATTGAACCTGAAAGCTTAAGGGGATGGGGAAGGGAGAGACCAACATCCTTGGCCTTTGGGATCCACTTGAAAGCTCCTTATATTTCTTTTTTTCTCTTTTCATAACAAAACAAACAAACAAAAAAACAGATGAATTCTACTTAAGCTGCAGCTCTCCGGGGTTTCTTTGAATACCTGTATGTCAAATGCACTGTCCCCTTCCCTCCTCTTAGCCTTTGCACATTCTACCCTTTTGTCCATGAAGCACCACTTTCTTTGCTTGGCTAATTCCTGCTCCCTCCCGAGTAAGAAGGATTGAATGCCACTTCTTTAGGGAAGCCTTCCTCCACCCCCTGACTCGAGTAGGACCCCCTATTCTGCGTTCCGATAGTGCCCTGTGCTTTTCCTTCAGAAACACTCATCACTTATTACTTGTTCAGTGTTTGCTGCCTTACCAGACAACAAGCTCCAAGGGTAGCCACCTTTGCCTACTGTTCCCCACAACACATAGTAGATAGTACTCAAGACATATGTAAGAGGTGAGCAGTAATTACCTGCAGGACAGAGGGAAAGCTAGGGAGCAGGAAATACCTCTGGGCCCATCACCGCTTCCCAAGGGCAAGGTCAGGCTGCGGTCTTGGAGGGACTCCAGAGGGGCTGGGAACTGCCTGAGGGCAGGGGCCATATCCCCTTCATTGCAGGTACTCAGGATTTTTTTTTTTTTTTTTTAACGTTTTAAAACAAAATCTCTAGTGTCCTTGTGGTCTGGAAGGGCTCTGAATTGGCAGTAAGTACTTAAAAGGGAAGCATCATTGGACCCTGATGATCTCACAGGATCAACTGCTCGTAAATACTTAATTTTTTTTATTTTTAAACACTTATGTTGAGCTAATTTATAAACACCCGTTTAATCCTCAGCAACTCTATGGATCTTTGTCAAATTCCTTTCAGATTTGACCATAACCAGGCTGCTATCTTCCCCTTTCATACCCACAGTATGTGCCAAGCACATTGCAAGGTGTTTTACCGATATCGTCCCATGTAATACTCAGAACAGCCTTATAAATTAGGAGCCAATACTCTCATTTTACACATAAGGAGACTGAAAAGCTACAGAGCTTGCTCCATCAGGAAGAGGGAGAGTTGGGTTCTGAATCCAATCCTGTCCACACAGTAGTGCCACTTTACTTCTAAATATTAACAACATCATAACCAAAGCTGTCTCAGATTTTCATATTCATCCTGCTATCGGGCCAGGAAAGCCAATGAGTCTAGACGCCAAGGTGATTTTCAAGGGTTACACGAATCACTGACATCTGGGCCAGCACAGCAGCTGCAGAAGGAGCCGAGCTGGAGCAGGGTGATTATCAAGTCCATAAGATGTATGAGCCATTCTTTCCCAGGCATGATGGCAGGGACTTTCTCTTGTGGACTAAATGCCAAATCACTAAATATGCTCATGAGACATTTCTCATCATGAAATAGACTACACTATCCTTATCTGTGGGAAAGCCATTTTCTGCATGCATTCCTGACTCTCTAATGCAAACACAAATATGCACCTTACAACCAACCCTAGTTTAAAGCCGGGGTCAGAGGTGGAGGCCCAGCCTTTTGGGGCATTTCTCCACTTCTCTTTGTAATTGCAAAGCCCACGGTCACGGTCACGCAGCCCATGCTGAGGAAGCCTTAATATGCCTGGACTTGGCTGGCACAATTAGTTTCAACGACTGAATCCTCCATCTTTTCAACAGTCAATTTCCTCCATGGTCAGTGTTTTTTATTAAAAATAATAGCAAGAGGTTCTGTGCATTCCTGCTGCCTCATGAGCCATCTGTCACAGACACCTTGGGCAAAGAAGCTACGGAAAGCATGACGAGAACTTTGATCAGCTGCAAAACAAACACCGAGAAAGAGCTGGCCTCTTGCTTTTGGACAGATACATTTCAGCATCTCACCCAGCATTTGCCCCTACCGTGGACACTTTTGACAGGGAATTTAACTGATCCTTTTAGACGTGGTATAGGAATCAGGTATGTTTATAGTTCCAGTCAGTCAATAAGAGAGGCCGGGTGAGTCACTTTTATTGTTGGTCTCAAATTAGAAGAAGTACAAAGAAGCTAAGCAAAATCCTGTAGAATCATTGAACAGATTCAAGGTTTGGGCTATTTTTCTCTCTGTTGTGGTTGTTGTTGTTTAAATATTTATACCCCACATCAATCCACATCAGATTTGAGGTAGCTTGCACCACTAAGCACAATAGTGTGGAATTACAAGCAGATGAAAAGCAGAGGCAGAGAAGAGAGAAAAGGAGGGGATGGTTGGCCCTGCGTGCTGTCCCCAGATGCACTTCTGAGGCCTGAACCACAAAGGCGACCCTGTGCATCTTGTCAGCCTACATACAAAGGAAAAGAAGGCCCGTCTGTGATGCAGATGGCTCACAGGGATGGGGATGAGGGAGAACACAGGTGCTTCGTCAGCTGGATTCCTGACTCTTAGATCATGAGTCTTCCAAGACGATCTTGGCACCATAAACCCTAGATTCCATTTCGAGTAATGACAAAGGACTGCATGCCCGGTAGTCACAAGTTTTCTCATGCATCGTACAACATCCCAACAACACGGCTGTGGTACCCACTCCCAGCTGGGGAAGCTAAGCCTCCAAGAATCAGTGTGACCTGCACAGGGTCACATGATTTGTGCAGCTCCGAAGGCGGCCAGCTCTCTCCTCCACATCAGACTTTTACCTCTCCTGCCTCCATCTTCGAGTCCGGGGAAAACCAGGGTGTCCCTAACTTGTCTTAGAAATTCTGACCAGATCCGGGGCCACTCACTCTCTTGGCATCAGAGGACTGGCTCTCCAGCCACAGATTGATTCTGAGCAACATGTTACGACCACAAGGATTTGGGAAAGTGACATTCCATTAGATCTGTAGGTACCGCACACATCCATGTGTGTGGATGCATTACAAAGTACAGCGTGCCCCTGAGAATCTCCTAAATATGTTCATCTATTACATATGTGTAGATGTACCCGCACATGTGCATATCCATAGTGGCACGTCCACGTGGAAGTAACGGTAACAGCAACAGCTGACACGCAGGGCACTTACTGTGTGCCCAGCTCTGTTCTATGCACATGCTGTGGTGTTTACTAAGGGTGTCTGGAGCAGGGCAGCAGCCTGCTCTGTCAAACCACAGCAAAATGACACTTGAAAGGGCAATGTGGCTCGGGAAGGCCCCTGAAGGGCTAGGTAAGCTCTGGCGTTGACAGCTCATCAGTATCAGCAGCTCAGCTCTGCTTTCACATTCTCTGACCTGCTTTTCAGTGACACACACAGGTGTCCTCCAGCTGATGTGCTTGGGTCTCACAACATGAGCCCACACAGCTTTCTGTCTTGGTTTGATCAAGGCGACTAATTTGTAAGAAACCCAGGTGGAGGAGGCAGCTTTCTAGGGTTACAGTCACATGACGCTCTGAGCTTTAATGTACACGATCCACGCAGAATACCTACTGTCAGACACCCCACTGTAGCAGCAGCAGAGAAAACGTCCCCCCTCTAAAGTACACTCTCATAGGAAGCCTTTTACAGAGCCGTTCAATGGAAAACAATCCAGCTTGGGGGATTTGAGATTAAAAAAGGCAAATTAAAACAAAAATACTGAATTTAAACTTGGTTTGACACTTTCCCCAATTATTTTACACCCAGGACGACAATAACAATAATAATTACTGTTTTCAATAATAAATAATTTCAACAATAATTATTACTACAGCTTTCACTTCTTCATAGAGTACTTGCTTCGTACCAGGAGCTGGCTACGGACTTGACATGCATTGCCGTGGGTGCTGGGTATAGTTATCAGACCTACTTTAAAAACCAGGACTCAGAAGTTCCACCAGTTGAGATCTCCTGCCCAAGGGCAGACTGGCTTTTGAAACTGGTCCACAACACTCCTGAGCGCATACGTTTAACACAGGACATCGAAGCCTTGGAACGACTGACATTTGGGATTGGGAAATCCTTCATTGTGGGGTCTGTCCTGTGCACTGCGGGATGTTGAGTAGCAGCCCTATACGTTAGATGCCAGTGGCACTCCCGTCTCCATTCTAGGGACAAGCAAAAATGTCCCTAGACATTGCCAAATGTCCCCTGGGGGGAGGATAATCTTCCTTATCCCAGGTTGAGCCTTAATCGATGTGCTCAACTGGCCACTGTGGCTGAAATGCCAACCCTCACCGCTCAGTTACATCATAAAATCCTTGTTCCTTGGGATTTGACTTAGCCAAAGTACCCGACAGTCCTTAGCACACGAAAGGCTTCACTTTAAAGAACGGGTGTGTTCCTAAACTGCTTTCCATTAACACAAGTTTATAATGGTTTTAAGATGGTCAGCCTTGCTTGTTTTCTCCATTTGCATTCGTTAGGAAGTTATGGTCATGATTATATTAAGCATGATAGTTTATCAAATATTTGTCTAAAGATGTACTGTACACATCAACAGATTAAAATTCTCTCTTCAAATTAAAAAAATACCACTCATATCCTAAAATAAAAATACAGTCGAGGTGGGGAGGTTCATTTGCATGTTTGGCGCCAGAGCTTAAAGATGTAAAGGGGGAAAATTGCAGAGCTGAGATAAGACCAGAGCTTAACGGCCACCCATGGGTCAGTCGAGCAGGGTGCACTAAGCCTCTGAGGGTCTTCCTGGGGATTGGAAAGTGGCTGACCTCTGGGTCTACAGGCTCAATGCTTAGAAAGCTCAGCTAGGTGAGGGCAGTGCACCTTTCTTTGCGTGTACCACCCTCAGCAGCCCCAGGTCTGTTGTCTCAGCCGGGCAACCTCCTGCCTTGCCCTGAGTCTACCACAGAATATGCCTGCTGCTCTGATGTAGCAAAGGCTCCCGCTGCCAGCTGGAGGTGGTCACCAAGGTGGGGGAAACAAAGTCTCTGTTCCCCAACAGAACCATCTATATCTCAGAGGTCTGACCTCTCAGCTAAGACCCCAGGAACAGGTGACTGACTCACCGCCTCCAGATTTGCCCCTGTCCCTCCCCCCCACTGGCTCCTCATGCTCAGGATTCAGACACCTCTTGACTGGACCCACCAGCGAGAGGACACAAGGGACAAAGGTCCCGTGGCCGGGTGGCTGAGAAGCTCAGTTTTGGAGGTGGACATCCTAAAACAGAGCGTTGGGTGAAATAAATCACAGGTTTGGTGAAGACTTAAGAAGGGACGAAATAGAAACAACATGAAGGGAAGAGACTTGGGGAAGCCGTCACATAAGATTAGAAGTTCCCGAGTACTTTTGGGGACAAGTTCCAAGAGACCGGCTAATTTGGAATGTTAGTGTCGTAGAACCCAAGAGAAAAGAGATTTGTTCCCTTCTATGAATTCTCTCGGCCCACCAACCTGCTGATGATTCTTTAGCCTTAATTTCGTTTTAAATTCTTAACCTTGAGAAGTAATTTTTGGTGCGATGCAATTGCACCTGCATGTAACAGCACTTCCTGTTGGTGATACAGGCGAGGTCTCTGATAAGCTCCGAAGAGCACAGGAAGGCTGCAAAGAGCAGCAAGTATACATCCACTCCTGAAGCACCCGGCCCCCGAGTTTAGGATTTTTATTTCTCCCCTCTTCTCGCTCCTCACCCGCACACACATGCACACTCTTCTGTCCCTTCCTGGTCTCCTCTTTCGGTCCTCTTCTCACAGCTCTCCCTCCCCTTGTCCCTGCTGACGGCAGCCATCTGGGGCCGTGAGTGGAACAAAGCCAGTATGTTCTCGTAGTGTTCGATCCCCGCCCCCAGCTCATGAGCACCCCTGATCAGGACGGTCCCTCAGAAATCAGAAAACATCACCCTTCCCCTCTCCCAGGTTCATCTTGCCTTCTCGCCCTCCCCTTTCCACTCCCTCTACCCGATAATCTGGTGTCCCCTGGACCTCTGAAATGGAGCTGTGGACACGGCAGAACAAAGGACACAGACACACAGGTGACCTGTAAAGGGCAGCCGCCCTACGAATCACCTGTCCTTTGGACGTGTGTGATTACCTGCCATGTCAGGGAGTGCATTTAGGCTTCTTGATTTCTAGACTAGATCCTGAAGCATTGTTTGATTTGCCCATTGGAAGGATTCAGGATTATGGGCGGCACGGATACCAAAGTGGCAAAAGCCAATTCTTGTATCTCAGATTAACTGGTGCTAATAAAAAAAGAGTTAATAAATAAATAAATTAATTAACAGAAAGAAAATAAACCAAATAGTTAAAAATGATACAGGTCATAACTTCTATTTTATTTCCCCCCAGGCTTCATGAAAAATCCAAAAGTAACCCCAGAGGAAAATAAACAATTAGTCAAATATTTAAAGGTGATTTCATGCAGGGTGGTGGTGGTGGATGATACCCAAAGCGGAATACTATATATGTTTAACAAATGTTTTATGTGCAGTGTGCAAAAACACTGTGCCTTTTTTTTTTTTTTTTTTTTTTTTTAATAAAAACGATGACAGCATGGGCTTCATTCTCAAGATACACAGAATATAACAGAAAGGAGAGTACTGGTCACGACACAAGCATCAGGTATGTGCCATAGTGAAGCTCCTACAAAGCTGGACACCCAGCAAATCTGCTTCTATCATTTCCAGCTCTTCAAAACTCAGCCACTGTGATCCCATCTGGAAGTTTATTCTCCCCAAGTGTCCAAGCAAATTCTGTCTGGTACAGAACATGTATCCACAGGACAGTAAGCCCTTCTTCCAACGGGCTTACATTAAATGACCTTGCAGAACTCTTTCTCTTTAAAACCAAATCTGTGGGTTGGTACTCCTTTCTGAGATGTCAGAGATCAAACAATCTCCAATTCTAAAATTCACAGGATTCCTTCTGTCTAGAGCTAAAGACCTGATTCTAATATCATATATCCATCTCACCCCTCTCCCAAATAAAATCAAATCAAATGCCCTTCTTCGTTCCTGCCAATCATCATCCAGGATGCTAAAACCATTCCAATTCCCCATGAGAGATGGATGTGCAAAGGCACTGAGGCAGAAAGGTGCATTAAGGAATTGACGAGCAGGTCAGCATGGCAGGAGTAGAAGCAATATATCTGGAAGAACGGGTGTAGAAAGGAAAAGAGAATTGAAGGAAGCAGATGCTGACAGGTCTGTGTCCCATCTGGAACTTATCCTGGAGTCCACGAAGAAGCACTGGTGGTTTAAGCGAGGACGTGATCATATCCCGTGTTTAGTCTCTGGCAGCAACATCGGGGAAGAGTAGAGAGTGGTGTCTCAAAGCCAAAGTGGGGAGTCTCACCTGTTCAAGTGAGTCATAATGAAAATTAGAACAGAGAAAGGGGTGCTAAGGATGGAACCGAGGAAGAAATATTTCACAGCTCAAGCCCATAGGACTTAGTCATTGCTTCTAAAAGTATACTTTCTAGAAGACAACAACAACATAAGCAAATGGAGATAAATGAACCACGGAGGAGAGGAGAGATGAAGAAGTATGCCAGGCCAAGGTCGAGTTTCGAGGTTACAAAATCCCATGGAGAGCAGAAGTCGGGAAAGCAGAAAATCAGACTGCGGCCGCTGATGAGGGTAAGATTAGGAACGTGTTGTCTGCAAACACAGACAGAAGGAGAAGTCAAGGAAGAAAATAATCATATACCACTCAGACAGGGAAAATTGCAATTTAGCAAGAAAATACTTAGGAAATAGTAATTTACTAAGAAAAATACTACGTCACATAAAAAAATGTCCACTGGTGAATTTTGAAAGCTCCCTCTTAAAAACGTTAATGGAAATCAGATTCCTGCTTTATCAATGATTCCAAAACAAATGCCTCTGAAGAAGGAATAAATTCTAGTCCAAATACTTAACGATATAAAAGCCTATTCTAAAATCTTGATTGTAATAATAAATAAGAACTAATTTGGGTTTAGGCAAAAAACTTCCTAGGGATACAAGAGACAAGAATTAGATTAGGTTTTTAATATGCTGAAACTACATTTAAATTATATTTCAAAGCTCAATATCTAACCCCGGTTAATGCATGGAGAAACAATTTGGATTTATATTTCAAATGAAAAAGCTAATTATTTAGTTAACAGATGACCCCTGATTATAGGTTTGTAAAGACCACAACTAATAATTCTATGTCTATATGGATTTCTCATGTTCTACATTCCAAGCAGATAAGCTCACCCACAGCACTTTCCTCCCTAGTACCTCTGATCAACGTCTAGACGTTACTTAAATGAACAATTATCTGTCAGTGCTGAAGTGTACAGTAAAAGACAAATTGGAAATTTTCAAATTGTCTTTTCCTGCAGTGGATTTCTCCAGGGTTTGACCTTATATTGAACAGGACTGACATCCTCACCAAAGCTTCTGGTAGTTGTTTCTTACAAAGCCCCTATCTTCTAAGATGCTCTATTGGGGGTGATTGGGGATAATCCCTCATTGAATAAGTCTAGACTATGAGAATCCAGTTTAACTCTGTTCAACTCAGGGTTTTCATACTTTGTTATGGATGTCTGTCTGTCTGTCTATCTATCTATCTATCTATCTATCTATCTATCTATCTATCTATCTATCTATCATCAATCAGTTATGCACCTGCCTGTGGTATAGTGTGCAGGAAAGAGCCAACACAGGAGGCCAGAGTCAGCTGTCCCTGGAAAGGCCCGTTTCCAAGGTTGGCTCTTGGCTGACATCTGGGAACTTGGATTTGGGGAGGGTTCCCACTATCCCCAAACAGTATGAGTGGCTCACTGTGCCTGTTTGTACGAAAATATATGATGCGTGCTGAACACCTGCTTTTTCTCTGGAAGTCTGGAATTTGGCTCCATCCCAAGCACAGGGTGCCTAAGTGACCAGCTCCCAATAAAAACTCGGGACTGAGTCTCCAATGAGCTTCCCGGTAGACATTTCACATGTTGTCACAACTAATTGTTGGGGGAAATTAAGCCCGCCCTGTGTGACTCCATTAGGAAAGGACCCTTGGGAGTTTGCACCTGGTTTCCTTGGCACGTCACCCCATGCAGCTTTCTCCTGTGCTGAGTTTGTCTGTTGTCTTTTCACTGTAATAAATGTTAGCCATGAGTACGACCTGGTGCTGAATCCAGGGATTCTAGAGAATTACCCAAACAGGGATTGGTCTTGGGGACCCGTGACACACACAGCTCCATCAACATTTTGCCAGAAATAATGTTCTGAGAACACACTTAGGGAAACACTGCTCAGTAGCATAGATTAATTAAGAGAATGTACGTAAAACACAGAGCAACCGATACGGCAGGTAAGGACTATAAATAGTAGTCATTGATATTTTTGATCCAAGTTTCTTATTAATAATGTAATTCTGAAAAATAGGCATCTTCCTTGCTACACCTTTGCCTGTCAGCCACGTGCCCTGCACACTGCCTCACACGCAGTCACCACTCACTACATGTTTGTTAAATGAATTATTGGGCCTTTATTTACAAAGTGCTGTGCCGACACAGGAAAGGCCATTTAAAGCATGCTGTCTCAGCCCTCTCAGAGCGCACAAATCTAAAACAAACACTCTGAGGAAAGACAGAGCTGTAGACGAAAATACAGACAGAAAACTTGGCGATAAAATCAAATGGATGCAAGAAAAAGAAAGTGGTCAATATACTTTCGCCAAAGAGCAAGATTGACACTTATGTACGTTTCTCATTTGGAAGGCAGAAGTGTGGATGTGGATGGACTTTAGAACTCTGCGTTTCTAGAGATGTGAAATTAGGGGGTCCCATGAAAGCCTTTTTCTACAAAGCTGATAAACCCATGTGGGAGAAGGCTTCAGAGCTAATGAAGAAGAACACACTTAAAATGGTGATGGTACACTTCCAAAAAAAAAAAAAAAATCTGTATCTAAGCCAGCTGAATAAATTGTTTGCTCGATAGATTTCTTGTGCCAGTAAAATTTCATTTTCACTGAGGCTGTGAGCTTATATATGAACTGACCATAGTATAATGACCTTATATTCCAGCTTGCCCAGTACAAGGCTCCACCATGACTAAGCGCGTATTAAATACACTACTTAACCTCTCAGCGCCTCAGTGTCACCATCAGTCAGTCAAGTGCAGCTAATGACAGTGCCTACCTCATTGGGTTCTTACCCAGAGCAACACAAGTTGTCTGAACAGGACCTGGTACATAGTACAAGCTTGAAAACACTGGCTGTTTTTAAGGTATTTGTGTCTGAGAAATCCCTTAGCCAGGACAAGTGTGCAAGTGGGGTGTGTGTGTGTGAGTGTGTTTCCCCTGAAAGATGTGGTCAGTTGGTTACGCTTCTCTTTCCTGTTCCTCAGGAGGCAGCCTCAGAATCTTCTTCAACATGGGTCTGTTTTGGAGTGAACTGTGTCCCCTTGTAATTCATATGTTGAAGCTTTCACCCCCAGTATGAATGCATTTGGAGACTTCAAAGCAGATACTTAAGGTTAAATGAGGGCTTAAGGGGTGGGGCCCGAATCCTATATGACTGGCGTCCTTACCGAAAGAGGAAGAGACAGCGGGTGGGTGCCAACAGTGAGAAGGCCATGTGAGGACACAGCAAAAAGACAGTTGCCTGCAAACCAAAGAGAGAGTCCTCGGGAAGAGAAACCAACCACACAGATACCTTGATCTTGGATTTCTGGCCTCCAGAGCTGTGGGAAAAGAAATGTCTGTGGCTTAAGCTCCCAGTCTGGGATTTTGTTACGGCAGCCTGAGCTGACTATACTAGTCGCCAAGAAGACAATCCCCTGAAACAATCACTTCCTGGGAATTCTCCCAAGCAGTGGTACTCTCCCTGGGACAGAGCCGGCTGCCTGTTCCATGGGGATCCTCTATCACTCATCTAACCCCCTACAGCCACTCCGTCAGTCACGTGACTGACATTGGTTGGCTCACTCTGCCTGGGCCTCTGTATCACCCTATAAATTCAGCCCATCCTGACTGGACCATTTGCCCCCTCCAACACATCTGATTTAAAACACCAAGGTTTGGGTTTACATTGGCTGCAAGTCAGATAATTTTGGGGGGAAATCCTTTAGCCCCAGAAGATGACCAACCTAGTTTTCTAATGCCTTCTCCATGTGGCATGGGATTCTTCTGGGTACCCCTTCCAATCACCCCCACCTCAGTAAATGGCAATCTGCCCTTCGTTTTGGCTCAAGACAGAATTCTCCCAATCACCATCAATGCCTCTTTCGTTCACGGCGTACATTTAATCCAGCAGCATATTCTGTTGCCTTTGTCGTCAAGACGTATCTCACATCCAAACCTTTCTTATCACCTCCACCTTGGCTACTTTAATCTAAGCTCCACCCTCTCCCACCTGGTTTACTGCTACAGCTTCCTGTCTCTGCTTCCACTGTAGCCCCCTTTACTCTACTTCTCACAGCCCTGCCAGAATTCCTGGTGGAAGACACGTCAGGCTGCATCCTACCTCTACTCAAAACCTTCAGTGCTTCCCATTTTTACCAGAGCCACAGTCCATACAAAGGCCTATAAGGTTCTGCATGATCTGCCCCCTCCCCCTATCTTTCTTAAACATATCAAGCTCACTTCCACCCCAGGGCCTTTGCACTTGCTGTCAGGGCTGTTAAGAAGGAGTCCAGGCCCTGGGGGGGAAACTGGAGGCACCCCAACAGAGGTAGGACTGCTACAAATCTTTCTATAGGATTTTCCCTGAGCTCTCTCCCGACTGTCTTTTGTAACACTCTCTACCCCCAACTTGGCTGGCTGTTCACCTGTGTGGTTCTCTTTCCCTGCAGATATCTGCATCGCTCACACCCTCCTCTTTCATCAGGTCTCTGCTTACTTATGCTCTCTTCTCAGAGGCCAGCCCAGACCATCACATGTAAAATAGGGTATTGCATACCCCTGCTTTCCCCACCTTCCTGACCTTGCTTAATTGTATTCGGGGGCATTCATCATCACTGCCTGCTCTCCCACGGTACGTTCTGTGAGAGCTGGAACTCTGGGTCAGCTCTCTGCTTAGTGCCCCGAATAGTATCCGACAGGTAGTAGGAGCTGAATAGTCATCTATTGAATTAACAAGTGTATGAACGTGTGAATGAGTGGGGCAGGTGAAAAAGATAAGTAACTTCCAATAAACGAACTCAGTCCCAGGAAGCAGAGGGACTCAAATTGTGACGGGCCTTTCTGTCTTCTTGACATGCTGGGAACCCCAGAACCTTTGGGGAAGGTTTACAGTTATGTGCAGCGGCTGCGACTTAGCCAGCATGAGGCCCCCAGCCTGATGGGCCACAAAATAGGCCCATTCTGGGGTCATGGTGTTGGAGAGAGACACGCAAATCTTACCATGACAAGTGGACCCTTTGCAGATGAAAACATAATTAATTGCCTTTTGTATACAGTCGGTGTTTGGAAAGGGCTTTCCCCTCTCCCCTCGCGCGCTGGTGGCAAAGCCTCCAGGCAGTAAAGCACCAACTTCATTTCCTCCTCCCATTCATCTTTTTTATTTCCGACTCGAAGAGCTAACCTTGCTGCTCTCCCTCCGCAGTGATAACTTATCCCTGAACTACCGCTCATCCCTCACGTTAATGAAACATCACTCTATTTCTTTTAAGAATGACATGGGCAGGGCAGTTCAACAGCCAGTGTGACAAGACAGGCTCTGTACTTAGAGTGGGAAGCGAGGCGTTAGCCCCCAGACTAGCACCGATTCTTGGCTTCTGAAGCTTTCCTTGAGAAAGCCACCGAGATGCTAGCACACAGGGCACTTTGCAGTGGTTGATTCACCTCTCAGACCTGAAGAAATGATGCACTCCACGCCCCAACTCTGCTCTTCGCCCAGAGGTGAGGCTGACAGGATGTACGTGTTCTGTACGGCCACAGTCAGAACGAAAGGACACTGCCTTCCCCCAGCTAGGAGGGCCTATTTCTCTATGACTTAGAGACAACTTTATATAGAAAGAAGAAGAAGGCATTCAAAAGGGGGATGTTCCTTGTCTTAAGACATGAGTCAAGACTGGTTGAATAAACAGTGTGTCTGCAAGAGTTCACCCAACCCAAACCTTCAGGGGCTGACACGACAGAATCCTGGGTCTTCTCTGCTAATCCAGCCTTGAATCTACCTAGAACCAACCTAGGCAAGAAACAAAGACTGCTGTGGAGCTAGAGACTCACTCACACACTCATGTGTTTTCACTAGGATTTCAACTCCTGTAGAAATCCCCTCTCAGCAAAGAACAGAGCAGCTCAGACTTAATGGACAAGCTTATGGGAAAACGCAGGACCCGTTCCACGGTCCCCGTGTCATTCTGCAGGTGGAGATGAATTTCGTGCCCAGGTCTCCAAGGGAGGGGGCCACAGGGCATCAGCACGCCGATGAACTTTGACATTGGAACCCAGGGATAGATTCCCATTCCACCGCCTCTGGTTACACCACCTCAGGCACAGTTACTCCTCTGCTCTCAGCCTCATTTCTTTAAAGCACCACCATGGAAGACAGAGACGAATTACCAACATCAAAAGGCACACTCAGCATTTACTGAAGCACTTACTAGCTGCCCAGTTCTGTGCACACGACATGCGGTATCTCATTTCATCTGAACAACAGCTCTAGGCAGTAGGTCCTCACATTTCTCCCTTTTTACAGATGTGGAAGCTAAGGCATACAGATTAAGTAACTAGCCCCAAAGTATATACTGGTGATGGGTAAAGCTAATATGAAAACATAGACCTGTGTGAGGCTAAAGATGGCACTTTTCATCCTAGACCTGCACTTTCCAAAACAATAGCCACCAGCCCTGTCTTTAAATTAGATCGAACTAAAGTTAAATCAAGTAAAACAATTGAGTTCCATCGCTGCACCAGCCATAATTCCAGGGCTCAAAAGCCACCCTACTGGACTATCCCCAGACAGAGAGCATTGCCATCACAGCAGAAACTTCTATTGGATCACACTGGTTTAGTCCTTCGCCGATACATAAAGTGCCTGGCTTGTAGGAGGCATGAATGAAGGCGACGTTTAACGATGTCAGAATAGAAGTGGGGTGGTTCCTCAGTCCACCTCCACTAGGCTCGGTCATGGGGGGTGATACAGGTGGTGGGGAAGCTGAAGAGTATCACAACTTGGGGGTCCTCCTTCATCCGAAGAATAAAAGTCACAATACGACACTGGGAACAGGGCTTCAGAAGGGGCCGCGACAATTAAAGAGCCCTGAACATCCAGCTTCCTTAGCTCCCTAGTCACTTGCCTCTGCCTCAGGGACAAAGACATCAGTGCGGGTCATCAGGCAATGGCCACTGATACGTGTGGGGTCCCGCTTTCCGCTGCCGTGTGCAGGTGCTGCTCTCTGCCTTCGCTCAGCGGACACTCTTGGGTACCGAATGGCCATCTCTCTGGGCTAGAATTTCCTCAGGTCGGTGTCAGATGTGGACAAGCTGCCCAGGCTGCCCTGGAGGGTGTGCAGGCATCCCGCCTCGGCCGTCTCCATCGCAGTCGGCCCTGCCCTCACTCCTCGTCCTGGGCCCTGGGCTCTCCGGGCCTGTCACTCTCGCCTCCTTCACTAGTTGTTTTGCACAACTGTTATAAAACAGAGGTTGAATTCACATAACATAAAACGAACCATCTTAAAGGGAACAATTCAGTGACACTTAGTGCCTCACATTGTTGTACGACCACCACCTCTGTCTAGTTCCAACATGTTTTCATCAGCCCCAAAGGAAATCACGTACCGTTAGTAGTCACTCCCCATTCTCTTGTCCCCCCAGCCCCTGGCAACCAGTAACCTCCTTTGTGCTCCTATAAATTTACCTATTCTAGACATTTTACATCAGTGCTTCCATACAATATGTCACCGTTTGTGTCCGGCTTGTTTCACTCAGCGTACTGTTTCCCAGGTCCATCCACACTGTAGCATTGGAGCATGGTCCACTATCCCATTGTACGGATAGAACACATCTATTTATCCATTCATCAGTTCAGGACTCCCTTACCTTTTTTTTTGGTGTACAAAGCAATGTAATAGCTGTTTACACCCCTCACAAAGTGATAACCCCCCTCCCCCAATCCACAACTCCTCTGACATCGTATATAGCAGTTTTAATTCCGTTGACTCTATTCCCTATGCTGTACTCCACATCTTGTGCATATATATATATATATATATATATATATATATATATATATATATATATTTGACATTCAGTATTATTCAGCTTTAGCTGGATTAAGAAACTGGTACATATATACAATGGGGTATTACTTGGCCATAAAGAAAAGTGAAACCTTACCATTTGCAATGATATCGATGGATCTAGAGAACATCATGCTGAGTGAAATAAGTCAGACGGAGAAAGACAAATACCATATGATCTCACTTATATGTGGAATCTAAAGAATAGAATAAATGAGCAAAGTAATCGGAAACAGTCCCAGAGATATAGAGGAAAAACTGAGGGTTGCTAGATGGGAGGGGGTGGGGATGAGGGAGAAGGTGAGGAGATCAGAAAGCTCCCTTATCTCTTGATTAGTTGAAACAACCAATGTAAGTGGGAGGAACCTAATTTTTACAACATTAATGGAGGAAGTCAATGCCCAACTGTCTCCAGGACAGTCTTTCCAGAACGACCGACTATGCAGCATCTCAGGAAGGCATGCTGGGACCCACTGGGCATCTCCACCCTGTTCCTTTCTTTCTCATTAATGAAATTTTTTCTCACCATATCTAAAGTGTGATCTCTATATAATGGTTAATAGTCATTACAGGAGAACATTGGTAAAAGGTTTGGTTTTTAAAAGTGTGGAATATGCTGGCTTAACCAGGCATCTCAACCACAGGTCTTTAAAATATCTTTATTGTGTCAAATGCCCATTGTGAATTTTAAAGAAGCGATTACAGTTTTCAATGTTTCCCAAACTTTCATTGTTTTCCATATGCCCCCAGGGGAGCACAGATCTCCTGTGAGTGTGTGTGTGTGTGTGTGTGTGTGTGTGTGTGTGTGTGTGTGTTAAGGAGCATCCCTCAGTTCTTAAGTTTCTCAGAAAGAGTTTGAAAAAGCTGTTCTATATTAATACCTGCATCCTTTTCAGGTCCACGTGACTTGGGGGAGGGGGTTCACACACTGTAGAGATTGGAATGTTTCTGCTAGGCTTAAAATAGGTACATTTGAAATCACAAGTTAAATATCTTAAATGCATTTAAATGCAAATTATTTCTGAATTAATCATATAAGCTATATAAAATGTCATGAGTTTAAATTGCAGTTTAATGGTAACAACTCATAACATAATATTCATTTGGAAAATACCTGAACCTTTCAATACTTCTTGCAAACAAGTTGGAGGATCTCAAAGGCAGAGACTCATAAAAAACAAAAGAAAACAACAACAAAAGAACCCAGTATCTCTGAATCTCTGAGAAATGCACATTCCAGCATATATCATATATATATATGTATAAACACTTAAAATATAATCTGCTTAAATGTGCCGTATAGTTGGAAATTGTGTTTCTGAATAATATCTACATAATTTTCAATAAAAATAAACTTGCAGTAAATTATCTAAATCTTAGGGTACCAAAGACAAATGGCCTTTCCTGGAATTAGTTTTCCCTCAGGAGTAAGGAAATGGAATTTGTCTTCTGCGACGAGAGAGAAAAAAAAAAAAAAGAAAAACACCACACAATAAAAAATGAGCATTGGTGAGTTCTGCTAGCACTGTCTCACTGGTTGCTTCTCGTAATTAAGGGGGGAATCTCTAGCCAGGTGGAGCTCCCACATGCCAAGATTCTGCTCAAATGAAGTCTGGATGGCGAAGACAGGACTTGGTTAGATGGAAGGTTCCCATGTTTGAGCACACAGCATGGGTTTTGTTATTCTCATTTACACCAGGGTTTCTGGGCAGTGGCACCATTAGCATTTGGGGCTGGGTCATTCTTCGTGGTGCGGGGGGGCTGTCCTGTGAATTGTAGGATGCTTAGCAGCACCCCTGGCCTCCATGCCCTAGATGCTAGTAGCATCTCTCCTTCGGTTGTGACAACCAAACATGTATGCGGATATCACCCACTGCCTCCTGGGGGCCAACATCATTCCCAATGGAGAGCCACAGGTCTGCAGCAAGCAAACTAAGCATTTAAATGAGGGGTGGAGCCTGGTCTCTGGAGAGGGAGTAAGTGCGTCTGTCACTTGGCGCTTCCACCTACTGGCTGAACCTGCTTCTTGACACTTTCTGAGCTTCATTTCTCCAAATGAAAACGAACAAAAACAACCTGTGCCTTCAAGGTGCTTAGGAGGATAAGCTCCTGAGGGGGGCAGAAATATGTTCTGTTCATTCTCAAATCCCTTGTGCCCAGAAAAGAGTGCTTGGCATGCTAATGGGCACTTACTTACGTGTGAAGAGGTCGCCCAGGAAATGCACTTGATCTGAGCCCGACACGGTCAGTTTATACTCGTGTGGCTGTGGCTATTTTGTGTAAATTGCACGGAGGCAGGAAACTGGACTGGGAGCTGCCTGGGTCTGATGTCTGGGTGCTTTCCTCTAAAGTGAAGACTAGGTCAAGCTCAGGCCCACGGGCTGCTGGGACCTGCCTACCGAGGCTGAGTAATCAATGCTCCATCCAGTCCCGCTGCCTCTCCAGCAGGTAAGAGGGCCTCAGAGCGGGACTCACCTCACGCTACGTGATGGATCCAAAGGAGTTCTGAGTCTGAGATTGTTCCAAACACAAACGAAAATCAAGTGTCCAATCATTCCCTGATTCTCACTTGGCCTGAAGAAAATGATCATCAAGATGACTCTTAAGAGAAATGAGGAAAATGTGAAAGAGGCCTGGACATGGGTGCTTCGGTAGGAAAACACAGGAGAGAGGCGAGATGACAAATGGCCTCCAGCCCTTCAGAGAGCGCCGCTGAGGGTCTGCTGAGAGTCCCTTCTCCCTCCAGGCAGCAGCCTATTTTCAGCCAACAGAAGAGGAGAGCCCCTTGCTCACAATGCTGACGATACAATCATCTGCAGCGTTTACAGGTGACCGTAGCTGGGGCCAAAGGTTAAGGTCATGCATCAATTAACAGCTGCGTGCCCTTGTATAATCTGCTCTGTCCCTTCCCTCATCTGTAAAAGGGGGTATGGTGTTAGGTAGAATAATGGCCTCCAAGCATATCCACATCGTAATGCCTAACGCCTGTGAATATGTTAGGACACATGGCTATGGGGATTCAGGTTGCTAGTCAGCTGACTTTACAATAAGAGGATTATCCGTGCAATCATAGAGTCCTTACAGGTGGGAAAGGTGTGGGTAGAGAGAACCAGAAAGACGTCAGTGTCCATGTTAACGTCAACTCCCCATGGCTGGTTTTGAATACAGAGAAGAGCCCACGAGCCAAGAAATGCGGGTGACCTCTAGAGGCTGGAAAACGCAAGGAAATGAGTCTCCCCAGGGCTTCCAGAGGGAACCCGCCCTTCCTGCTGACACCTTGATTTTAGCTCAGGGAGACCCAGAGTTGACTTCTGGCCTCCAGAACTGAAAGATAACAAATTTCTGTTGTTGTAAGCTACCAAGCTTGTGGTCATTTGCTATGGCAGAAATAGGAAATAAAGGTACCTAACTCACTGAGTCACTGTAAGGATTAGTGAGAACTGAGCAAAACCCAGAGCATTCTCATGAGCATCTTCTTGCATGACTCAGAAGAAGAGGCCCCGTGGCCCACAGGCAGGACAGGTCCTGTGCACCCAGCTCTCTGAGTGATGCTCTGAAGGGGGAAATGCTGAGAAAGAGAAGCACTGGCAAACTTGGTCTCGTAGGCTACATCTGCAGTCATTCCCCCTTTGCAAAGCCTTTCCCCAACTGCTGTTTCATTTACTCAGGAAGCGGCATGCATATGAACTTCGGCAGCCATTGCCCTTGATCTGGAAATGTGTGTTTGCCACAAGCTTTTATGGAAATGCCTCTGGGGAGCCTGCCCCAGAACGCACTTAACCCACCTCTGGGCCTGACAGCATTGCCATCATAGAAGGGTGACACGCATTTAGCCTTTCCTCTGAAATCTCCAGAAAAGTGAAATTTACAAGCTCCCTGTTAAGACTGACTATGATCTCAAAAACTCTTAAAGTCAGGTTATCAAGGGCTGGTGGAGCTGCCAGTTCCTGAGGGATGTGAGGGCCCATCGAGTCCAGGGGTCAGCACCCTTGTTCTGTAAAGTGGCAGGGAGCTTTGTGGGCCCTACTCTGTTGCAGTTCTTCAGCTCTGCTGTTGTAGTGTGCGTAGAGTTCATGATGAAACTCTGCCTTAAAAACTCAAAAAGAATAGAAAACACAGTCACAGTTAACTGTGAAATGCCAGTCACCCAGTTTTCTGAGCCATTATGACCAGCTGGCCAAGACCTCCGCCTCCGACCTACCACCTTTACCTGTGTTATCATCCCCCAGGAGTTCATCATCAACAGTGCGCACCCCAAGCCAGGAGGGTACGAGCAGCTTTGAAAAGGACAGGGCTCTCCTGTCCTCTGTCAAATATCATCAGCCGGTCTTGGATCCCGTTAATGCTCTCTGACATGGTAAGCCATCACTTAATGATGGCTTTCACTTTGTTCCGCTTTCACTTTGTTCCACTTTCGGGGTACCTGGTCTGGCACAGTGAGCAAGGTTCAGTTTGACCCCCAATGCAGGCAGGGAATGAGCATCCACAAGTGACAGGGCACAATTAAGTCCTTTTCAGAGAGCACGCATTCTTTCCATCATGGTACCAGAAAAGATGGACTTTGCTTAAAAGAGCCCATTATGCAAACTTCTGTACCTTCAGAAGAAAGAAAAACAGCATTGAAATGATCTTTTGGCACCTAATGCCTTTTTGCAAGAAAAAGATAAGCCTTCTTCATAATAAAGATCTTAAAACAGATGCCAATCAAATGAATCAACAGCTAACAGCTCTGGCCAACTGTGTTTAATAAATAATTTTGAGATAGCCTACTGATAAACCCCTAGAGAAAAAAGAGCTAAAAGCTTGGAATTTTAACAGAAATTGTTCGCTTGGCCTGGAGATTGAGTCAAACTAAGTGGGAAGAACAGGCAACACAGAGAGAAGCCCACCCCCCTCCACACATGAATTTAGAATAAAAGGTTTTCTGTTTTTCTCTGTCTGGAAGGGTACTTTAAGGCTGAGCTTAGGGAAGGCAGGGCTTTATCTTTTATCTCTTTCCCCCAGTGCTTGGTAGGTACTGGGTTCTCAACAAATGAAAGCATTTTTGAATTCATTTCCATTTCATGGCAATTTGAATGTTATTGTTGACTTGCTCACATAAATCTTATCTTCCTGAAATGCAAATTGGATGTAACTCCCTTGCTGAAAACCCTCCTTGGCTTAGAATAAAATCGAAACTCCTTAACCTACCCTGCAAGGCCTGGCAGGACCTGGCCCCCAGATTTCTGCTACTCATCTCATCCCAAAGAACATTTTATATCTTCATTATAAGTTTGGCTTCATCTCCCAGGTCTTCCTGAGTGCGAATGCCATTTATCTGATATGTGGCACTCTGGCTTCAGAGACCCAAAGATAAGACTCGCTACCTCTCACCTGTCCTCTGTCTTCTGCTGACAGCCAGGGCAGCCTGTACAAAATCCAAATCTGATCATGTCACTTCAAATCTGATAAAATCCTCTAACATCTGTCCATCTCAAAGAGCATTGTGTCTAAGCTCATTCCTTGGCACATGGGTCCAGGCTTCCTTGCTGGTGGAGTTCATTTCCTGTCTCCTGCATGAGCCCCACTATTCCCCTTCTCTGGAGGTGTCTTAAAGTCTTTCTTCTGTTTCTTCTCCCTGGAACACTCCTGCTCTGTCCCCCTCCCTGTCACCTGGCTAATTCCTCCTCATTCCTGAGCACTTGCTTTGATGTCTTATCCTCTGGAAGGCTGTTCTTGGCCCTACTTTTTCCATGGTGGTGTAGTTGTCTTGTGACAAATCATTGTCCCCTGCTAGATCACGAGCTTTACAAGAACGGGGACAGTACATCTTGCTGTGGTGCCCCGGAAGTGAACACAGACCTTTTGTTCAAGCCAGACAAATATTTGAGTGAACAATCCACGCTATATTTTCAGATCCTCTAAAAAGCCAGCATGACATATGGGGTTTGTCCTGTGAGCACTATAGGATATTGAGTAGCATCTCTGGCCCTGCCCCACTAGATGCCAGTAGCACCACTCCCTCTAGTTGTGACAACCAAAAACGTCTCCGGACATTGCCAGATGTCCTCTGGAAGGCACAATCACCCTAGCTGAGTACCCGCGATGTTAAGGATACCTGAGAGGGAAGGATAGCAGGCCTGTCTTCAGATTTCCTATTAGGCCCACCCTCAAATGTCATCTCTCAGCGAGACTTGCCTGGACCACATAGCCCCTCCTGTCACTCTCTCTATCTTTAATCTGCTTTATTTTTATTCCCAGCACTTATAACCACCTGATGTATTATGTACTCACTATTGTTTGTTTATGACCAGAGTTCTAGGAAGCAAGACCTTGATGGTTATTCACTGAACCTTGATATGGCAGCCAGCACAAGTTAGGCCTCCCATCAATGTCTTCTGAATCAACCACACTTGTGGTTGTTCTGAATCCTGCCTGACGGCGTTGCTGGGTGTGTGCTGGCCCTGATGCGTACACATCATTTTGGCGGTCCCAAGTTGCCTCTCCCTAGTGCTTTCCCATTTCCCTCTCGTTCTCTTGGCTGGAACAGAAGGCTCAGCTGGCAAAAGAGCATGTTTCTCCTCCATGCTTTTCTTTTTATCCTGGGAGTTTGCCTACAGATTCTTCCAGTTTCAAATTTATAGTAGCAAAGTGGTCTGTTCCAAGTAAACATTAAGCAGTGGGCTGGCCAGAATTGAGATGGGCAACTCAGAAGTCAGCGGATCCCTAGCCTCAGATGAGGACATGGGTAACATTTATATCCCATCACGGGGACTCAGGGATCTGATCTGCTCAAGGGGAACTCAGTCCCCATTATGATATTATTCACCAGATATCTCCTGGGGAGGCCAAAGCTGCCTTCACAAGGGCCGCCTGATCATGTCAGCATCTTCCTCAGTGTCTGGGCCACTCAGAGACCTTCACCATGGTGACCCACCCCCTAATTATCAATCCTTCTCATGCCAAAGTGCTGCAGGAGTCTCTGGGTGGGGAGCGAGCGTGTGTTCCAATTGCATCATCCTTTGGCACTTGGCCTCACAACCATAGTCCTTGAACCTAGAATCTATCCAGCATTTTGTGATTGGTTTAATTAGCTTTTTTGGTAGTCACATCCAATTTTGCACAGTATCTCAAAAAAAATAATTTTCATCATTTTCTGCCCTCTAACCCAAGAATGTCAAACCCACAAGAGCAGGAGGACAGCTTCCTTCTATCTTATCTTTTGCTCCTCTCTCCTCCAAATCCATGTCCCTTCTCTTCCCTCTGCTGATCATTTTTACCAAATGAAAAAAGAAAACAATGTTTATGCCTATTGTTGAATACAAATAATTGAAGAGTGAGTGGTAGGAGCTAGGAATGGATGTCTTATTTGTGCTTGCAGGATCTGGTCCCTGAGGACTTGCCCACGATACTCATTATCGAGGAATAACAAAATATCAACGATATATTTTCAGGACTGGGAGTTACAGTCGTCGGCCAATTCTTTAACTCACTCTTATTTGTAAATTTAGTGAATTAGATATAATGGGGCTAAAGGCTCTTGCGGTTCTGGTGTATTGTGACTCTTCACCACAGTGGGGGGAAAATGCTTCCAGGTCATTTGAAAAAGCAGTCATGTTGAAGTAGATTTTGTTGTAGTTAGATAACCAAAGCAAACAACAGGAAAAATAGATGATCACACATTCATTCATTCCACGAATGTGTGGTAGGCCCAGCCTGTGGGGCAGCTGCCTCAGATGCAAGGAGTGTGGGGAGGAAAGAGCTGAGGGAGGAGGGATGCAGGGTTCTCCCACCTGCCAAGATTCAAGTTGAACCTCTTCTAAGCTAATGAAGTTTAGAAAAGTATGTTTCCATAGACCGGAGTGAGGAAGCAGTTTTGCTTAGTGGACCAAATAAATAATCAGTCAGGAGCACCTCAGCGGTCTAATCCAGGTACACGGCTGCCGCAGCAATGTCGTTGCACTTCTTCATGCCTCAGTTTCACCAGCTGCGCCTGGCAGATAAGACCAGGTTGCAAAATGAAGTGCCTGGAAACGCGAAGAGCCGAACTGGAAAGAGTCAGATGGAGATGCTCGGAGGTACTGGGGCAGAAAGACTGAGACCAAATCCTGAATTATTGTTTCCTAAGTGAGTCAGAAGACAACCCATTCATTTGTTTATCAAATTTGAATTCTCTGCATTTCAATTTTTTAAGCGCTTGTGTCAAAAGAGGCATTGGCAAGTAGTTAGCTTCAGACAGCCGCTCAGAGTCAAGCAGTTGACTGAGGGGAAATAAGATCTTTGATTTTTCTACTATTAAGTGTTAGAAACTCCTATGTGTATTATCTCATTTGATATTCACAACAGACCTATCTGGTTGGTGCCACTCCTAGTTATGAATAAACTGGGGTACAGATGGGTTACATTAACTCAGTGGTTCTCAAACTTGGCTTCACCGTGGAAACGCCTGGAGAGTTTTATAAACATACTGATACGTGGTCCTAGTCCAAGGTATTCTGATTTAATTGGTTTAGAGGGCAGCTTGGGCATCGAGGGTTTTCAAATCTCCCCAGATGATTTTAATGTGCAGCAAAGTTTGAGAACTGTAAGTAACACATGAAAAGTTATAGATCTAATAAGGCCGAAAAGCTGGTTCTGCTGACCCCAGGGGCAGCTTCCTCCTGTCAGGAATGGTCTCTGCCTGGACCAGCTCAAATCTTCTGAAGACATTTTCATAGCCAGCCTACAAGGTTGGTTTCTGAGAAATAAGCAAACACTCAGCAACATGGCATTTAACAGACATCCAAAGTCTAGACAGGATGGAGCAAAGCAGCCTGGGACAAATTTGCCCAGCTCTCAGGACCTATTAACGAAATAAAAACAAAGGCAGCTTTGAAGAGTATAGATTGGATTTAGAGGGCTTTCAAAACGATGTACCAGAGCACCTGGAGAAATAAGCACCTTTAAGGCACGAATGTATTACCCCAGCAGGACTGTAATGGAACTGGTTCACTTTCACTGAGGCAAATTAATGAATCGAGCCAGCTGCAGCGATGTTAACACGGAGGAGCATTTTTGAGACCTGGGGTTCTCAAATGTCAGTCAGCCATCAGCACCACCTCGGAGACTTGTTAACACCTAGATTGGGGGCCAGAGTTTTTTACCCAGTAGGTCTGAGATGGAGCCTGAGAATTTGCATGTCTAACAAGCTCCCAGATGATGCAGCTGGTCTGGGGGCCCACAGTTAGATGAATTCCATCTGCGAAATGACACACGGGGATACTAACAGCTAACCGTTTAACTGCTAGCTGGATGCCTAGGACATGGTCTCACCTCTTTTTCACCTGCAGGGAGCTTCCCCGACACAGCTGGCACATGAGGCGATGGCTCCAATTCCAGCACATGTAGTGATTATACTGAGCGTCACACTTATCCATCCCGCTTACTAACTACACCACCACTATGTACATGGTACTGCAATCTCGCCCTCATTCTGAAGATGAAGACACAGAGACTGAGAATTAGATACCTTGCCAAAGGTGCCAGAGTTTTGGGACAAACCATGACATGGCCAATATTCACCCTTTTCACCTACAAAAATGGTAATTTGATGTGGTTCCTATAAAAATGGCAATTTGGTGTGGATAGCAGAGTCAAGATCTAACCTCAGTAGGGCCGATGCCAAAGCCTGAAACTTAACCCAAGTTCTCTGCCTCTTTTCCAGGCCACATGTGTTATTGATGGATGGGGCCATGTTTATCAGAAGTCAAGATCACAGGTGTGAAGCCACCCTGGCACGAGCATGGCCTGGTTACCTGCCCGCACATAGCCATGTCTATCTGCCTGCCTGTAGGAATAAAATCCTCCTGGTGACATGGCTGATGTCGTTGATGACAACACCTATCCGGGCCCCATGCTAGCTCAGCTCGAGTCTGTCATATGATAGGAGCTTCCCTGCAGACATCCCAGCATGAGACTTGGGGATGGAAGTGACAGACAGAAGGCAGTGGCTCTGCTTCAGGAATCAGAGGTTCTGGAAAGCATGGTGTTAGAGGCGCTTCTAGGCAGGGTTGCCACCACCCAGTTCTGAGCACCATGGGAGCAGAGTGACAGGAAGAGGTGGCAGTGATGACACCTTTAGAACAGTGATTCCCAGCTTGGGACAATTTTGCTCCCATGGAACAATGGGAACTTTCTGGAGACATTTTGATTGTCAAGTTTGGGATTGGGGTCCTACTGGCATCTAGTGCTTCGAGGACAAACGTGCCTCAAACCACCTGGCAACACACAGGCCAGCCCCCATAACGTAGAATTATCCAGCCCCAAATGTCAATAATGCTGAGACTGAGAACCCTGCACTAGAACAGTATCATATACAGCTGGGTATTTCCTGTAGCACCACCGTTTCTGGTTGTGTCACATGGGAGCCAGATGATTGAGCCAGATGATTGAGCCAGATGACTGAGTCCTATAAGCTCTCTGTGACCTTTAGTAAACACCTAATTTTGTATATTAGTTGGAGAGGATTTTGTTGACTACCACCAAGAATCCTGACTAAGAAAGATGGCCCTAGGGGAGACCATGCTGGAGGACGAAGAAGGATGTAGCTGGTCCCTATAATCGAGGGCCTTGGGAGCATTCCAAGTACAAATATTACCAAGGTCAGCACAATTCTATCCAGGTAATGCATGCATTGTCCATGTAGAACATGGACATTATTATAAAAAGGTTAATCACCTAAATGACTCTCTAATCTGGGTACATCCACATCTCTCAATTGTTTTACAATCACTAGCATTATGATACACACATTCCTGCATAACAGCAGCATTTTTCACCTTGATGTACTTCCTGCCAAATCGTCTGGGCGCTATGTATGGGTAAGAATTGGGGCAGAGCCACATAAGTGAAACACAGGAGAAATGTACCCTCTGTCTGCCAGATATATTCCAATTTTATGGCAACACAACCACAAAGTCCAAACTTATCCAAGACATTGGTTTGGAGGAGAGCAAATAATATCCCCAAATATGTGAACAAATACTCAAAAGGAGACAATGATATCCTGCTCATATTCTGAGGCCAAGAACACATGTGGTTCCAGGTACCAGCTCTATAATTGAGAGTGATAATAATACTAAGCTCACTTTATGAAGACTGAATGAGATCGTCATCGAGGTCATTAGCACGGAGCCTTGGCACATTGTAAATGTTCAAAAAATGTTAACACTGGCATTAATAACAATAATGTAACTTGGGCACCACTTTGGTCCTCAGCTAACACAGAGGTAAAGACACAATAATAAAGCAATTTCACAGGTTTGTGTATGTAGAACTCTAGAGAGTGCTTGGGTATTTAATAGGTGCTCAATAAATGTTAGCTCTCGTTCTCTCTCTCTCTCTCTCTCTCTCTCTCTCTCCTTCCGAGTGCTCCTTTCTTGTCCCACCTACTTTTTCCATTCCCAGTTCTTGACGCATCTCCCACCTTGGACAATGGATCAGGGTGAAAGTTTGCCCGTGACACCTGCCCACTGCCATGGCCCTGTCTCCTGCTTTACCTTCCATCCACTGCTGAGTCCAGCCCAAACCCTCCCCACCAACCCTCAGCTGCCTAACAGACTCTGTCTCCCACTCCACTCATGCACCCCCCATATTGACAAATTTGCAGCCGACAGATTATATTCACAGTGTGAGGGAATCATTACCACCTGCTAATATTTTTATAGAATTTCATAAACTTGGTCATTCATGAATCATTTACAGTACTGTATTCCAAGGAAGAGTTCACAAATCACTCAAATGCTGGCAAAATGCATAATAATGAGTAATATTTCAGGAGGCTTTGCATTAATATGTCAGCTTCCAATACTGCAAGAGCTAAATTATTTTGCCAGGTGCCACTTTGGGTCAGAAGCTTGGAAAGCCCTTTTGGGAGCTGGGGTAGGGAGAGTGGGCAGGTGGCCGTGGGTCAGGGATGGGATGGTATTTAAAAAGAAATCGATCAGCCAGCAAGTCAAACCCCCTTCCCAGCTTGAATAAGTGGAGGTCCTAGGAAAGAGGCCTAGGAATCTGCAGATTAGATATCAGAGTCTAGTTGGGGGTAAAATAGGACGAAGTGTTTCTTAGTGATTGAAAATGCAGGGCTTTGGAGGTAGAGATAAACGGGTATGGATCCCAGATTCAATACACACCAGCTGGGAGACCTTGAAAAAAGTTCTTTAACAGTTATTTGCTTATCTGTAAAATGGTGTTACCACCTACTTCTTAAGGCTGTTGTGTGTACGGATTAAGTAAGAGAATGTATAGGAAGCGCTTAGCACACTGTCAGCCTTGTCGTGTTCAATAAGCAGTAGCTTTAAGGAATGATACACATCCAGGGGCCCAAGGATAAACTTATCCCGATTATTTCTTATCGTACAAGTGCCCTACGCTTAGTTCTGGGTGCTTTCTTCTTGGATTTGGGAAATGTTGACACGATACCAGGGACTTGCACGCGAGTAGCGTTTAACTTTAAAATACACCGCAACATTGGAGCGATTATAATAGCAAACCCATTCACCCACATGCTCTCTGCTTTTTAAGCTTACGCAATGGAAAGTGAAATGTGGGACTTGCAGACTTAGGATTCAGCGCTTTGAAGAAGAGCAGGTTTGCTACCCACCACAAGGACCATCGTGACCACCCTGGATCTAACGAGACTACGAAGAGAGTAAGTTATTTCTAAATAGGCACTTACATGGACCAGTACTGCAACAGTCTGGTTTCCAAAGTGTGTGAACTAGAGCGTAACCCAGGACTCATTGAATCTAGAAATCGGGGAACCAAATACGGAGCAATAGGTGACCTTCGTC
This sequence comes from Rhinolophus sinicus, assembly GCF_036562045.2. Taxonomy (NCBI): domain Eukaryota; kingdom Metazoa; phylum Chordata; class Mammalia; order Chiroptera; family Rhinolophidae; genus Rhinolophus; species Rhinolophus sinicus. The sequence goes on from NC_133760.1 coordinate 21,544,822, forward strand.
AGCAAGGACATGAAGAAAAAAGGACAAAGACTGAACAGAAGAGCAAGAGGCAGCGGGAAATGTGGCATCGGGAACCGGACCCCCCTGAGACCAGTGAAAAGTGGCTCAGACCCAGGCTGCAGGATCCCCACCAAACACCAGCTGTCTCCACTGCACATGCGTGGCTCGATGCCACACGCAAACCAACCCACGCAAGCAACAAGGCACAGCTTCCCGGCATATCACCTGTACGCACTGGCGAGGAATTTAAATCAGTTGATTTTGAAACAAAGTCTAGGCACTAAAATGAAAGCTCCAGGAAAGCAGGGAATCTGGTGCCTTGGTTCCCACCATATTCCCCACCACTTTGCAGGTGCCTCCTCGCCCTGTCGGTACTCAATCAAACATACGTCGACAGAATGAATGGACCAATCAATCAATACACCATGAAGTACATTATGAAACTATAAAATGAACTCAAGATTACTCGAGGAAAGTTCATGCTTGAGATGGACTGCAGCTTAAGAGTCCTTGGCGTTTTCATTTACCTTCCTCTGCTTTATACATCATTGACCTCTCACTCACGTAGTAAGATCATACAGTGCATGCTGTGTTTCTGGCACGGCTCTCTGTGCTTGGCGTGTATTAACTCATTCAATCCATGAAAATCCTATGAGAGCAGTAGTATTGTGATTCCCATTTTACAGATGAGAAAGTTGAGGCAGACGCCCTGCCCTAGTCCTCACAGCTAGTCCATAACAGCCATGATTTGAAGGCAGTCAGTGTGGCAGGATGCAAAACTACGTTTTTAACTGTTATGATACTTATATGGTTTCGCTCGAAGGGACAATATGAGAGGCTCCAAGCTATAGCTCAGGCTCTGTTTTACCAGCTGATTTACAATAACTGATTAGCAAAAACTGATAACTTCATCTTTTACAGCCCTTAGTGGTACTGGTGCTATCCCCACTTTATGGATGAGCGTCACAAGGTCAGAGAGGGTAAGTGGGTTGCCCAGTATCACACAGCTCGATAAGCAGTAGTACTGAGTCAAACAGCAATATTCTAAGCCCGGAGCCCTCGTTCTTAATCACTGTTAGAACCTCGATGTCGCTTAGACAAACATAAAATCGCCTAAATTAAAAACAAACATACGTGGTTTTCATTTCGCCTTAGCCCCTGATGCCTTTGTGAACATTAGAAAGAGGCGCCAGCCCTCTTCCAGGAGCCACGCCTGTACTGCAGCGCAGTTCTCCGTTAGCGAACCGAGGGCTGGGTCGGGCCTTCCTGGTGCCTCAACCGTCCCCTGCGTGCCATCAAATCCCTGCTGTCTCATGTGACCGCCGTGCACTCAGCTTTGTGGAGGCCAGAGGAAAAGGATACTTCAGGATGCAGAAACTCCTTAAAGAAGTGTCGACTGGCATCAGTGGCAGCATCCAAGCCACCTGGTTGACCGAAGGGAGAGCGTGACCTTCTCCTCGCTCCCTAGCAATCCTCGGATGTTGGTGTTCGGGTTCTTTTCCCTGCCCTTGTGACTGCCCCCCAGGTGTCTCTCCCTCAGGGGAATTTCTCACTGTCCTTGGAGTTCGAGGGCACCTCTGTCTAAGGAGAACGTTCACACCAAGGCTGGCCCTGGATATGGTGCCCAGAAGTCTCTCTCTGACTCCCCAAAGGGTGACTTTCATTTCTAAGCCACTTCTGGCTCCCACAAACAACAGACACAATGAATTCATTAGCCGCGGATACACCCGACCTCTTGCTCAGCTCTTCAAACACCTCCTATGGGGTCATCCCCAAAAGGCATCTTGCAGCCTCTCCCTCACCAGCTCTCATTCCTGGCAACCAGCATTTTCCACTTTCCCTTATTCATGCTCGGCCTATTTCCAGGCTCCCAGAACACTCCCAAGAAGACATCTGCTTACTTATTGTTTATCTTGTACCCCTTAATCCGCCGGGGAGTTCTTGAGACGCTGCTTCATCCAGGAGTCTCTCTCTGGTACTTAAAAGAGGGGCAGCAAAGCTATGATGTTTGCTTCATGTCAGGATAGAACAAAAAACCCCAAGTCTGTGGTAGATATCAACCTTCTCATGGTTGAAGGCTGGAAACTAGTGCTAAAACCTGGGGGAACGTAACTAAAATATTAAAAAATAGTCAGGTAAAAACTAATAAGAGCAACTCTGATGTACTGCTAGGGGCTGGGCATTATACTAAACATTTTCTAAAATAATTTTATTCCATCATGTATGGTCCTCAGAGGTGACAGCACTTTCCCTACTTCATGGATGAGAATCACATGACCTGATAGGTCAGTGGGTTGCCTGCGCTAACACAGCTCGGGAAACCACACTGCTGAGACGTGAGTAGAAACTGGCTACCCCAGAGCTCTTATTCTTCATCACTATGCTATGCAACTATGAAATTTACTGTCTCCTTGGTTCCTTGTGTCTGACAATGAACGGCTGTCCCCATAAGAGGCATAGAAGAGAAGAAAGAACGCGTCTACCCCTGGCCTGCTGTTGGCTTTTCCTGCAGCAGCTGGATGCCGACACCTGCCAGCTCACCTCTGGTTATGTCAAAGCCAGTGGATTCGGAATTTCTGAGGGCACCAAAGTACATTTTCTATAACAACCAGATTTCCCTCTGGGTGTATGCTAAGGACCCACCGTTCACCCTTTGGTGATCTCTGACAGATGAGGCACCGCCTCTCCCCCCGCAGACGCTCACAGCATCTGCTTTTTGGCAAAACTTCTGAGAGGGAGGTTTGGCACACTCGTCCTGCCAGGACCCTCAAGCACACTGCTCAGCATGGCGGACGGGGATTCTATAAACTTCCATCATGCCACTACCCTGTATTTGTCCAGCACTGAATGCCTCCAGCACCCTCACACTCGCTTCTCCGCACTGGAAACGCACAGCCATCCAGTTGGGTAGGTAGGCAAGTGTTCCTTGCCTTGTATGGCTGGGGACCAGTGCTTACATGGTCTTCCCAAGGCCAACAGCTCATGGTGACCGAGAGGGCTAGACGCAAAGGACCCGCTTCCCAGCCAGAGCACTTGACTTTTCCACGCAGTGTCCCTCAGCCCCCAGTCTGCAGAGAAGGAAGAACATAGGCTTGGGAGCAGGGGCAGTGGCGTTGTTGAGGGGGAACTGGGATGCTCTTAGGTGGGGTTTTGACCAAGAAAACCACAGATGCCCAATCTGGTGCCAGGGACTGCCACCACCTCCTGACCCCAATCCAGGGAAATGCACACACCAAGGGCAATGCCAACAGGAAGTAGATGTGTTGGCTGGGCCTCGTTCCCACAGTGCCTGCTTCCAGCTTGGTGGACTGTACCGCAGGGAGGGCTTTTCCTGACAATTGCGGGCAATTCCATCTCATTGCTCAAAGAAGGAGACTACTCGGAGGCTTGGGTCCCTAACAGGCTGTGAGCACAAAACTGTTTTGGGGGTGTAGTACAGAAGGGGTCAGACTGAGCTTAATGAGATATATTGCTCACCCCCATATCTGGGTGTATCTGCTTTGATCTCTGCATCTTGAATGGGTATCCATTTCTGAAACTATCCTGTCACAAATAGCCTTTTATTTTCCACATAACTAATTTAAGTACATTGTAAAATAAATAAGTAAATTATCAATAACACCCAAACACAACCATTAACACTTTGATTTTTTCTCCATCATGTTTCTTCACAAACGTCCACCCATCATGATATGTGCAGAGACTTGATCTGTAATGAAGATGCCATGTGCTTGTGTATCTGCTTCCATTCGCTATCCTGAGTCCCATATAAACTACAACTTCTTCAAAAATATTTTAAATGGGTGCACAAAACTTCCTTGCAAAATTGTGTTTTAATTTAACTACGCCTATTTCTGAATATTTAGCAATTAATTCCATTTTAAAGGTCATGTCCCGCTATAACATCATTGTATAAACTCTCCCTATTTCCTTAGGTCAGATTTCTAAAACTAAAATAATCACATTCAAATGTCTACAGCTTTTGCTCCTTTTAATTATCAAGCTGGTTTCTGGGAAGCCAAAGCTGTCTTAAGGGTTCTGACCTCCTCTGAGATCCCCCTCGGACCCCTCTTTATATTTGCCAGTGCCCAAAGTCTCACACAGGCCTGGGGGGCTCCACTGATGACACAGGGGCCCCCACTATTGCCCTGCTGGGGTTCAACGCCACTTAGCTTCCACAGAGACACACTTAAAGCCGTACAGCCTCGGGTTTGATGAAGCACAGAAATAATGAGCTCAGTGGGGGGAAAAAAACAACAACAATCTTTGAAAGTCACAGCTCTGCATGCAGGGTGGGCATTTGAAGGGTACTCACCTGATAAGTAGCAATCATTTCTCTGTCTAAGGGCCGTGTCACAGACACACTACCCGTGTTCTCATTGATTCTGAAGATTCCTTTAGGCTCTTGATCCACTCCCTTTCCAGTGAGCCGGAACTTGGATCCCTCCCGTCTGTCACTATCGACTACCTGGTCGGAGAAAGAGAGTGACATTTAAGTCTCTGGCACACAGAGAACACACATGACAAACATAGCTCAGTGACCAATCCACTAATCACAGGTGCTAACACAAAGGTTTAGATGAACTTGAGGAAAGTAATGTCACCAAAAATAGCATCATTGCTTAACACCTTTCATCCTAATATGCAAATCTTTGCAGCTGATAGCTGGGGAAGCTTACCAGCACTGGGGTGACATACAGTGATGGATCTAGGAGGGAAGTAACTCCAGGAAGTTCAAGGTTGGACACTCATATTATTTTTAACTCTCAAGAAATATATATGTGTATGTATGTGGGTGTATATATATATATGTTTTGTTTTGTGTTTTCCTGAAGGCTAAACCAAATAGGCAATGGAAAAAGCAACACCATTTATTCAACAATCCTATACCGGGTAGGCAGTGATTGAGGTTCCAGATATGTACATATATCTCGTCATCAACAGCATCACCTACACCATTGTTTCGACCAGGAACTAGGCACGATGCTGAGGAAGCATTTTACACACTTTATAAAAAATCTTCACAACAAGGCTGGTTCAGGGGACATTATTATTCATATTTAATAGATGAAACCACTGAGACACAGAGAGATTAAGCCTGCTGGCCAGGGTTACAGCTATTAAAGAGATGAAGCTGGAATGCAGAGTCCACTTCCATTTCTCTAGAGACATTGCTAAGGAGCAGTCATTTCTGAATTTACTTTAAGATAATTCCCTACAGGTTATTAGCCTTGCTTTGACATTTGAAGAATAAATTCAGAAGATAAAAATGGAAGAAGGTATTTCCAGGCAGAGGGAACAGGTCAGAAAGAGGCAGCAGGCAGGGGAGGGAGAGGCTTGAAAATTCCAGAAACTGTCACCAGCGTGGTTTGAGTAGAGGTGAGGTTGAGAGGTAATTAGGAACCAAATTATTTTTGTTTCCTTTATGGCATTCAAAGGTGTCCAACTAAAGGGAGAACTATTATTAGCACAAATCAGTTTTAGAGTTTGCCAAAGTATTCATCTATATTTAATGTCACTATATCATCGATATCTGCATGCATTAATTTGATTATAATAATTTAAAAGTCAGGAAAACAATAAATATTTGCAACACACAGATAAAAGAAAGCTGATGTGGATCCAGCTGTAATCAATTTACAAATGAACAGGCACCTATTGGAGCTTAGTCAACCTTGTCTGGAGAGTTTGAGTGGCCAGTCCGGGAAATGTGCTTTCTAGTGGAATCTACTTCACTCCTGTGGGGCCATTTGTGTGCCCACCAAGCCTGCAATTCCAACGGAAGCCACCAGGTGGCAGTGGTGCCTAATGCAGCATGACCCTCCTGACAAGGTTTCTCTGCCACTGACCCTTGAGTGAGAACGTGACAGTGTCATATAGCAGTTTTTTTCCCGATTAAAAATATTCTTCATTAAAACACACTGAGAGTTTTGATGAAATACCAATTACCTCTGCATTTTAAAATTAATAGAAAATATCGTCTATTAATAAAACAAGACAAAAACTAAGGTAGGTGATAACTTCTGATGTAAAGAATTATTAGTCACAGCTTGACTTGATTTAATCTGACTGCCATTCTTCCCCTGACGCACTCCCCCCCGCTGGGAAGCTCCACAGAGGTCCACAGCCTCAGCATACTGGGCGCACCACTGAATCCGGTAGCTGCCACAGTGCCTAGTATATAGCAGAAACCAAGGCCAATATCTGTTTAATGAAGAGCACCGCTGTTCAAACATATGTCCCAGTCCTAGCGTGGCCAATGATCAACCGTGTGACCTTGGACATGGTACTTTGCCTCTCTGGCTCTCCATTTCCTCATCTGTAAAATGAGAAAAACACCATTTATTTCCCAGGGTTGGTGAGCGGTTAATGAGACTGTGTGTGCAAAATATAGTTCTAGGCACATAGAAGAGGTTCCACAAGTCATTGCAATAATAATAGTAATCAGAACACAATTATGCTGTTGTTGGTAACGGGTAAGGCTGTACCTCCAGGCCTAAAAATCATCTCAGCCATAATAATATTTTATAAAAAACCCTAAGGGAACAAATTTCCTGTTCACAAACCTCTCTGGTTTGAGAAAAGAAGTGTTCTGGAAACACCTACTATGGGAAGGGACAGCTGAGCAAATGCTTCTCTTCTTTGTTGCCTCCATGTTTACTGTCACTCCCCTCCCCTTCCTACCACAGGGCTTAAAACCTCTTCCTCTTGCTTCCCTAAGCACGCCCAAGAGTTAGATCCTCCCCAAAAGACCATATTAGTCTAGAAGACAATCTACTAGGAAATGAACATGGGAAATCTGCAAGAGCTCTGGAGCTGTCCTGCTTCCCAAGAATGGGCCCCAACTACCTACCAGACATGGCCCACTGCTGAGCACCTGCCAAGAAAAGGCTCTGTGCTCCGTTCTCCTTTCTTAACCCTTCTGTGTTGTGAAAGGGTTGGGAGTACAGAACCCCAGACCTTCTGGTAGATTTATGGTAGGAGGTGGTCCCGAGAGCTCTCTTGGGGGCAAATATCACCACCCTCCCCATTTCTCCACCTGCCACTCAGCATGGAAAGCTGAATTCTAGGCTCAGCAATTTTCCTGGGGCAATTCTCCTCCTGCTGTCAAGGTCAGGTCTGGGTCATTTCTTTGCTCTCTCTTAGAGAGTGGGACCCACTTGACCTCAGAGAAGCAGGGCCTTGCAGAGAAGACTGTTTAATTAGTGCTGGCTGCTGGATTTAAACGACTTACTCCCCAGGGAAGGAGCAAGTTCCTGCGGTGAGCATCTCTGGTTAGTGCTGCTCAGCTTGTCTCTTTCTCAATAATTCTGTTTTTAAAGGCTTGGCTTTTAATGTATCTGTTGGACCTGCCTCCTGGTCCTCAGAGCTGTGTCCACTCTGAAGTAATGCCCACAGCCACACCACCTGCAGTGTCCCCAGACTCGTGAGCTTTATGGGGCCACCAGCACAAGGAGGTGAGGGGCTCCATTCCCCCTAGAATGAAGGTCTCAAGATGTGGTTCCCTGGACCAGAACGGATATCACCTGGGAACTTGAGAGAAATGCAAATTTTTCGGGCCCCACCCAAACCTCCTAAATCAGAACCCAGTGGGGTGGGGCTGGGGGGTCTGTGCTTTAACAAGCCCCTGATGCACACCCAAGTTTGAGGACCACTGATGCTGACAGATTTCAGCACCATCCACACTTATCACAACTGGCGGGGGTTTCCACATTTGGAACCTTCTGATGAGACAAGGCTGGGTCTGTTTGCTACCTTCTGCCTAGGCCTATTTTAAACATGTAACACTATTAGGAACTCATTTAAAAACCTGTTTCCTAGGACGCCAGTAAAGCGGAGTTGGTATATCTCCAAGTCCAACATTTCTACATGGGTCCAAGTCATCCCAGAACTTGGAGGAACCTTGGAGAGGGAAGCATGGGAGTGGAGGTTACTCTCCAGGGAAAAGACAGAAGTCTTGGCTCAATTTAGATTCAGGAATTGCCCACCACCTCTTGGTCCCTAGGTAGGGTTTCAGAGGGACCCCAGCCCACTTCAGCCTCTCAAAGCTGGGGTGACAGGAGGTGGGCAATGGCCACAAGTCCAAGGACCTCGCCACATGCCAAAGCTATTCCATGCAAGTCAAGTGGGTTTCCAGGTGGCCCTTGTTATACTATATTAAACTCCTGAAAATTCTCCAGGTGTTACTGCATGGCTATGGCCCCCGGGGCTGTGGTCCTTTTGCTTAATGGCATGGAATGTAAGAAATCCACTGTACTTCTGGCCAGAACAAATCCTGCCACAAGTCTCTGCTCTCAGCAGCTGTTAATACCCATTATACCAAAGAGCAGGGCTGTACAATTAGCTGGTCTTTCCTATTATTCTTTGTAATTCAATGTTTCTTTTCACAGTGGGAGTTTTTTCTTCATCCTCTGAGTTGGCATGGAAAAAAATTAGCTAATGATGAGAAAGAACTTGGATCCTGGGTGCCAACACCCTGGGAAGAGCACGTCAATAGCACACAGGAGTCCTGGGGCATACCTGGGTAAAGCAACTTCCCAGGTCCCTTTGGGGGTAGCCAGCACACCAGCTGTGTCTCTGGCATGTCCTTTGCATCCAGGGCAGGGCAGAAAATACCGAGGCCTGGAGCCTAAGTTCCACAGGATGTTATGGCTGCGTCCACTCTCACAGAATGTGGCACAGTGTGACCAAGCCAAGGCCCCTTTGCATCCCCTCGCTAAGCCCTGTTCCCACCTCTATTCTCAGCTGCAAGGAACTAATAATACCAGGTTATATATGTTTTCAAGGTATTCCATGAATTTACATACATACATATGTACTCATAGAATAGATAGCAATTTTGAATGTTTTTACATTCAAATAGGATCATTCTGTATAAATTATTCTACATTTTCCCCTGTTCGATGTGGTTGGGAGATATATCTAGATCTATCTCAACATTGGGGGGGGGTAATTTTACATTTATAGAAACACTGACAAGTGACAAGATACTAGAGTAACATATAACTTTTATCCAATTTTCCCTAACATCTTATATAACCATGGAATGTCGGTCATAACTGAAAAATTATCATGGACTCATGACTATTTAACTAACTAACCCCCAGATTTTATTTTATTATTTATTTTTTTAAAACTTTTATTTATTTGAGTTTTTCCAGGACCCATCAGCTCCAAGTCGAGTAGTTGTTTCAATCTAGTTGTGGAGGGCGCAGCTCACACTGGCCCATATGGGGATCGAACCGGCAACCTTGTTAAGAGTACCACACTCTAACCAACTGAGCTAACCGGCTGCCCTCAGATTTTATATATTCAGATTTCACCAGTTGTTTTTTTTTTTACTTCTCTCCTTTTTGTGATCCAAAGTCCAATCCGGAACTCCACAATTGCCTTTAGTCAGTGTGGTTTTTAATTGTCTATTCTGAGGTCTTCTTGTGGGTTCAGACGATTCCTTAATTATACTGACATTAGTGTTTGTTTTGTTTTGTGTTTTCCTGTAAAAAATGTGTTTGGTATATCAGAATGACATAGACACCAAGTTCTATGGATCACCATTCCTTCAAGAGCTTCCAGCCCCACCCTCCGACGAGCCCCCGTAACAGCCTTAATTCAGGTCTCCACCAGAGATTTCTGACTGCGTTGTTTTCACTTCCTATAACAGTGCGTGTAACACAGTAAGTTTTCAATAAATATTTGCTTACCGAATAAGCAAACGAATAATATAACAGCCTCCTCACTGGCCTCCAGGTTTCTGATTTCTCTCCTTTTCCCTTCTGTCCTGATTATGGTCAATCTAAGGTGCAAGCTCAGCTCTGACTGAGACAGTCCCTCAATTAAACCTTTCAGTGTCACCCTATTGCTGCTGGGGTAAAATCCCAGAGGCCCTCCTTCATGGGTCTCCACCTGTGTCTACAACTCCGACTCTTGCTACAACCGAACACAGGCTTTCTGAACTTTGCCCACCTTCTCTGGACCAAGGTCTCTGGACTCTGTCCCCCATCCTGTCTGCTGGAGACCCCTCTTGTCTTCCTGGACTCAGCATCAGAGATTACTCACTCACTGCAGCTTCTCCTGTCCTCTTCTGCCCTGCTCTGTGGAGACCCAACCTCATCCTCTGGGCTTAGCAGCAAGATCTATGAAAGCACAGAGAGCAGATGGCCTCTTTGTTAGTCGAGGTAACTGTCCCTTGGGCTATGTATTTCTTATTCCCTTTAATATTTCCTGTATTTGGAATATAGAAGTCCCTTGATGAAAGCTTTTAGTGGAAAAGTGCAACTTTATTTGTATGTTTTTATATGATCATAAAATGCTCATAAACTCACAAACTAAACTGAAAAATAAGGTCTATTGTACTAACATTTTTTCTTTTTCTTTTTAAGTGCGGTCATTTGACTTGTGCAACGTTAGTACTTTTTTATTTCTTTTTACAAATCCCTGAAGTTAACTTCCCAGGCAGTGGTAATGCCTAGGAGTTGTGAAGGGGCTTAGAATCTTCCCCATCCTCATAACCTGCAAAGGGTCCCCCTTGTGTGAAGACCCTATAAATAACCATTGTGCTCACTGGGCAATGCAGAGCTCCCACACAAATTCCCTAGCACTTCTTCCCAGGCACACCCAGCTAAATTGATGCCACTAATTCTCCCTTATTTAGAAAATCAGGAGAAACTTACTCTCAAAGGATAGAACACTATACATCTACGAGTATACACAATATAATCCAAAGAATGAAAAACCTGAAAATAATTAGACCTCTCTCCCCACAGTTACCAACAGGAATATATCACATGTGAACAATACAGGTCTTTGGGGGATGGAGGTAGCGGAGGTTTTTTTCCTTCACCCTTAGAATGTTTGTGGTTTTATAAAATGAGCCTATATTACTTACTTATACAATAAAAAGCCTTTTTTTTAAACATGTAAGAGTAATTATTGAGATTGATGTACATGCTAATTTAGAAGATATTTTCTACACCATGTTAAATAGGAAAAAAAACACCACTTATTGCTTTCACCCGTAGTTATCAGAAGGCGTTTGTTTTATCATTGGATTGGTTCTCTAAGGTGATCTGTAGGCATTAATTAATTCTCAGCTGCGATTTAGTCCTTGGCATGCCTTTGAACTTGAACACATTTAGCCATTCAGCAGTTTGGGCAGCTATTAGAACATGTCCTTATACCCTCATGCTGGTCAAACTACTTTCAACTGCTAGATCATAAATTAACAAGGGAAACAGGAAAACCCAGTGCCGAGTCCCAATACCCTGGTGTAGAAACACTGAACCAACGCTCTGGCAATCAGCTGAAGGAGGGCAATAGCAAGAGAGCCGCCGTATAGACCAGTGGTTTGCTTACCAGCCTAGGGCTGGCTGTGTTCACCACCCAATGCAAAGGGTTTCCATTGTCGCACGGAGGTTACTAAGGTTAAGGGCAGGATGATGCACTTGGGAAGGAAAATCAAACTCCAGTAATGGATATCTGAATCCACCATCCTTATCTTTCATCTATTAGCAGTATCATTGCACCAGCTTTGTTTTTCTTCTTTTATAACAAAGACAAATTTAAGATTACGCCAAAGCACAGCTTCAGGTGAATTCCATAGGATTCAATGTAAATTGGTGGGTTTTTTGTTTTGTTTTGTTTTTGCTTTATTTTCTTACAGTTTATCATTTTAGGGGTTATTTTCTCTAGGCCGTAGGATTTCTTTTTACAAGAGTATTTCTTAATTTCCGAGTATTTACAGTGTTTTAGTTGTTTATTTCCAATTTATCATATATGAGTAATAATGTGGCTTATGAAATTTCTACTTTTGAGGTGTGTTTTTTTTAAACTTATTAGTGGTCAAGTGCAATATCATCTTTACTAAATGATCCTTTGACACAGAGAAAGAGTGGATAGTCTGTAGCATTATTCACAACAGCTCAAAGGTGGAGGCAACCCACGTGTCCAATGATGGATGAATGGATAAACAAAAATGTGGTATAGCCATATGATGAGATACTTATTTAGCCTTAAAAACGAGAGACATTCTGACATGTTACCATATGAATTAACCATAAGGATATTATGCTAAGTGAAATATGCCAGTCCCAAAAGGACAAATATTGCATGAGTCCACATATTTAAATATATAAATGGCACAATGCTCTTCTTATAGAAGGAGCTCAGTTTATGTTTGTTAGTAATATATACCAAAATGATACCACCATTCACTCCTCCTGTTGGCCAGTTTCTCTCTCATGACTTTTAATACAGTGTTTCCCTCGTGAACAAAATTTCCCCTAACCCATTGTCTGCCTCCACGTTCTTTTCCTCCATTTAAAATAGTTGTTGACAATTTGTGAGTTCCAGAGTACTCACGGTCCTCAATGGCTCACAGTTCAATACTCTATGAAGTCTACATTACACAAGAGATGTGCTGAAAAATACTACAGCAAATTAGAGAAAGAGGCAGCCATCTTTGGGTCATTCAGTCATTGTGTTTTACTTGTCTGCGCCCAAAGTCCATTCATTGCTCATGAGTATCATACTTTTGCATCCCCTCATTGTCTAAGAGAATAACTGGGGATCATTATGTGTCACTTCCTGACTTTCTGATTTATTAATGTAGGCTGTAAATTTAACTCTTCTGTTAATTGGGTCCCTTGACTTTGCCTCTGGTTGTTTGACCAAAAATCAAGATGATTCCTGAAATCCCTAGTGAAAACTTTAGATCTTCTATACCTGCTGTCTCTTCTATTCAGGAATCAGATTTATGGCAGCAGGGAGTAGTCATTGAGGCTCCCCTAATTACTTTGGCTCCTCTATTTCTGGGCACATAGAACTATACTTCTTGGGCTATTTGAACTTGGTTATGGCCATAAGATTTCTTTCAGCCAATGAAGTGTGAGTGAAAGCGACAAGCCTCACTACGAACGATGACGATGAGCAGAGGCCCCACCTAACCCTCAATGGACATGGAGCTTAATGAAACCTTTGTTGCTTCGATCAACTGAAAGTTGGAGTTGCTTATCACCAACCTATCCTGACTAACGCACAGAGTGCTTAGGAGAACAGGGTTTGTAGCTCAGAAATCACAAAGAAGGTGGACTTACTGGGCGTCAGGTGGCCTCTCTGAGCTTCATTCCCATCCTCTGAAAAACAGGGGCAATAATGCCTATTCCCAAAAGGATTATGGTGGGTAAATGATCTGAGAGATATGAAATGCTGAAGTACATAAGCATGCTTAGTAATGTAAGGCGATTCTTCTTGTTATGATTATTAGATGGTGATGATGATGGTGGTGGTGGTGATGGTGGTAGTGGTGGTGGTGATGGTGGTGGTGGTGATGGTGGTGGTAATGATGGTGGTGATGGTGATGATAGTGATGATGATGATGATGGTGGTGATGATAGTGGTGGTGATGGTGGTGGTGGTGATGGTGGGGGTGGTGATGGTGGGGGTGGTGATGGTGATGATGATGGTGGTGATGGTGATGATGATGGTGGTGGTGGTGGTGGTGGTGGTGGTGATGGTGGGGGTGGTGGTGGTGGTGATGGTGGGGGTGGTGATGGTGATGATGATGGTGGTGATGGTGATGATGATGATGGTGGTGATGGTGGTGGTGGTGGTGGTGGTGGTGGTGGTGGTGATGATAGTGATGGCAGAAGCTACCATCTTTTGAACACTAACTCTGTACCACACACTATTCTCAGCATTTTACATACATTAGTTCATTTAATTCTTACAACTCTATGGGGTAGATACTGATATCAATCTCTACTTTGCAGGGGAAGAAACTGAGTCCCACAAACCTTGCCAAAGTCAGCTAGATAATGACTTTGGGTTTGAATCCCAGTGTCCAGAGCCCATTGCTTTAACCTCTGTTCTGTATGGCCAATGGGTGGACTTGTGCTGGGTGGAGTAGCAGTGCCCTAGGAGTAGAAGCAACAAAGCATCAAAACTGGGCACTGTTGAAAGCGCTCCCGGTCTGGTCTCCTAGTGACATGCCTAGTCCAGGAAGACTGGAGAAGAGATGTTCATCTCAGGCCTATGCCAGCAGCAGAGCCAAGATCGGGGACTTCCAAGTCTCAATTTCTAGAGCTCTGTGCATCCAATGGGCCACTTACTTCCTCTGTGCATTAAATGCCAGGCAGGAACATCTTTACCTTCTCAAATCTTCTAAGCTTGGACATAGTAATAGCATAATTTGGAGGTTTCCACATGCATTCTGCTGTCTAAGAGAATAATAAATTAATCGTGCCCTCGGGCACTGTTGAAACACACACACTTAATCTCTTACTAACTTGCCAAACTTTCCTCCCCTGCCATCGCTCTGCTCTTCTGCCTTCCGTCGGTTCAGCTTTTTATGGTTCCCAAAGAAATATTAAGCCAAATATTTATGCACTCATCTGAACCACAGTTCAGAGAAAGCAATGTAACAAAATCAGCATTATGAACCTGGAGCTATTCCCATTTGGAAGTAATAAACACGAACAATTGAACAATTTCTCCCTGGAAATGCATGTTGGCTGCCCTTTCACTGAGAGTTTCAATGCTCATTCTTATTATTCTTATAATTCAGGACAAATTTTAATGTTAAATCTGACACTTGGAAACACAAGCAGTGTTAAACATAAATAAAATTACAATCATTTTCCGTCAAAAGCCTGACATTTTATTCTGCCTTGGATGTACCTCAGTAAGAAAGACCCGTGCGTGGCTTTGAGGTTCCTCATTCCTGGAAGCAGCTACTGTCCCTCACAACTGGACCACACCTGATTCAAATCTCTCAAGCACTCCCCACACCACCACTCTCAGGGGAAATTCAGGCTCCCTCAGTAATGCATTCAAAGCACCCTAGAACTTGTTCCCTGCCTGTCTTCAGCCTCAACTGTTGCTGTGTGCACACACATCACCCCATCCTGTTTGGCTGCCATTGCACCCAAAGTACCATGCTTAGGCCTACCCCTGTTTCAGCCCTTGGGTTACCTTCTTCTGACCCAGAGGCTCCCATTCGAAAGCTGAGCCTGGCCAATCAGATCATTTCTTTGGCAAGCCTCGGATTGCAACAGGGAGAGACAGAGTCAAGTTAGCTGAGCGCTGTGGACCCTTAAAGTCTTGTCAGCTTCAAAGCCGAGTCTAACAGTTTGTGGAGACCTTTTGGGCCATGAGTGTGGACCTTGATAAAGAAAATAATCTACTGGGAAAACTGAAAGAGAAAGTAATGAATCCTTATGCGTACATGAAGCTGGTTCAGGCTCAAGTACAGTATTACCACTTTGTAACTGGTAAATTATCCTTTCTAGCATTAATCTCATGCCTCAGTCTTGGTCTCCAAATTAAACTCTTTCACCAAAATATCAGTCACCTTTCCCAATGCTGTCTGGTCACTGGCTTTAATACCCCAGGATATTACCAAATGGCTGTCTGTATGGCTCACTCCTTCCTTGCCCCTCAGTTCTCTAATTATATTCCTCTCCTTGGAGAGGACCTCCCTGACCACCTTAGTAAAGAAGAATAGTGGTTTCCTTCCACCGTCATCCTCTACGCCCATTACCCTGTTTTGTTTTTCTTCACAGAACCCATTATCACCTGACATAGTCCTCTGTTTGTTATCTCTATTTCCCATTAAAATATATGCCCCAGGTGAGCAGACACATTTGTTTTGTTCATTGCTGTGAACAGTGCATGGTGTACAGTAGACACTCAAATATTTCACAATAAATAAAGAAGCTACGTACAGACAAGCTGAAATGAGAGGCCATATAATCAGAAAGGAAAGAAAATGAATGCATAAATCAATGAACATGCACAGCTACTTTGGTTTTAAAGTGGCTTATCAATTTCTGGTAAGAACCAGTGCTGCTTCTTGGGCTTGGGTGCTGAGACATGCTCTGGGAGCCTTCCAGTACATTCATTGTGAGTGATCCTCCTAATTAAATGATCCCGCAGAGACACCCATTTTTAAGAATCAGCAGCATGCTCCTTGGAAATTAACAAGCCCATGGATGCAATGGATCAACCTGGGTAAACATCTTTCCTGCTCTGAAGCTTATGGCTGCCTAAACGATGGCTTTTCTGAGGGAGACCCAACAAGGGAGGATCATACAAACTGATTCGATAAAGGCTTTGGCAAAGCATTTCAGAAGATGCACGATAGATGGAAGGATCTTGGTGGAGGATATGAACGGTCTTCAAGTTCCTTTGGTCACGATGATGAATCCTCTAAAAGAGCCACGGGTAAACGCAACTTCCCTATAACTGCCTTGTGGGTAATTACTCCTGAAGAGATCATGTGTGGTGCATTCTATCCCAGGGATATGGGGACGGGTGGAGGCCACGGGAGGTAGGAACCTAGGAGGAAGCACACATTTGAGAAAGAAACGAGGTGATGTGTTCTTTCTAAGATGAACACAGTGGAGCCCCTTAAGTGATTGGAAATGTAGAAAAATGGGGCAGGAGGCACAGCTGGGGGCATCACTGAAAGACCTGCAGAAGAGGAGATTGGCTTAGTTTTGTTGTTTCAGAAAAGCCAATCAACGCAAGTTACTGAGCAGATTTCAGCTCCAAGGAAGGAAAGCATCCTGAGGTTGAAGAGCTTTAGCTGATGGCAACGGCTGCCTGGTGATGGAGAAGTCTGCCCCCGTGGTGTCCAGGCTCACACCGCCATCTAGTTAAGCTGCTGTAGAGGCGATCGATGCCAGATACACTGAGGGGGTTTCTCACTCCCAGCTGCTATGATTCCTTAAGTCTGAAGCGTGGAGCAGCCCTGGATGTGTGTGGATCAGCACTGTGTGGAGCAGGTGAGGAATGAGGTACTGTCCAGAGATCTCTGTTTAAACCCAGTTCTTCTACCCATTGCCGGGGCAAGGATTCTTTCATTCCCGGTACCTCCATTTCTCTAGGTGCTGAGCAACATCTATCATTTCTGCTCCTGCAGTGCAATGGTTTAGAAAATGGTTTCTAGGTTAGTTTGTAAGCTTGCTCTAGTATGTCCTTGATTTTTGACCTTGAGCAAATCTTTTCACTCAGACGAGTGTCAGTTCCCTCTTTGGTTAAATGAGGATAACAGACCTGAGCTCCTGAGTTCCTGGAGTACAGTGTCCTGTGGCTGGCACACAGCAGGCACTCAATAAATGCTAACAAGTATCTGAGTACACCTAAGCACAGCAACATGTCAATATCAGGAAGAGTAATTTTAAAATTAAGAGGAGTTTTAAAAACCTTCAAGTTGCCTCCTAGGTAATAATTGTTTTTGCTGAGGTGTCATAAACGTCAGCTACCGTGCTAAAGCTTTAAGTGCATTTTACCAGGTATTTACTATTATTTCTATTTCCAAGATGGGAAATGTGTGACTCAGTAAGGTGAAGTCATTTGTCCAACTGGTTTACACAGCTAGTTCGGGGGTAGGGCCAGGCACAGGAACCTCTGAGACCCGCTGAATCAATCCAGAACTCTGGATGCTGGTCTCATGCCAAACTCCAGCTGCTCAATTCCTCACCACTCACCCCAACACCTCCTCAAGGAGCTGGGCTGTCGTTACAAGGCTTTGATTGGATTATGAACAAGATAGTTGGGTCTTCTTTGCAGGGCTGCTGCTGAACACGCGAGGCTGCTCAGACTCCAAGCCCACGCAGCTCAGCGGATGCTCACGCTTACTGGCCCAGGGCCCATATGTGCCGATATACATGTTACACGGTGGGAAATAAATGCACGCACAGTCCTGGTGCTTCCTGACTTGACGCCAACCGAATTTACCCAGGCTCATTTGTCAGCTGCCGTCAACCCCCTCCTTCCCAGCCTAGCTCATCCCACCTCCCAAGTTCCTTAGTTGTTATAAGCTTATCACAGAAGTAAATCAAAATGTTCTCAAGAGGGGAAGAAAAGATAAAAGCAAAAAATGCAACATCCCTCAGAGAGGAATATTTTTTTACAGTTCCACAACTCTAGCAATTCTGTCTTTAAAAAAATCCATTATTTAATTTTAGTACCATGGAGGTGCTGGTGATGAATGATGGGCCCTCTCCTACCTTCTAGTATTTCTAAAATATTAATACTGGTTGGCTGCCTCTCCTAAGGGGAAGCAGAAGTTGAATCTTTCATAGGCTCCTGAGCCCTGTTTCCCTACTATGAATTTATTTGATTACTACAATCACTTGCTCTGGGTTCTTTGAATTACGTCTGCCACAAAGGATGGGGGCCATACAGTGGGTGAAGAGGGCCAAATAGGTGGCCAAATAGTCCCTTTCTCATTATTTTCTTGGTCTGAGTCTTTACTCTTTTATTATCCATCAAGATGCACCTCGTACCTCCTCACTAGACTTTGGGCTGTGAATCCTGAACAGAAGCCACAGTAGGACAGCCAGGTTCACAGACGTGGGGGCAGGTCAAACGCCCATGAGACTAACAACCATTTATTATTTCTTTAGCTGCAAACTGTAGATGTTCAACTTTGAACGTTGAGTCCCAACCTGCTTCTTCTTGAGCAGATCATAATTTTGTGTGTCCGTGTTTGTCCATGTGTGTATGTGTATGTCATGTGTGTACCTGTGCTTGTTCTTTCTTTACACTTCAAGGGTTGGGGGAGGAATAGGGAGACTGATTCCAAGTAAACTGTAAATAGTACTATAAATTGTCATACTTAGCAGTGAACCTCTTCTTTTTAATAATAAAAAAATCAGTCCCCCCGCCTCCCCCGCCACCCTTTACAAAACTAATGCATGTGGACTAGGAAAATTCTGGAGGACAAATCAAAAATAGGAAAACAAGATATTCAATGTCCCACTTGATAGTTACAACTATTTTAACACATCAACGACTCCCTTCCAGTCTTTTAAATGCTTGCAGCTGCATAAGTATATTTTCAATTAAATTTTTTATTTTGAGATAATTGGAAGATTAACATACTGTTGCAAGAATTACTGTTTATCCAGTTTTCCCCAATGGTACCATTTCATCCAATACAGTACAGTAACACAGTTGGGGTATTGATATTGATTCATCTATTGATCCTATGCAGATTTCCCCAGTTTGTGTGTACTTGTGTGTGTGTGCGTGTGTGTGTGTATTAAATTCTATGCAACTTTGGCACATGTGTAGGTTTGTGTATCCATCACCACTACTAAGCTACCATACCGTTCCATCACTACTAGGACCCCCGATGCCATTTACAGCCACACACTCTTCCATATATCACTTCTCCCCCTTATCCCTGGCAAACCGCTTATATGCTTTTCCTTCCCATAATTCTGTCATTTAGAAAATGCCACATAAATGAAATCATAAAGTACGTAACTTTGGAATTAGTTTTTTTTTTTCCCACTCAGTATAGTTCCCTGGAGATGGTTGTGTACCAATAATTCATACATGTTATCACTGAGCAGTATTCCACGGGATGGATGTACCACAGTTTGCTTAACCATTTACCTATTCAACGACATCTGGGTTATTTTCAGTTTCTGGCACTTATCAATAAAGACGCCATGAACATATGTGTACAGGTTTTTGTGTAAACACAGTTTTCATTTCTCTGGGATAAATGTCCAGGAGTGTAACTGTTGTGTCCTATGGTCACTGCATGTTCAGTTTTATAAGAAAATGAAAAACTGGACCAGTTTATATTCCCTCCAGCAATGGCTGAGGGATCCAGCTTCCCACACCTGCACGCGCATTTGCTCTAGTTCCTATTTTTTCTATTTTAACCATTCTAATAGATGTGTACTGATAGCTCTCCGTGGTTTTAATTTGCACGGCCTTCATGGCTAACGAGGTTGAACATCTTTTCATGTGTTTATTTGCTATCTGTATCTCCTCTTTGGTCAAATGGCTGTTCATGTCTTTTGCTCCATTTTCTAATTAGGTTGATTAGGGACTTTTGTTGTTGAATTTCGAGAGTTCTTCATATTGTCTACATACTAATCCTTTGTTAGGCTTATGGTTTGTAAATATGTTTTCCTAGTTTGTAGCTTGCTTTTTCTGTCCTCTTAATAGAGCTTTTCCTAGACAAGACGTTTTAAATTTTGATAAGGTTCAATTATCAAGTTTTCTTTTTAGAGATCATGGGTTTTTTTTGTCAAGTCGGAGAACTCTTTGTGTAGCCCTAAGTCCTTAAGATTTTCTCCCAATTTTCCTAAACGTTTCAGTTTTACATTTACATCCATGATCCATTTTGAGTTAACCTTAGGGTAAGGCCTGAGGTGTAAGTTGAGGTTCATTATTTAACTACGGATGTCCAGTTGCTCCAGCCCCGTTTGCTGAGAAAGCTAGCTTCTTCCCCCTGAATTGCTCTTGCCCCACTATTGAGAATTGCTTGGGCATTATTTGTGTGGGTCTATTTCTGGGTTCTCTATTGTGTTCCATGGATCTATGTGTGTTTTACTCTGCTGTACGACACTGTCTTGATTAAACAGCTATACAGTCTTACCATCGGGTACAGTGATTCCTCCCACTTTATGCCTCTTTTTCAAGATTATTAAGCTCTCCTAGGGCTTGTGCCTTTCCACATAAATTTTAGAATACACTTGTCTAGGCCTACAGGAAACCTCGCTGAGATTTTGATAAGAAATACATTAAAGCATAAACATCTTTACATTATTTTTTAAAACATATTATAACATGAGCATTTTCCCTGTTATTACTAACTCTTTTTTAATGACTACCCAATATTCTTAGAAATACTATCACTTAACAACCATTTCAATAACAATGGACCTTTAGCCTTTTCAATTGTGAATAATGTGAATAAATCTACCAAGAACATCTTGCCAGGAAAAAATAAAAAAATGCTGCATTTTGGATTATTTCCCTAGGACAGATTTCCCGGAAGTGTGGTTAAATAAAAAGGAGGGCTATTCTTATAATTATTTCGAATTGGATATTCTTTCTTATATCTATTTGTGTGTGAAAAATATTATTAGCTTTCAATTTTCATTGTGTTATGCTTTGAATGTCAAAATAGGAAAGATGCTCATTAATGAAGAAAAGGGAAACCATAGGAATGGCCAATCAGGTAGCAACCATGCCTCTCAAAATGGTGATGGTTATAATCCCCACCTGGCCCGACCTGCCATACGTGTTGTCACATCCTCGCAAGTAATCCTCTCAACAAGCCAGTGAAGGCAAGTAAGTAAAATCAATTCCTATTTCACCTACTTTAGGACAGCTATTTGCTACTAAAATGTTTTTTAAAATCTCTTTTCATCTTCAAGAAAAATGATTTAGTTAAGTCATTTTCTTTTTCCCCAAGAAATGGAAAGGGTCAAACTGATCAGCCTAACCTATCTCCTTATTGTTTGACCGTGAACATGGCTGTTATGGGAGATGGTGCGGAATGGGAGGTGAGAAATCACTGCCTGGTGATATAACCGATGACAGCTTGGGGGTTCCATCTATGTTACTAGCTTTCTTAATTGGGTTTTCTCCTTTTTCTCTGGTGGAAGTAGAGCTTCCACACAGAGACAAGAGAACAATGTGGTTTTCTTCCTAGGCAGTCATTTCGCTTTTAAAACCATGATGGATTTGCTCTGCTAACAGCAAGCATCCTTCCAATCTGAATCCTAAAAGCTGAGGTTCTCCTTCTGAGGACTCAGGACACAGGTGACCCTTGGGGCCATGCCAGGGTACACTTAAGTCCTTACGTCTGGCCAGAATGGGCTACGGCCAGAAGAAAGGAAAGCCCAAGGACACCCGTGGGCCACACTCACATGATGTGATTTAGAAAAACCCGTTTCCTTACTCTCAGATGTTGGAATCAGGTGCCCTTGAAGATTGTAAGGTGGAAAAATCACTCAAACTATAAACACTGGGGTGCAGGGGGGGAAAATCCCTTGTGTAAATAGCAGCTTTTCTAAATGAAATATTTGATTCTTCCTTCCCTGCGTGTGGGGGCAAGCACAAGGAGGAAGGAGAAGCTGATATTACTAGTTAAGTGTCTGCTTTGGGCCAGGCAACTTACTGGGGGCTTCTCTTATAACTTCATGCTAATTTTCATAATCTGAAGAGGCACTGTTAGCTCCATTTCACAGAGGAGGAAGTGGAACACTAAATAGCTGGAGTGAATTTTCCAAGAAGAGCTGTCAATCAAAACTAGGCTGGGCAGATGCCAGGGTGAGTTCTTTTTTCTACCACTCCTTGGTGAAGAAGCAGACGAAGACAGAAAAGGGGCCAGTGATGTGAGCTAGTAGAAAGGCAGATGCAGCTCTAAATCAATGGAGTGATGAAGATCGGTGCCCTTAAGCGCTCTGCTTTTGAACTTCACTCTTGCACAAATGAATGGAATTCAGAGATTGTGGGAAAGGGCCTCAGGGAGACCCTGCCTGCTTCCACTGGGGACGTAGTAGTCTCCTGCTCTTCCGACCTGCAGAGAACCCCGATCTTCTCTGAAAGAATACAGCTCCCTGTCCCGATGGAGAGAAGGAAATATACACAATCCCTGTCCTGGGCCCAGGGGGCCGGGTTCTGAGCACTCTGGCTGGCATGCAGAGCTAGGGGTTCAAGTTCTTGCTCCAATATTTAATTATCTGTTTGTCAGAGAACACGCTATGAAATCGCTCTAACCCTCCACTATAAAATGGGAAAACCCACCTGGAGGCTGCCTTTGAAGATTACAAGAGATAATGAAGGTGAAGAGCTGACACCTGGATGGCTCAATATCTGTTAGCAAGGTAGCTACGATCACAGATACCCTGGCACTTTTCCCTCAGAGCCTCGCTTCCCCATGTCCCTGGATGCTGACAATCCTCCAATTCACACTGTTGCCCATCAGGGCAGAAGCATTTGCACTCACCAGGTGAGCCGGGAGGCGAGGTATGTGCCCTCTGACACCCAGATTCCACTTGTACCCCCCCATAGAAGCCTCCATTTTGGTCAAATCTCCCACTACAAAGCCCAACTGCAGGCATACCTGGAGATACTGCGGGCTTGGTTCCCAACCACCGTAAGAAAGAGACTTGTAATCTCTCTGCTCTTGGAGGCTCTTGCCTTCAATTTGTTAAAAAAAAAGCAACACCTGTGGAGTGCAATAAAGCAAAGCGCAATACTAAAACAAGGTACGCTGGTACATAGTCCCTTCCTTTCTTCCCTTCAAGAGACACGGTTTCTGTGCTTTTTAGGTGTAGCCACATGTACCACTCAAACTCTGCAGAGAAAATCAGACCTTCGCCTTTTAGATGTATTGCTCCCTCTGTGTTTAATACAGTTCTCATATGCTGTCCACACTTCCTGGGCACGTTTTTGGGCAACGTGCACTTGTGTACACATTTCGAGCCACCCACAGACTAAACTCCCCTCAAGCGCCAGGCATTCACAGCCTTGGGGAAGGCTTGGGTAACATCCCATGCAAATCCCACTCAGTCACACGTTTCAAGCTCCGTTTTAGATGCGGCAACGTGGAGCGGCCAAATCTACGTCCATGCGATTAACCACAGCACCTCTGAGCCTGCAGGGGCCCTCGTTTACGTTTCTCTGTGGGATCCAACTCTGGGGAAATGACCTGTCGTAGAGCATGACGTCATTTTTATGAGGCGAGAGGGATGGGAATCACACAAAGCACCATAAACAATATTTTATCTTGTGACAATATCCAGACACATTGAAAAAGCACCGGGATCATTCGGAGCATTTCTTCCAAAGGCCACTACCTGCACAGCTCGAAGAAGCAGCCCCCCTGTATTCTCCATTCCCCCCTATTCTCTGCAGAGCTGAAGCCACCGCCCGGTCCCCACATGGAATTGACACCCAGTGGTTACCTGTTGGATATTGTGAGTGCACACGCAGGAAGGAGGAACGCTGTGGATACAGAAGAAGTGGCTGTACTTACAAAGTACACGCGCACCGCAGACGTTCTGTGGGTTAGGTTCTGCGCAACCGCAATACAGCAAGTTTGGGGAGAAAGCGACAGACGTAATCACTTTGCCCGCAGAAGGTCTTGCCTTCAATTTGTAAAACAACGCAACACCTGTGGAACGTAATGAAAGGCGGTATGCCTGTATTTCCAAGAGGTTGGGAGCAAGAGGAAGGATTTCACCTGGGCATGTACTGCAGAGTCAGGAACTGTGCCAGGTGCTGTGAATAATACAACAGTGACCGAGGAGTCAGTGCTGACTGGTGGGGCCTCAGTGCTTTAGGTGCCTTTCCATCCCTTTGACCATCACATTCATCCCATACGCTTTTCTGTCTCACGCTGTCACGAAATACACTGGACAAGATAGCTTGGCTTTATTGCCCCCATTTTACAGAATTGGGAAACAGTCTCAGAGCAGTTCAGAATTTTGACCCAACTTCCACAGGTGTGTGTCAGCAGCAGCCTAGATGAAATGCAAACGCTTGTGACGTCTTACAAGCTATGGCCCAGTGGTGCTAAACACTTACAATACATGATCTCTGGTGACCCTCCGCAGAACTTTAGGAGGTAGACTCTTACCTCCCTCTTACAGGCATAAACCCCTGAGGCTCAGGTTAAGAAACCTTCCCTGAGGATTGTTTAAGTCTTTCTGCCCATTGGGCCTTTGCCCTGAATCACTACATTAGGCAACCAGATCGATAACTTGCTAAGAGATAAACCGAATAAGAACATTCCTACCCCGAACCTGCTATTTCGGTGACCAAAATAAGCAGACTGAGAAATGGCCAGGTAAGTTGCCTGGTCAGCTTAGTAACTCCATAGAAACAAAAGGGGACTCAATCAATTGCTTAGCAATTAGCCAGTGTGAGAAGAGGGGGGGGGAAACAAACCCAATTGACTATTTGGTAGAGCAGGAAGCATTTTAAATGTCACCACAGTGAGAGAAATATTTGAAGATTTGTCTTCATAATGGTTAACTAATTGCAATCTTCAAATTTTATTGCCTTGGAAAAATAACTCAATTCAAGAGACAAAGTATTAACACTTGGGGCTATTTTGGGGTTATATCTCCTTTGTCTTAGCACCAAATGGAGGCATGCAAATTGATCAATTGTATAATCTATAAAGACCCCCTCCTAATGCAGGGCCTCCCCAAGGCAGAGTCAATGTGTTATTCATCATTTTATCATCTGTATGTCCTACTATAGTGTGAGGGCATACGATAGGTGCTCAAAACATGCCAACCGGATTGAAGTAAATTGAAAAGAACGGCTGGGATCTGTCCCCAGCCCTGAATTCCCTTTAAGTGAAATTCTAGAGCTGTATATGCAGTTTGACTGTGGTGTAAATATAGTGAAGGGTGGTAGCTGTCGATTTCTTTCGCTAGGCGGCGAGCCATCCCCTTCTGGTGTCAGTCCTCTCTCCTACCTGATGATAATCAGCTAGTGCCACAAGCATCCTGTCATGACATCCTGCCACTCCCACCTACACAGGAATGCGCTTCTGGCCAAACCAAACCCACTCCTCTCGCCTCACACACAGATGGCTTCAGCAATGGGCTGACGTTGGACCAAACTGTATTTTCTCTGGGGCTTATCTTCTAGAGCTAGTGGAGAAGCCTTCTTACCTTGGATGATGATGCTAGAAGAAGGCTGTTTATGCTGTTTGGAAAAAGTCTGTGTACAGCAGGAGAGAATGAGGCCAACATGCGAAGGCGAAGGAGACAGTGGAATTCCTTGAATCTGGGATCCAGTTCTAAATCTAGATGCACACTGGGGTTTCCTGGTTACGGGGGTCAGTAAATACCCTTTTACTTCAGTCATTTGAATGTGTTTCTGTCACAGACAACCACCAACCACCAAATCCTGACTAATAGAATCCCTTTCCAGCTATTAGAGTTACTTTTGCTTCACTTTGGTAATATTGGGACAATCAGAAAAAGAATGGACTAGAGGTTGAGAACAGAATTAGAGGTAGGCTGGACAGGGAGGTTAAAACTTTGAGATAAGACTTTGGGAAATCCCAGGGAAGCTGAGAGCAAAGCAATTCTGCTCAAAAGGAGTGACCGTGCATAAGGGGCGGGGGGGATGGCCTTGTACCTGAGTGTCTGGGATGCTAGAAGGACACAAGAGGCAGGAATCCATGGAGCCCTGAAGTCATAAAGGGGCCAAAATTCGAATGGGAGCCACATACAGAAACAAAAAGGAAAGCTCTTATGTTATCTTCCACAAAGCAAACACAAAAAAGAAAGAATTAAATATTGAAATAGAGAATTTAGTTCCTTTCCAAAGATTCTATCAAACAAAGTTAATGAAAATGGAAAATGCCCCAGGCTGTGTTACTAATGCAAGATGAGTAAATGGCAATGAACTTTGATAATTGGGATCCCATCATTATAGTGGAAGTTAAAAATACAGGTTTACCAGGGGCCTCACTCCAACTTTTCCCCCTCCCAAGGTCTTGGTCAGCGATGGGCAAACCCATTATGACAAACCAGGGAAAGAAAAGAAGGTAAGACTGAGAAGCAGCTGAAGAAGGCACAGTAAACCATAATAATTGCTTATAAAATTTTATGGTTGGTCATTAATCTTAACCACCTCAATTTATAAAAAGAAAGATTCATTGTCTTTTTAAATAGACAAAATTCGAGTTTATGGGAAACTTAATAATATTCATGCTGATGCAATGAGAAATTCCCAAAGTCTTAAATTTTCTGAGGACTTTGGAGTGGAGGCAGATGGTTGTCGTAGAAAAAAAAAGACAAGGTTGAGCATCAGACCCACAGCAAAGCCTAACATGGGGCTTTAAGCAAGTCACTGAATCTCTCGGAACTTTGGTTTCTCATCTGGGCGATGGAGATCATGCCGGCATCTTTTGTGAAACTGCAGGAAGGACTAGAAAGGGCAGTAGGAAAGTTCACAGAGGTACCCAAGCACAGCACTCGATAAACAGCTGTATTCATCGTTTCGGAACATTTTCCAGACACATCCAGAATCCTATCATGATCACTTCTCTCCTCTTCTACCACCATGGCTCTGGGCCAAGGCCCCACCACTTCTAGAACCTGAATGACTGCAGCACTTACCCAGACCTTCTCCCTATCCCCACAGTCTATTCTCCATCCATCAGCCAGAGAGAGCCTATAAAGACATACACCAGATCACGTCTCTCTTCCACGAAAACCCTCCCATGAAAGGGCTTTCTCTCTCAATTAGAATAAAAGCCAGAATTCTTGCAGTGACCTATAGGGCCGTCCGTGATCTGGCCACACCTCTTCTCTTGTCTCATATCCCCTTGTTCTCTCTGCTCCAGTCCCACTGGCCTCTCCGCTGTTTCCAGTACATTCCAGACACACTCCTCTCTCAGGTTTTTGCTTTCCTAGTTTCCTCTTCACTCCCCTGGTAGATGTATTCTGTCATCCCCCTTTCTCAGGTGTCCTCATTGAGGGCCTTCCTGAAAATACTATTTGAAAGTCTAATCTGCCCCCCGTCCTGCCCTGCTCCGCCCCCAATCTCCAGCACTTGCTTCTCCATCTCCTTTCTCATGTACTTTATGTTATTAAGCTGGGGGAGGGCATCTCATCCTTCAGGGCTTCTCTATGCGCTTGGATTTATCACAGCTCTATTTCATAACTTTTGATTTGTTGGCTTGCCTTTCTAGAAGGCAGGATTGGTCTGTTCTCTTCTACGGCTGTGTCCATATAACCTACAACCCTCCTCATCATGTAACCAGAGCTCGGTACATTTTTGCTGGATGGAGGAATTGGCCACTTAACTCCCCAAGTCACTCTGGACCTGCTAGTGGCAAATCATTTCTCCTAGGTTGTAGAAACCTGTAAAAGAGGACCCCGTCCAAGGTTCCCCTGCCAGCACATCCTACAGACCCCGAGGCTTCAGGCTGAGCTGTATCTGGACAGTACAACCAGGTGGCAGAACAGCTAGCTCTGCCAAAAGCCGTGGCTTCATCACGGAGAAAGGGGCTGCGAAACCTACAAAAGCTGGCATTTGAGGGGATTCGACAAGAAATGTATGAATGCCAGGCTCCTGAATGTGCTTGGGTGATGTGAACGTCCCTCCTTGAAATGACTGCTGTAAGGACGAAATAAAATTGATGACATGGTAGGTTACAATTTTGTTCACCATCTCCGTCGCCTCATTTGTCCCTCTCCTTCACTGGGACCACCATCTGCCTGCTTCAGTGGCCGTCATTTCATTTCATCCTCTAGCTCATGGTCCCCACTGACACTCATCCTCCGTCCTCCCATTCTTTCAAGTCAACCTTTGAATGAGCTCATCTGATACAACTTGAGCCCCGAGAAATTTAATTTTGTGTAAGTCTTAGCCCTGTGGTTCTCAACCCTGACTGGATACTGTGATCTTTTGCAGAGCTGTGGGTGGGTTAAAAATAATAATAATAATAATAATAATAATAATAATGTACAAGCTATACTGCAGAGAATCTGGTTTACTAGGGCTGAGGTGGACTCAGGAGCCAGGGTTTTTCTAGAATCTGGGCGCAATCAGATTCAGAACCACTGTGGTCAACCCTTCCAGGAAAGGCGTTTAGATGTAAATGGGGCCTCTTGGAGACAAGACACTTTGAAATAGAACTTTTTCCAAAGGTGAAAACTTGAAGACATTCTGAGAGCAGCTGAGCCTTTCTGACTCATTCAAAACATGCCCCAAATGTGCTTGTCCAGCTGCCAATACGCGAAGGCAGCTGTGAAGGCAAACGTTTGGTCCTAGTGGACACACTGGTGTTGGTGGAGGCTGCCTTCCTGTCAGTGGATCCATCTGAGCCTCTGACGAGGTGTGGGTCCCCACGGACCACCCAGAGGAGCAGAGAGCAAACAGTGTGCTAAGAGTTAGGCTCACAGTGGATGCTGAAGGTCAACCTGAAGGAGGACGTCACCCACCTGGCCCATGAATATGCCTGGGACTGTGCTTATGTACAGGTGTACTGACTACGTGTGTTCCTAAGAGACGTGCAGGCGACCAAGGTCTTCTCAGGACCGTGGACTTTTTTTTTTTAATAAACTAAGCCTTGAGAAAAAGAAAATACACTCCTAAGGTGCCAGATGGGCACTGAACTTACCAAGGGGATCCCTTCATTGACTGTGTAGATGCCTGACCACTGCACTGTACACCTGAAGCTGAGGTAGAATAATATTGTAGGTCAGCTATAAGGAAAAAAATATATATATATACATACATATACTTACGGGGAGGGGAGTACAGCATAAGGTAGTTGACGGTATTGTAACAGTTATATACGACGTCAGAGGGGTAGTAGCTTGGGGGAGGGGGCTTATCACTTTGTGAGGGGTGTAAATGCCTAACTATTATGTTGCTTTGTACTCCTGAAACTAATAAGAAAAATGAAACTACACTCCTACATGGCATCCAACAACAAGAAAATGAGAGAACCTGAAACGCCAGAGGCAGATCAGAAGGCAATCTTCAG
Source organism: Rhinolophus sinicus (assembly GCF_036562045.2). NCBI lineage: Eukaryota > Metazoa > Chordata > Mammalia > Chiroptera > Rhinolophidae > Rhinolophus > Rhinolophus sinicus. The sequence goes on from NC_133760.1 coordinate 21,574,103, forward strand.
AAGTCCAACAATTAAGACGCCTTTCAAAATAAGACAATACAATCTTAAAAGTGCTAATTTCATGACTCAATGCTATTTTCTTGTTTAAAACCCACTCTAAAGTACCGGTATAACTTCTTTTCATCCACAAGACAGTGCAGAAACAAAAGGGGATGATAATTGCTTTCTGGACATAGTCCGCAGATAAGAGGGAGAGACTGTTGGGGGCACGTGCACAGAAGGTGGCAGGGGCTCAGTGAACAATGTGTCAAGTGCACGAAGCAGTCCAGCGGTGAGGAGGAGAAGTGAGGAGTCAGCTGTTCTGAGCTGTGGCCGTTTATGATCCTGTTCCTGGCGATTAAACCAAACAACGGCGCCTGCTTATTTTATTGGTCATTCCTGTTCCTGTGATGGTAACTGCCAAACAGTCCCAGAGACAGGCTGGGTCAACACGTAAGTGGTAGAAATAGATTTAACTCAACATTTTAAGGGGCATGAGTGGGAGTGTGTTGTATTCGGACATAGGCCTTAATTGCAGTGATACTGTTCAACTATGAAAAGTCATAATTTGTCACGGAGAGAAATTAAACTACTTGTAGAACTTACAATTTTCTGGGACAATATGGTGGTGAGCACCAGATTTGAAAACTGATCCTTAAGTGTTCCCCCTGAATTTACTTCAGAATTTTTAAAAAGCTCTGTTCAGGCCCATGGTTGATGATTTCTACAGGAAGACAGCAACTGACTGAGAAATTACCACATGCTAGGCGATATGTTAGGTGCTTTAGATTTGCCACTTTTAACCTCAGAGAAAGCTTTGAAGTACTGTTTTGTTTTTGTTTCGGTTTTGTTTTTTAATTTCATTTTCCCACGAAGAATTTGATAGAGGCTTAGTGATTTGCTCAAGGTCACACAGCTTGTACTCCGAGAGAAAAGTCAATGCAGCAGAGTCAAGAGTACAAACCCAGGAGCCAGGCTGCTTGAATACAAATCTCAGCTCCTCCACCACCAGCTAAAGGGTCTTTAAAATGCTGTGCCTCAGATCCTTTATCTGTGTAATGGGGATAATAACAGTATTTACCTCATAAGATCATTGGGGTTAGATCATAGATCATAGATAGATAGATAGATAGATAGATAGATAGATAGATAGATAGATAGATAGATACAAACATACATACATACAACTTATATTATGTAAATACATATCTAAATATATAAAATACACACACACATAAAGGGTTGCGATACCACAGACACTAAGCGAGTCTATATATGTACATAACATGGGACGGGTTTATAAGTGTCAAGTATTATTACCACGATCATCAGCTGCCTCTGTCCTCACGTTTACGTCCAAGACTTGATATCTATATATAGGTCCTGTCTGCGGGGCCTGCCTTCAGTTTTAGAGCATTCCTCTTTTGGCTGCAGGATGACATAGGAAGTACAATACCACCAAAAGAAAAGGCGTCGACAGCTTTATTTTTTAATAGTTAAAGTAAAAGGTCTATTATGGGATTCAACGGATGAGAAATAAAAGCACTGTAGTGAAAGCTTGGCTCTCGGAAACCTTCAGACAGGGAAGTTTAATGTGAGAAGACACTCAAGCCAGGTTTGGAAACAACTGCTCATTTTTCTGACCTTTTCCATTTTTTTCTGACTAGTGTTTTAACTCTAGAGGCTATGGGATGGCTGACCGATGAGAGGGCCAATATCTTCTCTTGAATCTCAGTTCTAACCTCTCTAACCTGTGACTCGGTTTGGATGTTGATGTTCCAACTGAGAAATGGTGGTGTCTTGGGGACATCCCACCCCTGACTTTTGGGGTTGGGGCAGTGGCTGAAAGGCCACATGAGATTGGGCTCTGCCTCCACCCTTCTCCCTCCCTTACTTCCAACCCAAACCAATTCACCTGTATCTGCTTTACCTACTGGGTTTTTGGATAGGATTTTATTTGAAGAACAGATATGGAACTTCAGAGAACCAGCGGTTTGAATCCCTTCTAGTTCTGACATTGCGACGCTCTAAGATCCGACAGCTAATTTATGACATGTCCAAGCTTTCTATACAAGGTGCCCCCTTGGGCAGCAGTGACAAGGGCTGACCTATCAGGGAGGAACATGGGGACCACAATGAAATGGAAGGCGCACCCTGAATAGAAACTGACGATTGAAAGAAACACAGAGCTTTCTAATATTCCGATTCTAAATGACGTTACTGAAACATCTTAAGAGAAGTTGAGTTTATTGCTACCAGTTGAAGCTGTAGTAATATTACTGGTCTTCTCTAAAAGACTTGGTGTATACCCAAGTCCCACGTGTAGCATATAAGTCACAGATTTAATTATAGATCTTCTCCAGTCACTAGTTCCCTAGGAAACAAACCCATGGCTCATGGCTTGTGCATGGAAGGTCATAGCAAGAAAATAAATATTTTCTGCATTTTGCAACTTTATCTAGAGGTCACAGGTCTGCAACTCAGCAGATGAGAGCTCTTCAGACAACAGCCAAAAGCTGCTGTGTTTGACTAATATCAATGATACTTGAAACCTTTTGTGTTTATCTCAAATAAACCACTTCCCATTTAAACGATCGAAAATTTTCACTATATCTTCCTTTTTAAAGCCTGGCATACAAATAAGATGAGAAGTTTCCTTAAATGTTTCTTCGTGCTCAGTTAAGATGAAAGCTATGTGTGTGTGTGTGTGTGTGTGTGTGTGTGTGTGTGTGTGTATATATATATATTTTTTTTAAGCAGGAACATTATCTGAAAAATACAAGTTAATTTTAATCACGTGGCAGGTCAGAGATCTTTTTCATCTTGAATAATGAAGAAAACTGCCACAATTGGCCAGTTATACTGGGAACCTAAAACAAGAGGAAAAACTAAAAGCAGAAAATTCAGAAAACTAAAAATGAAAATGCCTTTACACATATGAGGAAAGATCACAAAGTAAAGAGACACATTTTCCTTATGACTAGAGGACATCAGTCTCATTTTACTTCATGATTTTGTGTATGTAACACTCTCTGAAAGTGGTTTCTGCTTGTTCCCATTAGTGCCACTAACTTTTTTAGTCCTATGTGAGGATTAAATGGGAAAACATAAGTAAAGTACTTTGTAAACCCCAAAGAGCTGTACAAATGTTAGCTCTCTCAATTAGTGTCTCTAGTACAAATTGTTAAATGAAATCCTTTTGATCACAGTGTGGCGGGACTAACTGAGGGTTTCACGTGTCCTCAGTCCTTAAATGACAAAGCATAGAGAACAGCAGCAGTCACGATCTTCTTTATGAAGTAAGCAGACATGACCATTCAATGAAACTCACAGAAACACCCCAGAAGGGTTCAAAAGATGACTTATGTTCCCAGCAGAGCACAGCAAGCCTATGGCAGAGAGAAGACCTAGAGGTCTAGACCTGGCATAGAACATTTTCAGTTTCTCTTGCAGCCTCAATAATACACTGTTTATGGCATCAAGGGGAGATCAGAGGTGTCAGGACAAAGGAAGCTTTATTTGTCCTTCTTTCGCAAAAGATCCAAGTCAGGAGGAAAGAGACTATATAAAGTGACATAAGGCATAACTAGCAGGAGAAGGGAAAATATTATTAGTCATTACTTCCTTTCTCAATGCATCGTACATAAATTGCTTTTGCTCAGTTTAAGGGCCTCCATAAAATATTAATTCAGATCTAGCTAATATTTATCGAGCAATTACTAAGTAGTAGGCATCATATACTTTTCCTACATTCTGAAGTAGTGCCAGAACGCCCCCGTGACTTTGGCAGGCCACACTCGGAGGTAACTCAGCTCAAGTTTCCAGCGAATAAACAGAACAGACAGGCCCCAAATCATGGTTTCTATGCCCATAGCCTGAGATCCAAGCCATCATGCAGGGAGAAGGACACTCCTAACCCTTCTGCAGTCAGCATCTCCTTGGGGAATCTATACAACTTGTGAGCCTTCTCTCTCCAGATAAACCTACACACACACACACACACACACTTCTCTCTATGGACCAAAGGTAAAATGTGCCACGTTAAGAACTTCTCCAAAATGTCCTTCGATAGATGACTGGATAAAGAATTTGTGGTATATACACACAATGGAATACTATTCTGCCGTAAGGAAAGATGAAATGGTACCATTTGTGACAACATGGATGGATCTTGAGATTATTATGCTACGCGAAATAAGTCAGACAGAAAAAGCAGAGAACCATATGATTTCACTGACATGTGGTATATAAAACTGAAAACAACAAAAGAACAAGAAAAACAAATGAAGAAACAAAACTCATAGACACAGACAGTACTTTAGTGGTTACCAGAGGGTAGGGGGGTGGGGGTGGGAGATGAGGGTAAAGGGGATCAAATATATGGTAATGGAAGGAGAACTGACTCTGGATGGTGAACACACAATGTGATATATAGATGATGTAATACAGAATTGTACACCTGAAATCTATGTAACTTTACTAACAATTGTCACCCCGATAAACTTTAATTTAAAAAAATAATAATAATAAAACTTCTGCTCCACAGTCTTACTGGCTCCTGGTTGCTCTAATCTCTTCTCCTCTTTTCAACTAGCTCAACCAACTTTCCTGAATTTCTCCTATTGTGAGCTCACAAAACCAGCCAGACATAAGATTCCAGCTTAAGTTCATTTTAGTGTGACTCATAACTGAGGGGTGTTTTTTGCTTTCCTGAAGAAAAGCAAAAATGTCAAGTACTACAGCTCCAAATGTGATTAAAGAAGCTTTAGCCTGATGGAGCTGTGGCCTTATCCACAACGGTGGTTCCCTCATGGAGTCACCAGGCACCTGAGCCAGAACCATCCAGAGCCTGTTATCAAAAAAGAGCTCTGGACCCCATGGCAGATCCATTGAATCTGATTGCGAGGGTGGGGATGGGGCCTCACTCAACACTGAACCAAATCGCCTCATCGTTTCAGACACACTGCAGTTAAACACCCCTTGACTGAGAAGAAAGTAAGTATCCAAATACTAAATGAGTTGCCTGAGGTTTCATTTCTTGTTGGTGGCAGAGCTGGGCCTCCAGGCAATGACTACTGACATCTGTCCACACATTTCTATCTCAAATACCCAATAGCGTGATCAAATTCAGTTGCTAGAACAATTCATTTAAATACATCATTGTGTTGAGAAAATGAATTTGCAATATTCAATGCTAGTGTGAAATAAAATGTTTGTGATTTATTTCTTTAAGCTAATAATGTCCCCAAATAGGATGCTCATTAAATCACCAAAATAGTAATGCATGAATTTAAATCTGCTGTAATTGCTTCATTTTTGAGAAGTCCACTTTTTAATAGGATTGTGTTTTCTCCAACAACAACAACAAAAAACATATTTTGCTGCAAATTGTGGATTAAAAAAAAACAACAACAACAAATGACTACAGCAGCATGGATTAAGCATCCTTTGTTTGTTTTACAGGAACTGTTATCTAGAGTGACCATTTTTGTGGAATTAAAATTGGCATGCATAGTCTAACAGTAATGCATATGAAAAATGGGGCATGGTTTTGGGGATCTGGACAGTTCCAAGATAATCTAGGATGCTAGCTTCTTATGCATTTTATGTAGAATGTGCAATGTACATACTTCAAATACATGAATCTTTTCAGACTATAACTGTAGAAAAATTAAATGATGGGACACTTCCCTATAGATCTGACGATTTCTTAGCGTTCACATGGCTGCTGCCCAATTGTGGGTCCTGGAATAAGAGTCTGATGCTCGACACCAAACGGTGTTTCATTCTTCTTTTAAGAAAACATGTTATGATATTTTTTATTAAGAACGTTTTTAGCCAGTTTTTTTGTTTGTTTGTTTTTTCCTAACCTCATCTTCATGAGGGAAAACACACAGAAGGGAATGTATCAGTGGTCTGATTTTAACTAATTTCCCATTTGCACTTGTTTTTCCCCAAGACTACAACAGCAAAAATAAACTTACCTCAAGACCATTTCATTTCTCATAAAAAAATGTTGATTGATTTGGTGCTATGTGATGAAGAGAATGATTTCATATAGAAAAACCTTACTTCTAAGCTACTATGACCCTAATGAAATCTAAAAATTCACAATCACTATGCCCTGAAGTCTCTGTGTTTTGGCAAAATCGTGTTTTCTCACTAAATAAAACAAAGCTTACTTTTAAGGGAAGGAAATCACACTCTTTAAAACTACAAATAGCAAACTGCAATCCATCTATAGATTAAAAGCTTGTGCCCAAAGAAATCAGTGAAAGTGAGTTATTTTCCAATCATTTCCCATTTATCAGCATTTTCAAATTTAAAAAAACTTAACCGGCTTTGATAATGAAGCTATTTTGAGTCATTTTTTAGTTTGGTGCTAAGGAATGCTTCTTTTAAGTAGAAAAAGAAAAGTGTTTTCTATTTTATCCTAAATCTAGAAGTAATATAGGTAATAAAGAATTTTTGCAGATTCCAGAATAGAGAGAGCTGAATTTGTGCCCTGGTTCAGTGATGTGCCACTCGGTGACTTCAGGCAAGTTATTGACACCTCCCCAGGAAGCCTCCCTTTTCTTCTTAGTAAAATACTGGTAATGCTAGTAACCATCTGATAGGGTTGGGAGAATTACTAATAGCAAGTCCCAATGCTTGGGACATTGCCTGGAACGTAATAAGTACTTCAATGTTAAGGAAAATGTCGATTTCACATCAATGGGACCTGCAAATCCCAAAGACCCTCTGCCTTTCTTAGAATCCCGGACCTCCTTACTAAGGTAGTTTTCCCATGAAGGGGCTTGGAAGTCCCATCAAGCCACCAGCACGCTAGCGCTGACATGAGATTCCAACTCCACAATTGCTACAACAATGACACATGTATGGAGTCTTCATGCATACAGCTGCTGTGCAATAGATACACATATTTCTGCAAAAGTACACCTTCATATTTGGGCAAGGTACTGTGTTTCCCAAAAATAAGACCTTGACAGACAATCAGCTCTAATGTGTCTTTTGAAGCAAAAATTAATATAAGACCCGGTCTTATTTTATTCTAAGACCGGGTCTTATATCCCAGTCTTATTTTACTATAAGACCGGGTCTTTATAATATAGTAATATAATATAATATAATATAATATAATATAATATAATATAATACAATATAATACTGGGCCTTATATTAATTTTTGCTCCAAAAGATGCATTAGAGCTGGTTGTCCGGCTAGGTCTTATTTTCGGGAAAACACGGTATATTTTCTCCATATAATGAAATGCATACACACACTATTCCAGGAAATAAGTGCATGCCCTATGTGGCTTCCAGAGGCAACTTTAATAAGCTAGAGGGGAGCAAGCAAACATGTAGAGGGCAGGAGGGGCCGAGGCCAGGCTATTTGTGGATCTTAATGAGCACTAATTAAAGGTCTTATTCGGGGGAAAAACAGTGGAAGATTAAAAAAAAACAACATAGCCAACCTGTCAATGACTGTATGGATTCTATAGACATGCGTTATGGTTGTTAGGACCATGAGCAGGCATTCTGACATTTAAGCATAAAGCATTATTCATGAACACAGAGTGGGTGAAATTATACAATCCATTTAAATAAAATCAACTGCGTAACAGATATAATTCACAAAGTGATCATTTTTAAAAATAGAAAATTGAATTTCAAATCAGTATTTTAATGGCCCAGTGATCCAGATATTAAATTGATAATCAGGCCACAGTGATTTGCATGAGTAGCTGGGAATATTCTTATAATTCTATAATGATCTATGAAATGCCAGAGAATTCACAATCTCAGAAATATATCATCCCAAGTAGAATCTTAGACTAACAACGCTGGAGGGGACCTCAGATATGGTCTAAACCAGTGGCTTTCAGTTAGGGGTGATTTTGCTCCCAACTCCCCAGAGGACACTTGACAATGTCGGGAGATATTTTTAGTTGTTGCAACTGGAGGGAGGGTGCTATGGGAATCTCGTGGGTCGAGGCCCGGGATGTTGTACAGGACAATACACAGGACAGCTTCTACTGCAAAGAGCTATCTTTCCCAGACTTCAACAGTTAGAAAACCATCATCTAGAGCAGGGGTGTCAAAACTGCGGCCCGTGGGCCCACTGCGGTCCGCAATGCATTGTTAATTGGCCCGCAGCAAATTCCAAAAATATATTTAGTTTACTTAAATAAACCAGGTGAGGCATTACGTACTTCACCTCAAGTGAGTGGCCCGGCTGTTTGTGTATTTTACCACATATGGCCCTTGGTGAAAAAACATTGAAAAAAGTTTGGACACCCCTGATCTAGAGCCACACTTCTCATTATGCAGAATGGAGAGGCCACAGCCATGGCTTTGCACTGGACCAACAGTGAGTTGCTGACTAGACGGTAGGGTTCCCGGTACTATTTTTATTTCTGTACTAGGTTTGACATAGCTCCTTCTTTCCTGCCCATTACCAACTTATCCTCAATCTATCATTCAAGATTTCTGAAATGCCTACTATGTGCTTGGCACTGGGAATACCGAAGTGAACAAGACAAACACAGTCTTTCTCCTGTGTTTATAGCATGGTGGGAAAGGCAGATGTAAGGCACATAGTGACAGTGCAAAGAATTATCATTGTGGGAAGTGCCGGATGAGAGCACACAACCAGGGGAACCCCATTCAGTCTGACATCCCCTTGTTCTCCAGCCAACTCTCCTAATACGAATACTCTACCACGCATTTAAATACCCTTGAAAGAGATTGTGGGTACTGGACATGGGTCCTGACAAGCAATCCTATATTACGGAGGGGACCTGGCAACAAGGTTGGAGATAATAGGAATGCCTGCCACTCACTGGGCACTTACCATATGCCAGGCCCTGTACTAAATACTCCCCTTACATTAGAGCCTCACTACAGTGCTGAGGGTAGGCACTATTGTCATTACAACCCCCAATGGATGACACCCCCACATTCTGGAGGAGTAGATCGGCTTGGGGATAGGTCGTGGTCTATCATAGCTGAGTTCACCTTTGAGGAAGGAGACCGTGACTACCTCATTCTACGAGGGCCTCCACTGTGACGTAGTAGACTCGGGGAGTCAGGGTATAATTGGTAATTAGGTGATTAATTTCTACCCTTCAGGAATTAGTGGGGGAAGTAAAGGTAGTTTGAAGCAACCAACTGAGTATGACATGGACTTATGGGCAATGCTATTGATTGTCATATTTAGGATAAAACCCAGTGGCAAAGATCTCTATAGGTATTGGAGGTCTATGCTTAGAACTGTTCCGGCCAAAACAATAGCCACTGGCAATACGTGGCTGTTAAAATTCAGTAAGACTAAAACTCAATTTCCTTGGTGACACCAGGCCACATTTTAAGTGTTCAGCTGCCAGATGTGCAGGTATAGATGTCACCAGCAGCTAAAGTGCTAGTGGAGAGTGCTGCTTAGAACTTGGGGTAGCATCTGGGGGTAAGGAGCCTCTTAGCCGTCATTCCCAGGAGGATATTGTCCTGCACATAGTTTGGGATCTAAGGCCATCTCTGGCTCAGGGGAAAAGGTTGCTGAGGGCTTGCTCAGACTCAGATTCCCAGACAACAGAGCTACCAGGAGTTAGACAACTTTGAAATAAGAAATGTCCCATAAGGATTAAAGTCAATGCCTTCATTTCCTAAAGAAACTAAAGACTTAATCTCACACCTTAATAACATATATTCACTTCCAGCCCTCTTTTATGCCAGTAATTACCATTCCAGGAATTTATTACTTGGAAATAATTAGGGATATGCACGAAGTTGGAGCTGTTCAGTGGAATGATATTTATAATTGTGGGAGAACTGGAAATCCACTAGATATCTAACGATAGTTAAAAACACCTACTGGACAGGCTACTATACACCTTCTAGTCCAATGCTATACACATCACCTTGACTTGAAAAGGTGATGAAGCATATTCACTTAAAAAGCAGGTTGCAAAACAGTATGCATATTCTGACCTTACTTTTGTGAAGATATTATATACATAGGCATAAAGGAAGGCACAGAGATCTATAAAGCGTTTGAAATGTGGGTGATCCATCTAGCCGACAGGGTATGAATGTTATTCTCCTGTTTTACTTATCTGTATTTCTTATGCTTTCTCAGTGAACAAGTCTACTAGTTCAACGCGACCCTCAAAACCCAGAACCAGCAAGATAAAGGTCTTTCAGTCACTGATTGCTCACCCAACTCAAATGAGGATCTGTGGTCTAGCCAGGGGTGCCCCTCCACCTTACGTAGCCTTTCCCGGCTCCCCTGATCTTTTCAGTCCCTGCCTTTCCCCTAGATTCTTCCATTGGTTCATTACAAAAAGAAATAGAGCCAAATTAATAGTGTCTGTGAAGTTCTGCCATCACCAGTGGGCTGTAGCAGGGTTGAGGACGGAAGCGGGCCTCATTCATCCCATTAGTGTACTCGTAAACTGTGAACAGCCCCATATAAAATATAAAATAACTTAAATTTTCCCCCTGATTTTGGAAACATCTACCCTAATTGATTCTGTCCAAACCCAATAGAACCGCTATCGATGGCCAATAATCATATGCATTATTCTCTGGGATGTTTGAGACTAAAGCACGATTCTGAACTAGAACTCTCTGGGCTGATGGAAATATTAATACTCTTCACGGGCACTACGCAATACAGTAGGCACCAGCCATCTGTGGCTATTGAATCCCTGCAATGTGGCTAGTGTGGCTGAACTTTTAATTTTATGTCATTGTAATTCATTTAAGGATGAATTTAAGTAGCTACACCGGGCTAGAAGCTGGTTACCTTACATGACAGTGCTGGGTTGGAATCTAAACGGAGCTTCTGCCTACTCTCACGAAAAGCCCCCTTCATGACCACAAAGGCAATGTTTCTGTGGTTCTGAGTGACACAAGTGGTCATTTGCTTTGCTCGAATCCATAAAGCTTTAAGCAATTCTGAAGCACTGGTCAAGATAACGGAAATACATTGGAAAGAAAACGGAATTGTTCTTTCTTTTTCTTTTTCCTTTTTAAGATAATGCCGAGGAAGAAGATGTAACTCATGAATGTCACTGCTGGTATCATTAGATGCAGGCTTAACAGGAAGGGATGGCTTCTGAAGTGAGATGGATGATAGGATTCAGGAGTTAAGACATGCTCCAGGGATTTGACAGACACTGAGCTGACATGATCTTTTTCAGAAACCCATTTCCTACTCAACTTGATAAGCTTCCGACTCTCCTGGAGTGGAAATGTAGCAGGGATACTGTAGGAGAGATTTCAAACCAACCAACATCAAGCCATTAGATTTGGGGCTTACATGCATCTTCCTATTTTGGGGGGTAAAAACGGGAGAAGTGTTGTGGGGTATCTGGCCATACCTCTGTGTGCTAGTGTGACGGTCACTTTGGCATGACCAAGGATGAGCCTATTCCCTGGTCTGTGATAGCATGGCGTAGGTCATAAAAGAAAAAGTGGCACCCCATAGGAACTCCACTGGTGGAAGGATGTAGGTTAACAAGACGGCTGTTGGGAAGGTCACGGGACAGAACTTCAGTTTGGGGCAGACTTTCTTTATTTGTTTCCTGAAGGCAGATGTCACCAGAAGATAAGGAGAGTCATAGAGTTTTGGCTGTGTACCTTATATTTTTCAGACTCTTTCATGTAAATCACCAGATTTAGCACATAATAATACAGATGTCCCAATGCAATATTTGGAACATATTGATACTAAAATATCAGTCATTCGTCACCTGAAGTGCCAATGTAAACGAGTGTTATATTTTATCTGGCAACTGTGTCTATGAAAGATCAGACCCAAGAGCTCTTCCATGGTATAAAGGGCCCTGCAGTTGACTATGCTGGAAGTGCTGCTTCCTTCGTCACCCTCTTGAAGATTCCTAAAGACAATGGCATGTTGAAAGCTCTGGTAAGGGGGATCGAATATATGGTGATGGAAGAACTGACTCTGGGTGATGAACACACAATGGGATTTATAGATGATGTAATACAGAATTGTACACCTGAAATCTATGTAATTTTACTAACAATTGTCACCTCAATAAATTTAATAAAAAAAAAAAAAAGAAAGCTCTGGGAAGTTCTACAGCAGATACTTCACTCTCTTTGACACAACACTTCCCAAACTTTTGAGAACATAGAGCCCAGCAGCAGAGATCCCAACATGCCACTTCCAGGGTGACACTTCCGGAGTTCAAGTACTGGATGAACAACATGGTGGTGGCTCTAGGACCAGGGATCATTTCTGAGCAGACCCTGGGGTTGGGCACCTGCCCCTGAGGACAGCTGTGTACCTGCTTCCCCCGCCCAGGGTGAGGAGGCCGTGAGTCAGCACCCAGCGTTCAGCCTGAGCCTGGTGCAGGGTAACTGGTCCGTGAACATTAGCTTTAATGGTCGTGTCAGCGGCAGGAACGTCTCCTGACAATGGCTGTCAACATCCAGGGGAACCAGTAGATGCGATAGGAAACATGCTGAAGGTAAATCACAGTGGGGTTGGGCCCAGCATGCCACGAACATCTTTCACTGTCAGACCGGCTGGCCTTGAACCCAGCTCATTGTGGTTGAGGAAATGAGGGTAGCTGGTGCAGCAGAAGGTTCCGGGGATCAAAATCATCTAACGGAACTGGGCCCTGCCATGTGGGACTACTTAGCTTTTCCTGATTTATTGTTTTATTTTTCAGCTACTGTATTCGTTCCCTAGGGCTACCATAACAAAGCACCACCCACAAGGTGGCTTAAACAACAGAAACTTATCGTCTTATAGTTCTGGAGGCCAAAAGTCTGACATCAAGGTGTCTGTAGGGTTGGTTCCTTCCGAAGGCTGTGAAGAGAATCTGTTCTGTGCTACTGACCTAGTAGCCTCTGGTGGTTTGCTGGCAACGTGTGGTGCTCCTTGCGGTGTAGACACATCACCCTGATCTCCACTTTGATGTTCACATGGCATTCTCCGTGTGTGTGTGTGTGTGTGTGTGTGTGCGTGTGGCGTGTGTGTGTGCCCATATTTCCCCCTTCTATAAGGACGCCTGTCATGTTGGATCAGAGCCCACCATAATGACCTCATTTTCACCTGATTACCCCTATAAATTCTCTGTCTCCAAATAAGCCCACATTCTGAGGTACTAGGGGTTAGGACTTCCGCATGTGAATTTTGGGGGAGTACAATTCAGTCCGTAACAGCTACCTTCTCATACGGGACTAATACCAGCTGCTTTTCTCACCACACAGGACTGCAATGATGCTTAAATGAGAGAAGGCAGAGAAAGAGATTTTGAGAAATTTGATAGCGCTGTAAAACTACAAAATAAGCGTTTCATTTCATAGGTTGATCTGCACTGGAGTCCAACTTTTGCAAGGAAGACGTCAAGAAACCGTTAATCTTCCCACAACACAGCCTGGAAACACATAGCGAGGGACTCCACGTTTCAGAAAGACGTACAGGTTCTAAGGAAATGGGAGAGGCATGCCTGGAAATGAGCATGCTATTTGCAGTGTCACTAAATTCCCCGATGGCATATAGGAAATTGGAGACAGAAACAAGGAAATGAAGATAGAGACAGAGATATTTCAAAATTTACTATGCACTTATCTTGTGTCAACCAAAGTATTGGGCACAGGGCTTGTCAAATCTCAATTTGTGGAAACTGTGATTATTTATGAGCAACCTACTTAATGGGATGGGTAACCTTAATAGAAAACCTTCCCTCATACAAAAGCGAAGTTATTCTGGAGGGGAGAGGTTGAGTGGTGGGGAAGGGAATAGAAGTGAGGGCAGAGGACTAAGGCAAAGGGTTATCAATTTTGTAATTTTAGAGGCTGCTGCTTCTGTTCTCAATTTTCAAGAAACCAGTTTCCACCAATCTTGGAAGATTCACTCCAATCAAGAAACCAGCATATGTCTGTCTCTCCTATACTTTTCATCCACACTTTTGCCAGACAACGGTATAAATTCTTTACTCTCTCATCAATAAGCCTTTAAAATGTATATATAGTAAAGAGATGGATGCTTAAAATACTTGTTTTTTTCGTTTTTTTTTTTTTTTAAGGATCTGTCTAGGACGTCCCAAAGCAGAATATCTTGTTCCTCACTAAAATATATATTTGAGAAAATAAAGTATATCCAAAATTCCAACAATTTTAAGTACTAAGACTGATAGATAGCTACCAGGAGAATATCACAGATAGACAGAATGGAATTGGGGAAAAAAAATAAAATTAGGACTTTTTGATGCTTTGTCTTGTGAAACAGAGTAGTATCTCTAACTAGAAAGTAGGGAGCTGCCACGGCCCTCTGCTCTCTGTGACCTGTCTTTCTGTTTTTCAGTCTTTCAGCTGGTTCTCTATCAGAGTCAAGCAAACAGGTTGACAGATTCTGATTTCTCTCCACCTCTGACTTCCTGTCTGCGTCCCAGGATGACATCAGCTTTGAGAAAACAATCAACAGTCACTGAGGTTAGGAACCTGCAAAATCATAATGGTTTTCCTTCTAGAGGAAATGTTAAGGCCAAAATAACTAACACCATTTTGAAAACAGCACATTTTTCAGAAAGGCTAGCCCTATCATAATTTAGGACACATTATAAAGCTCCAAATGTTAGAACAATGTGGCATAATTGCAAAATTCAATAGGTGAGATGGTTTCTAAGTAAACGCTGGTATATTATAATTTAATATTGCACAAAAACTATATTACAAAACCAGGAAAGGAGTGGATATTTTGAAAAGCAGTTGAAAAGAAAATAAATATGGAGGGTAAAACTCAAAATAGGGCTTTACATTAAACCATGCATCAAAATATATTCTAGATGGATTAAAGAATCAAATGTGAACATAAAGCCATAAAAATTTAGGAAAACATACAGAGGGGGCCAAAAAAACATATACATATTTTAAGAAAGGAAAAAGCTATTAAAATTGTAATAGTATATACCAATAACAAAATATGAATACAAGTCACATTTGACTTCTGCAATTACAAGAGGTGCTCAAAGTGGTTACCATCAGCATCCAGACACTTCTGATTACGGCGAACTACTGCTTGAGCACCGTTGACCAAAGTGTTCACTTGTGTACATTTTTTGGCACCCCTGGTATATGTTAGCGTGATTCTAACTTTGGAATAGGCCAAGGACTTCAATTGTAAAAACAAGGGCATAAGTCATAGAGAAAAATAATATTGTGTCTGATTAAAATTTTTAAAAATCAGTACCTCAAAACATCAAACAAACTTAACTCCAATAAGAAGCTGGTGAAAAACATTGCAACAAATATATGACAGGTGAAAGGTGAACATCCACAATAAGTTATATGCCTTACAAAGCAGTAGGGAAACCATTAACACCCAAATACAGAAAGGGAATAGGGCTTGGGAAGGCAGCTACTTTGCAAAGTATAGAGAAAAGAGTAAGAAAAGTCACCAGTAATTTTTAAATTGTTAAAAAAAGGAAACAGTACTTTATCATTTTCATCTATCATAATGACAGATTTAAGCAAACCTGAGCACTTAATGCCAGCAAGGAAAAAGTAAATGGGGACTTTTGTATACTTCAGGTGGGAGTAAAGTTCAGTGTTATTTTCCTGCAAGCATTTTTATAATTATGTACTTATTGTTAAAGAATTTTGTTTTTCTAATACAAACTTCAGCTTCTAAAGATCAATGCCAACAAATTAGATAACTTTGGATACACATTCAAGTACCTGAATCATCATCTCAGAATTATTTAAAATAATGGGTTGTTGGTGGAAAACTAACCAATAATAAGTGGAAGCTTAAATAAATTGATGGCCCATAATATGTTTTCTTATGTGGACATTAAATACCATGATTTTGAAGAACTCAATGAAAGAACATTCCCCCAAAGAAGTGAAATTTTAAAACCAGTACACAACCTGAATATATAAATCGATGCCACACACACATGCACACACACACACACACAGTGTATATGTACACACACTTATATATTTATACTTAATTATATAAATATTATAATTATTTTTATATATAACTCATGGGGATAGTAAAAAAAAAACAGGCACAAAAACGACAGTATATTGTTATTAGACGATATATCTGAGTGATAAAATTAAAAGCCAATTTTACTTTCCTCTTTATTTCCTCATTCAGTTATTTATTTAACAATAAGTATGCATTGCTTTTACAATCAGAAGAAGTTAATTTAAAAGTAAAACCCTAAAGTAAGCATCTATGGTAAGTTAGATAAAGTTTATTCTGTCATTTTATAAACATTGATGAAATGGTTACTATTACGTTTGCTTTGGGCTGAGGGAGAGCAGAGACATTTGGAGAACTGTTTCTGCTGGAAACAGTGATATAGTTATTCACATTTTTTGTTTGTTTTTTTGGATGGCACCATCCATTAGATGGTACTTAATGCCCAGCAGAGTTATTTGCCAGTGGGAACCGGGAGGGAGAAAAAATTTTAAAACATTGTAATTAGGAAAAAACAATAAAAAATGAAGTTTGGCCTGAAAGAGTTTGGGATGAGTGCTTTAGGAGAGGAGAGGAAGGGGGCATGATAAAGTGGCACTCAGAAAGATTAAGCAAAATGTCCACAAACACAGCTCTGGAAGAAAAGCAATGTTTGAGACCAGATTTCTCCAACACTTAACACTTTTAAAAAAACTGTTTTTTCAGTTACAGTTGACAGTCCATATTATTTTATATTACTTTTTAGGTGCACAGCATAGTGGTTAGACAGTTATATAGTTTGTGCAGTGATCTCCCCTGATTAGCCTAGTACCCACCTGGCACTATACACATAGTTGTTGCAACATTACTGATTATTCTCTATGCTGTACTTGACATCCCATGACTATTCTGTAACTACCGATTTGTATTTCTTCACCTTTTTCACCCAACTACCAAACCCCTCTTCCCTCTGGCAACCATCAATTTGTTCTCTGTATCTATGAGTCTGTTTCTGTTTTGTTTGTTTATTTTTTTCTTTGGACGTTCCTCAAAAAATTAAAAACAGAACTACCTTATGACCCAGGAATTCCACTTCTGGGTATTTATCCAAAGGAATCCAAAACACTAATTTGAAAAGATACATGCACCCCTATGTTCACTGCAGCACTACGTACAATAGCCAAGGTATGGAGGCAATCCAAGTGCCCATCAACAGATGACTGGATAAAGAAACTGTGATATATATATATATATATATATATATATATATATATATATATATATATATATATATATAGAGAGAGAGAGAGAGAGAGAGAGAGAGACTATTACGCAGCCATAAAAAAGAATGCCATCTTACCATTTGCGGCAACATGGATGGACCTAGAGGGTATTATGCGAAGTGAAACAAGTCAGACTGAGAAAGACAAATACCATATGATCTCACTTATATGTGGAATCTAAAGAACTTTTTTCTTTTGATACTACCATATTGTACCCACCCACAAGAATCTAGTATCCAATCAAAACCTAAGTACAGAGCAAGAAAGTATTGTTGTAAATATGTTTGTGAATACCTAAGTTAAAATATTCATAAAACTTAGTGGAATTATTACTTTTTTTAAAATTTCAATTATTTGACATTCAATATTATATTAATTTCAGGTGTACAGCACAGTGGCTAGACATTTATATAACTTACGAAGTGATCCCCCTGATAAGTCTAGTATGCCCCTGACACCATAGTCTCTATAATGTACTTTACATGCCCATGACTATTTTGTAACTGCCAATTTGTACTTCTTAATCCCTTCACCTTTTCACCTGCCCCCCAATCCCCCCACACCTGGCAACCATCAGTTTGTTCTCTGTGTCTATGAGTCTGTTTCTTTTCTATTTGTTTATTTATTTTGATTTTTAGATTCTTAGTGGGATTTTTAAAACCCTAGGAGAAAACTACCATGTTTCCTTACATAGTGCACTCATTTTTATGTTGATTCTCACTTCTCAAAATAAAAATGCAACAAATAGAGGCATTTTCAAATGTAACAATCCAATTGCTTCTTAGGGAGCTAGTTATGTGTTGCAAGAGGCAACTACTCTAGTCTTTCCTTCCCAAATATTTGGGAGATTTGCAACCACATGACTATGTTTCATGAATGGCAGTAATACCTGTTTATTCTGCTTCACAGTAAGGCAAAAACATCTCATTCTGCAAAAGGTATTTGACTCCCATGCATTTTTTAAAAATATGAATTTGAAAATGGTAGTTAATCAATGCAAAATTAAACATAAACTTCCAAAGGCACAAAACTTGGTATAAACATAAAATGCTCTATCATAACTGGCCCTGAATACATCCAATATGGAAATGAGCCTAGGTGCAAGTACAGTCTGCATCTCTCTGAACCACCTACCCAACCATATAAGTTAATCAAACAGCATGTCCGCGGAAGCCGGCTTGGAAAGCCTGTGTTCCTCACAATTTCTTGAAGTTTAAATGCTTCCGAGATAATAAAAATCTGATGTTGGAAGGAGGGGAGGAATCAAGAATTTAATCATCTGTTGACTTGGATGGTTCTGGAGATGTGCTTGGTTTTACCTCTCTCATCTTAACCCAATTACTCTTCCAAATCAAGGCGGATAGGTCCTCAAAACCTATTTCCTCTTAAGACCGGTCTTCCTCTTGCTTACACCCTGCCTTAGAGATTTACATAGAATACGCAGGTATTTCACTCATCAATGCACCAGGGCAAAATTTGGTTATTCATTTACAGTATTAAGAATTCACTCTCTTCTGCCAGGGGTCTGCTGTTATGAGTCGGTTTGCTGAGATCTTTTCCTGTTCAAAATCTAGCTTAAGAACCAGTCACCAGCTATAAACTCTCAGCAATACTGCCCACCGCGGGTGGCAAGATGCTTTCTGAATGAGGAAGGTTCGGTCTTTCCGCAAACGGCACATTCTTCATGCCCCCCCATATTTCTTTTTTCCACTTTTAAGAATATGGTCCTTTGAACTAAACACCCTCATGCGTTGGAGTCTATGCGGACCTCCCACGTCGCTGACCACTGCTTATTTCAGGGTCCACTTCTGTCTCCTGCATCCTGTAGGTCTTGCGGAACGGTCTGTTCAAAGCCCTCTTCTTTGTTACTTCTTTCCAAAGTCCCTCCAGGAGAAAGTGACCGAAAGCCTCCATGTCTAGTTCTGACTTTTCTTCGAATTCTAGGTCTGTGATGTCTATTTTGAGGTTAAACTGGCACCTAATTCCTATATCTAAGCCTTCTTACAAACTAGCTCTGCCTCTGTCTTTTCTTTAATTCACACCTATGTCACTGATAGTCATTCTCTTATCCTTCTCTGCTGTCATCGCCTATTCAGGGTCCCATCAGTCCTAACCTGGATCTTCCTTCGCCTCCTGACTGCTCTCCCCACCTGTGCTCACTGCAGGCTTCACGGAAAACTATTGATCTTCACACAGACCTTGGCTCTCTGCTCTGGCACGTTCAAATACTCCTCCTGAAAGGCCTGCCTTGATTGCTGCCAAAAGTGTCTTCTAGCAGAGGTTGATAGGTTTTGCATAGTTAAAAGGGTACTGTGGTCAAAAGCAAATTAGAAATGAAGAGTTAAGCACACAAACTAGTCTTTTCCTTACAACAAATCTTAGATGATCTAACATTGACTGCGCATTTTGAATGTTCAAGAAAGGCAGGGGTTGGCAGCATTTCTCCGTTGTTTGCCAACAGAAGCCTTCGTGAACCATATCTTGGAGGGTCCGTTTTACGGGGATGCTCTGACTCTCCAGAGTAAACTGAGAGGGCCCCACATGCCGCTGTAAATTGCTAGACTTTGTCATTTTTCCTTGAGGCTCCAGTCCTTCTTTCCAAATTCCCCAATTCCTCTGGTCCAAATCCTTCACACACTTTTTACAGTCTTCTCACTGCTTCCACCCAATAGCCCTGGGCAGCAGTCAGACCCTGGGCTCTGCTGACAGCCCAGAGCCTGGGCCAGAGGGTGTGCTTTCAAGTACGAGGCTTTGGAGTTAGTCTGCCTGCATTCACCCTCCAGCTCTGTCACATTGTTGCCTGGGTAACCTGTAGCAAGCAAGTTAAACATTCTGAGACTTTGTTTTCTCATCTGTAAGATGGGAATGACACTAATGCCCATTGCATGAGACAACTAAATGGAGTCTATATATTTAAGACCATTTTTTGTAGTGCTTAGTATAATACATTGAAGGCATTTAGGAAACAGCATTGGCGCTTGGCACTCATGATTACTGGTAGTAGCTACTATTTTAAATCTCCATCAGAAAGCCAGGTTGCTTACTTCACCTAGACTAGAAACCCAGATATTAGCATGTCTACTGAGCCAGGAGGAAAGTGACCTAATTCATCCCAGGCAACCAAAAGGCAAAGAAAAATGTCTGCTTCCTTAGCTCAGAGTAACTGGAATGAGACCTCCAACAGCCGTACTAGGTTCTTCCACCTCCCACCTGCCACCTGCCCCCGGCCCACATCTCATGACTTTCAAGAACTATAAACTCAGACCCCTGAGGTTTTTAATCTATTCTCTGACCAGATCTTTAAATCCCATCAGTGAGTTTACTTGGCCCTGCAGGATTCACCATAGGCTGTCCTGCAGGAGACCTGAGAGTGGGAAACCCTCAAGGGGTTTCAGGGGCCCCAGAGCTGCAAACCCAGTCCCACCCCTAATCAAAGGGATTTAGAGGAAACACGAAGTATAGCTGCATGTGCCCCCAGTCTTATTTTATAGGAGAAAAGCACCCAAGGGCTTGCCTAGAAGGTGTCAGGGGAGGGCGTGGTAGAGTCTGCAATATGCCTTGTAACAAGCTCACTTCATGACTTTTAGGCAACCTCAAGTCTGAGCACCAGGCAAACAGACACTCCCTGCCCTTGACTTCCCCATGGATACCCCCTCTGGCTCTCTGACTCAGGGTGCCCTTTCAGTCCCATGCTTTGTCCAGCCCTTGGTGCTGGGTCAAGGAACTGAGGCTTAGCACTAGAGAGAGCCCGGTTCCATTTCCAGCTCTATCGTTTACTTGCTGTGTGTTCTCGAGCGCACTGCCCAGTAGCCCTGAACTTCAGGTTCTGCATCTAGAAAATGTGTAGTGCAATAAACTGACCTGGCGTTTTGTTGGAGGGATTCAATGACATGTAAAATAAAAGCACGATGATGACGGTGACGGTGATGGTGACGACAGTGGTGATGAAAAGTTTCTAGGCAGAGCCTGGACCTCATATATGTAACAGATAGAACAGATGATTAGTTTTTTATTGTCTGTAAAATGGAGTTTGGGACTTGGTTATACCGTTTCCCAAAAAACATGACCTAGCTGGACAATCAGCTGTGATGCATCTTTTGGAGCAAAAATCAATATAAGACCCGGTCTTATACAAGACCCGCTATTATATTATATTATATTATATTATATTATATTATATTATATTATATTATATTATTATATTATATTATATTAATTATATTATATTCAGTCTTATGTTATATTGTATAAGACCTGGTCTTATATGATAGTAAAATAAGACCAGGTCTTATATTAATTTTTGCTCCAAAAGACGCATTAGAGCTGATTGTCCGGCTAGGTCTTATCTTTGGGAAAACACTGTATGATGGGTAAGGAAGTAGTAGGAATACGTAATGTCATGTCTGTGATGTAGTTCATGTTTACCCAATGCTGGCTCTATTTTTCTTTAATTCATTGTAAAACAGACGTAATCCCTAAACAAAATGGCTAGCTGGCTTTAATTACTTCTGAATTAGAGCCAGGAAAGTGGAGAGGGAAATTGGCATTGACAGAAAAAAAGAAAAAAAAAAAAGAAAAAACAACAACATGGATTCCTAAGTACAAAAGAGAGTTATATTGATAACGATTAATTTGTTTTCTGGTGTGATTGCTACCTAATTTTGAGTTGCAATCTCCTAAAACAACAATGATGGGTTATTTGACATAGTACCTCAGGCTTCTGAAACTCCCATCTTGGACAGATTTTTGGAATTGGTGTTTGTTGTTGTTGATTAATGCAATTAGTCAGGAAGAGCTGTAGTTTAAGACTGACAGAGATGGATAGGTAAAAAATAAAGAATGTGGATAAGAAATGGAACCATGGTGGGTGACCCTTTTAGCTCTATAAATATGCAAACCCATGCAGAGTCAAGGTGGGGAGATTAATGTTGGTAGTTTGCCAAGACAAGAGCAATGAACACGTGGCAGACAGAGTGAAAAACCCATAATGCCCAATTTGCCTATTTAGTGTCTGTGTTTGTGTGAACTAAATCTGTTTCTAGCTCCAAATAATTAATAGATCTTTGATTATATTCTTCCTCTTTAAAGTAACCCTTCATACCTAGTTCAAATGGAATTATAATTTGTTTAATAAAATAAAACCTCAGTATTAAGAAAGCTTTATTTGTTCATCTGATGATTTCTTTAGTATCAGAGTTCAATGTTCAAATACTGAACACTGCACATTTCTTCATTTCTATCTTTTACTTATATCCAGGACGTTATGGAGATATTAATATACCATCACCTAGAAATCTAAGGTCTTTTTAAATTAATTTGTTCAAGAATACGTGGTAGTCCAATATAGCCTTTAAAAATTACATGGAACATATGGACCTTGGTCTTAGAGAAGATTTTATGAATTTGACCTCAAAGGCAAGGGAGGTACAAGCAAAAATAAATGAATGGGACTACATCAAACTAAAAAGCTTCTTCACAGCAAAAGAAACCATCAAGAAAAACAGGCCACCAACTGAACAGGAGAAGGTATTTGCAAACAACACCTCCAACAAGGGGCTAATATCCAAAATATATGAAGAACTCATACAGCTCAACAACAAACACACAGATAATCCAATTAAAATGGGCAGATGACCTGAACAGACATTCCTCCCAAGAAGACATACAAACGGCCAATAGATACATGGAAACATACTCAACTTCACTAGCTATCAGGGAAATGCAAATCAAAACCACAATGAGCTATTACCTCACACCTGTTAGATTGGCTATTAACAGCAACACAAATAATAGCAAGTGTTGGAGAGGTTGTGGAGAAAAAGGAACCTTCATACACTGCTGGTGAGAATGTAAATGAGTACAGCCGCTACGGAAAATGTATGGAGGTTCCTCAAAAAATTAAGACTAGAATTACTATAAGACCCAGTAATCCCTCTTTTGGGTATCTACCTCCATTTATTTGTAAAGGTATATGTATCCCTATGTTCACTGCAGCATTACTCACAGTGGCCAAGACATGGAAACAACTGAAGTGTCCTTCGATAGATGATTAGATAAAGAAGCTGTGGTACACATACACAATGGAATATTACTTAGCCATAAGAAAAAATGAAATAGTGCCATTTGCGATAACCTGGATGGATCTTGAGAATATTATGCTAAGTGAAATAAGTCAGATGGAAAAAGTTGAGAACCATATGATTTCACTGATATGTGGGATATAAAACTGAAAGAACAAATAAAAAGACAAACAAAACTCATAGACAAAGACAACAGTATTGGGGAAAAGGTAGAAAAAGGTAAAAGGGGTAAAATATATGGTGACAGAAGGAAATTTGACTTTGGATGGTGAACACACAATGCAATATACGGATGAAGTATTATAGAATGGTACACTTGAAACCTATGTACTTTATTAACCAATGTTACCCCAATAAATTTAATAAGAAAAAAATAAAGAAAATAATAGTCATGGAATGTAAAGTATAGCATAGGGACTAGAGTCAATAATATTGTAATAGCTATGTATGGTGTCAGATGGGTACCGGACTTATCAGGGGGATCACTTTGTAAATTATATAAATGTCTAACCTGTGCCATACACCTGAAACTAATAGAAAATAACATTAAATGTTAACAGTAATTGAAAGTAAAATAAACTAAATCACATGGAACAATAGCATCAAAAATTCAAAAGCTTTCAGAAAGAGTCGCCAATCTTTTTCACGTGTAATATATTGGAATGGTAGGCATGCTGACACTGAGTCTTGGTGCAAAGGTAAGTCTTTCATAGTGGTCTCAAGATGTATGACTGCCCTGGACCGTCCAATTTTTCCCCCAACAGAAAAGCTTCCAGCATTGCATCGAGTCAGAGTAAAGAAAAAACAAGTGTGCTGGTGGAATTAGACATGAAGTCCTAGGCAAACATTTGTATAGAAACTGCTTTTCTCACCTGATGTTTAAAAACACCTTCAACATCCTTTAAAATTCAGGTTGCCATGGTTACAGTTGTGCAGGAAGTAAGGTTTCCAAGCATCTCTGAGCTCATCAGTTAATGCCAACAGATCAGAGATTTTTGAAAATTGATATTTATAAAATATCATCCCTTTGTCTCCCCCTCCAGATCATAAGCCACACCACTGAAGGCAGCTGGACAGGTTTACAGGATTATCAGTGATTGTTATTGCTGTGGACCTGGCATTTTGAAAGGGCCACACAAGTGCCACATTGGCCATATGCGACATGTGGCCTTTGATCCAAGTTCACATGTGGTGGGTCAAATTCATTTGCTGACATTCACAAACATGAAGAATTGCCATTCTGACAAAGCTGTCATCCTTCACCTCCACTCTCACAGAGGTGTCCCTATGACAGCCACGATGCTAATTGCTACTTGCTTGAAAACCACATGAATCAAACTTTTCTATGTAGCTTTCTTACTGAATTTGTAATTTAAATCATGATATGTCTAAGATCATGTGCTACTGCTTCAGGTAAGAAACTTAAAACCAAACCAGCCCAAGTTATGCAATTTTACATGCTTGATAGACCACGTTTTTTGGTTTGTTTGTTTGTTTGTTTTTTAACAACTGATGGCCAGTTTATTTAAAAGGCTGATTTAAGCATCTGCAGTGGGGACTTCTACCTTGGCTCCCGGCTCAGGACTGATGGAAGTTATCTGCTTCCCAATCTCAGGAGTGTGCAGGTCAGTGAGTCACTCGTGGATCTGAAAACAATCCCAAGTTCTTAGAACCTTCCCCACAGGGAGGTTTTCTTGTAGTGACGCTCACTGTCTTGGTGGGCATCCGAACTGGTCCTTTCTCTTTGAGATTCTTTTCCTTTGCGCCTCTGATCAAGTCAGCACACACCTTCTCCAAGGATTTTCCGTTGCGGCTGGTTAGAGTCATTCTAATTCTGTGAATCGCCACCTCTCGTTTCATAGGTGTCTTTCTGGTATATTTAAAAGCCATGGCTGTGGCGTGACTTCCTGACTGGCTTGTTCCTCGGGAAGAGTGAACAGTGGGGAGTCAGGAGCTGGTGGGCAAAGCTGAGCCCTCATCTTCCTCCAAGAAGCCATGTTATTAATGAACAGGTTAAATCCATGTCATACATGTTTAAACGAGAAATTCAAGTTATATCCCTTTTAGTGACCACAGTGTCCCAACATTAGAAAAGTTTGCGTATCTTATTTTCCAAAAGTTCCTTTTTATGTGTCTATTTTAACATCTCAAATATTCAAATATCGGAGAGATTCAGATGTCAATGTCCACTCTTTCACCAGGTTTATTCTCCCATCATCCTGATTATTTTTTTTCATACAGACCTTAAGTCATTATTCTAAAATCATAAATCCCACAATGCTAACCCCATGGTACCCATTAATTGTTTAGAAAATACTTCTGAAATACGAAAATGTGATTGGACTAAAATAAAGTTATTGATTCAGCAACTTCAACAGCATGTGGTCTCTGTAATAATCTCTTTGGTCTTTCATCGGCTTTATCGTAAAAAGCTAGGAATAAATCTAACTCAGCTAGAGTCCCAGAGTTCATAGTGTTGCTTAGAGATATGAAACTAGGAAACTGATGAATGGTCTATGTTTTTTCCAGGGTATTTTAAAAAGCCAGATTATTTTCAGTCCTCCACTTTGGGAAAAAGGGAGTCTATCTATTTTCACTAAGAGAAAATAGATAGACTGCAAGACATGGAAGAGAAAACACAGAATCAAAATAGGAATGTGTTATATTCCTATTTTGAAGGTATCTGACTATCTAGGGATTGAGAGTTAAAATATACATGAAGCTCAAGTAACAGGTAAAGGATGAAATTCAAATTTGTGCATAATTGATATATGAGTATAGAGGGTGCCAAAAAATGTATACACATTTTAAGAAAGGAAAATTGTATTAAAATTTTAATACTCAATATATACTGATAACAAAAGATGAATACAAGTCATGTTTGACTTCTGCAATTGCAAGAGGTGCTCAAAGTGGTACCACTTTTGCCACTGATTATGGCGAACTACTGCTTGAGCACCATTGACCAAAGTGTCCACTTGTATACATTTTTTTGGGACCCCCGTATATTTTATATATATATATATATATATATACGTGCATATATATGTATATATACATACATATAAATATAAATATAAAATATATAAAATACATGTATATATTTAAATAGATAAAATATATTTTATATATTTTATATATAAAATATAGTCTCATAATAAAGGCCCTGAGAGTCCATGGTGTTATTCAGGAGGAGTGAACAAGGTAAAGAAAGAAGGTGGCTAAGAAGAAACCCAAAGCTAGCCCACCATTGGATAATTTCAGGGCAAAAAGGACCTCCAACAAAGCTGAATGAGAAGAAATACCACTCAGAGAAGTAGCAGGAGAAGCATAAAAATATCTTGGTGAAGAAGCCGAAAGCAAAGAATAACAAGAATGAGGACTTTTTCTGTAAAGTAAAATGAGAAAGATGGAGTTTGGAAATCGTTTGTTTCCTCAAGAGACTGAACTCCCAGAACAAGGAAAGGACCTCGGTTTTATCATCTTCCCAGAATTCACCTAGCTCAGTGCCTGGAACAGAGAACCCACTCTGTAACTACTTGATTAAATGGAAGAATGAAAAGATCAAAGGTACACAACACCTGGAATGAGTCTACTTGCATGTATTGGTTGGGGGCTGCTGGTAAGTTTTTCTAGAAGAATCTGAGGGGACTTTGAAGCCAGGTATCTCCCCTTAGGTTGTGTGGTAGTATCCTGAAGTGGTCTTTTGCATTTCCATAGAAAGAAAACTCTAGTTCCCTTAAATGATGTGATATAGTTTTCACAATCAACTGCATTTAGACTTTAAAATGCAATTATAATGTAACTATAATGCAAATTGGGTTAGCTTGAAGATGTTTCCAAAATCTCTCTGACTCATCCAAAATGGGAAGTGATACCAAATGTATAATGTATCTTAATATCTCACAGCAACCCACACCCTGCCGAATGAGGCCACATAAGGTTTATTACGTGGCTGGTGATCATTATAGGAGAATAAGCAACTCATAACGTTGGTCTGTTATCTGTAATCATCTCAATGGCTGATCTGAATCACCACACTGTTAATGGGATGGACTGTGTGGCAATTAACTCTTAAAAAGCAATAAAAAAAGACTCAAATTAATCTACAAAGTCAACTCTGGGACAATCTATGGAATCAGGATTAGAGAATAAGAAACCGGA
This sequence comes from Rhinolophus sinicus, assembly GCF_036562045.2. NCBI lineage: Eukaryota > Metazoa > Chordata > Mammalia > Chiroptera > Rhinolophidae > Rhinolophus > Rhinolophus sinicus. The sequence goes on from NC_133760.1 coordinate 21,601,558, forward strand.
TTGAGAATAGCATTTTGAAGGAACTACAGGGTCCTGACTTCATTCTACTTCTGGAATCCACTACCCTTGATTCAGACAACATAAGAAAAAGTAAAGAAAATGCCATCTTATTAACTATGACAGTCTTGTTCAAATTTTAGAAAATTGCTCCTTTGAAGAGCACTGTGGGGGAAAAAACAGCAAGCCCTTATTTTCGTCTGCAGTATCAAAAGTCGAGGTTCTGCTAACTTCTGGACCAGAAGTGTGCCTGTGTATTTGATGACAGGCCTCTGAATTAGTATAAATATATTATGGCCATAAAAACATCCATGCTGAAGGAATAAGGCAAAAAAGAAGCATAAGATTCATGGAAGGAGGCAACAGAAATGAACGCTGTCAAATCCTGGTTTCTTGTCGCCAAGATGCAAGAGTCAAGCCCTGGAAGCAGGTAAAGTAAAACTTGATCTAGTCATATTAGGAGCTTGTTAGCTGCACACAGTACCTTTTATCTGGAGTCTTTGAAAACATCAACCTTTGTGCAACAACCACAACAAAATCAATTTTCTTCAACTTAAAAGTATGCCTTTCATCAGCTCGCACACACAGGCAGTCACTCCCCTAAAGGAAATGCTTTGGACCTTAAGAGGGCACATCATTTTTGTAAATGTGGGTGTATTCTAGGGTTTCATGGACATGGCACAATGCTAGCATTATGCCCTTGACAGGAAGATGTGTCCCTTATATTGGTTAGGGACACACGTTGGAACTCTGAAATGCATCATCAGACAGAATCCATTAATACTCATACTTTTAAAGAACCAGTGACCCTTAACAAAGAGAGATGAAAAGGTGTTGGTGTGTTGAAACAAGCTGATGTATTATGATTGTATTGATTCTACTGAAGGAGCTTGGTTATTCTTTCATTTATACCAACACTATGTTCAAAGCACAAACAAAATCTCTTGCTTCCTCCTGAAGAAGCGTTGCTGCTGGAGTTCCCTTTGTCTGGAGTGTTTTTCTCTCCTAACTCCCACCCTGACTTCAGACTCGCATCACACCTATAGCCCCTGGTCCCAACCTTGGCTGTACTTTGACTCACCTGGGTAGCTCTAAGCCATGTTGATATCTTAGTCCACCCCAGAGATTTGCATGTAATTGGTATTGTAATGTGTCTACGACATGTCATTGTGGAAGCTCAGAAGATCCTAAAATGCAGTCGAGGTTGGAGGACTGCTGTTTATAGCATCTTGTGCTTACCTGTGACCAAGACGGACTTACTGTTCGCCCTCAGCTTGACTACACTTTAGACAGGTTTGTCCCTAACTATAGGCCCCTCATGCCCCTTTTAAAAACTAATTTACTTTAGAAAACTTGCAATTGTAATTCTTTCTCTGCCCTTCGACATGTAAATCTTCTAGCTTCTGCCAGGTTTTCCATGCAGGAAAGTCTTTTATGTACACCATTGCTTTGAAATGTGACCACTGAAAGAGACAGTGCCTCTATCTCCCAGTCTCTGCGGGCGGGTAGGGGCCTGACTCCAGTAAGTCCCAATTAGCAAACACAAATGGCCCAATCACGTGACCAACGTGCCCCGCAATACTCCCAGTGCTTATACACACCTGCTTGCTTTTGTTTCAACAGGGTTATGTTCATTCTCCCTCCTCTAATGCAGTAGTCTTAAATAAAGGGTTCCTTGCCTGTTCAATTCTGGTGCAATTTTGTCTCTTTTCTAAACTGGACCAAACTGTATTCATATTACCTGTTTCATTTCAATCTCCCCCACTTCTTTGAGGTCTCCTATTTAGTTTGTTTTCGTTTTCCTTCTTGCCTCAACATCTAGCCTGGGACAAGGCCCATACCATGTTTCCCCAAAAATAAGACCTAGCCAGACAATCAGCTCTACTGTGTCTTTTGGAGCAAAAATTAATATAAGACCCAGTATTATATTATATTATATTATATTATATTATATTATATTATTATATTATATTATATTATATTATATTATATTACATTATATTATACCCAGTCTTATATTATAGTAAAATAATACCGGGTCTTATATTAATTTTTGTTCCAAGAGACTCATTAGTGCTGATTGTCTGGCTAGGTTTTATTTTTGGGGAAACACGGCATAGGCCTCTAGTGCATTTCCTTTTACATTTTAAAATTGTACTAAACACTGGTGTTGCTTAATGTGCACACAAAAGTAATCTGCCTTCATCTATATGCAACTGTTGAGGGAAAAGAGCAGGAGAGAAGAACTTGAGGAAAAGTCACTTGGAGAAAGAGCAGAAGACCAACAGAGGAACCAAGAGACACGAAGACCCTTTATTTTTCCCGTTGTCCTTTGCCCCTTTTAAATTAGACCTGGGTCTTCACTGTCCTAGAGAAACAAAAGACATTAATTCTTGGCTTTTGAACTTTTAAAGGCTCAGTCTAGGCAATTTAAGTGCCATGTAAGAGACTTTCAAGGATGATTTTGACACCATGCGATTTTTGCTTTACAACGCGGACTTTAGAACATGGAGACCTCCTGGTCTCCACACTGACCTTCTCTTGAGACGGGTCTCTCCTCTGTCCTTTTCTTATATAATCTGTTGCTTTTGCACATTAGTTAGTGAGGAGCTACTTGCCCTTGACAAGTTATATGGTTGCTTTCAAAGCTTGCTCCTTGAAATTAATATTCCTTAAGAGTAAATGAAGTAAATTTGTCTTTTTCCACAGAAGTGGTTTTTACCCCTTAATACAACTTTTAATAGTGTCTGAACATCTCATTTTCCAAATGAGAATTAAATAACTGAATAATTAACTTAGGTTTATTTTTCACAGGAGTTTCTTTCCCTAAACCATAAAAATTTAATTGGGAAACTTTATATCTGTACATGTAGTTCAAGAACCACTTTGAATATGAGAGCATTTAAAGATTTTTTTTTCCATAGAAAAACCAACTGAAATAACATAATTTAACATTTACTTGTAGGTGTTACAAAAAAAAACAAAACAAAACACGTGGGACCAATAATCTTTATATTTTAAAGGCAAATGACATACAGTTTCACGTTAGTTCCTGGTTGGCAGTATAATTTATTATTTCATCCCCAGCATGGCACTGGATAGTTACTCAGTAAATGTTTTATTAGTCAGCTTAGGCTAAATTTTGCTGCAGTAACAAAGGATCTCATAAACTTAGTGAATTATATTAGCCAAGGTCTATTTCTATCTCATGTCACGGGTTCATTGCAGGTCAATATCAACTCTGCTGTATGTCTTTTTCATTTCAGGATCCAGGCTAAAGAAGCAGCTTCTCTCTAGACTATGCTAGTCTCACGGCAAGGGCCAAAGATAGCAGAACCAGGGCATGGTCCATCCAGCTCCCGCTTCTATGTGGCACATGTGAATTCCACTCACGTTTCATCGGCTGAAGCAAATCGCCTGTTCAAGCCTGATATCACCAGGGCAGGACTTTCTAGGGAGGGGCCAGCCACAAAGAAGCAGCAAATATTTTTGAATAACAATACCATTGTCTACAGTATTAGTTGAGTGAACAAGCTTTTTTTTTTATTGTGTGGAACTTCATTCTACTCTACTCTGAATTTGCTCTTATTTCCCAAACATAAAATAACTACAACAACATTCATATTACTTTTCTAGGGCTACCCTAAAACAACTACCACAAAGCAGGTGGCTTAAACAATAGAAAGGTATTGTCTCACAGCTCTGATGATATGAAGTCCTAAATCAGGGCGATGGCAGGGTTGGTTTCTTCTGAGACTCTGAGGGAGTGTGTGTTCCATGCCTTCCCACCAACTTCTCTGGTGGTTTCCTGGCAATCTTTGGCATTCCTTGGCTCATAGACCCATTGCCATAACCTCTATCTCCATGTTTACATACTATTCTCCCTCCTGTGTGCGTGTCTGTGTCCAAATTTCTTTTTATAAGGAAATTGGTTATATTGGAATAGGGCCCCCACCACTTCAGTGTAACCTCATCCTAATTAATTACATCTGCAATGACTTTATTTCTAAATCAGGTCACATTCTGAGGTAGTAAGGGTTAAGACTTCAACATGAATTTTGGGGGACAGTTCAACCCAACGCCAACAAATATTATGTTTGTCCAAAACAGTCCCTGTTGTGGCCGTGGGCTTGATGACACAGTTACTAGAGAACCCTCATTATTTCCTAAAAATGTACCGGTTTGGATGATCAATTAAATGGCCACCCTACCAAGACATGGGAACAACCAAAGTGTCCTTCGATAGATGAATGGATAAAGAAGTTGTGGTATATATACACAATGGAATACTATTTGGCGGTAAGAAAAGATGAAATAGGAACATTTGTGACAACATGGATGGCTCTTGAGAGTATAATGCTAAGCGAAATAAGTCAGACAGAAAAAGCAGAGAACCATGTGATTTCACTGATATGTGGTATATAAACCAAAAACAACAAAAGAACAAGACAAACAAATGAGAAACAAAAACTCATAGACACAGACACTAGTTTAGTGGTTACCAGAGGGTAAGGAGGTGGGGGATGGGAGATGAGGGTAAGGGGGATCAAATATATGGTGATGGAAGGAGAACTGACTCTGAGTGGTGAACACACGATGGGATTTATAGATGGTGTAATACAGAATTGTACACCTGAAATCTATGCAACTTTACTAACAATTGTCACCCCAATAAACTTTAATTGAAAAAAAAAAGGCCACCCTAAAAGTAATACATGGTTATTATAGAGAATCTGAGTAATGATAGAAATAGTTAAAGTAGAAAATTTTAAAGTAATCACCTTTAAATCCCAGCCCATTTGAAATCCTGCTGTTCATATTTTGGCATATACACATCATTTTTTAATAAAACTGGAACAATACCATAAGACTGTTTTGTAACCTGTATTTTCCCTTAGTAATATTTTTGCACATTTTCCTATATGCTTAAATTCTTTGAGAACATGATTCTTAAAGACTGCATAATAGCCCATCATATCCATCCCATAATTTATTTAATGACTTCCTTATTGTGGGTCATTTAGGTGGTTTCCAAGAGAGTACTATTCCACAGTCATTTTTGTCATATAAAACCTCAAACAGCAATATAAGAAAGATATGGCAAGAATTTCTTGCATTTATGGATATGTTTCTTATCATGGTTTGATCACAAATGATATTCCCCCTGCACATTTACAAAGGACTTAAGCTCTTTTTTTTCGGTCTGGTTTTCCTTAGGAAGGACAGGGTTTCCAAAAGTCAGTGCCTATAGAGTGAACCACAAATGCTCTTTTTTTGTTTGTTTTGCAACACACTTCTTATTGCTTTTATTTCCGGTAGACTAAGTAGTTTGGGCTTTTAGTTTTCTAAAGTTATCTTGGGAAAAAAGTGGCTGCTTCCTTGCACTATATCAACACCTCTTAGAAATTACTTCTTGGAATTTCTTGTCCAAATTCCATTCCATTTTACATGCGCTGGATTAGAAAAATCAGTTTCCTGGTTTAGGCAATGATGGTTATCACCCCGTATCTGCTCTCTGCAGGGGTGTGTGCCCTGTTGGAGGAAACAGTGACTGAATGACGTGGATGGAGATGATGGGGGGGCATGAAGAGAGCAGAAGGAGGGTTCCAAAGACTTTAAATTCATAAGATGGGTTTACAGTCTAGAAATCATGGTGGAAGCATCCCAGGTAATCCTAATACAGTTGGTCCATGGATCACACCTTTGTCATAGAGCATATTGTACCACCATTGTTCAATTTTGTGTCAGTTTCCTGGTGGATCTGTGTGTTTCCTATAGGGATATTCTTTTCCTTGCTCATCTTTCTAAACATTTGCAATAAAGTAGTGCTTGGTAAGTGTCAGGGAAACCAGGATAGTAAGGTTTAGTGGTATGGGAATGGGACTGATTTCATTTTATTTCCAACAAAATTTGCACATCTAACTATGTGTTTGTCACCATCCTGGGCATAAAGATGAATGAGATATGGTCATTGATATTGGAAAACCTAGAGTCTAATACAGGAGGTAAAACAGTAAGGAAATCTTTCTAGTTCAAAATGATATTTTAAGAGTAGAGTTGCATGAAAAATACTGTAGAACTTAAAGGATGTCAATTTCCTGGTAAAGTTGGCAAAATATTTTATAATAAGAGGTTTGTGCACCTATTCCTTCATTCAATAGGAGGTTTGTGAGTTCGTTCATTCATTCATTCATTTATTCAGAGGTAATATTAAATTCAGAGGTAACAACAAATTCACAGCAGGCCAAGTACTGGGCACTAATAATACAAGGAGGGGACGTGAAAAACAGGTGAGGTTTATAATATGGTGGGAGTTAGGATCAGGTAATAAAGACAAATACACAATATGGTAAGTGCTGCGATGGGGGAGTATAGGCTATAATGGGAAGGAAGAGTTAGGGGGCAGGGCCAGTTGTGCAGGTTGTTCACACCACAGGGCACTTGGGAAGGGGACATGAAAATACAACCTAAGTCTTCCTCATTAAGCATGTGTCCTGCCTTGAACAGTTGTTGTACAAGAAGGGAAACCTTTTTCTCATTCAGAAAAGCTACTATATGGGGTAGAAGCAGCTCTGTAAGGAAAGGTGTCTGAACAGGACCGGGAGGTACACAGACAAGTTCCTGGAGAAAGTCATTTCTAAGCTGAAAGCTGGATCCACACGACATAAGTAGAAGTGAGTCATAGTCATAGGTGTGAGTCAGTCTGTGAGTGTGTCAGTGTGAGTCAGTGTGAACGTGTGAGCAAATCCGGAGTGGAAGGTGAAAGTGATGTCACTGGAGAAGTGAAGGGTTTTCGTTACGTGGGAGCAGTACAGGCAAAGAACCAGAAGGTGAGGCAGATAGAGACATATTTTGAGAACTGAAATTATGAGGGAAATAGGAAAGGGGGGAGGAAATCGAGAGGTAGGGAGAGAGGGAGAGAGGGAAAAAGGGAGAGAGAGGCAATAGAAAGAAAAGGATGAAAGAATGGAGACAGAGAGGGAAGAGGAGAGGGATAAAGAACAGAAATTAAAACATAAAGGAAAATAAGTAAGCAGAAGAGAGAGAGAGGGAGAGGGAAGTGGAGAGAGACTGAAAGAGCAGAGAGACAGGGAGAGAAAGAAACCGGGGGTTGAGAGAGAAAGAGTGACCAAGGCAGGAGGAATTAGAGTGAGAGCTTTATAAGCCACATTAAGAGTTTGGTCTTTCTTCTGCGGGAAACGGGGAGCCACTGGAATGATTGAGGAGGGGCGACATACAGCCAGATCTGTGGTGTGGAGAATGCCGTCTAGTTGCTGGGTGGAGAAGGAATTGGAGGGGAGCAACGCTGGAAGATAACGACATCAGCTGGACACAAGGCTTTTCATAGCCCCACACTTGGGTCTTCAATGAGGCCGAGTAGAGACGAGGGATGTAAGCACTCCAGGTAGAGAGAGCATGTATGGCTATGTGGAATAGCCCAGGTGGAGAGCCCATATGGAATTGTGGTGTCATATCCATGCAAGACAGGGGTGGGGGGTGCTGGGAAGTAAGATGGCAGGAAGGTAGGGTGCCTAGGTGAGATGGAGATGCTGCTGGATCACTAAAGAGTTTAAACTTCATTCTTACTCAGTGTCAGCCCATTAAAGGTGATAAGAAGGAGGCTGGTATTAACTGATTTGAGTTTTTGTAAAATGACTCCAGAGGGAATTTTGAGACTAGTTGGATCAGAACAGAGAAGGACAAGAGGTAGGGGCTTTCTTCTGTTGTGGCCTGGAGTGGAAATAATGGAGTACACTGGGAATGGGGAAGACAAAGTACTGCAGAGGAATTTCAGATGTAGTTAGCAAGCCTCGGCGAGAGCTCACTAGGGGTAAGGAAGAGGACACGTTCCAAGGTGTTTCTGAGATTTACTTTTCATTTGCTTGATTCAGGATTTTTAAGGTATGTTACAAGAGAAGCAGATTTAGGAAGGAGGGAAAGTAAATAATAAGCTCCTTTGGAGACATGGTGAGTTTAGGAGACCTGGAGAAAATCCTGGAAACACGAAGCAAGGGATTGGACAGTTAGTTCTGGTTATCAGTAGAGATATTGATGTGTGAGTTGTTGGGGTCCTGGATTAAGTTGAAGTCATGCAAATGGGCGAGGGTGATCCTAGAGAACGTAGACCATAAAGAGGACATAATGCAAGGAAGAAGGAAGCCACACCTGGAATGCTAGGGAAGAGCAATATTTAGTGCACAGTTGTCAAATGTGGGACTGGCTATAGAATTTGGGGGGACCCAGTGCAAAATGAAAATGCAGGGCCCTTTGCTCAAAAATTGTGAAGATTTTCAACAAGGTAACAGTAGAGCATTAGACGATTCGACCAGGCATGGCTCACCATGGTGTCCAGCATTATTCCGTTAAACCACATCCATCGTTTCAGCTTCCTCCCTTTCACTGTCTGTCAACTTCCACTCCAACAGTGAGACATCTGACTCCCATTATTCTCCATTGAAGTCCTTAATTATTGAATTCCAGTATATATCTGCAATGGTTTCAGAATTGTTAACCTGCACCCTCATGGGAAAGAACTTTATCAACTAGAGAACAGTGCTACATACAGGTTATTTCCTTGTAGTCTTAGGGACGCCACTCACTTCCAAAGTTACTTAAGTCATCAGTTTCCCCCCCACTCCTTTCTGAGAGATTGCTTCACATATCTGTAAAAAAAAAAGTTAGATTCTTTTGCCCCATTCTGCATTCCATCCTGGGATCCTGCGTCAGGGTCTGTGGTTGGGACAGATGCACAGTGTTATGTAGCCACCGTTGCAGTGTTATTCAGGATCACGCAGTGCAGTCTTCCCTTGGTGTCCACGGGGGATTGATTTCAGGACGCTGCAAATACCAGAAACTGCAAATGCTCAAGTCCCTTATATAAAATGGTGTAGTATTTGCTTATAACTGATGTACCTCCTCCCATGTACTTTAAATCATCTCTAAATTACTTATAATACCTAATACAATGTAAATCGTATGTAAATAGTTGTCATACTGTATTGCTTAGAGAATAATGACAAGAAAAAAGCCTGCACATGTTTGGTACAGATGCAATCATTGTAGGCCAAAGTACAAGTATACGTCAGCAACATAGGTTTTTTTTTTCTCTTCAAGTATTTTCCTTCTGCAGTTGGTTGAATTTGTGGATGCAGAACCTGTTGATACGGAGGGCTGACTGTATCACACAGTTCTTCCAACTTAAAAAATCCCCTGTACCTCTTCAATTCAATCCTTAGCACTCCGTCTCCCAAGTTTCTAGCAAACACCGATTGCTTGCTGTCGCTACCGTTTTGCCTTTTCCAGAATGTCATATAAATGGAAACGTACAGTGTATAGCCTTTTGAGACTGGCTTCTTTCACTTGTAGATATGCATTTAAGAATCACTCATGTCCTTGCATGTCTTAATAGCACGTTCCTTTTTATAGTTAAATGGTATTCCACGTATGGATGGACCACAGTTTGTTTATCCACGCACCTACTGAATGACATCTTCGTTGCTTTCAGTTTTTAGTGATTATGAATAAAACTGATGCAAACATTAATGTGCAGGGTTTTGTGTGGATGTATGTTTTCAGATCACTTGGGTAAATACTCAGGAGTACAACTGCTGGGTCATATGGTAAAATTATGTTTAACTTTACAAGAAACTGCCAAACTGTTTTCCAAATTGGCTATGCTATTTTGCTTTCCCACCAGCAATGAATGAAAGTTCTTGTCGGTTGCTGCATCCTTACCACCGATTGGTATTGTTTTGTTGTTATTTGATTTTCATCATTCTAATAGATACGTAGTGGCATCTTGTTGTTTTAATTCGCATTTCCTTAATGACAAATAATGTTGAGCATCTTTTCATATGCTTATTTCCTACCTGTATATATTTTTTGGTGAGGTGTCTTTTCAGATCTTTTGCCCATTATTTAATTGTGTGTTTTTTTTTTGTTGTTGTTTTCTTGTTGAGTTTTAAGAATTCTTTGTATATTTTGGCTACAAGTCGTTCATCAGATGTCTTTACCAATATTTTCTGTCAGTCTATGACTTCTCCTTTGAGTCACTTAACTGTGGCTTTTGTGGAGCAGAACATTTTATAAAGCCCAATTATTGATATTTTTTTAATGTATCATAGTCTTGGTGTCTTATCCAAAAAACTCCTCACCAAACCCAACGTCACTAAGATTTTCTGCTGTTTTCTCCCAGAAGGTTTACAGTTTAGCATTTTTCATTTAGGTCTATGATTCACTTTGAGTTACTTATTATACAAGGTATAATAAGGTCTTTGTCTAGATTCTTTCAATTAATTAATTAAATTATTTATTAATTTATTTTTTGCATATGGACATCTAATTGTTCCAGCACCATTTATTTAAAAGACTATCCTTTCTCTATAAAATTGTCTTTCTCAGTGTGCCTTTATAAAACCAAATTGCACATATTTGTTTGGGTCTATTTCTGAGCTATCTTTCAGTTCCATTGATCCATGTCTATTCTTTTGTAACACACTGTCTTAATTACACTGTCTTGATTACTCACACTATCTAATTTCAAGCTTTATATTAAGTCTTGAAATTGGGAAATGTGAGTCCTCCAAATTTGTCCTCTTTCAGCATTGTGTTGACTATTCTAAATCTTTTACCTTTCCATGTAAAGAATCATTTTAGAATCAGTACATCGATATCTATGAAATCTCTCATTCGGATTTTGATAGAGATTGTGTGGAGTCTATAAATCGAATGGGAAGCGTTGACATCTTAACAACATTGAGTCTTCTCATGAATGAATACAAAATGTCTCTTCATTCGTTTAGATATTCTTTGATTTCTCCATTTCTTTGATTTCCTACTGTTCTGAATGTCTGGTGGCACATAAAAATACTATAAATAAACATTTTAATAGAAAAGAATAGGGTCTGGGGGAGTTCCTACCTAACATGAGCCCAACACATCATGGGATTCCATTAACTATTTGTGGAATTGAATTGAATTCCACCATATTCCTTCTAAGTCTTTACCCATATGACATTATAATTTTCTCATGGTTGTGACCCTGTCATGGACCTGATAAACAAGTAATTTGAAACACTTGAGTTAAGGGTAGCACCGCCCCATGAAATGTCATTGCCATTTCTTTCTCATTAAGAGCTTCTTGTGCTCCCAGGCAAATGAGTTTAAACATGTTTTCTTTGCTTTGTTTAATGGAATAACCTTAGAGCATGGAGACAATCTCACCACCTTGGATTCCAGTCTGAGGTTATTAACCTGATTTATTATGAAGTTATAGGAAATTAGTTGCTGAATATTTCAATATGGAGAGGAAATAATGTAATTCCATTGTTACCATAGAACCACTGGATCTTGGAGTAACCTGTAGCCATAGTAACAGGATAAGGCCTTATTACTTAAAATGTTTAACTACTATTCTGCACTTCACACACATTCAAGTACAGCCAATTCTTGTTATTTGTAATTGAATTGAATTAATGTTCTGATACATTTGGGGTCCATTTTTCAACAGTGGTTTTCATTTTTTTTTTTTTTTAATTTTATTTTATTAAATTTATTGGGGTGACAATTGTTAGTAAAATTACATAGATTTCAGGTGTACAATTCTGTATTACATCATCTATAAATCCCATTGTGTTTAGGCCATTATTAGTAGAACAGGAATAGAACTACTTTATGGATGGAAAGGAGAGCCTTTCCTAAAAGGAGGGTCTTTTCAAAATGTGTAAATGTTTTTGAATGAGCCAAATAGTGTCTTTAAGGGTAAATATTAAGGGTATAAAGGTAAATTCATCTCTAGGTCTTCAAAAGTGACATTCGTATCTGCCCACTATAAGTATGAAGATAGTAACTGTACTACATATTATTAATAATAATAATGATGATGATAATGCCACACAACAACAGCTGATATGGTTTGAGAATTTACCATGTGCCAGAATATGTCGAGGGTTGTCTTGCTTAATCCTCAAGAAAGTCCTATGAGGCAGGTACTATTCTCACCTCCATTGTGTAGATGTGGAAACTGAGGCATAGACGCATCACATAGTTAGACCAAAGTCATGCGACTGGAAAGCGACAGGGGTAGAATTTGAACCCGTGCAGTCCAACTCCACAGTCTATGATTTTATCCAAAGCTCCTACTGGTCTCTGAGCTCTGCCAGCCAATCAAAAAGGGCTCTAAGTCCAGATGCGTCGCCCATGTTCCCTCAGCCCCTGAGCCTGGCGTCATCTTCCTTGTCCCTGAAAGAATAATGCCTCCAAGAGTTACCAGAGTCGACTGGCTCCCGATCTTCATAGAGATTCTGTTGAATTCCAAATTCTGGCTTCTGTTGGTGGGCAGGTGGTGTGCTTAGAACCAGATAACCTGGATGAGTCAGGTCTTAGTTCTCCATGACCTCAGAGACCGGTGGGAAGGAGATACCAGGTGAACGTGCAGAAGACTTCTAGTGTAGCAATTTGTTCAGGATAAAATAAAACAAGTGCCTAGCAGCAGGCAAAACAGGACTCTGAATGACAGCGTGTTTCATTGCATTTGCTGAACTGTGTAGGCATGGCCCTCAGTGTCAGTTGAACAATTAAACCTGTGTGAAAATAATGACTGCGCCGTTGTCACTAATCATGACAACATATCACCCGTGACATGCCAGAAACATTCCCGGCATCATGACTTCGCTCAAAAGCCTCTGAGCTTCAGTATTGCATACCCTCTCTCAGAGTGATTTTCTCCTTTTCATTAAGCTTGCAGGAGTCATAACATTGGGTTGCAAACAATAAATATCAAACCAAATGCTGTCACTGCCCAGGACTGGTGATTGGTGGGCGACAGGGGAGTCAGCGTCAGCCCTGCTCCGAGTTTGTCAAGGAACAAGGCAGCGCTGCAGCTTGTGGCACCCCGACAAACAGCCCATCACCGTAATTAAGGCAGAATGGATGTCCTATTGCTCTGTGCTTCATCTCTTTTCATGTGGACAAATAAATCGGAGAGGCGACATATGGATGGAGACTAAACATTGAATATAATGTCCCCATGCTTATATCAGCAAGGGCAAGGAGTAACACATCCATGGTGTCTCCATTTGCAACCGGGCCATCTGGATTGCAAACCTCTTGGTGCCAAAGTAGGTGAAAATCGTATTCCCACTGCTGTTCTCCAGGCAGCGTGCGGGCTCCTCATCTCCACTGATGTACCCTGGGTAGCACAGGGTCAGCAGGCTCTATGGATGCTGTTCGTCAGGAGCTATAGACCAATGTTTTGCAAAAAAGGATGCTGTTCTTGAAACAGACACCTGGGTGGATGGAGCCTTCTGCTCACAGAAGCTGAAATTTTCCAGCCTAGGTAAATGACAGCTGGAATCATATGTGATTTTTCAGGGACACGCAGCCCTGAACAGGGAAAACTAGACAATAATAGCTGGAATGAGTGTCTCTCTTTTTGCTTGCTTTTCCCCCTTTGGCAGGGCCGGGGCACAGTAAAACTGATACAGTATCTGTGGGAAATAGATATTCATTCAGCGAGAAAAAGTATGCTGTATCTATGTATGATGTCCCCGGCCCTACATTTACAGTTGTGAACAGACCAGGTCTCATGATGGCTATATTTGAATTTATTGCTAATCATGTATTCCCATCTCCTCAACTAGAACATAGGAAAAAGCAGATGGGTAGATAGGATTACTGCTTTGATTATTTATTTATTTTTTTAATATTCTGCCTGCACAATGCTAAATCAAGTTAGCATCCTTTTTAAGCATGTTAAGTAGCATATTGGTTAAATCCTGTTCACTAATACGGGAACTTGCACTCTTTAGAAGGGTATCAACTACAGGAACAAAAGATGCCTTCAACATCCATATAAGTACATTGCTATGTCACTTCTTCATGAGAAAAACGTCACAACTACCAAACACCTCTGTAGGCTGATTTTGTTCAGGAAGGGAGAGAAAGGAAAGAGGGGAGCATTGATTGAGCATTTGCTGTGTGCCCAGCATGATCAACTAAGTGATTTCACTTTATCCTTCCCCCAACATGGACAGTAGATGTTACTAGCCTTGTCTCGTATAAGAAGAAAGGTAACTCAAATGGTTTAAGTGACCTGCCCATGGGTCAAAGAGTTGGTCACCAGCATAACAGAAACCAAATGCAAGTCTGTGTCATCCCATTTCTCTGAGTCTAGACCACAGGATTGGGACATGCATGGAGGCTAATTTCCCAGCCCACAGCAATTTTAAAGCAGCAAATTCCAAGGATTGGTTAATCTTATTAAAAGCAGGCAGAGGGACAGCAAGGATGAGTGGCAGCTGAGAGAGCCTGGAAACGGAGAAGGAGATAAGGGAAGTATAAAAAGCACACACACAAATACACAGCGGAATGAAACCACTTAATGTACTCAGCATACGGGCCTTCACACTCCTTCACAATTCCATTCTGATAGTCAAGTTACACTTGATACGCCTATCTTTCCATTAATGTCACCTTTCCATTAATAAATGCGTATGTGAACTTCAGTTTACTTTAAGACAGGGAACGACTACTGTATGAAGCAGCACAAAGATACTGGCATTCAAGTGGCTCCCTTTTTAAAAAATGTTTTTGCTTCAGGTACTTGTAATGTTTCCCTCAAATGAACCATTCTCTCCACTAAAGTAAACACAGGAAGTGTCACCCCCGTGAGACAAAATCTACTTTACATGTTACAAAATATGAATTATATAATACGTGTAGAAATGCATATTCATAGATTACATTTAAATTTCTGAAACTTTCCCCAAATATCTCCTTTCTTCTACCAAGTTCATCATTTTACCCTCTGAACAGTAACTGATATACTGAAGAAAAACTTATGTTGATTAATCCCCAATTTAATAGCATTTACTCTGCATATGAAAGAATATATAGGTACCTGTAGGAAGAAGTAAAGGGGTGTACTTTACTGTTAAGCAATTGTAGGGAGACCACTGGAGCTTTTTTTGACCATTCATTCATTCAACAAATATTTATTGAGAGCCTAGTCTGCGTCAGACATATACTAGATGCTGAAGATACAATGGACAAAACTTGGACAAACAACCAATGCAGGAATTATGCTCTCCCAATTAGCCTGTTTGGGTGACATAAGTCACTCTCCTCAAACGAGACAGGGAGTCACACAGCGGGACATTTGCCCTGATACATTCCCCTTCCTGGAGTTCTTCAGCCAGCTTTTCCTGTTCAAAGGCTGAGCTGGACCTGCAGCGTGCTCTGACCCCGGCCGGGAGGGCATGTGGGGTCATTAGCTGACCTCGTCAGGTTGGACTCCCCTCTAAGACCACTGCCAAGAGCAATGGAAAGATAAGGGAGAAAATCAGTCTTAGAAATGATCCTAGGGATTGTGAACGCCCTGCCATCAGTCACCGTGAGCGTGTGCTGAGCCTCCTCAAGATCTGGGAAGTCCCCAGCCATTGTCAGGACAATGAAGACGCAGAAGACCAGGTGTAGGCAAAAGGGCACCAGAAGGGGGGGCAGGGCATGAGGACTTTTCCCACCTTGTGACCCTGGGCAAATCATTTCCCATCTTACCTATAGAGTGAGGTGTTTGGACGCAGCCGTCTCCAGTGTTCCCTCCAGCATTAATGTTCCATTATCTCTCTGAATTGAGAGAAGACTGAAGTGTTGATAAATATAGATACAGCCTAAGAGAAGCAAAACTTTCAAGATGGATTCCTCTGACTTCGGAAAGGGACTAGGAGACATTTCAGACAGTCAGTGGTTCATTGAGGGTGTCAGATGAGGATGGGTGTGTAAATTGTCTGTTCTACAAACTGTACATCAGCAGGCCAAGACTCGGTCATTTATCATGGAGGAAATATTTCTTTATCTGAAAAATAATGTGTTGCTAGAGGTCCTTGGTATTATGAGGTTGGGTCATTGCATTCCCAGGAGGTAGAAACAAGGGGAAGAAACAAAAATCATGAAGTGTTCTTGCGTCATTGTTTATCATGTTCCATGTCTTAAGGATTTTTGCACGATGGCCACTTATTAATAATTCTAAAAGACAACAGAAGAAGGTGGGCTGTCAGAGACCCAACTGAGAAGAGAAGTTTGTGATTGGACCAAACCAATGTCGTTATCAGGAAGAGGTGGGAAACCTTAATACAAAGAAGTAGTAACCAAGTTGTATCCATGGAACTTGACCACAAATTAGTCTATTATTATTATTACTATTATTAATATTATTATTGCCAGTCCCACCTAACACAGGGCAGCTCAGATGTGTGAAGCCATTCACCCCAGTAGACGACTGAGAGACTAGTGTGGCTAACATCTGATACTTCTTAGTAACACCTTGATTAGCAAAGAAGAAAAGTTAGAAAATCCTCTGACTTGAGGTCTGTTTGTTGGGACCCTAAACTTTTCATTCTTTGGCTCATAAAATAACCTATTAGATTAAATGAAAGCCTGTTGAGAGCATGAACATTTCCGTGGGTTTGGCCAAGAATTCCTAGAAGCCTGACTTAAAGATTGACTTCTCCTCCGGACCCTGGGGTTGGGAGGGAGGAAGCTCTACAAAATCCTCAAGTTTAGTATAATAATCAATCGATATACCTATTTACATACATATCTATGCAGAGATTTATAAGTGGTGATGGCCACTGCAATATGATTTACTACTAGGACCTGTTAGATGGAAACAACAAAATGCTAG
The DNA here is from genome assembly GCF_036562045.2 of Rhinolophus sinicus. Taxonomy (NCBI): domain Eukaryota; kingdom Metazoa; phylum Chordata; class Mammalia; order Chiroptera; family Rhinolophidae; genus Rhinolophus; species Rhinolophus sinicus. The sequence goes on from NC_133760.1 coordinate 21,618,236, forward strand.
TCATTGGGGATTGCATAAAAGGTTTTCACCATTTTTGTGTCGTCTCCTTTGGCATTTGGTATGTCATGCGGCATCCTTTGCAGAATATTTTAAGTGCAAAAAAAAAAAAAAAAGATACATCACATTACAAAGGGAACCTCTCTATTCACGGACCCCTGCGGGGTCTGTATACCCCACATTAAGAAGCCCTGGAACTCAATGACAGTGGTACCCATGGCATACCGTACCAGTCTTTCAAAACTTCATTGAAGAAAGACATTTGAGGATACGAAAGATATTTCTGTGACATTGGTGAGTGAAAAATCAAGAAGTACCAGATGGTCATGTTGGACATTGCATGTTTAGGATAGAGCTTCCCAAACTGTGGGCCACAGAACTGGGGGGCCATCAGCAGCACCGCGGTGCTTGTGAGAATGGGAATTCTCAGGCCCCACCCCGGACCTATGGAATCCACAGCTCTGGGGATGAGGCCGGAAATCTCTGTTCTCACAGATCTGTGCACCCTTTAAGGTTGGGAAGCATTGCCCTGGGGTGTCCACAGTGGTTATCTCAAGTCGGAGGAGTGCGGGAAATTCTTACATTGTTGTTAAATATATATTGTTTTCTTTAAGGTTCTTACAGTGAACATCTATTATTTTTATAATAAGGGAGAAAAGTTATTTTTTTTAAAAAAAAGACAGATTTATTTCACAGCATGTTAGGAATGATTTCCAGATGCAAATAACAAAATAAAAGCACCACTTGTGAGCAATTTCAAGTTGTCAAATAAATGAACTAAAAACTGAGCAACACAGAGCCTGTGAATTGTGTATACTAATACGTAGCCAAACATCGGATTCAAAGAAGAAATTACTAAGAAGAAATGTATTTAGAATTAATTTGAGGCTAGAAAGCCAACAGTGAACACAGCTGTTATGCATTTCTGAGCTGGCAGGGAAAAAAAAAAAAAATCACAGCAAGAAAGGACTAACAAAAATTCCTGGGCATGCATCAGGGCAGGGTTATGTTCAGATCCAGGAAGGCATGAGCAAGGGACATCTGAAACTCTGGTGTTCCCACAGGCCTGACGCTGCTGCAAAGTGAATCTGTTCCCTAAAAGAACAGCCCTCTGCCTCATCTGAAAGTCCATCTCTATCTATATAACCTGCAGGTAGATTTGTCTCCTCTAGGAGAAATTCTCTCTTATTTCAAGGAAGGGGAAAGAGTAAACTTTGGAGAGAAGGATTAAATAGCTGCTTCAGTTTCATGAAAGGTTCACGGATGCACAGCTAAACGCTCAGTCCGGGTGGCTTTCTTCAGCATCCTAAGGAGGCATAACGTTCCCAGCTAAGAGGGCACCTTCGCCTGTTTCCTTCCCTCACCCACCATACACTCACCCACCGATGGTACCCTTTCTCCCTGAAAATACATCTTGACTCTGTGTCTTGTCTTCAGTCCCCCTGCTCTTCCCTGCCCTTCACTGTCTACCTGGACCGTTGTCACAGCCTCTACCTGGGTCTCCCCTGCTCCTGGTTTTCTCATTCTTCAGGTAGGACCCACTGTAACTAGACTAATCTTCCTAAAGCGCTAATCTGGCCATGTCATTCCCCTATTTCTAACCCTCTGTCACCTGTAGAAAAGATGCAAACTTCCCAAAGTAGTTTTTATGGTTCTCCATCTCCTAACTCTTGGTTATTTCTCTAATTTTATTCATGAGTTCTCCTTATATTATAGCCATGTTCAGTTCCTCTCAGTTCTCCAGACACACCATCCTCTCTCTGGCCTCTAGAGATTGGATCAAGTTCTTCCCACTGCCTGGAGAACTCTCTGTCTTTCCATCGTGCCTTCACTTTGCCTATTGACAGCCATCAACCAGGCAGAAATCCTCTTAGGAATTGCTTCCTCGGCCTCTCAACTCCACGTTCCCGCAGCTCCCTGTTGTAGCGTTTATGTGCCCGTTTAGAGTTCTGTGTCTCCCCTCGAATGGATGCTCTGGCACATACAGCTGCGTGATAAAAATATTCCTGAATGAATACATGAAAGAGACCCAATCTTTCAGCCGAGGACAGATGTTTGCCTGCCCAAGAGGCCTAAGCTGAGGCTCTTTCATCATCTGATCCAAACCACACAACGCAACAACGCCCATAGATGGGAACATTTAAACTTGCAGCAAAGGGTCTCTGTGCCCATGACATCTGCCATGACGTCCGGAGGCAGGCCAACACCACGCCTGGAGGCGGTGTTCTCAGGACCCACCCCATGTGCTAGTCTAGCTCTCATGATCCCACTCGAAAGCCAGGGCTACTTCCAAGGTAGAAAAGGAAACAAAGGTGGGTTCTCCGCTTACTCCTTCCCCTTTTCAGAAAACTCTGTAGTGGCCTGATTCTGTCTCCATCTAGTTTCTGCCTCAATCCCCCTCCAAGCTGGGCCTGGAAATCTAACCATGCGAGGGCCAGTCCATTCCCCACGGGACCCTGGGCCCTGTATCTTCACAGCCCTTATCGAGCGAGTCAGCTGTGGCCTTGCCACCGAGAAAAACGAGCAGTGATATCTCTTAATTACACCAAAGTGGGCCTTTTCTGCTTTCACTTTTAGTCCTTGTGGCTCCCTTTGACCAGGGTTGGCAGCAGAGATACCAACAAAAAATGCGTTGTCTGAAGCAAGGCAGTGGCTTTCCTCTCCTGGGGAAGAAAGCCCTTTTTTGCTTCTCAACATGTGAGGTATTTGTTAAACCAAGACATGACCTCCGGCCTTGACTCCGTGTGCACACACACATATCAAATAAATGTTTGTGACGTGAACCTCATTTCCCCACACTTCGCAGATAATTCTCTCTCTCCCTTTTTTATTTTCTAGGTAGAATTGGGACAATTGTCACTGAATTGGTCAACCCCAGGAGATTGACTCAGAGGAGAGGTATGGCAGGGCTGAAAGAGTAAAGGTTCAAGGTCTGCTTCTAGCTTGCACCTGGCTGTGTGACAAGTCACTTAATGTGATATAAGGAGCAGAGTTGCTCAAAATGACCCCTGATGTTCACCTTGGACAAGAAACTAGTTAAAACCTGGGTGAACGGGTGGATGGATAAGCCACTTCTCCGTGCTGGACGTTCCACTCAAGCATTGCTCCCCATGGGGTCAGTGCATCCCCAATCCCATCCAGCACCCCATTCCATGGGCCTCAAGGTCAATGGTATGCTGGTGCCCACTTCTACTGTTTCTTGAAAGCCAATTGTTAAGTATTCAAATAGTTTTCAAGTCAGTCACTTGAAATTGGCCACTGGAGTATTTACACCAAAGGAAGTGGCAAACACTACAAATCAGGGCTGCCCTGATCCCCAATAGCCAGTTTGCCAGTATCTGGCAAAGGCATCTGGCTTTGAGCATCTGGAATCTGAGACAACTCCTATAAGTCTGGGTACCTGCACTCAGGCTGTCAAACTGCAGCAGTCTGATTATCCATCCACTGAGAAGGTTGTATTTGAAGTGGCCAACTAAGAAGGGAGAACCATGGGAGCAGAATGCCACTCCTAGCAAACCCACATGATGTGTTCAGCTCTCTGTCCAGGCCCTAGGATACCTCTCTGTGGGATGATGGGGAACGGGAGGACTGCTTCTCATTTTTGGCTGACCATCGGCTTATATGTATTGTCTTTTTCCAATAAAGCCTATTCCTTAATCCATGCCATGTGCGATTTGAAATACCTCTAGAGCCCTCCCTGGTTCATGGCAGGTGGCAACACAGAAGGAACTCATCTTATACAACAATTCAGTTTGTACCACAAGTGGACAGTCCTGCATGGTGCTCTAGGCTCAATTTCCTCAATGGTACAATAGGGGTCTAATACTGGTTTCTGAAAGTATGTGTACTAGTCAAATGTCAATTCATGTGAGCATACAATGCAAACAGCAAAGACCCATGGAAATTAAACATTTATATGTGTTATGGTATAGAGATCACTGCTTTGACATTGAAGAGCCCTAGGTGTCAGTATCAGCATTGCCACTTTCTTGGGCAAATTACTTAATTTCTCTCAGTGTCAGCTTCCCTATCTGAGAAACGGGAGTAGTACTTTCTAGGGTTGTTGTAAGAACTAAACAGAATGATAGGGGTAGCCATGTTTGGCTTAGATCCTGACACTCATTAGATGTTGAAGAGTCTAGTTGAATTTGAAAATTCCTCAACTCTCCTCCCTCTAGGGCACTAATTCAAGCAGAAATGCCAGATCCTTTAATGTTCGCAAATAATTAAATATAAATTCAGTCTGGGGCCCAATGCATATAACAATAAAGCCCTAAGAAACGTTTAAACTGAGAACTGAAAGGGGGATAAACTCAGGGCTAGAAATATTGCTTCTTCCATAGGCTCAGATGCCTTTATTTGCTAGATGTGTATCAGGGAGGGCATTTTTGCATAGATATTCATTTGGCAAAGAACCAAAACAACTCAATTATGTCTTATCATTAATTAAATTTTGTGGAAAGAGGGCAGCACTTGCTAATGGTGAATATAAGCTTTTATTAGACTTAGTCAAAATAATTTAGAATTAACTCTGTTTAGTTGTGAATAAAGATAAAAGTTTCAATTTTTTATTTATGGGGATTTAAAATGCCAGTGTATATATGAGCAAACCCAGAAATACAAGTGCACACACACATTCTCTCTTCCTTCCTCTCTCTCTACACACACATACACACACACACACACACACACACACACACGTGCACAAAATCCATCAACACCAAATCTATCACAATCTGCTAAGAATGCTTATATGACCTGACATAATGGTTGACTGCCAAGCAATTTATCTGATGGCCTCAGTGCCATTGTGGACAATTAAAATGACTGGAAATAGCCAGTCTGACCATATAATGGTCTGTTAATACCATTCTAACAACCAACCAGGCTATGATCACTTTCATTAGTCAGTAACCAGTGAATGCCTTATTCAACCAGCCATACACCTGACTAGAATTCAAGTCCAAGAATATTTGAGTCCCTACTGTGTGTTAGGCAGTGGACTGAACTGCTATACTCGATGAATTATAGTTAATGGGAAGATAAGAAAAATACAAAAGAAACTATGTTGCTGCTCAAAATGTGTTCAGTGTCATCAAAGAACTATAAACAACGTGTAAAGGAGATCAAGCAAAAATTTCATGGTAGAGACTATAAAAAATAAGCTTTAGCCCAGCACTGCCCAAAAGAAATATAATGTGAGCCATATGAATAATTTAAAATTTTCTGGTAGCCACCTTACAAACAAGTAAAAAGAAACACGTGAGATTAATTTAAATCATATCAAATATATAAAATATTTTAATTTCAACATAACATCAATATAAGAATTATTAATGAGATATTTTCTATTTTTTGTGTGTTTACTAAGGTTTTGAAATCCTATGTGATATATTACACTTATACCTCAATTTGGACATCACATTTTCAGCAAAAGAAATTCATCTGTATTTAGATTAAAATTTAAAGTTCAAAAGGTAGATTCACATGCCAAGTGGTTCCAATAATTGCATCAAGTAGTAGTTCTTAAGTTTAAATGAAAATTAAATTTAAATAAAAAATTAACATCCAGTTCCTCAGTTGCACTAGCCACACTTCAAGTGCTCAGTAGCCACATGCAGTTAGTGGCTGCCATATTGGATGGTGTGGATGTGGAGCTTTCTGCAATGATGGACACACTCCATTGGACAGTGCAGCCTTAGAATGTAAATGGTGCAGTCTCTATGGAGTGAGGATGAAGACAGTGAGTGTGTCCAGGGAGGAGGAAAGAGTTCAAAGTCATGGATAGGTAAGGCATATGTACAAGTGGCTCTGCTGAGTGTAGAAATAACTTCCGCAGTTCATCTTAACTAGAATTTTTGAGTAATGACCTTCTGGACATCTTGGATCCCCTACATTCAAATCTCTCTCTTATACATTAGTCAATGGTAAGTTTTACTTATTGAATAAGACTGCTAGTTGTTCTAACAGGAGGACACTAAAATATGTAAATTTCTGAGAAGAGGCGTGTTGGTAGGTTTGGATACGAATGGTGGAGCAATGGAGCAAGGGACGCTAAGCCCACATCTCAGTCGGAGGGTGAGATGGAGCAGGGCTGGGGGTCAGTATCAGCTGACTGGTCCAGCTTCTGGGGATGCAGCTGGGCACCTGTGGGTTCTTCAAGTGATGCCAATGACGAGTACACAGAGGAAAACATGTTTAATTGTAAGGCCATTAGATCCTTAGCACCCATTTGCAGAGGTGGGCATAAATGAGAAGTACAGAGTGTTTGGAGAGGCTTCTAAGAAGTCATATGTCCAAAGCTCTGAGGAATATTTACGAACTGCCATAAGTCACCCTTATGTATTACTGACATTCACGACACAATCAAAGCCCAGTCCTGGTTCAGTGGTTTTCACGATTTGCTCTAATGATCTATGTTGATTCCTTTTACAAAGAGCACATGGCCTAATTATCTATTTCTTCCATTCTGGGCTAAAGATGTCCTTCGGAAGCCCCATTCTACCAATTTATAGGGGGTATAAAAAAAGGATTTTCAGTAAATGTATTTTCATTGGTTTTGATGAAAAGGGTTTGTGATGAAAGTAGAATCTCTAATAAGCATTTCATAAATGGCTTGTCTTTCAAACTTAATATAAAACAGAATAAAATACGTCTCCCAAAGACCTTCTTGCTTCTTCACAGATTTAAAGTCCCCTGCTCTCAATCAATCGGGTCCAAGAACTCAAAATTCTCTACAGATGCCATCAAATATTTATCAGTGAAAGTTGATAAAACTGAGAAATTATTTATGGCCCAAATTTTGAAATTGTCATACTTTGAAGGGAGAGGGGGGGAAAAAGGCACACATTAGGAACTACGCATTTCTTGCCAAGGCACACATTCCCAGATCCTCCCTACTGCCTAGAATTCAAAACTGGGAAGGAAATCACAGGTTTGGGGAAGTGTGCTCATGACTGGGTGTTTTATCCTTTTTTCAGAAACATTGAGAGATATGATAGAAAAGCAGCCCCCAAATTCTAGTAATGTAGCTACTTACCAATTAATTTCTTTGGCAGACAGATGAATTATGCATCAGTCAAAACTCTGTCTAATCCCTAGAGCTGCCTGCATAACCTTTCCGTGAATATGCAATTCTACATGGTACAACCCTGAACTGAGAAAAACTCCCATGGAGGGCTAATTCTAGGAAGCACCTTGCTTTTGATGTCTTTCCCCTTTAGTATATGGGCCTCCTTTCCTTAAAGGAATTCAGATTTTGATAAAATATGACAAAGGAAAATAAAGAAACAGGTACTTACTCTGCATTCACCCTCTTGAGGTGCAAAACAAACAAAAAGGTACTTTTGGGCCAGCAGGGCAACTCTTGTGTTGTTTATCATAATTTTATATTTGGCTAAATTTAATTTTTTCCCCAGCTTTGGGAAAAAATTATAGAAAAGTAGAAAGAAGTTTATAGCTATCGACCATTCAGCCATCACCTAGATTCTACTATTACCAATTTACTATTACTTGTTTTATCACACGTCTATCCATTAATCATCCCTCAGTCCAAAATATTTTTTGGTTTCAAAGAAACTTAATTTTAATGCTGTTTTAAACAGAACAATTTTCAGCAAGGATATTTCATTCCATGGAAGAGAATTCTCAGATTGCACTTAGCCCAAAGCATATCGGTTAAGAACACAGACTTTGAAATCTCAAAGAGTTGTTACATAGCTTGTCTCGGCTCTAAAGGCACTGTGTGACTTCGGACAGGTTACTCCACTCCTCTGAGTCTCATTACCCTCATTGGCTCATTAGGAGATAATCCTCATGGTGCTGTTATTATGAGAATTCAGCATAATAGATGAAAATTGCTTATGATTTACAGTACTGGACAAACAATAAATTTGTGATGATTTTTCCCCACTCCGCTGTAATCTTCCGAGATCAAGGATTTTTTCCCTTCATTACTAAATCCTCAGCCTCTAGCACAATGCCTTGTAGACAGCAGAAGCTGAATATATGCTTGTTGACGTGAACTGGGTTGAATTTCAGAGATTTTCCCTCCTGGGATACAGCAAGGACTTATTAACGAAGAGAGGCAAGTACAACTGGTTTCAAAGGTATGAGACGCAACAAAGGTAGTCCAGAAAATGGGGGGACAGAGGATGAGACAAAGACAGAGAAAACCTAGCCTGCAAATCAAAAGGCTGTATATCAAGTTTAGTGATGTCCTGTCCAAAGTGCCCTGTCCTGTCCCGTGGACCTCACCTTTTGGGTGCATACCTGCAGACTTCTAGCTGCCATGTGGCTTGTTGCCTGAAGGTCTCCCCCAAACCCCAGAAAGCCGTTGTGCCTGTGTGCAGAGCACAGGGCAGGCCACTCTAGGAGTGGCCCTCACCAGACTGGTGGGGTTGGCATGTACGTACCCCAGCCCCCTTCCCTTGGCGTGGATAACCCTGAGTGCGCTCTATGCCGTTTCCCAGCACTTCCCAATGGGATTACAATCCATTCACTCAGAGGGCTGGTTGCCTTGATAAACTGGCCTCTCAGCGGGTGCTTCCCTTCCGTGTCTTACTTCCTCACCCCCTTACCAGCATTCTCTTCACCTCCTAAAGAAACTACGGGCATTTGAATGCTTGTCTCGCGGAACTCAAAGTGAGACAAGTGTCTTTATCCTTTTATAACCACAGAATCTCTTCAAATGACATTCTACACTGAAGTCTGGTATGCAATATTTATAAAATTAGAGCTGCCTTGACCCAGACAGTTTGGTAGGTGAGGATGACATGTGGAGGCTACAGCCGCGCTTCTTTGGTGTTTATTCCCTTCTCCCCACCTCCCCAGCATTCACTGAAGACACCTATAAGCTGTCACAGCTCCACAGAGCATTGCTTGTCAGCTCCTGATGGAGTTGACAATGAGTAAAGATATAAAGAAAAGGATAAGATGAATGATTAAAAGCAAGGAAGCACAAAGAGAAAAAGGTATGCCTTCAAAGGCATCAAAAACATGGGGAAACAAGCAGTTTTAGGAAGGCAGTGCAGTTATTCTGCAAAAACCACCTGGAGGTTTGGGAGGATTTCACCCATTGCAAGGTTAGTAGGCTATCACATTTAGAAAAGCAATTGATTTGTAGAGAATTCAGGTTGAGAGCCCACGTGGGCTGTACATGAGGGGCTAAGCAGAGATGAATCCTCAGGTGGGGAACAACATTGTGTTTTGAGGCTGTGACAAGTAAGAAACAATGCAGAAGAACATGCCTAGTTAGCTGCACACTTACTGACCCATTATGTAGCTCAAGGAAAGAGTCTTATGCAAACTATTCAAATATACTCAGGAGGATGAAAATGTGGGATTGAAGGAAGCTTTAGGATGACCAGCTTTAGGATGATCACGTAATGCTCAAATCTGGCCATGCTTAACAGGAAAGGTGTTGCTCATGACAATAACAATTATGCCAGGACAACCAATTTTCCAAGCAACTTGCGTATATGACCACCCTTGTTATAACTTAATTAATGGAATTGAATCTCCATACTGAATACATTATCTATTAGTGGAAGGCGGCACAGGGGCACGTGTTTTAGACCAGACCTTCGTAAACTTGATTGTGCATCAAAATCATCTAAAGGCATGCCCAGACTCCTGGTCTCGTTACACGAGGGTCTGGTTCAGTGGTTCTGGGGTGAGACCTGAGAATGTACATGTCTAGTAAGCAACCAAGGAGGCTGATGCTGCTGGCTCACGGCCACCCTTGGAGTAGGATTGGCTTAGGTCCGTGGTCCTCAGCCTGGACTGCACATCAGAATTACACAAGATCTTAGAAAGTACTGATGCTTGGTTCTCAGCCCCTGACCAGCTGAATCAGTCTCTGAGGGTGCAGCCTGGCATCTGTAGCTGAACTGCCCACAGGTGATTCTGAGGCACAGTGAGGACTGAGAACACCAGGCTTAAATAACAAGCACCCCACTTGTGCCTCAGAAACTGTTTGGGGCAGAGTCTTGCAGACTTGAGGACTCCGGTCCCTTGGCAATTGCCAGGGTTGGCTTCAGGGAAAACTACCGATAGCCACCGCAGTGGCTAGGGCTGCCCAAAGGGGCAGGACTCCCGAGCCCCTTAAAAGCTTCCTTTTATATCATATCCTGCACTCCTGGCAAGGTTTTGCTTACAGATCAACATCTGGCACAGTGGTCGTTCAAAATCATAAATATGGTGATTATGAGGATATTGATCATTGGTGCTTCTAGTTTTCAATAGAAGTAGATTTCCAATAGTCCAAATCACCCTCGCCTCTCTCCCAGATTGCTGTAAAAACAACCTCTTAGCCTGTCTCTGTCCATTCCTCCTACCATTCTGCTCCCACAAATAACACCCTACGGGGCAGCCGGAAGTATCTTTCAAAGCAAACACCACACACACACACACACACACACACACACACACACACCGGGAAGACCTTCCAATGCTTTCCCTGCTGCACACACCATGAAGACGCCACTCCTGAGCATGGCTTCCAGGCCCCTATGCCAGGCTAGCTGCTCTGACATCAATTTTTACCAGTCTCCTCTGCTCACTGCATGGTAGTCAACCAGCCATGTTTCTCCTAAAATATGTCCCATTCTTTCCCATTGCCAGGCTTCTCACATGCAGTTCTCACTGCCAAGAATGCAGTTGACCCAGACCTTCCTTCCCATGGCTTCCCCTTTCTCATCCTTCCGATCTCCACTCGAGGGTCAGCAACTCAAGCCCGTCTTTCCCAGCCATCTGTGTACAGATTCCCTCCTCCCTCTACTCTTTGTTCCTGCCATTTACTCTTTTTCGTATCACCCTGTTTCTGTTTTTCAAAGCATTTGTTGTCCTCTGCAATTTCCTTGTTTATTTATTTGCTCATTGAAATGTCTATGCCCCCACGACAATACAAGCTCTATCACGACAGGCACTTGTATGCTTGTTCACACCCATAGTCACCCAATCCCAGTCTCGGAGTCCAGCATGTAACAGGTCCTCCTTAATCATTTAATGAATGAACAAACAGTCCAACAGCACCAGTCGTTGAGATCATTCATTCGACGGAGAGCTACTGTTCAAATGTCAAGTTCACCAAAAAATACAAACTGGCAAAAACTGGATTCTCCATGTCGACTCTCCTATTGGAATAGAATGTGTTGATCAGGGAGCATCAGTATTTCTGTTGATTTAACTGGGAGTACTTCTCAGAAAAGTTTTTGTCTTGATTTATGCAACAGTGTTTTCTGGATCTGGTTGGTATGATTTAGTTCCTTTGATCTGGTTTAATTTTTAGAAAGCTTATCCAATGGTGCTCCTAGAACAACACATTTGAAAACTTGGATCCAAATGAAAAGGCCACACGTATCATCACACCGCTGTAGAGAGAGAACTTACCTGGATGGTTGCCTTGACATCATCTATAAAAGCACCCCGTCTATGTGTTAACCACTAACACCCTTGTGATGATGTCAGCATCATGACCTACCACACAGATCTCCGGATCATGATATTCAAAGCTGTGAGTATTGTTTTTTGCAACTTCCTCTTTTACTGTTGTTCAATAACTTTCGACTTTTTTTTTTTTGTCAAAACACTTTGGCCTCTTGTCATAGAGGAACCGAGGCCAGTTCCAGCAGATGACCCAGTCAGTCAGCTTGTCTCATGCATGTTCCTCTCTTAACAAAAACATGCTTCTGTCATTTGCGTTTTTTCCTGACTTACCTTGCCAACGTCTCTTGGGAAAGGTTGTCTCTGATTCTCTGGAATTAAGATGGGAGATACCACGATGGACCTCTTTTGTCTTGGGACTGGAGAAGTTCTTGCAAATTTAAAAATATCCTAAGAGAGAGAAAAAAAACAAAACAAAATCAATCGACCAGCATCCCCCATGGAGCGGATGTATCGGTCTGCTCCGAGACATGGTTCCTTTGTTGTGAAGGCACACAGCTGTTTGGACACTGTTCATTTTATTCCATCAAACCTCATTAGCATTAGCAAGTACATCCTTAGAATTACACGAAAGCTGACATTGTGATTCTCAATGACTATCATTACGCTATTTAATTCCATTTTCCGAATCATTCTATTCACAATGCCAGTCTTGATTTATACATCCTTGCGTGCTCGTATATTCCCGCTCTTTATCTGCCAAGTGAGGCGATTACTCACCTGGTCAGAACCCATAGAACTCACTGGATATAAAAATGACTCGTCTCATGGCCAACTGCAAGGCTCTTACACACACAAGTGAACAGGGATGAAGGGCAATCACAAAGTTCCAAGCTGTCGGGCATTATGGAGGCTCGCAGTCAATGTTTATTCAAGGACCATTTGTTATTATTGTCAGAAGGAGGGCTGTTTTGATGCACTCCCTACACAGTGTGTCCCCAACTTCAATCATTGGAACATCACTGTCAGGATGTCTGCCCCGTCTGTGACTCACCTTTCTAATTAAATAAACGTGTGCAAAAAAATCCCTCTTTATCAATATTTTAAATAAAGTAACAGTATTGCTCTTTATATAAAGTAGGAAAACATGAAAATAAACATATTGGGGACCAAATGATGTTACTAAATTTGAGCTAGAAACTCCAGGAAATAAAGCTCCTCTTTGTAAAGGGGAAATAAGAAAGGGGTAGAGGGGCGTTAAAATGTTGTTAGCACCAAGCTGAGACTTTCTCCTTGATCTGATCAGAGGACTGCAAGAAAACTGAAAATAGAACGTCATTTAAAAAATACAAACCAGTCTTATTCAATGCCATGTATGAATTAATGTATCATCAAAAGTATGCATCTGAAACTGTGTACAACAGGTTCCTATCAAAATCATGTGGCAAATGATATTTAAATATCAACACTGACACATGCCCCATAAAATATATGTGTATGTCTATGTATGTACATATGGTATACATCTGTATGTATACACCATGCATATATAGACATACAAGGTCTGACAATTAAGCTCATAAACTTGTTCAACGATATTGCTAACCTTTTTTTGATATCAGAGGGATTATTCATTATGAATTTGTACCAACTGGACAGTTAACCAAGTTTACTATTTGGAAGTGCTGAAAAGGCTGCGTGAAAAAGTTAGACGACCTGAACTTTTCGCCAACAATTCATGGCTCTTGCATCACGACAATGCACCAGCTCACATAGCACTGTCTGTGAGGGAGTTTTCAGCCAATAAACAAATAACTGTATTGGAACACCCTCCCTACTCACCTGACCTGGCCCCCAATGACTTCTTTCTTTACCTGAAGATAAAGGAAATATTGAAAGGAAGACATTTTGATGACATTCAGGACATCAAGGGTAATGTGATGACAGCTCTGATGGCCATTCCAGATAAAGAGTTCCGAAATTGCTTTGAAGAATGGACGAGGCGCTGGTGTCGGTGCATAGCTTCCCAAGGGGAGTACTTCGAAGGTGACCATAATGACATTCAGCAATGAGGTATGTAGCACTTTTTCTAGGATGAATTCATGAACTTACTTGTCCGACCTCGTATACATACATATATACATATATGCACACATATACATATATATATCATAGTTTTAAAGGAAAATGTACATAAGGAAAGTCACACTGGAAATAAGATTAGCTAAGGCTATGGAAGCTTCTAGAAAGAATCTTTCTCTTGATTTTGGTGGGAGAGAAAATTGATGGTATTCTTGTGAAAAGCAATTGACAATATTTATCTATCAGGGTTAAATATACATATTTAATGTGCATATGCCTTCACTCTCTAATTTCACTCCTAGCAATACAGACGAATACTAAATTCAAAGGAAAATAAAACCATATGCAGGAAGATGTTTGGTGAGACATTACTTACAAAGGGCGACAGCGGCAAACAAACTAACCGTTCAACCACAGGACCAAGGCAAATTGAGTCCCTGAGTGGGAGACACTCTTAAGCACTTTGCAACAGTCAGTTGTAAAGACCCTGTTCTAACCACATTATCACCATTTGAGCACTCCCACAATCACTGTCACAAACTACATAATAGTAACAAGTTATTAAGCGTGTATCGGGCAATGTGCTTGGCACATTACATGTGTCTGCTCTAATATTTGCAATACAATTCCCAAGTGGATCTTAGCCCCACCAAACCAATAAGGAGTATCAAATTCAGAGTGGTTATGTCGGTTGCTCCAGTTCACCTAGCTAGCAGAGAGAATATATATAGAATAAAATGGGTAGGAAAATATAGAATACCCTATTGGACATCTTCTATTTATATAAACTATATTGAACATAGAAAAATAATATTTGAAATCTTAATGAATGCATCCAAACAAAACACTGTTTGGTCTCTAAGAAGACCAAAGAATCAATATTCAAGCAAAGGCAGAAAACTAGAGTGTATATGTAAGAGAGAGTGAGAACAAAGAATGATTAAAACAACAACAACAACCCACCAACCAAAAAAACGTTGTGTGTGTGTGTGTGTGTGTGTTGACACCTATATATACCAACCCAACTAAGTAAATAACAGCATAGAGAGTATGGAACAGACAATGAGAAGTCAATGGAAAACAGAGTGGAATATATTCATAAAACACTGATGTGTATCATCTGTGAAGATTCTGTTGGTTTATTAGGGGATAGGAAAAGAATAGAAGGTATGTAAAAAATGTGCAGTATATGAATCTTATTTGAAATAATAAAAACACTCAGGAAAACACTTTGAAAAGATTTAAAGTCCTTTTGGGTCCAAGATGGTGGATCAGGTAAATGCTGTGCCTACTGCATCCCAGGGTCACACCAAAATTATAAATAAATTATGGCACAATCAACCTTCAGAATCATCGGAAGCCTAGCTGCACAGAACCCCTGTAACTAAAGATATAAAGAAGGGGCCACATCAAGACTGGTCGGAGGGGTGGAGATGCAAAATGGGCTGACCCCAAACTCACAGATAGTGGTTGGGCACTGGGAGGGACACCTCAATGGCAAACGTTCCCCACCCCCTGAAGACGGAGGCGTCCCAGTCCCACACAGACTCCCTAGCCCTGGGGTCCCACGCCAGAAAAGGAGTTCCCACAGCATCTGGTAGTGAAAATCCACAAGGACTCTGTATGTCCATCCTGGTGAGAAGAAAGCTGGCTGGAAACCCAGACACCCTTTTCAAGGGCTGCACATAGACTCACTCACTTGCAAACATTCACCTGGTCTCTGGCGGGGGGTGGGCAACACAAAAGGCGCCAGAGACAGAGGAGGAAAGGAAATATGTGAATTTGAGATGATGGCTGGAGACACAGCAGCTACTATCCCTGGGTGGAGCCTGCCTCACATGTAGCCCACAGGAGGCTGCTATCTTTTCTATTTTAATCCCTTCCCCAAAGGGCCAAATCTGAGACAACATTGGTTTGGTAAAACCCACATGTGCACACTACTTGGTGACACCCTGGCTCCCCACCTGGAATGGCTAGTACTGCCTCACCTGGAGCATTCTCTGCCACTGAGTGGCCGGCCCACCCCACAAGCTGTGGAAGCAATCTATGGATTCAACGCAATCCCTATCAAAATGCCAATGGCATATTTCACAGAACTAGAACAAGCAATCCTAAAATTTATATGGTACCGTAAAAGACCCCAAACAGCCCCTGCAATTCTGAGAAAAAACAAAGTTGGAGGTATCATGCGACCTCAAATGAAATTACACCACAAGGCCATACTCATCAGAACAGCATGGTACTGGCATAAAAATAGACACACGGATCAAAGGAACAGAACAGAGAGCCCAGAAATAAATCCATGCCTATATGGTCGTTTAATCTATGACAA
The DNA here is from genome assembly GCF_036562045.2 of Rhinolophus sinicus. NCBI lineage: Eukaryota > Metazoa > Chordata > Mammalia > Chiroptera > Rhinolophidae > Rhinolophus > Rhinolophus sinicus. Next base: position 21,634,032 of record NC_133760.1, read on the forward strand.
AGGAAGCAAGAATTTACATTGGGGTAAAGACAGTCTGTTTAATAAACAGTGCTGGGAAAACTGGACAGATACATACAAAGAAAATGAAACTGTACCACCTTTTTACACCATATAACAAGAATAAACTCAAAAGAGATTAAAGACTTAAATGTAAGACCCGAAACCATAAAACTCCTAGAAGAAAATATAGGAAGTAAACTCTCCAACATCACCCTCAGTAATATTTTTATTGATATATGTCCCCGGGCAAGGGAAACAAAAGGAAAAATAAACAAATGGGACTACATCAAAATAAAAAGATTTTGCATAGCAAAAAAAAAAAAAATCAACAAAATAAAAAGATATACTACTGAATGGGAGAAGATATTTGCCAGTGATACCTCTGATAAGGAGTTAATATCCAAAATTTATTTAAAAAACTCATACAACTCAACACCAGAAAAAACAAATAATCCAATTAAAAACCAGGCAGAGGACCTGAATAGACATTTCTCCAAAGAGGACAAAGAGATGGCCAACAGACATATGAAAAGATGCTCAGTATCACTCATCATCAGGGAAATGCAAATAAAAGCCACAGTGAGGTACCACCTCACTCCTGTCTGAATGGCTGTCATCAATAAATCAACAAACAACAAGTGTTGCGACGATACGGAGCAAAAGGGAACCCTCGTGCACTGTTGGTGGGATTGCAGATTGGTGCAGCCACTATGGAAAACAGTATGGAGGTTCCTCAAAAAATGAAAAACAGAACTACCTTATGACCTAGCAATTCCACTCCTAGGTATTTATCCAAAGAAATTCAAAACACTAATTCAAACTATATATATGTGTGTGTATATATATAGTTGGATCCATGCTAGTAAGTTTTATATATATATACACACACACACACACACACACATATGTGTATATATATATGTATATATGTGTGTGTGTATATACCCCTATGTTTTCTGCAGTGCTATTCACAATAGCCAAGATATGAAAACAACTGAAATGCCCATCAATAGATGATTGGATAAAGAAATTGTGGTTCATTTATGCAATGGAGCATTACTCTGCCATAAAAAATAATGAAATCTTACCATTTGCAATAACATGGATGGACCTAGAGGATATTATGCTAAGTGAAATGAGTCAGACAGAGAAAGACAAATACTATATGATTTCATGTATATGTGGAATCTAAAGAACAGAATAAATGAGCAAACAAAACAGAAATAGACTCATAGATACAGAGAAACTAATGGCTGCTAGACAGGAGGGAGTTAGAGGCTGGGTGAGAAAGGGGAAGGGATGAGGAAGTACAAATTGGTAGTCACAAAATAGTCACAAGGATATGAAATACAGTATGGGGAATATAGTCAATAATGTAAAAATTATGTATGGTGTCAGAGGGATACTAGACTTATCAGGGGATTACTTCATAAATTATATAAATACCTATCCACTGCACTGAATAGCTAAAACTAATATAAAATAATATTGAATGTCACCTATAAAATATATATATATATATATATATATATATATATATAGTCATGGGATGTAAAGTACAGCATAGGTAATATAGTCAATGGTATGTAACAGCTATGTATGGTGTCAGACATGTAGTAGACTTACTGGGGTTATCACTTTCTGAGGTGTGTAAATGTCTAATCATGTTGTTTCATACACCTGAAACTAATTTAAAAAAAGATTTAAAGTCCTACGCAAATGTAAGGGGCTGGTGATTCAGCTCGGTAACAGTGCAAAGGTAGGCTTTAATTCATTATGGCAATACATGTGTAAATGTCTCTAAAGTAATGAAAAGTATACTGTATCATCAATAGCAAACTTTCCATTGTTTGCAGTAAAGGGTTTATTTGTGTTTGCAAGCCTGTGAATGGGTGATATTTGTGTCCTCTTTGGTGCCCAGAGTGTCCAGGTCCCTGAGTCCCCATTTTTTCTGCTGGTATGCTCCCAGCTCACTAGCTAGCCAAGCCTGCAGCTGTCAGTTCATTTCTCTGACTCTGGCAACTGGGTCTCATGTGCCTAAGAATAGAAAAAGGAGGCTCGGAGTCTCAGGGTGGGAAACAGCCCCTGGAAGGGAGGGAGGCGAGAGGCAGAGCGATGATTATAGCGATGCCTGCACGTGGACGGGACTCTGAGCCCACCATGCGGGCTGGGCCAGGGCTTCCTTTGTCGTCCAGCTCTCAATCTTTTGCCTTACAATAGCAGGGACCTCGATCAAATATTTGTCCATGACTGTGTTTCTATGTCTTTGGCTCCACCTCTTTCTTTGTCAGTGACTTAGGTGTATATCCATCACTACATGCTCATTGACAAGCGTCTACCTCTATCTCTGTTTCTGTGTCCACCCGTGATTGGATCCATGCTAATAAGTTTTTTGTGCTTTAAAGCTATGTCCTTCTGTGGGACTGGGGCCATTTAGGAGCCATAGTATCTGCCTTGAGTGACAATCATATACGATATGCATATCTGGGCATGTATGTGTAACCATGGTTATGCTCGTGTGTGTGTGCGCGCGCGTGTGTTGTGTCCATTTTGTGAAGCCTCTGAATGCACCTGACTGTGGCCATAACTTCACAGAAAGAAAAGACAGAAGCAGTGGGGATAAAAAGAATATGACCAATTCAAGAGATGCTTATAGAAAGAGGAGATAGAATGTGGGAAAGACCAGAACATACGGGTAATAAAAGAGGCTGTTAGGATTCCGGGCCTTTTTGTGTTGCCATTACCAAGATAGCGGGCAAAGAGGAAAAAAAGCAGCTCTGGGCACAGATGCGCATTGGTGTAGACTTGTCGACCTCCAGGGGCCACTGGACATCCAACAGGGATTTCTAGAGGGTGCATAAAGAGTTGCATTCAGGAAGGAGGGACGAATCAGGGAGAAAAGTGTCACAGTCACCCATATACGAGAAGAGTGGCGGGATGTGACAGAGCAGCTGACACTGCCCAGATTAGATACAGAGGGAAAAGGCAGGAACTTGACCATTCAATGGGTTTCTAAAAGGCCAGTCAAGGCCACAGAAGGTTTAGTTGGCAACGGAAAAAAGAACAGAAGGACGAAGAGATGAGAATTTCAAAAAGGGAAGGCGTGCACAGCCACATTACACAATGCAGATGTCCCCACAACAGGCTGAATACTCGAAGGAGGCTTTGGGCTTGCGATGAACAGGTAATTGATTGTTAGGAAAAGCTCCTTTGAGGGTGTGTTAGGGTGGAAAGTCAGAGGGACCAATGAGAAGTGAGGACTTTGGTCCAGAAGGAAAGGAAAAAAAATGGGTAGAAGTTCATCAGTTAAAGGAAGACCTGGAAGGGGGTGGGCGTGAGGAGGAAAGGGTCGGAGGAAGGAAGACGCAGTGCTTGGGAAATGAAGACGCGGAACGGAGTTGGATGCCGGAGGGGGTGGGAAGGGCGTGGGTCAGTAGCACCGTGAGCCTGAGAAAGGAGGATGAAAGCTGCTTTCCTGGAGGAGGACAGAGGTTTAAGGGGAATTGCTCATCTGTAAAGGAGGATCATTTGCTGCACTCTTGGTTATCAGAATGAAATGCGACGTTGTGCGTGGAAGTAGTCTGCGCTCTCCAAAGAACAGCACCAAGTGAAGGATGGGTCTTATTAATACCAGAGCAGCGGAGGCGAGGAAATGAACATGAGCCTCTCAGTCCCTTTTAAGAGTGAGTAATTCAGCCCTGGGTGGCCTAAGGCCAGATCTTAAAGAGACGAACCTGGACACACGGCCACCTCCAGATTTCCAGTTTCACTCGCTGCGTGCACACGGCCGTCAAAATTCTCTCTCATCAAACACACTCATGCACACGTGTATGTGAACACACACACTCAGAAGACACTTGATAGGGACACACACACTCACTCATGAACAGATTCACACACAATAGCCACTCATCACATGCCTAGGCCCAGGCCCAGGGACAGATACAATACCTACACCCACACAACACACACACACACACAGCATGTAAAGGAGAGTGAGCGACTGGCCTGGCCGCGTGCCTCCCTGGGGCCCTCCCTACAGCCCTGCAGTCACAGGGCAACGATTGTCAGCAGCTTTGAACCTGGAACAGCCCGGGGCCTGCAGCAGCCTCATCCAATCTCGCTTAAGTCAAAGGGGCAGAACTGTGTCCTTGGGAAGCCTCACTCGTGCTGGATTTTATTACAGAATTGTCACCCTTACATAAACCTCTCTGATCTCCTGTAGACTAACCAAGGCCTTCATCTTTCTGTCGTAGGATATTTGGGTTTACAATCTCATTTGCCTTTCTCCCTATTTCTCAGTCTCAGGAGAAACTGGCAGCACATTAAAAGTAAGTTTCATGATACCTGGGGGCACGACTTTACACAGTCCCAAAGAACACATTGGAGATAAAGGGGAGACCCTGAAACTGTGAGGATGGGTGGGAGGGAAAGGTGGGGAAAGGCAGAAAAAGGCAGAAAAAATGAAGAATGTGAAAAGGGGAGAAAGAATGTATTCGTATTCATTCATTCATTCATTCATTCATTCATTCATTCATTCATTTCTTCCCAAACTCCCTATGATCCCTTCTCCCTCCAGGAGGAATTGTAGGCATGGGACACAGTGCAGTGCACAAGAGAGCCAAGTCGCCTGCCCTCATGGAGCTCACATTCTAGAAGGAGACGACAGTAAACAGAGAAAGAGCAACCCACGTGGTCCAAGAGAACAAAGAAGCAAGGAGGTGACTGAATGTGTGCAGAGGAGTGTATGCTGACAGTTTAGGTGGCGACCGGGTAAAGGGCCCACTGGGAAGGTGACAGTGGAGGATGAAGGAGGGATGCAGCCATGGGCTCGGGAGGATAGACTGCCAAACAGCAGCATCACAGCCTGGCACGTGTGAGCTGCAGAGAGGCAGCCCAGGGACCAGAGCCCTGGGAGGGGGAGGAGACAGGCCAGGGGCCTGGAAAGGAACTCAGATCCTGCACTGGAGCCACAGAGACCAGGGACAGGAATCTGGCTTCTGCTCAGCAGGAGATGTGCGTCACGGGAGGGTTTTCAGCCGACGAATGACATAATACCACTTACGATAATATATATATATATATATATATATATATATATATTACTTATTATACATATATTATATATACAAAGGGTGCCAAAAAATGTGTACACATTTTAAGAAAGGGAAAAAAACTGTATTAATTGTAATACTCAATATATACCAATAACAAAAGATGAATACAGTCACGTTTGACTTCTGCAGTTACAAGAGGTGCTCAAAGTGGTTACCATCAGAGTAATTTTAATAGTTTTTTCCTTTCTTACAATATATATACATTTTTTGGCAATACATATATCATGCTGGACACTGTGGAGAATAGACTTTAATGGGCAAAAGGAAAGACATGTTTATTTGTTGGGTTTCTTCTTTTTCCCAACCATGTCTTCACAGGATGCTGAGGTTCTCTCCTAGAATGCAAATCTGAGGATTTGATTTTGGGAAAAGGAGAGTCGGGATCAGCTTTCCTTCTCTGGAGTCCTTCTACCCTCTTTCTATCCCACAGTATGTTAAAGGTATTATTTGGGTATATTTTAAGTACTATTAAATTCACCTGTTTTAGGTGTGCCATGCAATCATTATTAGGGAACTTACAGAATTGTGCAGTCATCACCACAAACTAATTTTAGAACATTTCCGTCATCCCAAAAAGACCTCGTGTCCATATGCAGTCACTTCCCCATTCTAAGCCTCAGCCACTGGCAACCACGAATCTTTCTGTCTGTACACATTTTGCCTTCTCTGGACAGTTCATAAAAGGGAATGACAAATATGTTCCCACAATAAGTTTATGGACTCCGACTGCATTTCACAGTTGATGTGAAGATGGCCAAGCAGAAAGGGATGCAGCGGACATGCATGGACTCGTAAGGGGTGCGTAAAGGCCAGCCGCCTGGCCCCCAGGTGGGGCCACGCTCAGGGGCCATCCAGAGTCCCTGCTGGTCCTGGATAGCTGAGACCTCCATTGTAACTGCAGCCCATCACTCCTCAGTCAACCTCTTCCACTGCCCCATCCGCTGCCCTCGCTCCCCCACAGGAATGGCTGCCGAGATCCCTCTACAATAAACCTCCTCCACTCGGATCTCTGAGTCACAAGGTTTGTCCCCAGGGAGCCCACGTATGACATCCATCACCACCAGGTGCCTGGAGTAGACTCACTGGGCAAGGAGCCCCCGAAGGGAAGGGGGACAGAAAGGTGTGGCCCAGCCTATGACCATTAACCATGTTTTGGTGGCTACTGCTCGCTCCCACCACACCCGGTTGAGGGCTTAAAAGTCTTCCAGCTGGTCACTCCAAGAAACTGGTGAGATTTGAGAGGAACAACCCTGCTCTCTTCACACTGAATACAAGGCCAGAAAACAGCTCGGACCTGTCTTGCCACCAGTCAGAGGGTCTGCATGAGCCAACATTCAAACAGGCAAGATGTGGCCAGAGGACTCGTATGCCTTCCTCCTCCTCCCTCTGCCCTTCTAGTTTCTGTCTTTCCATCAGGTAATAAATGAGAGGGAGGGGAAAAAAGAAACAAAAACAGCAACCACTTTATAAAGAAGCACACGACTCTGTCTTTGTTCTCTCTCCTACTTTTATGACTTTTGGGCAAAATCATGTGAAAGAGGAGGTATTTTCATAAGGCAAACCATTGCAGAGGCTGGAAGCATCCCTCTGGCCAAAGCATGGAGCTAAGGGAGGGCAGGGCAGGGTGCGACAGTCAGCCCGGGCTGATTGTGGACAGTCCTGCAGCTCGTGGTAAGGTCAGATGTGCTACCCACCCAGTGAGGGGCCTCCACTGGTTTCATGCACAGGTGTGACGCTTTGCATTTGAATTCCATGTAAGGTTGAAGGATCCTGAGAATGATTCCCTTGAAGAGTTTGAAGTTTGTGGTTTAGACTCAAGTCTCAAATCCCATAGCCTGTTTCTTTCTCATCTTTCTAACGCTAAGATTCACTTGGCACCCTGGTTCTGGACTCACCATGCCTGCCGTAGGAAATACTGCCACGTACGGAGTGGTTAGTATGTGCCAGGCATCATCGAGGCACACTGTAATACTATCTCATTTAATCCACTCAACAGCTGGCAGGTAGAACCACCATGCTACTTTTCCTGAGGTTCAAAGACATAAGAGACTCATCCAAAGTCACTTAGCTCTTAAGTGAGACATGGGAAGGCAGGAACCTGTGACCCCAGAGCCTCTGCTCTAAGCTGATACTACTCGCCTCCCCAGAGCTGCTGCTGGTGATTTCAGCCAGGTCTGTGCCTGGAGAGAGTTCCTCAGTCCTGGTTACTCAAGTGTAACTGGAGAATCACAACTCTAAGGCTGGCAGAGGGAGATAGCAGCAAATCTCAATCAGCCTCTGGCTAAAAGGAGCAGCTACTACCTACCCTGCAGGGCGACAGCTTAATTGTCTGCAAATTTCTGCAAATGAATGGAACTGCAGAAATCAATCTCCAATTTATTCCATTCTTACTGGAGATCTCCCTGTGCTGAGAGCTGCTGGGCGGAGGGCGCTGTGCTCCTCAGTTCGCGTTTTGTGAGCAGTCACACACAGGTTCAGCCAGTTTTGCTGTACCTGAGGCGACATTTAAAGTTTGCTTTGTTTCCCTCGGGGGCTGAAGTGTGCCTACTTAAGGAAGAAACAGTTACCATACGCCAAAAGTTTCGGCAGCAAATTTAGAAGGTTGGAGAGACCAGGTCCTAAGCTTGCTTCATTTCTAGCTATCTATTTTCCCACTATTCTGGAGGCCAAATGTCAGCTGAGCTGAGTCATCTGCTATTGGCTGACTGGACAGAGTGATGCTGAAAATAAAATGGGGTGACGTGGACATTGTCCATCAGCCCTGCATTGTCATCTCATAGTATGAAAGCAGGTGTTATGGAGCTAATTTCAAAGGTGAGGGCAGAGGGAAGATGACGGCTGGTGAATTCATAGGCTGGAGGAAGGCAGTCTGCTATTATAAACGATACCGCACATGCTTGTCATGGGCTGCTGTGTGCAACTGGAAGAAATGGTGCAAACCACTGTGCCCTAGAGTTCCCATATGGGCACACTTTTCTAGAAGTGATCAGTGATGTCGGAAACAATTTCTCCAATAATGAAAGTCATCTATGAGAGACTTGGGAAATGGCCAATCTTAAAACAAGAAACCTCGCAATGGAAGGTCCAAAAGCAGAGCATCTGAGAGATGAGCGCCAAGAAAGTAATAAATTCCCATTGAACTCGAAAGTCACGTCTATTATGGACGTTGAGGGTGGGAAAGAAATGCCTTTGGCTAAAGTAGTCAGTGGAGAGAAGGTTTCATCGGAGGAGTTCACGATTTGAGTGGTGACTCCAGAAATTCTCTGCGCAGCAGCCAGAAAGATCTTTTAAAGCATCCCCTTCCCCCTCACGGATGCTATACTGACTTCCCCTTGTCAAAGGATGGAGCCTCCCAAGTGACCAATGTCACTTCTGATTGGTTACAGGCCACAGTCCTGAGTGTTCCTGCGTAGGCAGGATAGGGTGGTCTGGTGGTCAGCAGGTTGACCACCCCTGTGGAGGTTGATTCAAAGCTCCAACACACATTCAGGAATGTGAGCAGCCTTTTGTTAGTTGTCTCACAGCTATTAACTGGTTAACCATTCCTGTCTCTTTCTCTCACTCTCCAGCCACTGTCATTTAACTTAGAACATCTCAGAAATGTTCTATTGTCAACCCCTCAGGCAGTTCATCGAAGGCCATTGTTTCCTGGAAGAAATGACAATTGGGCTGAGACCTGAAGACCCAGTGGGATTCCTGCAGGTACAGGGAAAGGAGAAGGAAGAGTTCCAAGCCTGGGGGACAGCACGTGAGTAGGCTCAGAGGCAGAAGATGCCCAAAGACCAGCAGGGCTGAAGCAGAGCGCAGGAGGCTCCAGAAGCTCCAGAAGAGGCTGGAAGGCGAGAAAGGCCAAGTCTCCTCCATCCACATAGGCTTGTTCTGAATCCTGAGTACCACAGGAGTCACCGAATGGTTTTAAGCAAAAGGCTTGGTTCTGACCTTGCCTTTGACCCTGCCCTGGCAGGGCTGAGGAGCCATCCCTGGAGAGCACTTGTCTTAAATACACTTTCTTTCCCGCTGTTTTTTGTTTTGTTTTTTTCCTTATTTAAAAAGGTGAACTTAAAAATAAGACATAAATAAAACAACAATCCCTCTCCACACACACACACACACACACACATTCTATCACTTTGCTCTAAAATGTCAACTTCCCTGTGTTTGAACAGCTAGTTAAAAAATAAAACAAAAGCATACGCTTTGGATGAAAATGTGCCAAACCACACTTCCAAGACGCAATTGCCTCTGAAATATTTCATGAATCTAGCAGGAGCAGTAACAACACAAATCAGGACTTGCTAGTTTCACTGGAGGTGAGAAATGGTTTAAACACACTTACCTTCTTCAGTCAGAGGTCCATTCAACCACATGTGACGGTGATGGGAATATAATGGATACAATTTCCCTCTATCTGCTCTGGCATTAATAAAATATTCATGTTAAAGAGCTACTTTTGAGCACCTGGGGGCATCTTGCAGCGTTTTACAGATGGGCTTATTTTTCTAATGCACACAAGTGCTCCTGCCTCCACCACCACGCTAGTGAGTATGTATCCTAGGTGTGTGGGCACATCCCGCAGACCCCATGCTTTCGGGTCTGCTGGATCTCATAAACGAGTGTTTGGCCTCTAAAGACAGCCCCCATTAGAAAACCCACACGTGGACAAAATAATTCTTTCCAATTCAGTGGGTGTTTGCCACGGGCTTTCCCAGTGGAAGTTTCATAATAAATGATACCTGATGGTCCTACAGGCATCGCAAACTCAGCAACGCGCTAAACCAAATTGAGAATACCATCCTTCCTACCCGCTCCTGCCTCAATCCACAAATTCCCCGCTTCCGTTTTCTCAGCTGTTGAAGGGCTGGGCACTTATATCCTAGGAATGGCTGATTTTATTGCCACCATATGGAATTCCCAAGGGGTTGCCAACGCCTACAGATTCCAGCTGCGGGATTTTCCCTGGCATCCATCCTCTCCTTCTCTAGTACAACACCCCCTGCTATGACCATCGCATTTTACCTCCTTTACGGGAGCCCACCTGGGGTTCTTCTTCATGACTTATTGTTTCCTTTTACACGTGAGCCCACTGGAGAGTAGAATCACAGCAACCTGGACCTCGGCACTCGGTCTGGGCTCCCCAGAGGTGGACACTGAGATAAGGATTTGAGAGCAAGTAGTATTTTGACATAGTTTCTCAAGTTTCCATAATAAACCTATTCTATTTAAAACCAGAAAAGAAAACGAATTTGTTTACTCATAACCCTGTACCGGACATACAGAATCGGATATTTCAGTGTCTTTCCTAATAGGTTTTAATATACTTTTTATTTAAGTTGAAATTGAAGGATGTGAACAATTTTGTGTCTTGCTTTTCTTGAACCTAATGATAAAGGCTGAGCTTTCTTCCCTCCCGTGTCACAAATTCAGTAAATATGACTTCAGTAGCTGCACAATCCATCACGTGCAGGGTCAGCACGTATACAACCAGCCCCTTGGTGTTACACTCGTACGTATAGGTGCTTCCACTCCTTGGTTTGTATACATATAATATCATTGCATGTAAAGTTTTACTTGCTTACTTATAGATTTTTCTCTAATAGGAGTTCCTTAGAATGAACTAGTCAAAGTGAGATTACTGGCTCAAAGCATATGAACTTTGTAAGGGAACTGTGACGCTGCCAAACCACTAACCAGCACTGGAAACAGATTCGATCTCGCCGTGGCGGGGCATTCCCGAGTGGTACCAACACATCTCTCTGGCCACAACTCCTGTAGTTCCAAACATACTGCTTTTGCCCAAACATGCCAGGCTGTCTCATGACATGATGCCTTTGTCTGTGCTATTCCTCTAGAATATTCTTCTTTCCTCACTCACCTCTAGTCCTCTCTACCTGCTTGATAACAGGCAGGCACACACACGCACGCACACAGTAGGTGCCTACTATACATTATGTGTGTCATCTCCAGCTCAGGTTAAGTAGTGGTTTCTGGATAGTTCCTATTAACTTTGAGTTTCTTCTGCCAGGTCCTATTGGTATGCAAATGCCAGCTTCATTCTTTAAACTTTAATAAAGCTTGCTATTTAATAAATATTTATCTGTTTAATAAAATACTATCTAATCTCAGATGGCAAGCTAATAGTATCTCTTTTCTGCTTTTTCCAAAGGAGTTTTGGGGGTTTTCCATTCCTTAAGGCGAGCGCAGACAAGAGAAAAACCTTGCGTGTTCGCTTAACACGTGATGCGTTTAATCATCAGAGGGGAAGGGACCCAGTGTCCCCTCCCTTGCAGCTGAACTGCCTCATTAACTGGAAGAAGACAGCGCTGGCTGTGGATGTGGATGGCACAGGCACCCTGCAACGAAGCTTGATCTCACATATGTGCCCAGCTCAAGGAGAGGCTGGATGGTGATGAATGGCACTGGGTTATTCTAGAATGGACTCAGGGAAAAACAGGGCATGGCTTTACCAAACAGACAACAAGGTTCTTCTTTACTTTTTCCCTTCACTAAGGAAAACCCAGCTTCTCCGGCAGGATCTTATGGTGATCCAGGGAAAGGAGGGCCCCAAACGGAGCTTCTCCAACAAGGGGCTGAAATCGACCCTCCCCCTCAGGAATGGCATGTTCCTGTCTCAGATACAATAACAGAGGGAGGAAATTTAAAGCAGTGTCCTGATGTTTAAGGAAAGGAAGCGCCCATGGCCAGGACTTACTCTCTGCATCTGGTCTATTTTTGAGATCCATGTTCCTCCTATTTTTATCTTCTCGCTTTGTTTTGGCCTCAACTTCTTGACGTGAGGGCTCCCAACTCTAAAATTAGAAATCTATTTCCCACACCCGCCTCCAAAGTCAATTGCCTCCTCTGTCCAACCAATTTTTAAATATCCTTTACGACTGAAATTCAAGGTGATTTTGCTTAGGGAGTTATTGTCAATATTTAAACTAAGTTACCCTCTTTTTCACCCCTCTGTACATTTCTTCTCTTTCACTGCAGATCCCCCCAAGTTCCTGCACTATTCCCCTTCCTCTTTTTGTTACAGACATTTTAATTAAGACTCCAGGGTTCCCTTAACCTACGTAAGCAACCATCTCCCTTTCATGTAGCTTTCTGCAGTGAAGTCCCGAATCAGGGAAGTGTCTTTCATCAGCCTGTTCTCTGTCTCTAAACTCCCTTTGTTCTGTGTTTTCTCTTTTTGTTGAATTACAGATCCTCACACTTTAATTCAGCCCCAACTGCTATTCCATACTATGCCGTTTACATGAATAAATTCATCTTCACAATGATGTATGCAAGTCGCATGTCTCCCCACGTCACTGATGACGGCAGCCTTTGAAGGTTCAAAGGTGTGTCAGATCTATCAGGAAAAAGGGAGCGGGGAGACTACGTTTGATATTCTCCCATATTCCATCTGAAGTTTCCCTGGGCCCAGGAGTTTTGATGTGAGGATGGTAAAACAACAGAAGAAACGTGTTATAACTAGTCAATTGCCATGTAATACTCATTTTTCCTTAAAAGACGGAAGGTTCAGGCTCCTTTTTCAAAGTCAAGATTGACAAATACAACAACTATTTGATAATGGAACTCAGAAAATCTATTATGGGACCAGGAGAAGTATGTTAGCATCTCGGCGATTCTGTGAACTTGCCCCACAGGAAAGGAGCCATTTCATTTGGTTTCAAATAATTCTCCACTTGAAATCTTCAAGCATTTTACAAGTAGGAAAGTATCTTTGAAAATCAATGAATTCTAGAGGATGCGAGAGAACATTTTCTGAGTACTTTGGGTTAGACACTAAGTCTTACAAACACCTTTCTTCTTTAAGACGCACACCACCTTTTTGATATAGGTACCATTATACTCCCACGCTACAGGTGAGAAAATTGAGGCCCCGAAAAGTTAAACAGTCAAGGACATAATCTGTATGCCTGGAGGAGCCAGGATTTGAACCGAAACCATTTTTATTTGGAGACTACACTACCTCTTGCCTTCTGCATGTTATCTTCTCATATTAAAATTTTAATTACTGAAACACTTTTATTCAGAATCTCTACCAGTCAAATACACATGTATCACCTTTGTCGGTGAACGCCATCTTCAAACTAGATTCAGAATTTGACTGTTTCTTACCCCCTACCCTCTCCCAGGGGCCACCACACCAGTCCAAGCCAGCATCCTCTTTTGAATGGATTACGGCAAAGCCTCCTGATTGGTCCCCCAGCCTTGGCCCCACACACCCTCACCCACCCCCATGGCAGACAGAGTGGTTCTGTTGAAACATGAACTAGATGCCATCATTCCTCTGCTTCACAGCTTCCAGTGTGGCCCCCCAGCTCTCGGAGGAAACCGGTGTCTGTGTGCTGGCCTTCAGTGTTGTATGTAATCTGCCTCCTGCCCTTTGTTACCCCAAGTCGCCCCGACTCCCTCTGGCCCAGTCCAGTTGCACTGGCATCCTGGAGCACATCAGGCACATTCCACCTCAGGACCTTCGTGCCTGCTGCTCTCCCTGCCTGAAATGCTTCTCCCCAGAGAGCTACAGAGCTTCTATTAGTTTCCGGTGGCCGCTGTAAAAAGTTACAACAAACAGTGGCTTAAAACAACACACAATTATTACCCTAGAGTTCTTGGGGTTAGATGTCCCCAGTAGGTCTCCCTGGGCAAAAGTGAAAGTGTTGTCAAGGCTGTGTTTCTTCCTGAGGCTCTAGAGTAGAACGTGTTTCCTTGCCCTTCCCACTTTCTAGAGGCAGCCTGCATTTCCTGGCTAGCGGTCGCTTCCTTCATCTTCAAATACAGCAGTGGAGCATCTTCGAATCTCTCTCTGGCCTCCTGCCTCCCTGTATAAGGACTCTTGTGATTATATTAGACCCACTGGGAAAATCCAGCACAAGCTCCCAATCCGGAAACTCTTAAGTTAATCACATCTGCAAAAAGTCCCTTTTGCCCTGGAAGGTAACATTCCCCAGGTTCCCAGGATCAGGATGGGGACATCTTGGGGGCCGTTAGTCTGTCACCACTGCCCCTCTTTCACTTCTTTCAGGTCTTTACTCAAAAGTCACTTTTTCTACGAAGCCTGCCCTGGCCACTCTACCTAGCACGTCACTCTCATTAAAACTTCATGCCTCCTTCCATGCTAAATTTTTCTCTTCTTTGCCAGGTAACAATCTAACATATTTATACTGGTTTATTTCATTTATTATTTGTCTCCACTAGAACATGAGTCCCATAAATGTGGGACATTTTATCCGTTTTATATTTTTATAGCTGCCTCCACATTGCCTAGACTAGTACCTGGCATAGAGTTGTAGGTGCTCAAAAAACGTATTTGAAATTATTTATGTCCTTTACCATGAAATAACATATAGAGGATCTTCATATTGGAAGATTAAAAATAATCCAATCAGTCATGATTCACTGAGGACTTATTATGGGACCTTCCACTGTGTTACATGATGTGTGAAATACAAAAATTCATGAAGAGGTGTCAGGCTGCCATTGACGATGGTGAAGGTTGTGCACCGCACAAAAGGCCCCTGGAGGAGGTGGGTGAGGGCTGAAATTCACCCTGGCATGCAGACAGATGTCCATGGGGGTTGTGACCCTCAAGGAGACAGCTGCTTCTAATTTACATGAAGGTACTGTCAAGTCTATTCTACCCTGGCACTAGCCACCTGGCATGAGCTAGCCCTAAGTTCTTACTCCAATGGGGCATTAAAGCTTGTTAGACACAGAAGAGGGAGAACCAGAGGAGGTAGAAAACGGCTGTTTCAGACGTGGGGAATGGTGACGAGAACTCTAGGATCACCGGGTTCAAACGAGGGGCGTGAGTAGGGCTCAGCTTCTGCCTGCTGTAGAAAGACATCTTGAACTGGAAGCTGGGGAATCTTGGTTTCTATCCTGCCTCTGCCACCAAAGAGGCAAGACTTTAGGGGCTGTACTGCACTCTGAGCATCCGTTTCCTCACCTCTGAAGTGGGTGGGATAATCCCGCCCACACAGTGTTCCTGTGATGGATGTGAGAATGCTTTGTCAATTCCAAAATCTGTTCCAATATTGGTGCATCATTTACAAAACATGGCTCCTGCCTCAGTCATTCCTTTGCTCAGGACATTCAGTGGCTTTCCATCTCGTCAGAGTGAAAGGCAAGATCAATGCAATGTCCTGTGAGGCTCTATTCATTCTGCCTCACCACCTTCACCCTCCGACCTTATCTCTTACAACTCTGCCCTTTGCTGACCCCACTCCAACTATCCTAAACTCCTGGATGTTCTTTTACCATAAACCTTCCTACCTCAGGGCCTTTGCACTTGCTATACCCTCATCTAGGAATGTTCTACACCTGGATCTCTATGGCTTGTACTCTTACTCTAGTGAAGGTTTCTCTGACTCTATATCCAAAATTGCACGATATCCCCCAACACTTCCTATCTCTCTTCTCTGCTTTATTTCTATCCACACCGCTGTTAGCCATCTACCATGTCCCATATTTTACTGATTTGTACTATTATTTCGTCTGTACCCCCACTCCCACACCAGTACCTAAGATCCATGAGACAGGGATTTCACTGTTACCTTTCTTATTTACTGTTCTACCCTTAGTAAACCAGAAAAGTCTGTGCATAAGTGCTCAAACAACACATGAATTGAGTGAATGATAAATTCGTCTAGTTGGGAAGGTAAAATGAGCCTGTTAGAGCAGAAACAGAGATTATGCCCAAGTGATGTGACCAGAAATGTACACTGAATGCTAACTTGCTTTTGCAGGACACTTAAAGTTGGGAGGGACAAAGTAGGGACTCCCAGGTAGAAGGAAACAGCAGACATAGTGATACGAGCATCTCACACTTACTGAGTACTTGCCATGAGCCAGGCATTATTCTTAAGCACTTTACTGACAAATCGTCTCATTTAATCCTCAAAACAGCATTGTGGTAATTACTAGTATTAACCTCAGGATACAGACAAGGAAACTAGGGCATAGGGAGGTTAAGTAATTTGCAAAGAATTGCTCAAAGTGAACAGAAGCATAGGGTTTGGAATAGTGGCAACGTGGGTGATTATTCTAAGGATTAGACGTAATAGAAGGAAAGCACTTAGCTCCTAGAAGACTCCCACTAAATGTTGGTTAACATTATCTGCGCAACTGGTGGGCCAGAGACATTACAACTAAGATTTTGGTGTTATTTCCTTTCTTTCATATGCTGGCTGGGCTGATACATGAGTTCAGACATGTTTGTTAATTTTTCCCCTTTCACCTGCAGAACTTTCTGTCTTTTGTGGGACACATTGGGTAACACCAATGAGTAGAATCTCAATCATCCACTACAGTCTAGCTAGAAGTCTAGTCTCTAAGAATACGGACACTTCCTGTTTGAAGGAACTACAATAACTAAGCCAGAAGCTGAAGGTCAGATAGGAGGTCATTGCCTTGCAAGTAGCATCTTTTATGTCCAAGAAACAACATTCTTTTTCCCCTTTAACATGAAATATTTATAATACAGGTACCCTCTGGGTCTGTCAATATCTTACTATTGGTGTACGTAACGGCCTTGTGCTGTAAGAAGCAGTTTAGAATAGTGGTTGAAGTTATGATTGTTAACTTGATGGTTTGTGTTAAAATCCCTGCTCTGCCACTTACTAGCTGTGTGCTAACATTATTCAAGCATTCCGTGCCACAGTTTTAACATGTATAAAATGGAGATTATAACAGTACCTACATCACAGGAGGGTTGTAAGTATAAAATGTGCGTGTATATGTGTGTATGTGTATGTACACACCTACACAAATATGTATCTATAGTATTCTTCAAGGGTTAGCTATTACTTTTCTTTAGGGCACATTCTGTAACGGTATTTCTCTTTTAACCTGAAGAGATAGTACTGGGCTCAAGAAAGCAACTATCAGTTTCAATTAATCTGTGTAGGCTCACATTTATTTTACCTCTTTTCCTGGTGCTCATATCTTATCTGTTTCAACACTCAGAATGTTTTGTTTTTTTTTTTATCATAATCAAAATGCTTCAAACCAGTAATAAAAATAAAATCTTAAGAACAGCTAGGAGGAGAAAAAGACATTATAAACAGAGAAAAATAAGATAAGGATGACAGCAGATGTCTTATCAGAAACAATGCAAGTCAGAAGACTGTGGAGCGAATCTTCAAAATAAAGGGGGGAAAAATAGTCAGTGCAGAATTATAAACCCAGTGAAAATATATCCCAGAATTGAAGGTGAAATACTTTTCCGATATACAAAAAGTGAAAGAATTTACTACCAGATCAACACCACCATAAGAACCGTCAAATAGTCCTTCAGAAGGATGGAAAATAGTGTCAGATGGAAATATGGATCTACAGAAAGCAATGAAGAGCCTAATAAATGGTGGACATGTGGGAAAATATGACTTTATTTTTTAAATATGTCTTGAAGAGGCAATTCATTGTTTAAAGTAGAAATAATAACAGTGCATTTATTTACAACATATCATGAAGTAAAATGCCTAACAGCAATATTGCAAAGGCTGGGAAAGAGGGAAACAAGTACACTGTTGTAAGGTTATTACATGTGAAGTGCTGTAATATTATTTGAAGGCAAACGGTGATAAATTCAAGGTATATACTATAAATCCCAAAGCAACCGCTGAAATGACCGAAGATTGTTTCTGGAGGCGATGCTCTTCAGTTTGGTCCTAAATAGTCCTTGCTACTGCTATGTATCGTAAGAGGACCAGTGCCGTTTGTCACGTGGGCCATCCCAGTAGCCTTCTAACTTGCTTCCCCTCTTGTCCTCCAGTCTCATCCTCTTCAATCCATCCAGACACCCCTCTCCACTAGGCATTCTGAAATACTAATGATCTAATGCCACCTGTAGCACAGAACAGGCACTCAGTGGCTATTTGCAGCAAGAAGGGGTGAACCTGTGAAGTCACAATTCTTCTGGGCCTATAGTGTGGCCTACTCTCTTAGGCTGACATTCCAGGCCCTCTGCAATTGGAACTCAGACACCTTTCCTCATCTTCTTTCTCCACTGGAATCACCTACTTTAAATCAAATGTCGTTTGCTAAACAAGTTTGTTTTCCTGCGTTTGTATCTTACCCCACACCGTCCTCTTAGCTGGAACGTCCTTCCCACTTAAATTACAAAGATGCTACCTCTGCCCTCTCAGAAGTCTCCCTTGGTCACCTCATTCAAGCAAGCTGGGGAAGTTAGGGAGTGAGCTGTCACCCAGGCAACCACACTGTTCCTACCAATTAAGTAAAAAACCTCCTTTGTCTTTTCAGCTTCCAAAGCCTTATCTGTTTTCTAAAGAAGAGAAATGGTGTATATGGCAGTAGTCCCACAATCTGTAACTCTGTTACGTCTTTTCGAGGTATGCAAAGGCTCAATCTCAGAAGAAAAGATCAGCATCGTGATAAATGAGAGAGGTGATTCCCGATTATAGGATTGCCAAGAATTGTACCTTTGTTCTCATTCCATGAACTTTAAAAGATTTTAGAGGCAGTGTGTATGCATGTATGTGCAGGAATGTTTCATATCTGTTAGACTCAATGCTTCTTTTTAAGGATAAAAACAAAGGCAACTGAATCTCTCATATATACGGTAATATCAACTTTTGCTGAGCAAAAGTGAGGCTTAGTGAGATTAAGTGACTTGTCCAAAGCATACAGAGTCAGTGACAAGTGGAGACATATTGAGTTGAGTCTATATCAATATTTCTTCAGAGGTACACTCAATCTTGACATTATCCAAAGAACAAGACTTTTTTTTTTTTTTTTTTTTTTACTTTCAAAGGTATTCAGAGGATATTTTAAAAGAGACTTGAAAAATACTTTAGCATGGCCCTGACTTTCAAAGGCATGGGTAATTTTTCCTCTAAACTAAAACTCAGACATTTATGTACTCTGGTATAAATATCATCATTTTCAAGTGAAAATTGAACACTAGTCTGGAATGTACTTTTGTGGTCGATCAGAAACAAAAGAGAAAATATCACACATGATTAGCACAAGATCACATATATATGCAACCTTGCTGATCCCCTCCCAGCTCATAACTGTGGTCAGTCCATGAGAATTAAACTCAAACTGGCTGACTCTGCGTTAACACATGCCTGAAAAGCACAGACTCTCATATTAGGGATTTAAATTGGGCTTAGGCAGAGACTCTCAGTCCTGAAATTGAAATCATGAGTCGTGATGGCAATAAAATGCTCATGAAATGTGGTCATAGCCCAGGGATAATTTTTCTGTAATTGCACTTTCATTTCTGTGATCAGTCCTTTAGCTATGGTACAGAGAGAAGGCTTTCCATCTCCTATTACGGTAGCTACTGGATAACTTCTCCAAGAACAGGGGAAGTGTCAATAAGCAGGTCCCAGCTACAGATCCCTGACTGAACCTTCTCTCTGGGAGACTGTGTGGTCTCCTGTTTGGCTTTTGGACTGCTCTCGGAGAGCGCTGTGGACCCATGTTACAGCTCACGCTGGTTATACCGATTCCCATGCTGCTGGTAAGAAACCAGCATATTAAAGTAACCATAGTATTTCCTCAGAACAAATCCAAACATGTCCAACTGGAGAAACCATGTCACAGAGTCAGTTATTCTAATAATGCAATAAGGGTTGGAGAAGGCAGAAACTAAGTAGTGAATGGGAAGGAGATTGAACAAGACGTTCATCTCACAGGAATAGGTGAGGTGTGATGGTTTCTTTTGCAGATGGAGGTTGAATAAGTCCAAAAATTTCCAGTGGAACTAAGTGAGCAATATTAAGGAGGGAGAGAAAAGTAAGGTGCTTTTATAACCATCTGTATTCTCCCATTCCCATCAGTAGATACTAACCACAATGCCTTCCCCTATCATTTCAGAGCATTATTTAACTTCTGTATAGGGCCTGGGCAAAAATATCATCACCAGTAATTTCACAATTGACACAGTTCTGCAAAACTGTCAGATTCTCACTCACATAGTTACTGAGCCATGTTATACTTAAGAAAAATTAATTTACTAGATTTGCAATCTCATGGGAGAGATTTGCTGAGTGAGTTAGAAAAGGTTAGCTTTCCAGTCTTTGGGCCAATAATAGGTGTGTTTGGAAAAAGCTGAATGCACCTGATTTCCAATAACTCAAGATAGTCCGTGAAAACAGGACTGCACAGCCAACGAGAGGCCAACAACTTTACTTTTCAAGTGCCAGAGAAAGTAGTAATAAAAGAAGGGGAAGAAAAAGAGTAACAAAGGAAGATAGATGAAGCCTGTTTAAGGTTTCTATCGATTTGTACTATTTTATTATATCAGTATGGTGCTCAAAAGAAACTAGGACTGACAGGTTAATGAACTCTAGTTAGAAATTTCCAGATGAAGCTGAGAATGTCATTAGCAACTGCCTTGTCCGAATCATCTGAGACTTTGCCTTGTGAAACGTCTTGGTCATTATGAAGGAGTCTAAATTACCTGCATTAACAATAACCATCAATCAACGGCTAAGAAGACAAAGGTTGTGCAGCTCCACTCAGGGGTGATGGGAGGGGTTTGACTCAACCCAGCCTGCACTTGAATTAGAGAGACTTAGGATCAAGTTCCTGATCCATATTTAATAATTATGCCACTTCGAATAAGTCTTTTGAATCTTTCTAGGCCTAAGACTTGCTTCTATAAAGTGGGACCACGAACGCCTGTCTTGACAGACCATAACGAGATTGACTGTGCCATGAGATGTAGATTATCAGTCAAAGTTCTTCCACCGAGTAGGGTGGTGTCAGATGAATTAGGACATAGAGGTTCTTTGGCACCAGGGATTCTGAATTCCAGCATTGCTTGGTGTCCACAGAACAGTATCCAGATTGCATGGATCTACCAAAATTATTTTTGAAATTATATTTGCTAATGTACCGATGTGAGGGATGGATTTATTCTCAAAAGGCTTAAGAACCACAGCTTTAAACTCTTGGGAATAAACACCTCTCTCCTTTTACTAGATTGTTTCTGATCTTAGAGTTCTTTATAATGATTCATGAAACAAATATTTATGAAAGACTAACCACATGCCACACAATGTTCAAGAGGCTGGGGATACAACAGTAAGCCAAACAGAACAAAAACAAAACCGAAACCAACCCTTCCCTCAGTACAGGAGTATCCTATAGAATTTACTCTTCAGGATAACCTCACGTGTGGAGCTACTAATATGTAAGTTGCATATTTAGAGGTGGGCAGGGATGGAAAGAAACTTGTCATGACCAATCCCTGACTTAGTGGCTCAGCTGGGCAGCAGGACCTGGATTGAGCCCATTCAGCGTTCAGTCAAGACTCATTCCAATAGCCCCAGGGATGAATGCAGTTATGAGGGACTGGAATTAATATCAGAATTCTCCAGTTTACATGGTAGGTATAAAATGTGTGTAGAATGTCTTCCTTTGAGATTTTCATAGAAAATGAAACACCGTACCGATTTGGCCATTGGGCTTTCCAAACTTATTGAATGGGGACATGCTCCTCCTTCTGGCAGCTGAAAATTTACCCTAAGGAAATAATTCAGCTTAGGGCAGAGAGTTATCAAATGTCCACGGAACACTGTTTTTCTGATAGGGGAAGGTGAAAAGGAGCCAGTAGGAAGGGGGAGGAGGAAAGAGAAAAGAAAAAGGAAAGGAATTAGGGAGGGAGGGAAGGAGGAAGGAAAGAAAGAATAAATGATGGAAGATGAAAGGGAGGATGGAAGAGAAAGAGAGAGAGAAAGAAATGTTCCACAAAGGAGACCTGTTTAATGTTTACAAACATTGTGGCTTGCCAACTAGAAGAAATACTGTGCACTCTTTAAAAATAATACCATGGAACAACATAGAAAACATTCATCATACAATACGTGGGAAAATTACAGTACAAACTTGTGTATATACTATGTGCGTATACGTGCAGTATATCAGCATGAGAAACAGAAGGTGATGTTCACAGAGTATTTTGCAGGGGGATTCTGAATAACATTTTTTTCAAAATGGTTTTAATGATGTTATAGATTTTGTAACAGCAAAGCATACAAAGCACATGTCCCCAGATTTGTTTTTATTACTCTGTATTATAATGAACGTTGAAGTCGGGTCTGGAAATGAAATTTGCTTGCTGAAAATAAAGGGTCTAATTATTGTTCTAACTTTTAATCACCAGCTTGTGCAGTGTGAGCAGACAGACAGGGGAGACTTTGAGTCAGTCTGACAGAAGTATTGAGAGAGTAAAGAATGCACTGGAAATGCTGTCGCTTTTTCTCACTGGAACTTGAGAAGGAAAACAAAAAAAAGGAAGTCTTAGCATTTCATCTCTACCTGGGGTCTGACTAGGGTGGTCTGAACCTCAGGGGATGAAGTGGGCTAGGCTGGGGGCATGGGAAAGCCTGAAATTAGGGGAAGAGGGACCTAAAAGCAGAGAAAAGGAAACTGGGAAATGGGGCAGGCAGACGCTGCAGCCTTTTACGGGGCGACCTCAGTTTTCGTCTATGTCCCGGCTCAAACCTTGGCCTTTAAATTTGAGGACCCACCCATGCTCCACGCTTCTAGCACTGACTCTGAGGGGTCTCAGAGGAACCTGGTACCCTGCTATTCATACCATGGTCCTCAGGGCATCTCCTGCCACCTTGTTAGAAATGCTGAGCCCTAGGCCCCACCCTAGAGACATGGGATCAGAACCTGCATCTTCACAGGATCCCAGGTGACTCTTCGTACATTCAAGTTTGAGCTGCACTCTACACAATCCCTGAAGCCTTTCCACTCTGTGTCTGTGTTTACTCAGATCTCATTTCATATCTCCAGTCCTTAGAACAAAGTCATGAGATAGGACTGCATGGCAAATAAGTCATCCTACTATGTTGCATGGTATCCCTGGTCTGTGTCACATTCTAGGAATCCAGAATATGCCCTCAAAGCAATTTCCCACTGGACTGTGGACTCTTCCCACCTGCAAGACAGGAACCAATCCATGCGGTTCACTGTTGTAGCTGCAGGAGTTGGCACCGTACACGGTCACACTTGGTGAGCCAAAATGATGGAGGAGTGGGTGTGATTAAAACCCCAGGAGCCCATGAGGTACCTGTCTAATAGCTGGGATGTAAGCTCTGTCATGACAGGGAGTCTTTTGTGTCCCGCTGTGCCTTGGTGGGTAGAACACTGCCTGCCACACAGGAGGTGCCTAATGAGTAATGACTAAATGATTTAGCCATGGCACTAATGCTACAGTGGAAAACATCTTTGTAAATTAAAATTAATGAAGGACTGAAAGGCTATGAGCTAATGATCAAATATGGGATACGGTGTTAGTGGGCTGGAATTAACCCTTGGCTCTGCCATTTACAAACTGTGTGCCTTAGTTTCCACATCTGTAGACTGGGGATGATACCCACCTCCCTTACAGACTGCTGCGCTGGTTGGCCAAATGTACATTTAGACTTAAATCTACAGAGATGGAAAGTCATTTGTAAAACTCTAAGCCGAAGGTCAGCAAATTTTGTCTGTCAAGGACCAAAGAGTAAATGGTTTAGGCTTTGAAGCTTTTGTTGCAACTACTCAACTCTGCCCTTGCATCAGAGCAGCCATAGATAATAAATCAGTGAATGGGCATGGCTGTGTTCCAATAAACTTTTACTGATAAAAATCAGGCAGTGGGCCTTTTCTGGCCTACAGGCCACAGTTGGTTAATCCCTGTTCTAAATTGCTATGTATATTCATAATCATTACCCATCAGGTTCTAAATGTTGGCAAGAAATTTGCCACAGAGCTCATGTGTGTATTTGAAATATTTTCTAATCTATAAAGTTTTAAAATATCAGATGAACACAGAGAGAGTGAATCATGTAAAAAGACCACACTTCTGTGGAGAAGCTCTGATTAAACAGGGCACTGAAAACTTGATTCTCACAATAATCCTGTGAAATAGTAATAATACCTTTACTTTTTAAGACAGTGGCGCAAGCTCAGAAAGGAAAACCGGTTTCCATGGGGTTGTATCAGAAATGGGTCTTGGACCTAGAGGCTACCGATCCTAGGTCAGACATATTTCACTAAAATGCTGGGCTTTATGACGTGGTTCTGTGGGCAAGTGTAACCTGGAAGCATGAAAATGTTAAAGGAAAAAAAAAAAAAGGCTATTGCAAATTGTGTCCAAAGAATGTCAACAGCATGCTTTTTGTTCCTTTGTTACAGTGACAATTCTGACATTTAAAGTCATAGCGTTGTGAGTTATAAGCCTAATAGGCAGCAGAGAAAGCACAAAACCCATAAAACTTGACAAGACACCCTCAGCATAAGAAAATAACATGTCAGAGTCGAACCTGCCATGTGTCAACACAAGCTAAAGACATAGGAATTTAGAAGGGTCTTGCTGTCACGAGCCAAAAGGAGAGTGCACATTGGAATAAAGGCAGTCTAGATACTTCTATGGTATCCAAGTGTGTGTAGGAGCTGGAAGCCAACCCTTCACAAAGCCCTTCCAGGCCTGGCGCTTGTTCCAGAGAAAGTGTTCAATACAGGTGATAATCATAATTCCTTTTCCTGCTTCTCTTATTATTAGCAATATGAAGTCACCCTGCTAAGCATCCCTCAGTGTAGATAAGACCACCTTGTACTCAATAACAAATGGACTTCAATGTTTGAGGAATTGTTCTTAGGTTTAAAAAATTCAATGAATAGATAAGAAGGTTAATAAATAACAACAGGGACTTGTTACAGTGTGGGTGCCATATTAAGTATTATACTTCCAGTGATTATAGAATGCTTTAATCTTGTTATTTTGACCTTTTTGGGTTTTTTATATATATTTCAAAGCAGTTGACGTGAATCAGAATTTTCTTCCAGTAACATTTCTCAAGCAAACTCTACTAAGCCAAATTGTTCAGTGATTACTCAAGTTTCTACCTTGCAAAGTTAAACACATTCAAATAAACATTCTTAATTTTACTTTGCTGACATTGGTTTATGAGGATTGTGTTGTGGATAAATTTTATGCCAAATATTTGATTCATTGATTGTTTTCTTTTTTTGCCAAATTAAATTTTTCCAATGGCCACTTCTGATTTGTGGGTTTTGTTTTATGACTTTATTCTACGAAGGCCAATTTTACAATTCCATATTTTTGAGAAAAAATGTTGATGCTTGAGCATTGATTTCTAGTCAATAAAATGTCCTCTGTGTGGGTTTGGCCATTGCCATTTTATTTTGTTCTTATTCTTTCTACCGAGTCTAATTTTTTTATAGGACATTTTTTTGTGTGTTTTTTCCATGGTGCCAGCAATATTTAATCCTTCAGCCAATTTTCCTTCTACCACCAACTTTACTGTTTGCAGTTTTAGCCACGGTTTTATTTTGTGTGTATTATTCCTAGAAGCAATATATTATGAATTGAATTCAAGACCGGTGTTCTATATTTATTTCTTGGAGCGAAGACGGCCAGTAAAGCAAAGACACAATACCTGAGTTCAAAGCATAGCCCAATTGCCAAGGTCTACACAGCAGTGTCAAAACATCTTGCTTTGACTATCAGAAGTTAAAGCTATACAAGACCTTGAGGAATGGAGAGTCCAGTTTAGACTTAACACAAATAGGGACTCAATTCAGCTCAGCCATTAACAAAGGATCTGGGCTGAAAATGGCTCCCCTATCTTGTCATGAGCACTTTACAACCATTATTTCACGGGGTTTTCATTACAGCTCCAGGAGGCAGGGACTGTCCCCATTTTACAGACTAGGAAACCAAGGCTCAGAATATCTTGCCCAGGATCACAACGCTTATAAACGGCAGAGCTGGGATTTGAACCCTGAAGCTCTTCACTATGAACACTATGTACTGTCTAAGCTTAAGGTTTTCCTTGAGTTTTCTTGGGGAAACGTAGTGACCCCTGTGCGGTGTCAAGGCTACGTCTGACGAAAACTCTCTCCTAATTTTGCCTGAAACCTGACATGAATTTGAAGACACCAGTAGTCGCCTGCTATCTGAGTTGGGTATTCTATGAATCATTTTGCACTCAGGCCACTATCTGCTCGTCATAGACCCATCAAAGGCCCTGGTGCTTTGGTTTGTTCTCAATTAGGGCAGCCAGGCACATGCCTTAGTTGTAGGAGGCTGTGCCGATTTGAGACAATTGTGCTTGACTCCCCCAACGAAAGACGCAAACTAGAAAACATACATCCCACAGAGCCACTCCAAATACTTCTAAATTAATCAGTATTCTAAGGAAAACATTAGGAGTTCTGTGTACACATTGGCAAAATACTGACTGTAATAACAACCTCATCAAAGGGCTCAACGTGTATTAGCATCCTGAAAGCTCTGAGAAGTCCTGCAAGCAGGTAAGGGAAGCCAGTGTTCCCCAAAGATATGCATGTGAACATACAACCTACAGAGGCTTAGTTTGTTGTCTCCCTAACATTTAACTCTCTACGCTTCCTCGCTATAGAACTGGGAGTTTGTTCATGGATAGACAAATGCTTGCTGTTTCAGCTTCTCTGGCAGCTGGAGGTAGCTGGGTGACAAGGTTCTGGCCCGTGAGAAATAAATAGTAGACTTCTGGTGCTTTGGGAGGAAGGATATCTTTACTGCAAGGAGGACAAATGTGGCTGGCTCCCCCTTTCTCTCTTCTCACAGCCTTGCTGGAATGGCAGCTGGGTAGGCAGCAGCCATCTTGAAACCATGAGAGGACAAGTATCAGGATTAGAGCCCGTAGATTAAGGATGGTGGGAGGCAACGAAGGAATAACCTGGCTTTCTGGTAGCGTTGTTGAGCAGCTGAATGAACCTCAACAATCATCTCTTCTGGGATCTTGTTAAGCAAGACAAACGACATCTACTTAGCTAAGCTATTCTGAATCAAGCACGTTGGTTACTTGCGGCCAAACGCATCCTTAATAAACCTGCTCAATGTTTGTTGAATCAATGAATACATTTCCCCACAATGCTGAAAGTTGAAAGGACACTGCTTTCTGAAGTTGCAATGTCAGAGCTCCTCCACAAATGTGCTCAGAGAACAGGAGCCCTACTGTCATTCCATTACGCAGAGCACAGAAGCCCCAAAAGGGAGGGAGACATTGCTGGGCAAACGTGAAAGTGAAATAGGTAAAAAGAGACAAACTCCTGACATTCCCCATCAAAACAAAGTTTTTCAAAGTCACAGATCCTTTCCCTTGCTCGATTTGCCCTAGCCACATAAATTTCCCCCAGCCAGTAACGCAATTCATTGTCTCCAGTCTTGTTTATGTGATCATTAGTTCAAAACCAGAGACAAGCAATTTGTTGGATAGGAAAAATGCCACCTATGACACCCAAATTTACATCTGAAAATTGATTTGTGTCACATTAGGATTTTAGGACAGCCTCTTCTGGAAGTTGGTGCAGCCACAAAGCATAATAAAAATTATGATGGGTCCGCAGCAGCAATGCTAAACTCACTGTAAATTTCCGGTCTCCAAAGAGCCCGGTAAAGTATTATTGATGCAATGGGGAGACTTACCTGGAGCCATCTTTCTTGATGATTTAATATTGACAACTCAACTTAATAAAACATAACTTGGGATACACAGAAGAGGGTTGTAATAGCCTGATGCCTTCATTACATTTAGCTCCCTAACCAGACAATGAATATTAGGCATCTGAAACCACGAGTGAGCTGCTAAGGTGAAGAGAGTTCTAAACATTGAGGGAGGGTCAGTCTCATCAATTCACAGCTTGAGGGGCAATACTGAAAAGAAGTTTCCAACTGTAGCTCTACGGTGTTTCTCTTTGAGCTGGCATCTTTTCCAACACCAATTTCATTGCTCATGTTATTGGGAGCTACCATAGGGGAGTAGAGAGATGAACAGAATTTCAGTGGGGCCAACGTGGTTTGGGATCTGTGACTCACTAGTTCTGTGACATGGGGCATGTCGGTGTTTTCTCCACATCTCGATTTCCACATCCACAACGTGGGGGCGCTGATCTTGTCCCTCCTGCAGCAAGCGTGTAGGACTCACAGCTTCCCTGTCCTCCCAATCCTTTCTTTCCAATTTCATCACATCCTGTTCACCCTGTTCTGTATGGAGTTATGTAAATTGTCCTAATGCATTATTGAAACAGGTAGGATATACAGTGAATACACATAAAAACACCACTGAGAGTTCTGCTCCAGGGCATTTTGAGAAGCAAGTCAGATACTGTATTTAAAAGTGTGCATCCTATGCCAACACATTATCATTTCCACTTTAGTTACGGGCAAGTCTGACTTTTATAAATATCCAATTACTATATATTTAGTGAAGCTATTTAGAGAGCATGAAAGCACATCAGCTTCTATTATGGTTTCGAATCATTCTTATTAAGGACCAAGTTAATTGCCCCCAAACGTATTACTTATTTCCCCATTTTAAAAACCAAACCATCTTACCAGAAAAGTCTATTGCAAGAAAAGACATCATTCAAAACATGCCATCTGGAAATAGATATAAAACATTTTTTCTTTTCCTTTGCATGCCTTGTAAACCAAATGTGGGAATTTATTCCTGCCGTTACAACAGCAACATGGAATGACTTGCTAATTAATATTAATCCTGTGGTGGGGAAGCGTTTTCTGGTCTTTTCCACATCGGTTGTTCTCATGCCAAATCTCCAGTGTCTGAACTTACTTCTACATCCTAATTCTAGAACTGAAATTTCACCTTCATGGTTTTAGTCCATTGCTCTAGCTCAGTGAGATCTTTCTGAATTTGAAAAATTTTCATCTCCTAGTGCTCTCATTTTTAAAAAAATTAGTTTCAGGTGCACAAAACAATGCAATAGCCAGACATTTCACCCCCTGCAAAGTTTCAATTCCCCTCCCCGAATCTACTGCCCCCAACATCGTACATACCTATTATAATTCCATTGACTCTAATCCCTACGCTGAACTCCATATCCCGTGACTATATGTATAGTAAATGATAGTTGACATACAGTATTATTCAGCTTCAGCTTCAGGTGTGCAGCGCAGCGGTCAGGCTCAGACCCTTTCCTTTAAACCTTAATAACGCAACCCTTCGTCTAGGTCAGGGGTGTCAAAACTGCGGCCCGCGGGCCAACTGCGGCCCGCGGGCCAACTGCAGCCCGCAATCCATTGTTAATCGGCCTGCAGCAAATTCCAAAACTATATTTAGTTTACTTAAATAAACCAGGTGAGGCAATAAGTACTTCACCTCGAGTGAGTGGCCCGGCTGTTTGTGTATTTTACCGCATATGGCCCTTGGTGAAAAACGTTGAAAAAAGTTTGGCCACCCCTGGTCTAGGTGAACTTCCCTGATTCCTGTCGTAAGCACCCTGTACCTCCCTCGTTAACACAGTTGTAATCCTCTGTTCAGTACCTGTCTCTATACTGTCGGGCTCCTCATGTGACGTGAACCACATCTGTCTCATTTACCTGTGTGCCCTCTGGGGCTGCTACTGTGCTTGGTACATAGTAGGTACTCAAGTAAAAATAGTTAAAATGATCAGATTGTTTTGAATCTACTGTCTGAAAGTTAAAAAACTCTGTCTTCCGAGATTCTTCTTTACTAATAGGGATGGCAAAATAACCCACTATCTTGCTGCCGAGGTTCCCACACCATTCACTTGATGATTTTTTTTGTAGGTTAGAATAAAGTTCCTCTTGTAGCTGTCTACGCTCAGAAGGATACACTTTTCACGAACCAAGGCTGTGTGAGACACAAGCAGACTTTGTAAAAATTATTTTAATAGCACCAGACTGTTGGTAAATATACATCAGCTGTGGACCCTGGAGCTGGTTACTATTCGAATCTTAGTTTTCTCATCTGGGATAATAGGGTATAGCTCACAGATTGGTCATGGCAATTGCATGAGCTAGTCAGAGTGCATGAAAAATGTTCAGTAGAGTGCCTGGATGCAAGAGCGGAAACCCCTCTCCCCATTCATTTGTTCATTCAATAAATATCTGTGATGGGACCGAGTGGGAGGGAGACCAAATTTTCCCTCCATGCTTTTCACTCACAGGCATTCAGATTTCCCTGGATTTGGATTTCTAGCCTCAGCTAATCAGAACCAAGCAGCTGGCTGTCATCCCCAATCTGAGGCTGGTGCCTGCCCTGAACTACCTCCAGAGTACAGAAACCTGGGGGATGAGATAACGGGCCCTTCCCACTGTGAAGGATCCTAGAAGAGCACTTTATCATCGTAACACTTGATACGCCACCTGCAGAAGGCAGGGCCTCCTTGACCTTCACCCACGCCCATCTCTGCTAAGGGCAGCTTAATGAAATAAAGTGGATGATGCACTTCAATTTCCTTAAAGAAGGAGGAGGCAGCTATGTCATTTGTATTAGTCCAAATAGGAAAGGACTTTTAATGAGCAGTCCAGCCTCTGAAATTTGCTACTTAAGTTTATTTGGTTGACATTATCTAGTACACGTTAGTCTAAAATTAGAAAGAGTCGTTTTGTAGGATTTTCCCCCCAGAGAAATTTGCATGATAGACATATGTAACTTCCATTTTTTTCCCCTCAGAAACCGTGGATTATCCACATAAAATATAGCTTATTGTTTTATTAATTATGTAGCGACTAAAATAATGTTCTCAAAAACAACTTGACTGACATATGAAAACCCTCATATATATTTACTTATGAAAATGGAAGAAACATTTGGCTACATGCCATTTGTTCTCCAATCTTCTATTCATATAATTATGTGAGATCAAAATCTAATAATAAGGATAATGATAACGACAAAGGACAACAAAAAAAGGAAAATACTAGCACTTAATTTGAGTTTATTATGTGCCACAGTAGTATGAGGTGTCTTAAAATATATCATTTCTTTTAATTACCTCTTGCATTTGGTAGAAATGTTACCCTTGGTTAAGTCTCATTAAAGCACATTTACGGTTGCTATTCTTATTGTCACGCTAATTTACAGATAAGCAAACTTTAGCTTAGAGAAGTTGTTCCTTGCTTCAGTTCCCAATCAAATATGTGTCAGAGTGAAGTTGATTGTATGTCACAGCCAAAGTTACCGTAATAGCAAATAATGAAAGTAATATGAATAACCATCGATATAAGATAAGGTTAATAAATTATGGTATATCTTTTAGCGGAATATTCTGAAGCCACTGATGATGATAGTACAGGAGATTCCACTTTTTGGTATAACTGGGTAGCTCCTACCGTGTTTCCCCGAGAATAAGACCTAGCCGGACAATCAGCTCTAATGCGTCTTTTGGAGCAAAAATTAATATAAGACCTGGTCATATTTTACTATAACACCCAGTCTTATATAACATAATATAATATTAATTTTTGCTCCAAAGGACGCATTAGAGCTGATTGTCTGGCTAGGTCTTGTTTTCACGGAAACATGGTACTTGACCAAACCTCCTGTAGATAACAGCCATAAACTCTTAACAATATATTATAAATAACTACCTGGAAGACCTGGAGAGTGAAAAAAAGCAGGAAGAAACTGGAGGGAAGTGGACACTTTGAAGAAGAAGATGGCACTGGGTCAGTTTCCCATTTTTTATGGCTGTTAGTCTGAGGATAGTACCAGTCGATATCAGGTGGGCAACTGAAAGTCTGATGGAAAAGTCAGTCTTGGTAGCTTACAGGACATAGGAATGGGTTCAGGACAACAATAGTCATTGGGCAGTAAATGACAGAGTCTCAAGTTCTGTGTATAAACTCTACCCAGAACTCTGCTGACACTGACCCCTCAACGATGCAATGGACAATCTCCAACCATCAGTATTTGAGCTGCCACTGATGTGCGTTTAGCCAAGTTAAAAACAAAACAATAAACAAACAAACAAAATGCTCTTTTGGAGGAACAGAAGAGAATTCAGAGTTTCTACCTCATATCTTTTATAATGTTAAGGATAGAATCCAAGATTTGTTGGCACTAAATAGAAAAGAGCAGGAAAATATGAAACATTCTCATAAGAAAAGGAAATTAATGGAGACCACCCTGAAGGGCCACCTAGATTTTGGAAGTAGCAGGCAAAGGTTTAAAAGCAGCTTTTATAGCTATGATCAAGGACCTAAAATAAAATAAGCTTAGAATAATGAAATGATAGGAAATCTCAGTATAGAAATAGAAACAATAAAAAATGAACCAAATAGGAATTCTAGAACTAAAAAATAAAATAGTCATTGGCTGGTCTTAGCACAAAATGAAGATGGAAGAAGAAAGTCAGTTAACCTGAAGAAAAATCAATAGTAATTATTCAATATGAAGAAAATAGAAAGAAAAAACATGAACTGATCTTTTTATAGACCTCTGGGACAATATCAAAAGGTCTGACATGGATAATTTTGCCCAGGCACTAGGGCAAAAAAAGAAAGAGTTTGAAGAAATAGCAGTTGAAGATTTCCCAGATACGGTGATACATTTAAAATTTCAGAATCAAAAGCTCATCAAATCCAAAGAAAGATAAATATAAAGAGAACTACATGTAGTCCCATAAGAGTCAAACGGCTGAAAATCCAAGAGAAAGAGAAAACTTCTAGAGCAGCCAGAAACACACACACATGACCTCTATTTTCTTCATAAAAATTAAATCTAAATGGGTCATAGACGGTAGCATGGAGGGAGAGATCCAAGATGGTGGAGTAAATAAACACTGTGCCTGCTTGCTTCCATGAACACATTAAAATTACAACTAAATTACAGAGCAAGCAACCTGAAGAATCATCTAAAGTTTAGCTAAACAGAAGTTTTATAACTAAGGATATAAAGAAGAAGGCACATCAAGACTGGTGGAGACACAAAAGGGGCTGGCCCTAAACCTCCATGTGGCGGTTGAGAATGAGGAGGGATAGCTCAGCCATGGAGGTCACCCTGCCCCAGGAATTAGCCCCTTTCCTGTGTTGAGCCTCCCCAGCCTGGAGTACTGGTGCCAGGATGAGGAGCCCCCACAGCATCTGACTGTAAAACTGGGGATTCCAACTATCCAGGTGGGAAAGAAGGCTGCGGGAAACCCAGATGTCCTCTTTAGGGACAGACGCACAGACTCACTTGCTCAGAGGCACTTGCCCTGGGCTGGCAGAGGGATGGTGACACAGGGAGTGTCAGGGGCACATGGGGCTCAGACTGGGGTGTATGCCTTTGAGACAAGAACTGGAGGACAGTTGCCATTTCCCTGTAAGAAATCCTTCTCCTGTGCAGCAAGCAGATGAGTGCCATCTTTCCTGTGTTGAGCCCTCCTCCACCATGGCCAAATCTGAATCTGATTGGCCTGCTGAGCTCCACTGGGACCTCGCCCTTCCAACTCGTACAATGCTGGAGGCACTTTCTCTTTCTCGGAAGCAGCCAGCCCTGCCCACACTGCATTCTTTCTTGGAAAACTATTGGAGTGTGTGGGCCTCAGGTAGGCAGTGACTGGCCTCAGTGTGCTCTGAGACTTTTGCTGAGTAGCTCCATACCCAGCACTGGCACCAAACCAGAGTCTAGATTAACCTGGTGACCACAGCTCTTCCCACTCTAATGACTCCTGTCACCCTGCCTCACCAAACTCGTGTACTCTGCAAGTCTTTATCAGTGGCTGAACCTTAAAGGAGCCAGCAGGTGGCAGCAGGCCTCCAGGTGTGCTGGCTTTTTGCAGAGTTACCCCAGGCCTAGTACTGGTGGCAGCTGTCCTCAGGTCACAACAAGGCGTCTCCCACATGTCTCCAGGTCCATCACAGGCAGTGAACAACATGGATCACTTTGTAGCTCCTACCAGGTATTCTCCAGCCAGTCACAGGTTGTAGGTGACCCGAGATTACTCCGGAGCCCCTCCCAAGAGGTCCAAGAACCAATATACTTGGAGGTTGGCTTTGGGTGACAGCAGAGCACTGCCCAATTAGCCCCAGAAGCAGCACTGCCCAATTAGCCCCAAAGGGCAGACTCAACAGGCACAGCAGCCCAGTGGGGCAAATCCCACTCAGTGGGGTAAGCCTTCCTGCAGCAACCTGTAAGCTGTGGCCAAACCCCACAGCTAGTCAGCCTGAGGGTCAATCCCACCCACTGACATGCCAATGGCAATCAACTATTACAGGAGGGCACACACATCCCACACAAGGGACACTCCTGGAGCACCCAGAGCAGGTGACAAGGGAGACTGTGCCAGGACCCCACAGGGCACCTACTACATAAGGCCACTCGGTCAAGACTAAGAGACATAGCAGCCCTAACTAATACATAGAAACAAACACAGAGTGTCAGCTAAAATGAGGAAACAAAGAATATATCCTAAATGAAAGAACAGGAGAAAACTTCAGAAAAAGAACTAAATGAAATGGAGGCAAGCAACCTGCCAGACACAAAGTTCAAAACAATGATTATAAGGATGCTCAAGGAACTTAGTGAGAACATCAACAGAGAGATAGCAAACATAAAAAGGATATAGAAACCATAAAAAAGAACCAGTCAGAAGTGAAGAATACAATAATTGAAATGAAGAATGCACCAGAAGACAAAATGAAGCAGAGGATTGAATGAGTGATTTGGAAGGCAAGGTAGCAGAAAATTTCCAATCGGAACAGCAAAAAGAAAAAATTTTAAAAAAAATGAGGATAGTTTACGAGACCTGTGGGACAACATGAAGCATAAGAACATTCGCACCATAGGGGCACCAGAGGTAGAAGAGAGAAAGCAAGGGATTAAATTATACAAATGCCTGAACACTATGCTATATACCTAAAATTAATATATAATAATATTGAGAGTCCACTGTAATTGAAAAAATTAAAAAGGGGGGAAGGGAAGACGAAGGGAAACAAGAGGTCCAAATTTCCAGGTATAAAACAAGTAAGTCATGGGGATGTAATGTACAGCATGGGGAATATAGTCAATGATATTGTGCTGGGTGTCAGATGGTCTTTGGACTTATCATGGGTATCGCTTCTTTTTGTATATAAATGTTGAATAACTATGGTGTACCCCTAAAACTAATATAATATTGTATGTTAGCTATACTTTTAATAAAAATCTTTAAAGAAAATGGGTCATAGACCTAAATGTAAAAGTTAAAGCTGTACAGATTTTGGGAGGAAAACATAAAAGAGTATCTCTTTTATTATGGGTGTAGGCATAGATTTCTTAGACTAGACACAGAAACCTATCACCATAAAAGAAAACCATTAAAATTAGATTCTGTTAATATTAAGAACTTTTGCCCATCAAAAATCATCAAGAAAATGAATAGTCAAGCCACAGACTGGAATAAAATATTTGCAAAATATATACCTGACAGGAGACTGGTACCGAGGATATATAAATAACTCGACAATGATAAAAAGACAAAACAAAATAAATTAAAAAATGGGTAAAATATTTGAAAAGACATTCCAAAAAGGAAGATGTATGAATGGCCAATAAGTACGTGAATCATTAGGGTAATGCAAATTAAGTACACAGTGAAATGCCACTACACACCCACAAGAATAACTAAGATTAAAAAGACCAGCAACACCAAAGGTTTGTGAAAATGTGGGGCAAGTGCCACTTTCATACATTGTTGAGGAGTGAAATAACCACTGTGGACAAAAGACCCACAGTGTCTTATAACACTCAATATGAATCGACCACATGGTGCAGCAATTGTACTCCTAAGCATTTACTGAAGAGAAATGAAAACATAGGTCCACCCATAGACGTGTATGTGAACGATTATTTATAGCAGTTTATTCATGGTTGCGAAGAACTGGATCCAACCCAGGCATCCATCAATAAGGAGACAGGATTTAAAAATGTGCTACATCTGGGCCATGGGACACTCCTCAGTAATGAAGAGGAATGAACTACTGATACATGCAGCAACACGGATGAAATCTCAAAAACCTTATGCTGAGTGAAAGAAGTCAAATAAAAAAATATGTACGTACCGTAGATCTCATTGATATAGAATTCTAGAACAGACAAAACAAATCTATGGTGGGAAAAATAAGAACGCTGGTGGCCTCTAGGGAGTGAGGCAGAGGACAACTGGGAAGGGTCATGAGGGAACTTGCTGAGGTGATGGAGATGGTTTCCACCTTGATGGGTGTTTTAGTTGCACATTTGTATGCATTTGTCAGAATGCAAATGTTACTACCCATAACATTTGTGGATTTTATAGTATCACAGTATATACATTTTACTTCAAAAGGAGAAGAAGAACCATAAACACATTGAACTCTAATAATACGCATGCAGAAGTGTATTTGCCACTTTCTTTGAAATGCACAAAAAAATAAGATGGATTGATGGAAGTACAGAGGGATGAAGTGATGAGTGTGTATGTGTGTGTGTGTGTGTAATATATGCATACATATATAGGACAAAACAAGTAATATGTCCATTGTAGAATCTAGGTTGTGAGTACATACGGTTGTTCAGTATAAACTTTCAACTTTATGTGTGAAAATGTTCATAATAAAATGTTAGAAAAATGATGGTGCAGAAACTATTTTATAAGATAGATGAGTGAGCTTCCCTAATGTTGGGAATGGATCTGTATCTACCCAGCGATTCACCAGCCATATAGGTGTCAGGACCCCTAACCCAGAAAACAAGCTGTGCAAGCACCAGGCATGTGATGGGCTTTGACGCAGACCCGCAGAATACATACGTAGAGGACAGGATGAATGCTTTAGTCATTCCCTGGTTTTATATGGAACATTTGGGAAACTTGGCGCTATTATTTTCTTTCTGGAATATTATCAAACAATGCTCCAAATCTCTTTGTACCAGAGGGAAAAAGCCTGGTCACGGCATCATGTTGAGTATGATGCCCATATGGGCCACTTGGTTTCCTCACAGCTCTTTTTGTTTTTGTTTGGTTTTATGTTTGTCAGGCAGTATGTCTGGAATCAGTAGACCTAAGTCCTGGCTCTGCCACTTGTCAGTTTTCAGCTTCAGCCATTTTGCACACCTCCTTTACGAATTTTAGACCATTTTTTCCTTTCTTTCATGGTTTGTCACAAAGCTGATTCTGCCACTTAAATGTAAAATCTAGCTCTACATCTGTGTTGCGGGGATTTTTGCAGCAATTCTGCCCATGAATATGTTCAGTATCAAAGAGCTTTAACTAGTTTGACTTCTAAAATAGACCTTCCCTCTGCAGAGCTAATTCATGAATCTACAACCTTTGCCAGAAGCACAGGGAAAATCTGATCACGAATGAGAAGAGAAAGCCATCCCAAATAAGATTAATGTGTCTCTCCTGGAAGACCCAGAACATCACACATACAGCATTTCACCGCAATCGTTTTACAGGAAGCCCTTGTGTCATTCAGTAGACGCAGTGCTGAAGTCTGCCTCATAGGCAACGCCAAAGGCAAGCTGAACCCCAGCATCCAGAGGGTGCAGAAACGAAACCAGGGGAACGTCTTACGCAGTGCTTAGAAAGCACAGTCCGGTTCCCTTTGCCTCTGCAGCTATTTTGTTGGCCTCTGCCTGAGCCATACTAGCTTAAGAATGTTGTCATTCATTCCAAGGTTAAGACAGGGGAAAATGGCTGAGAACAAAAGGTTCAGCTCAAGGGCTTCTGACGAAATGTAACTTTAATGCTAAGAAGGAGATCTCAGGTGGTAAACCTCGGCCAGGCCATTGTCACAAGTTGATCTCACCGGGCTACATACTCTCTCATTGGGGTCCCCCCAAAACAGATCCTAAGGCAAGGGTTTGAGCGAAAGTCTTTTATTTGCCAGGTGATGGCAGGAAGCACAGAGAGGGATTGGGGAAGTGAGGCGGGGCACGGAGACATGCAGATCAAGGATGCATGAAGGAGTGGGTTACCGTGTGGAACTCAATCTCACCAGGACCCTTTGAGAGAAAGTGGAGAACGTGCCCCAGAATTGTCCACGAAGGGACAAGGATGCTGGAGAGTTAATCCACAGATCCCATCCCTCACTAGCTGAGGGATGTTCAGCCAATGAGGTGTTCCCAGCTCAGCAAGCGATCGGGTGAGGGGCAGAGCGAGGCAGGCTCTGCAGCGGGGAAGCCACCATCCTGAGAGGCTGCAGGCAAATGCAGAGGTGAGTCCAGGACAAGGGTGGGACAGCAACAGGAGGGCAACATTCTCTCTTCTCTGCTCTTTGTCTAGTTCGGTGTTTTTCAGACAGTATATGTAACGCCTGGAATCAGCAGATCTGGATTTGGTTATCGACTTATCACTGAATAGTGATATCATTGAATATTGACTGATCAGCTACTCACTTAAGCTTTTGGTATTAGTTTCCTCATCTGTGATAACAGTATCTAATGGAGATTAAGTGAGATAATGGCTACGAGGGAGGGCTCCACAGACTCCTGCACATAGAAGCCAGTCAATGATGTCAATATATTATATGTATAGTACTATATATATATATAGTATTAGGTTGGTACAAAAGAAATTGAGGTTTAAAAAGTTAAGAACAATTGCAAAAACCGCAATTACTTTTGCACCAACCTAATATATATATATATATATATGTGTGTGTGTGTGTGTGTGTGTGTGTGTGTGTGTATATATATACACACATACATATATATGTTATGTTGTAATATAGTGCATATACCTTGTCACATTATAATATATTATGTTCTGTTGTATTAACTATATTATCATATTTTAAACTTATTGTGGAGCAGAATAATATCAGGGTAACTGATACAGGATCCTGCTGTAAAGAGTCAGGCCACGTATTTTTTCCCTCTCCTTCCTTAAGATCAAGAAATTCTCTTCCCGTGAATAAAATCTTCAGTGGGTGACTCTGGAAGCAGCTTCTTTAAATCCAGCTGGTGTGTTCGCAGGGGAACTTTAGGGAAGGCCCACAGGGCGGGAGAAGTGAGGAATTCTCATCGCCTGTGGGTGACGGCCTGCCTAACTTTCGTGACAGGGCTATTACATAGTGGCTCTTCATTAAACACCCAGAAAAAGTCAACAGTCCAATGCTCTGTTTAATACAAAAGGGAGGCAATATGCTACAGGAGTGGAGAAAAACCACACACAGAGATGTGCACACACACGAAAGAACCCAGTGGCTGGCACTGAGCATCCTGTTTCTGACCAGCACAGTGATTTAGTGCGAGCTCTGGAACCGACAACTCAAATCTCAGCTTCAGTTACTAGCTGTGCAACCTTGGCTGAGTTCTTTAACCTCTCAGCTTGTGTTTCCTTATCTGTAATACGGGCAGAACAACAGGAACGTCTGGGGTAGTGATGAGGGAGACGTGAGCTGCTGCAAGGAAAGCGACCAGCACAGCACCTGCCACAGCGGCCCGCAGTACATCTTAGTCTCGTTATCTTTTGAAATGTGTTCCTTTCAGATCCTAGTATGTGAAACTACTCTCTGAAAGGCCATCTTAAAATAACTGTGTTGCATTCTTATGTACATAAAAGCAACATGTGAGAGCCCAGGGAGTTTTCAGAAACCCTCTAGGGTAGTTTTTCTCTAACCTGGGGGATCTTGTTACAGGGAAGTTTCAGTAGGTGAGGCCTGAGATTCTGCGTTTCTTATAGTGATGGCAATGCTGCCAGTCCACAGATGATGCTTCGAGAAGACAAACATCTTCTAACTAGGACCCAGAATACCTATATCGAGTTGCCTAAGACCACCCAGCCAGTAAAGAAGACTCATAACTAGAATTCAGGTGTTCTGACTCCAAGTTTGTGATCCCATTCACACCCGAACACAAGTATTGTTTAGCTTTTGACAGGAAATTCTTCCCGGCTGGTTGCAAAGGGGACAGACATTTCCACTGATTCTTCCATAGAAAGGAGGACTCAGTGATGAGTCTTCCAGGGAGAACTAATTGTGTTCTCAGTCCGCATGGGATCTCAGATGGGATCATATTGAAATGTATGTGTCAAGCACGGGTAGCGTTTCTAGTATTACACGTAAGCACATAGGAAGCTGACTCGGTGTCCATGGATTAACTCAATTACTGGGAATCCTTTAAGTATCTCTGAAGCACCCAGAACATGTGACTTTTGTTTCTCAACTGTACATTTTATGAACTATGAATACAGAGCAAGTGTTTCCAATAAACATTTAGTATCCAATTGAGACATGCTCTAAGTGTAAAATACATGCAGGATTTCAAAATCTAAGTACAAAAAAGGGATGCAAATTAAAATTTTTTATGTGGATTACATGTTGAAATGATTATATTTGTATTAATGGGTTAAATAAAACATGTTATTCAATTAATTTTACATGTTCCTTTTCCCTTTTTTAAACATTGATACAAAAAAATTTAAATTGCATAGGTGGTTTAAATTATATTTCTATTGGACATTGGTTAGATGGATGGATAGATGATAAAAGGATAGAATCAACTATATGTACTTAATTTAGAATCTAATTTTGTTTTAACTTTTTAAATTTATTTTTTATTTTTTTATTTAAGTGTGTTTTTTCCAGGACCCATCAGCTCCAAGGCAAGTAGTTGCTTCAATCTAGTTTGTGGAGGGCACAGCTCACAATGGCCCACGTGGGGATTGAACCGGCAACCTTGTTGTTAAGAGCACCGCGCTCTAACCAACGAGCAACCAGCTGCCCCATAATTTATAGTCTAATTTATACATAAGATACATAAAACCAACATACATATAAATTCTTTTAGAATCCTGTCATGTATACCTATCCTCTAAAATTGATCACCTATGTGCTGATATGTATTTTTAAATGTTTGTTCAGACATTTAACATGGTTAAGTTTCTCCCACAC
Source organism: Rhinolophus sinicus (assembly GCF_036562045.2). NCBI lineage: Eukaryota > Metazoa > Chordata > Mammalia > Chiroptera > Rhinolophidae > Rhinolophus > Rhinolophus sinicus. The sequence goes on from NC_133760.1 coordinate 21,674,796, forward strand.
GTTGTCACATTAAAATTGCCTTTCTATGTTTGTGACGGAACACGATGACTACTCAGTCCAACAGGAAGTACTTGACAGTCAACTTCATGACTGACAAGTTTCCCAATGGCGTGGGGGAGCCCTGCAGCTCCCAAAGGAAACGTGCCTGCCTCCCTCACGGATGTGTGTCCCTTAGTAGATTAGTGAGGGCAGTGGATGCCCCCCTGCCTTCAGAGAGCAAAGGGTCGGGTATTTTAGTCGAGGAGAAGAGCAGCATAGTAGCGCAGGTTTATAACTTGGCTTTACCACTGAATACATCATCTTTGGGCACAATATTTCACCTTCTTGATTCCCAGTCTGCTTATCTGAGACAAGGGCACTATGAAAGCACACACCTTACAGGGTTGTGTGAAGACTCAGTCACCCGTTGCTTATAGAGGACTTTGCATGTTGCCTGGCACTCAGTGCACTCTGGCTCTGGTGGCAGAGACTTCTAATGTTCATACATACATAGTCAGGTCTCTTCTCTTCTAATCGTGAGGAGAATTACACTTCCCTGTCGCCTTTGCAATTGGATGGGGCTATGTCATTACTATGATCAATGAATGACAGTAAGAAGTGTGTGTGGGGGGTGGGGGTCTGTCACTTCCAGGACAGAATCTAGTTGTAAATGCAGAATCTGGAATGTCATCTTCCTTTGCCATGGAGGACTCACATGTGTCATGTTAAGACCGTGCTCTCATGACATCATGGGGCACGACAGCATGGAACAGAATGTCTTCCTAACTGATACTGATTATGTAACATGAGCAATAAATAAACTTTTGCTGTTTATGCCATTAATAGTTCTAGGGATGTTTATTACTGCAGCATAACTTAACCCAACCTGATTCACATACGGTTGCCTAAGGCAACTCCTCTGCTTAACTAAGTCTTCTGATTTACAAGACTTTCCCGTAGCTCCTGATGTACAACCTCTCATAGGTAAATACAAATAGTTTGTCCAATGTCTCCAAAGTAACTGAAGGTCAGTTATCTTGGGAGTCTCATCTTTATCCAATCCCACCCACTTTTCCTTCCTGAGCCAAGTTACTACCAAGGCTTTCTTTTGAGGAAGTGGGTTATATAACTCATGGTTGCTTTCCTAAAACAACTTCCCTTTCTTAAACAGCTTTTACGACCAAGATACTTTTTTTTTTTTTAATACTGCACCAAGGTTATTAAAAAGAATGTAAACTACAGATCATAAAAATGTCAACAATGAAACACTCATTTCTGTACAAGTTGTGAAATTAAATCAATATATGTTAACGTATTCTTTAAGAATGAAAGACGACAAAGGGAAATTTCAATGTTTTTTTTTTTTCGTTGACTACATTCCCTATGCTGTACTTTACATCCCATACTATACGTATTTTTAATTTATAGTTGACATTCAGTATAATTTTATATTAGTTTCAGATATACAGCGAAGTGGTTAGGCATTTGTATAATTTATGAAGTGATCCTCCTGATAAGTCCAGTACCATCTGACACTGTACATAGTTTTTACAATATTATTGACCGCATCCCCCATACTGTATTTCACATCCCCATAACTATTTTGTAACTACCAATTTGTACTTCCCAATCCCTTTTTTCTGGTTTTTATTATTTAATCCAAATTCATGGATCCATTGTGGCTTATGGCTAGAAGGAACCCCAAAGGTCATTACATCAAACACCCTCAATTTATGAGTATCAAAGTTATAGTGGTTCATGTCCAAATGTTTAGTTATAGGGACAGAAATCGCATACATTTCCAATAATACATTTTTAAAGGATAGTTAATGATTTTACAGTTTTCCAGAAGCTAAGAAAGCTGAGATTTGTTGCTGCAAGAGCAGAATTTTTTTTTAATAAGCATGCCAAGAAGTAAGCTTAAGGATTCCAGAACAGCTAGTGTGATATTTTAGGTGACAACAATTTTTCTATCTAGAGAAGCATTAAGTTCCTTGGGAGAAAAAGAGAGATTGTCCTGAAAGATTTGAGGAATTTTTAAAGCGCCATTGGTCTGATTTTTCCTCCTTTCCTTATTTTTATTTCCTTATCTGGTCTGTGGCAGCCACAACGACTGCCCACTTCACCTGCATCTCAACAGAGAGAACAGGAACCAACATTGATTTCCAAAGCCCTGTTTTCCACTAACAGATAATTGCTTGCCTCTGTGAGTGACAGAACCCAGCATTCAACCTCCAGAGAGCGAAACTCCTGGTGCCTCAGGAGACCTAGGCTTAAGTCCTGTCCATTCCGACTACGATTACCATCCAATCGGTGGTCAGAGTGAGCATTTGGGGAGAGCTCATAAGGATGATGACGACCCCAGGTCAGTGATGAGGGAGGAAGAAGTGACAGTGTTTCTGGGAGGCAGAATACGCGGTCTGACAATGAAGTTTGTGAACTTGTTGCAACGATGTTGCTAACCTTTTTTGATGGATTATTATAACCTTTTCAAAGGGATTATTCATTATGAATTTGTACCAACTGGACAAACAGGTAACCAAGTTTACTATTTGGAAGTGCTGAAAAGGCTGCGTGAAAAAGTTAGATGAAAACTACTTGAACTTTTTGCCGACAATTCATGGCTCTTGCATCACGACAATGCACCAGCTCACACAGCTCTGTCTGTGAGGGAGTTTTTAGCCAGTAAACAAATAACTATATTGGAACACCCTCCCGACTCACCTGATCTGGCCCCAATGACTTCTTTCTTTACCCAAAGATAAAGGAACTATTGAAAGGAAGACATTTGGGGTAATACAACGACAGCTCTGATGGCCATTCCACAGAGTTCCAAAATTGCTTTGAAGGGTGGACTAGGCGCTAGCGTCAGTGCATAGCTTCCCAAGGGGTGTATTTTGAAGGTGACCATAGTGATATTCAGCAATGAGGTATGTAGCACTTTTTCTAGGGTGAGTTCGCGAGCTTAGTTGTCTGACCTCACAGCCTAGTGACTAAGACTTCCTTGGTTTGAATTCCTGGCTCTGCACTGTGTAGATAGGTGACCTTGGACAGTAAGTTAACCTCTTCGTGCTTCAGTTTCTCATCTTCAAAGAAAGGATGATGACAATGGCTGCTATCTTAGAGGGTTGTTATATAGGTGAAATGTGCTAATACTCGTAAAGCACATAAAATAATACCTGGAATGCACTAGGCGTTACCTCTGTACTGTGTTTCCCTGAAAATAAGACCTAACCGGAAAATAAGCCCTAGCATGATTTTTCAGAAGGACATCATCCCCTGAACATAAACCCTATTGTGTCTTTTGGAGCAAAACTTACTATAAGACTCGGTCTTATTTTCAGGGAAACACGGTAGGTCTTTCTTTAAAAGAAAATAATGGTGTTGCCAGAGTGATGTGATCATACTTACAAATGCTATTTATTAATCACAAATCTGAAACACACCTTCATTTCTACAGTTCCCTTAGAGAACCACCTGGGGAACTGAGGCCAGTGCTGGAATCCTGACAAATATAAGTGGCCCCATCTAATGAGATCGAGACTCCTGACTAGCCCTCAGTGGAAGAAGCTCATTAACACCAACAATTCCAGATCTGTGGTTATGAAATCATTTTGTTTAATGTTTAACAGGATTATGAAATAATTTTATTTAATGTTTAATATTTAACAGGATAATTTAAGAAAACGCATCTGGGATTCTGGGACTCTCCCTTAAATCGAAGCAGGTAATGATCCTTATTCTTGAGTACCGGGACACTGAAATGGGGCAAGTGGGAAATGTATGACATTTGCCCCCAACCTCAATCCTTATAAATCTTTGCAGTGAAAACCTTCTGACCAGAGGGTGGCGATCGTGTAGTCATGATATAAAAGACCATATTTCCTTTGGAAAATGTAGACGCTGGGCATAATCTGAAGAACAAGGAAATGGGGATGGATAAGGCTGAAAAGAGTGGTGAGCAAAATGGACACAGCCTGTGCCCTCAGACTTTGCCATCTTCAAACAAAACAGTAAAGCTGCAGGGATGTAAAACATTCCAACCACCCCTTTCCAGATGCCTGCTTAATTCTTGCAAATCTATGGACATATTAAGAAATAATAGCATGAAGGACAAAGAGCGTGGAGGACAGTCTCTGTCCTGTGATGGCAAGGGCTCATTGGCTAGTCATGTCGGGTAGCGCGCTCAGAAGCCAGTGCCTTAGTATTTAAAGAGGCTGGCTGCCAAGAAAGGGGTCATGCATGTGAGAACTGTGCTACCTGACCTTCTTGGGTTCCTTGATCTACATTTGCAGATTCTGAATGTCATCGTGTAAGTGAGAATGTAGCATATTCCTATGTGACTGCTCCCTGAAGTTGCAGAGCCCTGACGTGTCCCACTTAATAGTTATGCGACACTGAGTATGAGGTCGGACAATTCATGAACTCATCCTAGAAAAAGTGCTTCAGACCTCATTGCTGAAAATCACTATGGTCACCTTTGAAGTATGCACTGATGCCAGGGCCTTGTCCACCCTTCTAAGCAATTTTGGAACTCTTCTTCTGGAATGACCATCAGAGCTGTCATCATATTACCCTTGATGTCCTGAATGTCATCAAAAAGTCTTCCTTTCAGTGTTTCCTTTTTCATCAGGTAAAGAAAGAAGTCACTGGGGGTCAGATTAGGTGAGTAGGGAGGGTGTTCCAATACAGTTATTTATTTACTGGCTAAAAACTCCCTCACAGACAGTGCCGTGTGAGCTGGTGCGTTGTTGTGATGCAAGAGCCCTGAATTGCTGGTGAAAAGTTCAGGTCTTTTAACTTTTTCACGCAGCCTTTTCAGCACTTCCAAATAGTAACCTTGGTTAACTGTCCAGTTGGTACAAATTCATAATGAATAATCCCTCTGATATCAAAAAAAGGTTAGCAATATCATTGCAACAAGTCCACGTACTTAATTGTCCCACCTTACATGTTAGTTTCTATCCATAAGCCTCAGTTCCTTGATCTGTAAAGAGGGGATAAAAGTCATTATGACAACCTCTTAGGGCTTTTTAGAGACTAAATGAGATAAGGCCTATAAAATGGGTAGAGCAATATCTGGCATTTAGAAAATGTATAAACATACGATTATTCCATTGGAAGTTGGCATCTGCTGTGATTCAACCCGTCAGATCTGCGCGTGGCCCCTTGTCTGTCATCAGTGTTCTTAGCTATGGCTAAGGCTGCCATTTGGCCAATTCCTATTTTTCTCTTCTGTGGAATGGCAGTGATACCCCTTCAATAGAATAACTGCAAAGATAAATGAGATGGTGCACTGACCATGCGTGGTAGCCCTAGAATTTAGAACCAGGGTGAGGGCCTCCAAGGCCTAGGCTGTGAACACTCATGTTCGGTCCTTCTTCGAGGTTTTGGCTTGAGCACGTGGTAGAACAGACGAAGGAAGAAGACACATGAGGCCTGAGAACTTCCAATATTTAGAGGCCAGGGAGAGGAGAGGACAAGCAAAGCAGGATGAAGGCAACTGGCCAGGGAGGAGGCAGAGGAACCGAGACACAGCACTGCTATGCCTTTTCTTTGTTATGAAAACACCTTTCTTTGTCCTGTCCCATTTCAACATTTTACTAACATATTTGTTTCCACTTGACTCTAATAAATCAATAGCACTAAAATATTATAGGATGTGCATTTTATCTTTAAAGCTAAATATTCAATCAGGCCCTTGGATCATTAATCTTAGTTTGTCTAGGTTGTAAAACACGGATACTTTGAAATTTAACAGAAAATGATAATCCTTTGTGTGCTTACTTCTGATTATTTATTAGTATTGACTTTGTCGCAAACACTATCCCAGCCCCTTTCCATGTTTGGTATCATTTCATCCTTGACATAAACGAATTGGGAAGGAAACCATTTTACAGATGTGGAAACTGAGGCTCATGGGGATATAGTGATTTGGACAAGTTCTCAATGGTAGTAAACAGTAGATTTTTCTCACTTCTAAGCCCGTTGCTCTTAACCACTGTCTTACGCAGCCTCTCTACAAACTGAGTGAGGTTATTGAGGGACATATCCAGTCACCTTCTATTGCCCTAAGATTTGGTAGCAAGAGAATTCAGGCTGCTTTTTGGAAAGGAATCTATAAATCAGCACCAACTGAGAACAAAGAAAGGTGTAACAAAGCCGAAATGACTCCCAAGGAAGTGAAACTCAGCTATCTACAGGAAGGTGTTAGCACATCTAAAAGATGCTAGGCCTAAAGAGCTCAGTCACCAGTGGAAGTTTAAACAAGAAGCCTCACTGAGCCCATGTAGGCAGTGCCCCTCCTGGAGGTAGGAGGGGCTGCTGAGGCAGAGACCCCCGGCATCCAGATGGCAAAGGCCGTCTGAGCCTAGTGAGGAGTTTGCAGGCCTTCGAGAAACAGTCACTCCATCCTCACTTCATGCTCACTAAGCAGTCTTCTGATTATGACGGGCCTTTCCACGAACGGTGGAAAAGAAGCATAAAATGTGCTCCCACGTGGACTTGGACGGTAATATCTCTGTAAATTAACAGATTGACGACACACAGGGAGAGAATTTGCTGAGCATTCGGACTTTGTATATCTCAGCACTGAACTCATCACTCCTCTTTTTAAATTAATAGATTGGTTTCACGTAGGAAGGAAAAAGTGCTGACCACGTGGACTTTGAGTGCTCCGGTTCTTGTCACACTCACGCTTCTTTGCAAATGAATCAACTGGCATTCGGGTTTTACAATCCCTTTGGTCAGCATCAGCCCTACAAAGTGGTTCTTCTCTTTGGGCTGACAACATCAGGAAGTCCGTGGTGAGAAGCGCTCCCAGGCTGGTTGGGTGAACCATGCATCTCCGTTGGCCCAGGGCTTTTCTGGTTTCGGCACTAAAAATCCCACCGCTTGGAAACCAACCCCCCATCTCAGGCAAACCAGGAAATCTTGCTTTGGACTTTCTCGGTTTTAAAACTGAGAGTTTTAGATCTCAGGAAGCCCCTCAGCCAGGCAAACTGGGATGGTTAATGACTCTACAGCCCAGACACTCGGTGAGAAAAACCCAACATCACTGTGCAGCTGAGAAGCCAAAGTGCATCAGAAGGCACCTACACGGGCCAAATTCAAATTTCATACCTAGTTTTAGAAGGACCTTTACGCTGTAACTGTCATACAACTTCTAGCTATTACACCACAGTATAATCCATGAGTATTTTATTTGATAGCTCTTACGCATAAGATATTTTACAGGAGGCAAGCTTTATACTAATACCCAGAAGTGAAGATGATGGGTGTATTCCTGGACCGTGTCCAAACTGCAGGACCTTCCAGGCTGAAGACAGCCCGGGTTCTTAATTTTAGATCCCAAAGCCATTTGCCAGTTGTGACATGGTCATGTGGTACGGCCTGGCAGACGTTTTGCAAATGGAAAGCTCCCTACCTGTGTTTGTACTGTACTCTTCCCTCCACCACCCAAAGGAAGTACGAGAGACAGAAAAACACCCAAAGAATGGTCACCCGCAATTAGTCTTTATTCTCCATGTCTTCTACTGAGGGATAATGCTATGTTAACCCTGTCCCACCTTACTTATCTTCGCTCTAGCATTCTACCTAGCTGACCACACTCAGTTCTCTAGGTTTTTCTTATCTCTGAAATACTACTGTTTCCTGGTTCTTCCTCCTACCTTCCATCTTCTTCTGTACCCAACCTCTAAATGTTAGGATTCCTCTGGGCTAACTTCTGGGATCTATTCTCTTTCTAAAGCTGTGCCGTGTGACCATTGCACCATAAAAATGTAGCCAGTCTGAACTGAAATGTCCTGCACCACACTAGATTTCTAAAACCTAGTACGGGAAAAGTAATATAAACTATCTCATTGTTTTTTTATATATCGATTAAATGATGGAATGATAATTACATAATACATTGGGTTAAAACAGATATTATTATAATTAATTTTATCTGTTTCTCCTGACTTTGTTAATGTGACTATTAAAAAATTTAAATTTCCGGCCAGCCTGGTGGCTCAGGAGGTTAGAGCTCCATGCTCCTAACTCCGAAGCCTGCTGGTTTGATTCCCACATGGGCCAGCGGGCTCTCAACCACAAGGTTGCCAGTTCAATTCCTCGAGTCCCGCAAGGGATAGTGGGCAGCGCCCCCTGCAACTAAGATTGAACATGGCACCTTGAGCTAAGCTGCCTCCTGGATGGCTCAGTTGGTTGGAGCACGTCCTCTCAACCACAAGGTTGCCAGTTCGATTCCTCGAGTCCCACAAGGGATGATGGGCTGCACCCCCTGCAACTAGCAATAGCAACTGGACCTGGAGCTGAGCTGCTCTCTCCACAACTAAGATTGAAAGGACAACAACTTGACTTGGAAAAAAGTCCTGGGAAGTACACACTGTTCCCCAATAAAGTCCTGTTCCCTTTCCCCAATAAAATCTTTAAAAAAATAAAAACTAAATTTCCATATGTGGCTCACATTTTATTTCCATTGGACAGTGCTGTTATAAAGTCTCCTCTTAAATGACGCAAACAATCCTCATATAACTTTAGATTGATAAATCCAAAGTGTGAATTTCCAGCTCTGAATGTAAGACTCATACAACCATCTGACTTTTTTTTAATATCTCCACTTGGACGTCTCACACATTTCTCATACTTAGCTTGTTCGAATCTTGATGCTGTCCCTTTAACTTGCTTCTCTCTAATTTATCTCACTGATCCTCAGGCTCTCCCCCTAAAAACGTGCTACAAGACTGGCTTTGAAGATGGAGCAAGGGACCATGAATAGGCTTTAGAAGCTAGAAAAGGTGAGGAATGGATTCTCTCCTAGACACTCCAGATGAAACCAGCTCTGCTTACACCTTGATTTTGTAAGTCTAATTTCAGACTTCTGCCTCTAAAATTGTAAGAGAATAAATGTGTGTTGTTTTAAGCCACTATGTTTGTGATAACATTTTTATAGTAGTAAAAGGAAATAAAGATAACTGGTACCGCCCTCGTTCAACTGCCCCAAAACAACCATCATCCTGTCCTGTCATGTCTACTTCCAATTATGCATAAAGCCAATCCGCTTCTCCCCATCTCCATCACTACAACATTAGGCTGGGTTTATTCTAACAACTTCTTAACCCATCTTTCCTTGGAATGGGTTAAAAATGGCTGCAAGGTCTTTGTCAATCTTCCCATCAAGAAGTGGAGTCTGTTTCTCCAATATGGAAGTGATGGTGTGTCACTTCCTGGGCTGGGCCTTAAGAGAGATGTAGCTTCTGCTTTCACGTGCTTGCACTACTCCCTTTGGAAGCCAACCACTGTGTAAGACATCTGATTAGCTCTGAGGAAGCCCCAGGTACCACAGGGGAAGAGTCTACATAAAGAAGCACCAAGGTACCAGATTCATGAGTGAAGAGTTCTTGGATCTTCCAGCCTAGCCAAGTAAGCAGCTGAAAACAACTAAGTCAAAGTCCCAGCGGGTATGTAGCCAAACCTTGCCTGATATTCTTGACCCACAGAAACAAGACAAATAGAATGGTTGTTGTGTTAAGTCTCTAAGTTCGGGGTAATGTGTTACACAGCGAAAGGTAACTGAAACACTTCTTTCCCCCTCATGTGACAGCTCTAACTCATCTGTCACATAGCAGCCAGCACAGTCATCTTATAGTTATTCTGAGGGTCACTCCCTTGCTTCCCATTGTGCTTAGAGGAAAACTGGAAATTTATCCTCTGTCACTCTTCCCATTGATCCCTGGAACCCAGCCAGCAGACATCACACACAGCATTGGATATTTATGGTCTAACGGCTATTCAATTAGAACGCACTTATTAATTCAATACCTCTTTATGCAGCACTGACCACCTGCCAGCCACTGAGCTAAGTGTTAAGGACACAGTGTGGAACCGACTGGCATAGGAGATGGAGACAAAGCAAGAAAAGAAACCATGCTTTTAAACATTACACATTGTGACAAATCTGTGAATAGAAAACACACACGCACAAGGTGCTGTGACAGAAAATGAACAGGGTATATCCAATTTAAGTGAGGCGAGAAGGGAAGGCTTCTCTGCGGAGATGATAAGCAGACCTCGACAAGTCTGATTAACAGGAAAGAAGCTCCATGTCGTTATTCCTAGACCTGTATCTTTCCAGATGCAAAGCCCAGGACCAGTGCCCAAAACAGGCCACCCAATTACCCCTGATCCTAAAATCTCAGCCATCCTAACACCACTCGTTTTGCTGACATATTTCCTTCTTCATTTTCCTCTCCTCCATAAATGACCTCCTTGCCCAGGCTCAGTACCTTGGCTTCTAGCCTCCAATCCCAGTCCCCACAACCTCCCTGGAGGGTCCCTTTCTCAGATAATCATCTCCTGGACTATTGTGACACCTCGGTGCCAACCTGAGCACGGACATTAACACAAGCACTGGCAAACCCAAAGTCCAACGACCTTTCAGTGCTGTTGGGCAGAGATTATTCACAATGACCACATTTGGGGGGTGGGTAGGGCTTCTTTATTTCTGCTCTTTTCCCTTCATATATTTATAAATACTATAAACACAGTGTTTAACTAACTTTATAACCAGAGGTCTCTGGTTTCATTAACTGTGGTGGGAAAAGTAATAGGAGCTCTTTAGGGTCCAAGTCACTTGGTGACCATTTTGCCGTGGGTGCGCTGAACCCTGGAATGTTGGTCTCTTGGGACACAGGAGAGCATCCTCCCTAGCACACTAGTGGTGGGTACATAAGAGAAATTTTCAGCTGGGAAAGACACTGCATTACTCATCGCCTGCATCTGTTCCTTCCAGTTACTCATGCCACTGTATTCCAGAGTTGGCACAGGGAGAAGGTCACTAGGAAATCATTTTGGAAAGATGATTTGCATAAACCATGATTCTGGGAATTCACATGATTTGATTTAAGCGACACAGAAAGTCTGCCCACCCCAATATGGCCTCTCAGTGGCCCTGGCGTAGGGCTTCAATTGTCCCCTATTAGAGCCACCTCCTGGGCTGTCTCCAGGAGATGTTTATTAAAATATTCATGTCCATGGGGAGGTAGCACACTCTCAGAGATGGAAAGTACACTAAACAGGAGACTGGAAACTTGAGCTCTATTGCCAGTTCTCCTCCACGGTGCGGTGTGACTTTGGGCAAGACTCTTAGTGTCAGAGAGACCAAGACTAGGTTTCTCAACTGTCAAACAGACCAATATGCGAGCCCATCCACTTATCCCTGGATCCTTCCTGCCAAAGAAGATTGATCGAGCACCCACTATGGCCAGCCCCTCTGCCAGGTAGTATAAGAGTCCCTAGCTTTAGAGAGTAGGCAGCTTGGTCGCAGGGACACAGTGCTCAGAGGTGAGAGAAATGGATGGTTAATAGGGAAGTGGTCCAGACTGAAATAGGTTGGGTAGGTGGAAGTGAATGGAAGCTACATAGAGACAACCCAAGCCTGTGTGTGACACAGTAGAGGACAACAGTGTCCCAGCCAGAGCCCCTGGGCTTTTCCACTGTGTGCAGTGGCAAAGGAAGGCAGGTATGACATAAGCCATGTTCACTCACCTCATTACTCTACCTAAACCAGCGTGTCTTAACCGAAAGATCTAAGGGGCCTGTATAGTGAGGTGAGGATAGTACGTGCAAGGGGTTGAGGAGGGCAGGCTCTGGATGCTGACCTGAGCCCAGTGCTTCCTGGGACTTTCATCACTCACAAGTTATGAGCTACCGTGTGTCCCTGAAAATAAGACCCAGCCGGACCATCAGCTCTAATGCACCTTTTGGAGCAAAAACTAATATAAGAGCCGGTATTATATTATATTATATTATATTATATTATATTATATTATATTATATTATATTATATTATAAGACTGGGTCTTACACATGTATTACATTAAAATAAGACCGGGTCTTATATTAATATTTGCTCCAAAAGATGCATTACAGCTGATAGTCTGGCTAGGTCTTATTTTCAGGAAACACGGTATAGGGCACGTTAGTTAACATCTCTACACCTCAGCTGCCTCTCTGGGCCTCTTTGGTGAGTTAGATAATATTATACCAGTCAATATACGGAAAGCACCTAGCACAACTCCTGGCTCAGAATATGGGCTGAGAAAAAGTCAGAAAGCCCTTCACACTTGTCTTCCTTTCACTCTTCCTCTTTCCAAGGAGTCCTGCAATTCATAACCCGAGTCAGATTTTGTTCCTATATAAGAACGCCGGAACTTTAGGAAGGCAGATTTATATACTTGGTGACAGATGACAATTTTTCAGGTGTCTGGGTCAAATGCCCTGAGGTCTCTAGCTCAGTCCATTCAAGTCGTAGCAAGAAAAAGCATCCGCTCCGTATCACTCATATTACAATGATTGCTTATCAATTTAAAGAATACTGATAAGCCAGACGAAATCAGCTTCTAGAGGGGGACGCGGGAACTTCTGAAGACATAGCTCCTGTAGATGTTGAAGGGCAAAAGTCTCAGACTCAGAAAGATGGTGAAACAAGGACGTGGAGTGAGCTGAACATCTGCTCGCTGCACAAGGGAAGAAAAGCCTGTCTCCCAGCTCCGTTGGAGGTGCAATACGTTATGGACCCTGAAAGTCATCCCTTCCAGCCTGGGTTGTCCTGATGGACATGTCATGGAGTGACCTGGCTCAAACCACATTGGTGGCCAAACAATCCTGTGCCCACTTTGGACGATGACATCTCTGAAGAGTTGGATCTCCTTGAGGCTGTGGCAGACACCCCGAGCTCATGCCCATGTCACATCCTCTCAGCCCCCTCCCCCCCCCGATTTCAGTGGACAGTTCTTTGTGAGCATAGACTCACCTGGCTACCCCAGGGTCCCACCCTCAGCTCACGGGACTGCAACTCATTCTGTCTAGGACTTTCATTTAAAAAAAAACCAAAAAACATGTGGAGGAATTTGTTCTAACACTTGGCAGTTGACACTCCCTGGGGCAAACTCTCAATCCACGGGGAACAGGCAGCCTGTGGATAAAGGCTCCAGCCCCTCCATTTCTCAGGTGGATGATTCTGGGAGGACCCTGGTATTTCACAGGGTTTTCAAAGGTACTGGAGAATTGAAGACGTGAATCTTGTTGCCTGCAGAAGCCACCTCAATAACACCTCTTGTGATTGGCTTTTCCTCCTTCCCTGTCGCACTCTCCCCTTCACTTACTTCTGCTTCCTGGGACTACCTCCCAGATAAAGATCCTGCACTCAACGTTGTCTCAGGCTTTGCTTTCTGGGGACCCAGATACACTCCAACCAACCAGTACATCCATCTCAGAATAAGAATGGATTAGCACATTGCAAGAGGTGCTACCAGGTACGGAGAGAAAAGCAAAAAGTAAAGAAAGGAAATATCCTTGCAAAGCTTTGTTAGAGTCCTAGAGAGAGACAATCTCATCACTTGACAGTTTGTCTGAGGTCAGTGTGTCAGCAGTAATTTTTTATTTCTCTGACTGCACATTTGTGTTTAGAACCATCCCAGATGCTGACTTCAAAAGCTTTCTCATTTGTAACACGCTACATAAGAACTTTTTGTTGTCATTCTTTCCTGCATGTCCAGTTCCATTTCTGCAGGAGACACTTACACACAGACATTGTTATCATGGAAATGTCATTATTATCTTGTTCCCACCTGATCTTGGGAGCTCAGGAGAGGACAGTCCTGAGGCCCAGCCCTCCTGGCAGCCAGAACCCTCTGCCCATGCCATCCTTCAGCACCACGGTTGGGATGCTGACAAGAGCATTCCTCAGAACAAAAGACACGCCCTCGTCTATGAGGTCACAAGAACACACACACTGGGAAAAAGAGAAATACATTACTTGACATCTACACTTGAAACACAAAAATAGCAGACCATCGGGGAAGGAACAAAGATTTTTCTAGAAGAATTTGGCCAGTGGCACACACATGAGAAACCCCACTAGAATTAAACCGAGGCTCTGCTACATGGGCCTTTGTATTTCATGAGTCAAGTGAAACCTAATTTTTCTAAAATAAATGGTAAAAATGAAAAAAAAAAAAGAATCTTCAGATGGCTCTGAAAAAAGAGGAGCAGCTAAAGTCACATCCTAAACCTGACGCAGTTCTTAATTGACAAAGGGCAACAACCTAAATTTGTATTTAGCACTAAAAAATATTTCTTAGTGATTGATTAACGGTTTTGCATTTTTAAGACAATAAAGATTTCCTGGAGTTAAAAAGAAGTTTTGCTTTTAAAAGTAAAGCTGCTTGTGAGCCATGAAAATCTAAGACATACTTTATGAACGTTATTTTTATGATATCTCCCCTGCCCCATTTCAAAAATTAGGGCTGTATCTTACAATTGATGTTAAGAAAGGACTGTGTTCAAATTGAAGTGTCAGTATTCTTCTTTATTTGTGGTGTCTGAAACACACTCTGGTCTCAACTCCTGCCCTCCTCCTCTGGAGTGGGACACGGTTTTATCGCTCAAGCTTTAAAATTAACATCGCCAGATCTCAAGAAGATTCAAGATGGTGCAGGCCAGAAGGGATGTTCGAGAAAAGAGTGGAGTACCTGGTCAGGCCGAGGATTCATGGCTACATCACCAATGTGTAGTATCTATTCTTCTTACTCCAGAGAGTGACAACAGAAATAAATATCTGCTAACTCACCAAAAGGAAGAGTCATCCAACTGCCACTTTTCCTGTACTTACTTTGAATTTTTAAATTAAAGCACAATATTTATCATTCATATATTAAACTGCAAAAGTGTAAGTGTACAGTTTGATTTTTTTTTTTTTAGGCATGAATACAGCTGTATCACCACCATGGGGATCAAGATATCGAATGTCATCAACCCCGAAACGTCCCTCATGCCCCTTTTCTGTCATCACCCTTCTAAAGACAACTAGTGTTCTGATCTCTATAACCTCACATTCGTTCTGCCTACTATTGAACTTTATGCACGTGGGAAATTCTTCGATGTCTGGCTTCTTTCATGCAATGTTATGTCTATGAATTCTTGACCTTGACCATAATAGTTTTGGTTTTTTTCCCCCATGCTACATAATACCCGTCTTATATATACATATGAAAAGGTATTAATTTGTCTCTTGATGGCTTTGGGGGTGTTTGCAGTTTTCAGCTATTATGAATAGTGTACTGAACATTCTCGTGTCTTTTGGTGCATATATGTACTCAGTTCTTTTAGGTATAAATCTAGAAGTGGAATTTCTAGGTCATGGGATAATCAGCTTACAGTGTGTGAATTCCAGTTGCTACACCTCCGTGTGGACACTTGTTATTGTTAGTTATATTTCCAAGCCATTCTGGCTTGTGTGTGTAACAGTATCTCTGTATAATGTCTTCAAAAGCCTTTTTACATGTTTAGTGGTCATTTAAATATCCTCTTTTGTAAAAGGTCCATTTTTAATTGGGTTACCTGCCTTTTTGTTAGTGTTTTGAAGAAGCTGTTTAATGTATCCCAAATAAATGTCCTATAATAGATATGTGTTAAAAATATCCCCCCCCCCCGTAAGAGTGGCTATATTTTCACTTTACCAACGATGTACTTTTAACTAAGTCTAATTTACTCCTCTTCTCATTTACGTTCATTAGAGAAATTGGCTTATAATTTTCCTTTCTTTTATGCTCATATCAACTATTACAATGAGGGTTGTGTTGGCCTTAAAATGAAGTTGAAAAGTGTTTCACTTTTTCTATTTTTGGATAGTTCTTATAGGATAGGATCTTATAAAAATAAGATTGGTGTAGTTTTTTCCTTAAAGGTTTGGTAGTATTCCCCATAAAGTCAGCTGGCCTGCAGTTTCCATAGGCTGTAGAGTATTTTTTTTTAATTAAAATTTATTGGGGTGACAGTGGTTAGTAAAATTACATAGATATAGAGCTTTATTTTAATAGATATAGGACTATTCAGATTTTCTAGTTCTTCTTGTATATATTTTGGTAAGTTGAGTATTTTTTTTAAAGTGAACCGGTCAACTGTTTAATTTTCAAATTGATTTTTCTTAAATGCATTCACAATGCTCTTCTCTTGTATTGTTTATAATTAGAGGATCCCTAGTGATCTCTCCTTTTACATTCCTTTCATTGATAATTGTGCCTTTTTTTTCCTGGGTTATCTTTACTAGGGTCTTATCAATTTATGAATCTTTCAAAGAACCGACTTGTGGCTTTATTATTTTTTTTTTCCTATTACATATCTACTTTCTTTGTTATTGATTTGTTTTTATCTCTTATTTCCTTCCTTGTATTTTCTTTCTTAGAGTTAAATTTCCTATTCCGATTTAGAATATAGATTTTCAGTTTTCTTTTTTTTTAAAAATTTATTGGGGTGACAATTGTTAGTGAAATTACATAGGTTTCAGGTGTACAATTCTGTATTACGTCATCTATAAATCCCATTGTGTGTTCACCACCCAGAGTCAGTTCTCCTAATTATGCATTCAAAGTTATAAATTTCCCACTAAGTTTTCTGCATCCCACAAGTTTTATGTTATATTTTCATTATAGTCCATGCAAAATATTTTCTACTTTCTACTATTATTTCTTATTTCACCTGTGGAATTTTTCTACATATACTGCTTAGTTTCCAAACATGTGGGGATCCTTTAGTGTTTTTGTTGTTGTTGTTATTGACTTCTGCTTTAAACACACAATAGTCAGGACATGTATTCTGTATGATTTCTATCATTTGAAATTTATTTAGATGTATTTTGTGACCAGTATATGATATACTGATAACTATTTTGCATGTACTTGAAACCAATGCATATTCTGAAGTTTTTATGGGCAGTGTTCTGTACATGCTATTAAAATTTTCATTATCCATATATATATATATATATATATATATATATATATATATATATATATATATATATATTAGACTATTATATCAGCTACCAAGAGGTGTGTTAAAATTTCTCGCTATGATTATGTGTTTTTCTATTTCTCCTATTAGTTCTGCTTTATATATTAGTTTTATTTTATACTTGTTATTGGATGCATCCAAATTTAGGATTGTTGTATCTTCTGGTTGTATGGCTTTATAATTCTAAAATATCCCTTTTTATCTATGGTAATACTTAGTTAATGTCTATTTCCTCTAATAGCAGAGCCACACCAACTTTCTTTTAGTTAACATTTGTATGGTAAATTTATCTAAATTTTTTTCACCTTTAATCTTTCTGCATCCTTACATTTAAGGGATATCTAATTTAAAGCAATGTATAGCTGTTATTTTAAAATCTAGTCTAATAATCTTTGTTATTAATTGGAGTACTTATCAGTTTATATTCTCGGGTCCTCATGTGATTCTTCTAAACTCTACGTTACCTTAGTAAACCATCTCACTGTGACTAGATCCTTTGCATTATCCTAATATGTGTGCATTCTGATACACAGGAGAGAGACTGTCTAAAAATGAGGACACATAGAAAGTGGACAAAGGACAACTGGGTTCTTGTGACATGTGCTGAGCCTGTGTCCTAAGCTTATGACACCCGTTTAGCTCCTAAAGTAAGTTACAGCTCACGTCAGAAGTCCATACCCTGGGCATTTGAACTATGAGGACCGTGTTAGGACAGGCTGTGGCCATTCCCTCTAATAGATAATAGTATTTAGTACTCACTGTGCGTCTAAGAACTTCGCATGAATTATTAACTCATTCAACTCTCCTACTAACCTCAGGGGCTAAGTACTACCTTTTTGTCCCATGTCACAGATAGAAAAAGTTAAGTCGTAAAAAGGTAAAACGAATTTGTAACAAATCACAAGGCTGATGAATTACAGAGCTGGGATGTAAGCCCCGGAAATTTGACTCCAGTGGCTTATCTATTAAATGCCTGACTTTTTGGCCTTTCCTACTAGATTATCTTATGTGGGAATAAAAACCAGGACATTTTTAGACTTTGGCCCAACCTATACAACCTATTTACTTCTCCAAATACTATTCTATAAAATGTCTATTTTATTAATAATTGCTGATTGTCTGTCTTGTCCATTGTTCTTATTTAAGCTTTTATTTCTGAAAGTGCCATTTTTTTTTTTTTTTTTTTGCGTTTTTAAATGTTCTTAAATGTCTTATGGGTCTTCATAGCATATTAAATATATATATGTATATTTATACATATATATACACACATATATATATGTATATATAGGTGGACTGTAGTTTTCTGCCATGTGTGGCAGAATTCATGGAAGGCTGGAAATACATTAGCTTGGTGCAACAGTAATTGCGGTGTAAAAGGTTAAAAATAATTGCAAAAACCGTAATTACTTTTGCACCAGCCTAACATAAACTTGCCTTGTTAATCTTACATGTTCTTTCTATAGGGTGCTGTGCTTTTCCTTGCCAAAGATATGTTGTTGACAGTTTGGATTTGTAACAATGCAGTCAGAAAACGTGAGGTTTTATGACAGGACGTAATGCAGCGTTAGGTACCCTGAAAGGGTAAGGAGGCATTTACGGCTTCTTGCTCACTTGGGGAAGGTTTCTGAAATAAACATTAACTTGTGTGGACTTGGCATATGGATCCTTCATGTAGCAAGCAGAGACTGCACGAGGCAGTTAGCTGCTTGAATTACTTCTCGACACATCATGCACGCTTCTAACTTATGCAACCGCTGTCCTTCTCTCACAATATCTGATTTATTCTCGTGTCCATATGACAAGAGTGCATTAGCCTCAACAACGACGAAGTTAACAGCAGCAAAAAATTAAATGGTGGACCAAGGGAACCAGAGTCAAAATAAATAAAACAAAGAAAATAGTCCTAGGAAAGAACTGTATCACGCAGGGGAAACAGTCTCATTTGGGGTCGCAGTGTCCCTTAGGAATTTGAATACTTCATTCTTAATGAGATAAAATAATAATTGTGCCCGGTACTGCAGGTTCTACCTAGAGCTACATTTGACGGGAGGTAGAATGAGGCTCACATCTGGCTCGTGTGGTCAACAAGCAGAGATTTCTTGAGAGAGCTCACTCTCAGTGGTAACCCTAGCATGTTTGTAAAGGGGCCTGAGCCTCGCAATGAGATCCAGGTTATAGAGCCCCCTCCCCCAATCATTGTAAATCATGTAATTTGTAAGACCTGCCTGCAAGTCATGTTTCATTATTACAGCATTATTTTCACCATGTTTAGTTACAAATCTCAAAAAAAAAAAAAAGAAATCCATAGTGACTATTGGTTAACCTCTTACCACTAGGGTTTTTTGGCTAAAAATATACATTATTAACTATTAAGTCAATGGTTCTGTTAATATCCTAACTCCTAATCTGGTCTTCCTTCCTATTAGCCTACGGCTACACATTTATACGACTCTGAGAGGCAGATGCGGAAGAGTCCGTATCATTTTACGTGAACATGGAGGACAAGTCGCTTACTTTGATGGGAAAGTCACATGGGTGATGGGGAGAAGGGAGGGGTGAAAATGACACAGGAAGTGAGGGATCCCTTTGAATGGTCCTTAATAGGCATGAGAGGGCACTGGTAGCCTTTGAATAGGACATGCTATGATGCCAGCTAATTCTTTGGAAAACAATTGAGCAACAACAGGCATGTGGATTAGATCACAAGGGAAAGGAGAGGATCAGACTTCACAGAGATGCCATTCATAAAGCCCTGCCACAGGCCAGGTAAGACATGATGCCTAAACCAGCTGTGCCGACTGTGATGGAGAAGAGTGCATAGGTTGAAACCACATGGGGAGGAAAGGATGGGAAGAAAGGAAGAAGGAAGGAAGGCAAACACACACACACACATTGAGAGGCAAGTAAGACATTCAGGAGGAGATGCCCTGGAGGCAGGTAGACATGAAAAGCCCAGGTCAGACATGGAGCTATGTAATGGAGACCTCTTAAAGAGGGGCTATTCAAAGTCACTGGTTTGGATGAGACCGTAGAGAATGATAGAAATCATCTGAGGATCATCACGACAGAAAAGTGAGACACCTCCAATGGCAAGAAGAGGAGGGGGAGGAGGTAGAGGAGGAAGACTGTAAGAGGCTGCCATCCACATGGAGACGGGGAGAACGAGGGCAGCGCAGTGCCTTTAACAGCAAAGGGGGGAACATTTCAAGGAGCGTTTCAAAATTGTCAAACGCTCTGGAAGGAATGCAAAATGGTCCAGCTGCTGTGGAAAACTGTGCGAAGGTTCCTCAAAAAGGTAAAACACAGAATTTCCACATGACCTAGCAATGCCACTGGTAGGTGTAAACACAGAAAGATTGAAAATTACTACTTAAACAAATACATGCACATGTATGTTTGTAGCAGCGCTAGTCACAATGGACAAAAGGGGGAAGCAGACCAAATGACCATCGATGGATGGGTGGATAAACAAGCTACCCATACAAAGGAGTATTAGTCAGCTGTAAAAAGAAATGAAGTCATGATACTTGCTGTCATGTGGTGGATCAACCTGGAAGACAAGTGGGGAAAGCCAGTCACAGACCACAAAGTGTATGATTCCATTTATATGAAATGTCCAGAATAGGTAAATTCCCAGAAACAGAATGTGGATCAGCGGTTACCAGGGACTAGGGCGATCAAATCCTTAATGGTTACAACATTTTTCAGGGGTTGATACAAATATTTTGGAACGAGATAGAGGTGGTGGTTGTATAACATAATGAACGTGTACTGATATGCTCACTTAAAATGGTTAATTTTATGTCACATGAATTTCACATCAATAAAATAAAAGTTAAAAAATTAAAAATAAGTTGCCAAATGCTTCAGAGAATTCAAGTGTGCTCTAGACTAAATAATATTTAAGGAAATCCGCTGTTCAGTTTCCATGACCTTCAAAAGAGAGTCATTTAAGCCAAATGTTGAGAGTAGGAGCCCCATTTGGGAGTATTAAGGTGTGAGCTTGTGATGAAGTAGAGACGCTGAGTGAAGACTATGCTTTCAAGAAGACTGCTAAAGGGAAGGGAAGGGCAGTGACCTGAAGGTATAATAGCTCTACGAAAATGTGTGTTAACCTGGGAAGATCTGATCATGTTTAAAGGTACAGGGCCGGACTTGGAGAAGAAGAAGCAATTGAAGGTGGTGTGAGAAAAAAGGAGCACACGGTGAAAATAGAAGCAGAAAGCAGTGGGTTCAAGAGCACAAATGAAGGGTGGTGTCAGAAGGAGAAAAAAGAGTTGGTCTTGCTTGGAGAGGGGAAGTAAACACCGAAAGGGGGAGAGATGGAAGAGGGAATTGAGAAAGCCCAAGTAGGACGGTATACGCTTTTCAGCGGAGAGAAATGCAAGGCCAGCTGCAGAAAGTTGTAGGCAGTAGGATAGGGCTTATTGCTTATCTCACAGGAAAATCCTGGAGTGGTGCACGAGGGCAGGAGCAATGCATTGAGGATGAATAACTCCAGACTAGCAATAAAGGCAGGAACCTGGGTAGAGGGAGTTGCTGTGGTTCCGTGAGAGCAAATGCCTTATCAACCAAGTCCTTTCCACATCACCCTCATGCTGGCTTCCAGAAAACCTTTGCCTATATCTTTGACATTGCCTTATTAATTTCAGCCCATCCTTATAAATACTTGAGTTCCTTCTGAATCTTGAATCTATCATGCAACGAGGATCCCAGAGCTGTGAAAGTTACAAACTAAGAAAACATGCACGTCTTCAGATCTTCATTTCTACTGGGATAAACTCAGTCAGTTAGGGCCACTGACTACAAGAAGAAACCATTCTCTAAGCTGACATAAATTACTTTTCAGACCTTTTGGAGGCATCTGTTCAACCAATCTGAATCTACTTTATATTCAGTAATAATATTCAGCTCATATTTCTCCATTTTGTCAAAAAAGGATAAGATATTTTAAGTGCTTTTTTTTTTTTTTGGACAGTCTGAGTACAAAGCATGGCTCTGAAATATTCTGTGCAGTTGTTTAACCATGGGAGAGTCACATATTTTTTCCATGTCTTACTTTATTCATCTGTAAAAGGAAGATAATAGTACCTATTTCATAGAATTGCTGTCATGATCAAATGACTTAACATAAGAAATGCATTTAGAGAGGTACCTGGCCCTGAGTTGGAGCTAAATAAATGTTGGCTATGATCAGCATTATTAACATCAATATGCATTTCATCCCTGGCATTTGTTTAGTCATTCAATAAATATTTATTCAGGGACAGGTATTGTGTTAAGTGCTAGATTTACAGCAATGAACAAGTCAGTCACAGACCCTACCCTTACGGAGCATATATTTTACTTAATAAACCAACACCAAAATGGTAAGATTTATGGAGAATTTGAAAAAATACAGGGAAAATTATTAATTTCTTGCACTTATTTTTCTTCAGTTCAGTTTGTGAGTCTTCTTGTTTACTTTCTTCTTTCCCTCTTTAGAGAAAAATATTACCCAAAGACGTGAGTGAAAGAGGAAATCACAGGAAAACAAGGCAAATAAGACTGATGGCCATGCTCCTAGGGGACAAACTTAGCTAACAAGGTCTAAATTGAATAAGGGACTTGGAATAAAAAGACAGCCAAGTCTCGGTTATCTGTGTTAACTGGTTTGTGAGAACGAACAATGAACGGAAGAAAATAACGCATCCTGATGAGCTGTCTTAAATCACACAGCAGAGATGAGAGAGACAGAGAGACAGAGAGAGAGTCAGACAGACAGACAGAGAGAGAGAGAGAGAGAGAGAGAGAGAGAGAGAGAGAGAGAGAGAGAAGAGCCTATACAGACATCAGGAGCATGAGTGATGGGCAGGGGAAGAGCTTCAGAAAGACCATGGTTACAGTAATTCAGGCCAATTCTTGGGTCTCTTGGAGAAATATCATTGTTTACAACTTTGTAACTTCAAAGAAAAGGAGTTGCTGTCAATAGAAGCCTGATTTGCCTGCCATGATGAAGGGGTTGGTAGACAATGCCCAGTTTTTGTCTAAAGGTTTTGCTGCAAACAGCTTGAAAATTGAAGGAACTATCTGATTTCCATAAACAGCCAGGAGGCAGGAGAAACTGTGTAAACATCAGGGGAAGGAAAAACCCCCTCTTGGATCTCAGGCCCAGTTTTCTCTCATTGGTGGAAGAGACCAAGAACAACAGGAGAGATTCCACAATCTCTCCTTCTGAATTGTAAGAAGGAAATTGCTGGGGTCAGAGCAATAAGCTTAGTCCCAATGAAGGCTGCCTCTCAATCAAGGGGTGTGGTGGAACTGTTGCTGGGAGGACAGTCCCAATTTTTTAGTATTATTAGTTTCAGGTGTACAAAACAGCATAGTGATTAGATCTTTATATACCTTACAAAGTGATAACCCCAATAAGTCTAGTACCTATCTAACAATGTACATAGTTATTAGAATATTATTGACTATATTCCCCAAATTTTTGAGCTATTGACCTTGCTTAGCCCTTGACTATTCATATGATTCTACCCTGGAGGGACTCTTTTTCTTTTTTTAAAGGCTTCACCATGTTGGTTACGTTCACCAGTCTTTGGAGACTGGGAACTGCCTAGAGTATTAAGATGCCATCTTTGTCAGCATTTGAGATTTCTCTGCCTATGTGTAAGTCCACTGATATGTCAAATTCTGAAATTGTATACTGGGTATTACTTATTTCATTTTTTGAGAATTGATCTTTCTTTGCATGATCAAGAAGAGCAAATCTTAAAATCTATTTTCTGGTAAAAGAAATCATCATACTTTGATGACCACATACACACCAAATATTTGCTTTCTGATTATTGCTAACTCTTGCCTTAGTAAAAAAAAAAGAAGCAATTCAGCAAACAAAATTTCAGCCCCAGCAGTAGACCACAGGTAGACCACAGTAGGACGCAGGTACACTTATTGTTATTTTTTTAATGTCGCGCCCCTAGGGCATATGGACCTAAGGGTTTCTCCTTCTGTTAACAGAAGGGGGGTGGGGGGAAGAACTCTGACTTTAGGCTGTGGCCACAGGTTGAAAATGCTTCCTGTTTGTCTCCGTGTATGTGATACCTTGAGAAAGCGCTTGGCTTTGCCCGAACAAGCAATTAAGTTGAGGGTCAAAAAGCATCAACAGTGTGGTCTGGGAGAAGGTGCCACCCTGGCATTTATCACAAATGGAGCCCAGGCCACAGAGACCAACAGTCCACAGGCGTCTACCCATCACTGCTGGATTAGAGGATATGGTTGACTGTGGCCATGATATTTTATGTTATTTTTTTTCCTCCAAATGCGCAGACATCTGCCTTAAAAGTTTGGGTGAAGATCATGTAATTTGATCCACGTGTTAGGTGGAGAAGGACTGAATAAATCACACATCCTCTCCCCGTTCTTTAGTTACCTAATTTTTAAGTATTGAGACCAAAGAACTAAATGGAGACAATCCATGGTCTGTATCAAAGACTGTGTTGTCTTATCACTGGAGTTGTTTGTTTATTTGTTTGTTTCAATCAGGAATGACAACCAGACTGTTACAGAGTGGTCCAGGAGATACATTTCAAAACCTTCTGTTGTTTCTGGGAGGTTCTATTCCCAAAGGTTCTAGTCGTGAGGAAAGTTTCTAAAAAGTGCCATGACACACAGGGCTTGTCCACCAACCTAAAATTTCCTCAGGATTCTCACTCAGGTTTTTTTTTGTTGTTGTTGTTTTTTTCTGTTTGTTTTGTTTTTAATTTCTAATCTCTTTGAAATTTTCCTACATAATTTCATCTCTATAAGAACAGCCAGGCTAACTGGCAAAGCCCGTGGTGACGAAGTATCTCCACATGTCAGATAAAAGGGGAGTTTAAAAAGGAGGTCAACTGCCCCGTAGCTATACTTAGAATTCACGTATGTTGATTTAGGTAATAATAAAAGATAGGTTAGAAGCATATCAGAGAACCTCGGAAAATGCCCAATCTATCACATTATCTTATTCCATACAAAATAGTGGTGCAACTTGCTCTCTGACGACGCGCTAGTACTTTTACTTGAAAAGCCCCCGCCGCTGTTGGAAAGCTAGCTGAGGGTAGGACATGGGATTGCTATGGATTTGAATACCGAGGTTGCCTGCCACTTCACCGGGTCTGCGACATAAGAGCTACCTCTTGAGTTCTTTGAGCCTCAGTTTCACAACTCGTCAAAACAGGAATAATACCATCTGCTTCAAGTATTGTTGTAAGAATCAAATCCATACAATGCATATGGAAATAGTAAAATTTTAAATGTTATTTTTAAAAATATAGATGTAAAGCATTTTCCCTATCCTCGAGGACTATGAAGATGAATCAGATAATGTCTGAAATGAAGAAACTGATGGCCTAGGAATCATTACCATGTACTTTTGAAAACCCTGTGCTGCCCCGATGAGGTGTTTTTCCTACAAAGAGTCTGTTCACGGGGAAAGCTTTTCAAAAGTATCATGACAACACAGTACTTGTCCACCTACCTAAAATTCTTTAGAAGTTTTGCTCAGCTCTGCATTCATTTTTCACATCTAACTACTTTTTATTTTCCCATGTCATTTTATAGTTTTCACAGGAGAGTAGAAATGTGCTAGTTCTGTTGTAAATGTCAGTAGTATTACCAAAATAGCACTGACTGCATAAAATCAGAAGGCGCAGGCCCAACTCCCAGTTCTGCCACTTGCTGACGGATGAGGACATTGGCTAAATTACACAACCTCCCTGAGACCGAACTACTTCAGCATCTGCAAAGCAGGAGCCAGATGACCAATGGCACAGGCTGGCAAGGGGGTCAGAGAAGCAGACGCATGTGTGAGAGCATCTAAGACTATACCCTAACATGGGGTAGGCACTCAGTGATTGACTCTTTCCATCCCTCTTTCAAAATATATAAATGTTCCAGTAGGACATCAGGGCAGCCCTGTCCAATTGGTAGCCGTTTGCCATCTGTGGAGACTAAGCACCTAAAATCTAGCTAATCTACATTGAGATGTGCTATGAGAGTAAAATACACACTGAATTTTCAGATTTAGTATAAAATAAAAAGAATTCATTAACAATGTTCACATAGGTTACTTGTTGACATATATCTTACAGAAAGTATAAATTATAACATATGTTAGGTTTTATACATGCATTGGGTTAAATTTGTATATATAGAGAGAATCTATCTCTATATGTCTATATCTATGAAATTTGACCGAAAATGTATATACTGGGTGTGTGTGTAAAGTATATAATACATACACTGGGTGTGTATATGTTACATATTTATCTACGATTAAATAACATACATTATTAAAATTGATTTCATCTGTTTCTTTTTGTTTTAATGTATCATAAGGAAGCTTAAAATTACACAAGTGGCTCCCATTATTTTTCTATTGGATCATATTGTTGTACGACATGAAATCTTGAGTTTCCACAAGACACAAAGAAGCTGCTTTCAGTTATCTACACTTTCTGTGGGATCAGTTATTTTACCCCCAAGCATTTCAATGAAAATTAATCTTCAGAATATGTTTTTTTTTTCAGATTCTGATCCACAAAACAATCTGTTATCTACTTAGATTAATGAATCAGAGGATGTCTTTTTTATCTACATTTGAACAGTATCCTGGAGCGAAGAATCATAAACATAACAATGTAGGCATGTGTCAAACTGTAACAGCCTAATACTCTATTCTAGGGCCAATTCTTGGATCTGTACCATAATTTTCGAGATATATATTTTCCCTAATTGGTGTGACAGTTAAATGGATGCCAATTTTCCTTAATAGTAACTGGGAAGGCTTTTGCCATGAAGAGTGGGACTTGTAGGTTTCTGAAAGTATCACACTTGTTAAATTGGCGCGTGTTAAGTACCTACAGCTTTAAACTCCTCATTTCTTTATGGCCACATTAAATGCACAGATTGGTTCTCCACTGAGATGGTTGTAAAACATTTTTCATGTGAGCAACATCAATATCACTGACCAGCTCAACAGACTCCAAGCCACTCCCAGTCAATGTGAGATGATCTTGAGACACGGGGATTAATTATACCATAAACTGCGTGCTCTCATTCTCAGGGCTGCTTTCCGCAAATCAAGTCCAGTCACCTACATGCAGCGCCTTGAAGGTTAGATGATACAATGGTCAAAACACGCAGAGAGGATTCAATTGGCTGATCAAAACTGGAGTTGATCTCAGTAAGAAATGTGCAAAACTATTTTTGTCTGGAATGTGTGAGATTGAAAAGATGGGGAAAAAATATACAGGGATGATAACTCACTGGGTATTTCAGTTATGGACAAAGGATAGTTCTCTGTATCTGTGAGTCTGTTTCTGTTTTGTTTTGTTCGTTCGTTTGTCTTGTTTTTTTCAGATTCCACATATAGGTGAAATCATACAGTATTTGTCTTTCTCTGTCTGACTTACTTAGCGTAGTACCCTCTAGGTCCATTCATGTTGTCAGAAATGGCAAGGTTTCATTCGTTTTTGTTGGTGAGTAATATTCCATTCATCTCTATCAATTCATCTAGCTCTGTGATTTTTGTGCTAATTATTAACACTGGGTTAGATATACAGATGTAAATATAGCTATAGATATATAGATATAGATGTAAATATAGATACAGATATATAGATATAGATATAGGCATAGGTGACTGTATCTATACATACCTCTACAGAGTATATTTAATTATATGTACCCCATTATGGCATCTAAGCAAACTCGGGGTATTATTGCCATTGTACAGATGAGAAAACTGAAACTCATATGAGTTAGGTGACATTTCAATGCCATGCAACTTAAGTGCTCAAAGTGCAATTAGATCCCAATCTGGGTCCCACCAGACCCCTTAGTATCACAATGATAACCCACCACTCAGGCCTGTCCCGGAGCGCGTACACGTGCAATAACAGAGGGGTGTCCAGCCGCTGCTTTCGAGCCTCCAGGCCCAATGCTCCCCACACATACCTAACAAATGGAACCCGGAGACACTGCGAAGCAGCAGATTTAAAAGTTGCCGTCCCCCCAAGAGCCTTGATACATAATTAGCAGCACTATTAATATTGGCTTCTGAGCAATGGATGACATGCTTCATATTTTTATTTTAAACAGTAAAAACAAAAATAACTGTTTCTCCCAAGTTGTTCCTTTTCCTCATTGCTCCTTTCAGTTTATTTTTTTGGGAATGATTTCGATCCTGATTCTTAAAACTGGATTAGGAGCCAAAATTACGTTTTTAAATCACGTGCTTACAGTGCCGATGACCAACCAAAGTAAACAAGGCTTAAATGGAGCTTTTTTCAGGTTCTGTCATAACTTTCTCTATTCATTTCATGTTTTCAGGGATTTTTAAATGACAAAAAGGGTGTATGTATATATATATATATATATATATATATATATATATATATATATATATGCTCAAAGTGCAATTATACTTAATATATCATTTATACTTAATATATACATTTATACTTAATATATACATATGCAAATATATACATATATATTTGTACCTTATATAAATGTATGTAATATTATATATAAATTTAATATATGTATATAATATTGAATATATACTAATATGTATATTATTTTATATATATAATATATAATATATTACACATATATTATTTTTTCAGGGATCTTTAAATGACAAAAAGGGGATATACATATATGTGTATCTATCTATCTATATATATATAGATATCTATCTATCTATATATATAGATAGATAGATAGATACACACATATATATATAGTTAATTTAAGCATATTAAGAGACCAGTTTCCCTTTACTAATGATACCATGTACTGACTTCCAGTTTTAAAAAAAAATGTACATTGTTCATAATTAACTTTCAAATACTGCCACCTCTTTTGGTGTTTGTTAAGCGGATCCATAGAACTAAAGAATCCTCTCTTTGGAGTTGAGTCGTGTTTCACATAAAGTGGACGCCTGAGGAATGGGAATGGTCAGAATCCAAGTTCACTTGTAATCCTGACTTCTCTACAGGTCGTGGAAGTGATACAATCTGGTCATTTGGGAAGGGATGAGGCAATGGGTTGTCTCGATTTGTCTGGTCATTTTTTGTAATCTGGCTTTCATGGCATAATGAGGAATAACTGGCATTTCCATGGCACTTGCTGTATGCTGACCACTGTTCTAAATAGTTTGGCTATGTTTACTCATTTAATGCTTGCAACACTTCTATGAAGTTGATACTATTTGAACCCATTTTACAGCTGGGGTAACTGGGGCAGCGGTGGTAAATGCAGCCCTGGGTATCATTCCAAGGCATCTGGCTCCAGGGCAGTGTCTTTGGCCTGCCTGAGCTCAGGAGCTCAGAATTGAGACGGGAACAAATAAATCAGACAGTTAAAGCTTAGTGCTATGATAGTGGGAGCCAGGCAGCATTCTATGAGGAACATGGAGGAAAAAACACCTAACTAGCCAAGGAGACAGTCAGACAGGTGTCCCTGAAAAATGGAAATGCTGGAAGGTCCAGAAGCATCCAAAGACTCAGCCCTGTCTGTTGGTGCTAGTCGTGGGGCAGCTAGGGCCATGGTGGAGGGGACGCAATCCAGACGAAGAGCAGCCAGCATGAACAGGAGGCGGAACTTGGTCATTCAAGGAACCACAAGGGGTTTGGTATTGGGTGGCGGGAGCCCACGGTTCAATGTAGGCAGAGTCGTGAAAATAATCACTCATTCCATTCATGCATTTATTCAGAAGACAGGAACTGTGCTGGGTGCTGAGGACAGTGCAGTGGACACACCAACAAGGAAGGAAGGAAAGGAAGGAAAATCAAGGGAAGTCAAAGGAAGGGAAGGGAAGCAAGAAAGGTAAGGGGAGGGAGGGCAGAGGAAGTAGAGAAGGAGGGAGGGCAAGGAACAGAAAGGGAATAAGGGGAACAGACCATACTCCTGCTTACTGTCTCATCAGGGAGCCAGACATCTGAACAAGGAAGTAAATACATAATCACAAACTGCGAAGAGGCCGGAAAGAACGAAACTGATGCTGGAGTAAGACTAGCAGGGGAAGCCCCTGTTTGGGCACAGGGACCAGGGGAGGCTCTTGGAGGAGGGGACATGTCAGCAGATCAAGCCATTTAAAGATGAAAAGGAATCAGACTGGAGGGAAGACTGCAGAGACCAGCCAGGCTAGACCATGCAGCGGGGTTTTGGTCGTATAGAAATACTTCAGAATGAGGCAGCAAGGGCCCACTAAGCAGAGGAGATAAGCCATCCGACTTGCATTTGAGAAATAACCCGCTTGGGAGCAGGGAAGCCAGATTCAAGCCCATAGCCTGGGGCCCCCACAACTCTCCCTCCTGTTACATCACGCATGTCCTGCTTTGTTCATGAGGACCGAGGTCCCTGGGTCACACAGGTATCTAAACGCTCCAGTGGCTCAGAGTGTGGACTCACGCATTTCAAGATGAAGCTAGTAGTAGGTACAGTCTATTTAGCTACCAAACTAGAATTCAAAATTAATTCCTACAACCTCCCTGCTGTTCTTACTTCTTAGCTTGACTTCACTGAGTTCTTTAATTGATGTCAGAATTCCTTGCCATAAACTACAGTCATGGGAGCTACAATTTCTTAACTCAGAAATAAAGAAAGAAATAGCGGGGGTTTTTTTGTTTGTTTTTGTTTTTTTGGCCATGTTGAGAAATGGGGTCCCCTTTATACTGCAGATAAAGACATCTCTACCCAAGAAGAATAAGGAATGAAAGAGTTTTTCTATGTAACTTTTAAAGTCCTATAAATAAATGAATAGATGAATGAATGAATGAATGAATGAACAAGAAACTAAACACTGCTGTCCTCCTGCTCATCACTGTCAGGCAGTGAAGGAGAGCAGATTCCATGGGGACAAGCCACGGGTCTGTCCAGATGTCTATGAGTTAAGTTCATCGTTACTTCTGCAGACTAGAAAACCTCTTTGGTCAACCCTGCCCTGCTCCACAGCAGTTCCCCCTCGCCTGTCAAAAGACCAGGGATTAAACTGCTCCTCTACCCACTGAGACCTGAGGTGATCTTACACAGCCCAGGAGGAGACTAGCTTCTGGGCAGCCCATGATAAGGCAGAAACAGTTGAGAGTCTATAATCAAACCATTAACAACTGGACTGCAAGGTTTAGACCACAGACTTTCCGGGTGAAAGGTGCTTGCAGGTAGCAGGTGAAAATAAGAGAGGTGCATCGTTTTAAGAAGCGGGGAGCTCCAGTTACTGAGGCAGAACTGTGACCTCACGGGGGTTACGTTTATCTGAATGAAAACTTCCTTCCAGATCACAGGGATGTGAAATTAACCACCGTGGCGTGGCTCACATCGCTGTTTTGTTTATGCTGGGTGCTCCACTGACCTCTCTGAGCACACGTTCTCTTTCTTTCTTTGACCTCACTTTCTCCCCCAGCCCCTGACCTCTCACTTCTATGTTATGGCCTCAGCGAGGACACTCAGCCCCCAGTTTCTTATCCTTTCTCTAGAGTTTGCAAAATGATACTGTTGGTGGGATAGTTCACCTTGTGTCTGGTGCTGTGCCCAGTAAGGGTCTGGGACGCCAGCACCATTCTTGTCCCTGGTTCATAGACAAGGAAGTTGAGGTTTAGAGAGTTGAGTGACTTGTCCAAGGTCACATAATCACAGCTGGTGGAGCAGAAATCTGAACCGACTTAAGTTCCAACCCAAAGCCAAAGCCCTACCACGATGCTGTTCTTCCCCCAAGTGTTTACCCTGAGATGCTGTCCCACATCCCCTGTTGCCTCTGGACATCTCTATCAGGGTGTCCCCAGGAGCCACCACCTGAACACATCCAAGCCTGACTAAATGTCTTTCCCAACCACTCCTTCCCTGACTGGTCCAACCCATCCCCATCCTCCTGGGCCAGACAATTTAGAATCATCAGGGCGCTGAACCATGGCTCTTTCTTCCTTCAAACCACATGTTTCATTTGTGTTTTTCTCTGTCCCTTCTGTATTGCTCTGACTCATGCCCTCATCTCTTGACCAGTGGACAGTGGCCACAACTAACCTGGTGACACAGCCTCCTAACGAGCCAAGTGGCACGAAGGACAATGGGTGTTTGGACAGATGCCAGAAACGTCATCTCTTTTCTGCTAATTTCAAGCAAGGGGGCCTTGGCCAAGTTCTCACGTCTGCAGGAACGGGGGAACAGCAGCCGCCCCACGGGAGGTTGTGAGGGTTAGAAATAACGCGTGTTAATGTGCATGCTGAGATGCACACACGAAGAGAATCCCCTGAAATAACAGAGGCTCTCAATCACTTATCTGTGCCTCGGTTTCCCCAGCTGTAAAATGGGGACAGTGCCATGTGTCTCAGAGGTTGCTGGGGAGATTCAATGAGTCACCATTTGCAGCCAATGAAGCAGCACCCAGCACACAGTTACTGCCGTGGAAGTGTTGGCTGTGGTTACCAGCCCAGCCTCCCCTGCCCTCTCCCTTCTCTAAAGGCACAGAGGCACCGGCTTGGTACTTAAGCAGCATACACATTTCTTCTTCCTTCCCAGCCAGGAGCTGAGCTGACTTGCACACTCACTGATTTCCCTCTCCAGAAGTTGGCCTACCTGGCCGTGCACAGTAGGGCCTCAGAAATACCCACTGAGTAGCTCTGAATGACTGTGCTCCCCTCACAGAGATTCTTTGGCTAGTTATTTTGTTCCCCTATCCTTTTTCTCTTTTCTTTTCTTTGGACTTTTTATTACAGACACATCTAGGCGCCTTCGCAGGGCTTATTTTCAAACCTTGCAAGACGACTGGAGTGGGGAGACAAGTGTCCCATTCTGGTGGTGCCAGGCAAACTGAATGGCACAGCAGCTTTCTCCGAGCTGCAGAAGAAGCAAACAAGCCCAGCCCAGCATTGGCATCAGTGTGCTCCGACAGCAGCAAGTGAGAAATGGCAGGGCTCTGAGGGGCTTAGCCTCGAGAAGCGTATCTTTCTGGGACTTGACAGACCAGCTCTTTGAAGCTGAATCTCTTGGTATTGAACCCTGGTCTCCCAGCCTGTCAAGGTGAAGGTTGTCCAGAGAAGAGCCCAGAATCCCTTCTGCTCTGCTTTAAGCTACATACTATGATACTTTCTTTTCCGGATTTAAAGATGAACCACCAATCATGATGGACGATGTCCATCTAAACACATCCCATCCCACATGCAAACCCCGTATGTGAATCTCTGTACCATTTACTTGTTCCTAAGAAACGCTTTGTGCTGTACATCCTGGCAATTTTGTTGCTTTAGACATTTGTCAAGTCATTTATATCATGAGTTAGTGAAATGCTATGAAAATGACCATGGCTAAGTAAGAGAAAAGCTTGCTTCTGTGGTGCCAATGGGTTTCCACATTGAAATATATTCACCAATATCCCACTTTCTTTGAAAACATCAGTGGCGTATTTTGGATTCATTTTTAGTTTGCTATGGTATCTACCCTTAACTCACAGATTCACAGAAATAAAGAACTATGGAGTGTGCCTGGTCCCGCCACGACAAATAGATTCCACCCCTAGAAGCCTCTCTAAATGAACGAAGGATGGTCCCTTCCAGAAGCACTGAATTGGGAAAGATATTCAGGTCCGCCCAGGCAGGATTAACAATATTTGCCGTGGGTATGGTGGCAGAGTGGGGCAAAGCACGGGCCACTTATTTGCCTTCCCAGACTCTCTCACCCCTCTAGTCTGCAGGTAAAGACGTTACGTGATTCTTTCAAGATCACCCAGGCTGCACCGGCATTACTCGCAGAGCCAGCTGTCCTGTTTCTACTCCCCAGCTGTGGAGTCTGGGTTTTCTCTTCCACCCTGAACGAAATTAGCAGATAAATCAGGGTTATGGGGAATGTGGCAGGAGGAGAAAGGCCGTGAGAGTCACAGGCTTTGAAACACTGGGTGAGACCGGGCCAGCAGGTAGGAGGAAAGGCGAGCCACACCAGGCCGAGGGCACGCTGTTATTATTGTGATTATTATGCCAGGGTCTTGCGGGGTGTCTTCCCTTTCTATAATCAGAAGCCACAGGGTCTCTGAGCTCCTGGTGAAGGAGAAGTAGGTGAGTCTACTGTAGCGACATGTCTCTGGATGACACAGTCAGGAATCCTGAAGGGTGGTTTGTGGCACTGCTAAAATGTGTGCATACATGTGCAGGTGCCAGGTCTGTATACACGTGCACTTGGAACAGAGCGGGCAGCAGTGCATGGCCAAGAGGCAGCGCCATGTGCGACGGGCGCCTTGTTACTCAGTTCTAGTTACCACTTTGGTTCTTGCCGGCCCAACACGCATTTTGCTTCCTTGGATAACAAGACGCAACCTGACTTGGAGTAAGTACCTCTCTTTCACTCTCAGTCCATATGTTTTAGGTGGGGTTGATTCCACTCTGGCTTCAGGACAAGGCCTGTGACCCCGACTTAGCCAACCAGAGCGACACAACCCAATGGACACAGTGATTGTTCCAGGGACGGCTGCATGATCTAATGAGAGTCAGTGAAATTTGATTCCGAGCTTTGGTTGGTAGTATCAAAAAAAAAAGGTGGTCTCTCAGGTGACTTCAGACTGGGAGAACGAAGTGGTGCTACTGGGACCTCCACATTGGTAAGCAGGGAGGGATGTGACTGTCTAAGAGGGAAGCCGACAGAAGGAAAGCGGAACCGCAGGTGGAGAAGGATCAAAGCTGATGTCGTCATCCGGGCACTGGCACACAGCCGTGCCCAAAGGCAGAGCTATCCCGGGAATACTACAGTGACATGAGCCGACGGGTCCCATCCCCACAGCCTCCCGCCATTAGTTTTGCGTTGGGATGTTGTCACCTGTAGTAACAAAAGAATCTTGGCCAATAACAAACCAAAGACCCATCTTCCACATGAGACATACAGACCCCAATGTTCCCCCTGGGCCCCCGTTTATCCCCATCAGCTGCGTTACCTGCAAGGAGCCCTGGATGTCTTTCCCGCCAACGATCACGAGTTCTGCCATGTCTTCCGCATGCGGAGTCCGCGCGTGGATGAACAGAGTCTTGCCCACCGCAGTTACGTTTCTCACGGCGACGACACCACCGTCCTTGTTCACCCTGAAGTGTGGGTTTGAGACCTCATAGTGCAGCTGGTCATTTCCCTTGCAATCACTGAAGTTCACTGGTGAAAACAAAACCAAACGAACAAAAACAGTGTGAGTAGGTTGGGCAGCTTAGTGCTGGAAAGATCTCTGATCATTAAACGTGGGTTATCACTCCCCATCCCAGATCCATAAATGCTGCCCCTTATCCCACAGCACCCCTGCACTCCCGGGAATTTGATCATGCCGAAGGACTTCACTCCATCAAGACCCGTCCTTGCTAACCTCCCACGTCCCAGGCAGGCGCTAAGCGGTGAGGATGCAGAGACAGACAGGACCGAGTCTCTGCCCTTGAGTATAGTGGGTGAAATGAGCAGTCAGAGACGGCACAGTGATGGGTAGGGATGTGACCTAATCTGGTGCTGTGGCAGGACTAGATTGCTCGGGAGCCTGGAAGGACAGCTTCTTGGAGACAATATTTCAGCTGGGTCTGGAAGGACAGGGGACGATTAGAAGGCCCCCAGGAAGGTCGAGGACATTCCACGTTCTTCAAAGGCATGGGAGCGGTGGTGAAATAACAAAACAGACTCAGAGAAAGAGAACTAATTTGGTGTACTTGGATCAGAGGGAAATTTGACATGGGGCAAAGATGTAGGGTTGACGAAGGAGAGGCTGAAAATGTCCTTTGGAGACAAGTTGGGAAACACCCCTAAGTTAGGGTGCTGCCCGGTAGCCTTGGACTATTTTTAGTGTTGAGAAGTCAAGGTCAGGTGTGTGTTCTGGTTCCAGGGTAGAACAGTGCTTCCCACAAGTTGGGATGCATTCGCATCACACAGGAGCTTTTTAAAAACCCTGAGGACCCAATCCAAAGATTGTAATTTAGCAGCTGTGGGTTCTGGAAAATGATTTAGAGAAGGGAAGAAAAGAGGCCAAGAAAACCAGTTAGTTCAGTGTTGTACCAAGGACGCCAGGCCCAGGTCAAGGCAGTGGCTGGCTAGACATGAGCAAGATCCCTAGAGTTGAGGGACTAAGTCGTGTGTAAGAAGGAAAATGGACAAGCAGCTGTCAGAGGAACCCCATGGCGCAGGGGCACTGCCAGGAGCAGTGGTCGTGACAGCTGATCACACTCCCCTCTGTGGTGTGTCTGTACCTCACACATGATTCTATTACCAAAGGTATCACCGTGCATTGTCTGCACACGCGTCTGCCTGTCTGCCTTCTGCAGACTTCCAGGCCGCCTGGGGCTAAGCGTACAATTGTACTACCTGCATTCCCTCCCCCCACTTTTGCTTTCTTAGTTCTCTGCTGAACAGGTTGGTTTAGTAAACCTTTCACTGAAGCATAGCATGGAAATAGAAAAGCGCGTAAATCAGAACAGACGACTCGATGAATTTGTACCAAGTGGGAACAGCCCTGTGCCCCATGCCCAGACCTAGAGACAAGACATGACCAGTCCCCCTCTTCCTCTCCCCTCCTGAGGAAAATCCCTCCCCTCCTCCCTAGAGACTATCCTATCCTGACTTCTAACAGCATTGATTCGTTTGACCTGTATTTGCACTTTATACAAATGGAATAATACAGTGTATGCTGTTCCGTGTCTGGCTTTTTTCACTCAGTGTTGTTTGTAAAATTCATCCATGTGGCTGCAAGACATAGCTGCTTATCCTAACCGCTATATAGTAGTCCACCACGTGACTGTGCTGAGTTTATTTACCCATTCCGCTGTTGGTAGGCAGCTGGGCTACTTCCAGTTTGAGTCTCTTAAAATATCGCAACTAGGAACTTTCTTGTGTGCCTTTTGGGACATCTGCATAGGTCTGAGTACACTGTTAAAGCCATATACATTTCTGATGAAGTAAGCTGATCTTTCTCTTCCAGGAAGAGAATTCTTACCGTGGTAATAATCAGATTAGCTAATACTGATAATGAGTAACACAAATGGAACATTTTCCACATGTGAGGCTCTGTGTGAAGCAGTTTACATACACTGTCTTATTTAATCTTTACAACAACAATGAAGGAGGCACAGTTTTGATCCCCTCCGCCCACAGTTTATAGATCAGGTAACTGAGGCTTGGAGAAGACAGAGGATGTGCCCAACACACACAGTTTGTAATCGAGAAAACCAAAATTTGAAGCCCGGTCTCTTTGCTTTTCACCCCCCCAGCTTCCTTCACAATCCCAGTAAAGCTGTGCACAGTCCTGAAGCACAGTCGGGATCAGCGCGTGCGTGTTGAATTACCAAATATTTTGACAAATAATGGTAACACCGTGCACCGTTTACTGAGTGCTGTCCGAGTGCCAGTCTCCGTGCCAAGGCCTGTACATTTAGTCCTCCTTTCAGCCTCGTAGCAATTGTGCTGTATAACAGCAGTTCCCAACATGCTTTTATCTATCCCTGTCGTGCGGGGCGGCCTGCGGGGTCTCAGCTCCCACTCCCCACATAAGAACACAGGATATGGTGAAGCCAAAAAGAAACACCCACGGAGCCATAGGTAGGGGAGTCATACCACTATAGTCTCGCTGGCGGCATCTGCCTCTCTGCAATCCGCTCCTGCTAGCTCAGCCACCATCTTCTTGCTAGCCCCCATTTTCTGCTAGCGTAGCCACAGCAGTTATATTAGTGGCCAATGGCTCACTGGTTACAGCTGATGGCCAACTAGCCACAGCTGATGGCCATCCAATCACAGCTGATGGCCATTTACTACCCAAGCCAGCACCTTTCCATGTGAAGCCGAGAGCCTGGAAACTGCACTCCTGGCTCTGTCCCCACAATCCCCCTGAGTATGTTTAGATATTTTTGCCTCATTGCCACCACTCTCATGCAATTTTAATGTCACGGATATACTGTGGTGTATCTGTTTATTTACTGTATGTATAATATTATCTGTACTTTATACACACACAAAACGTACAATTTTTTGGCCTCTCCCCCAAGAACCCAGGTCATCCGTTGGGGGCAATATAGCCCCACTAGAATCACAATCTATAAGCATCGTTTCCATTTTGCAGGAGGAGAGACTGAGCCTTGGAGAGATTGACTCACTTGCTCAATGTCACACATCCTGAAGAGGCAAGAACCTGTCCCCAGGCAGATCTGTGTAACTCTGCAGTTCAAGTTCTCCGCACACCCTGGCCTGTGGGGTCTCAGCTCCTGCTCCCCACACAAGAACGCAGGACATGGTGAGGCCAAAAGAAACACCCACGGAGCCATAGGTAGGGGAGTCATACCACTATATTCTCGCTGGTGGCCGGGCTGGAGACACAGGAAACAGGAGCCGCAATCTACCATCCGCTTCTCTGCCAACCAACCAACCCATCCCCTAGCGTAGCCAGGGCAGTTGTATTAGTAGCTAATGGCTAACCGGTAACAGCTGATGGCCATCTAATAACCGAGCCAGCACCTTTCTGTGTGAGGCCGAGAGCCTGGAACCTGCTCTCTGGGACTCTGTCCCCACACACCCATTTCCCAGGAGTAGAAAAAGGAGAGAGGAAAGGGCAGGCGTCCCATCCCGACCCCCTCTGGCCTGTCACTAATCCTTCCGGGGTCCTCAGAGGGAGCAGGGGAGCACATACTGAGAGACCAAATCTCCATTCAGGACCTGACACGTTGTAGGCGCTCAGTATATTCCAGCTGTTTTCCCAACCTGCTGTGTCCAAGAGCTAAGGGCTGCATATTTGGGTCTTTTTTTCTTTTCCGTTTTAGACACCTTCTACCAATTCAGGAGCAGGTGCTTTCGACTGTGGTTATTTTATAAGGCTGTGAGAATCACCTAAAAGGCATTTAAAACAAAATAGCAAAATGTGCCCCAACCCCAGTGGAGATTCTGATATTCCTGGGTTGGGCTGAGGTCCTGGAACGAGAGTGTTTTTAAAGCTGCCCAGAGGAATCTAATGTAACCAGGGCCAAGAACGGGACCTCGGGCAATGGACTGCTTGTCAAGATGCCAGGTTTCCACATTTCCCAGCCTTTCCTGGCACAGAGAAGAGGCTGGGGAACCAGTGTGCCAGGAACTTAGATCCCCGGGCCCCACGAAAGGGCAGTATTAATGGCAGCCAATCCTGGCTCATGTATAGCAGCCCTGCGACCCTGGGCAAACAACCCATCCTCTACACCTCAGTGTCTTCATCTGTAAAGTGGGACGAATACTAGTACCTCCCTCCGGGGTGCTATAATTCTATGATGAGCACTAAACAAGATAATACGTAGCTACATGCATAGAGCGTTTAGGACAGACCTTGGTACTCCATGAATACAAATCATTATCAGTGTTGTTCCTGTAATTCTCGGCATTCAGGAAGCTACCTTTTCCTTTTCCTACGCAGCTTCCTTCTTTCAGCTGCTTCTCCACCTGCCTCTGGGCCCTTCCACCTCTGTCTAGTCAGTCACCTGCTGGCTGTGTGTGGTTACCATGGAGATGGTTACTCTAGGCATCTGCTGAGGCAGAAGATTCTGACCCAGCCTTGCCCGTCCCTGAACCCGCCCACTTGTCTTGGCAAAGCCCTACCTGTCTCACATGAGAGGTTGTGGAGGAAAAAACCCGTCAACGGAGTGAAATTACAGTGCTCTGCCCATAGCAGAGCCACAAAGTTCCTTCAAAAGGATTGTGTGTAAAGATAACTCCCTTCAAATCTAAGGTATTATTTTTCCTAAAGATATGATACTGCACTGACAGCTTTACATTCATGATTTCAATGACTCTTCACATTATCAATTGGAGGTAGGATGTTTTATTTGTTTGTTTGTTTTGTTTTCCTCTCTGGAAACTGAGACAGAGTGAGGTTGAGTGCGGTGAAGGCCGCACAGTTATCTACGCTTGTCTGCTGAGGGGAGTGTATTCCTGCCTTCAATCCCTCAGCTTCCAGCCTCACGATGTCACCGTATTTTCATACCTCATCTATTACTCAATTGTTGTCTTTTAATTGACTCACATTATTTATAAAATTATTTGAAGATAACTATTATAAATACATGCTGAATACTGCCAGATATATTTTTCCTAATAATGATAAATAAATCTAAGGAGTCAAAGAAAAACACATGTTTGTCCATTTGTCCTTGTAGGTACTAAAACCCTCACGGTGATGTGTGTTCCACCCTCCAGAAATGCTGGGCTGGCTACATTCCTCTCTGCCCATCCCTCCTTTAGACAAATTCATGCCTACCTTCTCCCTACCCAGGTTTATAATCTAGGAGGGCGCCTATATGATCTAGAAGGGTTTCTGATAGTTGAAATGATATATCTAACATAAATAATGCAGGCTTGAGGAAGACACAAACGTTAGAAAAGGCCAAATCTAGACCATGCCAACGACAGTAATTTTGACAATACATAAATGACAAATCTGAAATATATGAAGAATATTTAATCAAAAGAGAAATAATTCACCACACTGTGTTTTTTCTTCTTTCTCCTGGGAAAAGAAGACTCTACCTTCCACCTTCAATTCTCGATCAAAGGGGACGTCTGATAGCATCAGCCCTGCATCGTTGGCTCATATTATTAACTTTGTTGACACAATCAATGTCAGTGATTCTCAAACTTTTAAATAGAGATCCAGTCAGTGCATGTTTTGGGGCACAGAGTTCAAAGAACATATTAAGGATGAAATTAAATGTTTATGTCTACCTATTTCAAAACTATTTATTTCTATAGACGCAACCAACCTCCTAGGTATCTCAGAATGACATCATGAAAATAACTGAAAGGAAAAATTCTAGCAAACAATTAAATTTGTGAAAAAAGAGTCAAAACTTCTATCTGGGGGGGAAATGAACTATCTGTACTTTTCTGAATCTACAAAGGATTTTCTTCCATAGTTTATCACTGTGGCATTTAAAATAGCTTCTGGAAAGAAAAAAAAATATATCCACAGAATATATTGTACATGTGGATTTATTGGAATCAATTGCACAACATCATTCTTTGAGATAATCTTTGAACACCCCAGGAGAAGAAGGGAGGAAGTGAAAACTCCCCACCTGGGGGAAAATGCAAATGAGACAAATGGCACCACTCAGCGTTTCAATTATGCTTTCAGCATGTTTCCACTCAAAATGTCCTCTGGGCTTAATGCAAATGTCACAAAAAGACAAACTTTAGCTGGGAGACAAAACCACAATTGAAATGGGAAGTGTGGCATGTGAATTAAGGGGTTTAATCTTCCTGACCTTGATTTTATGCTTTTCTATTTCTTTCTTTTGAAAGTGGTTCTGAGGGATGAAAATCCAAAAGACATAGATTTATTACCATCGAGAAATATGTGAGGGAGCAAATTAAGCTGTATTATGATCCCAGGAAATATGAAAATGCAGATGGATTGAAATTTATCTCCAAAATATAGAACAGTCCTGCTCATGTAGATAGGTATGAATGAACATATAGAATTTTTGCTATTCTTGTATTTTGGGTCAGTCTGTGATCTATACAACTCACATCTTAGATGGACAAATGGTCCTAAATACATTGCATGCATCCATAGAGATTTGCAAATTGGTTGGCATGTAAGTTGTAGGTTCTCTCAGAGTTGGTGGTCAGACTCTCCTTGTACGCTTGTGTGAGGATACTTGCGGGTCAGTAGGACGGTGAGCTCTGAGCCAGTCATCCTGGGAGGTATGTCCCTCCCACAGACAGATATGCTTGGATCCGCTTCTAGGAATCTATACTCTCACACAGAAGAGACTGGCTTCGTTTCAGCAGTATGCTCATAATAGAAAAAGTCCTGATTTAGAGCATTTGCCAATGCCTATGGTGTAAATACCCTAAACATGATTGATTGCAGCTACCAGTGTGCCTTCAACTGGCTTGCAAATTTTCTAAAAGCCGAACAATCAGCTCTTAGGAGTACATATAAGTACTAGCTGGCTGGCTCCAGCACACCACTGAGACCAGGCAATGACTGTGCAGGAGAATATAAATGGTTTGCTCTCCCTTAGACTGGATCAGATATCCCAGTACTCCTGGCCTAGTTAGTAAAGCAGAATTTAATTGCTCCATCAGCAGGAAGGGCCTGCATACCGGCTGATCTGCAAAGTCTTTGCTGGGGCATGGAAAGCCGTGCCTTTCTGACAACTGAAGCAGCACTTAGTTCAGAAACATCAGATGGACTCTCCCCAGGATCCAGACCATGAGTTAATTGCGTTTCACATCCTTCAGAATCTCCCTGGTGCCAACTTCCTTTGAAAAACTCACAGGGCTTAGTCCAGGGGCTCTTTGCACCTGCCCAGGTGATGGAACCAGAAAGCATTTCCTTTGACTGCCCTGAATACCCTCATTTCTCAAGCATTCTAATCAATCACGCTTTCGTTAAAATATGTTCAGTTTCACCCACATTGGGCCAGATCCCTAGATGATACAATAGACACGTGTCCCAGCCTTCATTTATTCTACCCTCCCGATTTCTGAATGCACTGAACTGTATCCTGCATACCATATTTGGCCTGGAGTCAGCGCTGACATCCACGGAGCTTCTGTAAGGGTCTGGGCATGTTTCTAACCATGCCTGATTCACCCAGGAGTAGATTTCACCTCCAAAGTCTTTGTACATCTGATAGATGCAGAATGCACATAAAGCAGTCTTAATACCATCTCCTATGTCAATTCCAATTTTGATAGAGTTTCAATTCTATCATGTCAGCCGAGGGTACCATAGTGACTGATCCCGTCAAGGGATCTTCAGCAGAAACCTATTTTTACCATATAAACCCTTGAGGGCTTCCTCTTGGTAAAAAAACAGAGCCCACATCTGCTTTCAGGAAATGTTCTCTGCCTCCCATGAAAACCTGAGCTGTTAGCTCTGAGTCTAGTCTTTTCTGTCAGGGTCTTACATTTTACTCTTGCTGTAGATCTTTAAAACAAGGCAGGTTGTTTTCTGACAAAACGCTGTGCCTTCTCTAGCCCATTGTGCTTACAATCACTATGAATTTGTATTCAAATTGGAATTACTTCATATGGCGTAGTGCCTGAGTCAGTACG
Organism: Rhinolophus sinicus; assembly: GCF_036562045.2. Taxonomy (NCBI): domain Eukaryota; kingdom Metazoa; phylum Chordata; class Mammalia; order Chiroptera; family Rhinolophidae; genus Rhinolophus; species Rhinolophus sinicus. The sequence continues at coordinate 21,717,681 of NC_133760.1, forward strand.
GACCAACCCTGGTTGTTGAATGAATAAATAGCAGAACTGCAACTTTGCAGTTAAGTGAATTTGAAACTCCTCAGACAAAACTGAGAATGATGGCTCAAACTCCTGTGAATATTTGAGTAAGTCGATTTGAAAGTCACCCAATCAGTGAAACAGAAATCACAGATTCAGCAAATTTGAGAACCATCAAATCTCAGATTTACAGACATGCACTCTCCGTTTTGCATGTTACTAGCACATGTCTCTTACAGAGCCCTTAGTTTTTGATTTATCTAGTAATTATGGACACACATGTTTCCCTCCCTATGAGTGTCAGGAGGGTAAGTTCATGAGAAGAGAGATTTGTTTTGCTATAACCTTTAAGATATTTGGCTTTGCACTTGGAGTTGCCTGGAGACATGTGGCAACGTCGTGGCTGCGCCGAAACTGAGATCCAGATCCTGATTACGTCTGATGCTCTCAGAGTCCTGTGACTTCCCAAATACGTACCGTGTTTCCCCGAAAACAAGAGCAGGTCTTATATTAACTTTTGCTCCAAAGACGCATTAGGGCTTATGTTCAGGAGATGCCATCCTGAAAAATCATGCTAGGGCTTATTTTCCAGGCAGGTCTTCTTTTCGGGGAAACACGGTACCTCTGTACTGCATGAGCAGATATACACAGGGAGGAAGGGACCTATAAGGAGGACAGCTTCTGGATGAACACCTACAGAGATACAGAATGAGAAGGAAGATGGAGGGGAGAACACAATATTGGTTTTCGAGTCTAGCCCCACGGGTCTGTAGTACAGGGAGAGAATAAGCTATGTGTACAAGGTCAAAGACACACAAACCACAGGGGATTTAGGTAATCTCGAGCACTGTTGCTCTGGTTCCTGCGAATGGCAGCTTGGCTCCAGTTCTGAGTGGAAAACAGCTTGGCTTTGCTCTGGTGCAATGAAAACTAAAGCCGCTTCAGGGTCTCTTGGCAGCATGGGGGACTCATGGCTTTGGGGATTCTAGCTAAGACTTTGAGAAGCAGCCTTCCCGCAGAGGGCAGCGGGGAGGCACGCCCTTCAAGAGCTTCCCAGGACTATCAATCAACAAAGAAGCCAGAAGGAAAGGTCATGGAAGACTGATTTGTGAGTTTGTGTGAGAGATTCCTTGGGGTCTTCCGGAAACAATGAGAATAAAAGCCAAGGCAGGAGGCTAGACTGAGGTTCTACAATTGTGCAGGCGGGGTCTACAAGCAGGTGCAATGCAAATATTAATATCTGCATGACCTCTTTATTGTCCACATATTGGAAAAGCCTGAAGAAATTCAGGTTATCATTTGAAAGGTGCAGTTCTTCCTGGATGGAATCATTTGCTTGTGACTGGATACTTTCAAATGGAACCTACATGATTGCTCAGCAGGAATGTTGTGGAAGATATTCTAGCATTGGATGATGTCTCTTATAATCTGAAATTCTATTATTATAAATCTCGACCCAGTCATTCATTAACCCATCAAAAATATCATTTGCTTACTTACAATGTGCAAGACAGTTGTCAGTAAGGGATAAATACCAACATAAAAATAGATAAGATGTGTAACCTGTCTTCATGATTTCCAGAGCCTCAAAGGTTGGACAATCATTTGGAGGGGTGCCCTGTGGAAGGATGGGTATTCCATGTCTACATTGTGTCAAAAGGCCAAACAAGCACCATAGCGTAAAAACTACAAGCAACGAGAGCACAGTTCAGTGTAATAAATTATTTCTAGCAGTGAGAGAAAGTCAACCAATGAGCAGGCTCATCATTACCAGACGCATCCAAAGTAAGGGATTATCAACAAGTATATCTCACTTTAATGAAGAGTTATGCTCTCTCATACGTGCTTAGAAAGCAAAGGTCTATATCATTTTCCTGTGTTTATTATAAAGTTGGATGTGTTCTTCTAGACAATGTTTGGCTTTAAGTCATAATAACATCACATTTAAGAATGCAGTAACACATTAGAAACATTTAAAGGGATAAGTGATAACTTTTCAGGTAAATATTGATATGGATCCATAAAACACATAGTAAAAGTATGCAAATCACGTGGGCAAATGTTTAAATTGGCTATAAGAGTTTGAAGATGTAATTTTAACGATGCCCATGACTGATTTTGCAAAACTGAGCATCATGGATCTAAAGGTCCTTAAGTTTTAACTCGATCTCTCCTCTGGAACTTTAAGGAGGTAATCAGCTCTTCTCTTTCTAGGCTCCATAGAAGCTGCTGGTTTGCAGAAGGGATGAGGGTGATTTGGAGATGAAGGCAGGTAGGAATGGAGCAGTGGTAAACCCAATATTTGGAAATGAATTAGAATATCCAAGATGATCAAACAAACAAAAATCCTGCAAAATGAGTCTTTAGGGGATGGGTATTGCATCGGGTTCAGATTTATAAATACTGAAATAGGTGTATTAAGTGTTATCATGAACAGGGAAGACATAGTCCTATCTCTGGAAGAGCTTATAATCTACGATCCAAAGCAGCACTGAGTACACACTAGTCTGTAAAAGTTCCAACCTGAAACAGAAAGGCGGGCTCTGGGAGAGGAGGAACTAACCATTAAGTTTTAACAAAATATCAGGACCGTGATAGATACTCAGAAGTGGTTCTCCCCACCCCAATATCCTCATATGATATTTCAACCATTTTACAGAACCGGAAATGAAGGACTCTTAGAGAGGCCGAGTGGCCCAGGATGCAAAGGTTGGTGATAGGATTGTGGTTTACCTGCAGCTTGGCCACCCTCCAAAGGCCAGGCTCCGAACTATACCACTCTGTGTGCTCTAACTACTTTATTTGAAAAACTCTCCAAGAATTAGTGAGTGAAAAATGGAAGATTATTTTCACATAAAATTGAACAAATCAGTCTTTACTGGGTTAGTTTCCCAACCCACCTGAGCCACAAAAATGGATGAATTCTTTGGTGTATGACCCAGCTGAGCATGTTGACAAAGCATCATTCACTAGGTCAGTGAATGTAAATGGCCGTGGTATCAAAGGTAAAAAAGTGTGGGTTCATGTGAACACACATTGGGAATTATCCGAAGCACTTCCCTAGATTTCCAAGTCACTCTACAAAACCATAACCATGCTGGTTTTTCATGTTTGGTGTCTATCTTCTGTGATAGTTACCATTTGTGGAACATTCAGGAAGTGAAGTAAACACTCGATAAACATTTCCTTTAATTGTCCAACAATCCTGTGAAGGCAGTATTTTATAGGTGAGGGAAACTGAGGCTCAGAGAGATTGAGAAAGTGTGTTAAGGTCATACATGTATAAGCAGCAAAGATGGAACTTTGGTTTTTACAATGATTGTAGAGCCCTGTCTCAGACGCTGGAGGAAGAGGAAGGGGGTGGATTATTTTAGGAAGGCAGAATCCACAGTAATTGTTACAAGTTATTGCACAGCCTAGGAGCACATGGCTTAACAAGAAGTTAAACAGTCTGTGTCTAGAGTTGAAAGAGGCGTCAAAGATGGAGTTGAATGGAATCTTGAAGTGATTCATTCCCTTGAGGGAAAACTGACAGAACAGAAGTCAGGAGACCCCGTAGGTCAAAGCTTAGGGAACACTTAGGCTCTGAGGAAGGGCAGGGAAAATGCATGAGTGGGTCCTGCTGGATTGTTATGCAGTCTCAGAACATCTAAAAGTAGTCAAGAGTTTGTACTAGTATGAATTCTTGAAAGGCGAGAAGAAAAGTTAAATGTGGAATTTACTATCATTGATCTACCTAAACTATTATTAATGAACTCTTGAGATTTGGACTTGGTGAGACCAATGCTCTGCTATTCTACAGTCATCACAAATCCGTAGATCACAACAAACAAAACATCATGGGGGAGAAAAAAACAGCACTGAAGTTGGACCCATGATCTTCAGAGTGGTAACATTTTCATAAAACTCATAGATGAGCCGTAGCTGGTGTGTGGCTGGACACCTGACCCCTCAATCTCTGTGGGTATCTACAATGCCTCTATGCAGAGATGGCCTTGTGCTTCCTGGATTCCGGAGAGGGTTTAGAAGTGTTTTCAGAAGACAGAGTCGTATTTGGGGGCTCAGATACACTATCTGTTACATCAGTGACTATTCCTTCCGGAAGGGTAGGCCCAAGGTATTGACAAGGTTGGTGGCTTCACAATAACCAGCAGGAATGCCAATCAAACTGCAACAGAGTGAAGACCACCAGCTCCCACACCTTCCCAGTTTTCTCCAGACCTGTCCTTTGGTAACCGTGGGAGCTCTCTGAGGACGATGGATTCCCACAGCTTCGTCTCCATCGCTTTGGCTGTGCTCAGGGCTAGCCCTAGCAAGAGTTGGCAATCAAAAATACTAGTGGACTCTTTTTGGTTGTAACCAATGATTTCATTCACCTCTTCCCTCATTGCAGCGGGTGAGATAAATTGGTTGTGTCTAGTTGACAAAACCTTATCAGAAAATGAAAATAAATTGATCTGGCTTATAATACATGAACCACAATTAATTCTTGAATGCATATACGGGTTTCTGATGTAAGCAAGAAAATGATCAGCCCGTAGGTCATGCCTAGTCATCCTCCAGCTGCCAAGAGATTTTTATTGCATCCCTTATACCATATGGCATCATCTCTAGTTTCAGCCTCGAGGGAATGTCGGAGGATGCCTGCCAAGAGTGTCTCACCACTTGTTAAAGGTATCCCATTTTTCTGTGATTTCTTCACTCAGCAACAATAGACCACGTTCATCTCCTTAAGTAAAAGCCAATGCAGCTGAAGGCTTTTGTGCTCCTTTCCACTCTACCTGGATTATCATGGGGAAAACATGAGCCAAATGTACATCATAGCTTTCCATCAAAAGTGGTAACTTTGGCAATTGAGGGATTCTTATATGGGATCTCAAGTATATGTCTGTGGTTATAGGAGGGCTCACGTGTCTGGAAATGTTCTTTTTGAAGGTACAGTAAGTCTACAGTTCCAGAGATTTATTGATTGTGCTTTTTATATATATTATATATGTACACACACACACACACACACACACACATACTGCAAGCTGAAGCATATGGTCACGCACAACTGTGATATTTATGATTATGAATCACAGCTGTTTAAATGTATACAATCTGAAATCACTTAAATGCTAAGATGCCAGAATCTTACTGCAAATATTGTAAAGTGAGGACCTTTGAATTACGTTAATTTTCAGATATGATCACTAGGAATACAACTTTACATATCCTGGGAAAATATCAGGCAGAAATGAATGACCCCTCCCTCCCCCGCCACCACCACCACCTTTAAAGAAACAGTGCTCAAAGTAACCAAGGAGCTCCAAGGGTGTAGCTTTGGTTACACTACTGATAAGTGAATTGCAGTCCCTTCTGGAATTCAGGATGAACTTACACAGTGGATATCCTTTCACTGTGCACCCATCCTATAATACATGTTATTTTAATGGTCATTTATACATTTCAAAAATAATTTAAAATGTCACTGGAGTGAAAATGGAAATGTTTCCATTTACCATCCCATTCATACCTCACTTGTCCCATTAACCATAAAATTTGATGTATATTCTACAAGACCTACAAACTACATATGCACATGCAGTTCAGTAAGTAGTTTTGCTTTTATATCTATCACAAACTTTTTATGTTAATTCATATAAATCTACTTCATTCTTTTCTGTGAATGCAGAATACCTCTTTAGTATGGATTTGCTATAATTAAAGCAATCCCCTACTGCTGAACACTTAGATTGTTCCTGTTTCATAATTACTAACTGTATAGTGGTAAACACCTTAATACCTGCGTTTTTGTGCCCGTATGTGCAAGTCTTTTTCCACAGTTGAGACTCATTTGGAAGCTGCTGATTCAAAAGAAATGTCCATTTAAAATTTAGTTAGACACTGACAAATCGACCACCATAAAGGTTTTATCGATTTGGACTCTAATCCAAAGTGTATTAGAAGTTCTCTTTCCTCACACTCACAGTGGATAATACTATAATGTTTATATTTTTTGCCAACTTGATAGTTGGAAAATAAAGTATGCTGTTAATTTGTACATCTTTGATGAATAGTGAGGTTAGATGTTGCCTCACAGAATTGGCCATTTTTATTTTCTTCTGTGAATTTTCTGGGTCTCTTAGAGTACCTAGGAATTCAAATTAGCATAGCTTGTTTCCTTGCGCTTCTCCTTCCTAGACTGCAAGCTTGTTGAAAGAAGGAACTGCGTCTTGTTTGCCATTCTATTACCAATGCTTTGTACAGCCCAGGCATACATGTTTTGTTGAATGAATACATGCTTGTATGGATGAGGCATCTGTTTCTTTCTGCTACTGTACAGCTGCTCACCAGAGCACCCACTTGCAAAGAGGAAACTGAATTTAATGTCTCCCTCCCTCCCTCCCTCCCTCCCTCCCTCCCTCCCTCCCTCAGTTCCCAGTTTACCTTTCCTCTTGCGTTGTGCCTTTCCCTTACCAGAATAAAACCTTCACATTTACAGGCAGGCGGTCAGCCTGGTAACATTTGTATCTCTAGTACTCGCACACAGCCTGTCAAGTAGTAGGCACTCAGTAAATATTTTCAAAAGGAATCTGTCTTTGTTTGATGATCTGTCAGTCTGTTTCTATACCAGCTACCTCGCTGGCACCCAACTTTAAAAAGTAGACTGGAGTTTTTGACGTGCTCTCTGCTTTTCTGCTCATCTCCTGTGCTGATGGTGTGTGTGTGTGGGGGGGGGGGTGGGCAGGGGATTTACTTAGCGCTCTTACTGAAATTGTTAATCCCACCTTGTGGACCAGGGCTTGGGGTACGTACAGGACTTGTAAAAGGAAAATGCTATATTATTACATTGGTAAACGGACTTCAGTGTCCTGTTTGGTTGTTGTTTTTTAATGGCAGCTGCACAGAAAAAGGTGCACTGCAAACTTGCTAGAGTGGGCCGAGTTGAGATGCTGAACGCATGACGTGACTTCATGCTCACATAGGCTACCATGAAGGTGCAAAGTCAGCTAAAAACAGCCCAAAGAGTTTATGACCACCAGGAGTCTGGAATCTACAGCTTTCAGGCCAAACCTGGCCCACTACCTGTTTTTGTAAATAAAGTTTGATTGGAACACAACCCCACTATTTATTTACATGTTGTCTATAGCTGCTTTGTTCTCCAACTGCAAAACTGAATAGTTGCAACAGAGATGGTCTGGCTCACACACATAGACTATATTTTATCAGTCCCTTTGCAGGAAAAGTTTGATGATCCCTGCGGTAGAGCTAGGTCACATTCCCCCCACACACACATTTTCCAAGAGATTTACTCGAAGCCACCTGAGGGCTAAGGCAAGGCAACTCGTCCACCATGCATTCTGCACTCTGAGTTTGACGACTAGCAGCAAAGATACTCAGCAGAGCGGGGAAATGACTCACAAATACCCACCTAAATGTTATATCAGAGCCTGGTATTATCTTCAATTTTTGAAAATAAAGTTTGCTGGGAGATAGTTTCCATTCAAAATAGAATCTCAAGAGGTTTACCTTTTTAAATACACTTAAAATCCATTATCTGCACTCATTAAATATAAAGGCGAGTACACATAGAAGAGATCAATATACCCAGAAGAGCACAGGGAATTATGTGTATCTATATTTTTATGTCTCTAAAGCACTGATGTCATTTAGAACCAAAAATTAGCTGAGAATCATGCATTTGATCAAGTTCACACACAAAACTTGTTTGTCTTCAAGGTCTGTTTCTCAAACTTAGAGTAATCTGTCATCTTTTAATGTGATTTCTCATTAATTTTCGTTTCTTTTCCTTTAAAGAGTCTGACATTATTTTTACCAAAATGACTAAGATATCTGATTTTCTGCACTAAGTGAAGCCATCTGAAAATTTATCTTCTCAGAAAATGAAATGGGAATTATCCAGCCCAAAGGTGGTAGGAAAATAGTTGTTTTCTTTTTCTTTGATGAGGGCTTGGTTTATTAGCAAGAAGCAAAGCACCATTTCTTTGAGTAAAGGGGCAAAAAGAAACCAACAAAAACCCTTAAGTTGCTTTAACATCTCCATGAAGTTAGATTTCCTATTGGGACACTGACAAGGGCTAGTACTGTGTATTTTAAGGACATAAACTCCAACAAGCTCAGAAAAGTACTACATGGAAGCTATAGCACATATCTCCTCTATAATTTTCTAAGTTTGAGTTGGAGGGTTTCCTGGGTTCTTACTTAATGCCTTTTAAGCCTGGGGGTCGTGGATATGAATTTTTTTCAGCATTCCAAAGGTGCTGAGTAAGAAGGGCCCAGTTTTAGGGGAAAGAGTATGAAAATGAAATCTGGTTGATATTAACCCAATAGGAGTGAGTTGGAGGTAATGGGAAAATGAGGTAGAATCATTCTCTCACACCTCTCATCAGTAACAACTTTGAAAATATTCCTAATAGATGCAGTGAGTAAAATAGTTGTTATGTTCAACTCCACCCCTCTCTGAGGAAGGTGGGTCCAGCTAACGGCAAGACTCTTGGTTCTTGGTCTTGGTCTAAGACTTTCATTGGTTTGGAGTGTGGAAGTTTGGAAGGGTAAAACATAACAGTTGCTAAAGAGCTCTGCATAATGAAAGATTAATTGAGAGGAAAGAACAATTCAGGCCAGAAGATGTGAGGAGCAGAATTGGGAATAGAGGGGAGGCAAGAAAGGGGGAAAGCTGGAGAGGGGGTGGAAGATCATGACTATTTCCTCGGATCCTTACATCCTTAGTAAAACCTATCTGGCTCACAAATAGTGTGTGTGTGTGTGAGTGTGTGTGTGTGTGTGTGTGTGTGTGTGTTTCTTGTGCAAGCTGCTGCAGGGGCCATGGTTTGACAATCTGGTTTGCCTAGGTCAAGTAAGAGTCAGTCGTTAACGCACAGGGCCCAGAAGCAAAACAGGCCAGGAATACACAAGCCCCTAGGAATCAGTATAAATTAGGGGAGGGCTTTGGATTTCCACAGCTTGTGCAAGTTACAGGCTCAATTTCAGCTTAACTAACCCTCCAGGGGTTAGAGTGAGACTGTGAGCATCTGGTTTACATTTAATATTTATTCAGCTCTTTCCATGAGCCAGTGTGTTGAGCCTTTGCATACATTATCTTAATATCTTATTAATTTTCACAACTCTGTGTAATGCCCGTATTATTTTCCCATTTTACAGATGAAAAAACTGAGCCTAGAGGGGAGCTGTGTGACAGATCTACCTGTGAAGCCATCCCTGTGTGACGGGTATAGAAGAACCTAGTCTCCAAAAAAACCTGCCCAACCTTAAAGCTCACACCTCTCACTACTTTGCTCTGCTGTCTCTTGCCGGCTCAGTAAACTGAGTCTCAAAGATTCTGTTGGGTTCCATATGCATCAAACAGAAGAACATTCAGCCCCGCCCCTTAATGCTAATAAGGCTGGTCAGTGAGTTAGCCATTTAAAATAAGGTGATCCTGTTGCATCATGGGGAATACAGTAGCACTGTGAACTGAGTTCTCTGGGAAGAAAACAAGGACAAGTGGTGTGAGCCACAAGGCTTCGCAGAAGAAACAGCATTTGAGCTTCACCTTGAAGGATGAGGAAAACCAAATAGTTGTTTTCCACAACTGACTGAAAGTAATCTCTGCTACCAGTGACTAGAATCCAAAACGGACAGAGAGACTTCACTGAAGGGTGTTTCTAGTCTCAGGTGCACAAATCATGCTTGGATTGCTTTTAAAAAAAATATCTCTTTGATTCTGCAGGGGTCCGCGTAGCTATCACTAGAGCCTTCCTCACTCCTGCTTGTAATAGATCCGTCCACGAGATAATGTTCCTCAGAATATTCTGAGGAAATACACATTTCAAAGTGGAAAGGGGAAAACAGGGCAGGAGAAACGAAATGCGTGTGAGAGGGGGCAGTGTTCCTCTTCATTAATTTTTCAAAAAGAGATGAATTAGGAGAAACCGTGAGAACAAAGATGGTCACATGGTTTATACTCTTAGTTATAATAAGCAAAGAAGCCAACAAATTCCACATTTCCATTTCTGAGGTTTAGTTATGTGTCTCTGTAGTTCACGTTCCTCTCACAGTTAATTCTGGCAGGAGGGGTTTCTCTGGATCGTTGAAAATGATGTTAACCTCTCTGATCTTCAATTTGTTCGCTGCAAAAATGATAGAATTGGCACAGACCAGGGATTCTTACAGTGCAGTCCCACGACCAGCAGTGTCAGCATCATGTAGGAACTTGTTAGCAATGCAGATTCTTGGGCCCCACCTGAGACCTAAATTAACAGCTCTGGGGACAGAGCCTGGCAGTGTGGGTTTGAACATACTCTCCAGCAGATTTTGGCTCATGCTCAAGTGTGACAACCGCTGGCATAGATACTCTTCCAGATGACTGGACAGCTACATGACTCAATGATTCTATTAAAAACACATCATCCAGCATTAAATATGCATGATTTGATACTAATTTTTAAAAAATAATGTCCATTAAGTACAGAGAGAATATCAGCTTTAGAGACAGAATGTTCAGATATGAACAGTCCTCACTCCCAGCTGTACAAAATTTTGCACAGGATCTCTGACACTCAGTTTCCTGATCTGTAAAATGGGACTACTGATGCCTATTCTCAGGCAATAGGCAATATTACCTGAGAAAAAAAGAGGGAGTGGGAAGCATCTGTTACCAGGAAGACATCTAAAATAGTTGCATGTGTAATTTTATTAAAATAATAGATGAAACCAAAGTTGGTTCACCGCCCTTCTCTTTTAATAAACATAATCTAAACTAATAAAAAATAGTTTTCATTGATCCACTCTGCTTAAATCGAGAGGGTTCTTTTCTGCAACACTGTCTCCCAAAGGAGTTATGTCTTTTTCAGAAAATGCAATATAATAGATGCTAATATCAAAATGGCCAATTAAGTGTCATTCAGTGACCGTTCGCTTGAAAAAGGCAGACACTGAACACGAATCTATGCAGCTAAAAGGAAGGAGGGAGGGAGGCCTTATCCTGGCCAGGCCACCACACCATGGTCTGCTGCCTGGGCCACTGCAGTGGGTTCCACATTGGCCTCCCAGTGTCCCTCTCCATCCATCCCCACCCCCAGTGGTCTCAACACAGCAAAGAGAGATCCACGTACAGCTTCAAGGTTATGACATCCCTCTACTCAAAACTGTCTTATTTGGAGTCAAAGCCAAGTTCTTACTCTAACCAACAACACCGTACATAATCGAGTTCATGCTATGCATCCTGTCACCCTCCTCTCACCCCACGTAGTCACTCCAGCCTCACTGGCCTCCTAGCTCTTTCTTACCCCCCCAGGTATGCTGCTGCCTCAGGACCTCTGCATTTGCTATTCCTCTGCCCACATGCTTTTCCATCACATGTCCAAGGCTACCTCCCTCATTTCCTAATTGCCTTTAGGCATCTACTCAAATGTCATCTTTGTTACGTGGCCTTCCCATGTAACATTTTGACACTTCCTTACCCTGACATTTCTCTGCTTTATTTGTCCTTAGAACTTCCCATTATCAAAATGTGTCCCACAGTACATTTTTGTTATTTATGCTATGTCTTCTTGTTCTCATGAATGTAAGCTCAGGGTATCTCAAGAGTCTGGAGAAGTACCTGGTGCACAACAAATCTATATATATTGAATCAATCAATGAATAAATGAATAAATTAACTTCCTTCATTTTCATTCCTTTACTTAGCTATTGTTATTTACCAATCAATTAATGATGAATGAAAATAGTGACATAGTAGGTAAGTGACCAATTGAAGGAAAGGACAAATATAATGTGACTTTTTGCTATTGTTGCTAGTTGGCCAAGTATGGATATAGAAAAAAGAAAGAAAAAGTTAAATGCATAATAATTTTGTGGCATTTTCTCACAAGATATTTTTTAGCCCTTAGAGAAATTTTCTCAAGGAATCAGTAGAATTCACAGCAAAAATCCTGGAATCAGAGCTCAGAACTTGACAAGTTATAGAAACTTGGACAATCTACTCTACATTTTTTTTAACTATAATTTCCTCATCCATAAAATGGGTCACATATTGATATATATAACGTAGGGGACGAGAGCGAAGCTTACGTGAGATAGTGTTCATAGATCACTTGCCATGACATCTAGCATAAAGGGTCAATAAACATTGCCATAGCTATCACTGGTTCTAATTTACTGAAATCTAAGTATTCTGGAGAAAAATGGAACAGGTAAAGCATTTTAATGGCAAATCATTCTTATTTGAGAGATTTACAGGAACTGGGAGTTATTCTGCTCTAACTCACCCAAACGTTGTATGGGGATGAAACCAGTTTCTGAAAATAAGATTGCCACCATTTTGAAAAGATCCAGTTTTTTAAACATAAATAATGGCTCCTAACTCCCCTCAAACTCTGTTGGAGTCATGGCTCACTTTCCTTATTTTTTGGTTAGACACTATCAGAAGTAAACCAATGATTACAGAAGTGAATACTCCCCGTTCGGATCTGGGCTGTCAACAAAGACTGAGCAAATGACACCACAGAGAATGGTGTTATTAAAGCTACAATGAGCAGTCAAGCACAGGGACAGCCTTCCCCAACACGTCCCATCTTTCTCAGGCTTGGCTTCGGGTTCGTCCCGGAATGGCAGTCTTTTGCATTTTTCACAAAGGAACTGCCTTGGGGGAAAGTAAGTTGTGTCAATCAGAACCATGTCTGAGACATGTCTGTATTTTGTTTTCTTATGCACCTGGGAGAAGGTGTCTCAGATCATGGTGTGTTTTTTTCCCCTCTCTGTATATAAGGTTATATTATCACTTGGGTCTAAAACATACATGGCAATAAACTCCTTCATGGGTAATTAACTATTGTATGTGTGTGTTTTGTTTTGTTTTGTTTTGTATTAAAGATGGGACTAAGCCTTGAATGTACCATCACTGAACATCCAGAAGATGAAAATTACCATAAAGTTTCGAGTTAAAAGACCCCTGGGTTCAGCATCGTGTGCCTAAAACACCTGCATCTTAAGCTACTGACCTCAAGGATACTGAATGCAATGCTGACCCTGGACCGAGTGCATTTCAAAACAATTTTAAATTATATTTCAAATTTCAAATTAAGGACTCCTGCCTCATTAAAAATGAACATAAAACCAACCAACAAACACTAATACTAGGAAGAGAATGTTCTGAATCATACGGCAGAGGTCACATTTTCAACTAAATCCTTCAATGTCTGCTATTTGTTTTGAACCGCTATCGATGGCTATGACTGTACAACCTTGTATAATTTTGTCAAGGCTCTTAAATGCTCTGAAAGTAATTATTTTAAATGACTGAACCCAGCATAAGTATTTTAGAAAGAAATAAATCAAAACAAAACAAAGCAAAACACACCGAAGCCTAGCCCACCTGTCTGAGACAGAGAACCAATTAGGATGCTCCTGGTGAGAATGTGAACAGGAGCTGTGATGAGAATTCCATGCTGCTTCTGAAACAAACTACACTGTGAGACAAGTCCTATGTATTGGGGAGGGAGAGGTGAACACTCTCATAATTGAAGACTCTCTTTTGTCTGTTTTTGTCCTTCGCAAATGGAAAACATTTTTCAATGTTCTACGTGGAAATTGGACATCTGAAGGCCTAAAGGACACCTGAAGGACATCAGGCCTTCAGATGTCCAATTTCCAGGGAAAGCAGTGTGGGAGGGACACTGAGTTATGGGGACAGGAGCTTGCTGCAGCTAAGGGACTTTAAAATGGCACTTTACTATTTCTATGTGTCACAAAAGCTAGGGAACAAAAGTGATGAGATTTGAAGAGGGAGAAAGAGTGAGTAGAGGACAGGGCCTGAAGTTTATGGACTTTGGTACAGAAGTCTCTCTTCACCTTGCCAAGATCTTAACTGGAGACAAAATATTCATCTAAAATCCAGCACTGTAATGTAAAGCCCCTGTTTGGGGCTCTGGCAGAAACTGTCTTCCAGTAGGAATGGAATCTCACCTCCCACCTTCTGGATTTTACCTGGGCACATGGCTACTTGTCTAGAAACTACATTTGCCAGCCTCCTTTGTGGTCATGTGTCTCAGCTCTTGCCAATGGAGAATGAAGGGAAGTGAGAGGAGGACTTGTAGTCCTTTAAGAGAAAGAAGCTTTCTCTTTTCTTCCTCCCTGTCTCTTTCCTAAAGGTGTTGAAGATAGGGAAGAAGACAGCACCATAGAGGATGTCAGAACAGGTATGATTAATTATCAGTCCAATGTTACTTGGGGTCACAAAGCTACTGCAACTTGCTGAAGATACCACAAGAGATAGCAATCCAGTCTTGTCCTTTTCGAAACATGGATCTCTGAATGACATTGTGGAGCCGAGTCACCTAGTTGCCCTGGACTGGTGTATGAGGAGGAAGTACATTTCTATTTCATCTAAGCCTCTCTTTTTGCAGTGTCTTGATTATAGTTATTATCCAATACCCTAACTATTTTAGATGCCCAGGTCTGAGCTGGCACAATGTTGTTACTTCAGAATTCTCCCCAACACATATCCTTTTGAGCCTACAGAGACTTTTGCAGCCTTCCCTGTTCCTGTCTTTCTTCTTCCCCATCTGTGTCCCTACCATCTACAAGAATGGCTATAAAAGAACGGCAGTGTTCACTGGGTCAGGAATGGGGTCCTTCTCACCTGTGAGTATGTTGCTGCTATAGTTGCATTTATTAACCCATGAAAATTGCATCACTGAATCAGAATATCCCTCTCCTTTACAGAGATCATATTTGCAGACAGAATTTATTGAGTGTCTACTTTAGTCTGACTTATTCGATGGTCTTGATTTTCCTACCTCTTCCCTTATTAATAGGATAAAGAAGTACAATATTTACATGAAGCAAATCCACTTGGAATTTTCTCCAAAACAAACCAAATGAGACTACAAAAGAAGTGGCAGAGAGGCATCACAAATATGTAAGTTCCTGTTTACACAGAATTATTTAGGAGATGGAGTATGCAGGCTAAGGACTCTTCACAGATCTTTAACTACTTCCATCAAACATTCAGAGGCTCCTTTGAATGGAACAGTAGGAGTTGCCCAGGGCTAGTAATCCTCTCTGCTCCAATGCTATGCCAGAGCAGTAGGTAGAGCTCAGTTTTGGTTCCATCACCTGTCTTTTCCTGGTTTCTTCCTATAACATCCCAGAACATGACACACAGTGATCAACGTGAGAGGTCAATGTGATCAAGTGGAAGAGGTTGGCAATTTGGCTACAGTTGCTTGCTTAAGAAATAAGATGCCTTCTCTGTTCTCTTTTCCATGTTCGGGGACTGCATCAATGATAATATGTGACTATCACGATTTTATATTTATTTATTCTCCAAACACAGCATTCCTCATTTTGACCCTGTTTATGAATCGGGCTTTTGGAGATACTAAAATTAAAAACAAAACAAAAAACCCCTCATATATACACTGAAGCCATTTAAAGAAATAAATGATCAGTCCAGTGCTACATAGAGTCACAAATTTACTGCAAGAATCTGAAGACATTGTGAGAGATAGCAATCGTAGGCCTTGGCTTTTGCCAAAGTGACAGCCCCCCTCACTTGCCATGGGCAAGTCTCAGCTCATATTACATTGGTGCTGGCCTCAGAGGCAAGCTAGGCTTATCAAGATGATCATATGGGACAAAACAGTTACAGGAAAAATTGAAATGAGGCAACAAATATTTACATGTCATCCATATGTTGGGGAAAGGACAGTGATTTGGGTCCCTATTCCAGTGCCATCATATACAAGCTGAGTAATCTTGAACAGAGCATCAGTGTTTTCATCTATTGAGAATTTTATACCTACCTTGCTATTCTGTTGTAAGAAAGTCATGAAATAATACATATACTATATGCTCAATAAATATACTATATGTATAGTATAGGCTGTTGACATCCTTAACTCAATTACAGTTGCAAGGACGCTTTTTCCAAATAAGGTGATAGTGACAGGTTCTGTGGGTTAGGATGTGGGCAGATCTTTTTGGCAGCCATCATTCAACCAGTTATGTACACTGTTCTGTCTTCAATGCTTATAAGGGAGGCACATCAAGGAGCTCAGTTCATGTTTGTGGAATAAATGCCAACAGTCCTTGGAATGTGGTTGGAACTTAAGGTGAGTTTGCTTTCCTCACCTGAAGAAGTACGTTTTCAGGTGTGCCTAAAGCATACAGCTCTCCTGAGCGAAATTCAGTGAGCCAGCAAAGGCAGAGAATCTGCCACTTGAAGGTCCTCCCTTGACCCCTCCCAGTCAAAAGTGATCCCCACTGTGGTTTGAGGGACCCCACTGACTGAACAAGAATTAGATTCGTTGCCATGCACAAATATCCTTCACATCAAGTGTCCTCTGGTCGGATCCAATCATCCATATACATAAATGACCATGCAGAACCCCTCTGACAGGAGAAGCAAACAGTGAGTATTCTTTTCTAAGAATGGCACATCCATTAATGTAGTTGCCAGATAATTCCTCAGAAGCTTCCTGATTTGCATAACTACCTCCCAGTCAATTGCTATTTTTCGAAATTTAAAATGAAAGTGGCAGCTTCATGGCTGAAGCCCTGGCCACGGTCTGGTGGTTCCCCATTGAATGAATACTGGACCATTGGAGCAGGAAGAGATGAAAAATATCCAGTATCAGCCTTGGTTACTATTTGCTTGAACACACTGAATGACCCTCACTTGCATGAACAATAAACTCACTTAAATGGGTTATACGGATTCAAACCAATGCAAGATTACTTGTGCTAAGTGGTCCAAATAGAGGGCTCTGACTGCATTCTCAATGGCAAGAATGATCCAAAAATGGAATTATTAAGCGGTTTGCATTGACAAACATGAGTTGCTTGCCCCCTCTGTGCAGGTTTCTACTCTGAGTAGGCACTGTTGGGGGTTTTAAGAATGAACATAAATACGTCTTTCCCCTTAAGGGATTTACAGTCCCTCTAGCGGATCATGACAACAGTCGCACATAACCCCAAACAGCCTCACATCACCAAACAACAGTCTCACATAACAGCACCTTGATAAACATTCTTCGAGTCACCTCTGGATGGGTACAAGCAATAAGACTTGAGCCATAGGAGTTTGGGAACTGACAAGGGAGAAAAGAAAATAGCCGAATACTAGAAAATGAATGCTAGAAAAGAAGATAGCTGAAGAGCCTCAAACTATCAAGTTAGAGTAGTAAGAATTCACAATAGAAGTTCTCTGGATGTTGAAAAAAAGTGGTGGCACATTTGGTTGGTAGTAAAATTCATGGAAGTTTGGAAGGGGCATCTGGGAGTAAAAAGCACTGAGGAAACAGAGAAAAGAAAATGGGTGCAGAATGGGTAAGATGCACCTCAAATCATATTTTATCCTTAAGTGAGAAACAGTGGGGAGTGAACGCACCTAGGTCCAGAGTGAGTGCTAAGAAGAGACACAATAATGACCAACCTTCCCCGAGCGCTTACTACGTGACAGGTGCTCGGCAACGTCCTCTATAGAAACCAGAGTTTTTCAACCACAGTCCTACTGACATTTTGGGCTGGGTAATTCTTCAGTCTGGGTGGACGCCCTGTGCATTGTAGGATGTTTAACAGCATCTCTGACTTCTACCCACCAGACTCCAGCAGCCATCCCCAGTATGACAACCCAACTTCACACCAGATATTGCAAACACCCCCCAGGTGGGGGCAAAATAGCCCCCAGATTAAAACCACTGATAAATACTGTTTTGTCCCAGCTTCTCATGAGGACTCTAGGAGGCAGCTGCACGAGCCTCATTTTACTGATGAGGAAAGAAATACATGGAAAGGTTAAAACATGTGCTGGAGGACACACTACTGAAAAGGGACCCTTGTCCTGTGGGACATGTGGTATAAATATATTTTTTTTTCAATATGTTATTTGCCTTCATACTTTGTTACAGAGTTTTTCTTTACAGACGCATTAACATTTTATGTACTCACTATATCAATTTTTCAGCTTATAGTTTTGACTTTGGGTGACGTGTTTCAAGTCTGGCTAACCACAAGATGATAAAAAATTCACCCCTGATTGATTTCTTCTGGATTTTTATGGTTTCCTTGAATGCATATCTTGGTATAATCAGGAATTTATTTTGATGTAAGGATAGGTGTATATACATAAACATGTGTTATGTGTCTCTCTCTACATATGTATTTGTTCCTTGTTTAAAAAAATCAAAGAGAAAAGGGTAATAAAAATTGGTATTCCTCTGAATTCTATTACTTCGAGATAGCTACACAACATTTTTAAAACCTTCTGCAAGTCACCTCGGGATGGGGACATGCACGAAGAGTGGAGCCATAGGAGTTTGGGGACAAAGAAAGGAGAAAAGAAAATAGCCAAATACTAGTAACATTGAAGGATGTTTGCAATGAGAAAGTGGAAAGAGAAATGGGGGATAAAAAGGGATTTAGAAGGTATACAGTTAGATAAGGAGACAAGTCAAAAGGATATAACATAATGGAAACCGAGGAAAGATATTTTCACAACAGTGACACTTCAAACATCAAAGGCAGTGGTGAAGTTACTGCTGATGGAACGTGAAAGAATGTGCATTTCGGTATCTGAAGAGATGTTTTGGGGAGAATGGAGAGAAGAGTAACTGGTGTGTAAATAGATTAAGATAAACAGTCAAGTGAACAAAGAAAATTCTATGGGCACAGAGTACAAGCTTCCTTATCAAGAAAAGCACTGGCGAACAAAAGAGAAGAACAATATCTTTGGCAAAAAAGGATCCAGGAAAAGTATGTAATGGGGCTTCCAATTTCGGGTTCCACCAACATTTAGGGGGTACATGAATAGGGTATAAGGTATTCTGTAATATCCTTAAAATTATGTTTAATTTTTCTGTGTTTATTCTGAGGCTATCGAATATTTTTAATCCAATTATCAATAAGTGCTAAGAATTACTTTAGGGTATAGGGCAACTTTTGTTAATTTATAGCCGAGGAGAATGACTCAGTAAAATGGCCTACATTGGGACGTTGAGGGTGGTAGAGGATATTTGATTAAACAATGTCCAAACTGAGGTCAGAGTAGATGGGAGTCAAGGGTCTGCCCTGGGCAGAAAAGTCCAGTCTTAAGATCTTCCTTGATCTCCTATCACCATTTTCTATTATCACTGAGGAGATGAGCCATCCAGAAATATCAAATTAAACAAAACAAAACAAAACAAAACAAAACAAAACAAAAGATTAGAATAGAACTTCACCAAAATGACATCCATGCTTATTTGTGAATGGTGGAAGCACTTTTCTTTGTTCTTTTTTCACTCTTTTCTAAAATGTCTTCAATTAATATATCCTAATTCTAAAATCACATAATACAGCATTAGGAATAGAGACAGTGGCAAGGTAACGGCTGTATGTGATGTCAGAGGGGTAGTAGATGGGGGGTTATCACTGTGTGAGGGATATAAATGATAAATGTCTAGCTATTACATTGTTTTGT
Organism: Rhinolophus sinicus; assembly: GCF_036562045.2. Lineage (NCBI taxonomy): Eukaryota > Metazoa > Chordata > Mammalia > Chiroptera > Rhinolophidae > Rhinolophus > Rhinolophus sinicus. The sequence continues at coordinate 21,737,158 of NC_133760.1, forward strand.
ACACCTAAAACTAATTTAAAAAAAGAAAAGAAAAAGAAAAACAAATTTTTAAAAATTCAGTATGTAGTAAAAAAATAAATAAAATCCCAATACAGAAGATGTTATCAAAATCAATGCATTAATATGCTATTTTTCAAAGTAATTCTAGGAAAAGTGATGCATGATGCAAGCAAAATAGATTTCTTCAAGGGAGACATAGTTCTCTATGCTGAACTATAAAGAGCACTGGGGCTCAAGAGACAAATGTGGACAACTATGGAGCAGTAGAATTAGATTTCACCAGCCCTGAAGAACTGAGCTGGTCACCACGGTAGCTCTGTCATGGATTGATTTTGGCTCTGAGCACCCAATTCTGAGACTCTGTTTCCCCATCTGTGAAATGGAACACTGAGCCTTCCACATAGAAATTCAAAGTGTGTTAAATGGATTACTTATATGAGTGGAGGCTTAATAAATGCATTCTCAGAGTTCCGTAAGTATCAGGGTCATGTTAGCTGACTGTATTGCCCTGAGAACAGCTGTAGCTGGTAGTCAGGCACTTTCTACTCTCTGCCTTTTGAAAGTGACCCAGAAAATTACAGTGAATGTAATTATGTGACAATTTATTTTCGAAGCCAGGAAGACTAAGGGGCAAAACCTGGACTTCTATGTTGGGTAGATTGGATCAAAATCCCAGTTCTTCCCCATAGTAGCGATGTTAATTGTGGAAAATCCTCTTGAGCGTCAGTATTATCCTCTATAAAACAGGGACAGGAACAACTTGGGGTCAGGCTTGTTTGAGGATGAAATGAGATTCGCATTAGGTGAGCGATTGGGACAGGATCAGTGCTAAGGGAGTGGGGCAAATTATGCCAGTGCAACGTCTGAACGGATCTTTATTTAACATGGGGATACTCTGTTTACCATGGATTTTTACATTAATTTTTATTTTTATAAAACTACTGCATTAAACTATTATTTATTTTGATTACTGAGTTTCTAGGCACCACTTCTTACATTTTGTGCCTGAATTGAATAAGGCTCTTGCCTCATATTAGTCCTCGCCCCTGACGCTGGCAATTAATAAATACTAATTAGGTTTAAACACTGCACTGAGCATTTTAATTTTACACATTTGCTTGTAAGTACATGTTTAGCACGTCCCTGACCTAGAGTAAGTCACCACCATCACCACCGTCACCGTCATCAACTTCATGCTCATTATCATCACCGCCATCATTTTCACGATCACCATCCTCATCCTCATCACCATCACCATCACCATCACCATTATAACCACTCATTATGATTTTCTAAATCATCTTAAGTAAATCCCATGATATTCCTCAGTTTCAGTTCCTTCATTTTTACCATGAGGCGAACAATGTCTCCTGATAAGGAGCTACAATGAAACAAGGTTGTTTTTCGTTGTTGCTACCATTAATGTCATTTCCGATTCCAATGTATGACCTGGGCCAGTGAGTGCTCACTAAGAAATTAGGTGACTCTAATTAACGTGGCGACGAGTCAGGCAGAGCAAAGAGGGCAGGGCCACTCTGAGCCCTGGGTTGGCTTTTGTAAGGCGGCCTAAGATTTTCACACCAAGAAGCATATGCTGTTCTCAGAGCTGACATTTCTATACTCAGAAAGCTCAGTGTTATTCCAGTTCAGGAAGCTGATGGGTCATGGGGTAGAGGCGGCGGCAAGAGGAAGGGGTTTTACTCCAGTGTGTGTGTGTGTGTGTGTGTGTGTGTGTGTGTGTGTGCGCGCACTTATAGTTTTGATTATTTCTCAAATGGTTTTAGATATGCAACAGGAAAGGACTATAACAACCTCCCAATCACTGCCCCACCCTGAAAACCTCAAGTCACTAATTGCTTTTTTACCTAAAATGGAAGAGTTATTTCATCTGCCAGAAGCTTTCCTTTTCCTTTGCTGTGCTTTGCTCTGTAAGCCTTTTAATCTCGTAAAGTACAGCCGTGTAAACAAACAAGGGAGAAAACAGGAAGATGAAAACTCTTCAGGTTCATCCAATTTTGCATCCCCCTTGACAAACACAGCAGTGCACAGTTTTGCTTATGGCAGTGAGAATTGTGATTTGACCTTCCTCTTGCCACCATGTGAAACGTAAACACAGTGCGTTTTCTCATAATTAAAAGATATTGATTTCCCAGCAGCACATGAGGGGGGTGGGTAATCTTCCATCTCAAAAGATGCAGCATGATCCCTGTCGTCATCTAGTTATATCCCATCAGAAGTAAGCCGTGGAGGCTGATGTGGCTCTGAACTTCAGGAAGATGTGTAACTGGGAAAGACTATTACTTCTACTTTGAAACTAGTTGTTTGCTGTGTTTTCAGGACACACTATGGTATTGTAATAAAATATGACAAGATTCAGTGATTTAAAGCCACAAAGAGGTTTCTTTCTCCCTCGACGTAACAGTGGTCCAGAATCGGAATGGTGGCATTGATAGTATTAGAGACCCACCTTACTAACACGTCATCTCCTGCATGTGCCCCCATTGGCTTAGCTGAAGATGATTTATGGTAATGTCTGCATTCCAGCTGGGGCGGGGGCAAGGGGGGAAATAGGAAGGGGGAACATGCTTCTTTCCTTTCAAGGTCACGGCTTCAAGTGCATACATCATGTCCACTCATGTGTCATTGGCTATCACTTAGTTATAGAGCCACACCTAGCAAAGGTAGCTGGAAAAAGTAATCTTTAGCTGGGTGACCATATGCCCAGCTAAAATTTCCATTACTATTGAAGAAGGGAGGGTGGGTATAACACAAATCACTAAGAGTCTCATCTCGGCCACAGTTGAGTTGAATGAATATTTGCCCAAGAATAGAGAGAGGGGTTCCTGATCTGGGGTTCCCATTCCCAAGCCTTGGGTTGTGATGATAATTCATGGTGATGGTAAAAATAAAGATAACAACATCTGACGTTTACTGATTTCTTGCTTTAGGCCTCTTTGTGCTAAGTGCTTTGTCAACATTATGCCATTTTATCTTCATGATAATCCTATAGAGTCAAAGGTATAATTATTCCAATTTTACCTATGAAGACATGAGATGTATTAAGTTCAGAAACGCACTCAAGGTCATGAAGTCAGGTAGAATCTAAACCCATGTGTTTCTATGTCCAAAGTTACTCTCTTAAACACTTTGCTTAGATGTTAATGGCTTAGATATTTCAAAAAGCTGAACAAAACAGCAAACGTCTCCATAATCAGATCATCTGAACTAGTTAAAATGTGTTCTTGGGGGGCTTAAATATCATCCATTTAGAATGGTCCTTCCATTTATCAAAGACTAATAAGAACTTTTGGCCCTTTCATAGACCTTGATTAATCTTTAAAATGTAGAAAAATGAATGAATGATTATTAAACACATTTTGTTTGGCATATAAGTTCTTTCAATACATGGCTTCCAGACTGAGGGGGAAATAACCAAAGGGGTCATTCGTTGAGTAAAGGCTGGGAGACGAGGATGCAAAGACTCCCCACCGCAGGGCCTCTTTGATGGTGCTGAAAGGGTAAGCCAGAGCAGAGCAGGGAAACCCCTGAGCAGGCCTAAGGAAGGAGGTCTCCGTCACCCCAATTAGGCTTGTGAAACTGAATCCGTGAGCAACATGAAACATGAGCCAGTCAAGTGCAAGAGTTGTGGGCAGAGACAAAGCGCAGGAGAGTTAGAGACGTGGGTCTCTAGCATGAGGCAGCGCTGAACAAGACCTGAACAGAAGAGCTAAGCCAGCTAGTGTGATGTGCAAGGGTGAGTGCTGAGGTGCAGCTGCTGTGGTCTTCATCACCAACACATCTAAATGCGTGGAAAGGGAAAGGGGATAGAACATGCCTTCCCTCCCCACAGACAGATGGGTAATTAGATGGAGGGTAGGAGCCAGATGCTGTACTTCCCCTGAGAGCGGCACCAGAGGGAATAGGCTGGCTCTACAGAAGGCGTTTCTGTTCCTGAAAAGGGAGGATTGGGGAAAGAATAGGGGCTTCAGGGGTTCTTGTGGGGAGGGCAGCAGTGGAGGGAAGTGCTTCTGCCCTGCACGTTCATCTTCCGCCAGCTTCCTCTCTATGCACAAAACAGCCGAGTGCTGCACGAGTGCTGTTCTGAGGACACTCTGCCTGACCATAACCCTGTCAAAGGACCTTTCAGGAAAACTGTGCCTGCAGATGTTTGTTCCCGCTGGTGTTTGTTTCAAGGGCCTCTGTCTGTGTTTTATAGTGCGATGTTATGGACATTTCTTCTGATGTGAGAAGAAGCGCTCAACTAAATCCTGAGAAGCCGCACCTTCTAAACTATGAGCCACAGTCTTATATAATGCGCCTTGGACAGTAATTCAGCTGCAATTGTTTGCTATTGATCTAAAATAGTCTCTCGTGGGGAAAGTCCTCTGACATCACCCAAAACACTATTTTGCAATGATCATGGATTTTGGCTTCACAATGAGGCTGGCAAGAGAGTCTAAGATCAATTCCTAGAATCTGCACAGGGTCAGTTTACATATCTGTCTGTCCCTTGCCTTTTATTGCCTTTTATTTTTTTTCAGCTGAGTCTAAAGCCAATGTTGACTTGAACCTGCAACAATTTAAAACAGTATTGACAGGTTAATGAATGTAAGTATTTGTAATGTGTACAATGCTCTCCAGAGCCAAGGAGCAATGGTCCAGGCAGTGGCCCAGAAATATCTGGAAAGGAGGAAACAGAGACTGCCCTTGGGAAATAAAATGTAAAAGTAGCCCACCAACAAGAGTCCTGTAATATGAACAGAAAGAAGCAGATTCCAAGATTACAGGGAGTGTAGATAGTTATTGGATTACTTGTATTGACCTAAGAGTCAATGTGTGAATCAGAAGACAGGATCAGGTAGGTCTCGAAGAAAGAGAAAAAAGCTGGCATGGCCCATCTAAGCTCTGTCCAAAGACACCTCTTCTGACCACTAGACTCTGAGGACCCTGGGGGCGATGGACATATGAGGTGGTCTCAGCCAGGGGCCACTAACCCTCAAAGTCCACCGTCTTCTTCGCCCAAGGTCATGCTTAACCAGTGTGTTCACTTCTATTGATTTGATTATCAACCCAGTCTGAACTAATTTTCTGTCCCTCTGAACCCCTGTCCATTACTGTGTATTTTTTTATGGGGTTAACTACTTATTATTTTCATTATTTCAAAGTAATGACTTAATCTCCTTGATGACAAGAACCATAACGCAAGTATTTTTCTGTATGTAAGCACCTCAGCCGTACTGAGTTGAGCAGTTGCTTTATGAAATGTATTTATGGGTGAATTAGTTAAATCAGACCAAATTATTGCTCATGCAAACACTTAGTTACAACTTTTGACCTAAAGGATGTGTGGCTCTGGAACCCTGCAGAACTCTGGTCTTCTAGACAACCGACATCTTCCCTGGGGATGTTGATGCTCAGTAAGATTTGAGACCTGATTCCAAGTCAAGCTCCTCATTTCACGAATAAGGACACTAAATTTTAGACGGGTGATGTATCCATGCTTTCATAGCTAGTTTGTGACAAAGTCTGGGCTAGAACACACTTCCACACTGCATGAGAACCCCAGCCTGATGTCATCCTGAGGGTGTCCCTTCTCACTGCAGGACGAGGAACTGTGTCCTTAATGAGTCTCCCAGTGGAGTTTCACTGCCAGAACACCCTTCCAGCCCCCAGTGCCCCTCTCCCACTGCCTCTCTCAGAGAAAATGTAATTTTCTTATGTGATCTGTTACTAAAGGTTTCCTCATTGCTTTCTGATATTTTTGTATGGCTCTATACATTATATTCTTTTTGATTAAATATAAAATTCTCTGGTAAATTTGTATAGCCCTCTATTTGCACCTTAGATAACACAATCAAATGGGTTTGTTAAATTTTATATATCTTCTCCCCTCGGCCCTTCCCATGTTTAAGGCTGAGATCAGCTGTATTCAAACGTCTGTGATTCGCCCCACTTGCAGACAAAACCGCAGTCCTATAAATCACAGTGTGCCCTGTGCAGTGCCCACATCAGCGGCCGATTAGGGTCACTGAGCCCCCCAGTTATGCTTTGTCCCTCGATAGCTCATTTCACCCAACCACATACCAGGGGAAGTTTTATAAATGATGACCTGGAGGTAACCGTGGGATGAAGGACGGGAGTGGACTGGTGGCTTCCTTAGTGACCAACTGGACTCGAGAGGGGCAAGAAAGACAAAAACCAGACTGGAAAAGAGTCTTGCAAAAGGTGGTATCTGACGTAAAGGAGTTAAAATCTGAGTTGAAGATGAATCACCATAACCTTGACCAATCTAGATAAAAAACGCACTACAGAGGAAGACATATTAAAACACTGATTTATAAAATATTTGATTTTTGCCTGAAATTTGTCTCTCAGTAGTAAAAAGCAAACTTACTGCAAACGTGATGCTTACAACACCTAACAAGAGTGTGTGATCGATTTTTCAGATGAATGTGCTGGTCTTGAGAGCTATTGATACATGTGTTGCTATTTGTTTGAAAAGGTTTTCCAGGCCATCAAAGTTGTCACTCTTGCTTAGAGAATTGTATATTAGGAGGGAAGGGACAATAGTCCTATGATCTAGACCAATTAAAATTCTCAAAAAAGAAACAAAAACAAAATCTATGACCTATGTTTAAATCTGTAATGAAGATATTAAAGAGGCCTGTTTTGAAACAGTTTGCCAGTTATGACCCTGGAGACCTTCAGAAGACCTTCAGAATGGAAGATGGGGTAAGCCCCCAGAGGTGAGATTAGGGACACCCACTTCTGGACTTTATCTAACCAAGGATGGCATGGACGTGACAGAAGTGCTACCACTGCTTCCTCATGCCCCGTCTATGCCAGGTACCATTACCGCCCTCTTTCCCATGGACACTAGTATGATTTCAGACTTGCTTGCAAAACACAGCACATGAAATAAAAGTTTTCTTTCATTCTTGAGGCAACAGATGGGTGGCCTTTGGGGCTGAAATCTGGTAAGAAAGTGACAATTTAAGAAGACCTGGGAACTTCCTGGCTTCCTTTATTAGGCTGTCATTTGAGTGATTTGAAATCCTGCAAAGTGCAGAAGGGACCCCGGTGAATCCTCTCAGGTGGTGGGCAAAGGAAAGTGGGAATTACGGAAAGGTACGCCTGCTTCCTCGCTGCTGACTCACTCCAAGGGGAGCATAAAGAATGTGCCATCTTCCTTGAAATTAAGTTTGCATCGTTTTTCTAGACTCCTTGCTTTTCTACAGAACAAAAGTGAACTTTGGAAATGCTTAATTTGACAGTGATTGGTGGTTGGCTCTTTGACATCCATACACGAGGGATTGATTGGGGTTGGAAAGGAGAGAAAAAAAAAATGTTTAGGGGTAGAGGATAGTGGATGCAGAGAAACAAAACAAAACAAAAAATGATGTGATCCAGTGTACATTCACTGGGAAAGAGGCAGTAATGATGTTTCACTAGTTGGGCTGAAATAAGAGCATTGGTTGACAAGAAAAGGACCTGGGCTTCAAAGCCTTGGAGACAGGAAATGGCTGCTGAGGGGAGCTGGTCAAGGAAGATTAGTGCTGAAGGAAGAGAAAGGCGCTAAACAAGTTGTTGGATGGAAAGCATGGTCTAGAGAGAATTTCTGTAATAAAATCCCAGGGCTTCTAACAAGAGCAGTTTCCTTCTGACACTAAGGAATTAAACTGAAGTCTAAACGTAAATCACAATGTTTGGTTAAAGAGAAAACTGGCCAGGAGGGGAATAAAAATAAATCAGTTCTAGATAGGTGGGGGAAGCGTGGTGACCCAGAGTAAGTACAAAAATGGGCATCACGCTGTACCCTGAATATAACATGGATGCTGAGGTATCTTCACACTTCACTGATAGAGACAAAAAGTCTCTGTAACATTACTGGCTGATGGAGTCTAGTCTTACTTGGGGAATTTTTCCTTTTCAACACATCACACTTCCATGTTTCAGGCACAGGTTGAATATTCATTCATTCATTCATTCATTCATTCATTCATTCGCTTTTCTCTCCCTCAACTTTGTTGATTTATTAATTTATTTAGATTTTTATTAAAAATATAGCTAACATAAAATGTCATATTACTTTCAGGTGTACACAATAGTTCAGCATTTACATACGTAAAGAAGTGACCACCATGGTAAGTCCAGCAACCATCTGACACTGTACCACGCTATCACAATATTATTGACAATATTCCCCATGCTGTATATTACATCCCCATTATTTTCTTGTTTTATAACTGGAAATTTGGACCATTTATTCCCTTTCAACTTTTCCCCCTTTTTAAATTTTTTCAATTACGGCTGACATTCAATATTACCTTATATTAATTTCAGGTGTACAGCATATGGTTAGACATTTACATAGTTTAAGAAGTGATACCCCTGACTAGACTAGCACCCACCTGGAACTATACATAGTTATTACCATATCGTTGACTATATTCCCTGTGCTTCACAAGTGTGAAGCTCACCCTAGATTTCAGTTTCAAATTAACTTAGTAATTCACTAATTAATTAATGAGTCAATTTGGTATCTAACATCCACAGGTCTCACTTAGGTGCTCCCCAGTCTTCAGCACTGGAGATTAAAAAGAAACGAGACAGGGAGGCTGCAAAGAGCTTACAGTCTAACCTGTAATGTCCTCATCTGATGCCATTCCAGCTTCACCTTTTACCTGCAGACCACCTACTGTCTCGTGAGACACAGCAATAGACTGAGCAAGCATTCAGTTGTAATCCTGAATTTGCCCTTGATTGCCTGCTCCCTTTCTGGACCTTCCCAGATTGATCAGAACCTTCCATGTCCTTCAAGTGCTGCCCCCACAGATCCAGCCTCCATGTTCTCTCCCTGACATCAGGAGCCAGCACACCCGTCCTCCCGTTCTCTATTGACTTGCCGAGAAAAAACCCATTTCTTATACACTCCTCACCTTGGAGGCTTCTAGCATGTTTCCTTCTCTAAAAGTAGTTTCTTACATTAGAAAAGAACATACATATATCTTTATGGATAAACGTTTTCAGATTTTTTTTGGTAGACACTCAGGAGAGGGATTGCTGGGTCATATGGTAATTCTATTCTCAATTTTTTTGAGGAACTTGCACACTGCCTTCCATAGCGGCTGCACCAATCTGCATTCCCATCAATTGCCCAGGCAGGCTGGCTTGGTTCAACAGCCCCTCCCACCCAAGATTTTTACTGTTCAAAATCAGCGCAATTGTGTATGGGGGTTCCTTTTACTCCACAGCCTCTCCAACACTTGTTATGATTTGCCTTGTTGAAGGTAGCCATTCTGACAGGTGTGAGGTGATATCTCATGGTGGTTTTTATTTGCATTTCTCTGATGATTAGTGATGTTGGGCACTTGTCATGTGTCTATTGGCCATCTCTTTGTCCTCTTTGGAGAAATGTCTATTCAGGTCCATGTGTTCTGATGTTCATTGCAACTTTATTTACGATGGCCAAGACATGGAAACTAAAGTGTCCTTCAATAGAGGATTGGATAAAGAAAATGTGGTATATATACACAATGGAATACTATTCTGCCATAAGAATAGATGAAATGGTGCCATTTGCAACGTGGATGAATCTTGAGATTATTATGCTAAGTGAAATAAGTCAGAAAAAGTAGAGAACCATATGATTTCACTGATATGTGGGATATAAAACTGAAAGCAACAAAGGAACAAGACAAACAAAGAAACAAAAACTCATAGACACAGACAACAGTTTAGTGGTTACCAGAGGGTAACGGGGGTCGGGGTGGTAGATGAGGGTAAACAGGATCAAATATATGGTGATGGAAGGAGAACTGACTCCGGGTGGTGAACACACAATATGATATACAGATGATGTAATACAGAATTGTACACCTGAAATCTATGTAACTTTACTAACCATTGTCACCCCAATAAACTTTAATTAAAACACACACACACACAGCACATTTATTACTTCAGTTTTGGCCCAGCCGTCTTGGGTCCCCATCAATCTTCAATTGCTACATTACAAATAAAACCCCAAATAAGCTCTGCTTCAGTAGGCGGGCAGTGCAGTAGTGCAATGTTCTAAAGGGCCTGCTTAGCTGGGTGGGATGGAGCTCTAGCCAGCCAGTGGTAGGCAATGATGAGAAGAGGGGCTTTGCACTGGCTCGTCAGATTGTACTTAGCACTTCAGAGGGAGAAGACCTCTCTGGGCTGGAAAGAGGTTATCTTTTCAAATCACAGAACTGAGGTATTATCACAAAGAGAGGGATGGGGTAAGCCAACACAAAGCCCTTGAGTCTATGTGGCAGCAGAATCTCACAGACTCCAGCTGAGAAACATAGCCACAGGGAATTCCTTGTGTGATCCTTACCATTCTTTGTGATTGAAGAGCAACTTAAAAAAAAAAAAAAAAGCCATCATCTATTGGCTGATTTGTGCCAACAAAAGACATCCTGTCTTAAGATCTCTGCCCAATGGATTGGAAGATGACGAAGTAAGTCAACAGAATCCTTCCTCTTGGGGAATTTAAAGGAAAAAGACAAAGAAAAAAAAAAGCCATAAAAGAGCAAAGACAGAGAAGCTGACTCATGAGTAGGGTGATGACCAGAATGGAGGCAGCTTCTGGGAAAATGACAAAGTGACCAGGCACTAACTGTGTTTTTGGGTGATTATGAGAAAATGGCAAGGTGACCAGTCACTAAAGGCACTTCTGGGTGACTTATCTGTTCTTTCAATAAACATTTACCAAGCAGCCATTTTGTATAAGGCCCTTTGCTGGGTGCTGTTGATTCCTGAAAAGCAAATTACTAAATCCTAATTCCATCAAGCTAAGATGGTGTCTAGCATTTCCTTGCTCGATCAATGTGATCTTCTGGTATACTTCAGTCATTTGAAGCACCTTGGTCTGCCCTACACAACTAGAAAATACTAATCAATAAAAGTATAAAAGAACTAGGGAATTTAGGGCTCCAGGTATAGTGGAAATGAAATATGGTCCCAATTCTTCATTCTCTTATAGTATCTGTCCACATTCATCCTCTTCCATGGTCTAATAGCTGGGATTAGCCCTGTGACTTGCTTTGACCAATAGGTGCGATTGGACGTGATACAAACAGAGGCTTGAGATGTGTTACCGAGGTTGGGCTTGCCTCTTGCATCTCTGCTACAACCTGAAGAATGAGAGACACCGGGGCAGACCTTGTCCCACCCATGGTCTACAACTAAACCCAACAGTACTGGTCAACCACATGCCAGCTGCCCCCCAGATGCATGAGCAAGAAATAAATACTTCTTGTGATAAAGCACTAAACATATGAGGTATTTTTGACACTGACAGTAGCGGAAATCTTAGCGAACTGGCAGGCTAAAGAGTCTCATGAAAGGCTCTTGTGATCATGGACTTCATATGTTTATGGTGGGGATAGTAGATATTTGAAAATGAAAGCAAGAATGGACGTTTTCAACAAAGTATTCTTGTTCTTATTGCATCAAATGTCAAAATTTGTCATCAACCTCACCAGGTCAATTCTGGGATTCACTCTGGTCCCCCAGTTTTGTGAAGGCTCAGATGCACCAGTGTGAAAACTCACCACATCGTGTCAAATTAACATCACTAATATCTACAGAGTGTGTGGCTGAGCTCTAACCCAGGCACACGTTGTACATATACATAGTCACATTTTGTCCCACAGCAATTCTACAATATGTGTAAGAATATTATCAGCACTTCAGAAAGGAGGAGATAGGTTCGGAGAGGCTGGCGGTCTTGCTCAAGATTTCATACATAGGAAGTGACAAACTATTCTGAAACCAAGAGCTATTATATCTCTAAAGCCGGTGCAGTTCTCTCTCGAGGGTCTGGGTGAGAATTTATCTGTAAGGACATGAGGAGGAAAGTTGCAAAATGTCTAATGAATACAGTGACCATCAAAGCACCATTTATTATCCTCACTGGAGCCATCAAATGATGGTACTTTTTTTTTCTTCCAAAACTACCCAGTTCTTACGTATTTCAAGATCTCTGAGTTCTGCTTTCCCTAGAGAATAGGGTGAATCATCCCCTAATTTCTCTTTGCTGTAATAGAGATGCCTTTCAACTCCTCCTCCTTCATATCCCAAAAAAGTTCTCCTAAGGTCTCAGAGATATGACACTAGAGTTCCCTGGGTACATGTGTGTCCTAGAGACGTCAAAGAGCATTAGGATTAAAGGGTTCATATTTTACTTCTGTAAGGACGCCTCCTCAACACTTAGGAGAAATAGAGCAAATAACCCTTCGTACTGACCTTGTTCATCAGGATCAGGTTTTGTATTTGATCTTCCCAGTCTCAGGCCCAGTCTCGGTAAGTTAGCACCTAAGCCCCTGCTGACGCCCATCACCCAGACGGGGCGGAACCCACAAAGAGGGGCCATGAAGACACAGGTGTTTTGGCTTCATACCTGGCTATCGGAAATATTGCAGATGCTAGAGAGTTGTGACAACTGTACCCTAAGCCCCAGGGTAAAAGCAGTGATTGTAACATTAGCTAATAGCTAGTTAGCTATTAGTCGTCCAGCAGACAGTATGTTCCAAGCTCTGGGTAAAGGCCTTTACATACACATAGTATAGCAAATATAGTATATACAAAAATATTCTGGATAAATTGTGTCAATTTAAATCTCATCACTATCCCTAATTAGCGATGTCACCTTTCAGTGAGTCATCTAACTTCATAGTGCCTCAGTTTTTTCATCTGTAAAATGAGAATCATCACTGAATCAAATTCAGAAAGTTGTTGGCAATACATGCGCTGATACATACAAAGTGCCGGAAGCAGTGACTGGCACAGAGCAAGTCTAACATGAGTGTAACTACTGTCATCCTTCCAATTTAATCTTTCAATAAGCCTAGGAAGTTGTACCATTATCATCCTTATTTTACAGCTTAACAAAGAAAAAGCAAAAAACCACTGAGGTTTTGAGAAGTTGAATATCTTACTCAAGATCACTAGGAGATAAAGGCAGGGCCAGGACGTACATTCACTCCAGTGAGATTCTGATGTACATGTTCTTAAGCACATTAAAACCAACAATTGAACTTCTGAGAGCATAAAATATTTCCCATGTGATGATATTGGTGAACTGAAGCTGAAATATGGGGCAGTTTTGCTAAAAAGGGTCGTGTGGTTTCCCAACTGGGCTGGCCAATGGAATGACAAGGAAAATAATTTGTTATAGTTTAATCCAGTTAAGATCGAGTTCCCAATTTTGAATATTTGGGATGTTTTTTAATGGTGTCCCATGTGTTCAGAGAATCCACATTTGGAAATACGCTGGAATCAGGCACTGTGGTGACTGTTGAATCCATTCAAATCTCTGATATGGAAAGTTTTATGGGCTTCCCGGTCCAACTTGCCACCCATGGCTGGAAACCGTTGTATCTTTGGCAGATGTGCTTCCAGCTGTGAGGTGTCTAATGCAAAAGCCCTCTCTCCAGGGACCCAGCTCTGCTTCTCAGCAGCCACCACCCACTGTTCGCTGGTTGGGGACTCACTGAACAAATCCACTCCTCCCCACAGTCAGTCCTGGGGGGCAGGGGAAGGACGGGGTGATGGTGCACAAAGTGGACAGGGCCAGATTAATTCAAAGAGATACGACATGAATTTAGATATGAGTCGTACTTGCTCCCATTGCTCAGGGTATGCACACCCCTCTCTCATCCACACACCCCTGCCGAACTGTTCCTCAACTTCTAGTCAATTAACTGTCAATTTACGGCAAGTGTGACATCAGTTCACAGCCGTCCTGTCTCGTGGATCCCTCTGTTGTTCTAAAGCATCTCATTTTCCTCCCACTTTCTCCTTCTGATGCCAGGGAATCTGCATTCTCTGAGCACTCCCTTACAGGCAATTGTGAGTTCTCCATGTCTGCCCGGAACCTAAGGCACTGAAGGAAGTGAAATTCCCCATCAGGCCTTGGCCCTGCCACTCTCCAGCTCACATATAGTGCATGTTAATCCAGATCCCTGGGAAACAGATGCAAGATGTGAGAAAAGACCAATCATTTTATTAGGGAAACACCTGATGAGAGAAAACAGAAAGGAAGCTGGGAGGACCTGGGAGATGTATCAGACTCAGATGCAAGTCTGACCCTGAGGAAGAGAGGGAAGGAAGGCTAGGTAGAAGTGTCCTAGGGTCTAAGGATGTGTCCTGCCATCTAGGGAAGCCCCCACAAGGCCATAGGGGAGTCCTGGAGCCAAGGTCAGCTGTCAGGTGTCTTCTAGGACTCCTAGGACCAGGTCTCCCTTAGTGTTCCCGTCTTGCTGAGTCATTGGTAAGACCAGCTGATAAGAAATATGGCCTCAGTCCACTCACTGCCTGGGACTTCACAGTTCATTAGCTGGAGCCATTGCTCAGTTAGGGTTCCTGTGGTTAGAAGTTTGCAAGGGATGTTCTTATGGCTGCCACACTTAGCAAAAGTAATAGTTGCTATTTAAAGTAGTGTCTCTCCCACTCAGCTTGATGGAGAGCTCCACTAAACCTTTTTGACTTACTTCTGCTCACCCAAAGTGAACAGAAAGATTCTTCAATAAACATGAAGAAATCTAGGCCATTTGTAGACAGAACTGAATTGGTTAGGGGATTATGTGGAGTTTACTTGTATTTGTGTAACGTGCAGCCAGGAGAAGATGTTCTGTAACCAGCTGGGGTGTGAGACAGGAGTGAAGATTAGACCAGGCTTACATCAGAACGGGAAATCTTCTGTATAGGTTTTGTAATTGAAACCTTAGACATTCAGATGATTGTGCAAAGAAACGACGTATAGGCAACATACTTCTTGTAGTAGCAAGCTAGTGGTAGTAGAATAATGGTTTCCCCAAACAATATCTATACTAATCCCTGAAACCTATGACAAGGTTAGGTTACCTGGCAAAGAAATAAAGTACGCAGACAGAATTAAGGTTGCTAATCAACTGACCTTGAGAAGAGAAAATTACCATGGATTTTCTGGGGGGGACCAATATGATTGCAAGGTTCCGTGTGAAAAACAGAGACGGGAAAGTTACAGTCAAAGAAAGATTTAAAGATACTATGTTGTTGCTTTTAAAGATGGAAGGAGCCATGAGCCAAAGAATAAGGGTGGCTCTAAAGACTGGAAAAGGCAAGAAAATGGATTCTCCCCTAAGCTTTCAGAAGGAACTGGCGGACACCTTGCTTTCAACCCCTTGAGACCTACTTAGGACTTCTGATTTCCAGAACTATATGTTGTTGTTGTTGTTGTTTTTTAAGCCACTAAATTTGTGGTATTTTGTTACATCAGCAATAGGAAAGTAATACAGTTCTGATGCTAGAATCTTGACTGATATCAGCTTGTAGATGTTGATGGCATAAATTCTTATATTTTCTCTAAATGTTTGAAATGTATTCTCACTTACCTGCTATAGCACAGGTAAGGTAATAATAATACCTTATCCCTAAAGAGCAGATATTATTATCCCCATTTTGGAAAATTCATCTGTAGATGAAGAAACCAAGATTTAAAATTTCAAATACCTTGCCTAGAATCACACGGCAAATAAACACTAATGCTGGAGGTGGAATCAAACATTCCCTGTTCTCAAACATGTTCTACTTCCTTTTCCAAAAATGGGAGGATGGCAAGGAACAGCCCTCAGACACCAAGGTCGCGGGGGAACTGAAGGTTAAACTACAGAAGCCGTGGGGGGATCAGTTTCAAGGCTGGGCAGGAAATGAAGACAAAAGTATGGGAAGCTGCTTACATTGAGGAGAACGGGCTGTGGGATAAATAGTTACTTGAAAGTGGCTAGTAGCCTTTGAGAGCTTTATCGTAATGGAAGAATTGGGCAGACTATTCAGTAAAGTTGGTGCAATGTTGTAGCAAAGACTGGCTGTGAGCATTGCAGGTGGAAGATGTATCAAGAAACAAGAGGGCCCTTGCAGGAAAGGCAGAAAGTGGGATCAAGTTAAAAACATGAATGAGTGTTAATATGTGTGAGTTTTTTGTTTTGTTTTGTTTTTGTTTTTTTTTGTTTTTTTAGAAAAAGAAGGAAGAAAAACCCCTGAAGATGAAGACGAGAAAGGAACCAAATGCTAGAACAGGTTTCCCCAGGGACCAGTGTGGAAAGACTGGCTTGAATGTTTAAGCCTTAGCAAGAAAAGACATCCTTCCCTCTGAGAGAAGAGGAAGGGCCACACTGGGGTGGGGGGAGGGAGAAGGACGAGGGCACCACAGAGAGCTGACTGCTTTACCACATCACCTGCCAGGCACGGGGGTCGAGGCGAGGGCCTCGAGATTAGAAATTTGGAATCGGAATTGTGGTACGTGAGCTGGGAATGTATGGGGAACTGAGAAAAGACGAATAAAGAATTCTTGAGGCAACACATTTATCAGGACACAAACTTTACTCACAAATGTTGAGAATTAATTTAGTTTTGAGATAGGCTGGTGAAAGGCAAAATGGAAGTTCATTATTATTTTCCTCCCTCTGAATTCTTTTTGAATGACTAAGTAAAAGTCAGCAACCAGCTCAATGGAAAATGTCCCCTTAGAAATGGTGTCCCTTTGGAAAATTGCCTTCGGCTGGTATTTGTATGTATGTAGGCCAGTCGCAGGCGGCTGAATCCTCCAATGGCAGAGTTTCTGAGGCTCCCAGCTTTCCTTTGTGCTGAAATGACAGTATTAGAGGGAGGAGAAAAAAACTCACAGTCCTGCTTTGTCCTGAAACACTAAGTGCAAAGCACCGGAATGGTCTCAATGCACTGAGTTAACGAGGGGAGCTGTGAATGGGAACATCCTGACCAAACTTCCTGACACACACACCAGCCTTTCCTGGGCAACTAGAACGTTCCCGCCACATGGCCAGGTCTGAGGGACATAAGCCCTGACACCTGGTACCGCACAGCTCGTCAACTGAGTCTCAGGTCCTGTCATTTGTTCACACATGTCATCACTTGCTGAGCGCGTTCTTTACACCCCGCACCGTGCTTGGTTTTGGTGATAACAGAACCTCCACAGCCGTACTCAGGACTCAGAAGCCTGGGTGCAAGTCCCACCTTCAGCACCCACCCCGTGTGTGTCTGGAAACAAGTCTCAGACTCCACCGGGCTCAGTTTCCACAGATGCGAAACTGGCATTTGTGGTTGTCATGAGGCACGGTTTATACAATGCATACAAAGTGCTTAGCACAGGGCCAGGGGAAATGGCCAATAATTATTATCTTAACCCATCTAGAAAAAATGCCCAAAACACAGTCTTGCTTGGAGCTCCAGCAGAGTGAAGAAAAGAGACATGGAATTCAAACTTCGTTGAGGGTAACTCATTGTAATAGAGAAGAGAGAGTCATGGGGCCCTAAGGAAGAGGAAACCATCTCCATGCAGGCGAGTCAAAGAAGGCTTCAGAGGCCTGGGGATGCGGGCGCTCCTGTTCTGCTAACTTCCTCAGAGCCTGGTCCTTCCAAAGCCCAGTCCCTGCGGGCAGACCTCACCCAGAGCTCCTGTCTGTCTCCAGAGCCATCTACTTTTCAACTCTCAAAAAGTCTTATCGCAAAAAAAATGCTTTCCTTTCCTCCTTTGTCCATGTCTTTGCATTTCTCTTTCTTTCACTCTGTTATTGGACCTCTGACCAGGAACTTTCATCTCTTCACAACACAGGCTCCTTACTGCACTGTGTCCTGTCATTTCTACAATCCCTGTTACTCTCTCCTCTTATGCATTATTGAATCCTAAACATTGGGGGGAGAGAGCTTGCAGGACAGATGTCAGAAAAATAAGTGGTATCTAATCTCATCTAGGAGGCCACAATTATTTTCAGGGATGGGGGATATGAGGGAAGCAGTTGAAAACAATGTACAAAATTATTTGCATTTAATATGTGAAAATTGATCACAATACATTACTCTCCAGAAAGGAGAGCGAGGTCAGCAATGGATACTATAAATTAGGAAGGACTTATTTGAGAAATATAAGAAACTGTAGTTACTATGATAATTATGATGATGATGAGAATGTTATTGTTATTGTTGCTGTTGTTGTTATTCTTATTACTACTATTATTATTTATTGAGTGCTATTTATCATTCACTGTATTAGGGCTTCATGTTCATGATGTCATGGCACCCTCAGAGCAGTCCTTGGAGGAAGGCAGTGTTACTCTCCCTGTTACACAGAGGACACCAAGGATCAGAGAGGCTAGGGGCTTGCTCAAGGTCACACAGCAGCTGAGAGTTGGGCATGGTGCCCAGACTGCCTCTGACCAGCTTCCCCGACATCTGGGGTTCTCTCTGACACAGAGTCCCTGAGCCCCGTGTCCTCATAAGGAGCATTGGTTTTGTCCCCATGCAGGCCCTTGGGGGCCCCACCTTGGGTGCCCTGATGACATACATGCTCTCCCCACCATGGAGCTCACAGACCAGCCAACCCAACCACAGCAACCAGGGGCTGACGGCCTTCTCTCTCCCACTCCACCCACCCCACTTTAGTTTGGGGAATTCTGATTCTCTCTTCAAGAACTATTTGTGCTTTATACCCATAAGAATAACAGAGATCAGAAAACTGGATTGAGCCAAATGATACCGGAGTGGGGAGGTGCCGGGGAGAGGGGGAGGGCAGAGGGTGGAGACAGGTGCACTTCACACACTGTTATGGAGGTGTCGACCGTACAGCCATTCTGGAGAGTAATCTGGCACCGCGTCAGGCAAAATAAGTCTAGGCACACCTTATATGTAAGTTTCCTCTTGCTGCTATAAAAAATCACCACAAATTTACTGGTTTAAAGTAACACAAGCATATCCTTGCACAGTTCTAGAGGTCAGAAGCCTGACGCAGCTCTCACCAGGCTAAAATCAAGGTGCTGGCTGCTTCCTTCATCTTCAAAGCCCGCTGTGTAGCATCTTCCAATCTCTGTCTGGCTGACCCTTTTGCTTCCCCCTTTCCTTTATCGGAAGCCCTGTGATTACACTGGGACTACCTGGGCAATCTAGGACAAGCTGTCCCCCCGACTCATGCTCCTTACTCACACGTGCAAAGTCCCTTGGCCATGCCAGGTCACGTAGTCAAAGTTTGGGGAATTAGAAAGTTAACACCCTTGGGGGCCGCTGTTCTTTCTGTCATACCTATGACCCAGCAACTCTATTCCTGGGTGTCTGAGTCAAGGAAATTCTCAGGCCAAACCACAAATGAGTCATAAAGCATGTCACTGCAGAGTTATTGGGGGTGTTCGGGATTGCAATGGCTGCTCCCCGCTGAGATAATGGGAAAGTGAAATGTGGAGGACGCACAGCCCAGGGGGATATACAGCAATTAGAAGTAACAGCCTAGATGTTCACACACTGGCATTAATGCATCTTCAAAGGAGTGCTTGGGGAAGGGAAGTACAAAACGGAATAGGGTACATATCACAGGATCATTTACATCAGTTTAAAAAGTAAATACATGTAGATAAAATGGAAGCATGCATTTTGCATGAATACTATAGAGGCAAAAAGACCCATTCCTACACATTGTCAATGGCTGCCTGTGGGACTAGAGAAGGGAATGGAGAGGGGTGGAGAAATAGAGAGAATAAAGGGGAATAAAAATGAAAGACTTGCTCAAACCCCACCTCCAGAGTAAAGCCACCCCTGACTCCCTCCAGCCTGCAGGTGGGGGTGCTTCGTTCTGCTACAAGGATCTTTAACAGAGTTCTTACACAGCGCCTTGTATTTCTCTGTTTGTATCTCGCACTTTACCATGAGCTTCCTGAGAGCAGGAACTAGATCTTGTTTCCTTTGTATCTTTGAAGCACAGCACAACGCCTGCCTCGCAGTGGGTACCCAACATGTGTTTTGTTAAACCGAATGGCGAGCAGTGGGAAAACACGCCATCTGGAGTGGGATGCCTGATAGGAGCTGACACGTAGAAAAATGTCTAAGGACACCGGAATAGGCTCGAAAGCTAAGTTTGGAACAGAGTTGAATCGTAAAGCCTGTGCTTTCAGGTGAGCAAAGGAGAGGGATGGTTAAGACAATGGAGACCATGGAAGCATGTTTTGTCTCTAACTTCTCAAGACCAAATGCCAAGAAAAATGAACATCTGAATGAAAATGCAGACCTAACACTAGAAGAAGGGAAAAGAAACCCCAACATTGGGTAAAGACGGTACCGAATAGCTCTCAATAAATTCAATCCAGAGGAACGGAGGAGTGCGGACACAGGAGACAGAAAGAGTATCTCCAAATATTTCAAAAGGTGGCCCTAGATTCTGAGATTCTGTACTGAGGATGACATTGTTCTGGGTCAAGACACTAGAACTGATTCTTTAATCTTAATTTTAACTTATTTATTTAAATCGAAATTTATTGGGGTGACAATGGTTAGTAAAGTTACATAGGTTTCAGGTACACAATTCTGTAATACATCATCTGTATATCATATTGTGTGCTCACCACCCAGAGTCAGTTCTCCTGGAACTGATTATTAAGGCAATGGTTCTTGAACACTTAGAAAAAAAATAAAGGGGTGGTCTTCAGCAGCCTGCAAGGTTTATTTGAATAAGTTAAGGCTGAGTGACCTTGTTTCTTTCACGGACATTAAAAGGCAAAACACAGACATGTGGTAGATGTTTTATATGAATTTCAGTGAAGAGTTTGATAAGCTTTTGATAAGCTCTGTCTTGGTGGTTTTAAGGACAAGATGGATGCTTGCCCTGGTAACCAGCTCAGTGATCATACCCGAATGGTGCTGACTCATGGACTGGTGCCAATCTTGATGAACGCCTCTGGAATGCTACCACCCATAGCATTAAAAATGGCTGACGTGTGCTGAATACCTTCTGTGTGATAGGCACGGTCCTTGGCAATACACATACAGTTAGTCTCCCCTCCGCCCCCAGCACCCCAGCAACTCTGGGGGAAGGTGCTATTAGTATCCCACTTTGCATGTAAGGAGAGTGACGCACAGAAGTGTGAAATATCTGCCCCTGGTCATATGGCGAGCAATAACTAGAGACTAAGACCCCAGGTACTGGACATGCTATTCTCTAAAGAATTTGCACATTAGAAATTGCATATTAGCAATGGAATTCAGAAATGCAAGAAGCCCTGTAGAAATAGACTAGATACTTCTCATGTCTTCCTCTAGAACCACTCCCTGTTTCTCACCCAAACACAGCCCTCACACTTAGAGTCTGGCTGTCTGGTGCTTGTCTCTGTAGCAGCGCTCTGTGACTGCTTCCCTTCCTGGAAGGAAAGCCATGGGAGTCTATTTCCCACATGATTTTAAGTACTGGTCCTACCCTGTGCTTAATCAGTGCCCCTAAGTTTCGGCTTTGGGATTCAATCTCACCCTGTGCTGTCCTGCACTTAGAGCTTCTGTGCAAAATCCATCTGTGCAAGTTGCGTATTGTTGGGGACAGCAATATGGGTCTTCCTGGACTAGAAGTCAAATGCCTCAAACACCTGAAGACCCTCTCCTCCCAGGTAAAGCTCCTTGGAGCAGAGCAGTCACTGCAAACAAGGTGAATGGCCATGCAGAATCAATAGCTGCCAGACTGGGAGTCAGAAGATACTTTCCTTTTCAAGTGGGATTGAGAAGAGGTAGCACCTATGGGCATAGCCAGTTATGGGACAATAATCCCTCTGACTGAAATGTCTGTGTGGTTTACATTTTGTTCTCACCTCAACAGAACGAGATACTTGGCACTGTGTTAGGAATGAAAGGAAACCACTTGAATTCCGGGCTGAATATGGGGAGATGAGTTCCTATCAGAACTATATTCAGCCACCCAACCATCCGACACTGACAGGGGTTGAATACCTGTCAGTGATAATGTGGAGAACTGGGTCCCGTCCAGGAACTGGGAGTCGGGATCTTAGCTTCCCTTCCATGTACTGGATGGCCTGAATCCCTCCGCCCGGCACTTCTTAATTTAATTGAATTTTGTGTGGGTGTTTTAATGAAGATGACATTTATTGATCATTGAGGATGAAGATGACATTTATTGATCATTGAGGTGAACTATTTTGGAGGAATGAAAAAAAATTAAACACTAGACAAGTTAACAGCATTTTTTTTCAAGTGGTTGAAACAACAACAAAATTTTAGAAACCAAACGAGAGGCGAGACATGAATAGCTGCAGCACCAGCCCTGTAGTCTCTCACCACTTTGAGTCACAGTAAGTGGTGAGCCCATTTTAGTCAGTAATAAACCTTCCAAACTACTTGAAAAAACATAGTATCTTTTTTTTCCCCTCTTAGGTTGGCTCTTTTTTTTAAAAAATACAGGTGAGGGTTGTTATGAAGACTATGTTTTCTCCAGAAGCAGACCCTGAAACAAAGATTCCAGTTCAAGTCGTCTATCTGGGATGTAAAGGGAACTCCTACGTGGGAACAGGTAACGATACAAGGTAGGCAAGGCAGCCGACAAAAGGTTTATTTTCAAATCAACTGCCAGTGTTTGCTGACCTCTGGTTTATCTCATGACCTGGAACTAGAGCTGAATCTTGCTGGGGAATTCTGGAAGCCATAGAGTCACCACTTCTGAGGGGAGAGGAGGCTGGGAGTATTTATATACATATTTGCTCCTCTGGTCTTTGGTTGAGGGCTATTCCTAGAGTGTGTTTGTTCCCCAACAAGTAAAATGTGCCAGTAGGCACTGAACTGGTAAGGAGTGTCTGCTCTAGACCGTGCAAGCTGCTCTCCGTGAAGGCCTTTCATTGCTTGTTTATGGATTCTGTGTTGAGAGAGTGCCCACACCTTGACCTGAGTGAGTCCTGGGCGACCCTCTGGGCACAGGAAGTAAGTGACCAGCTCTTGAGATCATTTCACTGAAGTGTCCAAGACAGACACAAAACAGACATTCATGGTTAACGGTGAAGAGCGCTGGGATAGGGAATTAATTGGGGGAGCTATGGAAAACACAGTACTCGAACTTAACCTGTTACACAAATCAGGGAGCTCCTCGCCACCCCCAAACAGGTGAAGTTTAAGTTGAGTTGTCCTTAAGGATACGCAGGCATTCACCAGGGAAAATTAGGAATTTCCAGAGGAAGATGATTCAAACACTAAGATCTTGAAGTGAGAAAGACCAGGAGTCATAAAACTATGGCTCTAAGGCAAAATCCAGCCCAATTCCTGTTTATTGTAACACATTCATTCCTTTATGTATAGTTGATGGGGTTTTCACCATACAGGAACAGAGTTGAGTAGTTGCAGGAGAAACTGTACCACACACAAGCACAGAAAACCAACCTGGCTCTCTGCGGAAAACGTTTGCTGACCTCTGCTTTATCTAATGACCTGGAAGTAGATTCTAATGTATTTGAAACCATTAAAAATGTTTATCATTCCTTGGTGCAAATATGCGTAAGAACCCACTTATGAAAAGCTCACAGCCTATTGAGGGGAAAAAAATGGCCAAAAAGAAAAAAAACAGCTAAAATGCCATGTGATTTATTCTGCAATAAAAGGCTATACCAAGGGTTTATTGAGCTGCCAGGAAGAGAATAATTAGTTCTGCCTAAGGAGAGAAAATGGATTTACAGAGGAAGAGACAGGTCTTGGAGTTTGAGTCCATTTCCGGGTTAATGCACAGAGTTAGAATCAATCTGGGCAGAGGGTAGCATGTGTTCAAAAGTACAGAGAAATGAAAACAGCAAAAAGTGTTCAGGGAAGATTGGAGTCCACCCCGCTTGTGCCTCCAAGCAGCTGGCAGGGCCACGAGTATGGCCTCCTGGGAGAATTGCCACTTAACTCCCTTCACCTCTACCACCAGCTTTAAAAAAAAAAATTATTTCAAGAGTTAGTCAGAAAGAACAGGCAGTAACTGGATCCCTGGGCCTGAGGACCTCTCAGAAAATAACAAATTCTCTACATAAAGGATTCGAGGAAGGAAAGTGGAAGGTGGCAGATTTTAAGTGAAGCAATAAGAGTTGAAGTGTGAGGATTCTTGAAGAGCTTCCACTGACCAAACTGTAGACAACTGGAACATGAGAATAAATAGTGCTAGTATAACCCCGCAAAACAAAATTCTGCGCCCATCCTGACAGAACTTGTAAAAAGGAAAATAAGTTAACAAAAGGGGGAGAAGGGAAAGCTCTTCTTTAAAATTGAATGTCACCTAATATATGTGGAAGGAATCATGAAATTAGAAAAATCACCATTTGGCAACCATGACAAGAATAATTGTTTTCGGCAAATACTATCAGTGAAGGGTAGAACAAGTGGGTGAACGTATGAAAAGAAACAAGATATGTGTGTAGCCTGGAAATATCTTCTTACAAGATAATTATTAATTGAAAGGGAAATATATTAAGATTCTATAGGAGACCCATGGCAGACACGACCCTAAGAGATCAAAGTGAATGACATCAGTCGTGACACAAACAGATCCATCCATGTGCTTCCCGATGCACTAGAAAGATGCAAGGATGCTTCTACGGTGTTCTTGCCACCAATGCATGACCTGGATCTAATCGTAGGAAACATCACACAAACCCTAACTGTGGGGTCGCCTACAACATAAGTGGCCTATAATCTTAAAATATGACAAGGCCGTGGAAGACAGAACATGGCTGAAGAACTTTTCCAGATTAAAGGAAGCTAAAGAGACACGAGGTCTGAACCTGATAGAAGATTCTAGATTGGATCCTAGGTAAGAAAGTTTTGTATGTGCTATAAAGAACACTAGTGTCATAACTGGCTAAATTTGAATAGGGTTTGTAGACTAGATAATATTTTTGGAACAGTGTTAGTTTTCTGATTTGACAATTCTTCTGACAATTGTTCCATAAGAGAAAAAAAAAAATTGTGTTTAGGAAATACCACTCTGCAGATTAGAGGTAAAGGGTCGTTAGGTCTGTAATTTATCCTCAAATGGTTGTGGGGAGGGAGATATAATTAAGTAAATAAATAATTAAGTGATACAATGTTAACATTTGGGAAATCTGGGTGAAAGGTATAATGGAATTATCTGTATTCTTTTAGCCACTTCCTGTAGGTCTGAATTCATTTCAAAATGAAAAGTTAAAAATAAAAACCCATATGTTTTGGAAGATAGACTTACAGGACAGAGGGTCTATCTAGAGTCAGACCAAGCTGGACTGAATTGTTTGAGCCCATATTGCTTACCTGTGTGACCTTCAGCAAGGTATTGAGCCTCTCTGAGCCCCAGGTTTCCCATTAATAAAATAGAAAGGCTAGTACCTACTTCTCAGGTTGACATAAAAGCAGTGCAGTCACTGTGTGTAAAGCCTTTCTCACAGACCTGGACTGCTCCTGAGCCTGCCTCCCCAGGTAACGTGGGGGGTGGGGGGAGGGCGCCAAGCACTCAGCCAACTTGCTGACTGCTGGGTCCCCAGGGCTTTTTTCATGCCCTGCAACCCTGAGGCTTTCCCTGTGCACTTAACTCCATTAGACTGCCGTGCTACGAGGTCCCAACGTTCTCTTTAAAAATAACACTGCATAAATGATAATATAATCAAACTAAAACCTTAACGCTTTTATCTTTCCCACCATGGCTCCTTGTTTTCCTCCAGCTGAGAAGAGGATTCTCTTTGCTAACTCAGTTTTCAGACCACCGAGAAAGAATGTGGGGAGGGAAGAAGAGGAATAAAAATACAACGGGCATGTTGGCGTGGGAAAATGGGAGCTGGGAGGGGTTTGGGCTGGGAGCAGGAGTGGGCTGGACCTGGGGAGGTCTTGCTCTGGGGTAGAAAGTAAGTCAGCTTGAACATTCTTGAAGAGAAGGAAGTCACTTTTTATTTACTTTTAAATTTTGGACAGTGCCTTCTTTGACAGCACATGGTGATACTGAAAAGACATCCTTAGCTCCCAGCGAGGTGATAGTTTTGGAAAATAATCAAGAAGGACCCTCCCCTGCCAGCTGCCCCTGCCTGCCCCATGCCCTTCTTTAAGGCGCTGAAAGTTGGTGCCACCAAATCCTAACCAGGAGAGTGATAAAGAAGAAAAATCTAGTATCTGGCAGTTTGACAGGAATGGGTTAGGAAATAAGTTGGGTGGGAAATGATATCTTAACTGTTATTAAATTAAATGATATTTTAATTTATTGGGGTGACAACTGTTAGTAAAATTACATAGATTTCAGGTGTACAATTCTGTATTACATCATCTATAAATCCCATTGTGTGTTCACCACCCAGAGTCAGTTCTCCTTCCATCACCATATATTTGATCCCCCTTACCCTCTTCTCCCACCCCCACCCCCCTTAACCTCTTAAAAAAAAATTTTAAAAAAATTAAATGATATTTTAAATGGATACATTGTAGATTGTTATGTGTTACTTTTTTAAATGTTATGTGTTACTTTTTTTAAAATGCATGGCTTTTAAATTATGGTGCTACCTCTAACCTCCATTAAACCCTGGAAGCTTTACATACATTTTCTCACGCTATGAAGAAGAAAGTTGACATCTGCCTCCTATTTCAAAAGGGGAGAGGGATGTTGATAGAAGTTACTCACTTAAATTCATGTGGCGAATGGAAAAAAGCCTTTATTAATACAGAAAGCCCATGGGACACTTACCCAATGTGGGCAATTATCTTCTCTCTCTCTCTCTCTTTACTTCTCCCTGAAGGTTTCACAGGATAAGTTACTGTCTGATTTTTAAGATGGCTGCCTGCTGTCGCCGAGTCCCCAGTCCTTATCACAAAAGTACATTGGTGGTGTTTTGAAATTGCCATACATTTGATATGTGCCTCTTTAGCTTAGGAAGCCCTTTGGGATCTTTCAAGGTAAAGCCATTTCATAAATGTAGCTGCATTACAGAATAAAATACTTTATAAGGGACTTCCAGAAAATTACATTAGTCTATGCCTCTTCTTTCGTGGTGCCATTTAGATCATTTTATAAGCATGGGGAGGGCGGGTGCACTATGAGTTTATTAGATCTCAGCCATCTCCATTCTTTTTTCTCTTTGGCATGTGTTTCCTTTCCAGCGTTTTGAGGATTACACTGTACACACTGAGCCATGGAGCGCTGTGCACACAAAGTGACTCAGGGGGTCTCAAAAGCCTGTGGCTCCGCTGGGCCCCGGTTGGTCCCTGGTGAACAATGGAGCGTGGGGCTCCCACAGAGGAGCCACTGATGTCACGCTGCCACATCCAACTGTGCGAACAAGCTGGGGGTCTCCGCTCCTCCGTGTGGCTTTCCAGTGAGTGCGCTATTGCGCCGTAGAGGCACAAGTACCAGGGCTTCAGAGCACGGCAGGAAGAGGTTGGTGGCCTGGGCCTGTCACCTCCAGGGGAAATGAGCATCTCCTGCATTTCACCAATGCCTACAGAGCATTCAGCCAATTTTATGGATGCTGACTGTGCCCCGGGGATTGTTCCAGGTGTGAAGGAGTCAGTGGGCAAATACAAATCAGATCCGGGCTGTGTCCCCTTGTAGCTTATGTTCTAAATCAATTATCATAGACTTTACTATATCATTACAGCTGTGACTGGAGATTCACTAAGAGAGGAGTTTGTAAGGCAGTGAAAGGGTTCAAGCACAGGCAGGGGCAGGAATTATGAGGACGTGTTCACACAGATGTTTCCTGAAGAGCAGACACAGTGAATAAAGGTGTGGAGTGAAGTGTGACGCACCCAGGAGCTCAGTGTGGGGTGTGTGGGGTGGCGGGGCCTGGCTAGAGACCCTGCACTGTGTGGAGGACCCTAACGGGACTGCATCTCCGTGGCCAAGGAGGGCAATTAAATGGTTTCAGCAGGAGGGGTCATGGCTTGGAAGGGTTGGAGTGGCACGCTCAGTATCGCACGTGTGCACCCCCATGCTCGCCGTGAGGGGGAATGGAGTGGACCATATGCATGGAGAACACGGGAAATTATCTCCGTAATGAAACAAAAGGTGAGTCACTTTGATTAAGCTGATGACAGGAATAGAAGACAAGCTGACTGATTCTAAGAGGCTTGTTGGGCACAGTACAGAGCCCTAGGGATGCAGCATGACAATGCTTTCCAGCCCGACAGGAAGAAAGACGAGACACAGCTCGATCCCATGGCAGCTGTGTGATGATGGAGGCACGTGTAACAGGCCAATGGGATTGGGGGCAGGGGTGGGACCCACAGGCAGGCTTCCCAGATGTTTTACTACTTGAGTTAACACTCAAAATTTTGAGAGGGTGTTACATGTCACATAAAATTTCGCTTCTTCCTTCTTTCTTTCCTTCCTCCCTCCCTCCCTCCCTTCCTTCTTTCTTTCCTTCCTTCCTTCTTTTTACCTATGTTGTCTTTCTTTCTAGTTATTTCTAACATAGCTGCTTCCTCAAATATGTTGTCCTCCCATGGGATAAAGAGATAAAGATCAAGGACATTTTATATCTTATACAAAAAAATAATTTAGCATTTTCCTAAATTAATTTTTTTCTTTTGCTTATATATCATTTTTATGATCCAGCTGTCTAAAGACATGTGTCCTGGATTCCAGACCATTAGTGATCATTAGTAAATAATATTATTAAAATGTTTAAGTTTGTTTATATTTCACAGGAAACCAAGCTCAGCACTGCTGTAAATACTAACACTTTGAGACTTATAAAAAAGCCTTTAATGAAACAACCCAGTTTCAGAAATGAAGTGCACACAGAAGGGAAATTCCCCGAGGTGGTGTTTGGTTTTCAGTACATCATCACCTTGGGCAGGTGTTCAGAGTTTTACATACACATTTGTCAATTTCTAATTCTAAGCCTTCTAGGTCATCACTCCTCATCGCCTTATCTCTTAGAAGTTTCATGTATCCCATCCTTTCTCATGTAGCTCATCTCTTCTAACTTCCTTTGTTTGATTTTACAAACTAACATAGGCCTCTGCATTAGTTTCCTATGGCTGCGGTAACAAATTACTACAAACTCGGGGGCTAAAAACAACAGCAATGTATTCTCTCGTGGTTCTGGAGTCCAGAAGTCTGAAATCAAGGTGTCAGCAGGGGCAGGGTCCCTCTGAATGTAGGAAAGATGAGGCAGAGAAACATGAATTGTGAATTAGAGGCTTTCCAAATAATAGGGAATTTTCTTGTTTTGTATATGCTGTTACTGTGAAAGATAATTATTTATATCAGAAAGGGAAATGTCAGGTATTGGTTGCCGCTGTCAGACCATGAACACTGCTGGGAGAGCCTTATCCCTTGTCCAAATACCATACAATGTAGATTTCAGTGACACCACAGAAGTCTAAGCACATTTCAATGTGACACTCAATGCTCTCTTTTTGAACTGTGCAATTCCATAAATGATTATCAGAAACTTATTTGTCCCCCAAAGAAAGACCAATATTTCCTGATCTTCCTTGCAGCTAAATGTGGTTGTGTGCCCAATGCCGGCAAATGGACATAAGTGGTGGATGCAACGTCTCAATTGCATATTCTAAGAAAAGGGATATGCCCTTCCTGTCCGCACTTTCCCCACTGGCTGGGATGAGAGGTGGTGGTGAGCCATCTGGACCATGGTGACAGAAGCAACATTCCACAGATGCCAGAAAACAAGAGAGAAGCCAGGACTTAAAGATTTAGCTTTATACATACACGGCGTGCATCTCTCTCAGATGCTTTCCTCTTCATCCCTGTCTCCACCAGATCTCTAAGTGACAGAGTAGAGCCACCACCTCACCTGAGAGAGAAACACACATCTATCTGATGAAAGTCACTGCCATTCTGGATCTTGGTGATGACGTCTGAATCCACATCATAATTAATGGAAGGAGAGAGTGGAAATACGCTAAGCCCATGCTATTGAAAAAGGACTTTTTAGGGTTCAGCACATGCAAAGTCTCTGGTGCAACAGAACCTAGCACACTGTAGGGACAGGAAGAGGCTTGGCTCAGCTCAACTGAGAGACAGGGGGGTGGTGAAAATGCCACTAGAGGGTCATCAGGAGTCAGGTCACAAAAGGTATTACTATATCCCCCCACGTTCAAGAACATGAACTTGAATCTGGGGGCGATGGCTATCCACAGAGGAGTTCTAAAAGAGAGTGGCATGATTCTGCTGAGCTCCAGAACGAGCTATCACTGTCGTCATCGTTATCAACAGATGTTATGATATTTATTTTAATTACTCTAGGTGGCAGGCAGACACTCACAAAGCTTCTCTCTTTACTTGAATTGCAAGCCCCTTGTAGGGAAGAGGTTTTACCATTTGTTTCTTGGGTGGCTTATAATTAGCCGCACAACAGCATTAACTGATGATGGAGCCTTTTTGAGCAGAGCCTGCCTTAGATTCAGGATGAATTACAGGAGCACAGTCGCTGCTTGCTGTGAAGGGGACCCCAACAATGACACAGCAGTGCGTCTTCTGGTGCAGTTCCTTTCAAAGTTTATTTTTTTCCAACTGAATGGTGTCGGTTTTTGTCCTCCCACTGTGTTCCCAGCACCTAACACAGTGCCTGACTCACAGCAGGCGCGGAATAAAAACGAATGCATGTTTAATGAACCGCCACCATCTATGCTTTAAATTCTAGCTATTTAGAAACTGCAGGCCAAAAATACTCTTGATGAAAACATGCATCACTACACCCAGTAGGTTCCACCAGGCAGCGCATAATCCTACACTAAACAGAGAATGACGAAGCTAAAGTATTTGTCAGGTACAAGTAAAAAAGCAAAAAGTACCGGTCTTGAGATCCAGGACAAAGTAAAGTCAGCTCTGATGATTCTCCGATAACATCCTTTTTTGAGTGCTTTTGGAATTCTAGAAATCAATGTTTGCAAGCACATGGTAGTGATTTTTATCCTTTGCCAAACGGTGGAAGGCAGGCAGCCTGCTCAGTTGAGCAGCAGAATAAAGTCATCAATAAACTCCAGGGCCACCCTGGAGAAGAGTCTGGCAGTTCTGCAAAAGGTTAAAAGTAGAGTTGCTGCATAACCTAGCAATTCCACTCCTAGGTAGCTACCCAGAGGAAATGAAAACATATGTCTATGCAAAAGCTTATAAACAAACTTTCATAGCAACATCATTCATAATAGTGCAAAGTGGAAACAACTCAACTGTCCAAATACTGATGAGTGGTGCAATAGGGATGGCCCTTGAAAACATTATGCTAGGTGGAAGAAGCCAGACAAAAAAATATCACGTATCATGTTTCCTCGAAAAGAAGACCTAGCCGGATCACTAGCTCTAATGCGTCTTTTGGTGCAAAAATTAATATAAGACCCAGTCTTATTTTAATATAAGACCAGGTATAAAATGATATATGATATGATATGATATGCTATGCTATGATATGATATAACATAATATAATAATACTAAGTCTTATATTAATTTTTGCTCCAAAAGATGCAGTAGAGCTGATGGTCCGACTTGGTCTTATTTTGGGGGAAACACGGTATTGTATGATTCCATTTAGATGAACTGTGTATAAGAGGCAAATCCAGAGAGAGAAAGGTTATTGGTTCCCAGGGACTCAGAGTAGATGGAGGAAATGAGGTGTGGCTACTAATGGGTACAGAGTTTCTTCTGGGGTGATGAAAATGTTCTAAAATTGATTATGGCAATAGTTGCATAACTCTATGGCTATACTAAAACCATGGAAGTATATACTTTAAATGATTAAATTATATGGTATGTGAATCATAGGTCAATAAAACTGTTGTAAAAAAATAATGAAGTCCAAGAATAAGAATTAGTCAACTATTGCACATTGGTAGGCTTTAGTCAATTTTAGTACTACAATTCTATGGAAGGACACATCATCACAAGTGCTCTGTGACTTTGGGCAAGTCATTTCAACTCATGAAGTCGTGGCTTCCTTGCCTGCAGGGCAGGAATTTGGCAAGTGTTATTGGTACCTGTTCCTCTCCTTGTGCATCACCAAAGGTTTCCTTCTGCAAAGGCTCTATGTCTCTCCACCTGAGGGCTTTCTCCAGCCACAGAACGTGCTCTACCCCCATGCAGGACAAACCAGAAGGGCTTGGGAGACAATGTCCCTAGAAGTGGGTCTTCACCAATTACAGACAGGAGCTGGGGATCCATAACCCATCTTCCTCACCGATCATGTGGTGTAACTCAGCAGTGTTCTACATGCTCCCCAACATACCGAGGAGGATTGCACCCCAGTTATGTACAGCAGCAACCCAGTCATTAGTGTATCCTACCTACACTGCCTTCCTTCCCTTCCCCAGCTCACTTCTCCATTCCTTCACTTCTCCACACACTTCCTGGCATCACCTCCCAAATAAACTACCTGCATATAAACAATTGCCGTTGAGTCTGCTTCTGAGGGAACTTAATTTAAGGCAAGAGGTAATGAGAGCACCGTCTTCTTAGGACTATTGGGAGAATGAAATAAGATATTACACACTAAGCCTCTCAGCACTCTGCCCAGCCACTTAATAACTGTTAGCTATCATCCCTATTATTGTTACTGTTGCTGCTCTTGTTATTATTGAAAACAAATAATTGACTTGAATTTTTCATCAGATCTTGGCTTTACATAGAAGGCGTCCTTGGTCTCCTTATATATGTCTCGTATGAGAAATGCCAAGCCAGTATCGTGCTTATTATTACACTAGTGAGCATCCAGTTAATTACTTTTCCCCAATTGACTCTAAGTTTTCAAAAACTTTATCTAGCAAACTGCACAGATTGAGTAATAATTCATTTGCTCTTCCATGTTTTATTAATCAAAGATACACATAAATGACAATCAGAGCTTCTAATCAGCATGGAATTACTAGGGTCATCACACAGAGCTAATATAATTTTAGTCAAAAGCAAAGAATCTTGATGTCTTTGTTAGTCTGTGAAGCTTCATCATTTGTAAAAGTATGATTATATTAGATTTTCTGAAATATTTAAGATAGCTTGCAGACCTCCATTGCTACCACCATGATCTCCTTAGACCCAAAACCCTGTGTTGGTGATTGCTGTTCTAATAAACCAAAATTCATTAAGAAATATGCTTGTTTTTGTTATAAAAATTGCATCAATAAAAGCTTTATTGCCATATTTGGCAGTAAACCTTTCCTTATATGCTGAAAAAAATAAAGGATAATGGATTTTTAGTAATGTATTATTGTTTTAGTTTTTAAATATTTGTTTTTAAAATTATTTATATCTTTTTTTCCGTTGCCATTGACATTCAATATTATTTTATATTAGTTTCGGTTGTATAGTATTGTGGTCAGCCTTTTTTTTTTATCTTGACCTTTTTACAATGAAATATTCTCGAATCTAAGAGTGGCTGGATTACTCTAAGATGCCATTTCAAATTTTCCACTACAATATTTAGAGGTCACAGACTATGAGGAAAAATAATAGGAGAACGAGGGAGGAGGAAATAAGCGCTTCACAACAATAGAACAAAGGGACTACCTCATTTTCCATTGCTTAAAGGAAATATCGCTTACCGGTGCTATGTTCATGGGCGGATGTACTGTGTACTTTGCTTGGCCCTCTGAATTCACTCTCCCTTCTCTATCCTGCTCTGCCCTTGGGTACATCACTGGGAAGCCTTGTCCTCAGGCTTTGAGCTGAAGCCAGCAGATGAGGAGCACCAGCAAGAGACCAGAGACAGAGGAGGACAAAGGCAGGGAGTCCGTTCTCCTGGTTTCCTTCCTAACGCTCATGAGAATTGGCTGCATCCTTCATCTGAAGACCACAGTCCTGGCACAGGCAGCCATTTGCACGCATCTCTCTTTGACTCTAGCTCTGGTAACTACTCTCACCCTTTACGCCATAAGCTTTGTGGTGATAATAGTGCCCCACATTTCTAGGTCCAGGAAGCTGAACAACCCCTTGTGATTTTCCTACACACTGCTCACCATCTTTGTCAATAGTCACTTTATTACATTATTCTCAGTTTAATTGTGTCACCTATTTTCTGCCAGAACCCTCACTGATATACCCAGAGAACCTAACTATAAACTAGACGACAAGAGAGCCAGGTTGATATGATCCATGTAGGCCAGTGTCTTGTGGCACAGAGAGAGTGGAAAAAATGGTGGACAGTGTTTCTGGAGGTATGTGTGCTACATATGGCCTGCTAGAATTCCCAATATGTAAGATATATACCATAAAATTCATAGTGTTGGTATGACAACTAAGTAATATGATCTACAGAAAATACTCAGTATACTGTCTAGCACCTAGTAAATAATTGATAGACATTAGCTACTGTTATTATATTCAAGGGTCTCTAGAAAAATCCTGTTCATTCTCTGCTTTGTAAATAACAAAAAGCACTTTCCCCCATATGCTTGGGACCTGAATTCACATTACAGCCATCACTGCAGTTAAGAGGATAAATTACCTGCATGAACATTAGCCAACACTCATTGAGAGCTTACTATTTGTAAAGGGTGGTGCTAATTACTTTCCAAGTGTTGTTTCATTGAACACAACAATACTATTAGGGAAGTAATTTAAAATCATCCTTTTGCAGATGAGAAAACTAAGTAGGCTAGTAGGATTAAGAAAGCTTCCCAAGCTCACATGGTACAATATTGGTAGAAGTGGCATTTGAACCCAGACCTATATATCCACGGCCAGTATTCAGGATTCCCCAGTTCTTCAGAGCAATCCCTAGCAACTTGATGGGCATGAAACCCATCATGTTGTCTGAGTGTGGAATAATGTCTATGCATTTATCATTATCCAAACTCCTTTCAAGAAAATATGTTGTACTTGTACATTTAATTCAACACAATGTTCTAGTAAAGTGTACAGCAAAGTGACATGTATTGAGATTGTGATCATGTTGGGAGGGAGTCCTGTAAAACTTGCACTAAAGAAAAATGACAAACAAACAGATGCAGTGTGTATTACCCTCTTCGTGGTACCTCTGTGGCTCCCAGGAAAACAATGGAACATTGAGCCTCCCAGGCCCTGTGGACATATGATAGCGGTAGAAGTGAGAGGATTTCTATCCTTTATGTCCTTGAATATTCACCAAATTTCCCACTGGGGGACAGTCATGGACACCAGAGAGGATGTGGGTCAGTGATGAATGGAGTTCTCTGGGCCGCCCTCCACTCAGGCCAGGCCTGCAGCTGTCTGGGGAAGCGCATGAGAGCCCCTGCAGATGCTGTGTGTGGGGGAACTGGGCATCTTGACATATTGGATTGACTGTCACGGACTGAGCTTCTGCAGTGGTCCAGTCTGTGAATCTGGATATGGTCAATTTTGGTGCTATTTCTTAGGGAACCCAACACTTTCATGGGGAGCTATGCCGTAGGCTTGGGAGGAGATGAAAAGACCTACCATACCTCAGTTTTACCAGTGCAAATGGCTGAATATCAGTGGTCACTGCTCACATCTACACCTTCAGCAGAGGGTGGGACACATCTTATGAAGTCAATTGATATTTGTTGAATCAATGAAAAGCCATCCCTTCTTTAGGAACGCAGTGAGCCTTTTTTCTCCAGAGACTTGGAAGGGGTAGGGGAAGTAGAGTAAAGAGATACCCTCTTGACAGTACATAGTCTCACAATGATTCCAGTACACAATCTCACATACTTTGAACAACACTCACACAAACACACACACACACCCCAAAACATAGCTATTTTGTCCTATACTCTCACTTGGCCACAGGTGACTGATCCACAGAAAGGTACCTGAACCAAACTAGACCAATAAAATTCTCCTCAGGGATTTGAAATTCAGGACACAGAAACATGGAGGTGGGTGACATCTAAGCTGAA
Organism: Rhinolophus sinicus; assembly: GCF_036562045.2. NCBI lineage: Eukaryota > Metazoa > Chordata > Mammalia > Chiroptera > Rhinolophidae > Rhinolophus > Rhinolophus sinicus. The sequence continues at coordinate 21,772,773 of NC_133760.1, forward strand.
GCATGTCAGTGGTAGAGTTCTAGAAGCTTCACAAGTTCCAGGACCAGGCGTGTTTTTGTTTCCTTCTCTTTATGAGTCAGTCCCTCCTTTTAGTCCATGCACATATCACTACCCCACTGTTATAGGTTGAATTGTGTCCCCTCAAAATATGTGCTGGAGTCGTAACACTCAGTACCTCAGAGCGTGACCTTATTTGGAGATAGGATCTTTATAGAAGTAATCAAAGTAAATGAAGTCATCAGGGTGGGCCTTAATCCTATATAACAAGAGTTCTTACAAAAAGGGAAAATTTGGACCTAGATTCAGATATACATAGAGGGAGAAAGCCATGTGAAGATAAAGGCAGAGATTTCGGTGATGCATCTACAAGCCAAGGAAAGCTGACGATTTCCAGCAAATCACCAGAAGCTAAGAGAAAGGCATGGAACAGATTCCCTGAAGGAATCAACCCTATCTGCCCGTTGATCTTAGACTTCTAGTTTGCAGAACTTTGGACAATACATTTCTGTTGTTTAAACCATCTAGTTTGTGGTTCTTTGTTACAGCATCCCTAGCAAATTAATACACACACCAAACCACATTTGTCTTTCTTCTTGTTGCTTATTTGCCTAATATTAGAGTGGATTCCTGTTACCTGCTACCAAAAGAAACTTAACTGATTGTCTAAATAAACCATAGTGAAGACTGATTCTGATCTCAAATGAAGCATATCATTGTTCATATAAGGACTGTGGCTCCTAGCAAACACTGAAAGCAAAATTGAGTTTGGAAACCAAAGCAACTCATCATTTAAACAAAGATGCTCTATCACAAAGACTAAGGAGATACCCTTAGACCAAAGAGGAAATGGCTACAGAAGAGTCTTTCTCAGGTATGTGAAGGATGACAAAAACAACTTGTAAAGAAAGCTTTATTTCTCTATTGCTAGTACAAATGGCAGAAAACAAAGAAACTCTCAAGGGCAAATCAGTGTGTGTGTTTTTTTGTTTTTTTTCATCTCAGTTCCTATTATAGAAAAGACCATTATAAAAATAAACGCATGCATTGAAACACTAACACTATTAAAAATTGGCAGGAGATCTCCTGTTATGGGTTAAATTATATCCACCCCAGTCTCCAAAAAATAATAATATTTTAAGGCCCTAACCCCCGTACCTGCAAATGTGACCTTATTTGGAAATAGGGACTTTGAAAGTGTAAGATAGTTAAAACGAGGTCATTTGGGTGGGCCCTAATCCAATATGGCTGATGTTCTCATAAGAAGAGGAAAATCCCCCCTGTGAAGACGCGGACACACAGGGAGAGCACCACGTGACGATGAAGGCAGACATGGGAGTGATTCAACTACAAGCCAAGGGACATCTGGGGCTATCGGAGCCTGCAAAGGCAGGAAGGATCCTCTCCTGGAGGATTTGGAGGGAGCACAGCCCTGCCAACACTGATATTGAACTTCTAGCCTCTAAAGTTGTGAGAAATTACATTTCTACTGTCTTTAAGTCACCCAATTTGTGGTACTTTGTTATGGCAGCCCCAGAAAACTCACACACCACCTCTCATAATCTTGCCCTGGGTCATGGAGTAGGATGAGTTGGGGTAAGGTGATAGCAATTTGTAAACTCTCTCACGATGTAGAGTTGAAAGATATGCATAGTAACCAAATCCCTCACAGTAATATTGGTAATATTGAAAGTGACATTAATTACTTAAATAATATAGATAGGAGATATATAAAACACTTTTTTCTCTCTCTATTTATAGTCATCATTAATATGTTTCCAGTAAGTTAATGTTAAAATGTCCAATACTCTACAATCAAAGTTGAGCACTGATCTAATTCAAGCCAGGAGGATTAGCTACTTGGTGTGTTTTGGTAAATTTTCAAAGATTTTGCTTTTGAGTGGAGTAAAGAAGACAACCGAGAAAAATACAAGGAAGGACGGGGCACCCTAAGCTACATCTTTGAAAGTGACTAAGGGCAAACTTTGTCTTATGCTATGTCATTAAACTTTGTTCTTAGAAGAAAAAGAAATGAGTGCCATAGTGGTTGGTGAAGAGCTCTTCCTTCACTTTTCAGTGAAGATACTCATGACTTTCATCTTTTGGTCGTTCCCAAATAATGATTTGTTTGGTCTAAAAATAACCCTTCTGAAAGGATAAAACAGAAATTGATTTCCTGGGACTAGGTTAAAGGGAACACACTGAACTCTAAAAGGGGAGAAAAGATAAATCTATTGAAGGCACGCCATGTGTTAAATTCACTGCTGATGTCCCAAGAAAATCTTCCTTAATATTTTCAGGCCAAGATTAATATATTTGCAGACAAGTTGAGAATATAAAGGAGTCTAAACTGAACATCTGTTTTATTGTCTCGGTCCTAGAGTCAACCTTCTGGCTTAAAATTTTAGAAAGCAGATTTGGAGGCATAAATACATAATTTTGGCTTATCCAAATTATGTGCTCATGCACTTGGGGAATAAAAATGATTTTTCATTTCTTTGTTTTGACAGAAGATTAACTTTAGAGACACTGGCTTTATTAAGCATTGTATGACAATGTCTTTCAATGTCCATTAAATAATACTTAGTACAGCAAATGTTAAATTACCATGTTATATCTCCGTAAATACATATGAAGTCCATAGGAATGCCAAATGAATTCAATATGGTCATTTCTATTACAATAAATGCCAAATAAATTCATAGTGATGAGGTACTTAAAATGCCATACACTTCCAACTCGTCCCATCATGGATTCATTACTGCCATGTGACACCCATTCTTGTCAGTGTTTCCATTTTAACCACTATTTTTAGCAGTTCTTAATAAAATTCCAGTTGAGGAATTGATTCTCATTGGAAATATAGAAAATGAACTCTAAGTGTGGAAAAGTAGTGCCAAATAATTTTTGGTACGTTGTAAAACTCTGTACACATTCAATCTGCAAGTTTAATATTTGAATAAACACATATAGACTATATGGTTATGGTTTTTCGTATTTTATACCCAAAGAAATTTTGAATTTGATAAGTTTTCTTCTTAAACACAGAGAAGTCCCTTTCTTAATGTACCTTTGTAAAATTGTACTTAGCTTTGTACCATTCTTGTTAACTGAGGGAGAGGTATCAGAATTACACATAATAGACAAATGTAAAAACTGAGACAGTCAAAGGTAACTATTTCAGTCCAGACACAAGCATGAATAATATCTGATTTCATGATCCATTATTTCCATTTTTTCCAGGATTATCCAAAAATATCCACTCTGAAACTACTCTTGATCACCCTTCTGGTAGCAGGAGGCAGAAGTAGTTAGAAAAGTAGAGTGAATACAGACAACAAGACGGAAAGAGATCTGGAGAAATACAAAATGCAGATTGATGCATGTGACATCTCAACAGGTAGCAGGAATAACCACCAACTCTGGGTGAGGAATCATAGATCCTACAAGGGTAAATATAAAGTTAAAAATACAAACTGGTGTTGCTGATATCAGCCCACTACCATCGATAGTAGTAATCAGAGTTAGGGATAAGGAAGAGAGACAGCCTTAAACTTTCTTATACTATTTGATATATTTTAATATATGTGTATACTTATAAGACTTTTGCTTAGTGTTATTAGCAATAATTCAGTTGTATTTTTCTAATCTATGACAGCATCCTTTGTAATAAATATATATGCAGTCTAAATGTAGATTCTGCTTAAACACTTTGAACTTCACTCTACTGATTGTATATATAAATCATTTTGACTTCCTATGAATTTCTAAGTACTTTATGTTACAGAAATATAAATCAGATATGTTCACTTGAGATTTTGTTTTGTTACCGAACCAATATTAAGATTAATTTTATATGAGGGGATAGGACAATTTTAGTCAGAGTTCCTGGCTTTCAATAAAATATTTTACAAGTAATACTGCTACTTATGTTTGAACTTACATTTTTGAGAAATGGCTGATGTCCTCTCCATCATCCTATCCATCTTCTTATCCTTACCTTTCCATTTATCCGTCCCTCTATCCATGCATCCCTCCATCCATGCATCCACCCATTCATGCATCCATCCCTCCATTCATCCATCCATTTGTGCATCTGTCCCTTCATTCATCCATCCACGTATTCATTCATTTACTCAGCAAAGAGTTATGGGTATCTACTTTTTACTGCGTGTTGCAATAGACATGGGAGGAGAGTATAAGATCAGAAAGGAACATAATCCTCCTTCAAGGAGTTCAATTGATTACAGGAAAGAGAAGTTGCAAAATACCAGGAAAAGTGCAGTAAGAGTTGGAAGTACAAAGCTCTAGGGGAGGCCAAAAGAGAAGACTACTTATTCCCTTCAAGGAGCCATGGAAGTCTTCCCAGAGGAGTTGACGGCCAAGCTAAGGCCACTGACGGAACTGAAACTGTCCCTGGGGAAGGACTGAGAGGCAGAGTCTGGAGGTAGCTATTTGATCATACTTGCAGCCACTTAACTCTGTGTGGTCCATCTGCCTAAATCTTTTGAAATATTTTTGTAGGTAGTAAAACTTTTGCCTTGTCACAATGCCTTGCCTCCGTAACTTTTAAATACTTAGCAAGATGGAAGGAGAAAAGTGAAGCTTCCTTTCCTTGCAAGAGAAACTTATTATCAGAGGGAAGGGATTTTATTACACTGGCATATTTCCACAGCAAAAGATGAGGTCTGGCCCAAAGCAAAACTAAACGAAAGCAAATGAAACAATACAAAACCCTTGATATACATCACAGTAAAAAGTCTAAAGAGGCTTTTTGTTGTTGTTATAGTTCTTCCATCCTTATAGAGATTATAAATGGTGCAGAAAGTCTTACTTCACATCCCATAGGGTTATGCTCTCAGCTTTAACTCAGTAGTCTAGAAACATTTTCTTAAAACTTCTTTTTCACTTGATTTAGGCATGTTGCTGAGATCTACACTGAGAATCTTCAAACCATGGCCCAGGGGTCAAATCTGGCCCAGAGCTTGCTTGCGTAAATAAAGTTTTATTAGAACACAATCATACCCTTTATTTACACAATGTCTTTGACCACTTTGTGGCTACAAGGGCACCATTGAGTGACTGGAGCAAAGACTTTACGACCTGAAAAGCCAAAAATATTTGCTAACTTGCCCTTCACAGAAAAATATTTGCTATCCCTGATCTATGTTAAGTGCCAAGTGAGGAATGTCTTTGAAAAACTGAAAGCTCTCCTTAATCTCTTTTCTCTGCATGGACAACAGAAACAAAATGCAATGACTGCTTTCATTTTTCTTTTGGCTACCAGGAAGCTCAAAGAAAATTAAAGCCATTTTACAAGTCACGATTACCAGATTACCAGTGTCATATATTCTCTACAGTCAGTACAACCAACTTTATATTTCCCCTCGTGTAGTTTTAAAATTTATCTTGTTTAGATGTATTTTTAACTTTATTGAGTGCTTTGTATAAACTTCTTTACGTAATACTTTGTGAAATGAAGTAGGGAATAGATAAAGAATAATAGATGATAGACAGATAGAGCTATAAATCCATCCATTTGTATCAACAAATACATTCACAGGGGGATATAACAATGTATGCATAGTTTTGGAAGGGGACAGTAAGGGACAGATACCCAGGGTTTTTCAACAGCAGCACTAGTGACATTTGGGGCCAGATAATTGTTGGGGGTGGAGGCAGGGGGTTGTCCTGGGCATTGTAAGATGTTAGCGGCATCTCTGGTCTCTGCCCACTAGATGCCAGAGCACACTCCTCCACTGTGAAAACAAAAATGGTCTCCAGACATTGCCAAATGTCCCTTGGAAAACAGTACCCCCCCACACCCTAATTTTGAGACGGCAGCTCCCCTGTACATTATCTCTTGGAACACCTTTCTGTCCATTTTCTGTTAAGAGAACAGCAATCATGTGGGGTCTACCAAAGCTCACTAAAGGCACCGTGTATTGGTGAACATGTTCGACAGCAGCCCTTTTCCCATCATGTGAGGTCGGCTCTCTGCGAGTCTTCCAGCAGAAGCCTGGGACTGAAGAATATAATAATACCAAATCTCAGAAGTGGGGTTCTGAATTAGGGCCCTTCCACAGCCTGCTCTTTGTTCTGGACAAAAGAGTGAGGCCCATCACGTACTCTCCCCACTGGTAAGATGCTTCTCCTGATCTCTAATGACAGGAATGAATTGAATAATGGCTAAGTAATGAGTTGGGTAATTTCCTAAGGCTGGAGAGCAAGAGAAATTAAGTACTCAATCTCAAGGGGTCTGAGTTGATAAAGGGCTATTTAAGTGCCTTTACAGCAGTGGAGGCAAGACCTAAATAAGATGTAGAGACCAACAATATTGCCTGGACCCTCTTTCTCCAGAGACTGTGGAATCAGCTGAAGTTGATAAACCACAGAGGATGCAAGAACATGTGAGATTACCTCAATGATGTGAGAAGCCGAATCACTTGACAAAGGAAACTTGGTTCATTATTAGCACATTTTGTCTTGTCTGCACCAAAGCATCCAGAGACTACATTTAGAGACATCTGTGTAATTGATTGTAGCAGTCTAAATTGTACCTCAATTGATATATTCTTAAGGGCAAGGGTGAGCTTATATTTCTTTGTGCTTATGTTCAAAGTGTTTTGAACATAATAGAAGCTTGTGGTTTTATTATATCTACAGACACTACGTCAAACATACATAGTCTGAGAACAGTCAAGCCATCAGAGAGCCTCAAAGGAAAGGAAGGGGCTGCTTATTTCATCCAGAAAGAATTTTCAGAATCTTATGCTAATAATTACACTTTCTTATCACAATATTTTTCCCATTTAAGTCTTATAAACTTTCACTGTTGGATACTTAGTTTTATACACCAAAAAGACACCATCTTTCATAGACATTTCAATCATTTCAACAAAATTATACTTTAGGAGGTCTATCCTGTAAAGAGAACATCGTGAGAACTGAGCTGTTCTACATTATCATGTCTGACTCATGCCACTAAAGCAACATATAATTCATTCATGTGGGAAGAAGAAATCATGCCTATATTTCTTTTCTGTACATAAGAAAGGAGTCTGTAACAAAGACAATTAGATGTAAGAATGGAAGATCAGTAAGTGGGAAATGACAATACTTCTAAATGCTAAACTACCAAATCAAATATGTAATTAAATGTATATAATTCAAAAGTGCAATTAGTCATGAACCATAAGATTTTTTGGACACATATTGATAGTGTTAGAGCAGAGTTATTATAATAAAATGAGAATCAATTAGCTCATTCTTTTTCAGGCATGGACGTAATTCAGTTTTCCTAGGGAGGCAATGAAGAATACTGGATAGAGCATAGACTTTAGAGTTAAACAGAAAAATTAAGTGCAAATCTAGGACTCGCTCTATTCCATCTCAGTGACCTTGGGCATCTGTAACCAGAATCAATGCAGAATCATGGGAAGAAGATGGTGCTTCTGCGAAACCTGAGGCCCAATCCAGACATCACAATGTAGCAGCTCTGTGACCCTGGGCACATGTGATTTGCATATTCTCTTTGAGCTTTAGTTTCACATCTTTACAATGAAGTTATTCTACCTCTACTTGTGTATCTTCTTTGTTTTATTGACATTATCCTAGGCCAGTGCATATACAACATGGTTTACATCAATCAAATCAGTGCACCCATCATAAAGTGAGAAAACTGCCTAGTGAGAATTCCCTGGGGTGCAAACCAGTGAAGCGCTTCTCATACTAAGTGATAAACCCACTGGGAAAGCCATTTCTGACCCCACTCGGTAGGTCCTCTGGCACACATTATAGCCTGTATTTCTATCAGAGCACTTATAATAGGGTATTTTAAATGACTGTGTAAAAGAGAAAATGATTAAAAATTACCATCCTTGTATTGGCACAAGGCTAGATATAAAAGCCAGGGGAACAGAACAGAGTGCAGAAATAGACCACACATATGTGATCATTCGATTTATGACAAAAAGGTCATTTTAATTCAGTGGGGGAAGATAATTCTTTTCTCAATAAATGGTGCTGGAGCAACTGGGGGAAAATCAGTATCGATCCCTACCTCACACTGCACACATTAATTTGAGGTGAAAAGTAATCATGAAAGCTGAAGAAATTAAGTTTTTAGAAGAGAGTAGAAAATGTTCACGACCTGGGGGCATGCAAATATTTCTTAAACAAGACATAAAAATCAATAAGTATAATAGAAATATTAATGATTGTTCATTAAAGTATGGAACATCTGTTTATCAAAAGACAGCAGTAGAAAGTACAAGACAAGCCAGAGACTAAGAGATGAGACTCGCAATACACACAGTTGACAAAGACTTAATTTCAGAATATATAAAGATCTCTGTAAATTAACACTAAGGGAAATTTCCTTTTAAATGGAAAAAGCTGTTTTATCCTGGAGAGCACTTTGTGTCTTGATATAAGTAGCTGAGACCGGAACTCAGTGAAGGCGTAGGAATAGAGAATAGACTCATATCATATAACAGACCCACCGTACTCGGTAGAAAATTAAAGGAAGGAAAGATGGGAACTGAGGGGGGGAAACCATGAGATGTGAGAAGTAGAGATCTGGGTGTAGGCAGCCAAAGAAAATGTGCCTGGTGTCTGAAGTATACGTAAGAATAGTCACGTTTAATATTCCACTAGGAGTTGATACAATCTCCAAACACAATTTCCTAGAATTTCAATAACCTGTGCCAACCACACAAGGCTTTTTGTCAATTTTTGTGAAAATAAAGAGAGGGGTTATCTTCTACATGTGAATTGTGGAATATGAAGAGGATGATAAGATAAAACAACTAAATAAACAGAAGCACGACGTTGGAGCTAGGGGAGAACATTGGAATGTGAGCTCCACAAAACTCCAAACATTTCACAGAGATCTCCGAACATTCACAGGGCACGGAATGGAGGTTTCCACCAATGTTATTTAGATTTCATAGGATGGGACATCCCAAGTGACATCAGTTATACAGTTTCATTGCTTCTCTCCCATTAAGCTCTTTAAAAGCAAGGTATATAATAGGAACTCAAAAATATTTGATGGAAGGAAAATAAATGAATGAATGAATGGACATGTTCATCAATGAAATTTAGGCATTTTGTTCACCCTGGTCAGTTTTTGGAGTTTTGATTAGTCCTTTTACCTCTTATTTTGCTGATGTCTTTTCATTTGTCCATTTTTCTATAATTTGCCAGAAGCTCCCAGTCATATGTTTGCCGTATTGTCCATCTACAAAGCAACATTTCAACCCAAATGTGCACCTTCTCCTTTTGGGAGATGAGTTGCACTATAGCATACATCGATTCAAATGCATTTGCAAAATAATTACTCCTCTTTCATACCCGAGGCATGTTATCTGAATAAATGTTTCCCTAATAAAGCTTGCAGCTGGGTTGAGTTTCAGAAATACAACAATTAGAAGTCATGGGACAAGAGCTCAAAAAAGGGTTCCCTTTAAACACCAGCATTTGCTTCCTACATCCCTGATTAGAAGGAACGGGGCTTCTATATGATTGCCAACACAGTGCTGATTGCTAATCAAGTGGCCATGGTATGTGTGAGAGAAAATTAGAAAACAAACGTAGATGCTGATTAGTTTTCTACAAACAGCTTGGGAGATGGGTGAAGCAGAAGCCAGCTAAGGTGAGGCAAATAAGGAGAATCCAGCTTTCTCTGCTTTGCCAGCCTCACCTGAATCTAATCTGAAATTTTTTAAAAAAAAGAAGAAAATATGGAACAAGGCACTAAACTGATTGTAGAACCCAAATGAATCTACATTAAATACTACTATTAATAATAATAATTAATAGTAATAATAATAATCACAATTATAACTGTTACGGTTTGTACCCAGCTTTACCACTGAGCAAAAACAATGATTTTTATTAGCTCATTCTAATCTCATAATTACTCCGAGTTGGTTGTTAATTTTACCTTCTCTATTTTATAGGCATAAAAAACTGAGATTCCACAAGGGGGTAATTTGCTCAAGGCAACATATATAAGTGACTGACCAGGATTTTTACTGAGATCTACATTTCCAAATGGTAGGCTTAGCATCTGACCTACAGTGGGTCACACAACACAAGGGCTCATAAATATTATCAACAATACCAATAACAAACAGAATTTGAGAAACAGATTAAAAATATCCAGAGATTCGGGGACCTGGGGCTAACCACTGCGGCTACATGGGAACCAGTGGGATGGAAGCGCTTCTTAAGATCACCCCTTCTGGAGGATCCGGAAACAACCACAATTATAGAGGAGACTGACTGGTCCATTTTGTTGCTGCCTTTGTATATGTTGAAAGCATCAATTACGTACTTAAAGTGTGTAATCAGGGACCTCACCTGAATATTGGTCTAGGTATATGAGTTACTGTTATTGTTCTGCCAGCTGGCACTCCTGCAATTCACCTAACTACCAAATTTTTGGAATATTTGGAAGAGACACCAATTCTGCCCCCCTCATTTTACCCAGAGTGTTTTGTGACTGTCGCACAACCGTTAGGGGACTGATTATCTGTGGGGGGCACCCAGACATATGCCGAGGTTGGCTTATACCAGTTTGTGAGCATCAATAGTGCACAACTCTTCCCAAATCCACATCAGTGATGTCATGTTGGTAGCTTTTTCTGACTTAAGTCATGATGGGAATATTTACAACCTAGAAATAAGCAAATGCTACAAATTATGGATATTTTTTCAGAGAGCCAGTTGTCACACATACATCAGCACATCACTAAATGTATTTTTAATGCCATTAATCTTTTCTGCGCATTGACTTTTATTTTTCACTTAAGCACATTCATTTAAAAAGGAAACCACATTACTACTATAGATAGAAATGCAATATGGTCTTACATTAATAGAAGGTATGCTAAAAGATAAATCCAGTGGGGGAAAAAACTATATTGGGATATTATTAATTAGCTAATGGTGCTTGCAAAAAATAATGACCGTGAGGTCTACTTTCTCCTCTGTAAAAAAGGAGATGAGCATGTATGGAGAGGTGTAAAAAAATACACAGAAACGATTGTGAGACTTTCTACTTGAGGTAAAGAGAATCCATAGAGGCAAGTCACTGTGATTACCTGATAGAGAACGGAAGCACTCTGCGAAGTCATTTAACCCTGGCACCACTGCTTTCTAAAGCTTCCTTACACCCTAGGGAGAAACTGCCAGTGTCCTGTGCGATTCCCTCAGACCCGACCCCATTTCCCTGTGCTCCAGGCAACTTCTGATTACAGGGTCTGCAGGCTTTTGTCTAAGGACCTTCCCCAGAATCACCAAAGACAACTCTGCCTGCGTATATGTCAGTCCTGAAACCCCTCTTGTGGGAAGTACCCTGGAATTAACACCCTTTTCATGGGAGTAGCCTTCAACCAAGGGAACTGGAGTGAATACACTCAAATAAAGGGAATTGATGTATCCTTTTCTCGGGTGGGATAACTCTGAGGCATGTCTTCTACACTGTTTCCAGAGTTTTCTTATAGGATTAAAAATAAGAGGATTTTCTTATAGGATTAAACAAATTACCTACTATGGCTTAATATTGCACCCTCATTGACTGTCTTACCTTTTCCTGTCTCCTTTCCACTCCTGGTGTTCCCTGTATCTCCCTAATAAAGTACTTGGCCTCACATCTTTGTCTCTTCTTGAGGACTCCAATTAAGATGCACACCAACTCATGTCATCTCATGTGTCCCCACTAGAACAGTGTCTCGGGTTTTAGACAGCTGTGTCCTCACCGAAAGCCAATGCTAGGCCACGTGACATTGGAGTTGAATCATCTTTCCAACACCACAGACTTTCCATACTTCAGACACTCTGCAGATTGCTCAATATTAAAATTACCTCATTATCACCTCTAATTCTGGTGGAGACCACTGATATTTAAGAAGGTTAATCTAAAAGAAATATTGATCATTTAATCCTCTCAGTTCACCGAGTACTATTCCTGAATCAAGTCCTATCACCAGGAATCTTATCTCTCTATGGGAATGCATTCACCTTATCATGATTCTTTTTCGTGTCATTACTGAGCTAAAATATACAAAGTAATCAGGCAAAGAATGTTTTTACACCTCTGGCAAAATAGCTGTTGAGAAAGCTATTCCTTGTGTAACTCAGAGCTCTTTTCAGTAAAGGCTGTTAAGTTACACTACTACCAGAAATAAATGCCAAAGGGAAAATTTTCCCCTTCCCATTAATTGATATGCTTTTCTTTTTTCCATTTTCTTTAAATCAAACAATGAGAACTATTTAAGCCAACACATTTCCATTTTCTTCATGGTTATGTAGAAATGCAAAGTAAATTTGGTACTAAATTTTAATAATTACATGCCATTGTTATTATTCTGTATTATTTTATGTCTTTTTATAATATTTACCTTTGTGATTGTCTAGTCAAGATGGCAGAGCAGGTGAATGCTGCGTTTGCATCCTGTCATGACCACATCAAAATTACAACTGAACTATAGAACAATCATCATTGAGAATCAACTGAAGTCTAGCTGAACAGAAGTCCTACAACTAGAGATACAGAAGAAGCTAAGTCAAGACTGGTAGGAAGGGCGAGACGCTGAATCGCCTGGTGCCACACTCACATGTGGCAGCTAAAAATCTGGAGGGATATCTTGGCTGTGGAGGTCGCCCCCCAAAGGAGCAAGGGGACCCAGGCCTACACCAGGCTCCCATGACCAGGGCTCCAGTGCCAGGAAGAGAAGCGCCTACAACTTCTAGCTGTGACAACCAGATGAGATTGTGGCCGAGCAAGACAGAGGGCTGCTGGACTCCCAAGTGTTTCTTTCTCTTAATGGGGCCATACATGGACTTACTCACTGATGGATTCACTTTCCCTGAGCTCCAGCGCTGGAGCAGCAGCTTGAAAGCCAGGGACATACAATGAACTGAATTTTCTGGCTTCAGGGAAAACTTCCCTAACCTGGTGAGGGAAATAGACATACAAGCCCAGGAAGCTCAGAGAGTCCCAAAGAAGAGGAACCCAAATAGGCCACACCAAGACACATCATGACTAAAATGCCAAAGGTTAGAGACAAAGAGAGAATCTTAAAAGCAGCAAGAGAAAAGCAGTTGGTTACCTACAAGGGAGCTCCCATAAGACTGCCAGCTGATTTCTCAGCAGAAACTTTGCAGGCCAGAAGGGACTGGCACAAAATATTCAACATGATGAAAAGCAAGGACCTACACCCAAGATTACTCTACCCAGCAAAGCTATCATTTAGAATCAACAGACAGATACAGAGTTTTCCAAACAAGAAAAAGCTAAAGGAGTTCATCTCCACCAAACCAATATTATAAGAAACGTTAAAGGGACTTATTTAAGAAGAAAAACATAAATAATTAAATAAATATGAATAATAAAATGTCAATAATTGCATATCTATCACCAATTATTTTAAATGTAACTGAATTAAATGCTCCTATCAAAAGGTATAGGGGGCCAAAAGGACAGGAAAACAAAACCCTTACATATGCTGCCTACAAGAGACTCACTTCAGATTGAAAGACATACATGGACGGAAAGTAAAGGGCTGGAAAAGGGTATTTCATACAAATGGAAACAAACGAACAAAAGCTGGGGTAGCAATTCTTATACCAGATAAAACGACTTTAAAACGAAGTCTATAACAAGAGACAAAGAAGGATAATAATCCCACTTCTGGGTATTTATCTGAAGAAACCCAAAATGCTACTTTGAGGGGATGTGTGTATCCGTATGTTAATTGCAGCATTGTTTACAATGGCCAAGATGTGGAGGCAGCCTGGGTGTCCATTGATGAATAAAGAGGAGGTGGTACATATATTTAGCAGGGGGCTGGACTGTGACTCCTTTTTTGCCAGCAGACGTTTTCTGAACATCCCCTCGGGACCAGGTTCCATGTGAGCCGCAGTGCCGGTGGAGGAGTGCTCTATGTCCCGTGGAACTTATAAGGCTGCCTTAACTCCCAACATCAAAGAAACCCTTGAGGTCTAATTCTTGCTTCCACATTGCTTACTGAATGGCCAGACTTCTGTTTATGCCCAGAGCATCATGGATTGAATGGCAGAGGCATTTTGCAAAGTGCGGTGTGGGTTCAAATCTTTCCTGGAACAGATGTGTATGTTTAGCACTGGAAAACAGAATTTTCCATATTTACCATTTCTTGTTTGTTTGCTTGTTTGTTATCAATCACAGTTTCAAAATAGAAATTAATGTTATTTTCTAGTTACCTTCAATTACATGATGAGAAAATGCTATGTGGGATAGTCTATTAAATGAGGTTAGATACACCTTTTAGTACAAGAAGCGAGAGCGACCTCAGTATAAGTGAAGTTGAAAGCAGGTTTCTTGGACAGAGTTACATGCGCAATTACCTAATCACAAGAATCTCCTTAAGATTATTCCCCAGGGGACCTTTCATAAAGGGAGATGGTGCTATATTTCTTTAGAATTCGCTTCAGTAGAGCATTCAACCTCTTTAGTAATAGAAACAGAGCAGGACTCTTCTGTGTGTACCAGCAAAAGCTGCCCCAGTGGAAATGATAAAGCTGGAGGTATAATATTAGAATCTTCAGGTAAAGGCAAGTTTTAAACCTCAGATTTTTAATCTAATTTACGAATAGGAGTGATTTATGTCCTGTCTGATAGGTCATCATCTCCTGAAAAGGAATTGGACAAAGGGAGGTATTTAATCCTCACTGCCCTCCTTAACTAGGGTAAAATTGGACATTAATTTATTTAGGTATCTCCAAAGCTTCATAGCATTAAAATGCTCAATTTAAAATGATACACTCAGGGGCATAACTGCTCAGAATCCTAAGAACATCTTCACATGTTTATTAAAGGATATTACAAACTTCTACGGCTGAAAAAGAACTGTTGGGGAGTTCTGTAGAATTATGGCTCTGAAGAGCTTCCTAATTTTAATAACTTATAAGAAACAAACTATGTAAGTTGGACAGTTAAAAAAAAAAGCGTATCTTTGACATCTCTATACCAACTAGAGTTACCCCAAAGTAAAATGTGAAACACCCAAATGTGATCCGTACTGAATGTACCTGTATTATGCATATAAAGTGCTTAGAAAAATACCTGATGCATTGTGAGTATGTGTTAATGTCAGCTATTGATACGGTAGCAGCCAGACACAACAGAGAACGTGTTGTATGAGGCTATTTACATAAAGTGCATAGCAGGGAAATTCATTCATGCTATAAAAGTCAGAACAGTGTTAGCCTTGTAAAATAGTGACAGGGAGGGCACAGTGGCTTCTCAGGGCTGGTCATGCTATTTCTCAGAGCGCTGGTTACAGGTGTGTGTTTAGCTTATAAAAATTCATCAAGCTGTAGATTTCTGAGTTCTATACTTTATATATACTCAAGTACTTAAGTAAACAGTTGAAAACATGGAGAGTCAACCTGATTCAAATTATCACATAAATATCTCTTGAAGATAATCCAATAATTTAAAAATACATATAATGGTTCCAAAAATACATAACGGAAGCCATCCATACAATCGCGACTCAGACAGCTCTAAGACAGCAAGTGCCTTGGAATCATTAAACAAACACGATGCTATCCATTTTGGTAGGATTCAACCCAGATCGATATTGCGAGATAGGTCCTTCCATCCCAATGTCAGAAAAATAGAGGCTTATCAATAAACGGAAGAGTAGGCACATAAAGAGAAGAGGCTGAGCAGTTTCAGTTCATCTCAGTAACACATCCCAAGCTCCAACCTTTCCAATGATTTCTCATTAAATGTCAGATATAATAAAAAGTATAAGCTCTTTATAAATTTTCCATTACTTCCGGATTTAAAAAACAATAAAGAAGTTCAACCATTCATATCTGGGAATTATTGAAACCTGGGGGTGGGGGGTTTAAAGAACCTATAAAACTCTTATCTTGCACAATTCTTATTTATGTAGGAAGAAACTGATTCTGAAGATAAGGTATTAAGAGAAATGAAAATGAAAACAGCAGTGGAATATTCCATGTTGATAATATCCAGGGATGATGAGGCTGTGGGAACAAAAACACTTTCAAATGCCCTTGGTGGCGATTTAAATAGGTAAGACATTTGGGCAGGCAATTTGGTAGTATCTGTCAAAATTAAATGGGTCTATCTTCAATCCAGTGATACCATTTCTATCATTCAATCCTACATTTAGTGGGTCTGTGTGAAGAGATGCAACTATTGCAATGCTTAGAAGATTGAAAAACTGGAGGCTAACTGGGTGCCCATCAGTTTGGAGAATGGTCAAACAAATCAGAGTGCACAGTGATTGCGGAATAATGTGCAGTCATCAAAAAGCTTTAGGGGTCTCTCTCTCTGTCTCAGACTGTATGATATATATTTCTGAACGAAAAAATGGTAGCGGTACTAATGGTACAGTCACTGCTTTTTGAATAAATAAATGATTTATATTTGTATCTGCTTGCATATAGCTTGACAAACATCTAGAAGGACACAGACCAAGTTATTGACAGGTGTTACTGCTTTTATGGTACATTGGGAGTGGTAGAGAGTGAAAATCTTGATTTTCTTACTTTTACATTTCCCTAATGTTATGTTTTTTTTTCAAAGAGCATACATAGTGTTTGTTATTACAAAAACTGATAACCTAAAAAGAGAAAATGAATGAATAATGAACTTTAAAAAAAAAGAGAAATAACATCCGTGTAGTTCTGGCACATAGCTTTAGGAATGAGCCAACTGGTCAGAGAAGCTCTGAGGTGCCCTGTTCTTAATGAGGAGTAAACTGAGTAGAAAGGCAAAAAAACTTTAAAACTGAAGGTGTCATTTTATTTCCCTCTTTGATGTCATCTACCCTGCCCCTGTGGTGACTACCAACATCCCCTTGCTTTTGGATTAATCTTATCCCCTCATTTTCCTTCTTTCACTTTCTTCCGAAGCTTCTGCCACACCCACAGTTGTGGTCCCAGCCCACTAGGACCCTGGTGGGCCCCCTTTAAGAGTCCCTACCTCTAGCACCATCCCTACCACCATGTTGGCATGTCTCGCGGGCCTCAGTTTTCTTGGCTTTTGTCAGCTTCCCTGGATCCACACCCTCAGCCTCCGGGTGTCACTCTGAATTCCAAGGATGTACTAACCAACAGCCCATATAGTCCCATTCTTCCCCATAAAGCTTCTTGGGTGCAATGGACACCAGCCTGGTTGTTGCTTCAGATTGTCCACATTCCTGATTTCTTTACCAGAAAATTACATGACAGCCATTCTAGCAGAGTTGCCCAATGCCCAGGTTTTCACCCACTTTTTCCAGAGACTCTCCTAACACCATCCCTAAATGAGACTATTCTACTTATTGCCTCCTGTGCATGCCCACTGTTCTCCATGCCGTAGCCTGTCGTTTTATCTAGAGCACTGCATTTCACGTCATTGTCTGTGCTGTGGAAGAAACCCATTGTCCACACCTGGGTTGACACAGGTTTCACCATTTATTAGCTTTGGGTTCATTTCCTCATCTATAAAACGGGGTCAATTTTAGGACTAACCTCAAAGGATTGTTGACGGCATGATTAAATTAGTAATATACCACGTTTCCCTGAAAATAAAACCTACCCCGAAAATAAGCCCCAGTTAAGATTGTCAGCCAGATGGATACATTTAGTACATTATGACGATGTTCTAGAAGAAGACGACGTGACTGTATTTGAATAAATATAGATTGTTGTACATGAAAAAATAAGACATCCCCTGAAAATACACCCTAATGTGTCTTTTGGAGCAAAAATTAATATAAGACCCGGTCTTATTTTCGAGGAAACACGGTATAAGACCCGGTCTTATTTTCGGGGAAACACGGTATAAGACCCGGTCTTATTTTCAGGGAAACATGGTATAAGACCCAGTCTTATTTTCGGGGAAACACGGTATAAGACCCGGTCTTATTTTCAGGGAAACACGGTGGTACCATAAAAGCACTTAGTGCTCCCCCTTATGTCACATTACAGAATTGTACACCTGAAATCTATGTAACTTTACTAACCATTGTCACCCCAATAAACTTTAATTAAAAACTAAAATAAAAAGGCATCAGTTAAAAACAAGGACTAATAAATGTAAATGATTATTTGAATCACACATCTCCCCAAATAGACTATGAGCTCATCAGCAATTTTATCTTTTAGCCCAAGTACCAATACAAAGATTACTATTTAAAAAGAGCTCATACACGGTTTATGAAGAATCAATTATTTCTCTTGATGTTCAGTGACCCACTGTTGCATACACTGATATAAAGAAACCCCTGAACACCGACCACGCATTCATTCCACACATGCATAACTGATCACCTACTGTGTGCCGGGCAGTGTGCTTGTGCTGAGAATTGAATGGCGAATTACACAGGCAGGGCTTCTTACCTATTGTCACTCACAGTCTAGACAGAAATCAGAGACATAACCAGGCAGTTACAATACAGCGTGATAAGGGAGAAGACGGGGGCAAGATCAGCTTCTGTGGAATCACCTAGAAAGGATGACATTAAGGAATAACATCTAAGCTAAAATTTAAATTGTAAGTAGAAATTCACCAGGGAGTGAGGAAGGAGGAGAATTCTTAGAAGAGGGAACAGCACATATGAAGACGCCTCACCTGTTTTGGGTCATCTGAACACCAGAATCTTAACTTTTATTCAGGCAGTCTCTACCCACATCAGGTATCCTTATATATATTCAACTAATGGGCCTTTTGAAGATTGAATTGCCCCCAAATAGCTTCCACCATATGCTGTATCTCTCATGCTCTTCATGCAATGTGAAGGTGATGGTGACATGGGGTAGAGTTCCATCTACTTGAAACTCAGTGGAACTTCTTAAACTGCTTCAACTACCACAAAATATGGTATTCCTAGCTCTCCTGTACTCTTGTGGTGTTCACTCTTGGCACCAGACACTATAATATGAGGAAGCCCAAAGCCACGTGTGGATATTCTGACCAGACACACTAAGGAAAAAGTCTTAAATGATTCCAACCTCTAGCTGTTGAGTTACCCCAGCCTGCAGGCTTCCCCCCGACATTGTGAAATATAGATGAAAAGTCCCCACCGAGCCCTCATGAATTGCAGATTCATGAGTAAAATGAATGATTGTTGTCACTTGAAGCCACTAAGTGTGTGATGGTTTGTTATACAAATATAACTAGACACTGGAATAAAAGCACAGCAATGCACAATGTCTTATCTTAGTCATGAATGGACTGGCGACAACCCTTCACTGACACAGCTTTGATGAGAACTCTGGTTTGGATGGAGTCTTCCTGTCCATGCCTCAGAGTGCTCAGAGAGGCCGAGTAAATCGACGACAGCTACAAAGACAGGGAGTAGCGGGGTGAGGTTTCCTACCCAGCTCATGAGTCTCCAAAGCTCATTGCCTAAAGAGCTAAGAGATTTTACTCCACCTTCTAGTGATCTAGTGAAGACGTCCAGAGACAAAGTCAAGCCCAAAGTCAAGGATGAGCTTTGTAGCAGAAGGAAGAAAGAAGGGACATCACTTCCAGGAATATTGGGAGCCAAAGTGCAGGAAGGAGTTTAGCAAAGTCAGGGCATGCTGAGAGTGGTTCAGGGTAAGGTATTACCCCAGTTGGAGCCTCTACAATTTCAGGAAGTAGGCACTGGGGTGAGAAAAAGGTTGAATACCCTTAGAAGTTTCATGCAAGGGTCAGGAAACTATTGCACGCTGACCATATCTGACCCACAGCATTTTGGGGGGAAATAAAGTCTTATTGGCACTAGGCATGTCCATTCATATCGTCTATGGTTGCTTTTGCAGCCTAGACACAAAGCTGAACGGTGGCATTACAGACCACACGGCCTCCAAAGCCTGAAATATTTACTATCTTACCTTTCACAGAAAAAGTTAGCAACCTCTGTCCTAGCGGAATGTGTCAGCTTACTCAAGATGAAGCTACACAGTCTGATTAAAATGTCTTTCTCATTTTTTTTTACTGTTGTCTGGAATTATACCAACTCTCCTACTGGTTATCCTTTGTTGATCAGAGGTCTGGTTGGCAGTTCTGCAAGTCTTTGTTGATTTTTTTTTTTTAAATGAGAAAACTCATTATCACCTAACAAAAGGAATTTGTAGACAGAATGTTCCAACAGATGGATTCCATGGAGAAAACAGGGGGGAAAAAAAAGTAAGACAAGTCCTTGGTGGCTGAAGGATTAGAGCCACTGAATCTGGAAACTGTATTATTAAAGTGACAGGTAGAGAGATACCAAAGATAGACATTGGTTTACTTTGCATAGAGGTTATAAAGTCAAGGTCTGCAGGCTGTATCTGGCATGTGTGCTTTGTTGCCTTTAATATAGAGCCAATATGGAAAATATAATGTGTGCACATTGGCAGGCAGCTCAGGTTAGCTGGCTCAACACTTATTCCTAGTCCCTTCTCCCTGGCCTGCTCCTATCACAATGTCTGAGTAGATAAATACTCTCCCAGCCTCCTGTGCAGCTAGGGTGATCACATGACCTGTTATAACCAATGAGACTTAGGCAGAAGTTTGTTAGGTGTTTCCAGAGCAATCACTGGCTTTCCTAGTAAAAGGCTAGCACTGCCTTTTCCCTTCTTGCTTCCTTGCACACAGATATCATGGCTGATTTACAGCTTTTCCTGATAAATGGGTGGATTCGGCAACCCTGAGTCTATACTCCCAACTGGAAATAATTTGCAAGAACAGTGTAGCAAAACTGCTCCCCTTGAAGCACGGGCTGGGGTGCTCTGAGTCGCCACAGTTGCTCTAAGCCATTTCTCTAATGTTATATTATCTCTTCCTCATTGAGAAACAGCTCAGGAGCTGCTGCGTGTTACTGAGAGCTAACAGAGGCAGCCACCAGAGGGCCAGGGTTTCTGATGAGTTTTGTCCTCCCGCTCCCTCTCAACAAGGGGAATCACACAGTGCTTAGTCTGTACTTCACGGTGAAGAAAGCATGGATCTCTTAAGATGATTCAAGGATGAAACATAGAGACTGCAAAATCCACCCACTTGAGTAATCAGAGTATTATTCTTACATGGTTCTGAAGTCTCATGGGAATTTTTTTAAGGAAAAAAGGAATTATCTATACATATATATATTTTTTTCTTTTCAGGGATGTATCAATGGGTATCTCCAAAGGGCTTTAAAAACAAGAATTACCACCTTTAATGAGGGGGCAATAATAGCACTAAGAACATCTGAGACAGGCCATCCCTAATAAGATTCTAAATGTTAGCTGGTTCCATTACTTAAAGCTTTCACTAAGCACACACAGTATTTATTACACCATTATGTATTCTGAGTAGCACCAGCACGGTGCCTTAGAGAAGGTGGTTCCGTTGTACAGGAAACCTCACATTCTGTATTGATAACGTTAACTCGCCCACTTTCCCAGGGCTCTCCGGGTGTATCTTACAGGCTCTAAAAGTAGGTAAATGGTGGCTTTTCTCAAGATGCTGAATAACCTCCAGACCGAACTGAAAACACAGGATGGGATGCAATGGCTCCAAATAACAAAGTAGTGACACAGAAATGAAAATCACAAATGCACCACGGAGAAAAAGCCAAAGCACCACCACAACAAACTGAGTAAATATTCTGATTTGATTGAATTACTACTAGAGAGGTTTTATCCTAATTCTAAACTTGTTCTGTTTTTAAATAATGTTGACTTATAAATTTGGAAAAGCGGGTGGTGAGAGGTTTTACATTATTTCTGAATGAACAAAGGCAGCTACTCTGCATTTTGTCATAAAGCAACCACATAGAGAGTGAGTCCTTAATTGTTATCTTCTGCTTGGCTAAACTTGAATTTCTAGATTCTCAGTTACCATCTTCTTATAGAAAAATTGAATATAACTAGTTATCCTCCATCAACTTTGCATGAATATCAGAAACTCTGATTCGTGATTCTGATTCTGGAACCTGTGCTCTAGGATAGGGGGCTACCCGGCTCATGTTTACATTTCTGTAATTTGTATACACTGATCTGAGTTCTACCTTCTGGAAGGTGAAAGAATCTTCCTATTTTTTCTTCTATAATGCAGTCCTTCTGAGACTTGAATTCCATTTTCATGTGCCCTCCTTGCCTTTCCCAATTCTTCATATCACATAGTTGTCCAGCTAAATAAAATTTAGTTTGCCAGTGGCCTCTTTAAAGTATGAGATAGAAAAGCAAGAGAGAAAATCATGAAACTAAAAGTTGATTTTTTGAAAAGATCAACATTGACAATTTTAAGTTAGACTGACCAAGAAAAAAAGGAGAAGACACAGATCACCAAATTAAGAAATATATGAAGAAAAAGCATTTCATAAAATCTATTAGGAGAGAGATCCAAGATGGTAGAGTAGATATACACTGCGCTGGCTTCCTTCCATGAACAAATTAAAATTATAACTAAATTATAGAACAATCAACCTGGAGAACCATCTGAAGTCTGGCTGAACAGAAGTTTTATAACTAAGGATATAAAAAAGAAGCCACGTGGAA
The DNA here is from genome assembly GCF_036562045.2 of Rhinolophus sinicus. Taxonomy (NCBI): domain Eukaryota; kingdom Metazoa; phylum Chordata; class Mammalia; order Chiroptera; family Rhinolophidae; genus Rhinolophus; species Rhinolophus sinicus. The sequence continues at coordinate 21,795,288 of NC_133760.1, forward strand.
ACTGGTAAGAGGGGTGGAGACGCAGAACTGGCTCATCCCAAATCTCTGTGTGGTGGTTGAGAACTCGGAGGGATATCTCGACTGCAGAGGCTCCCCCAGAGGAGCAAGGGACCCCAGCCCCCAACACTACCCCAGCCCAGAGTACTGGTGCTGGGAAGAGGAGCCCCCACAACATCTGGCTGTGAAAAACAGTGGGGATTCTGACCATCCAGGTGGGATGGAAGGCTGCGGGAAACCCAGATGTCCTCTTAGATGTTCCATGCACAGGTTCTCTCACTCTCAGGTACTCACATTGGGCTCTAGCAGGGGGACAGTAATTTGAATGACAAAGGTTAAAAAACAAAGAAAGAATCCTAAAAGCAGCAAGAGAAAGGCAACTAGTAACTTACAAGGGAACACCCATAAGACTATCAGTTGATTTCTAAACAAAGACTTTACAGGCCAGAAGAGACTGGCACAAAATATTCAATGTGATGAAAAGCAAGGACCTATGAACAGACTATTCTACCCTGCAAGACTATTATTTAAAATTGAAGGACCAACAAAGAGCTTCCCAGATAAGAAAAAGCTAATGGAGTTCATCGCCACCAAACCAGTATTACAAGGAATGTTAGAGGGACTTCTTAAGATGAAAAAATCAAAATTATGAATAATAAATTGGCAATAGCTGCATATCTGTCAACAATTACTTTCAATGTTAATGGATTAAATACTCTACTCATAAGACACAGGGGGGCTGAATGGATAAGAAAACAAAACCCTTACATATGCTGCCTACAAGAGACTCACTGCAGATTGAAAGACACACACACAGATTGAAAGTAAAGGGATGGAAAAAATTACTAAATGTCTAACCACTATGCTGTACACCTGAAATTAATACGTAGTAATTTGAATATCAACTGTAATTTTAAAATTTAAAAAGGGAGGCGCAAGGTGGAGGGGAATAAATGGTCCAAATTTCCAGATATAAAATAAATAAGTCATGAGGATGTAATGTACTCGTACAGCATGGGGATTATAGTGAATAATATTGCGATAATGTGATACAGTGTCAGATGGTTGCTGGACTTATGGTGATCACTTCTTTAGGTCTATAAATGTTGAATAACTATCGTGTACACCTGAAGTTAATATAATATTGTATGTTAGCAATGTTCTAATAAAAATATTTTTAAAAAACCTAACATTAATTCATGATACTCACAACTAACTTGGGATAGAAGGGAATTTCCTCAACATCCTAAAGAGCATCTACAAAAAACCCTGCATCTAACATCACATTTAGTGGTGTGAATGTTTAATAGATTGAATGCTTTCCTCTTAAGATCAGGAACAGAGCAATGATGTCCACTTTGGCCACTTTTATCCAGTATTGTGGTGGAGTTTTTAGCCAATGCAAATAGGAAAAGGAAAAAACAAAAAGAAAAGAAAAAGAAAGAAGGCATAAGAAAATGGAGCTTGATGCTCCCGGAGGCTTCGCCCACCACAGTCCACAGGGGGCGCTGTAGCAAAGACTTGGCTTTGCCTGGCCAGCATGCCTCTCCTGTCCTTGGGGACTCACCCTCCCACTCTGACCCTCAGGCCTTGCAGATGGAGAGACTAACTCTATCTCTGGTGCAAGAGAGGGCATTTGACCTGGACCCAGGCCAGGACTATCAGTTTATTTGGTCTTCTTCAGCCACGGGGCTGATTCATGGAGGTATACATTGCGGATATGAACTTCATTCTGTACTTTCATTTGAACTGTGGGGGCAGGGGGTATATTGCCTCTCTCCATTGGAGTTGCTGTGAAGATAGAGCTTGAGCCTGCGGGTACGAGAAACTATCTTGACTGTCAAAAAAAAATAGTGGAGAGAATGGTGCCAACACAGAAGAAATCTAACCAGAGAGATGGAGATAAAGTCCTAGGAACAGGTGGTGTCTGAGTTTATCTACTCAGCCAGTTCTGAAGCCAGGACTATTCATGGACTTCTCACATATAGGGGCCATGAAATACCCTTTTGCTTCGGCTAATTTTAATTGAGTTCCTGGCATTGGCAATGGAAAAATTCCTGACTAACGCGGAGATAATTCCACCTCCACCCTCACCCCCACGTCTTGATTTTCACATTAGTCTTTGCAAGATATCACCATTCTCCTCTTAGAATTCATAAAGCCTACTTTAGTAATTCCCTCTTTTGAATCTAAGTCCTAGTAGAACCAGGACTATCATTGTTTTGTTTTCCAGTCGAGCCCAAGCACACAGTAGGTATCCAATCGATATTTGCGGAACGAATAGAAATTCATGGATGAAGGAATCGACAGATGGGTGAATGATGATGAATGAATAGATCCGTTCAGAATTTTACTAGGGTTTAAGTTCAGCTTCATGGGTCTTTAATTCCCAGGACTTATCTTCTCCATCTTTTTAAAAGTTTGCTTGTACCCATCTCCTACTATTCTACACCTCTCGTCTCCATGATGGCTCAGAAATGACAAAAACGGTTGCTGAGACTGTAATCACAATTTCCTCAGTATCCTCTGTGAGAAACAATTCATCTAGAGGGGAACTTGCTTAAATCAATAGGATGCACTTTTATCATCTTTTTAACCACCTTGGATGCCAATTTTCCCCCATTTGTAGTTTTTCAACCCATTTACAGGGTGATAATTCTTTTCTTTGATCATAAAAATGGAGGCAACCTGAGCCTGTGTGGTTCTGCATTTACTCTGCCATCTGCCCCATAGCGGGTCTGTCCACAATTGCCTGCGCAGACCTCTTTTCATTGTCTTTGGCTCATGGGAAACTTGCTGCCGCCAAGAATCTTTAGGTGTCCATACAATTGTGATGGGTCATGACTCTCACATACACCTCCGTTTATTTTATGTGCTCTCTTTTAAACCAAGCTTATCAGAGTAGTCATATTTTGTTCACAGTATGCCTCTTTGAATATATTTTCTTCTCTCTCTCTCTCCTTTATAAACTTTCTGGTTTTCGCAGTTATATAATCAGAATTTCCCTTTTAACAACTTTTATTTCTTTTGTTACTGTGCTCTGGGTTAGTGTATCTGGTTTGTTTGTTTTTTTTAATTTATTTTTCTTCTTCTTTTTTTTAATGTCTACATTTCCCCTCAATTTGAGTTGAAATATTATCTCCGCACACTTGGCCACCTGTCTGGCTGAACCCTGTATGTTCTTCCGTTGGACTCTCCAACTCAAGATCAGCATGGTCATGCTTTTCCACGGCCACATCAACTCCAGGGACCTACTGACCCTTCCATGCAGTTAATATGGTGCTTTCCTCTCTCTCATTGTGACCATCTCCCTTCCATTTACCTTCTCTGATGACAGCGGCAACATTCAGCCTCCCTTCCTCACTGTCCCGGCTCCTGAGAAGTTCACATTTTTATTTCAGGCCCTACGCTTTTATTTGCTCCCTCGTATTTCTCAAGGATCACTTTTACAATGAGTGGCTGCATGAGTGTGGATGTGGGGCTTTTCCAGTTTGCTTCGGTTTTAGACTATTTCCACATATGAGCGTATTTCCGTTTGCTACCTATTATTCAGAACGATGGTAGATTCCATTTGGTTTAAGAAAAACCCAAATGTGTCATATAAAAATGCAAAAACATAAATTCTACATATTTCACAACCTTCTCCCAACAGGGAAGCTTCCTCAGATCTCCTGCTTTCTTAATTCAGATCTAAAATTAAGATACATGACAATTACATATTTCAACAAACATGTGTAAATACTAAAAACATCCCTAAATATGCTACCAGGCTTTGTGTGTGTGTATCTCTCATGGCCTTTATCAGCATCTTCCTTTTATTTGAATCATTTACCCATGAATCTCTTACCTACTCTACCAAACCCCTCAAAGCCCATGGATTAATGCATTTCTCCATCCTCTATTGCATTTTGAATGTGGTAATGAATATGGAAGGTGGCAAGTAAATGCTTACTCCATGGAACTGAACTGTGGATTCCGTGTAAAATCAATAGGACATAAAGGAATGCACTGTCTGGAGGCATTTAAACATCATCATCTACACAGAAACATCTAATATATTAAATATGAATTACTTTAGGCTATTAATTAAAGCAGAGCTAAAAAGGCTTCCACTCAGGAATGCTTTGAACACGTCCTTTAGAGCCCCGACTGCTTTTTCCTCTTTTTCGTGTTATAATTCACACAGGTCTTCCTGGTAGTTAATTGGCATTCCAGAAGCTGATGTATCAGTTCCCCTCTGATGATCTGCACTAAAAAAAGAAGAGCGGTGGAACGTGCCCATTTTTTAGAGCGTGTATATCAAAAGGTACCTTAAAGTGCTTCATATGAAATGATGATCTAAGGAAACGAGGAATTTTACAAGGAGCTGTACAGCCATGCTGTCTGGGATGGACAGTCAGTCATAGAAACTCACATGACCCTTTGCTGCAACAACACCCCCTGGAGCACGTGGCATCTGAGAACACAGCCCTCCGCCCACCTGAACAGGCCCTCCAGCTTAGGAGGGTGTTTCAGATGCTGTACACCCTCCATCCCCATTGTCCCCCCCAGCCCTCTAAGATTTTTCACCTGTGACTGCAGTTCCCCGCCGGATCCCTACATTTCAGCAGAGAATAAAACGACCCCTGTATATCACTTTGATAAGTTTATAAAGCACTCTGCCATCTTTGGGAAGGATGCTACTAAAGAAAGATGGCTTTGTTACAGTTTACAAAACCACTTCCAAAATGCGACTCTTCTGCCCTTAAAGTCAAGTTCAAAACCAGAAGCCTGTAAACCTTACCCGGAGAACCACTGTCACAGAAAAACATTCTCCCGGTTAATTGGAAGGCGTGCTTTAGTCTGTTACATTAGACTACTCGGATATTAAATCTATATCCTAAGACTGTCTTAATTGACCATAAAAAGGACAATTGAAAACACAGGATTTGATAACTGCACATACAACACTAGGGCTATAACCTCCAAATTAGGCCATTTTGCAGAGAGCATCCAGGCCTGAGTTCTGTTTAAGCTGTCTCAGGGTAACATTTCATCATCCAATTTCAAAAAGCAACAGGATATTAAGTCGATTAGGATTCAGTGAAAGTTTAGACCATTGCATGTCGTGCAAATTTAACATTTGCTTCTGTCCGCCATCCCTGATAAGTGTGGGGGAGGGAGGGAAAGAAAGACATCTTACACATTTTCTAAGGATTAAAATTGGACTTATCTGATGCTCACAGTGACACTTTTTGGTGTCACTGGATTTAATGATGCTATAAATAATGAGTTAAACAAATTTGGACAGTCTGATTAATGAACTCAGGGACCATTTTGTAATAGAGAACGCTGATATCTAAATGGAGCATGTAACTTCTCCATTCTCTGATCTCTCATGGGTTATACCTTCCGGGATGGCTGTGCTCCACTCCCTGTCCCCCTCCGCTCCACAGACACTAAGAATTAGAATGTACTCTGCCTGCACCAGTTCTGACCAAGCTCTAAGAATGGATGATTTGCCACAATAAAATTATCACAACTTCAGCTTCTTTTGTTCTGTTAATTTCTGGAACGATTTACATTTGTTGAGGAAATCAGACTTAGTAACTTAGGACTTAGTAACTTAGTAACTTAGGAAATCAGACTTGGTAGGTGCCTGGGTCCTTTTAGAGAAGAGAGTATTGGCAGGAATCACGGTTAAGACACCGGCAGGTGGTTGAGTTGAACAAATAAAAACTAAAAACTGACCTACTGAACTATGCACGAGCTGTGCAACACGGACAATTTGCTTCAAGTTGCCAAACCTTAGGCTCTGGCCCCCTGCCCCATAAAATGATGATGATAATAGTATTTACCTGAAGACATTGTTGTGAAGACTACATGGGTTAAGATATTACAGGGGGCAAATAGTACTCAACACATTTTATGCATTATTATTACAAATAAGTGGGCCATGCTGGCGGACTGCATGGGGGTGGTATCAATTGCACCAGGTAGAAGCTTGCTCCAGAATCTAATCTAGCTGCTAGCAAGAACTGCCAAGTCGCTGTAGAACGGAGGCAGTGGCTATCACTGTCTTCATTTCTCATAGCTCCCTTTCTCCCATTCCACTCCCATTCGCGTCGTGACCACATCATTGATCTTTCCGTTCTTTTTAAAGTCTTGTTTTCGAGCCACTGTAGACGCGAAGCAAAACTGAGAGGAAGGTACAGAGCTTTCCCACATTTGCCCTGCCTCCACACATGCTTAGTCTCCCCCATTACCAGCTTCCCCTACCAGAGGAGGACATTTGTTAAAATTGATGAACCGGCACTGACACGTCACCATCCAAAGCCCACAGTTGACCTCAGGGTTCACGCTTGGTGTTGTACATTCTTTGGGTTTAGACAAATGTGGAATCGCATGGACCCATCGATATAGTATCATCCTGAGTAGTCTCGTTGCTGTAAAAATCCATCCCCTGTGCTCTGCCTGTCCATCCCTCCCTCCCCCAACCTCTGACAACCACAGATCCTTTCACTACCTCCATAGCTTTGCCTTTTCTAGAATAACATATAGTTGGAATGACACAGTACGTAGCCTTTTTAGATTGGCTAGTAATATGCATCTAAGGTCGCTCCGTGTCTTTTCATGGCTTGATTGCTCATTTCTTTTTAGCACTGAATAATATCCCATTGCCTGGATGTGCCAGTTTATTTATCCATTCACCTACTTACTGAAGGGCAATCTTGCTTGCCTCTAAGTTTTTGCAATTAAGAATAAAGCTGTCCCCCCATCCACTACCCCTGTCATCACTGTGTGAGGGATATAAATGATAAATGTCTAACTATTACATTGTTTTGTGCACCTGAAACTAATAAAAAAAAATAGGAGAAGAAGAAGGAGAAGAAGGAGAAGAAGATTGCTAAAAACATCCCTCTACAGGTTTCTATATGGACATAAGCTTTCGGCCCCTTTGGGTAAATAACAAGGAGTGGACCACCTGGGGAGGGTATATTTAGTTTAGTCATTGTTCTTTCAATGCAGCACCGCCTTTCATTGCCAGAGGGCCTTCTCTACCTGTGCTTTGCCAGCCTTTAAATAAAGACTGATGGTAAAGTGGGCATAAATACCCCAGGGTTTCCTGGCCCCTGGGTGGAATAACTCTGAGCATCTTTATGCTGTTTCTCAGCGACCCCTTAAGGATTAAGCTCCATTGCCCCCACACCCCCATTCATTACCTTGTAACTAACACAAGCTTCACTAGCTAGCTGTCTTCCTTCCCTGCCTCAAGCCCCAACGGCTCCATTTGTGTCTCCTTCACCTCTAACTGCCCTTGAACCCATGTCTCAGGGCTGCTCATGAGGTGCCCAAGGTAAGACAATCCTCGATGGGCCCTCCTCCTCCTCGGTACCCCAACTCATCACACCAGCGTATTTGTCAACTCCAGTGTCTTATGCCTTGTGTTACGTGCTCCACTGGCCTTGGGGGTACAGTCTCTCTTATACCTATTTTCCCTGACAGCCTCGTAGATGCCTCTGATGGTTCAGGCCTAGATGTCCACCCTGTACCCTTTATGGCAGCCCTGGCCGTGGAGGTGGAGGAGCGGGTGTCAGACTCAGAGCTGGCGAAGAGAAGCTCTCCCCGGGCCAAGGCATAGCGAGTGCCGCTGGAAGAACCTCTGCCCCTCTCTGAATAGCCGCACGTCCTGGGTTCACCAGCAGGACCTCGCCAGCCAGTCTCAGCACCATAAGCGGCTCCCTCTCTCTTTAGGCCTGCTACCTGCCCTTTGGGTAAAACAAGGTGAGACTACAATTCATGTTGTGTCAGAAAACACTATAGACCATTTTAAAGTCTGGGTAGAATTCCGGCTGAGTTTTTATTTTTATTTTTTCATTAAACCAACATTTACTCAGAGAGCCTTATTCACCAACTCAAATCATGAGATCCCCTAACTCCACCCCCAATGTCAAGCATTTTGAATTAGGACTAAACACAGATTTTACAAGGTTGAGACAACTATTTGAAGAGACAATTTTTAGACATTATTGTCCTTAAATGCAATAATTAAAGACACAAAATACAGTAGTACCTCGGTGTTCGAACATCTCTGTTGACGAACATTTTGGTTTATGAACGCCGTAAACTGGAAGGAAATGCTTTGGTTTTCGAACACGACTCAGAAGTCGAACATGGTACAGCGCTTCCTCTGAGGGCAAGATCCTGGGGCCTCGCTGTCGGCTCTTTTCGAACGTTTCAGAGCTTGTAGATTATGTTCCAAAACCGAGGTACCACTGTATAGTGGATTTCTTCTTCCTGGGGGTCCATGAAGTATGTCCTGCTAAGAGTATTTTAATCAAACTATTTTGTGTACTTTCCTGCCTTTTCATATTAATAACTCTTCTACTTTAAGGAACGTTTTTATGTAGCAGAGGATTTTATATTAGATCGGGAGACCCCAGTTATTTGAGACCATGTCAGCCTGTCTGAGTTCATTTTATGCAATCATTTCATAATTGTCTAAACTCCACTTATGTGTTGTGGAGACCCAGAAAGCTTTTAGAGTTGAGTAGGAAATTTTAATTTAGCTGGCTCAAATTCAGTTTCTTCCCTGCGGACAGAGGGTTCCAGTAACGTCAACCCCCCACCTTTGATGAGTTTACTAAGTAGTTAAGAAAATAAGAGAAACATGTGAAAAGTGACATGTTAACACAAAGAGGCAGAAACTTGAGTAAGTCTCAATGGAGGGCCACAGACAAGGAATGGCAGGAGGGAGTGGACTGGAGATATCGGGGAGAAGAGGAGTGAAGAGACGCTGCTCTCCCTGCAGGTAACCATGGTGATAGCAGGAGGGCACCACTCAGGAAAGGGCAGGAGCAGCTGCTAAATTAGAGCAATGCGAGTTGGGGGGCTCTGAGGGCTGTGCGATGACGAGTTGGATTGGACCCTTGTCGAATCATGAATCACTTACAATTTAGGTTCAGGAGGGGCGGCTGGACAAGGCCAGACTGGGAAGAGCTAAGGCTCCAGGACATCAGCTGGTGGGGCAACTCAAAGCAGGCGTATCATGGGGGTCTAGGAGAGTCTGGTGGCAAAAGGATTGCAGCCAGGAGCCTGGGGCAGGTGTAAGGCACGGGTCTGTGGGGGATGCAGGCCCTGCTGATGATGTATGGCAGTTAGTGAGGGGGGCAGCAGAGGAGGATGGCACCCATCTACTGGGTGCCTTTGGCATCACGAGGTCTGCGCATTGCGCCTTCGTGAAACCTTAGATCATCTTGGTCATTCATTTCGTGGTTAGCCCGGTTAGTCCTGACCGCCATCCTGTGAGAAAGGCTCTGTTACTTTCCACATTGCACGGATGGAGACACAGAGTCAGAGAGGAAGAAGGACTTATCCAGGACTGTACAGCAAGCAAGAGACGGCATCAAAGTTCAGATTTCAGCCTCTGCAGAGCCTTCTCCGGGTCACTTTATCCTAAAAGAGGGGATGCCAGGATGCGTTGGACATCAGGGAGCCAGTGTAGTTTTGTGACGAGGGGAGAGGCATGATGAAAAGAAAATGATAAATATAGTAGTCAACTCAGCTGACAGCAAACCTTTCCTTGAGGCTGCCATAGACTCTTTTTCCCCCCTTTTTTGGCAGACGTTTATTTTTCACGCAAAACACATTATGCCTCACACCCTGATGAAATGTGTGAATGAATGAAAGTTGCAAAGGATTTCAATGCTCAGGGAAACTATGGAACTCAGTTAGAGGGCTCACCAAGTGCTGTTTGGCTTCTGACCCTCGTATGCTTCCCGTCAGCATAGGATCTCAGGTCCCCCGACCCCAGGGGCTATGGCCTGAACGTGATTGGTCTGGCTTTGTCCTGCAGCTGGGCTGAGCTCTGAGTCTACATCAACCTTAGCATCTTTACCTTACTGTTAATTTGGAGAGCACAACAGCCAGAGAACCAAGCCACACCAAACAACCCCTCCCATTTGCTGCACAAGTCAGACCTGAATAAACTCATCAGTTAGGAAGCTTGCAGCATCCTTGGCCCTCTGAATGGAATGGACACCTGACTCTTCTCTAAAGGAGAATACAGAGCTTCGAAAATCACATTCTCTAATTCAGTACCTTCCACACCAAAAGGTAATCTGTTTATACAGTGTGAATCCTGCTAGAAATGTGCAGAGAGGGACAACAATGTCACATGATCACCAATAAGCAGCACTAAACACCCACAAGGTCTGGTTAGTGGTTTGAGTCTCAGAGCCTGGGAGTCTTCTTAGAAGACAGAACACATTTTCCAGCAGGGATCAGCCTTGAGATTAGACTTTAATGAAACAATCACTAGTAACACTGGAGGCTTGGGTGAAAGAACCGGCAGACTCCCGGGAGCCCCTGGTTTGTCTGGGGAAGACACTTCTCTAATAAACCATGAATAAATAATAGAAAGGCGTCTAAAGTCAAGCGATGCAGAGGAGCCAAGGGACAAAAGGTAGGGGCGGGGTGTACAAGAATATGCTTTAAAAGCAATTCAATGTTTTGACTTTGCTATAGACATTCATTCCTAGAGAAGTGCTGTCACCTGTGCAGAAAGAAGCGTGCACAAGGCTGCTTGCTCATCACCGAGACCGTCGCCCCCACGAGGCTAGTGCGTGCAGTGATGACAAAGAAGCCCAAGGTCTCTGTGACTTTGAACAACAAGGATTTATTTCTTGTCTGTGCCCATGTCCCATGCAAGTCAGTAGCAGGATTCTGATGATCACAGACACCCAAAGGCCCAGGTAACCAAGACGACAGCATCTTACAGGATGGAAGAGATGATTGGAGAATTGAGGACCAACAATGACATGCTTTGACCCGGAAGTGACACGTGCCACTTCCATACACATTTCAGTGGTTAGATCCAGTGACATGGGATGGTGAGCATCCATAAAATAGGGAAGTATAATCTTTTATGACAAGGAAGTAGAAAAGGACCAGATACTGGTGAACATTAATATGTCTGGCACATGTGTAATGGTAACAATCGGGAAGAAATGCCTCTCTCCTCATGTGTATATCATGTGTAAATATATCCATATGAAAAAATATGATGCAGCAGTTTTAAAAACTTGAAAAATTTAAATGCAAATTGCAGAAAACTGCACATGGTAGTATCTCTCAGATATTTATAGCTTATATAGCTGACCCATTATCCTCTTCCCTTCCATAAGTTCTCTTTTTTCAGGACTCTTCTCTAGGCTAAAGTTAATGTGGTCCAATAGAATCATGAGCACAATAAACCCAACAGATATCTTATTTCCCCCAAATAATGTATTGTTTTAAATTAAGGGAAACACACAACTTTCTAGAAAGGTATTAGAGAGAAGTACCAGTGTATTTCAGACATAGGGCAAGCCAGTGGTGAAATGGTGTGGGGCTGGATTGGTGCCCTCCTGCAGAAGAAGCTATGCCCAGGAAGGGCCCTCAAATCTTAGTGTAGATCTGGTAAAAACAGAGATAAACATTTTACAGATCAAAATCATGGAAAGTAACCTGGAACACTCTTATAATGGAGTATTATTCAACAACAAAAAAGAAATGAGCTATAAGGTCCAGAAAAGACACAGAAGAATGTTAAATGCTTATGTCTTAGTGAAAGAAAACCATTCCAAAAATGCTATAACCTATGACTCCAACTATATTCATTCTAGAAAAACCTATGGAGGCTGTGAAGAAATCGGTGGTTGCCAGGAGTTTGCGTGGAGAGGAAGATGAACAGGTGGAACGCAGGGGGTTTTCAAGGCAGTGAAACTCCTCTGCATGACACCATCATGGTGGACCCATATTAGCATACATAGGTCCAAACCCACAGAACGTACAACACCAAGCGTGCAACCGAATGCAAACTATGGACTTCAGTTAATAATAATGTATTGACATTGCTTTATCAATCGTAACAAAATACCATGCTAAGGTAAAGTGTTAATAATAGAGAAGCTATGAGTGGGGGAGCAGGAGTAGATGAGAACTCTAAACTATTGGCTCATTTTTTATAAACCTAAAAGTGCTCTGAAAAATAAAGGCTATTAAGTAAAACAAACAAAAAACAAATAAACAACAACATCAAAAACTTGAAGGAGAGAAATTGAAGAAAAAAAATTAAAGAATTTGGAAGGTTGAGTCCATGGCTTGGATTCAAAGACACACTATCTACTTCGAGGAGAAAATACTCAACATGCTCTTGAAAAATGGGAAGTGGATCCTGATGCAGACCTGCTACGGCAGGAAGAGTTGAGAGCAGAGTCCGTGACAGGGAGGGCCCTCTCTTGATGTGCTGCCCCAGAGGTGGCTGACCGGGCCCTTCCTCTGCTTGGAAATACAAAAGCCACATCAGGCAGCATGGAGGTTGTCATGGCTTTGACCTCACCATGAACTTTCTCTTACAGTTCTGCAGAACAGAAGATGGTTTGCAAATGTTTTGCTTTTTGGCAATGTTTTGTTTTTCCCTTTGCAGAGAAAACTATACCGCCGGCTCCGGGCACCTGTCCCTGCTAATAATAGAGAGGGACGGGCTGAGCCTCTGGCAGCTGAGGCAAGGCTCACGTTCCAGGTGTGCTGTGATTTTGGAGCACCCGAAACCTCGGTTCTCCATCTGTACAAGAAATGGATTCGGATTCAAGAGAGACCAGAGGGTCAGGGGGGAGGGGGATGGTAGATGAGGGTAAAGGGGATCAAATATATGGTGATGGAAGGAGAACTGACTCTGGGTGGTGAACACACAATGTGATTTATAGATGATGTAATACAGAATTGTACACCTGAAATCTATGTAACTTTACTAACAATTGTCACCCCAATAAATTTTAATTTAAAAAAAATAAAGAGAGGTTTATGGGGCCCTAGAGATGCTAAGGAAGTCTTCTGAGAGCCTTCTAAAGGGAACAAAAGGAGGGGGGTGTGGGTAACTCCGGGCTACCCCTCCTCCTCCAAACACACACCTGTGCTTTGCCGTGTTTTCTCTTCTGGCCTAAATTTTGACGAAAATTCCTTTCAAAGGAAGGATTCCACTGAACTAGGTGACTGTCAGATCCCCTTTCTGTTTCTAAAGTTCAACGTGTCAGATTAAGTTACTGAGTAGACTCACTATAGGATTTTAGGAGTAAACTTTCATAGAAAGTGGTACTAGGCTGAGAGGCGTTCCGTCCACCCCCTGCCAATCCACGCCCAGCCAGAACCTCGGAGTGCGACCTAATTTGGAAGTAGATCTTTGCAGGTGTAATTATGTTAAAACAAGATCAAATTGGATTAGGATGGGCCTTCAATCCAATGCCTGGTGTCCTTATAAAAAGAGGAGTTACTTACAACACAGAGAGACAGAGAAGCCAAGTGGCCGTTCAGCACTTGAAATGTGGCGTATCCACACTGCGATGTGCGTAAAATGTGAAATAAATGCACGCTAGATTTCAAAGACTTAGTATAAAGAAGTAAAACATCTCAGTAATGTATTATGTTGAGCATATGTTGAAATGATAGTGTTATAGATACATTGGGCTGAAGTACATCATTACAATTAATTTTACCTGGTTCCTTTATTTTTTTTTTTAATGTGGCTGCTAAAATATTTAAACTTCTTTATGTGGTTTACATTATATTTGTATCCGACAGAACTGGTCTAAGGGATACATACATGGTCTTTGATAACCTTTTCTTTAGCCACTAATTTGAACATTTTTGTTCAGGGAGTTCTAATTTTCCTTTACATGTATTTTTTAAAAGTTTGCTGTAAGAATTCTCTCTGTCACACACACCCACCCACACACACACACACACACACACACACACACACACACGATTCATTTTGTAACATCTAAATTTTTTTTTTTTTCTAACGGTAACTTTTTGTTAAAAACAACTTTCAGATATAAAATAAAATTTACTTTGCTCTTAAGTGTCTATGTATATCATGAAATGCTGCGTGACCTTGGGTAAGTCACTTCACTTCTCCAGCTCCAATATCATGACCTGTAAAATAAGTTGATCTAGAGATGATGCATAGAACAGCGATTCTCATCCTCTTCCTTTCCTTTCAATACACTGGAGGCTTCTGGGAACCTGCTATCGGCAACCCCAGTCCCCTGTGTTAATGGTCAGGGGCAGTGGGCTGGCTCTGCTCAACTCTGACTACTAGTTAGACTGACTTCATGGTCCATGGTGCCCTGATGGGAGGAGAGGCTTGAGTGACACAGAACTGCAGCGGGAAGACGACGAGGTATGATTGCACATCCATGTATAGCTCCCTGCTTCCCCGAGACCACACCACCCTATTCGCTGTCAATTTACCACAAAGTGCAAAAGGACAGAGGATTCAGAGGGATATGAATTAACAAGGGTTTCTAGGAGAAAACTCGGTGTCTCCCAATTTACGTTGAAAGTCATCATTTCAACCTCTCTTCAGAGAAAGTAGAGACTCAATAGAAAGCTACGAGAAAAAGGCATTAGGTGCCAAAATGTCCTGAAGTACCAGAATTTTCAAAAACGTTTACATGCCTCTCAGCCTGGTAAGATGGTAGCTGAGTCGTCACGCTCTGTGCTGCGTAGACCTGAGGTCTGTCAGGGTTAGATAAAGTCACGATGGACACAGGTTTATGTTTATTCTGAAAGATGCCAAGTGATATTTAGGCTTCTTTTTTTTTTTCTCCTGAAAACCTCACTCTAAATTGCTTGTCACCTTTTGAAATATCATAATTAGCACCAGTTAATTTGTGTGCTTAAATATTTTAATGGCAGGTTATAATTTTAATAGATGAGGCAGATTAGAAGAAAATCACAGGGCCCTATGACTTCCAGTGGAGTAGAGAGGAGAGCGAGGCCAGCTTGGAGCAGACAGAATCCAGAACCGGGGCCCAGGTCTGACTCACTTTTCCCTACCTGCAGGGACGCGAGCATTCTGCATTACCTCTGCAAACCTCGGTGCTCTCACATATGAAACACAGATAATAAACCTACCTCACTGAGCTGACCCAAGGATTATTCCAGGCTCCTCACTGTAAAACCCCTCGCACACGTAGTGCACTGGAAATGTCCATTTCCCTTTCCCTACATGCACTGCCCCCTCAAGGGAGAGAACACATGTTGAGTCTGGGTTCCACATAGAAAGTTCCCAGGACAATGGGACTGTAACAAGTATTTTCCAGGGGTGGTCAGGCCTGGGAAACCGGAATCATCAAAAGGATGAGGCAAAGGCTCAGGGCCCAAGGGTGAGAGGAAGGGAATGGCAGGGTGCAGAGCCGGGAGGCTGAGAATCGGGAAGGAACGAGGGGGGAGGAGTGGCCGGGGACAAGAGTTCAGAGTCCATGCCGTAGTGCTCCCACGTCATATGCTGGACAGCCCACTGGGACAGGCAGGGCATTTGAAGACCCTTCACAGGGCCAAACACCGAGGTGGGACAGGCCTAGAAGATGGCATGGTGTACAGCTCAGCTCTGGGAAACTCATGATTCCGTAGGGTGTGCATACAAACTCAATCTAACCAAGGTGCTGGGTTAAGCGGTTTGCCTCGCAGGTGTCCAGTACCTCTGCTGTTATTGATGCCATGTGTGAGTTAGTGTCTGCTGCGGGTTATCCTATTAATAATTCAAGAGACAGAGGCTTGAGGGCTGGTTTCACCACTTACAACTCATGTGATATAAATTCTCTATGTCCCAGTCATTTTATCGATAAAGCAAGGGCCCCACTAACTTCCTCATAGGGGTGTAGGACGGATTAAAAGAAATAATAGAAGAAAGATGCAGACACAGAGACGAGACTAGAAAAAAGAACCCAATAGTTGATAACCATGAAGATGGAGATGATGATGTTGAGTCCATCTTTTGTAGCTTCTCCAAGGCCCATCAATTTTGTCCAGACTTCAGACTTCTCACTGATACGTATTTTAACGCTTGCTGTACCTGGCTCACAACAGATGAAACCCCTCTCTACCAAGCAGCCCAAGGCCACACCCCCTCTGGCCTTTGAAAGAATACCTAGATGGAAGTAAGTAAGGTCAACCAAGATGGTCTTAGATGGAGAAACCTACCATGAGAGACTCCGATAGAAGAAAAGCTAAATGAATGAATGGATTTAACAGTGAATGGAGGCCAACCTGGGATGGTATTTCACCAGCAGAATGAGCATGGCACTGATTAATGTGTAGCGATCCAAGCAAAGAAGCACCTGAGGAAAGGGGGAAAGGAGAGGTTAAGAAGCTAAGCAGATTCCAGGTGAAATGCATAAATAAATCCCAAGGAAAGAATGAAAATGAGAATTAATCAGGAGTGTACTGAGGTGTGACACCGCCAGCCACTATCAGAGGGCTTCTTAATTGCTTGTCAAAGACCAATGCGTCCTGGCAAAATGATCTTCAACTAATGCTGGGACTTTTCCCCCTCCTAACATGGCTTCATTTATCATGATTAGAAAACAAGTCAAAATTGATTTCTGTTTATTTTATAAAGCAACTCCCAAGGGAACCCTGCTTCCCAGTAGGTTTCATACTTTTTAACTTAGAAGGGGAATGTTCTCAGAACACACAGAGCTTGGTTATATTGGCTTAGAAGTTTAGTGCACATAAATATGTAAAGTCTATGGGTATTATGAAAAAGTGGCAGTCAAACTTCTACAAATCACCTCAAATCCATCAACATGAGCCTTTCAGTGCTTTCTTATATTAAAATGAACAAATTAGAGGCAGTTTAATATGGGCAAAATGGCCCACACTTTGGAATCAGACAGACATGTGTTTGATTCTGAGCTCTGCCACCCAATAGCTGTGTGACCTTGGGCAAGTCACTAAAATAAATCTCTGAGATTTAGCTCAGGGAAAGTGAGGTTGCTAATATACCACAGACTTTCTGGGAGGATTAGGGGTCCTGGGTGTGATAAATATTGGCACAGAAAACCTCTACAGATGGAAGTAGAGTCCTACAAGTGCCATGAAACCATCCATTGGATTCCTAATGCCCTCCACGAGGGCAGGACCTGTGTCTGTTTGGCTTTGAGTTATATCCTGGGATTCAGCGCAGGGTCTGGTATATAGTTGATGTCCATTTTATCTACTGAACACTCACATGCGCTGCACCTATTATATGTTAAATTCTGTTATGTGTTTATCAGGTATTAATTCATTTAATCCAAGA
Source organism: Rhinolophus sinicus (assembly GCF_036562045.2). Classification (NCBI taxonomy): domain Eukaryota; kingdom Metazoa; phylum Chordata; class Mammalia; order Chiroptera; family Rhinolophidae; genus Rhinolophus; species Rhinolophus sinicus. Next base: position 21,812,392 of record NC_133760.1, read on the forward strand.
AATATTTGTTGGCTGCATGACTTATTTATTTATTTGTTGTGTGAAGAATACTAAGCATCTATTATGCCCCCAGGCAATGTGTCCCTTTGGGGAGGAAGCCCTTCGAGGGCCTTGAGAGCGGTAAGGAGTCTCATTCATTCTTTGATCTATTCATTCTTGTGTTCACCTATGCACTTGTTTGTTCACCAAATATTTATATTTTACTTTGACGCTGCTATTTTGGCCCACTGTCATCCTTCTAGATAAAACACAAGGTCAGCTTGCCCTCACCTCAGCTCCCTGGCTACCCAAGAAACTCATTTATTCATTTACACACATACACACACACACACACACACACACATACACCCTCAGGCAAATCCTCTATATTCCACCACGATTTGGTTAATCAGGTAAATCATATCTGAAGGACTGCAAGGAGATTCCTAATTTGGGGACTTTGTATTGCTTGCAAACAAGCTATGACAAGAACAATGAGACAATGCCAGCAGAAGGTCAAAAACCATCCTTTTCTCCTGTACTGACGTTTTTTAACTCCCCTGATTCCAGAGATCATGTTCTCTTTCTGGAAGTGAAATGACAGGGGAAAAAAAGAAGAAGAAAGAAATCAATATATATCTCGGCCCATGTGAAACAACCTCGTAAGGGGGCATTAAGGTAATCTCCCCGCACCTGGAGCTTCCATAGCATTCTGGACTGCCCGGCCATTCTCGGGTGCATTTCCTTGGTCTAAAGAGGCCCTGTCGCTAGGATTTAGTGCTTAGGACTTCCCTGTTCCTTTAGGTTTCTGCTTAACCCTCACGATTAATTCCGAGCCTCCCGCCTGGGGAAGTTTCTGCCATCGAATTTCCTGGCATTTACCCGGCCAGAAAGGAAGTGATTGATGCTCTCCTCAGTCTTCTGCACAAAAGCTGAAAGGCTGGGCAGAAATATCACCTGCCTCAGCGCTGGCCTCTCCCAGGCTCACCTCCTGACCCATACTCTTGATTTCATCCCTCATGTCTCCTGGAGGACATTGCTCCATCAATTACCCTCTCTTTCTCTCCCACCTTCATTCACTTCCTCTCCACTGGCTACTTCCTGGCAGCTTACAAACATGTTTAAGGCTTATTTATTCTGGGAAACTAAAAAAATGAAAATCCTCTTTTCGATTCTACCCACCTCTCAAGTTATCTCCCTATATCTTACCTCTCCAAAGCAGCCGAGCTTTTTGATAGAGTTCACTCCCTATCTGTCCTCTCTGTTTCATCGCTCATGTACTCCTCAAACCGGGGCAAACTGCCTGGTGGCTTCATCAATTCGCTGAAAGTCTCGCAGTAACGATCATCAATATCCAAGCCAAACTCAGCTCCAGAGTGTATTCTGCTTGGCCTGTCTGTGGTCCTTCATTTGTTCTATAGTCACTCACTTATTCACATTCTGCATGTGGTGAACCCCGGGCTATGCTTTGGAGGAGCATGGGTCTGCCCTCCTGCTTTTTACCACCCGTCAGGAATAAAGATACTGGCGAAGGTGGTGAGTACTATAAAAATAGGCAGTGGTATGCGGTTGGGAGACCTTCAGACCTGATATGAGAATCAGAGAAGGCTTTTGTGTTGTTGTTGTTGTTGTTGTTGTGTGTGTGTGTGTGTGTGTGTGTGTGTGTGTGTTTTCTCCTGGTGGCATAAGCATTTAAGTGGAATTTAAGAATTCACTTAAGAATGAATGATCCGAAAGATATTCAGGAAAAAGTACTCCTGGCAGAGAGAACGGCAGGTACAAAGGCACTGGGCTAGGAAATAACATGGCATGTCTGGGAAAGTGAATACAGGGCTATATTTCTGGGCCATAGAGAACGCGAGAGAGAATGTGCAGTGTGAGATTGGGCAGGAGAGGGAGGGAGGGGCCGGCGACTTTGACCTTCACTCTGAAGACGATGGGGAACACTGGTGACACGTCTGCCTTTGCAATCGCTTGCCCATACCCATCATCTAGAATGCCAGCTTCCAGAAAATAGTGGGACCAACAAGAGCAAGTACAAGGAAAGACAAATTGCACTACTCTTCAATTCTAGTTATGCTGAAAACATAATAATTCACTTTGTTTTCTTCAGAGGAGGAGATTGATACCCTTGTTGTCAAAGGAATGCTGTGACATAATAAATATGTATTTGGCTTTTGCCCAGGTTCCTGACACAGAGCTCCTAAATCCTTCGGAATTTCCTGGGCGATAGATGTTTATCTTTCGTTCTATTGGTGGACCCCCAGATAGCTTCAGAACAGGGGTGGTCACAAGAAAGACCCAGACATGATTACAAGCTTAGAACTTTCAAGCTCCACCCCCATCCTCCTGGGAGGGAGGAGGGGCTGGAGATTGAGTTAATAATCAATCGATCACATCTATGTGAGGAAGCCTCCATAAAAATCTCTCAAGTATAAGGTTTGAAGAACTTCCAGGTTGGTGAATACGTCCACGTGTCAGGAGGGGGATGCACCCCAACTCCATGGGACAGAAGCTCCTGCACTGGGGACCCTCCCAGACCTCACCCTGGGTATCTCTTCGCCTGGCTGTTTACCTGTATCATTTACGATATCCTCTATAATAAACCAGTAAATGTAAGGAAAGTGTTCCCCTGAGTTCTGGGAGCCTTTAGAGTCAATTATCAAACTTGAGGAGGAGTTTGTGGGAACCCTCCATTTATAGCCACGTCAGGCAGAAGTGTGGGTAACCTGGGGTCCCACTACTTGTGACTGGCACCTGAAGTGGGGGCCATCTTGTGGGACTTAGCCCTTAGCCTGTGGGGTCTGTGCCAACTCTGGGTAGTGTCAGAATGAGTTAAACTACAGCCCACGCTGTTGGTGACCAGAGAGTTGGGAAATGGCTTGGTGTAGAAAACCCACACATTGGGTATCAGAAGTGCTGTGAGCAGAGAAACAATTTTCTTTTCAATGTGTTCATTCCAAACGGGTCACTGAGACAGGAATGCAGAGGTGTCTGACTGCATGACTACTAACTGATGTGAAAATGCAATCCATAAACTCTCAGGCCACACACACACACACACACACACACACACACACACGTGCGACCCACCTGCAGGCATCGCCTCATTTATTCCTGAGCTCCTAAATTAGAGCTTGTACTGGATAATATAACACACAGGGTATTTGTTACCATCAAACAAATATGAAACTGAGCTTTAGATAACGTAAGAATTCCGAAAGTTAAGTGCTATTTTATGGTACCTTTCAATTTAGAAGTGCATTGCTGATAAAACATGGCTTTGGTGTAAACCATTGATGTATTGTGTTGTTAAGATCAATGAATTATTAAAAGGATAATCTTTTAAACACCAAGAAATTGTCTTCTAGTGTACTCTAGGGGCCATGGGCAAATGCATTACACATACAAATTCACCACTGTCTTGGCTGTAATTTGTACAAACTCCAAAGTACCCACCTAACAGCACAGAGACTTGAACCTCGCCCCCACCCACGCAGGTCATGTGAGACCTTGGGCACTGAGCATGGAATAAGGAAGGGGTCACAGCACTGTGTCCTCTATTCCCCAGGCAACGGAAGGAAAAGCAGTGATTCCCCACCCAGCTCTCTCTGCCGGAAAGGCTTGCCGCCCCAGCTGATGCGTGCCCTCTCCCTGGATGGTCTTTAAATGTTGGTCCCTTCAGGTACTGCCTGAGCTGCCAAGAGCCGTCTCTCCCAAAGTCTCCCCCTTTCCCCAGGCAGCCCATATCCAAATACTGGTTGAAGGCAAGGGCCCTCTTTAATAAACAGGCAATTTAATAAACATGCTGTTATTGATAAATTCCAGCTCAGAGTCTGCTTCCCAGGGAACCCAACTTGAAACAACAGCCTCGACCAGAATCCCAGCCCAAAAGGACTGGATGCAGCTTTCGTCTTCACTCCTCTATACTTTTGTCCAGGCCATCCTCCTGGAATGTCATCCTCCACTTACCCATTGGGCAAAATCCTGCTCCTTCATCAAGGTCTAGTTCACATGTGCCATCTCTGTCACCACTCCCCACGGTGGTTTCCTCCTCGCTCTGGACTCTCAGAGCCCTCTGTGCTAGTCAAGTACTTGTCTTTACTGTTCAATAGTCCATCACTGTACAAGCCAGTTATAATATGAGCCACATGGGCATTTTAAATGTTCTAACAGCCACATTAAAAAAGTAAAAAGAAACAGATGGGGTTAATTTCAATAATATATTTTGCTTACCTTTAAACTCAAAAATGTCATTTTAATATGTAACCCATATAAAAACTGTTAGCGAGATTTATTTTTTACAATTGTTTTCCACGCTAACTCTTTGAAACCCAGTGTGTATTTGATCCTCACAACACATCTCGGCGTAGGCCAGCCACATTTCGAGTGCCTAATAGCCCCATGCAGCTTCGTGAATGGGACGGTACAGACGATGGGTGCCTCAGAAACGGAGATTCACACTTAGTCCATGGACTGATGGGCAAAGGTGTTTGATAAATGTTTGCTGAGTGAATGCACGACTGGCCAATGACGAATGAATGAACAAAGGAATGAGCAATACAAATTCGTGAGCGCACATCTTCGTTCCCTGGCCTAAGCCCGGGATTCATTCTCATGGCCCTGCTTCTTTCGATTTGTAGGATCCTCCTCTGCAGGGTCATGCCTCCCTTTACCCCTGTATCCACTATACATTAATACTGTACAACCTTAACAGCTAAGGGTTTAGACTTTAAGCATAAACTTTGGAAGACAGAGCTCTGCCACTTCATAGCTTCTGAGCTTGGGCAAATTACGGTCCCTGGGGTTGCTGTGAGAACCAAATGAGGCACTGCAAGCAAATGGCTTTGACCATAATAGATGTTCAATTTTTTAAAAAGTAGCTAACAAAGCCAAAAGTGAGGCTGAAAACATGGAGGAAGAGACAGGTATAAACACAACATGACGGAGCAATTATTTTCAGTCACTCCTTTATTCATTATTCATTCATTGAACTAATCTTCTGTATACACCTCTGTGGAGGCCATCATCTCTAACCGAAGGGAGCATATTGTTCAAAACCCCTAGCTGTTGCACACTGCAATCTACTGCCACGTCTTGCCAAGGCCATTCTTCCACACGCTGCTCCCAGCCAGTTCCTGGGAACAGCAAGGAAACCCAGGCAGTGTCGTTACTGGGGAACGCATGACTTTGGGCAGCTTTGGCCCCAGCTCTCCCTGATAGAACGAGGATGAACTTCCTCAGAACTGCACACTCTCGGGGGCTTCCACGCCGTCTTTCTGCCGTCCCTCACCCGTTACTTGGGGTCAGACCTGCATCTTGGTCTGACAGCTCTCCCAGCCTCCTGGCTTCTTCCTCATTTTCCCTCCCAGGCATTTGCCCTAACCAATTTCTTATAGTTTCACCCTGCCTTAGAGTGTGCTTTACAGAGGACCCAGGCTATCCCAACCTCAAAATGCCTGGCACTGTTACTGCAGGTGCTGAGAATACACCCAAAGCACAAGGAAGAGAAGCCTGTGGCTTCCCATGAAAGCTTTGCTCTTTCTGTGGGGAAACAGAAAATAAACAGATAAATACAATGACATCAGATTGTGAAATGTGACATGAAGAAAATAGCACCGGGTGATGCCATGAGGCAATCGGAAGGGCTCTCTGGGAGGGGACATCGGAGCTGAGACCTGGATGCCAAGGAAGCAGCAGTCATGCACATTTTGGAGCAGAAGAAACAACACATGTAAAGGCCCTGAGGCAGAAACAAAGCCCTGTGTGTTCAGAGAACAAAAGGCAAAACCAGTGATGCTGGGTCTTAAGAGGGTGAAGTTAGACTGAAAAACAGGGACGGACCTGATGACTAAGAGGATGGTAAGGGGTTTGGGTTTGAGCCTAAGAATGACAGATGGGACAGGAGTGATGTTAAGCCAGAGAGTGACAGGCAGGTGTGTGTGTGTGTGTGTGTGTGTGTGTGTGTGCAAGCGCATGCGCGCATATGTTTAAATATCCAGAATAGGAAATCCATAGAGACAGAAAAGCGTATCGGTGTTTGCCAGGGTCTGGGGGGTCAGTGGAATGGAGAATAACTATGGGGTATGGATGGGATTCCCTTTTGGGGCGATGAAAATGTTTTGGAACTTGAAGTGGAAGTGGTGGTTACACAACATTGTGACTGTTCTAAAGGCCACTGAACTGTTCACTCTAAACTGGGTAATGTTATGTCATGCAAGTTTCACCCGAATGAAAAAAAGGAAACACATCACAGCTGATAAAGTCCAACCTCCTCACCACACATGAAAGGCCCCCCGTGACTGTGACCATCAGCCCCACGTCTGCAACCCCTTCCCACCACTCTCGCCCTTGCTCACTAGTCCGCAGTCTCGCCTTCCTTCTTGCTATTCCTCGGACAGACGAAGATGGCAGCTATAATCCTCCTCTCTGATTAGAGCACGCGCCTCTAGATTTTGCATCGCTTGCTCCCTTATTTCGTTTCACTTTTTCTCAAATGTGACCCTGCTGGGAAGGCCCACTCTGACCATCCTAGCTATTGCATTCCCATCATCTTCCACTCAATTTGTTTTTCTTCCTTGATCGTATCACTACCTGAATTATATTGTCATTTATTGACTGTCTCCCCCACTAACATGTCAGTGCCATGGAGTCTGCACTCTGTTCATTCCCCACTATATGCCCAGCATGAAGAACATGCCTGCATGACATATGTACCCATTGGTGAAGAGAAGAATGGATGGAGGAATGTCTCCAAGCAAAGGACCATGCTATTTCCCCACGCAGAGCTTGGGATACAGGAAAAACCAGACGTCTGTTTAGGATTGTGGGGGGTGGGGGAGGATGGTGTCTGCTCACTGTATGCAGAGAAGGTGAGAGTAGAGCAAGAAGCCCAGGTGGAGGTTACTGAAGTGGTGATTGGGTGGTGGGAGAATGATGTGACTTCCACCCAGGTGGAGAAGTGGAAGGAAGGTGGCTCACAGAGTCGGGAGCTTGGAGAAGAGTCGGATGAAAAGAAGGCAAGTGTGCTCAGGATGCAGGAGAGTGTGACTGAGGCCCAGAAGGAAGCCCTACGGAGCCAGACTCCAGCGAGCTGATGTGTGGGGTGCTGCGGCCCAATGACTAAAGGTCAGCTGCAGAGTTTTCCGGAAGATGCAGTTCCTGGCTTCCAGGGATCCTGCCTAGAGGGATCTGGGAATGGCCCGGACCTGGCAAGCACGCCCAACCCAATTCTAAAACAAAGCTATTTCATCACTTTGGAGATGCTTAATGTATTGCATTTCCCCAAGTGTTGCCAGCTTAGTCAGTTTAGTCTTACTCCATTAGACTGGATGGAGTAGATAATAAACATTTATTTCTCTGGGAAATCCCCGCACAAGGTGCCAGCAGATTTGGTGTCTGGTGAGTACATGTTTCCTCACTTGTAGCTGCCTTCTTACTGTGTCCACACATGGTAAAGAGAGAGATATCATCTCTCTGGAGTCTCTTCTTTTATAAGGGCACTAATCCCATCGTTAGGGCCCCACCCTCATGACCTAATTACCTCCCCAAAGCTCCACCTCCCAATACCATCACATTGGGGATTAGGGCTTCAACATAGGAATTTGGGGAGAACATAAACATTCAACCCATAACAATTTGCCATGAAGAAAATCTATGCTTTATCATAAACCCATCATGTCTGTACATTACCAATGATTACAAACCCATTATTTGATTCAGTCCACATTCCAACTTTGTGTATTTTGCAGTAACTTCACTTTGGAGCAAAGGTTTGGCATGTTGTTAATATTACTTGTTATTTCTTAGGCCACCTTCAAATCGCCTCGATCTATTTTTGCTTTTCTCTCATTTTTAAGCCACATCTGTCAAAACTGCTGATGGCAACACATATGTATTTGTGTGATTTTTGTAACATGAAAAACTGAGCCTTTTCCTTTGAACACCTAATTGGTTCTCGTGATTGTGAGGTTTATCTCTTTGGGTTTGCTTATTTGTTTTCAATCTCTGATGACTAATTTACACGGAATTCAGGGATCTTGTCTACAATTAGAATTGCAATGACTGGGATGCCTGATTTCATCCCTCCCCCCCCGCCATTCACTGAAGGCACATTTCTTAGACAATTGTCAGGCAATATATACAATAAACTTACTGTTCATAGTTCGTAAATTTTACAAACTTTATCTTGGACAGCCGAATGCAGAAATATGTTTAGCAATTGCTCTATTAAGTTCAATATCTGTGAAAAATAATTACCGTATTTGACGCTAGTGTAATATGCCAACATCCTAAATAAAAAGAGCTGAAGGGTTACTAGATCCAAATTCCCAGAACTGCCTGAATGCTTTTAGTAATTTGGAAAACTCAGTCAACATATTGTTGCATTAAAAATAAAATTGCACTGAGCATTTCAATTAGTTGCTCTCCTAGTTATTTTTAATTATATGCTAAATGACAGAACCCCTTGTAGTGGTTTTGTTATACTTTTTAGACGTTCCACCCCAAACACTCTTCTGGTATGTAATAAAGTAATGAGACAATAATGTGTACACTTAAATTACTGTTTTCCCCTTTAAAGGAGACATCCAGTGATGTGACTCACTTATTCTAACCAGACTTATTTGCCAAAATATTTATTTGCCAGAAATATTTCTGGCCTCCTCTATGAGAACTGTGTTTTGAAGAGCAATACAACCCCTTCGGATAAACTTTATGAAGGAAAATTTTAGTTCGTGGAAAGTGGATTTGATTTTTGGAAACGGTCAAATGCCATCCCAAACCAATTTTGATGAATAAGGTGGGTCAGACACCGTGTGCATGCATGTGTGCTGTGTATACGTGAGAAAGTAATATATAACAATGACAGCTAATTCTCATCGAGTGCTTCCTGTGCCCGCCACTATTCTATGCGTGTGAACTCATTGGATCTTCATGACAGCCTTAACAGCAAATAATATTATCATCCTCATTTTATAGAAGAGGAAACTGATGCAGAAGAGAGGTTAAATAACTTGAACAACGTCACAGGGCTTGGAGCCGATAGGAACAAGGAGCCAAAACTGTGCTCAGGATCAGTAGCATTCTGGGAGCCTTACTTCCGTCATCTGTATGATAAGGACCAGTGACTAGCACTTTCCAATGTTAGAGTAAAGCTTTCAGGGGCATTCATGCCTGCATGTGGGTGCATTCTTGCTAGCCCATGAAGGGGGCTGGTATTTTTAAATCACTTCATTCTTGAATATGTTGCTATTTTGCTTGATCATATGGGAACCTAAAGTGTGACCTGTTCTTCAGGTCAGGGCCACAAGCATAAGCGGAACGCACGGTCTGCTCCACCATGGCCACTGGTATTTACAACCACAACACACACTTCTCTATAACACTGATCAGTCCTGCTTCTGCAAGGATGGTGTCTTCTGATATAAAAATGATAACGTGTCTGATAAGCGTATGAGCAGGTAGAGGGACAACAGAGCAGTCTTTTTGACACATGGAATCTTCTGGACAATCCCAGGCATACAACCAGTGAAACTTAGTATTTTCAGCGATGTGTTGAGTTCCTGTTATACTATTAGGTTGGTGCAAAAGTCATTTCAGTTTTGCAATTATGTTTAACCTTTTAAATCGCAATTACGTTTGCACCAACCTAATATTTGCAGGGGAATTGAAGATGAATGCAGGACAGTCCCTGAGTGTTAGCCTTACAGAGATGCCCACAGCTCTAGAACATGATTTTCCAAAGTGTAGTCTTTATTCTTCTATCTTCTAAAGGCACTGTGAGATGAAAGGGGAGAGAGAGAGAGAGAGAGAGAGAGAGAGAGAGAGAGAGAGAGAGAGAGAGAGAGAGAAATGCTGGGTTCCACAAAACCTGCTTCTGTCTTGGAGGACCTCTTTGATATCCAGGAAACTGAGAGGCACCAAGAAAGAGCTCAGAAAACAGATTTTCCAAATAAGTTCCAGCACAGAACTCATTTTACCCAGAGCCTCTGAGGGGAGGGGGTTTAGCGAGAGCCATACTAGCATGGAGCGAGTCCTGAGATCCTGCAATAACTGAGTAATAACAGCTAAGACAAGTTATGGAAAGCCCTCCTCTGACTTCACATAGTAATTTAAGCTTTCTGGGCTTCAGATGCCTAACCTCCAAATCGAGATGAGAACGTTCACCTGCCAGATTGATAGTTTCTGTGAAGACTAAGGAGGACAACCAATGCAGACAGACTTTGTCAGCTCCACGTTAGGAAGGCCATTGCTCTTTGTAAAGAGCAATTTCATCTATCGGTGATTCCGTGGCTGAGCCCCCAGATTCCAACGAGGTACTAGAAGAGCTGACCTCAGGGAGCCGGGCTCAGTTATCTATTTCCAACTCTAGCAAAGGAATAATAAAAGAAAGGGTTAGCGATGGTCATTAAGTCCCAGGCTGTCCAAGGAGGCTGCCTTCCAAGTGGCAGTGAGTGACCAAACTGACTCCCCACACTTCTGGCTGAAGAGGCTGCGTCTTCCCATCCCAGACGATGGCAGCTCGGAATGGCTCCTGATAAAGGTCTCTCGCCTTGAGCATCTCTTTTGAACCAGGCTCTCGGGTCATTCATTTGCCCACGCTAACTGTGATCCCTCTTGGTCTATCTGCATAAAGATTCTGGGAAAGGATCCTCTCTGCCTGAACCAGCATCCAGTTATCAGTGTCTCCAGAAGCATGAAGACTGGATGACTGATTGGCAATGTATTGAGATGCTAATACTTTGTATTGTGGAGCCAGAATTAGATATAGCATTGAATCTGTGGAGAGTCAAAGATAAACAAACAAACAAACAAATGAAAAAAAGAGCAAGTACTGGGAGGCAGTATTCCAAAATAAATTTATGTTTTAAATAAACTTCCTGTGGGGGTCTGGGGCCCATACCACTTCCCAAAGGAGAGCCTGCACTCTTAAAAGAACTTCTCTATGAATAGTCTTCCCACTAGAAAACCATAAATCAGTTATTCAGGTTCCTGTATTTCAGTTGCACTCTTTCTTTTAATTTGGAAGAATAAGACTTTTAGATTGAACTAGTAAAAAAAAAAAAACGCACAACAGATTTTTTTTTGTTTACATGTTTGTTTTGTCTAAAGTAATATTTAAATATAATGTAGGCTGAGGCAACTCTATCATGTGTGCCTCCTACGTCAGAGTCCAGAGCAGAAATACCAAGGAAATGGAAGCATCTTTGAGCGATGCTTTTATCCTATGGACACTGTGAACCAAAGACCTGGAAAATGTTTCCTCTTTGCTTTGGCTGTTAATAAGTTTCTAAATTTACAGACCGTCTCTAGTGTCTACACATGATAGACAGAATGGATGCCAACCTGTTGCCAACTTCATCCTAATTTTCCTTTCCTCCTTTCCACTGAAAGTTGAGTTATGCTAATTCACTTATAAAGCCAGGAAGAGTGTGTGTGTGTGTGTGTGTGTGTGTGTGTGTGTGTGTGTGAGAGAGAGAGAGAGAGACAGAGAGAGAGACAGAGAGAGACAGAGAGAGACAGAGAGAGAGAGAGAGAGAGAGAGAGAAACACAAGTTTCCTGAATCAAGAGTGCTGTGGTTAATTTCATGTATAAATCAACTCAAAATTTTTCAGGATTGAAAAGATTATGGCATTTAAATATTTAAATATTTGAGGGATATTTTTTTGAAAAAGAAAAGATTTGCTGTGAGAATTGTTTTCTGTGACTGAAAACAAGGTTAAGGAAAATAACCACCTAAAGAGTGACTCTCATTCACACAAAAACATTCCACAGAAGTTGCTGCTCAAAATGGTCAGCCGCAATCATCATTACAACCCAGGGAAGTAAATAAGACAACGTATTAGCTCAGGAAATCTGTTAAAGGCATGGGATCTTAAAACACCCCAGGCAGTGAAACATTAATGTGTGAATGAATGAAAAGCTATCTACTCCCTTCCCAGCTTTCTCAAGGCAGACATTGTATAACAGGCCACTACACAGAAAATGAAAATTTTTTGCACCTAAAAACAGGCAAATTGCAAAGGTCTCTCGGCAAAGCTTATATTTCAAGGAGCTAACTGCACTCACGAGTAGCTCAGTGAATGAGGTTCCAGTGCTTCTGCTGTCCAAAGCCGTGGGTAATCCCCATTCAGGTACAGAACGTGTTTGAGGTCCATGTGTGGTAAGGACCACGGAACGTCAACAGCACATGGGACCTTTGAGACCATCCCCAGCCTGGGTGGGAACAGCCCACTGGAACAGGCCTGCATTGAGAAGGCGTTCTCTCCAGGTAACCAGGAAGAACACAGTGATGGAGCAGCAATGGACGTCAGAGGCCATGAGGACACAGTGATAAGACACCTGCCACACATTTGCCGTTCCATTTCTGAGACATTCAGAGGAGAAAGGTTGGATCAAAGTCACATGGGTCCCCATGACCCCAGTCCAGTTTCTTCCACATGGTCCCTGCCACAGCCAGATCAAACGTTTCACCTTTATTCTTCTGGGTTTCACAAAGCTGACTATGGAAAGGGCAGCCTGTAACGAGGTAATGGAGACGCCGATGTGATTTACCTTTCTCTGACAAGGCCATGCAGTGCACGGGCAGGCAGGGCCTGCAGAGCACGTAAGTCTTTTTCCAAAAGGTTGTTAGGTGATTTGGGGAACTTGGTCTCAGAGAAATAAGGCCTTTGGTGGCTAACCAATGAGACAAAAATAAAAATAAACAAAATCCACCAAGAGTAGCCAGTAAAATACCTGACGTTCAGCCCCTTAGGCTAAAATCATATGTTCTTGGAATAACAACGGAAATTGCTGAGACTCAGAAACGCAATGCAGGGTCCAGAACCCACACACCCTCTCACAGTGTGTCCCCCCAGGGTGGGGATTCGCCAACCTCTGAAGCCACCCTGAACTTCAGGAGGCAGTGTGAGGCTGGGTGCCCTGCTGGAAAAAGCCCCTTTGAATAATCTCTACCCTCTTTATCTACCCAGGTGTTTCCTGCCCGGCTCTTCTCTAAGCTGGATTCTCTAGGGCCTGGGGGAAGGACAGGCAGTTCCCCAGGGAATCCTCCACCTAATCAAGCCCGTAGCTGTGGTACATTGAAAGCTCTTACCTGTTAACGGCAATAAGCTAAAACGTATACCACGCTTTTTCTCTTAGTCAGTCTGGGAGTTGGCAAACTATGCCCCTGGACCAAATTGGGCCTCTGACTGTTCAGTAAGTAAAATGTTACTGCCCACAGCCAGGCGTGTTAATTACTTATTATATATGGCTGCTGTTGTGCGCCAATGGTAGAGCTCAGCCGTGGAGACACCAATCACAAAACTGAAAATATGTACTTTCCGGTCCTTTACAAAAAAGTCGGCTGACTTCTGCTGGACCATTACTGAAGATGAATCTTTGAGCACAGAGTCTAAAGTGATGTTTTCCGCATATTAAAGGAAAATCTTGTGCTGGCTCCTTCAGCACATTTAAAGGGAGGCATTTCTTGCACAGGTGTCATTGTATAGAAACCTGTCTAAAAACCACAGGTACACAAAGTTGTACAAAGAAACAGAAGCCCACAACCAAGCAGAGAGACACACAACAGGCATAGTTAAAAGGAGTAGTTACCTGCTATTGTTACCTGATGTTTTTCTTCAATGAGCAGAATGAGCATGACATTTAGAAGGACCAAGAAAATATCATAGAGATCAAAGGGAATCCACCTAAACATGGGGAGGTAAGATGTCTCGGGGCACTTAGGAACGGGTTCCAGTTCAGTGGTACTTGGTGAATATGGTATTGGCTGAAGGGACACAGTCGTCCGTCGGAACTCCTAGCAAACACACGGAAAGGCTCGGAACACGGCAGATAGCCCATTCCCAATTATCATCAATCGGAAAACAGTCAATTCCACAACCTTTCCATTAGAAAGTAAAACTTTTAACCTGGCAGCATCATTAAGAAAAGAACAAACACCCCAAAGGAACAATGTGCAAACATTGTAAGTTGACAGTTTTGAGAAATACAATAAATATGGTCAAAACCATATAGCAAAGTTCAACTGTGCTGATAATTAAATAAAAACAAGTAATAAAGTAGCAATGAGATCCTATGTTTTGTCTACAGGGATAGCAAACGTCTGCAGAGATAATGCATAAAGGTGGCGAGAGTGCGGAAACCAGGCCATCACACGGGTATGGAAACACCCAGCAGGCAGACTCTTTGCTGGGCACGGTGGCAAGACCGTAAGCTTTACAGTGTGTGCAGCATAAAACCAGCAATTCCACTTCTAAGAATTTAGTCTAAGGAAAGAACTAAGAATACGGGTGTTCATTACAGCATTATAAATAACAAATGAAATCTGATATAGTCTAAATGAATAGCTACCTCTAAGAGTTTGGTTACAAATACTTGTATTATAGAATATTTTCAGCCATTAAAATAGTATGTAAAATGAGTTTATAAAACAGATGGCTATCAGTAACAGAAACAAAATGGTTATGTGCAGTTTCGTATATATGTGACTATATATATACACACACATATATTGTAAGTATATGTGTATATTTATTACTGAATTTGTAATCATAATTATAGTAGCTGGACATTGCATTAAGGATTGTTGCATGTTTTCTTATCAGATCTTGGCAACTCTATTAAATAAGCAAGAGGAAGAATAATGATAAAGATAACTAATATTTATTGAGAATTTCCTTTAGGCTAGACAGTTTGCCAGCCATCTTATATGGATTATATCATCAGACCTTGACACAATTGTATGAGGTAGGCACCATTATCAATGCCATTTTACAAAGGAGGCAAAGGAGCCATAAAATCGTGTCGAAGGTTACACAGAAAATGCAGGTTCAAATAGGATTTAAATGCACAAAGCAAGTCACTGAAGAACATTCACTCTTATCCACTACACCATATTCGTAAGGTACAATTATTTCTTCTCGGATGAATGGAAGCACAAAGGGATGGATAGATGAAAAAATGAATAGATGGACACGTGGAAGGATGGATGGATGAATCGATGGATAGATGAGTAGAGGGTAGCTAGATGATTGGACGGATGAATATGGGAGGGATGGATGGATGAATGAATAGAAGGATAGATAAATGGAATGGTAGATGGATGCATAAAAGATGGATACATAGCCAGGAAAAAGAAAAAAAAACACTAATTATTTCTGAGTGGTTCTTTTATGGTTTTATTTCCTTCTTTATGCTTTTCCAGGAATAAGCAAATTTTTACAATGTATTGGTTCTGTAACCAGATTACAGAAATATATTTTATGTTAAAATGAATTACAATGCAAAGCAAAAAAACAGTGCTCAAAATGTTGTAGTCTTTGTATCCGTCTCTTGCAAAGGGGTAATTTAGTTCTAGGTTGAGCTAGAGCTGAACACCATCCCCCTTCGGCTGCTATATACAGTCCCAGAAGAAAAATTCCAACACACAGCCAAAACACAAAGCGGCCTCCTGAATAGCACCCAAGAATCTGTGGGTAAGTCCAGCCAACTGAAAGAAAATGTGCAAATGGGATTTTCTGCCTAAAGGAGAGCGCTTTGGACGAAAGCCACAGCTGGCTAGGAAATCAGGAGATGAAGGAACAGTGGGTTGTTTTCACAGCTGCGACTTCATGTTGTAAGTTTATGATTGAAGGAGAAAGAGTAGGGCCACTGAAGTAGTCAAAGGACTTGCATTCGAACATTGGACACGGCTGAACAATCTGAGAAAACAAAGTGGCCTAAGTCTTGGCTGAGAAAAACGTGGGGACGCCATGTAGGTCTGAGCTGTTTCCAGTCCAAGAGATGAACTGAGGCAGAGTTTAAATTTAACGTGTTTGTTTCAGGGATGACATTTTTTGAGCAAATGTTCTTTAGTGTTAACTTTAAGTGAGGCAAACGCTACAATGAGGGACATGGGAAATAGAGTCCCCCTGAATTTTCTCACTTTCTCCTCTGTCCCTGGCTTACCCTGGGCCACGTAATGTGCCTCCAAGGACCTGAAAATGATAGGCACCCGGTTGCTGCTATTAACTGAGTATCTTGCCTTGTCTGCTGCATTAGACAACTGGGGGAGCCTCAGTTTGTTCCGTCAGCTCTCTTAATTAGAAGAGCCGAGTCCCGTTCTCTCTCCTAACACCCCCGCCCGGGGAGCCTCCCTTTCTCAACAGTACACCTCTGCTGGCTGCCAAACCCATCGAACACCTGCAGATTTCCCTCCCCCAGGCGCAGAGGCTCTTTAAAGGGCTCTCCCTTGAAAATTCTGTCAACTACCAGAGAAGATCTGCATTATGTGTGAAAGAGGGAAAGGAAAGAAACTTAGCATGCATGCATCCAATCAACAATGTGTGTATTTATTTATTTAACTTTTATAAGATACTTGACTATCGGCCAGACACTGTTCTAAGAGTTTTATTTAGAGGAATGTTTAATATACCCCCCAAACTCTCACAAAGTGGGTATTAGGTTAAATACCCAAGACCATATAGTAAATTGAAGAGTCAGGATTTGGGCTCCAGCAGTGAGCTCCTCAGCAATATGCTGTGGTCACGAATCCCCAGCACCGTCCCAGGCACAGAGCGAGGACAGAGGACAGGGGAAGCCCTACCAAGATGAGCGGCCTGACTGGCCCCTCGCTTTCTGCAGACAGCACCGCAACTATCAGAGGCTTCACTGTCCCAGACACGCTGGCCTTCACTCCTCACGGCAGCTCTCCAGCGAAGAGTGGATTGATAAACCCCTCATGCAGAGGTGGAACTAAACTTTAGACTAAACATCACGCCCAAGGGGCGATGGGATAATTCATCATGTCTAGACTAACAAGTGACAAAGCATGGGCTTGGTACCAGTGTTTCTCAGAGAGGTCCTCACATCACCTGCATCAGAATCAGCTGAGACGTTGGACAAAAATGCAGATTTCTGGTTCTGCCCCAATCACGCTCAGTGTGAACCACTGGATATAGGGCCTGGCAGCCTGCATTTTGCACAAGCCCCAACCCCCCTCCCAGGTGATTCTGATATATACTCAAGTCTGAGAACTTTACCTACATTGTCCTCTTTGCTCTATCGCCTGCTACTACCGTGTTTCCCTGAAAATAAGACCTATTCGGACAGCCAGCTCTAATGCATCTTTTGGAGCAAAAATTAAGACCCAGTATATATTATATTATTATATTATATTATATTATATCATATCATATTATTCCCGGTATTATATTAGATTATATTATACCCAGTCTTATATTATAGTAAAATAATACCAGGTCTTACATTAATTTTTGTTCCAAGAGATGCATTAGGGCTGACTGTCCGGCTAGGTCTTATTTTCGGGGAAACACGGTAAATACAACCTCCGTGATATGATGGTGACGATTATGATCATTAATGTGAAATAACACAGGAAGCAGTTCACATACAAGGTACGGATCATGAATGGACACTCCCTGCTTTTAGTTCTCATAGCTGCTTAGTAGGTCACTTTTCCACAATGAAACTGGAGGCCGGTTAACCCCTCTCGTTTCTTCTGCTTTCTCTTATATTTTCTGAATTTAACAGCATGAATACCCCTGTCATAGCATTAGGTGATGACATTCTCTAAAATCCTGTCTCCGACCCATGGAAGGTGATAATAAAAGCCAGGTAATGTAAATTAGTGAACTGTCTCACAGGACAGATCACTTCAGACTCTACACGTTGGAGTCAAAGTCTGGGGTTTATTGAATCGTTGCATTAAAGGGGTGGGCTTATACTTGCTTTCTTCATTTAAACAGCTCCATTAAAAAAATCAAAACCTTATTTTTCCTCCTACCATCCCAAGGAGAGCAGACATTCATATCAGAGAGTGAAAAGAAAACAAAAATGGCTCAGTAAAAATCCTACCAAGAGCATAAATACATATATTTTAATCCAAGGCCTGATTTTGTATGTCTTTTCAGTTGGTTTGTTGTTGTTTTTTTTCAAAAAGGAAGGAAGGAAAGAAGCAGGGAAAGATGCAAGTGAGGGAGGGAAAGAGGGATGCAGGGAGGAGGGAGTGAGGAGGAAAGAGGAGGAAGGAGGAAAAAAGCCAAAGAAAGTGAGGATCACCTTAGGCCCTCAGCACCATTTCTCCAGCACAGTTAAGAAATGAGGGAGAACTTGTGACCCGCCAGCTGCATCCTGCAGAGGTGACCTCGTTAAAGGACTGGCTACCCTGCTGCCAAGCAGGTTTGCCTTCCATGCATAGGCACCGGTCAGAGACAGCACAGGTGAAAACTGAGTGGATTCGAATCCCAGCGGCCTTAGGAAATGGGTGACCCTTCATGCCCAGCCTCCACATCTATCACACGGGGATGATGTTAGTATCTGCCTCCTGGGAGGATTCATGGCAAGGGACTTGGGCCTTTTCTGCCCCGTAAGAGTCTACTACTAAAGATTCATGCTTATTATGCTGTTAATATTTTTGTAACATTGGTGTTCCTTATTTCCCACCATGGCAGTAACTTATGCAAACAGAGGTGTAAATTGAATCATAATTTACATGCTCTAGAAATTCCTGATATTTATTTTTTTAAAGTGCCAGTGTAAATCTTATGTAAGAAAAAAATAATTTGTGTGTGGCGGGGGGCGGTGTTCAGGCTTTTCTAAGTCAAGTTTTCTGAACTTAAGGTATTTCTCTATGCCTTATCGTTAGGCAGAATGATTTTTAAAAGTTAACATCATTTTTGTAAATAAAAATAATATAGCCTCACTATGAAGAGGAAATAAGATAAAAGTCAAAGAAGAAAGCAAATATTGCCTACAATGCAACCACCCAGAAATAATCTCTGCTAATATTTTGTTTTCCAACCTCCTATAGCTTTTTATTATTTGTAATGTTATTTTTGTGAAGAAAATGCCACAACACCAATCGAGAATGTCTGTCTAGAAAATTACGTAGACAGGAACGACATCCACAGCCCAGTTTTCACAGAACTCACTCGCCGCTGTGATGAAACACAAATTGCATAATGAAATTTAATATTGAAACCCAGCTAACAAAATGTTATCCTATTTATATTTTATAGCTATTTACTTTTGTTGAATGTTCTTCTTAAAATGGAGCAAACTGCCTCCCATTTCTCCCCAGTCTGTAGTGAGGAGAACACATCTTAGAGTCAGTACCCTTGCAGAAATGCAATAGGGGAAAACAGGAAGGAGGGGAGACCTGCAGATGTGTGGCTTTTTGCATGTCGCTAAATGGTGCCTGTGTTCCCCTGTGCCTCAGCTACTGCTGGATCTGATGTAGGGGTAGAGCAGTTGAAGAGGCTAGAAATGTCTTTTGATCTTTTTTTTTTAATCTATAGTTGGTCACTTCTTGTCTTCAAAACACATCAAAGGATGGCTAATGACAGGAATCACAGTGCGTGCGGTGATGCTATCAAACACTTACTGAGTGCTCACTGTGCTCTGTGCTTTCATGCATCATTGCCTTTAATCTTCACCAGACAGTAGAAAACAGGTACAAGTAGTAGGCCCATTGTACAGATTAGAAAACTGAGATGCACAGAAGTTAGGTAACTTGTCTGTGGCCACACCGTTAGTAAATGGCAGAGCCTGGACAAACCCAGCATTGTCAGACTGGCCATGCTGCCTCCCTAAGAGGACTCCACCCAGCAGGTGACACCAACTGGGACACAGAGGACGATGAACAAATCCCGAAGGCATAGAGTTTTGTGTAGAAAATATGCATTGGTTTTCTTTTACTTTCAAAAGCAAGCATTTTGTTAAAGACAGTTATATGCTGACCCTGCATGTACTCATTAGGATAAAAAAAATAAAATATTTAACTACATAATATTCTATAAATTTGCCTAATATTAACGTTGAAGAAGTCCCAGGGGAGTATTTCCTACTAGACTTTTTAAAAACAAATATAGCATTTAATATCTAGTTGGCTTTACAAGTGTATTGTGTTGCATTCTGCTTTTTTCACTTAACATTCAATCATGACATTTTCTCATATCATTAAATATTTTTCATGGCTACATAATACTCAATCACATGGATGTACCAGAATTTATATAACTTTTCCATGAGCTGTTTCTAAATAAATTGTGCTCCAAGTTAACATACTTGTACATAAAAACTTAACACACACACACACACACACACACACTCACGTGCACTTAATTCTGGAAGTTTTAACTATACACTGGATCTATAGTATACAGTATCCAACGTGGTAAAAAAACACACAAAACAAATAAACCTATTAAAGAGCATTAATTGTCCTTAGGTGACTTTACAATTCAATCATCATTAGACACTGACTAAATAAGATTTATTTTCTCTCTTGAGAATGTCTTCTCAACTTCAGCTTTTGTTCTCACTGGGTAATTCAGGTTGAATATGTAATACGAGGAGCAAGGAGAACAGTGTGTTAGCAGGAGGCAAATTGGTAAACATTTCCCAAAGCATCCAAACCCCTCCTTTTCTAGTATGAGGACCAGCTGAAACAGGCTAGCACGCCTAACACCTCTAAAATGTAACGTGCTCCTTAGGAACCAGAATTAATGTCCACGTTCAAGTCCCTGACATAGATTCTGTCTTCACTCTCTAGAGTTTAGATGGACGGATCAAGAAAATTATTTTTATGACTCAGTATTCTATTTATTATATTCCTTTAGAAAATTCCAGTCTATCTCTATTTTGTTAAAAAATAAAATTATTGTTCCTTTTCTGCTTAGAAAGAAATATTTCTACACTTATACACTAAAATGCATCTGCTTTGTGATATGTTAAAGTCTTTTATTTGAGACGGTAGACTGAGCTGAAAACTTACTCATACCTTAATTCAAACACAGATGCCTAAAATCACACACACACACACACACACAATCCGACATGAAAGTTAATAATAGGATACCTGAAGGATACAATTCCTGAAACATAGGGATTAGATAGGATTACAGGTTAAAGAAAAAAATAAAAACACAGCAAGTATTGCTGCAGAAAGTGAGGGTTGGAGCTGGGAAGAGAAGGGGGTGCAGGAACCACACACCAGGTGACCAGCTATGGTACCACTGTGGGGAGAGTCAGTGATCCCCCTCCTCCCCACCACTGTGCCAGGTAACAACACCAGGGACGTGGGTTTCTACCTCTAAGGACAGCAGTGACTAATGGAAGCTACCTCAGTGGGTACCAGAGGGTTTTGTTTTCTTCTTAGCATCGTGGATGCTGTAATGCACCTGTCAGATTCCTCTTTAAGATGAAGGACTTATTTTCCCAGCCTTATGGAACAGCCTTAAGTTCTCAGCCCTCTACAGAATCACCTTGGCTAAAGATCATCTTCTCCCCTAAGGTCATGTTCCTTTTCCACTGCCCACATGCAATGACAGATCACCACTGAGCTATAACGGCCTGGCTCCTTCACCCCAAGTCAGCACCACTCTGCAGGGCCATTGTGGCTTCAGAGTTCCCCAGGGGGTTGGCTGAGTTTCTGGTGAGACTGCATCAGAGCCCAACTTCTCCTCTACTCAAGACTGCTTCACTTCCCTCCATCCTACAGGTGACAGCCCCCGAAGCTCTCCCTAGGAAACTTCCTGTATGCCAATCTCCATCTCAAAGTCAACTTTTTGGACACTCCAACCTATGATATCACCCAAATGCAGGCTTGGGCCCCCATGCAAGATGGCCGAGGGGCACAGACTAAAGCCTCTGCAGGCCCAAACACCTTCGCGTAAGTCTGGGATAAGCTCAGCCATTGAATTGCCCTTGGCCATGTGACCTTTCCAAATACATTACACAAGAATAAAGAAAAACAACAGCAACAAGAAAACGCTGATGTTGAAAATAATAAGGGCAGCTACACAGTCCATTTGAAAGAACGGACATAAACACAGAGGAAAATCATTCTTAAAGAGGCACTGGGCACCGGAGAGTAATGTTTTAAGGCTTTAAACATGTCCTCTGAGACTTTATCTCATTGGCTTTTCACAGCCTCGGGAGTTAGGCATCATTCAACCTGTTTTACGAATGTGGAAACTGAGGGTCAGAGCATGAACTCTCTCACTGGGGCCAGGAATTGATCTAACTCTTCTGAAGAACATCATAAAAGTCGAGTTGACCTGAATATCAACATTCATATTGAAGGGCTGATCAGCTTGTAAAAAATAGCATCACATTGATATATAATAAAAAATTATTAATTTATAATTGCAAGACGCCTTTCATGGTAGTGAGCATGACAAGCTTGCTAATAGGCACCATTGGCCATTGATTTGGGCTATTAGAATAGCAGCTGTCCTCCCTCAATCAACCAGGCAAGTGTTACCCGTAACCAGGACGGACCTGGCACAGGTCCAAAAACAAAGCAATTTGCTCCTTTCCATTTCCCTAAATCTATCACCAAAATAACAGAGCGAATGCTCCCATTCAAATCACTTTTATATGTGCTCAGGCTGAACGAGACGGAGGCCCTTGGCAGGCGAAGCCTTCAGTATCCACTTTAGTGCCATCGATATATGAAGCAATCAACCCAGCCCAGGACTATGTAAATGTGACGACAAACATTTTAATAATAAATGAAAAACAGTCAGACCACTCAGTCAGGTACATGTGCTTAGAGCCAGTTTACGGGGTAATCGTGTGGATAGGAGAGAAAGAGGGCGCTGCACTGGAGAGGGGAGTGACGCCTGTAGCCAAGTGGAAAATATCTGGGGTGACGGGAAGATGCTGACCAAAGTCTTTATGTATTATCAGGATGTACCATTAACTCACAGAGCTCAAAGTGAGCTATGTGACCAGCTATGGTACCACAGTCAGTGGTACCACAGTCAGTATTCCATCACCAAATGGCATGAGGTGATGCAAATGACTGCCATGTGATGAGCAGTGGCTATGCGTCAGCCTCAGATTTCCCTTCCGCATCTCACTGAATGCTTGCCTTTGACAAGAAGCTCAGAGAAGTTAAGCAACTTCCCCCAGGTCGCAGAGCTATTAAGGGTTAGAGCTGGCATTCAAATCCAAGTATTCAGACCCCAGGTGTCTGTCTGTCACAGGTTCTGTGAGCACCAGAGCTGGGATGGTAACAAGCATGTACCCAGCCTGCTAAGCTGCAGGCCACACTGGCTTCTCTCCCTGGAATAATAGTATGGCGCTGGTGAGAGCCAACTACGAATAGGAGGAGCATACAGGAAGTATCTGTCGTGGATGGAGCTGGTGTCATGATTATGAAATGGGAGGGGCCTGTGTCAGCAAGTGGGGGGACCCGAGAAAATACAAAGCCCTCCATGGTCTCCAAAAAGTTAGGCAGCTCATATAACATTGCAAAGCCTGTTTGTTGCCTCTTTTAAAATGCTCAGAAAAATTCAGGCGTGACTTACTTTTAAGTCTTAGATACTCTGGTAACACCTACAAGGGCACAAATGATGAGGATGGAGTCTTGGTGTTTTGGTGTGGTAAAGATAAAAAATATCAGGATTTTGGTGCACAATTCACCAAAAACTTCCCAGAGCTTTGTAAATTATATATGTATATATCTATATATCTATAAACATAGATATATAGATATATAGACATAGATATAGATATAACAGGGACCCTCTTATGGAAATATACCCGTGTGCTTTTCTTTTCACATTTTCCCCCATCTTTCGCCAGAGGCATCTGGTTGCCTTAGGGAGGATTAGGATGTAGAATCAGGAATGCAAAGAGAGTGAAAGATTCAATATTCTGCCTAAAGACTTTAGTGAAACAAAAGTATTGAAAGCCAGGCTTTGCTGAGAGAGAAAAGGGCTTTCTAATTTGCGAACATTTTTTGTAAGCCTTATTAGGTAGAGATAAGTCAAGACTTCATGGAGGAGAGGTTCCCACCCACCCTGACACCTTTTTCACCTGGGGAATGCTGCCAGACTGGGAGACAAGATGGGAAAGCTCCCCGGATCTCAGAAAGTCTGGCTTTACCCAGAAAGCCCATAACCATTATGCCACAGAGCTTTATATTGTAAAGGTATGTATATTTCCAAGCATTTCACTCTACCTTATTTCCTATGAGCTCAACAGAATGAGAAAGAATTATACACACACACACACACACACACACACACACACACAGATGTGCCAAAAAGATGTATACACATTTTAAGAAAGGAAAAAAAACTGTATTAAAATTGTAATACTCAATATATACCGATAACAAAAGATGAATACCAGTCACATTTGACTTCTGAGGTGCTCAGAATGGCTACCATCAGTCTAATTTTAATACAGTTTTTCCCTTTCGTAAAATGTATATATAATTTCCACTTCCCCCTCTCCTCAAGATGAAAGGCAAGGTTTGACTCTCAGAGGCTCGGGTGTCCCCTAGTACCGAGTTGAGGGTGGAAAGGTGGCTTGTTTTTGCATGCTGAAACTACCAGAATTTTCTAAAAAATGGATGGGGTGGAGGTGGGTGAAGCTCTGTAGCTTAGGGGGGTTGGAATGAGCTCTTTTTAGATTGGGAAGAAGTCAGATTCTGAAGTATGTCTGTAGACCTTCTGGAACATTCACTGTACATTTTCACATTTTAAAGGTCCTGCAGTTAAAAAACAAAACAAACAAACAACACATACACACAAAAACCAGTATTCCCCAAACTTATTTAACTTCAAACCTTTTTTTTTTTCCTCATGTGCCTTCCTATTACTATTCTATAGAACAGTTTTCCGTAGACAGAGGTTTGGGAAATTCTGACTCGGAAAACTATTATGTACTGAGAACTGAGACCACCCAAATCAACATGGAATAGGTACGAAGACCAAGAAATGAGACCTCCTGTGTCAACCTGACTTGTTTGTTCCCAGAAACCTTTGCCCAAGAAAGATAAGACACTAAATCAGTAAAAACGTCACTGTTTCAGAAAATGAATGAAGATCAATTTACCTGAGGGAATAGTTCTATCTGGACAAACAGCTCATTTATCAAAATAACAACGATGATAATAATAATAATGTACTTCAAGACTTACCTAAGACCTTGCTATATAGTATGTCATGAGCTTTACCTGATGCCAGTTTCCTACCTTAAATCACAAGAGTCTAGATCCTCCCCCAAACTCTATAAATACCCATTCTGGTTTCGGCCTTTTGACACGTTGCTAAGATTCCATCACGTGGTGTTCCTTATGGAAGGGAGCCTTAGCAAGTGTACCTGTGCTTTATTAACGTGAGTTATCTGGCGATTTTTGAGGGAGTTGCACTGTGAGCTGTTGACCACATGACTGAAAACCTGAACGTAAGAACCTAAATGATGTTTGAACGTGGTGGCTCACAGATACCTTTCCCCCTGTGGTCAGAACTCAGCACTGCCCAGGGCCCAGCGTGTTTCAGTCAGAAATCAAGACTCAGTCATTGTATAAATGCCTCTGATTACTGCTTGGAGCCCTTTCTTTAGGGAATGGCTTCCAATTGCTGGACCTGTCTCCCAGATCGCAGAGGGGCTCTCGACTCAGTGCCAAGTCAGTCAGCTTTTCTTCCAATGAATGAAGACACCCAAACTGGAAGGTATTTGAAGCTCGGCTGTTCCTACAAAGGTATCCAAACACTAAAAGTGGGGTCCACAGACCAGTGTCCTAACTCTTAAAGGGCCCATGACAAGGTAAGTATGACTGGGAGCAACTTTGATAGAGTCATATTCTTTAAAGCTTTTATTTTGTATGTCTTTGTTTTCTTTTTTAGTAATAGTTTTTATTATATTGTTAAGAAAAACTGTTTAAAACTTCAAAGTAAGACAAAAATGTGTTTGGGGGTGGAGAAGTTCATTCAAAATCACATACAGGCATTTCTTAACAGGTCCAGTCAGGGATTGTTTATCTAGGGAAATGTAATTTGTCCAGCTCGTTATTTACCACTCATTGAAAGTTGCTGATTTAGTAAAACTAAACTTGTAGATTTCTGCATAGTAGAGATGTAAATAATATTCAGTAGGAAAGATAACCCCAATGGTTACAATTACTTGTCTTTTAGGATATTAACCAGCTTTGCACATAACAGACTTAGTCTAACATTTCTTAACCATTAAATTGCCTACAAATAGCTCTTCAAATGTTCTTTGAGTCAGACTTATCATCTTATTGGCCTGCTTTTTTATTCATGAGTTTGGACCTGTGTTCATTTGATAGTTCTATATGAGTTATGTTTTTCTAAATTAAAAAACATAACTCATAAATTATTTTTTTCAGTTACAGTTGACATTCAGTATCATTTTACATTAGTTGCAGGTGTACAGCATAGTGGTTAGACATTTCTACAATTTATGCAGTGATCCCGCCCGATTAGCCTAATACACACCTGGCACTATACACAGTTGTTGCAACATTATTGACTATTCTCTATACTGTACTTTATATCTCCATGGTCATTCTGTAACTACCGATTTGTATTTCTTAATTCATCACGTTTTTCACTCAGCTCCCTAGCCCCCTCCCCTCTGGCATCCATCAGTTTGTTCTCTGTATCTATGATTCTGTTTCTGTTTTGTTTGTTCATTTATTTTTTTCTTTAGATTCCAGATGTAAGTGAGATCATATGGTATTGGTCTTTCTCAGTGTGACTTATTTCACTTAGCATAATACCCTCTAGGTTCATCTGTGTTGTTGCAAATGGTAAGATTTCATTCTTTTTTATGGCTGAGTAATATTCCATCGAAACTATATTTTGACTTTTTTTTTTTACAAAAGTGTCAGTCTGTGATTCATTCAAACAAAAGAAAATAAAAGAAGTGGTCTTTCACTATAGAAAATTTGAAATACACTGTTCTAACTCTGAGCTCTTACTGCTTAAACTCTTGGAGATTCCTTAGTTTCTGTTCTTTCTGAGGCCTCATGATTCAGGATTTTGGGTGCACCTGTGAGCTACACAATTTCCTTCCATTATCCCTTTCCTTAAAGTCTTGGGTTGGTGAGAGTTTATCAGAACTCACAAAGTCACTAAACTGTAGCTGTCGCAGGCAAAGCACTTTATAACAGAGAACATCTGACCTCTACTTAGGTGTACAAATAAGCTATGACCATCACAAAAATGTGCCTGATGAAAAATGTACATGATGAGAGGGAAAAGTTTGAACTGGGCTACCTCAAAAGCAAAGCAGGCAACTTTGGACATAAAACCATTTTTATGCACATCTCTATCTTAGACCTCTTACTGTAGAACTGCCTTGATCTTACTCCATAATAATCAAAACACCTGGAAGTTTAATCAGCGCTGCTATGAACCAGACTCCACAGCTTCAGTAGGAGCTGGTGCTGCCCATCTCTCCTGAATACGGATGAAGGCCTGCTTCCAGAGCATGCCTTCCGTGCCCCGTTGGATACTGGGAATGACCACTGGGCCACACTGGATGGGCATCCACCTGACGACCCCAGGTGCCCACTACCTTCAGTCCTCCCTGTTCTTAGTCTTGTCCCCTCCTTCAGTGCCTAGAATTTGATGCTGAATCCCTTTCCTAGCTTGATTTATCCCCACTCACCCTCACTTTTTGTTTTTAAGTAGACAAACGTCTTTCCACTGAAAAAATGCAGCGCTAACCAAATTCCTTGGAGGTTTTGTCTCATATTTTGAACTGTTTTCAAGCACTACTTATTTCTTTCATGTTATTCAAAATCAATGTTTCCTCATTTGGAATCCCCCTGCCCCCAGAGAATTTAATGTATACATAGGGAAATTAAAACCAATTTTAGCTAAAAATAGATCTTGTGGGAGGTCTCTGGAATCAGCTGACAAGCACAGTTAAGAGGAACCTGGATGGCTGACAACTGTTTTGGCTTCAGATGGGAATAAAATAGGCTGGTGTGGTGGTTGGCCCCTTTTCAGGGGCGGTCTGCCAAGACAGCATTTACCAAGTAGCTCACAAGTAGAAGCAGGGTTGTGGGGGGTGGGGGGCTGGAACCTGGAGGCTGGGCCACCACCACACTCTGCTGCCCCCAGAAGCGGCTGGGATGTGAAGAGGCCAACCGCATGTTTTAGCAGGATTGAGGTCTGTGACTTTTCAAGGGAACGTTCTCCTAAGGACTGTGGTCTGTAATTCTGAAATCCAAGAAGATCAGCATTCCAAAAGGGTTTTCGTAACTCGTTTGGCCACCAGACCCAACCTGAACTAATGTGATTGTATTTGTGGCCCTTGTTTATCTTACTTGAGGTAAATATTCACGTTCGACTGCTGAAGTATCTGATTTATTACAGGATGCTGCCCCAGACCCCCCCGGTGGAGTCGTGTAATAAACAGCACATGCACTTTATTAGTTTCCTAAATTCTGAAACACATAAACACATCTGTATCTACGGTTGGGAAGAATCACTTACATGCTCTTCAGGGAGCATCCTTTTAACATTTAGTCCCAAGAGACCCAACATGAGAGAACAGTATGTACATGTGTATTGGAGGGGGAGTGGGGAGGCACGTGTCCCTAGAGCATGAAAATGCCTGAAAGGGAGACTTAGAGGAAATAGGCAGAACAGGTGTTCTGTTGCAGAGGAGCCAGGCTTTACTGAAAATTCTGGGTGCCACATTTGGTAGACAGTGGCACTGCCCATTTGAACGGCATCATTTGGTAGATACATCCTCCCTGGCCTTATCTTTCAAATGATAAAATCAACCAACCTATACATAGAGCTTGCATGTGGCAACAGCTGTCCTAACACTTTTGCATGTGTTATTTTCATGAATCCTCAAAACTTTAGTTCCATTTTACAGATGAGGAAACTGAGGAGCTAATAAGTTGACTGACTGGAAATATTACCAATTGTATGTGATGGAGGTAAGCGATCAAGCCAGGAGTCCACACCAACAACCCTGTGAAGCTCTCGGGGACACCCGATTCTGTCCTCAAAGGAACGGACAGGAGCACTTGTGTGAGAGGAAACTGGATACCGCATTTCATATGAAGAGAACATGCCAAGTCAGGAGGTCAGAGCGTGTTTGCACCACTGGCACTTCTTTTGACATATTAGATCTTTCAATCAACTTTTACACCCTCATCCATAAAATGGGATTTGTAATCCTACTTACAGCGCAGTTGATCTGATTAAATTGATAAACTGGTATCCCCTTTCCTGGACCAGAGGAATTCAAACTGAAAAACCTGCTCTCATCTTAGGGATTTTACATGACTACGGGGTCTCTCTCTGCCGGTTTACCAACTCAATTTTTACCCGGCTGATTCCTTTTGGTGTCTCAGGTCTCAACTTCTCAGACAAAATGTCTTTGGCTACCCGTTCTATACAGTAGCCATCCAGAAATTTCTATCATATGACCTTGCCTTATTTCCTTCATAGTCCTTATCATCAGCTTTTCACATATCATTTTCCTGTTTTCTTAGGTGCCTATTTCTATTAGGTGCCTGTCTCTTTCTCTCCACAAGAATAAAAGCTCCAACACAAGAGGCATCTTTTTTTTTCCTGGTTCAAAGTGTTATCCTTTGTACCTAGTACAGTGTCTGGCATAACATAGGTGATCATTCTGTGTTTCTTAAAAAAAAATAAAAATTAAAAAATAAATAAATAAATAACGGACTAAAAAACAGTAGGGACTCCACATATGTCATATCCTTTCCTACCTCCTATTTCTAGCTCCAGAAGGAGAATGTGAATTTGGTCAAATACAAAAAGTGCTTGGGGATATTGTCACTGACAAGTATTTGAACCTCTTGCCCTTTTGCTTTCAGGCCAACAAAAATTTCCATGAAAATTAAAATCAAAAGGTCAGACAGAGGGCACAGCAATTATTAGAATGTGTGTGGATTTGATCTGTTATAGGATAATAGGATCTTTTGCCTTCTCAAACTACTTAAAGCCATGCTTAATTTGTCCTAATTTATGTTTTGATGCCTTACTCAGGAAGCAGCCTAACTCATGTTAAATTAGGAGACGCTCCTGTAATATCCATATGTTCCTGTGCAGGAGTCCCCCCTTATCCATAAGGGACTGTTCCAAGACCCCCAGTGGATGCCTGAAACTGTGGACAGTACTGCACTATATATATATATATATATATATATATATATATATATATGGCCAAAAAATGTGTAGACATTTTAAGAAAGGAAAACTGTATTAAAATTGTTATATTCAATATATACCGATAACAATATATGAATACAAGTCACGTTTGACTTCTGCAGTTACAAGTGGTTACCATCAGGGTCCAGACACTTCTGATTATGACAAGCTACTGCTTGAGCAACGTTGACCAAAGTGTCCACTTGTATACATTTTTGGGCACCCCTGGTGTGTGTGAGTGTGTGTGTGTGTGTGTGTGTGTGTGTGTAATGTTTTTTTCCTATACATATACCCAAATTGCCAGCATCACTACTCTTGTGCTTTGGGGCCATTATAAGTAAAATAAGGGTTACTTGAAAACAAGCACCGCAATACTGGGACAGCAGATCTGATAACCGAGACGGCTACTAAGTGACTAAGGGTTGGGGAGCGTCTGCGGCGTGGGGACTCTGGACAAAGGGAGAATTCACCTCCCTGACTGGACAGAGCGGGATGGCAAGAGAGTTCATCATGTTACTCAGGATGGCACCCACTGTAAAACTTACAAGTCATTCATTTCTGGAATTTTCCCTTTGATATATTGACCATGGGTAGCAGAGACTAAAGAACGCAGAACGGCAGAAAAGAAGGGAACTACTGTGTTCTTAATCCCTTGAAGAAAAACAGAGATGAAAGAGATTTACACCAGTTCCAGATCCCTGGGAGTAAAGACGCCCAACAGGTTGAAGAGTGAGGCCATATGGCAGCACTTAGAATTTAACTGTCTTAATGAGGCAATCTGCTCACCAGCCTCACCAGTGAGAGACCTGGCCTGATGGCTGTCCTCATCCCCTGCCACCTAAAAGACACTTGCATTTGCCTGTGCTGGGTTCTAAACATTCTCATGCATGGAGCACAGCCTGCAGTCATAAACCGTAATACCGAAAGCGGCCTTGGCGATGGAGTAAAACACCCTCGTGGTGGACCCCCTTGCTTTCACAAGCCCACCATCACTCCTTTCCTTCGGAGAACAGCATCTCGTTTCCCCAGACCTGGTCAATAGGGATACGGAACCCTCTGGGATACCATGATTGGCTCAGGGATAAGCACATGACCCACGCTGGACCAAGAGAGAGCCATGGCATGTTTGCTGGAACACCTGGAAAAGAGAGGTTCCGGGGTATTAAGCTGGAAGAACAGAAGGCTGGGACTGCTGGTAGCCATCCCGGGGGGAAGCCTCTGAGAGTGAGGGGCGCCAACACTATAGGAAGCAGAGCGAAGGAAGGAAGGGGGATATTGGTAACATCATTAGAGCAGCTACATCCAGGTCTCCCTAAAGCCAGCTCAGACCTGTGAGCTGCTAACTCCCTTTATTTTTGCTGAAGCCAGGTGGAGTTGGGTTACTTTGGATTATGATCAAAAAAGTCCTGACGACGTAATGCACCCTCATCATACCAATGAGGAAACAGAGGTCCAGAGCGGAAAAGGGTCATACAAGTCCATGTTTGAGCTGGGAGAGACTCCAGTGATTCTGCGTCTCTTTTAGGAAACTTCATAATGTCTCCCCCAGTCTAGACCCATGGAGTCCTCTGGGGTTCTGCTCTCACCCTTATTTCACATTCAGCTGCTCCTCAATCATGTGGCCATCTTCCCTGCCCATACGTCCCAACCACCTCCATCGCTGAACTTCTGAAATGCTTCCATGAACGCCTGAGCCTTCCCTCATCTTCTCTCTCATCTGTCTCCTAATCCACATCTGCAGAAAGCAAGCCACACTCTCTGATCAAGACTCCCCTTTTCGCACATTACCATATTAACAATTCAAACCACTGAGAAAAGGTTTGAAAGTCTCAGTCAGGGCCAGCCAGCCCCTGCCCATCCTCTTAGCAGTGCCCTCTGCTACCTTGCCCAGCAATAACAGCGACCATAACAGCAATGGGTTGGTGAAAACAACACAAACAACATGTGCGTTTGGTCTTTTGCAGCATATCATTTGATCCACGCAGCAGGCTTAAGAGCAATGGTGACTTCCTGGAGGGGAATTTAAATGCCAATAAGGGGCAGGCAGAATAAAAGAGAGAGCCTGCTGGGTGACAGGAAGACCAGACGTAGCAGGGCCACAGGGCAGGCCTCAGATGTTATGACTGCAATACTACTTCTGAGGCTGATATTTTAGTGCTTAGTATGGACCAGCCACTATTCACGGCCCTTTGACATTTACTCCTGAGAACAACTTATTGGACTGGTTGCCATTAGAACATCCATGTTTCAAATGAGGAAACTGAGGCACAGTGTTTACCCCCCCAACTGGCTCGAGATACTTAGCTGATAATGAGCTGACCTTAGATTTGAACCCAGGCAGCCTGCCTCTAGGGTCTCTATTCTAGAGACTCAATACTGCCCAGAAGTGATGAGTTTTTTTTAAAGTGAAATTCTCAGTGTTGACAACACATTCCTGGCATGAAACACTCCAGACTGTCACACTGAGCAGCCAAACAGGACAGACATATCTGTGGGGCAAATGGAGCCCAAGTGTGATTCCTCTGATCTGTTTATTTCTTCTATTCTCCTGATAAGAAAACTTACACCGAGAGAGCTACATCTCTACCGACATTCCTCATCTCATAAGTCCCTTCCACTCGGTTATTTCACGTTTCCCAATCTTCAAAAGATAATTGAGGACCCAAATCCAAAGAGAGGAACTCTAGCATTTTATTATATCCCTCCCTAAGTTGGATATGTGTTCTTCGTATTCTGCAGTTATTTCATTGCATCATTTTACATTTATGAAATGAAGTAGTCAGTATAATTCATTTACGGGGATCCTAATAAATACTAATTGACTGATTACTAGATTGTTATAAATATGTGAGTAGGAGGGAAGGGCAAACCTGTAAAAATACTACATTTCTACAGGATTCTGTTTAAATATAGGAAAAAAAAACTCTCATTAATGTAAACAGGAGTCTACATTCTGACTCAAAGTATAATCACCTTCCTAATGACAGAGTGAATTAAATGACATCAGAGTAATTTTTCTTGACATATCACAACAGCTTAAAACAAATATACCACTTGAAATTTCAACCTTATTCACATATTTTCAGTCCATGTAATGTTAAATAATTTCACTAATCAGTTCATCAATCTCCCAATCTGAGAGTAAATACAAGTTAGTAGTGGGAAGGACAACCAGAAACTGGAAAGGAGATTATTATTGTTTTGTGTTTTTTGTTGCTGTTTTTTTTAATCACCAAAACAGAAAACAAAAACAAAAGAACTTAGGATGGTCTTAAGGATAAAGGATATAAAGAGACAAAAGCCCAAGTCCACTTGAACTCAGGAAACAGGCATTTCCCCACCTGCCAGGTTGGAAAGTTCATTCATTTTTTACCATCCAAATGAAATCTTTTCAGCAGGGTCAAAAGGGCTTTTGTTTTGACATTTAATTCACTGGCGATGTATTTCCTGTGTTAGAATGCAAAACACCTCTCAGACTGCTTTTTCATTAATTGCCTTCATTTTTCAAGTTCCCTGTTTGATTTATAGTCAATTAAAAACACCCTGGAAAGCCATGACTCATGTATGGTAAGTACAAATATGATGAATGCAACAGGATGCACTCTCCATGGATGACCCACCCCTAACCAAAGTCAGAGCGTCAGAGTGGGATCGCCGAGCAGGGTCTTGGTGAAAGGAACTCATGGGGAGGGTGCAAAGCCAGGAATACACGGTCCTGAACAAGATGCCACCAGATCCATCCAAAACAAGGAAGAAGGGGGACTTTTCTATATTTTTCTATCTTACAGAGGAAGAATGAACTTGGCTATGAACAGAAAATACATAACGTGGTAGGAAGTTCTCTTTGTCTCATCCAGATTGATGAAAGTGGATGGGAAAATTAAGTGGCAAATTGCCTTGATATTTCACGACCAACATCAACCAATACTACAAGACCCTAGACCAGAACTCTGGATAAAAGCCTGGACACGGGAATCCTGGGTTCAAATCTTGCCATCACCTATGATGAGCAATATGACCTTGGGTAAATTGTTTCACCTGGTCCAGCCTTAGTATCCTCACCTGTAAATGGACACATGAAAGTGCTTTTCCCCTAAGGGCTGTTATGAGGTTCAAGGGGGCTGGTACAGTAAATGCCCGCTGTGAAGGCCACCGATGCCCCAGTGGTCAGCACTGGTGGTGCTTTATAAAAGTCCCGACATCTGTTCCTAAAGTTTTCACACTTGTTACATTTTCTAGAAAAGCGCTCTCTCTCTCTCTCTCTCTCTCTCTCTCTTCTCTCTCTCTCCCCCCCCCTTCTATCAGCATAGGCATGCAGCCCTTCATGAGAAGATCTCTGAAGAGTTGACCCTGATTCTCCAGAAAAATGAACATACTGAAACTTCAGAAGAACCATCAGAAAAGTCAAGAGCAAAAAAGTAACATTAACTTAATGCCTTAGATCAATGATTTCCCACCAAAGTGAGGTAAATAAGAATATTTGGTGCATTTTTTACAAAGCAAAATCTACTCAAAGGACTACATTTTCTTCTATAATTAGTCCTTACACTTGTTTTGTTTGGTTCTTGGTGCCAAATGACCTTTCAAAAGAAAATTTGGGCTAACGTAAACAGGGTACTCATTCAATTGCTTACGTTTTAAATCTTTTTATATCCAGACTTAAGATAATGTTTTAAAATATGCTCTTATCAATCCAAGATTTAAAAAAGAAAAATCTACTCATCTGTGAAATTCAAATCCTAGAATCACTGCTTTAGATGTTTTTTTCATCTCTTCGCATTTTTAATGCCGGTGATTTATCTTCAAAAAAGCTAGGGCAGATGCCCATTGTAAGGAAATTGAACCTAAGGTCTATGAATAACAACAATAATAACAACAGCAACAACAATAGCAATAATAATAGGAATAATAAATGCAGCTTCCATTTATTCATTGCTAGTTTCCAAGCATTTTTCCATCAGTTATTGCATCAACTCGAGAAGTAAGGGCTGCCATTATCCTTCTTAGACAGATGACATATTCAAACTCAGAAGATTCAAATAACTCACTCACGGTCACACAGCTAAGATGTGACTGTGTCATATGTTTGAAACCTAGTCGATGTGAGTTTAAAACTAGGTGACCCTAACTGCAACATTAGAACCATCGGGAGGATGCAATTGGAGCCCACCCTTTTCACAATCATCAGAAGGTGAGGTTCCTCCCCCGGGGGGGTTTCTAAGAGGCAGCAGGGAAGAAGCTGACTGGCTCCGTGGAAAACAAGCCCTGATGAGAAAAAAAAAAAAAGCAGGAGGTAGTCACAGGTGTGAGCCCTTTGTCTCCAGCTTGAACGAACAACTTTGTGCGCCCTCCCATGTAGGCTCAGGTTACCCTGGGACGGCTGCCTCCTTCGCAGTCTGTTTCCGTCTCTCTCAGGAGCCTCTTTGTGACTTGGGCCACGTTGTTTTGTTAGGCTGTGCAAAGAGACCGTGAGCTCACACCAATCGTGTGTGCACCTCCTCCATGTTTCCCAAACTGGCTCGCAGTTAATAGAGTGGAGCAGAAATGATACCTGTGCCTCGTGAGCTGAGGGAGTTAATCACCTGGGGTGCCAATCCCCCATGCTTTATTGTCCCCCTGTCTGCTAGCTCGGTGACAGAAGGCACAAGATGGCAGGTCCGAGTTGGAAGTAGCCTGGGTCCTCGAGCTCCTGCAGGGAGGGCAGCCACTCGGAGGAGAGCTACGCAGGGGTGCAAAATGAGCATTGATTCTGTTAGGTCACTGGGGTTGTTTGGTACCGAGCCTATTCTGACAAATGCACGTTCTTTATTAAAAGTGTAATTGCTTGTAAGTCTGCATTTTAGGTAAACTCAGGTGTGGTCATTTCTCTCTGTGTATCTGTGTGGCTTTTCTGTGCGTAGCCCAGGAGGAATGAGCCATAAAGGATGACCAAGTGGGGAGAAAAGTGCTGACCTGATAGTGGTTGGGTGGCCAGGGAGTGTCCTTTCTGGACACTGGTAGTTGGAGAGTTTTCCCACTCACAGAAGCTGGAGCATCACGAGTATGGCGGCTTTCCCTAGCAAACACGACGATCACAGATCCCTCCACAATGCCACAAGGTCTGTTTGAGCTGAGAGCGGCAGGGAAGAATATGCCCTTCTGCAAGTTTACAGAACACAGGATAGGCAAGGGCTTATAACTTGGTCTTTTTCCACATCAGCTGGGTGGCTGGTCGGTTTTCCAAGTCAGTTATTCTTCTGGAGCTGGGTATCAGCTGGGAGGCTGGCACCAGGGTGGCTTCCAAATCTCGTGGTACCAAGATGGTGGCTACCAGAATCATATGATTTTCATGTTGCAGGAGAAGCCACCACACCAACCAATTGGGGATAATTCTGGGTATTGGAGGCCATGAGGAACTCCTGCCACAAACCCCTCCCAGATTCCTCCCTGAGACCAAAGACCTTGAATGGATCTCTCCT
The DNA here is from genome assembly GCF_036562045.2 of Rhinolophus sinicus. Taxonomy (NCBI): domain Eukaryota; kingdom Metazoa; phylum Chordata; class Mammalia; order Chiroptera; family Rhinolophidae; genus Rhinolophus; species Rhinolophus sinicus. The sequence continues at coordinate 21,848,799 of NC_133760.1, forward strand.
TTTTGAGTTTCTGCCTTCTAAGCTGTTTTCTCCTTTCTTCTTGTATTTCTCATCAAAAAGGGGCATAACCACATACATCTTCCCAGCTCATCTTTCAAGACTGAGATAAAGCCAGGGAAGTTTTGTCCAAGTTATCATGAGTTGGGGGCTTTGCACCACACAGTGGAAGAAGACACAATAAAATCATTCCCCTGGTTACATTAGAAGAAATAGTGGGATACCATGTTTTGATCCTAGAAGCTTGTTGAAAAATGGCCTTTTAAAGACGAAAGCAAGTCTAGTTAGTGGAAAGAAGAGTAGAATAAAGAGTTATTGGGATGTGACGGAAATAAAAGGCTTTAGAACAACTGAGGGAAAGATGTATCGAAGTGAACAGTGAATAAAATATTAGGGAAATAAAAGGAGTGGAGATGACCATTAGTAACAGTTGAAGTAGAAAAAGATAAGGCATTGAGAATTGAGGAGAAAGATGAAAAAGGATAAAAGGAAATATTACTGTCTGAACAAAGAGAGCAGGGAGCCGTGGACAGAATAAACATTCCCTGTAACCTGCTAAAAGCTGAACACAGAATTGGTTGAATATAAGTCTGGGGTACGAGCAGATAGACTGGGTCTGTCAGGCAGAGACAACACTTTCAGACAACTTCATAGAATAGTGAAAAGTATAGCCATCAATTGATTGTGCTGTGTTTACACCTCCTATAAGACAAAAATTCACAATGATTGGAAACCAAAGTTCTTAAATTGAAAAGATAAAGGAAAAATGGAAAGCGCAAATGACATAAGTGAAACCCAAGATACTGTCACTAACCTGGAGTCTTTCAGCATCTGTTATTACCTAGAACACCCCTAACCATTTCTTGGATTTTGGTACTTGACCCTAAATATCTAAGTATTTTAATACTTTCTGGTTTTGTTTGATGCTTTTCAGTTTTTATGCACATGTTAACCTTGTGTCAATATAGTGTTCATTCTGAAAGCACCCACCACTCATTGGTTGCTTGGTTAATTATGTTTTTCAGAAATAGAAGGGTCTTTTGTTGAACTATAGGGAAATACATGAAAGAAACTGAGAATGAGAGAGGAAAGAGGGAGGAAAGGAGCTAGAGAAAGACAGGGTGGGGGATGGAGACAGGGAGAGAGAGGGACAGAGGGGGAGAGAGAGAGAGAGAGAGAGAGAGAGAGAGAGAGAGACTTAAAATGTTAGTTGGTTAGAGGGCCAAGTCCATTCAGTATTTGGGGCTTCTTATTTCTTCTTACAAGTGGAATAGAGCAATATATTGCTACTACATACTTCTGGAAATCCAGATTTTCCCAACAATATTTAATAGGCATTCTCAAATCTTCATTTAGGCCTAACTGACCTTATTCACAGGGTCTACACTCACAATAATCTACGGCCTTTGCTTTGAGATGAACTCAGAAGTACCCAACTAGATTTGCTCTCTGTATTTTTTTTCACTCTAATAAGATATATGAACCTACAGTTTCACTGAGAGGGGGTGGTCTGATTTTGCTGTTCCAACAATTCACATATAAATTTTAAAATATCCTCAAATCTCATATCATTGACTTTCCCTGATTGTGCTATCGTTGATAATCAACCCAGTTCCATTTAGCATTTACTAACTTACACAGAACCAACAACCATAACCCACTTAATTACTTAGGGAATTGAAAACACACACACACACACACACACACACACACTGTGATATTAGAATGTACAGTATGGTCTAGTTTAAATTAAAAAGATCCCCTAAAGTATGATTGTTTCCAGCTTCTCAGCAGTGAATTAAAAGCTGTTTGGTGTAGTGAAGATTACAGCAGCAATCACATTTATGGGCCTGTTTTGCATACCAACGCTATTAATTTCCATACTCAGGGTGGCTTCACATTTCCACACATGTTAATATAGATATAATTTGGGATAATCACTTAGAAAAAAAAGAGAAGAGAGAAAGAAAGGGAGAGGGAGAAGGAGAGAGAGAGGGAGAGAGAGAGAGAAAGATAAGAGGGGAGCCAGAAATATGATTCTATTAAACCAAGTTCTGTTTGAAACATATTGATTCTGATTAATAACAGAATCAAAAGACAAATGAGGGTTCCTGATGGCCTGACCCAAGAGTCACACTCAGGGATCAAATTAATATGAAATCACATATTGGAATTCACTTATTGTGCCAGTTCTGCACCTTGTCATTACAGACTCTAATTACTGAAATGATTTCATTGGCATAATTGCATCAAGATGTGCCTGGGCTTCACCTTGGACAGCTCCCTTGATGCTCAACATTGCATCTTCATTATTGTGTTCCTTTCAACTCTTAAAATGTGTTCCAGCCTCACAGAACAATCCAATCGAGCAGACTGATTTTTTTTTAACTTTTCTTTAAGCATGCCAGACACATAGCACAGGAATGAAGGGCTGTGGCCAGCCTGGGAGGCAAGCCTGAGTCCACGGGGGCAAATGTACAGTTATCTTCCCTGAAGGGATCTCAGGGCATCTGACCGAATTAAACAACTGTTTTCATATTCTTCCTTCCCAAATGTAAAAGACGGGTGCTCAAGAGCCTACCATGAAATGTGTGTGTTTTTTTGTCTAACATCAGTTTTAAATTCTATTGTGCTGAAACCATGCTTGTTATGCATTTAGCAATGCATTCCATGTTCTCATAAAGATAAAACAATGTAATATCAGCATTAAAAAACAGGAAGAGATGAGAACCACAGGTCTGAGGGGAGCATATTTTAAGGAAATTAATTGGAATTTGGTGGGGGGGGGCAGGACTCGAGTTTAATCTACAGAACAGTCATTGGAGGTTTCGAATCTTTCTGAAAACCATCTTATTAGCTTTAGGAATAAGAGTTTTGAATTCCTATGCCTAAAAATTCTCAGAAGCCGCCATCGTGCCCTCACCATTATTTTGATCTCATGCGATGTATGACAAACAACAGGTAGAAGAGCGACCCACAGGAAGGCAAAGGTTTTGCTCTCAGGGCTCTGCCCAGACGAAATGGATTTCATTTCCTTTGCACAGAGTAGCAGTACCCACATTGAAAGCCGATGGTCCCCTTTTTTGGGGAGCGGTCGGGAAATGTCCACCAGTAATAAAATACTAAAAGGACATACACAGCACTCTATTCACCTGTGAGCTGACAAGGCCCTAATTCAAGACCTACCATTCTGGATCAAGCAGAATGAGAATAATGAGCAGAGACCACTGAGTGTAGGGACCACTACATCCTGAGACCCATGAATAGACACTGGGGGACTTAAATATGACAACAGACCAAAAGCATCATCAAGTGACACTGCTTACGGTTTAGGATCGCCCGGTCCTCAATGAACTCGGCTGGCTGATCGATATGGAACACTTTCTGCTGAAATCCAGGAGTGCAGTCCAAATCGTCTGCAGATGTTAGCAGCAGCACCTGAGAAAACCGAAGCCATCAATATTGTAACAGCGCTTGTGTGTTTGCCCTGCTAACTTTTACCAAATCTGTGACTTTTAGAAATGAACTGAGGTTTTAATTTCATCTCCCAAAGGAAGAGATAAGTTGATACTTCTCCCGCGGTTGCCAACAATTTTGCTTTGGCAGTGAGATTTGGAAACCGTGCAAACGGGAACAGCTGCAGCAGTTTCCATGAAGTTGGAGTTAAAGAAATAACTTTGTCAGATTTTTACACCTGCGAAGACTCTCACCATGGTTTCCGTGTGTGAGACTTCATTACAAAAACTGTCAATTTCATAGGATGCCTGGGCTAAAACCAGCTTCACTTTCATAGACGCGAAGGAGCGTTGTTGTCTATGAAGAGGAGCAAAGCGGAACCACTCCTTTGGAAGTTACTTTTCAAAGGAACCTGGGGCCCCGTAGACCTTCACGGCCCAATGTGGTGGTGTCATGCAGAGTGTCATGCGGGGTGTCAGCTCCCGCTCCCCACTTAAGAATGCAGGACATGGTGAGGCCAAAAAGGAACACCAACAGAGCCATAGATAGGGGAGTCAGACCACTATATTCTCGCTGGAGCTGGGTTGGAGACACAGGAAGTAGGATCCACACGCTCCACAATCCGCCGCCCACTTCTCTGCCTGCCTGCCTGCCTGCCTGCCTGCCTGCCTGCCTGCCTGCCTGCCTGCCTGCCTGCCAGCCAGCCAGCCAGCCAGCCAGCCAGCCAGCCAGCCAGCCAGCCAACCAACCAACCAACCAACCAATCAACGCAGCCACGGAAGTTATATCAGAGGCTAATTGGCTAACTGGTTACAGCTGATGGCCAACCAGTCACAGCTGACGGCCATCTACTACCCGGGCCAGCACCTTTCCACGTGAGGCCGAGAGCCTGGAAACTGCTCTCTGGGACTCTGTCCCCACAGGTGGCCATGAGCTCACGTGGTTACTGAGCTCTTCTTATGTAGCTGGGATGAAATTGTCAGTATAAAATACGTGCTGGGTTTTGAAGATTAAATACTGAAGAGAAAAAGAAAGCAAAATCTCTAATTAATATTTTTTAGATGGATTATACATTCAAGGATAATATTTTACAGATTTGGACTATTATTAATTTCACTGCTTTCTTTTTACTTTTGTAGATTTGGCTCCTAGAAAACAAAATTTACAATTGCTTCCAAAGGCTCAGCTTCGTCTTTGCAAATGCTTCATCCAGGGGTCAAAATTTTAGGTTTTATGGTTTGGAACATACAAACATGTGACACAATTCCTAGACAAGGAGTAATTTAATAAGGTAAGAGATAGTTGTAGGTGTAGTAGGCAAGCCTCACCTTTATAGCAAGCACCTACCACATATACTGGCACAGAGAAGATGCTCCGTATACTTAATATACTACTGCTAACATTTTTCATCCTTTACTATATGGCCAGCACTGTGCTAGGTTTATTATAGGCGTTATCTCTTTACTTTCCACCATAGCCCTGGGAGGTATATTATAAGATACATTTTACAGACAAGGGGCCTGTCATTCTCGAGAGGCTAACATGTTTGCCCAATGTGGGGACAGAATCTCAGAGAGCAGTTTCCAGGCTCTCGGCCTCACGTGGAAAGGTTATGGCTCGGGTAGTAGATGGCCGTTGGCCGTGGCCAGTTGGCCGCCAGCTGTAACCAGTTAGACACTGATATAACTGCCACAACTGTGCGGGTTGGGGAGTCGAGTCGGTTGGTTGGCAGGCGGAGAAGCAGACAGCAGGTTGCAGGTCATGTTTATCCAGCCTTCAGTGAGACTGTAGTGGCATGACACCCCTACCTATGGCTCCGTGGGTGTTCTTTTTTGGCCTCGCCATATTCTGTGTTCTTATGTGGGGAGCGGGAGCAGAGACCCCACAGGCCGCCTTGCACAACAAATGGCGCAGCGAGCAGGATCCCCCGCACAACACCCAAGATCACACAGTTAGAATGGTGGAGCCAGGATTTGAATCCAGGTTGAAGGGTCCACTGTCAGAGCCCCTCCCACACCCCTCAGGCCTTGCACGAGGGGCAGGATTTTGCATTATTTGCCTGAGCTATTTCTCTGTAACCTATGGCGGGCTGCTTTAACTGAGAACGGTGCCAGCAGAGAGTGTTTGGAAATTCACATCCCCAAGGCATCCCACGACCATAACTGATGAGAACTGCTGCACAAATCCCCCAGCTCCCTCACCCCTCAAGTGAGATGTCTCGAAGGCAAGCTTGCTGTCTGTGTTCCAACTTGGATTTGAGCTCCAGCTGATCACAGTGGCATCTGACTTGATAACTCACCTTCCATTAGTTGCTTTCCCTTCCTTGGATCATTTCCTCATGCCCTGTTGGTAGTTTTCTGACACTACCCTCCAAATAAAACTACGTACACTCAAATCCTTGACTTGGTGTTTGCTTCCTGGGAAACCAGACTCGGATACCAGAATACAAACTCCTAACCACTGCGCACGAGCTATTGACGGAAACTCATTACCACTCCGCCCCCGCCAGCAAACTCAAAAGTGTCCAAAAGGTTGGCAGCTGTGGAACCGAGTCCTGTCTCTAAATATCAGGCCTCTGAAAGGCACTGAACCTCGAGGAATGAGAGCAAGAATCAATCTCTGGAGGTCCGCCGTGCGGCCGGCCTGAGAAACATCACAGAAATTGAAATGGGAGAATCATCACCCTGGCCGACATCGTCTTTCTAAAATCAAAGGGGGAAGGATACTGCCATCCGGGATCTGAGCAGTTCTGCCTGTGAAACTTCCCCATGCTTTGAGAGCAGGCTCTGGTTAAATCACTTCTAAGGCAAGCATAATGCTGACATCCCAAGTGGCGTACACAGAGAATGCAGATTCAGGACTCAGAATAACTTGCTGGCAATTCTGCAGGCAGAAAAATCGATAACAGGCCACCGTTAATTCAGTTAAACAGCAAATAGTCAAAGGAGGCCGGCCTCCAGGCACCCTGTGCCTACAGTTATACATTAACTTTCTAATCAGCAAATTCTGCCCTCAAATCCCACGCCGCTAAACCCCTCATCATTCCATAGGAACTACGGGAAATGATGTTTCTCCGGGGCTCCTAAGTGTAGCAATCCGGAACTGACTGTGAGCGTGGGTGAGGTGAGTCCCACGTTCTTGTCTGTCTCTATCCTGATTCCTTGGAGGCTCTATTCAGGATTCCTCTGGAGTCATAAAGGAAAAATAAACCTTTTCTGACTGCTGACCCTCAGGGAGGGTGGGCACGGTGGGAGGACTCCCAGAGGCCCTCACTTTGTTTGTGCAAATGCTTGGATCACTCTATCCATCAGTCAAAATTCAGGTTACATGTGTTGTAATAATAAAAGCATTGTAGCACTCTCCTGGGCAAGGTCTGACTTTGCAAGGCAAGAACTAGCCACAAAATTAATTCGCTCTCTCCTCCCTGCATTCATTCATTTATTCATTCATTCACTTATTCACTCATTCCCAAATACTTATTAATACTGGGATTCTGTGAGCACTTACCATGTTTCCCCGAAAATAAGACCTAACTGGAAAAATAGCCCTAGCATGATTTTTCAAGAGGACATCCCCTGAACATAAGCCCTAATGCATTTTTTGGAGCAAAATGTAATATAAGACCCGGTCTTATTTTTGGGGAAATACGGTAGCTAGTGTTGTCCTGGAGATTTAGTTAAACACAGGATAACGCAAGAGTTAAAAGCACAAATTGCAGTCACTTTGCTTGGTTCAAATCTTGGCCTTTGTCCTTTACTGACTATAGATTTGGCATTTGTCATGGCCACTCTGTGTCTCAGTTTCCTCATCAGGAAAATATGGAAAATAACTTGTGCTTTGAGAGGGGCTGGGTGGAGTCAGTGGGATGCAACGTAGAAAGCATTTAGGATAGTACTGCAAGGAATATCCAGTCAGAAAGGTATTAACTGCTAACAGGGACTAGAAAAGGTGAGAGGCATTAACAAATCATAATTTAATTGATTACAATTAAATTTTAACTTGAAAGGGAATTATAGGTCTCTTTGGGAGCATGTAAAAGCTTGGGGACAGGAAAGTAAACTCGCAGAAAAGATATTCCTCCTTCCATTGCAAAGATGGGGCAGAATAGCTGGGTAAGTGGAGAGGAATATAGACTTGGCTTCTTAACCAACATGCTCTTTGCTTTCACACCAATTTCTTTGTGCCTCTATGGGTTTCACATCTCTGAATTGACAAAACTGCATGTAAAAAAGAAGAATCCAGACTAATTTACGGCTTTCCAAAAGCTGAATGTCTGAGTGGGGAGTAGTGTAGAATGTTCTAGTTACTGCAAGTGCCCCTTGACTTTTTAGCAGATGTCAAACAGTGCCTGTACATGAACCTGCCGTGGATACCCACTCTTCAAATTCAATGGCACTGAGTCTGGTGGTGGAATATGAAGAAGCATCCCTCACTGGTTTAAACATGAGTACCTGGGCGGCCGGCTGGCTCAGCTGGTTAGAGCGCAGTGCTCATAGCACCAAAGTTGCCGGTTTGATTCCCGCATCGGCCAGTGAGCTGTGCCCTCCACAACTAGATTGAAGACAACGACTTGACTTGGAGCTGAGGGGTCCTGGAAAAACACACTGTTCCCCAATATTCCCCAATAAAAACTAAAAAAAAAAGAGTATCTGGACATGACTCCAAAACTAGGCAAGCCGCTCCTGCAGCATCATCGGATGTCACTTTTACACGTGTGCTACATGCACATGCTTCCCCCATACTCTCCCTAACAGTTCCAGAATATATGCTGTGAGCAACACTGCGAATGTGCCCTCGATGCTATGGAGATACCGTATGGTTCTTTTGTTCATGTATGCATTTTCTTGCACCTCATACACAGTAGGCAACCGATACACCTGGGAAAGCTCAGGAAAGATCAAATTTTATGATGGCCAAAGGATTTCTATAACCTGAAAATTATAATCAGCCTGTGTATGAAAGCAGATTCCCGTTCAGACAGACAATAAGTGCAGGACAGATACGCCGGTTCTGTAGGAATCCCAATGTAGCAGCTGTGACTTTGGGTAAGTAACCCTCTGTGTCTCAGTTTCCTCAGATGGAAAATGGCAATAATAATAGTACCTGATGGGTTATTATGAGGATTAATTGAATTATTATCAAGAGCCTTACGTAGTACCAGGCATACAGTAATTATTCAATAAATGTTTGCTCTTATTATTATTATTTAGTAATAGTAGTATCTCTATATATTAGGCTTAAACCCGTATATGTGATTCATTGCTTTTCCCCAGAGTTGACATTTACAAATATCATCAAACGAGTACTGTCGTTGCTACTATAAAACTGTTCAGTGGTAGACTGTGCTTAGAAATATTGAAAAGGAAAGAGCAGGGACCGGAATCAGGAAGAAAGTCAGGAGGGGGTTTGCGTCTCAGGCTCAGCTGCACAATATGAACATGAGTGCCTACTGTGTGCTGAGCGGAGCTGTTTGTGCAGGACACCGCACATCCTTCCCAACGGCAGCTCAGCGCTCGCCCTCTGTGGAAGAGCCCTGCCCGAAACTTATGCTCTTTATACCTGCTTCTCTTTTTAGCTCCGATTTCTATGCTGCTGTGCAGAGCTTTCTCTTTTAAAAAGAAAGGGTTTATGTTTATCCTGACAGATACTGATTCAATAACATAGCCAACTTTGGAGTTTGCTTCCAGAGAAATGACGTGTTTTTTCTTTTTTTCTGCCTCAGCCTGCGGGTTGCCAACTGGCAGCATATGGGATGGATGTGGCCAGCAGAGGTGGTTAATTTAGCCAGAGCAGTGTGTCATAAAAGTTAAATTATCATGTTATGTAGCGGACACCTCTCCGAGCTGTCCTTGGCTCCACCACTGCCTGTGTCACTGCTCGCGCTCATGGACTCAATTACACACTTGCTGGCCCTCCAGGCATTGGAGCTTGCAGCCCTGTTTTAGACTTTGGAAACAGTCTCTTCAAGCAAAGAAGTCTCCTTGTTATAAGTCTCTAGTTACTTGTCACAACCGTTCCCATAGCCCTGTGTTCTCTAGCAGTCATTTCGGCCACATGACTAAGCACTGGTTAACAGAAGACGGGTGAAAAGATTTTCACCACTTCAAGGCCTGAGCCCTGAAAGGCCTCTCTTCCCATCTCTGAAAAAAGAAAGGAAGGACTTCCAAGAGGCACCCCAGAGAAACAGCCCCGACATTAGTCACTGCTTAGAGGACAAGTACCGGGGAGAGCTGTCCCACAGGAGACTCCACGTTCAGGGCGCAGCCCCTGAGATCTGGGGGGGTTGCTACAGCAGCTTGTCTGGCTGACTGACTATGCACCCATTTGGAACAGACAGCGGCAGAGGGTCTTCTACTCCACCAGGACTCTCAGACTCATCTCACAGGCCTGGAGAAATACCTGAACTGAAGAAAAGCTTAGCACCATTGTACTCAAGAGCCATAACAAAACAAAACAAAACAAACAAACAAAAGCCACCTTCTTGCCACAAGTAAATAATTATCTCAGCAGGCTGTGAACCACCTCAGGTCTCATCCTCTCTTAAGCCAGCTCCGAGATGGTATTTTTCAGACGAACTCACTAGCGTCTCCTGGTCCCTGTTTTTCTTTCACTGACTCCCTTGCTTTCTGCTGTCAGTGTGGATGGACAGTTACTTTATCCTTGCCTCACAACACCTCTGCTTTACTTTTGTCACAGTCAGCCTGCTGGAATCAGTTTGGAGGGGCTTAGATTGGCAGGGAAGAAAGACTACTATCTCTGACTTGCAGGACATAAAAATGGTACAGCAACGTATTTTGTATGATTCTTTATCCTGCCAGAGACTACAAACCCAGAGTACTGAAAGGGTTTGTAAAGGCACTCTGCCCACGGGGAGAGCATGGAGAAAAGAGATAGTTCAAAGGCACGCAGGCACAGGCACACCGGTGCACACTCGTGCATATACTAGTACACGCACATACAGAGGCACATGTTCAGACTATCGCTGTGAGTGTCAGCTCACATCACCCACACTCCCACTGAGTCAGACCTCCTTCAAATGAGCCCAACGTTTTCTAGCCCCCGGAACACAGAACACCGGCCACTTTCTTGGCCACTATTATAACAGACACTTAGAAATAATGTTGTGATTCTTGGGAAAATATGGGGGGGAGCGTAGTTCCAGTTTGGTGAGTCCTGATGTGGCCTTCATACAGAATTTAAGATCAGTATTACAGACCTTGTTTCTAACTGAATGCTACTTAGTATTTCTTTTTCCCCTCAAATTATTAAAAGGGAAGTTGCACAATAATGGCTCCCAAAGAAGTCCTCAGCCTACTCCCAGAACTTGTGAGATTACGTGGAACAGGGGAATTAAGGTTAACATCAGCTGACCTTAAAGTAGAGTGGTTACCTTGAATTATTTAGATGTGATCACAAGGGTCCTTAAAAATGGAAGAAAGAAGGAAATGTTACAGTGAAAGCCAGTCTCGGTGACCTGGTATGGGAAACACTCAACCTGCCATGGTGGGCTTTGAAGGGATAGGAAGAAGCCATCAGCCAAGGAACGCAAGGGGCCTCTAGAAACTGGAAAAGGAAAAAAAAAAAAATTTTTCCCTTCGAACCTCCAGAAGGAGTGCAGTCCTGCTGTCACCTTGGTTTTAGCCCATTGAGAGCCATTTTGGATTTCTGACCTTCAAAACTGTATGATAATCCATTTGGGCATAACCCTTTTCTTTTGTCTTCGCAATTGTTCCTATAAAGTGATGGGGCATTTTGATACGCTGTTATATGACAGAGTGGTTGGGTCCATTTTTTTTTCCATTAATTCCCTGAATAAAAATTTAAAATTTCTATCATCTGCCAGGCCCTGGGCTAGATGCTCAAGATGGAGAAATGAACAAATTCCTGGATAAATTTATTATCTAAAAGGAAAGGCAGACATGTAGCCAAATTATTATGATATGATATGATATGATATGATATGATATGATATGATATGATATGATATGATATAAGTTTGTGTACCTTTGGAACTAGGAAGTTCAAAGCAAAGATTCTCAAGCTAGACTACCTGGGTTCAAATCCAATTTTACCACTTAGTTGCTGTGTAACACTGGACATGTTACCTGACTTCTTCTCTGTGCTTTAGTTTCTTCATTTGTACAACAGAGCCAATAATTGCATCTACCCTCATTGGTTGTGAGGTCCAATGAGTTAACATATATCAAACATTTAGGATAGGAACTGGTTCATGATAAATGCCACATGCTATCAATTGTTATTATTACTTATATTAACCGGAGGAGTATGTATAAAGTGTTATGGAAACACAGAATAAGGAACAACACATACTTTGGGTGAGAACACGAAGTGGGCCGTGTCATAGATAAGGCCATTGCAAAGATGACTTTCATTTTTCAAGTAGTAAAGTATAAGAAAGAATGTTCCATGCAGGGTAAGTGCAAACACCGAGACATTCCAGCTGAAGAAACAGGGAGCCATGTGGCAGGGATAACAAGCTCTGGGTTGTTTTCAAGATTATTTGAAAGTGTTTTGTCATCTCAAAATAGGATCAAATTGACCAGGCATGTCCTCCTTGAGTGTGGCTAAACAGAGCCAAAAATAACCCACTTAATGAAATCACAATTTTAGTCTAAATGGAATTAACTCTTTACTATTAAGACGCCAGGATTAATCAACTAGACTCAATTGGTAAATTTTAAAAGAAAAATACAGCTTTGTAAGAATTTTAGTTAATTCAATTGGGAAGATTTGGTTGGCTGGCCCTTGGTAGAAATGGAGACTGTGCTTGCCCTAAAGTTGGTGATACTCATGTCTATTTATGAAATTTTAGTCATTAGGTTAGTGGTGCCAGATGCCAGATAGAACCCGCTTCCGTTAAGTCAAGCAAAGGAGTCCCTATATGAGATACTCTTGGGTGAGTCTTAGTAGCCCCAGGAAGTTCAACTGGGCAAATATTAAATACCTACTGTGTGCCAGGCACCAGAAGACTTGTCTGGTCTACACATAAATACCTAAATCCGTGGAGACAAAGGATAGGAGACTTACTCAATGAATAGGCCTGAGGTTTGGGGACTCAGCCCCATGGAAGGCTGGTGCCTGAGTCCATGATCTCAGCTCACCTCCCATCTCAGCCCCTGCGGCAGTGGACAGTTCCCTAAGAGCTCACATGCCCCACAGAGTGTCCTCCACTGTTTCTCATTCTGCTCTGAGCTTGTTCCTGTACAGCAGGGACCCGTAATGTGAGGGCAAGCAGAGCTGGGGAATGCAGAGGACTTAATGCTCCAGGGACGGCCCTCAGTGCTGCCCTCGATGCTGGGAAATGGCAGCTGGTTAAATGCCTCAGCTGCCTTCTTTTAGGTGGCCTCCTCTGAGAGACGTTCATTCATGTGCCACTCGGATACACACACACACACACACACACACACACGGAGGGTGCCAAAAAAAATGTCTACACATTTTAAGAAAGGAAAAAACTATTAAAATTACACTGATGGTAACCACTCTGAGCACCTCTTGTAATTGCAGAAGTCAAACGTGACTTGTATTCATCTTTTGTTAGCGGTATATACTGAGTATTACAAGTTTAATACAGTTTTCCTTTCTTAAAATGTGTATACATTTTTTGGCCCCCTCTGTATATTACATATATAACTAGATGGGGGAATCCTTTCACGATGTATATGTGTGCCAGGTCACCATGATGTACTTTAAAAATATTGCAATTTTGTTTGTCAATTATACCTCGATAAAGCTGAAATAACAAATAAAAAATCCCAAGTGTCCAAAAGGATGTCATTCCATCACTCGCATTTTCTGGCAATACTGACCTATGGAATCAGAAAAATCTAAATGACGACCCCACAGATGGTCAATGGTTACATGTGTTGTGTCCCGATACTGTGTCAATTTAACAAGTAGACTATGACCTTTTCTTGCTTAGAAATAATTATCGGATCCTGCCTGGCCTTGCTGTGAAGTGGAACATTTTATTCTAACTGTGCAACTCTCAACACTTTCTTCTCTGCCAGACATTAGACAAGATGTCAGATTTGTCATCATACCAGAAGGTTTTTATTAATTATCTTTCAGAGGCAAAGTCCTTTTGTAATTTATTTTTTTCACACCAGGAAAATTCTTCTATTGAACTAAATGTCTATCTTGTTAAATTATTCTTTTCTGCTAAAGGTTCTCTCTTTGAAAGTTCCAGAAGAAAAGAATAAACCCAGCAAAAATTGGTGTTGAAGTCAAGGAATTGATTATGTTAAGCAGAATATCACATATCCTCCCCCGGGACAGAGTGTACGAATTTGCATCGTTTCTTTAAAACCTAACTGCCTGATATATAGTTAAGATAAAAATTTCTCCAAATGTTTGCTTGCCTGAAACAGATGGAATTGCAATGACTGCTCTTTACATGCCAATCAATCATATTTCAAAGGATACATTCACTGGGGTAAGCAGCATTTATGAAGTGCCTACTATGTGCCAGTGACAAGATATACAAAAATTAGTAAGACACCTTTAGTAATGCAGAGCACAAAAGGAAAGACTGATATGTAAACACCTACTTTTTAAAACATAAGGAAAAGTGTTAGAGCAGAGTAAGTAATCTAGTAGAAATTGGAAAATGGGGAACACAATTAACTCAATGTTGGGGGGTTGGAATGAGGTCACTAGAGAAACCACTGTCCTAGACACATCGATTTAGATGATTTTGCTTGTATACCCTTGTATTTTAAACAGGAGAAGAGGTACATTGGAAAGGACTATGAGCGATGGTAATCATTGAACTCCCTCCTCAGGATTATTACTCAGAAAGACTCAGCCATCTTAAGATGGAGCTTCCCTGATGATGAAAGAATTCCTAAAGTCTTGGATAACAACTTCATTTTTAAAGAGTAAGAATTCTTGAGAAGATAGGAACTGAAAGACAATTTAATTTAATATGGTTTTTTTTCTGCTCTATATTTCTAGAGTAGCAAGAAAGATGGTAATAGAATGCCTAAGTGGAGCACGAGATAGTCTCAGGATTTAAGGAAAAAATGGCCTTCCAGCTGGGAGGAGCTCCCAGAGGAATCCTGGGAAGTGTTGAACTACACAAGTTGGGGAGTGATGTGCGCAGTCTGCTGCCAGGAGCTCAGCAGGTCTAGCACAGCACTGGGTGTGCCAGGTCCCGATTCTGGTGGTTCGGGCCAAGAACTTCCCCGGGTTCTTGCAGGGCCTTTATAAATGTGAACCATCATGACACCAAGCAGAGCTTCCCTGCTTCCTACAGTGACATTTTCTAATCAAGGATGGGGTTGCACTACACATGAGTTAAAAACAGCCTGGAAAACCCTTACTAATGGGGCAAAATGGCGCACCATAATTTGGTTTCACAGTAAAAGAAAATGCAATGAATCCTTGATTTGTGACTGTGTTATTTAAATGTTGCTTTTGATGTTTTATCCAGAGTCCTATCTCAAACGATCAGAGATAATCCTGCTTTCTGACATAATTAGGGAGCTGCTGCTTTGCTAAGCTGGAGGATAATCAACTTGACCTTGAAAGTTTGTCTGTAGTACCACACTCATGGCAGCCACACTGGAGTTTCCCTCAATAGTCAAACAACAGATACAGACTTTGCTCCAAGGACAAACATGCTTTAACAGCGAGGGAGCAGATAAGGATGGCCGACAGGCCCCATTCGGCCACTATTATCTGGTAGATGGCCTTTGGTTTGTGGATTAGGAGCTAACATTTAAATAGCAAGTATTTTTACTAATGCCCGTATTTGAAATAGCACTGGGACTGGAGTCACACAGGGCAACACTCCACAGGTGAGAAGTATATCCTCCTGGTGGGCAGCGCTTCATCTCCAGACAACCACAATCTGAGCCCCTCTCTATGTGTCCCCAGCAACAAGTACCACGTGCCTTGTATTATTCCAGTTGAGCTGCTGGTTTCCTAAAATAAACTTCAAAGCGATTTTTGGTTTGCATTCATCTTTACATAGCTTTTTCTCACACCCAGTCCTCTTTTTTTTGTTTTTTTGTTTTGTTTTGTTTTTTGTTTTGTTTTTACATTACCTTCCTGGCTTCCCCGAGCACCTGAGCTTCCATGCTTCATCTACAAATATTGCTAGAAAAAGTTCCCCTTGAATGGGTTGCAGAGAAGTTGTCTCTGTTGCAGTGAAATTCCCACCACCATAAGAAAAAAAAAAAAAAAGTCTCCACTGTTCTCCTCTTGAAACTGCTTCCCTATTTACCACCTTCTAAATTCTGAGGCGCTGAATCAGCCCGCTCCATTACTCAAGTTCGTATTTTTTAGATCATCAGGGCCTCCCTCTGAGCCAGCTTGTTCAAAAGCGCACACATTTGAGGGTAAGAAAAGTAGCTTATTGCTGGTCTCCAGAGACAGGACCTCCTCTCCACCAGCTTCATAGCAGTGTCAAGGGATCGCCGTCCTCTCTGATCTCTACAACAGGCGGCAAGCCTCACCGAAAGCAAGCACACACACAGTATCGAGATACAAATATGTTCAGCCACAACACCCCTCCATCATCATCACTGCAGCAGATTTAGGTGTCGATAAGCTAGTCTCTTCTCTCCATCAAGCAAACATCTCTCAGGTTTTGAGCTGAGAAGAAAGAAAACATCTGGGCCAAAAGTTTGAAAAGGATATTATATGTATGTTTTTCTCATGTCTACTTGAGTCAACAATTAGCTGAAATTTCATGAGTCATTCCTTGGGATATTTTTAACTCAAGCTAGGTTAAGGCAATCATCAACGTTTGTGCTAATCCCACTGCTCTTTCAAAGTAAGACTGATTCTTCTTAGGGAGAAACAGTGCATCTCACACCCGTAGGGAAAATTTGGAGGAAAAGGGATCATAGAAAGTTACACGGTGCGAAACATGGTCATGAGAATGGCCTCCACATGTGGCAGGGAGACGACACTACAGTCTCCGTAGATAGTCAGCCATCAGCTACAGACTTTGTCCTACGGGTGAACAAGCTAGAGCAGATGCCACAGGCCTCGTCACCACTCTATCTGCCAGATGGCCAGCGAGGCCAGCATGCAAGTGGGAGGTCCTGACAGCAAGAAGTAAGGCAGTGAGAAGGGGTCTGGGAGGAGGGAGACCTGGATCCCCATTAGGGTGACCAATTGCCTGGTTTTCTTGGGACTCTCTGGGATTCTCAGTCCCTCAAGTTGCATATCCCAGGAAAGTCCTGAGGACCAGCACATTGCTGGCACACTCAAGTTGAGCCATTTGAGAGGAGAGGGATACAGGAACCAGCAAAAGTATGGGCAGGGTTGGGGAGACGGGGCATGGGGCACGGGGAAGCTTCCCAGTAAAAGTGGGGCACCTTTAGAGCTGCACAGAGGGGGGGAGGGTCTCCCTGAGAGGAGCCTTGACCTCCTAATGGAGGGACACAGCTCCTGCAGAAACATACTCTCCTCCCCCTCTCGGAGTTCTTGCCCTAGTCCCCCATTGGCTAAAGTACTGATTGGCAAATCACTGCCCCCAGGCCAAATCCAGACCACTGCCTGTTTTTGTAAATAAAGTTTTGTTGGAACACAGTCACGCCCATTGATTTCCTTACTGTCTGTATCTGCTTTCATGGTTGAGTGGCGGTGACAGATATTTTGTGTCCTGCAAAGCCTGAAATATGCATTACTGGCCCTTTAAGAAAACGTTTGCAAACATCTGGGCTAAGCCCACTGGAAGCCAGACGGCAGGGGGGCTCCATATAGGGCAGAGGGCAAGGTGGAGAAGTGGAAAGGGCGGAGGGGCTAAGGAAGCTGCTCAACATGCTCCTTACCTGTGACATTGGTCACAAAACTGGGGAACTACTGGGAGAATCTAGCCAAAATGCTGCCAACAGAGGCACACCAGATACCTGGAGGATAAACAAAAGCGCGAGCTTCTTCAGCAGACTTCCAGGAATTAGGTTCCTGAACAGAAGCTGCAGTTGAGGAAAGATGAGATCAGAAAAGCCCAGAGGCACTCAGCCTCTTCACGGGTCAATTTTCTGCAAGTTCAATATTTTTTCAAAACGTTTTTCAACATCCAAAGAAAATACTTTAAATTCATACATAGGAATGACACACAAGAGTTGTGTTTATTCTTTGGGCTAGAGAACCGTGAAATGTTTCATAGTGATTCTCAATATCTGTGTGACAAACATTAATTAAGCACTTACTACCTCCTGTCCTGTATTAGACACTGCAGGTAACGTAGGAAGCAGGACAGATATGTTTTTCTGCCCTCATGGAACTTACTTCTAGTAGAGGAAACACAAGTAAACACATGAAAAACAAGTAGGAGATCAATTCAGAGTGATACGTTGTATAGAGAAATTAAAACTGCGTGATGGGGTAGGAGGAAGGGCATTAGATAGCAGCTGGACAGTCATCTTTAATGAGAAGCGTGAGGAGGATTGGTCACGCCAAGTCAAGAAGAAGCACTCGAGGCAGAGGCAGCAGCAAGAACAAAGGAAAGGCTTTGCTGGAGGGATATGCCCTGTATTGGGAGAAAGGCCAGGGCAGCTAGAGGGCAGCACCATGGACAAGGCCAGAGAGTGAGGTGAGGTCGTATGGCCAATGGTGCTGCAGAAAGAGGTAAAATAGCACACCTGGGACTGCAGCCTTGGAAAGGCCTGCTTGCAACTGGGTCCTCAGCTAGCATCTAGGTATCCGGATTTCGGGAAAGTTCCCACCACCCCAACGGATAAGGGTATCTCCTGTGCCTAAGCTGTTTGCACAAATGGTGTAGTTTCTGCTGAGCAGCTGCTTCCTTCTGGGAGCCTGTAATTTTGCCACAGACCAGGCAGAAGGTGCCTATGTGACCAGTCCCCTGTGAAAACCTAGGGCACTCAGTCTCTAAGGAGCCTTCCGGGTTGGTACGCTTCCACACACATCACAACTTATTGCTGGAAGAATTAAGCACATCCTGTGTGACTCCACCGGAAAAGAAGTCTCGTACCTGGTTTCCCTCAGATTTCAGCCCATGGACCTTCTCCATCGGTGGATCTTACTCTGCATCCTGTCCCTGTGATACATCGTAGCCATGAATAATGTGACTACATCCTGAGTCCTGTAGGTCCTCCTAGCAAATCACCGAGCCCGGAGGTGGCCTTGGGGACCCCGGACACAAACAACAAAGTTGTATTTCATTGTTTTTCTCCATGCGGAGCCCAGGGAAAGCATGTGACAGGGACTTCACCACATACTTCTCACCACAAGTCTCTGAGATTGACCACCCCTCCCGGTCATCACCACCACAAACATTTGAAAGATAAAGTAATGAAGATTCAGGGAGTTTCTGTCCCTCGCTCAGGTCCCCCAGCTGAGCCTGCCTGAGCAAGAATCCAAGCAGCCTACCTCCCAGTCCTAGAAATGGACTGCCATGCTCACCCACAGGGCAGACAGAGCCTGCAGGAAACTCGGGGGTAGTTTTGCATATTTGTTTGACTTCCACCACAAAAGGTCACTCATTTTAAGACTTTCATCTATTTCATCATGGGATGCTCCAGCAACACTCATTCAAGCTCCCCCTCTTAATCTTGGTAGTGAATTTGAGCCTTTGTTGTAAGAAAGCCTATTAAGATTCGGCAATAAGATTTTTCAAGGGTGATAAATACTCCTTTAAAGGGACTGCATATCCATTGACTGAATAACTCGGTCCTAAAAATGAAAGTCACACTTGGAGAATGGAAGGGCGGTTTATGAAAATGCAAATTAGAACGACTTTATTGGTTGAGTTGAATTCAGCTCATCTTGTCACAAAGAAGTATGAGTTGGGTAGGCCCCTGCTAAGCCCCGTCTGAGGCGGTAGAGAATGCGAACACTGCATCGGTGGCCTCAGAATGCAGCATGATATCTGCTGTTCAAAGGCAGCAGCAGAAAATGCTGAGATGCTATCATTTGCACTATTCTAGAACTTAATTGTGTTCTCCTGAAGTAAAAGATCTCTTTGGGCCTGACCTCCTTTGTTGTCAATTTTTCTCAAAGTGGGTTACCTATACCACTGTGGTATGTGAATGATTTTTAGGCAGTGTACTCACATGGAGGTTTTTTATTTCAATAAGTATGTCTATCTTAATGCTCACCTCCTATTTATAGTAAGCAATATTGATTTTTTTATTTAAGGTAATGATAGAAAATTTCCTTTCTAAATACATTTGTGCTGAGTAGTAAACTGATTTAATAAAAGTTAGCAATGAAAGAGAACGTGGTTATATATATATATATATATATATATATATATATATATATATACACACACACACACACACACACACACACACACACACACACATATATGATTTAAGTTGGAGAAACCCTGAGCTGGATAATTTATCTGGGAAACTTTGCAGACAGGGAATTTCAACCAGAGGTGGGAAGAGTGATGAGATACAAGGGAAGAGATCAGTCACAACCAAAAGAAAGTAAAGTCACACTAAATTTTAGGTCAGGGATTGTCCAAGTGTCATCTCCAGACCAGCGTCTTCCGTATGACCTGGGAGCTTGTTAGAAATGCAGATTCTCAGGTTCTACTTCGGACCCACTGAGTCAGAAACCCTGCAATCTGTGTTTTCAAGAGCCCTCCGGGTGACTCCAATGCCCCCTTACGTGTGAGAACCACAGCAGAGGCAATTCACCATTCAGTCACTCATTCATTCAACAAATGCAAATGGAGCATCTCCTACATGCAAGGCTCATCGTATTTGAACCCAAAGCTCTGGAAAGCCACAAAGAAAGAATACGTTTCAAACATTTGACTAAAGATGCATCGCACACACTGTGAGTGAATCATGGCAAATTCTGATGAGCAGGGCCTGAGAGAAGGCGTCTTTGCTGCACGTGGAGACTCTAGGGCTGGAAGCATGAACTCCCAAGGCATTTGCAGGGCATACTCCCCGGTGTGACCAACACATGCATTCCTTTTATTGTCACAGACTGACCGAGCTGATGAAACTCTGGCCAAGAATGAAATGTCCTCAGTTTGCTGGAGGCAAGCATGCATACAGATTGATCGTCACAGCGAGGCAGCCTGGCCTCCTCCTTTGTGTGAGCGGAGACCTTCAGAGCCTGGGGAATGTTTTATGTGCAGACCAGGAGTGATGGGCCCACTGGTCAGCTCTGCCATGACAAGCGAGTCCTCACAATCTAGGACCCTAGGGTTACACACAGCTACCGGCCCATGGGTCAGCTAAACAGCAGTGGCTTAGGAAAAGGTAGAGCAAGAGGAGGGAAAGGAAGACGATCATGGTATCTGATCAAGGAATGCAAGACCTGAATTCACTTTCCCCAGGAAATTTGCTGGCTGCGGTCCTTACTTGTAGCTGAGAATCTGTGCCTGCACTGAAAGGTGGGGCAGATGTGGATTTTAAATCCAGGTGCCATGGGACTTGACAAGAGAGGAGGCCACAATTTACAAGACGCTTTCTCTGTGAAGGTTGGAAGGAACATAAATTGGTTCAAACTCCTTAGAGCTGCTGCTGTCCAACAGGGAAGCCACATGTGCCTAGAAGATGGGCTGTGAAGTACAAAATGCACACTGGGTCTCAAGACTTGGTAAGAAAAGGAAATGTAAAATGTTTCATTTGGAATTTTCATATTGCTTCTCTGTTGAAGTGATACTCCCTCGGATATATCAGGTTAAAGAAAATATATTACAATTAATGTCACTTCTTTTTACTTCTATGAATGGGGCTACCAGGAAATTTAAAATTGTGTGTGTGGCTCCAATGAGACTGCTATTGCACAGCACTGGTCCGGAACAGGAGTCTGCTAATTTTTTCTTAAAACGCCAGGACTTTAGGCTTTGTGGACTAAAAGGCAAAATGGAAGATATTATGTATAAGCATTTAAAATGCAACCGTTTAAAAATTTAAAAAACATTCTTAGCATGTGGCTGCCCACAGACAGGTGACAGGATGGATATGACCCACAGACCACAGTTTGTGGACCTCGGTTCTGGAGGATAATGTGTCTCAAAACATCTAACATGCAGCCCCATGGACCCAGCAGTCCATTTCTGTGGAGCCGACTGGGTGAGCGGACAGACAGACATATATCCAAGTGAGTGACAACCACGAGCAAACGGAGGCTCAGACCCAAAGTTGCGGAGCTGCAAGGTGAGACTTGAGCCGTGGTGTGTGAGACTCCAAAGTTAATATTTTTAAGCACCATGCCTTAGAGATGCAAGGTGCCATTGAGTTTTCTCCTTCTCTCTCTCTCTCTCTCTCTCTCTCTCTCTCTCTCGGTGCATGGCCATGTCAGATAGCCCTGACACATGCTTGGCTCTGAGTAGGTGCTTTCTGGGCGAATAAACAAAAGGAATTCATAAGGAAGTAGGGCCTCCGGGTGGCTTTGAATCTCTGACTCTGAGTCAACACAAATGACCAAAGATGGGCTGTAGCTCAGCCATCTTGTGCAGCCCCTGCTTTTCATGCATGAGGCACTGACCTCTAAATTCATTTGAAAGATACTAGCAGCCTGCCATGTGGGGGAAACAAGGACCTTCAAGGGTCCATACAGTAGCAAGAATTGTATTCAGTGTGTCAAGAGTCAATCCTCTGATGCAGAGGGTTATTAATATAGGAAATACAAAGCAGTTGTATCCTATTTTCTGAACAGACAAGCTGACTAGTGCTGAAGTGAGAAAATTATTATTTATCAAAAATGAGATAGTCATGGGCCAGTGACGAATCCTGATTGGGTTCAGAGATAATTCCCCACCCGTGAAGCAAGTAATACATTTCTGGAGAAAGGTGTTCTGTTAACTACAAAATGCCCATAGCGTTGCTATTCCTCTGCTCTAGGTTCTCCTGTAAGATCTTTTTCCATTCTAATGGTATCAACTGTGAAAAGACCCTCAGCAGGGTCATACCCTTTTCTCCCTTAAATAGCTCCTGAGTTGTAGGCTGTCTTAGAGCTGGGGCTTCCTTCAAGCCTTGGTTCTGGCTCAGGTGTCCCCCAACAAGTCTATGGGATTGGAGTAGACTGATAATAGATTCCACCAAGTGGCTGGGTTGGCGTTAGGCTCTTCCCTAGACACAGAGAAGAACAGAAATGGAGGAAATTTCCATCTCCCTTGATTGCAAAAGCAACACAAGTCCCTTACATGGTTAATAGAAGCCCAGAGAGATGCATTTGGAGCATGTTTCCTAAACTGAGAATCTGACAACTCAGTGAGTCCACGGGGATCAGCGTGACATAGCACAAGGCCATGAGCTTCTTGGATGGAGTTGGGACTTTGAAGTCAAGCAGACCTGGACAGGAATCTTCATGCCACCATTTACTGTCAATTCAGCTTCTGCTGAGACAACTTCTTCTCTGGGGCTGAAGTCTGGTGCATCCATGATAAGGGCAGGTTTGACTATTCTCCAGGGTCAATGACGAAGAAACACATGAAAGTGCTTGGCACCCAGTGAGGAAGTGCTGTGTAGTTATTCATCATATTAACATCTGAAAGCAAAAATCCCTGAAAAGCCTGAGAGGTTTGGTTGCTTACACATTAGAGAAGGCTGCCAGGAGAGGGATCTGTGTCAACTGGCCTCTCACATCAGTTCTCCGTGACCTGCCACACGGGAGTGCTAGCACGATGTGCCGACTCACTTGAGGCGAAAGAAGGTGTAATGCCAGGATGGGAATATTGTAGCAAATGTGTCATGGCTTCCAACTTGTCCACATAGCGGACATTGCTAATCCATTTCTCCATTTCTATGACGTTTGCTGGATCCAACATCGGCGTTATTCCTAATATAGCTACCAAATAATGGAAGTTGTCATCTGAATCAAAATCTGCCTATCTTCCTTGGTGCAGTCAAATTTTGATACCATTTTAGTGGTTGGCACCGGTTACATGATCAAGAAATTCATTTTCTTTCTATCCATTCGTGTTTCAGAATTTACAGGGCTGACTGATCCACATATGTGAGCTTATTGTGACATGGCAATGTTATCAAAATGATTTCAAATTGCTATTGTTTTTGTTTTCATTGTTTTTTTTGTTGTTGTTTTTTGTTTTTTTGTGGTGGTAGTAGTTGAAAGTATTAGATTCATCTGTTTCACTGTGAATCTTGCACATGACTTGTAAAATCTAATTATAACTGTGGATAATGACAGCAGGCTTTACACAGCCTATAGATATATTTAGTAGGCTGCATTTTCTGATTTTCATCTGGAGGTTTGTAACCGTGTTGGTAGAACAACAAAAAGAAGGAGGAAGATGAGGAAGAGGAGGAGGAGGAGATGAAAACTTATACCAAAGTCCTAAGTAACAATTTGCTGTAAAACATTTAAAACGATGAGAAAGACAATGCACTCATTAGGGCTGAAAAGCAAGCTCTAGACATTACAGAACTTATTTCCTAACTGGTTTCATGTTCATAATTAATGGCTA
Source organism: Rhinolophus sinicus (assembly GCF_036562045.2). Lineage (NCBI taxonomy): Eukaryota > Metazoa > Chordata > Mammalia > Chiroptera > Rhinolophidae > Rhinolophus > Rhinolophus sinicus. Next base: position 21,872,650 of record NC_133760.1, read on the forward strand.
ATATTCTGCCATTTATAAGGAATTAAAGTAAACAGTGGCTTAATGAGATTTCACTAGGCCACTTGCAAGCACTCAATCAAATCTTATTTTCAATATATGAAAAAATGTCTCCTTGATTCTTAATTCACTAAGGGTCAACAGTAATATCTTCATACATAAAAGATTCCATTCTGCTTTTAAAGAAGAGGTAATTATAAGATAGCGGTCACACAAAAGGTCTAGGTTTTGTGTAACTTCTGTTCTAATTAATTTATCATACGTGGGATTTTGCTTTGGCGTCCAAGTGTTGATCTTTTAAAGCTACCATGTTCCGCGTGATAATGGATTTTATTTCTTCAAAAGGTCATCCTTCATACAATTTCACCATTAGCAGAGGGGACCAAGGAGCATGGGTGTTTCTGCATGTCACTGAATCCTGAGAAGTCATTCTGCAAAGTCCTGGGTCATTTTTGCCCTTAGATGTTATTTAAAAACCACGGGGCCAAGGCATTTGAACAAAAGGTGAGAAATTCAATTAGTCACTAGGAAGGTTTCCTTCCGAAGGCCAGCCCCACGAAAGCATGTGGTTCAACAAAATATCTGTATTTGAGAATTTGTTTCCTGTTTTTCCCTTCTGTTTCATAAGTGAAATGACCTGGATGTGATTGTTATTTTGCCTTGTATTTATTTTGTGGCTGGTTTTTCTGGGGGCAGTATGATCCACAGCTGGGGTCCACTGCCCTTTCATCATCAGGAAACCTTTGTGTTGTTGTTTGGGTTGTTTCCTTCTCATGCTTCTCATTCTTTGAAACATTTTAGTCTTCCAAGCAAACTGCAGTTATTAAGTGAAAATTACTTCATTTCCCAGGGCCTCCTCACCCCTGCCACTTAAAATATATATATATATATATATATATATATATATATATATATATATATATATATCAAAAGCATGCATAATTGTCCAATAGAAGCATCTTAGATAACCAACCACACTGAGCTGACAGAAAAGTCTCTGGCTCAAAGCAGAGAAACTTGATGTCAGCCGAGCCCAGGATAAATGTATGACGTCAGCTGAGATGTCTGAAATGCTGACAATTTACAAATCACAACCACTGGCTGCAAAAAAGCCCCCAGATTATGGCTTCTTAAAGCTACTGTGCACGCACATCACCCTGGGATTTTCATAAAATGCAGATTCTGCCTCAGTGGGTCTAAGGTAGGACCTGATACTCTGCATTTCTGATAAGCTCCCAGGTAATGCTGGTGCTACTGGTGCCAGGGCCACACTTTGGGAACAAGGCCCTGGATAGGAAGGGAGAACACCTGGGGAATTGGGTCACAAGACACGGTTCAGCTTCAGCTCCAAGGGAGATCTGTTATGCACCTTCTGCAGGTCAAGCCCATGTACCACGCCGGGTACCTTTCTTTATGCAATATATTAGTGGGACACTTTTCCTTCAATGGCCCATACCACATCCTGCCACATAAAATGTCTGTGCATTCCAGCAAAGAGCCAGACTATGCCTGGGATTGGGATTATTTCCACAGCCGTTATAATGCACACGTAATTATCCTTTTCACTGGCCTTCCTCCATGCATGGGATGATACTCAGATGAATTTCACAAATGTTTATGTACCAGATACTATGCTAAGCAGTAGACACATGCTGCTAAAAGAAACAGATATATGGCCCCTGCCCTCGGGGAGTGTGAGCTAGGAAGACACTGACAGGCAAGAACACACAAATTTATGTAACTATATATGATGAGTGCTGGGAAAGAAGAGAGTGCTTTCTCTTATCTCAGGGCTCCCACCCCACCCCCCATGGTATATTTAAGAGGAAACGGTAGACCCCCTTCTTCAGTTCCACTGTGTCACTCCATTTGTTCAAGCAGGTTCATTGTGCCAGGTACCGTGCCTGATGCACAAAACAATTCTCTCTGTTCTGAGGAACTGCAAAGGATGGTGGGAGTAAAGGCACTGACTTCCATAATTACTACTTGAGATTCAGCACGAGACGTGCCATACCAGAGCCTAGCAGTGTCTCGCACAGAGCTGGCATTCAAAGGGGCACTTTCCTTCGCGTAAATGAACGAAGGAGTCCACAAGCATAAAGGCCAAGCACACTCTCCAAATGTGACAGTCAGAAAAGCTGCAGCGTAGTGGCTGTTACTAGCGTTCCATACAGAGTGGGGTGTGGGTTCCAGCCTTGCCACCATCAAGCTCCAGGAAACTCTGTTCTCTCTTCAGGGGCGGGGGAAGTAATACATTTTCCTCAGTAGGATTGTTATGGGGATTACATGAGATAATGTGTATGAAATGCTTACCCCTGGGCCTGGCGAAGGATGAATATTCAGTGAATGATAATGCTGGTTACTCTTAACGATGTCTTTACTACTATTTTCCTAATGATTATTATGGAAATGGCATGTGATACGGCTCTCAAAGGAGGTGAAGCATTTTGACACATGCAGATGATGAGAAAGGTTCAGCAGAGGAAACAAGCCTTTAAGAATCAGATTATTGCTTACATATTCAATAAATATGCCACTGGTTATTTGTGCTTGCCAGGGAATTAGGTGAAGATTAATTAATATTTATAAAGTATTTTGATATCCATGTAATATCTAGTAAGCAATTAGTTCTATAACACATAGCCAAATCCTTTTACATACCAAACAATGTAAAACAAACTGAATACAGCTGTGTAAGAAGGAACAGAATTTCATTAACTCCTGTTGTAGGAAATAGGCAGCCAGTTGGGTTTTTTTTCCCCTTTGGTAATTTTCTGGCTGATTTTCTCTGGCTTCCTATGTCATTTTCCTGCTTTACCCCCTGCAGCCCCAAATCAAATTATTTCCTCTTGGGTAGCAGTGAAAACAGAAGTGGGATGAAGGCAAATGCAATTCTGGCTCCTCCTTCCTGGAGCCCAAGAGTTTATAAATGGTTTAACAGGGAGGCAGACAGGGCTCCAAAAGTACCTATTTCCATAGCCATCGGCCTAGTCAGGCGCTTTTAAAGGTTACAGTCGGTCCCCCCCCACCCCCAGCTCTAGATATGCACGGAGAACTTTGGGTGGGGGGAGGGGAGATAAGAAGAAATGTTAAGTCAAAGCGAGGCGGCGTCCTCCTGGAAGTGCTTTCTCAGTCTCTCTCCAGCCCACATGTGCATGTATAAGGCCGGCTGACGTATCTGGATTCTCTCAACCCCTTGTAACCATTCCGCATGGATCATTCTTACTTATAGGCAATGTTGCTACATACCCACGGATCCCCTGCCCCCACCTTTTTCTAAAGCCCATCATCCTAGCCTGAAAAGTCCAACCCTGTGTTCACCAAGGAAGATTCTGATCCGTGAAACTTGATCTAAAAGCCTAGTTCGTAAAGCAGATACAAAGGAGTTACCGCGGAGGAAGCAGCTCTCAGGGGTCCAGCTTCTGCTCTAACTCCTGCACCCTCTTCCTAGACGCAGCTCCGGAAATGGTTCTGGGATGGTACTGAAAGTCTTATCTTAATGGAAGCCTTTTTAAGCAAATACTGTCGAGCTCAACTATCAGACGAAACCCATCCAAGAAATGCATCCCCTTTAAGCTCTCAGGATAGGATGCCCAACTGTTTTCTCTTTGCCAGGGACCAAAAGGTTCCTGGGACGCAGGGCTTTCAGTGCGAGAAGGGGGACAGTTTTGAGCAAATGTGGATGGCTGGTCTCTCTACGCCTATCCCACACCTCCTAAGGGAGAATATCCTATCCCCATCAGGGTGAGGAATCTGATCATGAGCAAACAGGACGCTCTGGCTGCCTGCCATGCACACTTGACCATCCCCACATAAATGCTCACAATTATTCTGCCCTTACCCATAATAGCTCTGTTCAAGTATCCCAACCAACATCTGGCCTATTCCCTTGGCGTGAAAAGGGCATCAATGCTGAGGGTCATTTTAGAGCAGTTTTTAGACCTGGTCCTCCCTGGAAGTTGCATGCCTTGCCTCAGTTTCCCCACAGGGGGGACTATTTTGTGAAGCCAAAGACAGAAGAGTTCGGACACTGCCCAGAAGGAAGCTAGGCTCACCCAGCTAAGACGAGTGATTCCTTCGATTCTACAGTATACTTCTAGGAAGGGTGGGCCATACTTCTCTACCCACCCTCACTGACGGCACAGTGTGTTGTGAAAATCACCATGGGGCTCCCTTCCCAAACGTCTGCTAAAGCTCACTGCTCAGAACCCCTGGCTCGGTCTCCATCATTCTCTGGGTGGCAGACCCCTGACGGACCCCTTTGTGTCCTTGGAGACTGCAGCTGTCTGGAGCCTGTAACCAAAGCCCTCTTGTGACTGAACAATAAATTCTTACCCAAGCCGTAAAGATGGACACCCCATGGGAAAGGCGTTCACAAGATGATGAAGGCTCTGTGCCTAAGAAATTACCAACTGGAACTCTCTGCGTCCCTCCTAAAAGCCCAGCAAGCATATGTTACTAAGTTACATTACTATTTTTTAAAAGACATTAGCCCCAGCCAGGGCAAGGCTGAAGCTGTGTTGCCTGGGTGAGCAATGAACCAAATGTGTCCACCGCCAGAAATAACCCCTCCTTTATCATCAGGCAGAGGGCAAGCAGAACATGACAGGGACTTGAACAATTCCAAAGCCAGCCATGTGGTTTGTTTCCCCCCTGTAATTAGCTCTATTTTGCATTCTTAGTACCTTCCCCAGATCCCCTGAGAGTCATCTGTAGTCTTTCTCAGCCCCTTCAGCTGTGGAAACTTGAAAACGCACCTCACTTGTTCCTATGGTCAATACCTGCTAATGCCGTATTTTAATCACATTTAGATGTGTACGCTCAATCTTGAAATTATCTAAGGTGCCTGCCAAAGTGCTTCATCGCTGTTACCTACAAATCAACGAAGCTCAGAGAACAAATTGCCACATTCAGTAATTTACAGGTACTTTTCATTGTAAGCAGCAATTTAAAATTACTGGAGCACTTCACCTCCCCCCCACACCCGTAAATGCTTCAATCTCAAAGTTATTGGGATTCTATTCCTGAGACAAGAGAGGTAATTTAACTTTTCTGGAGGACTTTTTCTACATACACATATACTAGAAGCACCTATTTTAAAAATGATTGAAGTTCTGATCATGTGTTGCATTGAACAATTTAAATTACTAAAATGGTTACAATTTGATCAATGCTCCAAGTTTGGGATTAAATTTGCGATTGTGTGTAGAAAATAAAAACCACACTACCGTTTTATATCCTCGTCCCCACTCATTATGAAAATCAGAATTTTGGGGCGGCCAGATGGCTCAGTGGGTTAGAGCGCGAGCTCTCAACAACAAGGTTACTGGTTTGATTCCCGCTATGGGATGGTGGGCTGAGCCCCCTGCAACTAAAGATTGAAAACGGTGAGTGGACTTGGAGCTGAGCTGCGCCCTCCACAACTAGATTGAAGGACGACTTGGAGCTGATGGGCCCTGGATAAACATACTGCTCCCAAAATTCCCCAATAAAATTTAGTTTAATAAATATATATATATATATACATACATATAAAATTTATATATATATATATATATATATATATATATATATATATATATATATATATATAAAATCAGAATTTTGACTTGGACGACTTAAGCCTCCTGCCACATAGAAGGCACTGCTGTTCTAAAATAGTCTGACTTTATGCAAAAGCAATCCTCTGATTTCAGGCTTTCATTTGGCTCTTGTGTGGCTATTTATAGCAGAGTAATTCAGAATCAGAATCACCTCTTCCCTAGCCGACAATGCATCTTAAAAATATTTGTTAAAATTGTTTAGATGTAGGCGAAATAGGCCAAGGAGATTTAGTCTCCACTACTCACTAAATTCAAAATTGAATCAGAAGCACTTTTCAGCTAATGAGAAGTTTTTCTATCATTTTGTTTTTTGAAGCATCAAGAAAAAAAAATGAGTTGCTTTGTTCCTAGAAAGTGAGGCATTATTTAAAGATGGCACGACACAAAGTAAGCTCCTGGCATTTTCCTGGTGAATTCAGATTGGCAAACAGGGTCACAGAAGGTGGCTGAAGAGCTGGGTGGCCCCTTCACTGCCCAGCAGGCTAAGGTGAAATGCACCTGTACTGTCTGACCATTTTCTGATATTTAGTGACTAAAATCATAGATGAGAACTTATTGCAACAATGTTGCTAATCTTTTTTTTATATATATATCAGAGGGATTATTCATTATGAATTTGTACCAACTGGACAAACAGTTAACCAAGTTTACTATTTGGAGGCGCTGAAAAGGCTGTGTAAGTAAGTAAGATGACCTGAACTTTTCACCAACAAGTCATGGCTCTTGCATCACGACGATGCACCAGCTCACACGGCATCGTCTGTGAGGGAGTTTTTAGCCAGTAAACAAATACCTGTATTGGAACACCCTCCCTACTCACCTGATCTGGCCCCCAACGACTTCTTTCTTTACCCAAAGATAAAGGAAATATTAAAAGGAAGCATTTTGATGACATTCAGGATATCAAGGGTAATACGACAACAACTCTGATGGCCATTCCAGAAAGAGAGTTCCAAACTTGCTTTGAAGGGTGGATTAGGTGCTGGCATCAGTGCACAGCTTCCCAAGGGGAGTACTTTGAAGGTGACCATAGTGATATTCAGCTATGAGGTGTGTAGCACTTTTTCTAGGATGAGTTTACAAGCTTACTTGTCAGCCCTTGTATGTTTATGATGTACACATCTAGGAGTGGTATCACTTGGTGAGTGGCTTCCTTCCCTCCTAGATGGAAAGCTCTAAGACTGTCTTTGCTCACTCTTCTCAGCCCAGTGTCCGACCCTGTGCCTGGCTTGTCAAGTCAGTTACAGTCAATTATGCACAAAAAGGACTGCTGAGAAAACAGGCCTCCCCCTGCACCTAGGACCAGCCTTGCCAGGCCACGCAGAGCCCACCCCACCCAGGCTGAATTCTCAGAGGCTGCATGGGCCAACTCGAAGCCTGGGAAATTTAGTCATCTACTTTGAGTTGCCTCCTCATTAGTATAAATTTTAAAAATAGCCTTATGCCAACACCGTAAAGGTAATTTCCTCTTGGAAAGGACACTTACTCATTTGCTTTAAACAGTCATTAATGGACCAAATTTCCCCTCAGAATTTCATGTCAATGATCCTATGGGGAATTTGAAAGTAAAACCAGAAAAATAATGATGTGAGGAAAATGTCAGATGAGAACTGTGAATGCATTATAGACCTTCAACTAATATTGCCGCTGTCAAAGTTCAAGGATTAAATACTCATCAGTTTGCAACCTTCCATGGGAGCCCATTCCTTCCTGACAGCGACCTGTCTGCAGCTTTCCAATAGTGATCATGTCTGCTGTAATTGATGGCTTTATCTAATGAGGACATCATAGTCTAAAAGTCATAAAGTTCACCCCTTATCGGTACAGCCAGGGCCCACGGACTTACTGGGAAGGACTCTGCAAAAGAAGGGGCAGGCTTCTTCATGTGAACAAATATAATCTACCATATGTTTGCAGCCAAACATTAGTGTTCATGGTCTAATAAGGGGGTGGAATATTTACATTCAGGGCCACACCCAGAAACTATGGAGCCTAAATAGATCATCCTTATTAAAGAATGTCTTTTCAGACCCAAAAGTCTGAGAGATTAAATGTGACTCTCACATTTACTCACATGTTTTGGGGAAAGGATCCTATCTGTCTTGCTCACCTCTGTATCCTCAGTGCCAATCACAGACTTGTCGCATAGTAGATGATCAATAAATATTAGTCAAATGAATGAATGGCTTATTTCCACATCCTGGGGCCCTGAGAATAACTGCAGTGCAGGCCAGACACAGAATGCTGGGTTCAAATCCTGCGGCCACTGTTAACTAATTATAAGTCCTTGAAGAAATTAAGTTCTCTGTGCCTCAGTTTCATTATCTATAAAATGGGCATAAAGTAGTTCCTACCTCACAGGATTGCAAATGTGCTGATATCCATGAAGCATTTAAAACAGTGCCTTATGCATTGTAAGACTGCAACATTCAAGCTTTTCCTATTTTTTGCCTTTTTTTTTTTTTTGAATGATTCCAGACTTGTACATGTACCAAATACCCAACACATGCCAGGCCCTGTGCTTGTGCTTTACACACACTATTGGCTCTTTCACATCCTTTGTGTTGTTGTTGTTATTTTAATGAGGAGTGGTATAAACAAACCAATATATCCCCAACAGTCTCTTACTTACTCCTCCCCACATCCCTACATGGCTGATACAATTATTCCTGTTTTAAAGGTAAAGGAACTTAGAGAAATTGATGAGTATTCACATAAATGACATGTATGGAAGACAGGAAGGGAGGGAGAGAGGGAGGGAGGGAGGGAGGAAAAAAGGAAGGGAGGGAGGAAAGAGACAAGGGAAGAGAGAAGGAAGGAAGGTAGGAAACACCTCCCAACCCCTTCAGTGCTATCTGGTCCCTGCTCAGTGGCACCTCCTCCCAGATAACTCTGCCACCATCAATGCACAGGCCCTATTTCCCGTCCCCAGGGCAACCATCTTTCTGATACAACACTGCGAGAGGCAGGGAAATGAAAAGGCAGCCAAGGAGTTAGGGAAGTTTTATCCCCAGATAGGGCCAACTCAGATGGAGAGAAAGGAGGGTAAGTGGGATGCAGGCAGTTTAGGAGCTTTAGGCAGAATGAAAGGGACAGGACTTCATGAGACCTGCGTCCATTGCTCCTCACACAGTAATTCTAAAACATGTTGGTTTAGGAACCAGCATCGGAGACTTGACTCTGTATCACTAACCCTGGCCGATGGCTATACAGTTTCAATGCCTCCTTTGCCTGGAAAATTACCTGAAGTCTACCTTCATGCTTAGCAGGATAAAATATGTTATATGATTAATTTAGATCAACTAATTGATGGCTTTTGTAATTATGGGATGATTCATCTAGCAATCAGATTACTATGAGGCAATAAAACGCTCCAAACTATGAAACCTATCCAATCTGTAAGGAGAATGTGGTTTTTTTCTCCCTCTCTCGTAAATCTCGATCTTGTATTTCTCAGTATTGAATAAATAGAAGCAATCACACATGCCCAGTGGTTTTGCTGAAAGAATGTCCCTACTATCTGTGACAGTACCTCCCAGCAATGCAGCAGGTCGTGACTATTGATCCTCAAAAAGGGCTCAGAGGGGAGCAGGTTCAGCCATTGAAAATGCTTTATAAAGGAGAACTCACTTCACCTCTAACCATGTGTCCTTTCTTATTCAAAGCTATGACACCACCAAAGGCAGACGTGTTTTTGTGTGCAGACATATGAATATGCAAATGCAATGGCAAAGAGAGAAAGAGAAAGAGAGAGAGAGAACCGCTTTTGGAGACCTACCCGGATCCCTTGCATACAGCCGACAGATGCTTGAGGCCAGAGCTGAAGTGCCATCTCTGCCTTTCCTCGTAATATGCCCCCATTTCTGTGGCTATCAAGCCAATGGTGTTTAGAACCTTTTAAGCACATCTAAGAGGCCAAGAATGGCTATCTTGCTACAAAGACGCCTATAACTTTCAAAAAAATGCAAAATCTTTAGCTCCCCCACAAACCCCTCATCGCAGCTTCAAGAGTCAACTCAAATGCCACTGTTTTCCATGCGCCCATGTAGCTCTTTATTTCCCTTTCAGAGAAATGATCTCACTATGTACTGATCATTTCTCCATACGTATTTTCTGTGAGAAGCTTAAGGACCAGCTCCACAGTTTATTCAGTTTTGTTTGTTAATTTTGCCCTCTTTCTGTTAACATCACTTAAGCACTGAAATGGACTGGGCTTCCTTTTAGTCATTGGTCTGAATGTCAGCTTCCTAATTTATCAGCTGTGCAAACTTGGGCAAGAAACTTAAACTTCTAAACCCTCCAATTCTTCACCAAACAGGGATGGCGGTAGCATATGCACAGCAGGGCTGTGGTATACATAAAAAGGGACACTAGATGCAAAGCTCATGGCACAATTAGGCTTTCTGACATATACAGACACATACATGTATGTGCGTACACACTCATTCACATGTGTGTACCTATATCATCATATATATGAATATCCATGCATTCATATGTAATATGTACATGTATGTGTGTATACATACATTTATATATAAGCATAGGTGTATGTATGTATGTGTATTTATGTGAGTGCATGCATGTATGTACATTTAACTGTATGTGCATATATTCATGTATGTGGTGCTCATGTGTTTAAGTATAACTGTGTGTGTGTGTGTGTGTGTGTGTGTATTTGTCACTGATTTATCTATTATCCTTTCTCCTGGGAGGTCACTGGGGCCGAGTGTAGATTTCACTGGGCTCTATGCACAGAGCCATAGGATTAGTAGAAACACATTCCTAAACAGAGTGAGCCTGGCCGAGCTGAAAACAGCTGCCTGTCATCACGATGAAGCAGGAGGGGTGGACCTGGGTGTCATGGAATGCAGGCTGGGATCCTGACTGATGACAGGAAACCTCCGAGTCCTGAGCTGTGGTCAGGAAAAGGAATGCGCACCCACAGGAGAACTGGTTGGGGGAGAGCGCGTAGACAGAACTGCAAGAAGAGACCAGACAAGCTACACAGTGGGATTTCAGGGTTCTCTTAGCAGCAGAACTCAGCCTCATCCTGACCAGTGCACTTGGCTGATTTCTTCTGGCCTCACAAGCACATCGAGGCTTAGCTATATCATCTTCCAGGAAGTCCTCTGTATCTTCTCTCCTTTAGGCCATATTCTCTGCCCATCGGGACTCCCTTAAAATCTGTGCTCACTGCATTCGTAGGAAGCATCACGTTGTCCTTTAACAGTCCCCTTTGCAGAGTCTGAGTGTCAGGAGGGCAGGAATCACGGCCCATTCCCTGCTGAGTCTCAGCAGGGAACGGTGGGGGTGAGGACGGTAAACAGTCTAAACACAGTCGTTCCCTCCTGGAATGTTTGAACTTCGTCTTCCCCTCGCCTGACAGTGGCCTCCTCGTGCTGCCTCTGACGCAGCAGGTGCCTTCCCACCTCAGAATGTTTGTAGGGGCTGTTACCTGTGCCTGGAACCTCCTCGTTCCCTAACCTCTTTCCAGTCTTAGCTCCAGTGTGGGTATCTCAGGAAGGCCTTTCCCGACCACCTGTGTACGACCATCCCTTCTCGGCGCCGTCCCCCCTTTACTTTTCTCCACAGGCCTCATCGTCAACTTCACATACAAACACACGCCCCCCCTTTTACTTCTTTTCTCACACCTCACCTTTGGAATATAACAAACTCCTTGACAGTGGAGACTTTGGCCTGCGGTGTCCACACCTATATCACCAGAGCCCAGAGCAGTGCCTGGCACATAGTAGGTCCTCAATAAATATCCACCAAATGAATGGACTCAGATGGCGGTGAATGATTATTACTATAAATAGCAGTAGCGAACGCAGAAAGAGCATGGCTGTGCCTGTGTGAGAGGCTGACATATGTGCTGCAGGAGACACAACCCTGAGTCCCCCATGGGCGCTGGCCTTTGGGCCCCTAACATGTGGCCACAACTGATCCTTTCATACCCTTCCCTTAACCAGAACCAGACCTATTCTGGTGACAATGCCTCAGACCAAGTGTCCCCGTGTCCGCTTACTATCGCATGCTTTGTAATACATTTCTTTTTATTCTGAAACAAAATACAGTAATGTATTTTATCAATCCTAAACACAGGTTTTGCATTCACAAAGAACAGCATATTTTTTCTTTCCCAACAGTCATCTGTAGTGTTAAACTGCACATAATTAAATTAAAGGCATCCGTGAACTCTGTGGAATGTAATGCTTTGAAGAAACCTCAAATTATTGTAATTAAAGCCACTGAGATCCTACAGTATAATGGGTGGTCAACAAATAGTACGCGTAAAGGGGTAGTCCACTCTCAGGAATGCTGCTTCTTGCCGTAGGAGATCCACATACGACACCCAGGACTGGAAAGGGAAAGAGACTACACATGGAACAGCGTTTGAAGGGGGCGGGCAGTTTGGTACACAATTTCTACTCATCACTATTCCAGCCTGACCTCCATTTGAGATCAGTGGGCTCTAATGAAAGTTACTTGTTTCTGAAAATGGAAATAATACCGAACATTCATGACACACTATCCGAGTTCCAGGCACTGCTCTGAGCACTGGACACGTACCATCGTGTTGAATCCCTGCACCAGCCCTCAGGACTCTGTGCCCTCATTGTCTCCATTGTGTGGGGAGGAAAAGGAGGCACAGACAGACCAAGGGGCGAGGACGTTATCTCTGGCCCTGTGGCTTTTACCAGGAGGAACTGCGACGTGGACACCTGCTTCTGTCCTCAGGTAGGGGCTTTGACCCTGGCCCCACTCTACTCCCAACTTGTTACTGCATCGCTGCCCTTCCTCCCTGCAGAGCTGTCTGCTAACTAACCATGCAATGCCTTCCCTCACCCTACTGTGCAGCAGATGGGATGAAACGGGTACTTTCAGCCGAGCTTGGTGCATAAAGGAGAAGAAAAGAAATCAATGCGACCATTCTTACATGTGTCCCCTGGACCTGGCACTTTGGCATGTCCACTCTTGCACTGGAGTCTCCCTGAGGGTGGGGATCACGCTGGTTTTGTGCCGTTGGACCCCGGGGCCCTCACAGTGGCCAGTATGTGAAATGGCCCTCAGGACGTGTGGAATGGATGGGTACGTACAACAGTCCTACAAGGTGGGCAAACGTATCCCTATCGCAGACATGACAAAACTGACTTTTCAGAGCGGGCAAGAGACTGTTGAGCATCCCGCAGTCGATTCGGGAAGAGCCGATATTTGAAACCGAGACTGACTGAACCTCAAGGTCTCTGTTTTCCGACACGGTGCAGGTGGCAGATGTCCCAGGCTGGGGCCGCATCACGTGGTCTAAACTCAAAAGTTTGTTTCAATTTGTTTCGGTGGTGAAGGTTTAGAGATCTGGGACTCACAAGATGCAAGGTGACAGGGCAGGCGAGATATGTGCAGTCTGGCCCTGGGGGTCTGGGTTCGGTGTGACCAAAGCAGCAACGGGAGTGGTCAGTCAGCCTCCAGGAAGCTGCTGCTGTTTTGAAACCTTTTATCTTAACTCCAGGTAGCTTGGCACAATATCTACAGAGAAGCACTTTTGGCACTTCAAGAGAGCCTGCCATTACTGAGCCTTTTGATGCAGAGAAGAGTCCACATCTGTCAATAAGGTTTTAGGATCTGCGTCTTGAGAGGCTTACAACCCTCAGATGGATGCGGGGGTGTCCAAAGCCAGTCTTGGGACCTCAGAGATACTGCAGCTCTGATCCCAGGCACAGCTGTGAAGCCCCAAACCCATCTGTACCACGATCCCTTCTCCAGGGACGGCACCCTTCGTTTTCAAGCACCCAGAGCCCTTAAATCCAATCTTTCCTGCCCAGATAATGCCTCTCCCAATCCCAATTTCAAAACCTACTTAGGAAACATCAAGAAGAGCAGCTCAAGCTCCAACTCACTTTAGCACATATTCAGCTACATATCCCACAGGCGCGTGCAGCCTTTCAGAACTGACTGTCACCAAGCCCCCAACACGTGCTTCGGAGACAAAGCGACTTACATCCTCCCTGGAGACCTACTTGAGTCTGCATTCCATCATCGCCAAGACCTGTAACAAGTTACTTCTCCATCAGAACCACTAAAGGACTGACTCCTCTTTAAGGCAGGACACAATACACACCTGCCTTTAAAGGTGTTTGCCTCATCTACTTAATCACCCATTCAACTTTCTGCTACAGAAACTTAATTCTTCCCCCAAGTTTTGAAGTCTATCCCCTCCTAACTTCTCAGGAACTTTATACCATCATTGATTTCTTCTCTCCCATGTATTTTCACCTCTGTCTCAAATGGATCCTCCGTATAAGTAAGTCTCTCCTACTAGAGGGAGGAGGGAGGGAGGGAGGGAGGGAGGGAGGGAGGGAGGGAGGGAGCGAGGGAGGGAGAGATGGAGGAGGGAGGGATGTGGCCACATTCAAGCTACCAACATGTTATCACTGCATGGAGCTGGAAAGAGAAGCACACAATCAGCTGTTACAAGCTGGTAAGAGTGAGCTGGCTGCAGCACGTGCATAGATGTTACTCTATCAAAATACGATTCTTTGCTATTTTCAAAAAGGTATCAAATTATTATGGTATACATACGGTATAGTACAAGTAGGTTCTAGCATACTTCTAAGTATTTTAATCTATGCATCTAAATATAATAGTCTGAGATGGGGCCCACAGTCTTCACAAGACGGACAAAAGGATCTATGGCACTAAAACAGTCAAGAACCCTTGTGATTCTCAGAATAATAGTTGCGAAGAGAAATCTAATTAAGACTGTCACCCTCATGGCCCAATGCCTGCAACCCCTCCCCCCCCACAACACACACACACACACACACACACACACACACACACACACACACACTAAATCCTGTTAACAGCTTCCTACTGTTCTTAGCATAAAGCCCAAATCCTTCAAATGATCTACAAGGCCCTGCATGGCCAAGCCCATCTCATCTCTTTTCTCCCCTGCTTCATGCTCTTCTTACCCAAAGCCCACGACTGCGTGAAATTACAAGCCTCAATCTGTCCATCTCTCCTGGAGCCCATCCACCCACGCACCACCATCACCACCACCCACGTACCTGGGAATCTTCTCTGCTGTGGGAACTGGGAATCAGGGTCTCAGAGCTGTGGGCTAAGGCCACCGCCTAAATGGTCATGCCATTTACACTGTGATAAAAAGGCACCTTTGTCACATAGGCCATCTGTCTTACCAGGCTACAGTGGAATTTTTTAATGCCCCTCCCCACCCCCAAACACATTGAGATCCTTTGAATACGAGGTTTATACAGGACATAATTAAAGTCCCCCAGGATTAGAGGAAACTTTCCAGTGCTTTCCCCATAGCTATATATCTTCCTTGCTGACAGGGTCCTCTCATTACTCCTTCTGTTTGGCAGACATTTGTTTTCTCCCTGACTGTTGCAAAGAAAAAGGACAGGTTTTGCCTAATGAGCTGCTTGTCCTAGGTCCTCAGCCATTCTAATATCGGTGCTTATTGCAGGTTATTCTTTTGTTGAACTGTGTGTTGTTGCATACACAAAGGGTTGTTGCTAGATAATGTTTCATTTAAAGGGGGAAATACTAGGCCCCGTATCCTCAGCTTGGAGTGGAAAAGGTTTCCTCTTTCAATCAGTGACGAAGGGCTGTCAGCAGCTAAGTAATCCCTAATCACTGTTGGCAAACACGAGGCCTCGCCAAGACACGGGGCCGTGGCCGGCTTCCTCCTTGAGGGATGCTATCCTTAATAGATGGGCTCATGAAGAATGAACTGAGGTGCCTTAAAAGCAAGTCTATGTATCAGTTAATCAAAAACCTGTCCTTTTTTTCTTAACAGGCACCGTATACGTATCTTGAGAAAGCCGTAAATTGTGCTAATCCACTTCTTTTACTGCTGTCCAGAAAGAATTATTTTTGTTAATGGCATGGTAAATCAGAAGACTTGTTAGTGAAACTGCTCAGAAAATGAGTCTTGAAAATGAAAGCTATAATATTTGTCAGATTTCCAAATTCTCTCTTGGGAACAAAGATGGTAACCATAACATATTTGCTAAATTCCATTACTTTAATACATTTATGTTGCTTGAGATATGGGATGCTAAGGAAGGCATACACATAAATCAAGGGTAAAAACATAAAACCAAATCCAAAGATAGATATTATGGCTATAAATTCAGACCTGATCTCAGGGTTAATATTCTGATAGATTTGAGTGTCATCACTTACACACTTAAAGGACATTCTCAGCCACCTTTATGACCCCCGGGTGAGTGAGAGTGTGATCTTACCACGCTCCCCCCCACCCCCCACCCCTAACCCTAGTACAGGATCTGCACGTCAAATGACCCTGCAGCACCCTCTTCACAAAGAAACTCACTGCCTTTCTGCACAGCACAGGGCAGGACTCAATTGCTCTCCCATGACTTATTGGAAAGCTTTTCTAGAAGAAAATAACTCAAGAGGTGCTCAAACTCACTTGTGATCAGAGAAACGCACTTGAAAAAAAAATAATGTAATAATAGCCTGGCAAATGTTTAAAGTTTGATAATATCAAGTGTTGGTGATAGTATGAGGAAACAGATACTGTCATACAATGCTGGGGAGGGGGTAGGTGATTTGATACACCCTTTGGGGGGGGAATTTGGCAGGATTTTAACAATCCATATATGTATGTACATATACAGATATGGATTATATGCATATACACACATACATACACATATGTACTCCTACACATATATACATGTATATATTTACTTTTTCACATCTACCTACAAAAACACTTTTTCGTGTGCAAATGGGAACAGGTACAAGGATGTTCACTATAGGAACGTTTCTCACATTTTTAATATTGAAAACCAATAAGGAAAAGGTTAAATGAAGTAATTTATGGTAGATCCATACCATGAATATGACATAGCAGTTAAAATGAATGAGATATTTCCACAAGTACCGTGTTTCCCCAAAAATAAGACCGGGTCTTAACATTAATTTTCACTCCAAAAGACACATTAGGGCTTCTGTTCAGGGGATGTCATCCTGAAAAATCATGTTTGGGCTTATTTTCCGGTTAGCTCTTATTTTTGGGGAAACACGGTATTAACATGGGAGGATGTCTAAAGTACATCGCAGAGTGAAATGGTAAAGCTATCAACATCTGAGACTAAGAGGAGGGACAGATTCCGGGGATAGTAGAAGCCTTATCTGAGTATTTAATGCTTTATTTGCCCTCTGGCTTAAAATCTCAGTTGTGCCACTCACTTCCTGGATGAGTCCTGTGCCTTAATATTCTCAGCTACAAGGTGGATGGCACAGCCAAAGTGGGGACGAATGGCTGTGCCTGGCACATAGTTGGTGCTCGTCAAGTACTAGAAGCCTTTCCCTTGTCACCTTTCCAATATCACCTTACAAATAAATAAGTCAATATTTTTATACCCCCATAGACAGAGAAAGAACCTTCTTTCTGGTGGCTTTTCTCATGTTCCTATTTACTGCCTTTTCAATTTGTGTCCACAAGCTCTCCCCACCTCCCTTTCTTGTCAGTCCCTCTTATTTTATCTCCCGCTTGTCTGCTGTTAAGAATTCAGCTTTGATAGCATTGTGGGAAAGCATAAGGCATTCAGTGACAATTTTTGACTAAGTGTCTCCACCAAATCAAATGATATTATACCTGTAATTCCCTAGAAAGTAGACAAAGAGGCATCAAAGGCTATTAGATCTTGCTTAACAGAAATAGAGAGAAATAGAGATCCTAGAAAATGAGCTCCATTATTTCAAAGAAGAAAGCAAATCATTTCAGGCATGCAATAATTCAGCAGTTCTTTAAAAAAATATTAGGAAAATCAGAGAGAAAGAAGGAGTTTTTGGAATCACCCCATCTCACTTCATTTTGCAAATGAGGAAACATACGCAAAAAGGTCACAGGTCGTCCAAAGTCATTGAGCTAGTAGTTAGCTGGAGACCAGGATAAGACTGGGATATTTGACGACACTTTCTTCTCCTCCCCAAATTGCCCCTTGACTAGAGCTCAGTAACACGTGCATTCAAGAGATACTGTAATTAGGAAATATTCTGTCTCCAGTTAATAAGTTGACTCTGGATAATAGGCAATTTCCCTTTGATCATTTTAAGAGAAAAAGAACACAGTTTGAAAATGACCTGAGACATACTTGAGAACAGTCTTAAGTCTGGAAGCACCTAAATAGAGTTCATTAAATTCCCTCAAAGTCATTGCTGCAGCTCTACTTGCATCTACGTACACTTTGCCACTTTTCCTCCACGTACAAAATAATTTGTATGGCTTTGGAGGGATAAAATCTTGAGATGAATTATTCCTTTCACCCTTTATAAACAGAAGGTATTCGCGTAAAACATAAAGACTTTAGTTTGAGGAATATCCTTAAGTCCACAAGGAGGGGTCTCCAAGATAAAAGGTCAACGCGGCCGTCTTCCAGGGATCCTGAGCACCAGATCAAGGCATGATATCATTTTTACCTGCATGGTTTTGCCCTTCAGTTCCTTTATATACAAGAGTTAATTCCCACTCATCCACTCCACCTGGGACCCTGATCCCCGCCCTTGACTCCCCTTTTCTCACCGGGACCTTCCTAACGACAAGACCTCTCTCTATCAGTGACTCTGCCCAAACTGCTACAGAGAACGAGCTTCCAGCTTCAACTGACCAACACTCTATTTTCTCTGCCCTGCAAAACAACCATAAAATTTCAACTCTTTGTTGTCTTTTGGGAGAAAAAAAAAAAGTCTATTTGTTCAAAAAGATTAAATAAATAAAAGCAATTATAGCAGGTTACATAACAATCTGTCCAATTCCTTACTTTTTACATGACATTTGGAACATTGGTTGTGTGGATAAATCTGGCATTGTCTGTTGTCAGTAAAAGCAATTTAAGTGTACTGTTTTGTTTTGTTTTTTAAAGTATGGTCTCAAATGCAAAAGCATATACTTAGAAACTAGAAAGTATTTGTCATTTGGACTGAAAACTTCATCGGTCTTGCTTTCTCAAAGACAGCCATTTCCTCTCCTACCTTTAGCTGTCTTGGATTTCACCCTCACGGCGACTGCTACACCCATATCTCATCAGTCCCCGTCGGAATACACTAGCGCGTATGACACTTTGCCAAGCTCACCTTATTACGTACATACTGTGTTCCCCAGTTATGCTTTGTCCTTCTTTATTGTGTCTTAATAAAAGCTTTTGTCTCTGTGGACCTAAAACCCAGGCTGGAGAAACACAGCCATATTTCACTCAATATTGTTCCATGTGAGTTCAAAGACAAATACGCAAAGTCTTCGGCTCTCCCTGCCTGGCAGTGCTTGGGACTTGTCTTTCCTCAAGACAAAATATCATTTCTCAACTGAGGTTCCAATGAAGCAGGCTGCAAGTTTGGGCAGGAATTAAATGAGATCTTCCTCCAAATTTCTCTCTACTCATTAGCCCACTTCCCATCACTAATTGACTCAGGAAAGGGAGACCGTTGCTACCATGTTTCACCAAAAATAAGACCTAGTGGGACCATTAGCTCTAATGCATCTTTAGGAGCAAAAATTAATGTAAGACCCAGTCTTATTTTACTATAATATAAGACTGGGTATAATATAATATAATAAAATATAATATAATACTGGGTCTTATATTCATTTTTGCTCTAAAGGATGCATTAGAGCTGATTGTCCGGCTAGGTCTTATTTTCGGGGAAACAGGGCATAAAGCAGAAAGATCAAGAATAAAAAAATTTAAAGTTTTAAACCTCCAAGTACTTTGTTGTTATAGGAGCCCAAGTTTTTATATTTCAAACTCTAAATTTAAAAGGGAATCTGGGTGTACCACTGGGCTTCAAATGGTAGACAGGGAAGAGTGGACTGTGATCCAGGGTACTCCCACCTGTTGTGCAGCTAAAAATTCCCTGGGTTGGAAGGAGGAGAAATACAATAGACATAGTAAAAGAGACAATGTAATCTCTTCTCTCTGAGCTGCATTTCCAAGCCCAGTTCAGCAAGGGGGCAACAGAATGGTCCCCACATGCATTGAGAAGGGACAGAAACAGTGGAGAGAGAGCTAGAAGACGTGAGTCACCCTTAATCTCAGAAGGAGAAGACTGAAGACCAGATAGGTACACTAACATCTCAGTAGATGCCAGAGGACCTCCCTGTCATGGGCCTTGGCAGCATGTAAGCTCAATAAAAACTAGACAGAAACCTAGGGGGTTACAGAGGTGATGAAGGGACTTAGCTTAAGGTTCCACCAACTGGTTGAAAGAGTAACCAAAATAAAAATGCTTGTACAGTGTTAGAAGACAAAGACAGTGTCTTATTTGCACCCGAGAGTTTGTTAACAGGAGATTAATACCTTCTACACACGTCCCCATGTCTGTCTGATACAGCATAGCGCACCCACGTCACACGGCAAAGCCATGCCTTTAAAATAGAAGTAGCCTCTCCCAGGGCTTCCTGCAACAAAAGCAACATTAGAAATCACCAGTCTATGAGAAAAGTCCCGAATCAGACTCATGCTCAGTACCTAAGTTGCATTTTTAGGAAGTCCTTTTGACTTTGACTGTCATTCACGGAATGATGTTCCCACTTGTCACACTCATAGTTGGGCATCTCTCATTGCAGTCTCTAATATCTGCCACTGGCCCTGGTCCCAGATCCATGCAGCCCCCCTGAACTCGATTTTGGTATCCTGCCCAAACACTCTTCTGGCATTTTGCTAGATTTGGGCCTCATACATCTGTTTCTCCATGGACAGCTTGAACCAGCCATGCCACCCGCATAGCTGAGGTAAGTCAAGGACTGGATTCGGACTGCCGTAGGATTTGATCATCAAAAGAGCAGGAAGGCCAGAAAATACACAAACGTACAGTTACTTTGGTCTTGAGGGTCACCGATCAACTTAATAATCTAATTACCTCTCTCTTCTGTGCATGCTCCCCACCCTGGGTTGCATGACCTATCTCCCCATCAAGGGCTATCATGCTGTGGTTCTAATAGGGCAAAGAATACATGGGAATAGTGGCTGAGACGCTCTCCCAAAAGAGACACAATGAAAGTGAAAAACAAGTCCACACTCTCTTCTGTGATGAGAAACTCTTGGGAATCTTACTAAAGCTTGGTGCTTTCTGCTCATTGTTTTCCTTTAAGCCTTTGGGTAATGAAAGATGGATAAGGGGAGAGAGTACCAACCTTAGATGTCTCCTAGGTAAATAACTATGAGTAATTCTGCTTAAATTAGAAATAAAAATATGGACTTAGGTAAGGTAAGAAAAACAAATTTGAGGAACTGGTGAACATACTTTGATAACCTCAGATTACTTTTTTCTAAATTTCTTAATATATTGCACAATTTGAATACAGCTTTTTTAACCCTAAACTGTGCTGACAGGTCATCAATTCATAATCTTTTCTTCATCATTAGAAACGTAATCCAGGGAACTGTGTTCAGTTACATAGTTTTAGCATTGCTGTGCATCCTAGGCAGTAGGAGCAGGGAGGATCCAACCCAATATTGAGTATCTACGATGAGCTATGTCCTGGGCTATTTCATATATATGGTGTCCCCTAATCTACACGGTGACTCTACAAGTCATATAGAAAATCCACCCTTGTTCATATGGGGAAACTGAGGAAGAGGTGCCTATGGTAGAACCAGGATCCAAACCCATGATGATCTGATAACAGGAATCCCATGT
The DNA here is from genome assembly GCF_036562045.2 of Rhinolophus sinicus. Classification (NCBI taxonomy): domain Eukaryota; kingdom Metazoa; phylum Chordata; class Mammalia; order Chiroptera; family Rhinolophidae; genus Rhinolophus; species Rhinolophus sinicus. The sequence goes on from NC_133760.1 coordinate 21,893,952, forward strand.
GTTTTTTTTTCTTTCTTTCCTTCTTTATATTGTATACCACACCTAAAAGACTTAAAATGACTGTAGGAACCTTTAAGTTGTTCTCTAAATTTCCATTTTTTAAAAAATGATGAGAAATTCACACTCTGTCTATATGCTGGCATTTAAAAAATATTTTTGAGTTGTAAAGATTCCGTAGGGTGCCAGATGGGCACTGGGCTTATCAAGGGGATCAGTTCATAGATTGCGTAGATGCCTGACCACTGTGCTGTACACCTGAAGCTGAAGTAGAATGATATTGTAGGTCAGCTATAAGAAAAAAAATGATCTCTCTATACCTATGTCCACAGGACGTGGAGTGCAGCATGAGGAAGATAGTCAGTGGTAGTGTAACAGTTATATAAGATGTCAGAGGGGCAGTTGCTTGGGGGAGGGGGTTGTCACTTTGTGAGGGGTGGAAATGTCTAAATATTATGTTGCTTTGTATACCTGAAACTAATAAAAAAAGAAAGAAGCTAAGAAGGAAAACAATTATTGAACTGCACACTTAACACTGAGTAATTTTTGTGTGAAATTAATTATGCTTCAATAAAGCTATTACAAATGTAATTAGGGGTAGACCACGTTGTAGCTTAGCTGTACCTTAAAAACGGTCTGAAATATAAAAATCATTTTAGTAACAAATCATGATCTTCTGAAGTATAGGTGTTTTTCTGAAGCCCTTGTTATCCTGGAGCTAAATTCAATACCTGGTAAAACGTAGACTATTGTGAAAATGCATTAAATTGAATAAATAAAGGGAAATTAATTATCTCAAAAAATATATATTTTTGAGTCTGAGCTGCTCAGAGATCCCAAATAAAGATTGTGGTTTGAGTCTTGGGTGCTATGCAAGCCAGTCATGCGGGAAGAGACGACCCTGCCTCTCCCTGAATTCAAACATGAAGAAGGTCCAGTAAGCAAGGATGCATGGAGGTGCATTTTCCAAGAAACAAATAACAGTTGCCCTTTGGGGATAAAGGAGAATTATTCAAAATTGAGTTCAGCTGAAATCTTTGAACTCTTCTAAATGTTTTGTGTCTCCCCAGTGCCCTCCCCGCCCCCATGGACCACATCTTTGTGGAAGACAGGGGAGCTGAACTGAGAGTGCTGTAGACAGACTCAAGGTCACTGAGAGGAACTGGCCAACAAACAGACAAGCAAATGCTTCCGTACAATCTCTGCCTTTTTATATAGCCAGGAATGCTTGTGTGGCCTCAAGTCCACGGCTGGCCGTGTCTCTGCCATAGAATTGCACGCTGGAGGGAAAACCCACCAGCAAACAAGCAGGGATGGATGGCTCCATCCTGGGGATCCAAAGGAATGTTTCAGTGTCTCCGAGACTGCACCAGGCCCTCCTCAAAGCGAGGAGGACGGCAAAGGTGAAGTGCACGCGAGAACTATGGAGGCAGAGAGACAGCTGTGATTGTTGAGACACACAAGGAAGTGGGTTCCTTGGCAACTTCAAGTACACTTTTCAGCCAAAAGAGGGAGATAGGAATGCTGCCTGAACACTTCGCTAAGGGTCTCTGTTCACTTCTCTCCAGTGCTCTCAATTTTAAAGCGACAGCCATGCAGTCATATCTCTTCTGCCCTTATGCTCTTTATCCCTGTTCCCCCACAGCTTCATGGAGGTATGCTCGACAAGTGAAAAATGTATAAACTGAGGGTATACAATATGATGATTTAATATATGTGTACATTGCAAAATGATTACCAAAATCAAGTTAACACATCCGTTAGCTCACATAGTTGCTTTTCAAACAAATGTGTGGTGAAAACACTTCGGATCTTAACTCATAGCGACGTGCAAGCGTACAATACAGTATTAGTAACTAAGTCATCATGCCGTACGATAGATCCTCAGGACGTGTTCATCTTAGAATTAAAAGTTTTGTACCCTTTGATCAACGCCTCCCCATTCCTGCCACCACCAGCCTGTGGCAACCACCCTTGTATTTTGTTTCTGTAAGTTCGACTTCTTCAGATTCCACATATAAGTGGAATCATGCAGCATTTGTGTTTCTGTCTCTGGCTTATTTCACTTAGCATAATGTCCTCCAGGCTCATTCACGTTGTCAGAAATGGAAAATTGTTGCTTATTTTTCTATGGCTGAGTAATATTCCATCGTCTGTGTATCACATTTTCTTTGCCCATTCATCCATTGATGGATTCTCTGTCCTCAGTGTGTGCTTGCCAAACATGCGTTTTTTGTCATCAGGGTATGTGACAGGGAGAAGAAAGGTGCAGCCAGAGAGAGAGAGAGGATGGGAAAAAAGAGAGGAGGCCACAGAGTGAAAATCCTGGAATATGGGCACACCTGCCACACGGTGGACACACTGCTACTATAACATGGATGGGTGTTTCTTTTCTTTTCTTGTGCCTTAAGGACCAATCGCTCCCTGATACAGTACCATGAGAGAAAAAGATCCACTGAATCTCTCAACGGATCCCTGTATCTCCTTTCCTAGAAAACTTTGAGAAGGATATTCTCCCCCAGTTTTGCCTCTGCCACTAGAAGCAGAAAAGAGCCTTCTGGAAAGCTGAGGAAGCCACCAGCTTCAGCAGGGTCTCCTCTCAGTTATCTGTAATACTGGGTGTAGCAGACACTGTTACCACTCTACCTACACTCCCTTGGGGTTCTCTGTTCTCGCAATATCTACATTTCTTTCTGTGGCCACAGGACCATGCCTGGCCTGCTCCCTTGGTAGATTAGAAAACCAGGAAGGAATGACCTGGGAGTAGCCCTCAACCAATGAGACAGCATTTGTCAATAGTTCCTCAGGTTCCTTGCTCTGTGAGCTGCACAGCTCTGAGGTGTCTCTACACAGATGCCAGGGTCCTCAGTGGGACTGAGCCCCACTCACCCACAACAGTAACATGTCGAGCGGCACACAACTTATTGCCTTCCTTGCATTCCTTGCAGCACTCCCTACTCCCTTTCTGGAGTTTCCTGTCACCTCACAAATAAATGATTTGCACTGAGTCCTTTTGTCAGGGTCTGCTTTGGGGAATAGAACCTAAGACCCTGGAGGTTGGCAAGAATGTGCATGGTAAATTTTAAAACCTGCCCTCTCCCGCATGCCAGTCTACGCCTCTATAGGGTCAACAGTTCAAGAACTGTTAAGAGATTCTAAGCAAAACAAATATCACTTGTAACCATTTTATATGCTGTGTATAGGTTAGTTGAAGAGACTAAACCAGCATTTTCAAGTTCCTGTCCATTTTCTCCCAGTGCATTTTTATACTTCCCTTGATTGCTGCTCCCAGAATGTCATGCTGGCTCCTCTTGTTGCCTTGAGTCAACACCCTTGACTAAACAGTCAAGAATTGTTGAATCGATACTCAATAGCAGTAACCTTGCTGTTCTCAACCCTGGCTGCCCATCGTGACATCACATCTGTGATCAAGGGCTGAATCTGACCATTGTTGACTTGATAGGAATTCAGGGGGGTGAGAGGTTCCTGAGAGATTACACCAAGCTGGAAGGTCCTGGAGCTAGAGTGGATTAGACAAGGGTTTTCCCTAAAGCATTTGAATCTATAGGGGTTAGAGGTTTCTTGAGGAGCATCAAGCCAGGAGGTGAGATGGACCCACAAAGGAGACAATCATTCATGAATTCAGCAGCCAGGTTAATTAGAAACAGGTTGAAAGAATGCTGATAGATGGATTGGGGCAAAAGATTCATGTGTATAATTCTTGGGTATTGGGTGGCCATCTTTTTAAGTCTCTGTAGGGTGGAGGGTGAGGTGAGTCTGGGAGCTTAGGAAGCCAAGCAGGATTGGACACTTGCTTTTTCTTACAAAAAGGGCACAAAATACCCTAGTTTCTAAGCATCAAGACTGAGAATTCAAATGCAAAAATTTTAAACACTGGTCTTAATCTTTGCTCAGTAAGGGTCACAAACATGTGATTTTATGCTGGTTTTGATTTTCAAGACCTCCTATTGGATTTCCCCCTTGTTTGGTGGTGAAAAATGTACCAGATGGAGTCAGAAGAACAAAAAAGGCAATAAAATACCTGAAAATCCACATGCTCGATTTAAATACTTAAGTAGTGGCTGCAAGTGAGTAAAATAACCAAACTTAACATGACTCTGGGTTTCTCATCTGAGATTCGCAAATCCCAGAACAAACTTTAATTAGCACAGAACCAGTATTCCTTTGGGCTTTAGATACATCCTGTTCGTTTTCTTTTACATAATGAGGGATGCTGTAATTGGATGGCGTGATCAAGGACAAGTAGTAAGCAAATATACGGTAAATATGCCCCAGATCATGTATCACTGGCCAGATCCCATTGTTTAGAAGAATTATCTAAGATCATTTGTTCTTAACCTTTCTGGATCATAAGCCCTTTTGGTAATGTGATGATATTTGTGAAACATATCCACACCTGCAGCATTTTGCATATTTGAAGGTTGATGGGCCTTCTAAAGTCCATCCCTTGGTCTCTATTCCATGTTTCTCCAGTTAAGAACTCTAATTTATATTTTGAGGATTACCTGGGAATCTCTTCACTGAAGGGAAGACCTTTAGAAAGTGAATGGCCACGATTTTGTCTCAAGTTCACAGAGAAATCCATTGAACTAGGTCTTGATACAAGAGAATGATAGAGTTCTAAAACAGACCTAGCCCCCTGAATGAGAGACAACTTCCTCATTCAACAGGGAAAGTCTTTCAGCATAATCTCAAATTTGGCTAATCCAAAATAAACAAATAAATGAAAAGCAAGATTTAGACAAGCAGACTTTATCTTATTGACAAGACAGACAAATACACAATAGTTTATGGTCATCCAAAGAGTCTATACATCTTTTCATCACAATGGCACCAACCACATCCACTAAAACAAAGTACAATTTAATTTGTGTGCAGTAGGCAGATCCTCAGAAAACATCTGCTTAGAAAATAGATGCTCTTTGCTTGCAACAGCATATCATTGTAATGCAGCAGTTTCACTGATCCTATTTAGTAGCCAACAATTGCCCAATCTGACAGAAGTCTGGAGTGCATTGCCATAAAGCCAAAATCCATAACATCAGGAGCTAGACAGAGAGTCACAGTGAAAATAAAAAATCTACACCCCAGTTAGAAAATCATATTCAGTAGCCACCATGTTTTTGTTTATTTATTTTTTTCCAAAAAGCACAGAAACAATCTTTTTCAATTTGAAAAATGTCTCTGTTAATTGTGGAAACATAGAGCCTCACACTGCATTAGAGACTACACATGGAAAAGTGAATTGAACCAACTTCCTCTCAGAAGCCACTGATGGAAATAAATGGGTCCAAATGAATTAATACTAAGCAAGAGTTTTCTGTTCATTTTTCTCTTATTACAGGGTGGAAATAATGTTGGAAAAAAGACTGAAGTAGTGTGTTTGCCCTGATAGCATCCCCTTAATGAGAGCTGCTTCTAGAACCTTATGAGCTTTCACAGCAAACTGCTGAGTACATCTAGATACCAGGGTTAAAAGCCCATCTTATGGTAAATTACTCTAGACTCTAATTTGGCAAGAGTAAATGATTGGTGGTCCAAAAGGGGATTTGGTGCCAAGCTCCTAATTTGGACTGTATATAATATTTTGAGACCGACATTCATTAGTATCAATTTACAAATGAATTAGGCGTAAGAAACTGAATCCTACCACAAAACATAACACGTATTCAAGTTTTCTTTGATCACCTTAAACTTAGCTTTATTCACCCAGTGCTTTTCAAGATGGTGAAACAAATCGGGATGGGGGGAGAGATTATTGACTTGCCTTTTATATCCAAGTTTATCTATTGTTCTTTGAGTGGAATTGCTATTTTTGAACAGTCACAAGAGGTGTGAAATTTAGTGGATAAGTGAGGACTCTGAAGGCAGACTGCCAGGGTTTGAACCCCACCTCTGCCAAGCTCTAAATAACTCAGCTTCCTTGGGCAATTTACTTCACCTCCCTGGGCCTCAGTTTCTTCATCCGAAAAAAACGAGAATCAGTACTGCACTCACCTCCTAGGCGGATTGTCAGTAGTAAAGAGGATGATCCATTTAAGGATTTAGCTCAGTGCCTGGCACATGTCAAACGTTCAGTAAGTGCTCGCTACGATGGTGCTGCTGCTTCTAATGATGGAGAAGAAAAGGATGAAGGGGGAGGAAAGGCTAAAGAAGGAGGGAAAATGATATTTTCTGAGCAGGTCTCTGTTGGAAACTGGACTTGATGCTTTCCAATACACAGATTTGAAGACTGCTACAAACAAAAATAAATAAAAACAACAAAAACGACCGAGTGATATGCACACATTTCCTATACTCTACAACCACAGGAACACAACGTCGAAGCCACTGCTAAGTGTCAAGACCTTGAGATTGAAGCCACCACCCTCAGGCCCACGGAAGGGAAACACTCTGCTCTTTGCAGTTGGTAACCAGAGTAAATAAAGCTGTTTTAGGCACTCAGTCAAGTGGTGTCCTCATTCATTTGTTTTTATCACCATTACAAACATCAGATTCAAAATTACCCACCAGAAACTCTGATAAACAACCACCTAAGAGGAAACAGGTCCAGTCAGCCTGATTTCTTGTCTTATGGCCAACTGTTCTCCTCCAAAAGTAAACGACAGTTAAAATGAAAAGAAAACGAGACCCAGCTGCATCTTTAAATACTGAGCAATGTGTAAGTTGTTATATATGTAGATTTTAGACTTTGGCCAACCTCTGAATATGTTCTGACTCCCAGGGCTACATCTTCTGCTGTTCCTTCAAGTCTCAAATGGGGACAACAGCAGGAAATTGGAGAGAGGAAGAAGAGTGACTTTGGGGGATGTGTTTCTCTGCCCATACTTTTGTAAACAGCCGCTTAATTAAGCTCTTCCAATGACCTAATTGGAGTTGGCTATAGTCTCCCTGCTGGGACCTGGCAATCATCCTAATGGAATAAAGACCCCCACTCTAGCTGGGGCATGTGTTTTCCAGTACAGTGCAGCCCCCCAAACCCACCACTGACCTCTTGCCACAGGCCAGTCTGCAGCACTTATTTACAATAACTACCCAGCCCCGGTGGACATTTGTGCTTATAGTAACCCCTGTCCTGGAGTGGGGAAGTGACTTCTAAAAACAGTGCTGAGTAATTCAGACATTACCCAGCCCACATCAGAAAGGTTGACCGGCATTTATGGCTCACCCCACCATTATCCTTTCAGCCCTCACACATCAATTCCCTTTGAAATGATGTTGGGGAGTCATAACCAGAAGTATAATCACCTTATTACATTTCAAGAAACCCTGTATTGAAAGCAGAACTACAAATTTAAGAAACAGTCCAGGGGAAAAATGGAAAAGCTTTCATCTGGTGCATGAATATTTTAGGTAGTGTGGAAAGAGCTTTGAAATCAGACAGACCCGAGTTCTAATATTAGCTTACTGGTTTGGCAATTTCTACCCAAATGCCTAATTGCTTCGGTGCTCTTATTTTCCAGAGCTGTATAATGAGGATGATAATATCCACTCCATGGGGTTATTATTTACGTTAAACGAAATGGTGTTACAAGAGTAACCTGGTACCCAGGAGATAGTCAATAACTGCAAGCCTCTTTTCTTTCATGGTTCCAGTTCAAGACACTGAGTCTGCATTTGATTTTATTCCCAGGTTAGTCATCAGAAAAAGTTTTCTCAACTCAGAGCTATCTGGGGAAGAAAGTGTCCAATTACTTTGTGAAGGCTCAACGATATCCTCAATCTGGACGCATGATAGTGACAGAAGTGATCAGTGCATATATGTGAGCTTAGCTCTTGATAAAGCAAGCACAAGCCCGACACAAGAACACACTGCAGATGTCTTCTGAGAAGGCTGTGGTCTCTTTCTGTGCTGTTAGACATCAGATCTAAATAACTCCTACCACAGGATAAAACACACACACACACACACACACACACACACACACACACACACACACACACCTGCAGGGGCCCTTGTAAATCTTACCACTTATTGGATTCTCAACCAAATGACAGATACATCTTGAATATTAAATTAAATTAGTATTTGAACCTGAATCTCAATTATACTTTCTTTTTTCTAAACATAATTAATTATCAGCAACTCTTTGGGTAGAGGAGAGGAAGTCTCTGTTTTCTAGTTAAACAGCAGCCTGGAGATGAGCTGATGATAAATTTAATTTATTGAGCCAATTCAGACCCACTGAGAGTCACTGCCTGAAGTGATATAATAAAAAGTTTTCTGAGATCTTGAGGAGTACGGTCCTGAACTAGTAGGAAGTGACTACTGCCCTTGAAGTGGGTAATGGAATGGTGGCAGCACAAGTGTCATCTATCTGCTAACTTTGGTCCAGGGCTTTGGGCTGACAGTGCACGGTGGTAATAATCTTTTTGTGGCTACTACTGCCTTTGCTCTAAACGTGTGTGTTTTTAATTAATTAATGAATTATTTATTTATTTTTTAAAGTTAAGCTTCTTCTTCAACTACCTCTTGGCTATGTGAATCAGCACATTTGAGTTGTAGCCCATATGAGGCTCCCAGAGCTGGTTTCTATGAAATCCACTGGTAATGCAGAGTATACAGCAAACTTTATTTAACAGCAACTGAGAAGTCACCATTCTTATTACAATACAAACAGTGGAATCTTATCTTATCTGGACTGCTGAACTTTCAGATGAGGAGTAAGTTCTGCCAAGTGCATACCCAAGCATGGATCAGATCAAATGTGCCCTGTGCTGGGCTCATTTGGAGGAAGGAAAAGATGACAGAATCCTGCCCCTTTTGGGCATTCCGTCTAATTGAAAAGGGGAAACTCCCATATAGAATGTCAGCAGGGCTGATGTTCAGCCAGTACACACAGGAACAGACATTGTGGAAACACTGGCCCACCACTGTGGCCCTACGTAAAAAGCTCACACTGGGAGAGAAGATCCAAGATGGCGGAGTAGGTAAACGCTGTGCTTGCCTCATCCCATGAACATTAAAATTACAACTAAATTATAGAACAGTCAACCTAGAGAACCATCTGAAGTTTAGCTGAACATTAGTTTTATAACTGAGGATATAAAGAAGAAACCAGGAGGAGAATGGTAAAAGGGGCAGAGATGTGAAACGGGCTGGTCCCAAACCAACGTGTGGTGGTTGAAAATTGGGATAGTTATCTCAGCCACGAAGGTTCCCTATGAAGGAGCAAGGGACCCCAGCTCTCCATACCAGGATCCCCAGCCTAGAGTATTGGTTCTGGGAAGAGGAACCCCCACAAATCTGGCTGTGAAAAAGAGTGGAGATTCCAACCATCCAGGTGGGATGGAAGGCTGCGGAAAACCAACATCCTTTTAAAAGGCCTACGCAGGTACTCACCGCAGGCTCCAGTGGAGGGACGGAGACTTTGGGGGTGTCGGAGACATATGGAGAGAGACTGAGTTGTGTAACTTCAGGTGAGGACTGGAGGGACAGCCCCCATTTTTCCTGTGTGTGGGGTCCTCCTCCTAAGCAGCTGGCAGACAGGCGCCATCTTTGAGCCCGCCCCCACAAGCCAATTCTGAATCTGATTGGCCTGCTGAGCTCTGCGGCTCCAACCTGCTGACTCATGGAGACCCTGCCTCACCCAACTTACATACTTCAGGCTTTATTAGAGGCTGAACCTTAGGGAAGCCAGCAGGTGGCAGCAGGCCTCAGAGTGTCCTGGATTTTTGCAGAGCTACCCCAGACCTGGTACTGGTGGCAGCTGTCCTCAACTCACAAGGCAGCCTCTCCCACATGCCTGAAGGTGTAGCACAGGCAGCAAACAATCATCAATCACTTTGTGGTTCCTACCAGGTACTTCCTGGCCAGTTATAGGCAGTAGCTGACCTGGGCCTTCACAAGAGCCACTCCCAAGACCCCAGAACCAAGATACATGGAGGATGGCTTCGGACCACAGCAGAGCACTACTCAATTAGCCCCACAAATGGCACACACAAAGGGCAGTGTCAACAGGCACCAGGGCCCACCATTGCTCCATGGGGTAAATCCCCTGCACAGCAGCCCATAAGCTGTGGATGTGGCCAAATCTCACATCTAGTCAGTCTGAGGGTCAATCCCATCCACTGAGATGCCAACAGCAATCAAGGCTCAACTATAACAGGGGGGCACATACAAACCACCCAAGGGACACTCTTACATTTCCCAAAGCAGGTGAGCAGGGAGATTGTACCACTGGGCCCCACAGGACACCTACTACATAAGGCCACCCGGCAAGACTGGGAGACGTAGCAGCCCTACTTAATATATAGAAACAAACTCAGAAAGGCAGCTAAAATGAGGAAACAAAGAAATGCATCCCAAATGAAAGAACAGAAGAAAACTCCAGAAAAAGGACTAAATGAAATGGAGGCAAGCAACCTACCAGAGACAAAGTTCAAAACACTGGTTATAAGGATGCACAAGGAACTTAGTGAGAACTTCAACAGAGAGATAGCAAACATAAAAAGGGACATATGAACTACAAAAAGAACCAGTCAGAAGTGAAGGATACAATAACTGAAAGGAAGACTGCACTAGCAGGAATCACCAGCAGACTAGGTGAAGCAGAGGACTGAATCAGAGATTTGGATGACAAGGTAGCAGAAAACACCCAATTGGAACAGCAAAAAAAAAAAAAAAAAAAAAAAATCAAACATTGAGGATAGTTGAAGAGACTTATGGGACAACATCAAGTATAACATTTGCACCATAAGGGTACCAGAAGGAGAAGAACGAAAGCAAGGGATTGAGAATCTATTTGAATAAATATACTGAAAATTTTCCTAATCCGGTGAAGGAAATAGACATACAAGCCCGGGAAGTGCAGAGAGCCCCCCAAATGATGAACCCAAACAGGCCCAAACCAAGACACGTTATAATTAAAATGGCAAACATTAAAGACAAAGAGAGAATCCTAAAAGCAGCAAGGAGAAAAGCAGTTAGTTACCTACAAGGGAGCTTCCATAAGACTGTCAGCTTATTTCTCAAAAGAAACTTTGCAGGCCAGAAGGGATTGGCACAAAATAGCCAAAGTGATGAAAAACAAGGCCTCACAACCAGGACTACTCTAACCAATAAGACTATCATTTAAAATTGAAGGACAGATAAAGAGCCTCCCAGACAAAAAGCAAACTGAAGGAGCTCATCACCTTCAGACCAATATTACAAGGAATGTTAGAGGGACTTCTTTAAGATGAAAAAAAAGGATAAAAATATGAATAATAAAATGGCAATAACTACATATCTATCGATAATTGCTTTCAATGTAAGTAGGTTAAATGCTTCAATGAAAAACGTGTGGCTGAATGGACAAGAAAACAAAACCCTTACATACGCTGCCTATAAGAGACTGACTTCAGATTGAAAGCCACACGCAGATTAAAAGTAAAGGGATGGAAAAACTTATTTCATGAAAATGAAAAAAAAGAAAAAAAAAGGTTGGGGCAGCAATACTTATACCTGACAAAATAGACTTTAAAATAGTGGCTATAACAAGAGACAAAGAAGGACCCAGTAATCCCACTTCCTGGTATTCATCCAAAGAAACCCAAAACACTACTTTGAGGGGACGTGTGCATCCATATGTTCATTGCAGCATTGTTTACAATGGCCAGAATTTGGAGGCAGCCTGGGTGTATGTCAGTGGATGAATGGATAAAGAGTGGAGTATTGCTCAGCCATGGAAGGGAACGGGTTCTTGCCATCTGCGGCAGCATTAATGGACCTGGAGGGTATTATGCTGAGTGGAGTGTCAGACAGAGAAACACAGATGCAATATGATTTCACTTATATGTGGAATCTAAAGAACAAAATAAACAAAATTGAAACAGATACATAAATGCAGAGAACATTTTGATGGTTGCCAGATGGGAGGGAAGTTGGGGGGTGAGTGAAAAAGGAGGAAGGGATCAAGAAGCACAAATTGGTTATTACAAAGCAGTTATGTGGATGTAGGGTATAGCGTAAGGATTATAGTTAATAAGATTGTAATAACTACATACAGTGTCAGATAGGTACCAGATTTATCAGGGTGACAGATGGGATGGGGGTTGGGCAACAGGGTGAAAATGGTGAAGGTTAAGTACAAATTGGTAGTTACAAAATAATCATGGGGACGTAAAGTAAAGCGCAGGAAATATAGTCAATAATATGGTAATAACTATGCATAGTGCCAGGTGGGAGCTAGATTAGTCAGGGGTATCACTTCTTAAATTATATAAATGTCTAACCATATGCTGTACACCTGAAATTAATATAAAATAATAATGAATGTCAACTGTAACTGAAAAATTATAAAGGGGGGAGGTGAAGGGGAATAAGGTTCAAATTTCAAGGTATAAAACAAATAAGTTATGGCGATGTAATGTACAGAGTAGGGAATATAGTCAATACTGTGTTTCCCTGAAAACAAGACATAGCCAGACCATCAGCTCTAATGCGTCTTTTGGAGCAAAAATTAATATAAGACCTGGTCTTATTTTAATATAATATAAGACCCGGTCTCATATAACATAATATAAGACCGGGTATAATATAATATAATACAATATAATGTAATATAATATAATACAATACAATACAATATAATAATGTCTCATATAATATAAGACCAGGTCTTATATTAATATTTGCTCCAAAAGACACATTAGAGCTCATGGTCCAGCTATTTTCGGGGAAACACAGTAATATTGTAATAGTGTTATATGGTGTCAGACGGTTACTGGACTTATCATGGTGATCATTTCTTTATGTATATAAATGTTGAATAACTACTGTGTACAACTGAAAGTAATAGAACATTGTACAGTAACTAAATTTTTAATAAAGATCTTTAAAAAATAAAAGTAAATACAATAGAAAGTTCATACTCTGAGACCCCTGAGTTCCCTTCCCTAGTGCTCCACCCTTCCCGTAGGGCCCCCCAGAACTTCTTATAATTCAGCAATTAAAGGGTTACTGCATGTCACAAAGGGAAACTCCAGGTACTCTCTGTAGCCACTAGGGCCAGTGTCCATTCTGACTGAACAAGGTATTAAGTATTTTGAATACCACCCGTGGACTCAATGCCAAAATATCACAAATATATTTTGTTTCCAGGGCCCGTGAATAAGGTTTTATTGGCACATGGCCACACCCATGCATTCATGTGTTGTCAGACTTGAGTTGTAGAAATAGAGACTATCTGGCCCAGAAAGCCTACAATATTTACTATTTGGTCCTTTATAGCGAATGTTTGCTGATCCCCCATCACCACCAGCACCTTCCTTGGAATATTAAAACATTCTACCGGCTTTCTTTGCTCAAATAAAATAACACCACTTTTGCTGATTTGCAGAAACATATGTAATAGATATGCGTCTCAAATTAAAAACAATTTGCCCTGCAAATAGTTCTTAAAACCTACACAAATGAATATTAACAGTCATAAGTATGAACTGAAAAGATAAATCCTAAGAAAAATCAACATGGAAAAATGCAGCCTTAGACTGTAAATATGTAAATTCCCTTAGAGTGGGGATGAGGTCTATTCTTCCCTGTTGAAACCACAGCTCCTAGAGAGCTGCTTAGCCCAGAACAGGGATTCGGTATCTGATCGTTCACTAAAATAATGAATTACTGGGGTTATTTTTGGACTGCTCTCTGGGGAGGTGTTGAAGGTGGTTGTAAATGAAGAGATGAGCAGGAATTAGAGAGAAGATTCTAGGTAAGACTTGGTACCGCCAGGGGCCCAGGTACTCCCTCCCATCCACAGGGGGCAGAAGAGACAAGTGGCACAAAACCCAGGTTCTAGCTAGAATCAGAGAATTGAGTTCCCCTGGTTTCGCTACTGTATTTTGCCTTGGGCCAGCCATTTCACCTTCCAGAACTTTTGTTTCCTGTTTGTAAAATGCCTCTCAGGGAACTGTCAGATTTAATCAGACAATGTACATAAGGAACCTGACATGAGGCTGTAAGTTCCAAGAGAGCAATGGGTTTGTCCATTTTGTTCACTGAATTGCATCCCAGGGCCCAGAGCATTCTTGAAAAGCAATAGACACAATAAACGTTTGTTGAATGAAAATAAATAAATAAATGAATGAATGGTGGCAATCTTTTTTCATTGTGTTAAGTGAAGAGGGACACGATCTGTTTGGATACCTACAGAGTCCACAGAAGATGGAGAGTCGGTAATTAGGATACTTTTCCAGCATGGGCCAAGGAGCTCATCAGGACCAGAGATAGAACCTGACACAGAGGGGCCAGTTCATGACCACAGCTGTTGTTTTCCTCCTGGTGGGTGTCTGAAGTGGGACTCAGCAGCCCAAAGGTGGCCCTTGGTGAGGAATGGGTGGGTAGGGTGGTTATTAAGGGTAAAGGGTCTACAGATAACTTGCTTGGGTGCAGAACTCTGTTCCACTATTTCCTCATTGTATGACCTTGGGTGAAATGTTCAACCTGCCTAAATCTCCATCCCCTCATCTGTAAAGTGGGGATAATACAGTACACGATTCACACAGTTAGCTCAAGCATTTGACAAAACAATTCAGGGCAAGTGGCTGGTATATGATAAGGAGCCTTTAAAAATGGAAGTCGGCATCCTTTAGAAAGGGCTGCCATGTTGAGGCCCCCTGATCCCTTTAGGCCCAGGCTGATTCCAAATTGTCATTTGAATGGCCTTTTCAGTTTCCCTCCCCACTGTCCCTCCCCTTAGTTCAAGTTGCTAAGATCCAGAGTATGTGGCCTCCATGATAACCAACTCAGGGGGCCACAGAGGCCGTAGTTAGCATGGACCCTTAATTTCCAGGCCACACAATTAGCCATGAACTAGGGCTCTCTGATCAGAAGCTAAAACTGGCAAGCAGGGATATGAGGGTCCCACCCAACTGGATGGTGTCATTTGGTGAAGGGGCGTGTGGGCCTGGGAGATGAGTCTGCAGACCAAACACCCCGGACACTGCTAAGGAACGTTTCTTCTTCTGAAATCAGTGCTCGTTACCTGTAGAACAGAGCAGAGAACTCTGAGCACTGGGACGAATCAGCATGACTGTTTTCCTAGACCATGCATGACACAGCCATTGTTGGAGTCCTGAATCTTGGAAACAAATTGCTTTTCTGCCAGTGCAGGACGTAAGGGGGAGTGTACAGGTTCTGTGAGGGAGGAATTCAGACAGAAGAATCAACCTGGAAGGAACTGAAGTAGGAAAAATTGGTTTAAATTATTCTACAACTTCGGAGATAAAACATCCTAACAGCTGGAAATGAAAACCATAGTTTTTGAAATATTAAGGCTGAAGGGGTATAATATTTATAGGCTGTTTGGCTAAGGTATGACAACATAAATATTCATTTCAGTCAAGGAGAAATTAAGCCTGTGTTTGAGAAAATGGGATTGGATTCAGTATCATCAAGTATTTTCTAAATTAACAAAATGTGCTAGGTGCTATGGGGGTCAGATGTGAAACTTTTAAACAATGATTTTATGTTGTTTTTCGGCCAACCCTCATAGTTTTTCTCAAAAGGAAATATATGAAATGATTCTCCAGCACACCCCCAGATTTCCCTCTCAAGGGCAGGGGGAGGGAGGAGGTGGGAATAAACTCCTTTATGTTCAAATGATTTAAACCTGATTTACAGCGTTGTCAAGAACAACAAAGAGGATTATTTCACAGAACTGGTGAGTTTGCTGGGAGGACCTATATCCTAGCTCCTTTCCTGGATTCTCCCACTTAAGGCCGTCCTCAGTGAAGGAGCTTTTGCAGACAATATTATTATATCTGGGCTATTTTAACCTGGCAAAGGCCTGGTGTCTCCTGATAGACTTACTTATTTAAAGCCACTCACCACTGCCCCAGGCAGTCCCTTATTTTTCTAACTTCAAGAGGAAATCTCTGAGAGGCCCATCTTCGGCTTAAATGGTTGCCCTGAGATGATGGTGCCTTCACTAAACCTTCTAATCTCTTTCCCTCTAGGGCCTTTCACAGAATTGCAAAAGGGTTTGGGGAGCAGCCATGTTGATTCCTCCCTAGCACAGAAATCTACATAACAGACAAGAGGAAGGAGGCTGTGGAGAATAAAATGAGTGATATCGGAATTTGCTCTGCTACTATATTGGGCATAAAAATACTTTCAGGGTTTTGACTTTTAAATGGTGCGGCCCAGTAGGGGTTCACTGAGCACAGGGCAGACTGACAGGGAAATAAGAATAATCATTCAGAAGAAGGGTCTTTGAAACTGGAGACAGGGAACTCAATTGGATAATGAAACACTGGGGACTCCACAGGGTATTTTTTCACCTCTACAAAGAACGTTCAATTAAATGCTTTTTCATTTGGACAGGAGGGGTGGAGCTATTTTTTTTTTCCCTCTCTCATTTCCACAGAGAGTATCTTCTGGGTTCCTGACCCCATTTTCTTTCTGCTTTTTATGGCCTCTTCTCACTCCCTCTTGCGATCCACAGTGCCTGCACACCCTGCCTTCTTACAGGTTGATGGAAATCCCCCACATTGCCCTTGGAAATGCCATGACCAAGGAAAGACACAATGGCTTCACTAGGTGATGCATTGGTGATGCTTCCAGAGGCTTCTAGTGCCTCCATTTCATGGGCCACTTGCTTAGCTGCTTCTGAAATGCCTTAGTGCTATGAAGGCTGCATTGAACTTAGCCATCTGTGAATAACTCCATCAGAGGCAGATTCAAATCCAAAGTCAAGACGGCTGCCTGGCCAGAATGTCATCCTGTCTCACAGGGGCCAGCAAGAGTGATTTCCTGACAATACAAGTACCCGTGCTCTTGTCTCTCCCTTGGGAGCCCTTGGGAGCCCTTGGGAGAGTGCCGTGTATTACATGGGGACTTTCTTACAAATCAATTAGCACTTGGCACTTTATAGTCTGGAATGATATCACACAGCCTGTAAGTAGTCAGGCGTTAGATGATGATTTCAAAATTAATGGTCATTGGCCTAGCAGAGAGATGCATTTCTTTCCTGGAGTGTGACAAGATAGGAGGAATACTAGAAACAGACAAAGGGCTCCTGAGGATGGGGCCATACAGCCAATTCAATGCACCCTTATTAAAAGTCTGTGAGTACCAGGCTTGGTGCTTGGTGCTTTGTGTTTCGTACAGTGACATAAAAGACACAGCTTTTTGTCTCAAGGGTCTTATAGACCAGTGGAGGGAGCAGAGGATCTTAACTTGGAGTCCCAGACTTGGAAAGACATTATAAATGGTCTTTGGGGAATACAGAAACCTCCAGAATTGTACCTAAACTAAATTTGTAGTTGTATAAATAAGGGCATGCACACATATGTGCATATTTTTGGGGGGAGGGGGTAATGGAACCATGGCTTTTCTCAGAAAAGGGATATATGACATCCCCACACCCAAAACTACCAACTACTAGTCTAGTATCTTTTTACTTTGCTTCCCCAAACATGCGAGAAGGGATGAATGGTGATTAAACGAGTGATGATTTCCATGCTGGGAAGGACACACAGGTCAGCCTGTCTGACAGGAGTCCTGTGGGTCCAGGACAGACAGGAGATAGAAGCATCTCTTATCTGAGGTTGTGAGGATAAGAAGTCAAGGAATTGGGGAAAGTTCAGAGTTGAACGGCTCCTGTGAAGAAAAGTGAAAATGGGAAGGACAAAGCAAGTGCTCAAAGCCAGGAGAGCCTGCCTGGGTACTCCAGCCAGAGCAGGTAGAACACAGAGATAAAAGGTCAGGAGCAATAGGTCAGACTACTCAAGTACAAGCACAATATGGGAGGAAGGTGGACCATAAAGACTCAGAGAGGGTCTCAAGGAGATTTAATAACTTGGGTTTGGAATCAGGCAGCTTTGAGTGCAAACCCTGCCTCTATGCTTTGTTAGCTTCTCTTTGCTTAGTTTCTCCAGCTGCAAAATGGAGATACACACTACCTCCTCAAGGGGTTACTGAGAAGAATAAATGGAAGCACTCATACAAAGTGCAAAGCTGTTGCTCAGAATAGGGCTTTGATTGAATTCCAGGAAAGGCTTGGATCCCCGTAAAGGGTTACAATTAGAGTGGATACGCACTGCCATGGTTTGATGTCACATAAGTGTTCCAAAAATCTATTCACATTCATTTCTCTTCTCCTGTACATCCTTCCTCCTCTCACATGGCTCTTGCAAGGTACTGCCCACTTTTGAATTAAATTTACTCTTTCTTTGTATCAATCAAAGCCTCTGCATATGAAATTTCTCCATTTCCCTTTGAGGACATGATGACTTTCCTGGTAGAGAATTATTAGGAAATCTGATGAGGGAGAAGAATGCTCTCGACTTTCCATTTGACAGCTCTCCGTCTCTTTCACCACCATCCTCTCTGCAGCTCCCAAGCTTTGTTGATTCAGCCTCTCCCATGTGGGTTCTCTGGCACTTGGCAATTCCATCCAGCTGCAGCAGTCCTCTCCAGTTGTCACTGGATGATTGCAGTTGTCACCTGATGGGTCTTCTCGCCACCACTTACTCTCTTCTTCTACTTCTCCCTTACAGGGCTCGACAACGGATCTTCCTACAACACCATTTCATGTGAAGTCCTGTGCAAATATTGTTCCTCATAGAATAAAGAACAA
Source organism: Rhinolophus sinicus (assembly GCF_036562045.2). Classification (NCBI taxonomy): domain Eukaryota; kingdom Metazoa; phylum Chordata; class Mammalia; order Chiroptera; family Rhinolophidae; genus Rhinolophus; species Rhinolophus sinicus. The sequence continues at coordinate 21,912,530 of NC_133760.1, forward strand.
ATTCCTCACATAGCATTCAAGGCCTTTCATAAATTGGTCCAGTTGGATTTCCTGATGTCATCTCTCACCCCATCTCTCCACACACCTGATGCTCCAGAACCCACTGAGTATCCGTCATTCCCTCAAGGGGCCACGTGTTTGCACAGCCCATGCCTGGAACACCCTCTTGCAATTGGCCACCTTCCATAATAAATCACCTCTCTCTCCCTCTCTCTCCCCCACACACCCCCAATCTTAACTAGCTATCAAGCACTTACAGCATTTGGCTTTTTACTAACATATAGTTGATTGCTTATTTTTCTCTTCTCCGACCAGAGATTATCTCCTTGAGGCAGGCACCATATATTATTTAGTTCCATATCTTTCCAGCACCTGGTTCAGTGTCTTGTATGAACAAGGCAGTCAATACATAATTGATGAATCTGTTAAGATGAATCTAGGCCCCATATTTGATTAATGGAGTATTTCCTAATTCAGTGGTTGTCAAAGTGTGGCCTGCTGCTGTCTAAGGTCCCTGAAACCTTTCCAGCAGGTGTATAAGGTCAAATCTATTTTTATGATCGTTCCAAGGTATTATTTGCCTTTTCCACTCTGATTCTCCTACAAATGTACAGCGTACGAAAGGTTCATTGATAGTTTCAGACTCCGTATCACGATTACCCTTTAAGAGACTGGTACTTCTTGAGTATCAAAGAAGAATATCCCTAGTTATCTAAAAAGACTTAAAATGCTCATCCCTTTTTCAACTACATATCTGTGTGAGGCAGGATTTTCTTCACTTTCTTCAACTAAAACAATGTATCACAACAAACTGAATGCTGAAACAGCTTTGAGAACTCAGCTGATCCCACTTAAGCCATTTGAGATTTGCAAAAATGTAAAACAATGCTATTCTCCTCACTGCTTTTTTTTTTTTTTTTTGAATATGTAGTTATTTTTTTACACAAATATGCTATTTATGGTAGTATTTAATGGGCTTGTAATTATTTTAAAATCAATTAATGAGGATATATGTAAAATTTTCTGAGTTTTAATCTCAAATATGGTCAATATCCAATAGGTAAAATCCACATAAAAATGTTTTAGAGTTCTCAATTATTTTTAAGAGTGTGAAGGGGTCTTGAGACCAAAAAGTTTAAGAATCACTCTCCAAACTTTGCTTCCTGAATACCAGATCTCTTAAAAATGTTCCTAGGTCTTTTCTAGGGGGGAAAAAAGTGGGCGGGGGAGGGGAGTGTCATGCTGTTTTTTGGTCTGGGAAAGCTGTGTTAAATAAAGTGAAATATTAAGTACATTTCTTTTTTTCATGACCTCCCAAAGCTTTTATTTTGCTAATGTTCTTTGTAAATATCTAAGGGCCATATATTGGTTTTCTCTTGCTGAGTAACAGGATTATCACAAATTTAGCTGCTTAAGACAAAACAGGTTTTATTATCTTGCCGTTTCTGTGGTTTAGGGCTCCAGTCACAGCTTAGGGGGTTTCTTTGCTTCAGGGCCTCCCCCTGCTGCCATCCAGGTGTCAGCTGGGGCTCTGGTCTTTTCAGATGCGCACCTAGGAAAGGACCCACTTTCAAGCTCCCTCAGGGTGTCGGTAGAATTCATCTCAGGGTGCTAGAACAAAGTCTGTTTGCTCGCTGGCCGTTGGTCAAGAGCTGTGTTTCATGTCTATAGGCTGCCCACCAGTTCTTTCCCATCTCACAGGCTCTCTGACAACAGGTAGTTCACTTTTTTAAAGCAGGCAATGGAGAGTCTCCCCAGGGCTAGGGGTACCTCTTACATAGCAGAACAGCCTTGGAGAAGTGACACCCATTTCCTTTTGCATATTCTATTGGCTAGAAGCAAGTCACAGGTCCTGCCACACTGAAAAGGAGATTACGCTGGGCATGAACACAGTGGGGGCAGAAATTAGGGGTGCCACCCTGTTGGCCACAGGAACAGTCTATGCTTTGTTCTCACTTACATGACCAAATAATTCTTTTGTGTGCCTATTAATACATCAAGAAGCGCTCTTTGAGAAATGTTGATCTAAAGCATTCAGTATAATTGAACATATTGCCTTCTCCCAATGTATGTACTGTGTGTGTGTGTGTGTGTGTGTGTGTGTGTGTGTGAAGCATAATTTTAAACTCCACTAATCAGTAAGTCAGTAAAGCTTCAGGACTGTCTAGATGAGGAAGCAATCCTTCATGTACAGCAAGCAAAAGCTAAAGAAGGGACATTCCCCTTAAGCGAAGGTGGGGGCTGCTCTGAGACAGCGGGTGTAAAGAGGGAAATAACCATTTACTGCCTTGTCACCCCGATTCTCCACAGGAACATGCCCACAATGCCTGGCCACAGAAAGGGGACACTCACTGTGCAGGCTGTTCAGATGTGATGCCCGAAATTGGGATCTCAGATATGATGGCTTTCAGAATCTGAAAACAGGCCTACAGATGGCCTAAGACTCTTAGACTGGGAAGAAATCATTAAGACCCATGGGCTTTGTGCAGACAGCTCTATTTTTCAAATGAAATATGAATTGACACTCTCGATTAAAATAAACAACAAAAAGAGTGTACTGCTCTGGCAAAAATGGGGTGTCCTGCCCACCAGAACTTCCAGTGGTCACCCCATCTTTCTGAAACTCAGAATTCCCTTGGAAATGATTTTTCTTGCTCAGCTCCCTCATTATACCCTGGAAAAAAACTAAGCACCCAAGAATTGAAGGGTCCTATCAAAGCCACACCTCCAAGTCTGGACCATCCATTTTTGGGAGACCTCCTTAATATAATTCAGAGTGATCCTCAAAGGTGGGCTGTATCTCCTCACAGGGTCCAATGGTCTCTCCATGCACTGTGTATCCTCTAGCATCACCTTAAGAAGACTCTCCCTCATGAGTTCACAGCCTCTGTCATTAACTCCCAGGCTTAGGGAATCAGACTGAATTAGCTCTTTGTGTAATTAACCAGAAAAGCACTTACATTTTGTCACATCTCTAATTTCTGTGAGCAACCCAACCACATAAAAACTGAAAATTGACTGCCTCCCAAACCCTTCAACACATCCTAAGTTGAGGGGGTGATGGGGTATAAAATCCTCAGAAGAAATGGGAGAAGGCCAAAGGTGAGCTCACCCGGACAAGCCTTATCAACTTGAATCTAATCTGAGTTCCTTAGCTCTATGGATGTAACAAGAAGCAGTCAAGGCAGCAAAAGAAACCTCCTTTGGAACAGAGGCAAGTCCAAAAAGGAAACATGCAATCCACAGCCTAGTGGGGGATTCAACCTGGAAACTCACCTCTACCTGTGCCTAAGCCCCGCCTATGTTCTTGCCAACATCCTCCTTCAAAAGTTGATCCAAAGGCTTAATGAGCCAAAAAGCGTTAAGAGTCGTGCATGTGAATAATGCCACTGATTCTTGCTTCTTTAATTGGATGCAAATAGCATCACCTGGGCTCCGCATCCCAGGATCTATCCTGCTCTTTGTCACAGAGCACTCTAATGCACCCTGTTCTGAAGAGCCTGGCAGGAAAGGAAGACATTAACTGTGAGATCTGCTGGCTTCTGCCAAATTCACAAACACTGGCAGCTAAGCCTATAGATAGAATGAGGTAATTTTATGCAAATGCTCTGTGCTATTCCCTGAGCCCCAAGATTAGAGATGTCAGAAAATGTAAGTGCTCCTCTGCTTAATAACACAAAGAATGAATTCAGTCTGATTCCCTAAGTGGGGGGAGGTACAGAGCAGCAGGAGCTGTGAATGTGTGGAGGAAGGGTCTCCTGAGGCTGAGGGTAGAGAGGGCCAGGTGTGTGCAGAGGCTGTGGGACCCGATGGGGGAAACGGAGCCACCTTGTGAGGGTCACTCTGAATCTCACTGAGGAGGTACCCCAAGGCTCACATGGCTCTCGGGGCTTCGCCATCTCCCATGTACTTGCTGGAAGTGTGAGCATATGTAATGGGCAGTAATGAGCCTACTCTGCTGCTTGGACAGGACCCAGGCCGAGTCCAGGCTGCAAGGTTTGGGAACAAAACCTGGAAGCCACATGCAAAGGACACACCTCTTTTTTCCCCCTTTCTGAAAGAGGCACTTGGTTCCTGAGTGTATTTCTCCCAGTTTCTTGGAGACACATTTCTCCATTTTTATATGTCAAATTATATTTGGCCATAGTCTCCAGAGGGCATTGACGTATTATTGAAACAGGGTACCTTTTGAAGATGATTTTACATCTTGCAAATGGTATGTGGCAATGGAATGCTTCAGGGGAAAACAGATGGCACCATTCTCCTATGTATTGTGTCCTAGGTGTAGCACAGGGATTACATGTCAGGTTTCGGATTTGCAGGTTTTAATTTTCAGGTTATCCTGAGGTATCGATGATGTTTTTTTGAGATTAAAAAAAACATACACACCCTCCCTCCAGCCGCTCCACACGGTCACTGGAATACACCTTGATTCCAAACTTTTCTAAGAGAAAAGAAATTGTCATCAATTAGGAATCCATGTGCGGCTTTATTGGTTACTACATTTCTAGAATAGAACATAAGATTGTAGACAGACAAATCTCAAGGTAGACAATGGATGATATTAAAATCAAGAGCATGATAACTTAGTCATTTTCTTGGCTGACTGAGGATTGGGTCCTGCCTTCCCCCGTTGGCTGTGAGACCCTGTGGAAGCCCTTCGGGGCTATATCTCTTTCTCTAATCGGTCAATTTAGACAAATAATAATTCCTACTTCTGAGGCTAATATTGAGGATTCAGTGAGGTGATGCATATATGTCTCGCATATAATAAATGCTCAATAAGTAGCACCTAAACTATGTTTAATTGGTTTGCATAATGAAAGCCCACGGCTCAATTCTGTGCACATAGTAAATACTTAGAATTTCTCTCTCATCATCAGGTATCGACCTAGCCACATCACCCCTCTCCAATGACATTTTCTTCCAAATAATGAGTTAAATAGGACACATTTTCTGTCCCTCCCCACCCCCAGGACATATGTTCTGCTGTTTTTTGTCGTTTTTGTTTTGACAGTGTAATGTACACCAGTCGATTGGCCATGCCCAGCTGTCTACATGGGTGAGATGAAAAAGTCAAATCAATTATTTAAGAAGTCTGGAGAATCTGTTTCCAGAAGAATTCCACCTCCAGCTATTGACCTTGCCCAGCCTGAGAACAGCCTCAATGGAGAACAGTCTTTAGTCATAAGACCCTGGGTCCTTATTGTCATGTGAGATAAAGCTCTTTACAAGTGAATTGTATTTTATTTTATGGAGCTATCTGCTTAAAATAAGTAGAGCCATGACTCACTAGAAATTATGAATCCTCACACGGTTCACACCCCTGTTGATTTACAAGCCTTTGAGGCCACACGCAAGTGAGGGATGTTTTATTGCTAAGTAGTCACAATGCTTGTCCAACTACCCTTGAAAATAACAGTTTTCTGATTTGGAGGAGCACAGATACATCGCAAGCAAGCCCTCTGGCATAGATGTCTCCGGAAATCAGTTTACACATTTTCAGTGAAATAGTGTCAAGTTTGTCCCACAGCTTATCCTGAAATATCAATGACACTTTTCGAGATAAAAACAAAAACAAAACAGAACAACAACAACAAAAAACCCTCCTCCATTCATCCCCCATCACATAGTCTTGGGAACATGCCTTGATTTCTAACTTTTCTGAAAGAAATTGTAATTCATTAGAAAGCTCTGGGCGGCTTTACTGATTATCACATTTCTAGAATAGAATGGAAGATTATAGACAGATGAATCTTGAGCCAGACGGTATATGTTATTAAAATCAAGAGCATGATTAATTAGTCACTTACGTGGAGTGATTTATCTCGTACCTCTCTCCACTGGTGTTGGAATTACCTGCTGTGGACATCAGGTGTACCACTCTATTATGAATACTAATCAAAGTCTACGGAAGTGCAGGTTGAAGATGAACTTGAGCTTCACCAAACATTCATTGTAAGAGCTGAGTTTTATTAAGTAGGCCTGAAGTCAAGAAAGCGATAAAATTACAGAGGAAAAGGATAAACCAGTTATGGCTAAGCTGTCCCATTCTTGGATAAGCCAAGTGCCAAGCTAAGCCTGCACATGTGGGAGGGATCTCAGGGCTGCCTTCCTGACTTTTGTCTAAACAAGAGTCCCATCTCTTCTCCTTGCAATGTATTTCTCCAATCCATCCCACTTTGCATATCCACTGCCATTTTCTCCTGAAAATGCCTTCTGCTGTGCCTCTGTCTAAGTCTTTCTGTCTTCCTATCTGTCATTTAAATGTCATCCCCATACCCCCACCCCCAGAAACCTTCCTTGCTTTCCTGTCCCCTCACTCTAGAGATAGTTACCAGCTTTCATGGTGCCCCATAGTTTTCCCTTATAGCCCATATCAAAATTGTCATTAATTGCCTTTATAATTAGCCACTAGCACTTTTTTCCCCTTCCCTAGATTGTACCATGTAGGGGCTATATCCTCAGCTCACGAGCATAACGCAGGGTTCAGAGCAGACCCTCTATAAATGAGGGGGTCAAACAACAATGATGGAAGCCATGTGTTGGGGATACCACTAGCTGCCCAACCAAATCAGTTTCCAGCTGGCTCACAGCTGGACTACATTTCCCAAACTCCCTTGTAGGTAGGTAGTCATGTGACTGAGTGGGGGATGGTGTGCCATTTCTAGGTGCAGACCATAAAAATCTCTCAGAGCAGCTCCATGATATTTCTGCATTCTGGCTGACTGGGATGTCACTATCTAGGGTCACTTTGAAAGAGATGTGTGAACATGGCAGAGCCGTCCATCAGCCTGGGTTTCTTGTGGAAGAAACTCTTGGACCTAAACTGCGGGTCCAGCACTATTGTGTGAGAAGGAAGTAAACGTCTGTGCTGCTAAACGACTGAAATTTCAGGGCCAATTTGTTACTACAACTTAGCCCATCAAAATTAATACATGAGGATACTAATACGTAGGATTCCAGGCCTTAGAAATGAGTGAAAAAGGGCCCATCACTCAACACACACTCATACCTTTACAAACATGTAAGTAGATGCTACGGAGGTAGAAAAACAAATTGAATTTCTGACACAGTATAATAACATGAAAAAATAGTACTTTAAATTTGTTTCTTTTTATCTCCATTTATTTCTTTGCCTCCATCAACTCAATCTCCAATAACTACGAGACTAGTCTGATTACTCGTGTTTCTTGGTAAGAGAGCCTCCCCTGCGTTTCGTTTCTCCTGATTATCCTTACATGCTGCCCTAGTAATTTCACATAAAGCCCTGGGTATGGATGAGCCCTCATAGTTATTGGGGGGCCGGGGGGGGGGGGGGACTTCCCAAAGCAATAGAAAGTCAAGCAGTCTTCTCACTGAAATTAGAATGTCATCTAGCAAGCAATTCTATTTAGTTCAATGTGGAACTTTTGCCTCTGACAGTTCAGGGAGAGAAAGAACCACTGGGGAGATTTTTCAAACAAATAAAAAGTTGTTCTCTATGTCCTTGGGGTTTCTATCAAGTAAGCTCAGGGCTGGGGGGCCCCTTCCCAGAGGCTGCCTCTCTGTGCCTTCACGGCCCAATCTCGAACTCAAGCTGAGCGGAAGGCAGGCTCACGCAGCTTTGCAAGCTTCTGCTGAGCAAGTTCATCGAGCTGAGCTAATGAAGATGCAGCCACTTAGCACCATCACCGAGAGCCAATCAGTCAGCTGCTTGAGGCTCTGTGGCCAGGACGCCCGCCCCTCCCTGCCTCGCCTGCCTTTGGCTCTGGAGACCTGTGCACTTAATAGGAGCACCTGTTTGCAGTGTTGTGGGGCCTATGGCCCCAAAAGGGAGGAACTGAGCACTTTCTGGCTCTGAGTCTGATTCTTCCACAGGAAATGTCCCTTGGTGCCAACCCTGCAGTAACAGAATGGAACGTTTTCTCACACTGAGCCACACCTGTTGTCAACAAGCATTTACTTCCAATCTATTTAAACTCCATGGGGGCCGGAGACGGTGTGGGTCTTTGGGCATTTTCTGGCAACGCTGGATCCACAGCACCTGGGAAAGCTCCACAAAGTCTGTGCTCTTGTTTGCGAAGTGGAGTTGCCCCTGGTAACGGCTGTTGTGTTTCAGTAGAGATCGGAGGCCTCTGGGAAAGTCATGAAGACCTCGCCAGGCCACTGTCAGAGGTGAGTGCCAGGCACCGGGAAAGGCAGCCTGTGCGGTCAGGATTCCTGCAGACTCGTCAACAGTGGGAGCAAAGCAAAAAGAAGGCCAGGATGGATCAATGTTTGCTAAGTGATTGTTTTAGGATGGATGGTTGTATATTGATGGATGAGATGGTTGGTGAGTGGGTGGATACATGAAAGGATGAATGGATAAATGGATTTATAGGTAAATAAATAGGTGGATAAATGGGTGGATGAATGGATATAGATAGATAGATAGATAGATAGATAGATAGATAGATAGATGATAGATAGATAGATAGATAGATAGAGTTAGATAGATAGATAGATAGATAGATAGATAGATAGATAGATAGATAGATAGATAGATAGGTGTGTAGATATATGGTTGGATGCATGGGTGAGTGGAAAGATGGTTGGGTGGGTTGATTGCTGAGTGGATGGATAGGTGGATGATAGATTAATTGGTGGGTGGAAGGATGGATGAATAGAGGACAAATGGATGCGTGATGAGTGAGGGTGAGTGGGTGGTGAATGGGTGGGTGGGTAGCTAGATGAATGAGTAATGGCTTCACCGTGTCCACGTCATGTACACATCGTGCACCAATGTACACATCAACAGTATAGTATAATTCCAGTAAAATAATCTCCAACTAGTAATTCCTCGAATAAACCCTGAACTGCCAGCAAGTGAAACAGTAGGCAGGGCCCCCGTGGCCTGCATGCCCTAGAGTGAAGGAATATGAAGAAGGCGGTAATTTCAGGCTAATTGGCCAACGGGTGAAATACTTCCCTGTGGCAACCAAACAGCAATGCGCTGGCAAGAGTCAAGTGTGTTTCATTACCTTCTAAAAGGTAATCATTTATCATTTACTGCCTGTTCAAACTGCCCCTTTTATTCTCAGAAATGATACCTAAAATGAACCTAGAGGCAATCTGCAGGAGATGAGTTTAGAACAAAAACTGACGCCGAGGGACGTAGGGAGGTGCGCGCCCAACCCGCTGCCTCCCCAGGCAATCCTCGTTCAGGTAGCAGGAGAAGAACTGACTCCCCCGATCTGTCCTTCTGTCAGAGCCACACAGCTTTCCTCGCTCCGCTCCACGGTGACTCAGAAAATGGGAGAATGGACAGTCCTCTGCTACTGCCCAAAGCAGAACGAAACGCCACCCTTGCTTTTGTGTGTTGGGTTACTACACTTTTTATTACTACCACTGTGTTACGGATGTCTGTCCTTCCTCCCACATAACAACAGGACAATGAACCAGTTTAAAAGAGGAAAGCTGTCAGTTTGGATAAAATTAAACTGTTTTATTTTTTATTTTTTAAAAAAGGAAGCTAATCATGCCAATTGTAATTTTAATAACTTATTTCTAATGTGAGTTTATTAAACCATGAATTTTCCCTTGAGCTAAACTAATGACCACTATTAGGTATGCTACTCTATTTTAAATGACCAAATATTCAATGGAATAAGATGAAAATTATAGATAGTGATAATTACAAACTGTCAGCATCAGCTGGAATCAATTTACTAATATGTCATCTCGGGTATGGAGAAGAGTCAGTTTAAAATGCGCAGGAGGCACATTGCATGGGCTGCTGTCACTTATCCTTCAGGGACTGTCACGACAATATTTATATCCCAAGCTCCCCTGCAATTGTTTCTAGCCTGTTCACTATACCCTTTATCGGAGCTCAAGAGAAGGATTGGCAAGGAGAGAAAACTCTCCCACCTTTTTTTGAATCTCCAGGACCTTATCCGAATTGCGGCAGAGGAAGCGGAGACAGAACTTTCAAGTAAACCCATTGTGTGGCACTTGGGGTCTATATCTGTGGTTTTTCTTCTTAAATACATAGTCTTAACCTTCGTCCATCCCCAACTCCTATACGTAAAGAGAGCAGGATTCTGGGTAATCAGATGAATTGCAAATACCATTGCTTGATTTCAAGTCAAGGTTTCAGCTGTGCTTGTTTTGTTTAGGTAATCATCAGTGTACCTGAAATCATGGGCAAAATGAACTCACTCTTAGCACAAAAGGACAGACTGCATCCCCTGAAGTGTACCTGTCAGGGAAAGGAGCGGCAAACATGATATGCATACACAGATGTGTTTGGCTCCTCAGCAGACTGAACAGCACCGGGGCTGTCAAGGTAACTGTGGGACAAGACAGGATGAGAGCCCTGACCTTCCCCCTTTCCCTTTCTTGCAGGTACTTCCCCAATATCCTTCTGCTACCATCTGCTACACAAAAGATATGTGAGGGTCCACACACACTCACACAAAGACCCACTCAAGTGCTGCATTCCTCAGTTTAAGCAAGTCTTAACGATTTGATTCTGGTGGGAGGGGACTCCCTGGGTAAACCTCCCACAGGAGAGCTGGTTGGTTACAGCAGAATTACTAGATTACCTTAAGTCCCTATTTCCGGTTTTTCTGCTTTCTCTCCTGCCCACTGCAGCCCTGCCCCTTGAAGCCACTGGTCATGCTTCTAGGACCACCCCCAAACCTCTTCTGCACAATCCAGTTTAGATTCCTTTTGTCCCAAAGGAACAAGGATCTTTCCTAGCAAACACCAGGAAATAACCTCTGCTGTGCCAGCAGTCTGATTTGTCCGTGACCCTGGGACTGTACAGAAATTCCTGGAGCACTACTGTACTACTGTACTACTCTGGGCGGACAGCTCTGGGAAGCAACAGAGCAGTGGTGGAGCCCATAGGTTCTGAAGCTGTACCAGCTGTGTGACCTTGGCAAGTCCTCCACTTCTCTGTGCCTCGGTTTCCTCATCTATAAAATAAAGAAAATTATATCTACCTCCTAAGGGATTGAATTTATCACGTGCTTAGAATGGAACCTAACACACAGTAAGTGTGCTATTTATTGCACTAAAAACATAATTATTACATATTTACTGCACTAAAAAAATAATTTCTAATGGGCTGCTTACTCAAGCCTCACTTTCTCCCTCCCCAGTCTTTCACACTTCAAGGCTCCCTTTCATCTCTGCTACAAAGCCCATCGCCTTTCTTTGCTCTCTGGGATCTCAATCCTTCTATCCAAGATTGATTAATGTACCCAGCAAGACCCAGGACTGATTTCTAATCATTCTCTTTTTTCTCAGACCTGCATTTCTATTTAAAACTATCACAGAATTGAAGACCCCGGATACTTCAGATCTTGAGACTCAGCCAATCTAAGCATTTTAAGTCCACTATTGAAATAAGAAAGGGAGGTGGCAGTCTTTGTCATATCTTGTGTTTGGAGATGATTAAATGTGGGTTCCAGTTGCCTTGCGTGCGTAAAGCATAAAGCTGGTGTAAATAATGAGGGCTCTGGAAAGGCGTGAGTTCAAATCTACTAATTCTAGGAAGGAAATGTATGGAATAGTAAATAAAAAAAAGGTATGCCTTCCTGCCAATCATATGTAATAAATACTTCCTGCAGGTCACGATCACCTCTTAACAAAAGGAGGCAGATTGTTGTTTGTTTGTGGTGTGATTCCAAAGGCCATTCCCAGAGAGGCACCGGCAACAAGTTCTTAGGCAAAGTTTGCATCATGAATGAGAATAAAGCCTACACTCCAGGGAGGCTACTTCAAAGGTCAGCGCTAATTATATAAAAGGACCCGCAGCAACATGGAAATGCTCCAACCACTCCAAACTTAGCGGGAAGTGTGGGTTTCGCATCATGGATCAAAGCAGGTGGATAGAAAGTTACTGAAAGAGACTTAATACTTTGAGGCCAGCAAAACCTGATGGCTATTCTGGGTTTTCCAGACTGGGGTGCATACTAAAGGGTATGTAGACAGGTACAAGAGAATGCATTGACATCTCAGGGCAAGCAAGATTTTCTAGAGAGACAATTCTACTCAATGTAAGTCATTTGAAGCATTATTTTGCATTACAGTAATCACGGATAATGTGGCAGGCCGTGTCTGGCTCTCAATAATCCCTCCCTCTCCATATACATGCCCTTGGCTCATGTCCTCCGGTTGAGTGTGGGGTGAACCAAGTGACTTGTGAGATGAACCTACCTAGTGACTTGCTTCTGATGAATAGAATACGGCAAAAGTGGCAGGAGATCTCGCATGAATGAGTTACTAAAGACTGATTTCTGCCCGGTTGGCACGTTGGCTCTTATTCTTCTCACTTGTGTGTTCTGGAGAAGCATGCCTCCATGCTATTCGCTGCCTTGTAGAGAAGCCCATAAGGCAAGGAATTCCGGGTTTCCTGGCCAACACCCAGCAAGGAAGTAAGGCCCTCCGTCTCATTAGCCTGCAAGGACAGGATCCTGCCGACAACCCGTGAGTGAGCGTGGAAGCAAGGCCACCCTAGTCAAGCTCCGAGATGAGTGCAGCCCCACTCCACACCTTGAATGTGGCCTTGAGTGTAGGCAGAGGACACAGCTAAGCTGCTCTCAGATTCCTCCCCCACGCAAACTGCGATAACCAAAGCTGTGCTTTTAAGCCACTAAGTCTTAATCGGTTATGCAGCAATGGATAGCAATGCAGCTATGTTATGAAAGAGGGTACAACACTGTCAAGGAAGACGAGGCCTGTGGCATCTACTTCATTTTTCAGCACGCCCACACGGGGCTTCCCGAATTCCACAACTCTAGGAGGTGCCACCGCGAGACTCGTGATGTGGAGTTACGTAACACTAAGGCCCTGGGACCGTTCTTCAGTACATCTGCACATCTTTCTGATTTCCAGCTCTGCAACATATTCGCTCTCTGATCTGCTTCAGGCCTCACCTCCTGGATCCTTCGTTTCCTCATCTGTAAAGTGAGAGGCAGCATCTCGGCTTCGTCAGTTCTCCAGGAAACGTAAACCGGATGTTTGCGGAAAGCACATTATCGGGCACAGAGCAGAAACTGAGCGTGGACTCGATAATTCCAAGTCTCTGGCTTCAACCTGAATTTCCAGGGCTTGGGTTCTGTGCAAAGGGCCGGGACACTTAGTTCTCTGTTTTTAAGGCAGCAGGAAGTGGAACCGCCCGACTCGTCACTGGCTTATACCATTAAGTACCAGGTGTTTAATTTTCAAAGAAAACCAACCCCTTGTCAACCCATCTGGGTACAATGAAAACAGAAAACAGAGCATGGCGTTAACCTCCTCATGCAATGCTCCCCAAACAAAATGGGCTCCTATTTGAAAAGAAGGTTCATATTTGCAAATTGTTTGAAGATTATTAAATTTACCACTATGTCCAGCTGGTCCTTTTGTGTTTCCCTAGTTACTACAGTAATGTCTACAGATTCAGAGATTCACTAAGCGTGGCTACTTATGAAAAACAATAAAAGGCTCCTGCTAATTGAGCACCAAGTGTGTGGTGGCCATTTTTGCATAGAGGTTTTGATATTCTCGCAAAAGCACATGGCATAAATAGCACGCTTTTCTGCTGCTCCCTTCATACCTTCATCCAGTCACAAAAAAGGCATCAGTATTCGAGGTTGGACAATTAAGTTTGCGAACTCAACCTAGAAAAAGTGCTGCAGACCTCACTGCTGAATATCATTACGGTCACCTTCGAAGTACTCCCCTTGGGAAGCTGTGCACCGACACCAGTGCCTAGTCCACCCTTCAGAGCAATTTTGGAACTCTTTTTCTGGAATGGCCATCAGAGCTGTTGTCGTATTACCCTTGATGTCCTGAATGTCATCAAAATGTCTCCCTTTCAATATTTCCTTTATCTTTGGGTAAAGAAAGCAGTCATTGGGGGCCAGATCAGGTGAGTAGGGAGGGTGTTCCAATACAGTTATTTGTTTACTGGCTAAAAACTCCCTCACAGACAGCGCCGTGTGAGCTGGTGCATTGTCATGATGTAAGAGCCATGAATTGTTGGCGAAAAGTTCAGATCATCTGACTTTTTCACGCAGCCTTTTCAGCACTTCCAAATAGTAAACTTGGTTAACTATTTGTCCAGTTGGTACAAATTCATAATGAGTAATCCTTCTGATATCAAAAAAAGGTGAGCAACATTGAGTTTGCGAACTTAACGTCAGAACTTGTATGTCCCAAACAGAGCCTGGTTAAGAACATACTAAAGCAGAGTCCCCCAGCATGTACCCAAGCAAAGAAGGAAAGTACTAATGTTTCAGGTATCAGCTGCGTGTGCCTGGCCCGGCGCTGGGAGGTCTCTGCATGGGTCTCAGGGAGGCTGCGAGGTATAGGAGTTAAGGTCATTAGGTAAGGAGCCAGACTGCCTCGGTTTTAGTCCTCATTCCACAATTTATTTACTTACTAGAGAACCTCGGGTCTCTTAACCTCTCTGTGGCTCAGTGTCTTCAGCTGTGAAACCGGAATAATAAGAGTACTATCTCATAACATTGCGGTAGAGATTAAATGAGGCAACAAATGTCTAACAGTTCATCTCACCCGGTAATCAATAAATGTTAGCAATCCAAACCTCGACATAGCCTAAGGGATGGGTGTGACGCCACCTCATTTTACAGAAGAGAAAAGAGAAAGTCAGAGAAGGTGAAATACTTCCCCAGGTTCATACCACTGGTGACAGAACTGGAGTTCAACCCACACATGACTGCATCCAAAGTTATGGCTACTGTAACTTTTGAATTCTGAGGCTCTGCTGATTCTCTGGTAGATAATGATAATAGTGGCCACCAAAGGGCCGTTTCCTGTGTGCCAGGTACTGTCCTAAGCGCTTCATACGCATGTATCTCATTTGCTTTTTCTCATGACTATACCTAGGAGGTGCAATTGCCATACCCATTTCACAGATGAGGGAATTGAGGTTTAGAAAGGCTAAGCAATGGGCTCAGAGCCACAAGTGTGTGATGGAGACTCCTAATGCCCATCACACCCTGCCCTGCTCTCCTTCCAGGCACATGGGTGGATGACGATTCTTAGGACCACGAGGGCTGTAGGAAGAAGTAACCAGTTTCATTTCCAAGTCAAAGCATTTAACTGCCAAGACTCTCTAATGTTCTTTTCCCAGCTATAGCAATTACAGGAGCACGTTGGGTAACGGAGTGGCCCTAAGACTGGACAGCCTTGCTTGCTCAGCCTCCTCAGAGAGAAATGCTCCCTGACTTGGTTGGCACGAGGGAGAACGAACCCTGGCTCATGTCCAGGCTCTGAGACCTGTGTTTGTCTGTGACCGTGGCATAGCCTCACCCGTCCTGGCTGATTTAACAGGCGCGTGGTATTTCCAGGCTTCAAACCCTCGAAGATGAGAACAACAATAAGTTTAACACCGGGCGGTAGTGAGCATTCGATTATATCAGATAAAATCTAAATGGAAGGACATAGCACAGAGCCAAGCATGTGATAAATGCTCAATAAATGCTTGTTGACTATAAGAAGAGAATTACTTTTCTGAAGGTCAAAATTAAAACCTCTTGAGGAATACAGAGTGACTGTATATAGTGCTTACTCTAAGCCAGGCATATTTCTAAGGGCTCTGTGCATTTAGACTCACTTCTTGCAATAACCTATAGAAAAGTACTGTAAGTAGCTACAATCTACAGATGGGCCCACTGAGGCATATGTAAGTGAAGGAACAGAGCTAAAGTCATATAGGTGTCAATGAAACATCCGGGTCTCAAACCCAGGCAGTGTGCTCCAGAGCCTACATTCTTGACCTAACAGGGGCAAGCGGATTTTGTTGCTGGTTTTGGTTTTTTGTTTGTTGTTGTTTTTGCAGGGAACTCTATCAAGTAACTAGTTAGGTGTAAAGGAAAATAATATTCCTGGAAGAATTAAGAAAAAGAAGAAAATTGTAATGTTGGCAATATAAGAAAGATTGTCTTTTGTAATTTGCTTCAGCGAAGTGAATTCATAATGGTAAGTGAACACACATACATGTGAATGTACATACATAGGAGAAAACACAAAATGTATTGGAGACCAGTGACACTTGAAAGGCAGCTCTAGACTTTTGTAGATAAAACACGAGATAAAAGAACCCCAAACACAAAGCTGAACCGAGGTGATGTTCAAAGAAATCTCCCAGATATATCTCCACCGTGTCATAAGGTCAAGACCATCTACTGCTTCCCCCTGCAAGGCTATTTATGTCAAGGGATCCCTGTGGGCCAAGAAAGGCAGAGAGTGGCAGGAATGAAGCTACAGTGGCAGGCTTCCAGACCCTTCCACACATCCTCACTGCTGACCACCAATCAATCCAGAGATGGGCAAACCAGAGAAAGGAAAGGAGGAACTTTTACACAGTGGCAGCTCTCACAGCAAAGAAAACCACAAAGAGTAAGAGGGTCGTTTATCTCCGTTGCCCCAAGAGAATTCAGACAGCCTGACTGTGACTATTTCTGTAGGCTCAGCACATCTCCCAGGCCTTCTCTGCCTCTCTTAGCCTCTGCAGTCTCTGTCTTGGGCCCCAGACTTGAGCTGGTTCTGAGGGAGGAAGGAGCACATCCAGAGCGCTCTCACTTGATGGGACTTGAGGACCATCCTTTCCACTCTGTGAGGCCCACCCACTACTTCTGGGCTCCCACGTGCCCTCTACATTTCCTTTTCTGATAACCAGTCCATGATTAGGATCAGCCTAGGGTATCCCACGGGCCCCTGTTACCATCTTTTGCCTCCATCACACTGGCTCAGTCCACGGAAAGTAGACCAAGGAGGGATTCTGGCTTGGTTATCAAAAGCTTAGTCTTTGGAATCTTGTTTAAGGTGTTCAAAGCTCAGCTCCTCCCCTATGATGCTGGGCCAGTTACTTCTCTAAACCTCAGTTTCACCATCTCTGAAAAAGGGATGATGAAGATGATGGTGATTACAGAGATGCTATAGATGATGATGATGATGATGATGATGATGACATCCTCTACCTCTCAGGGCAGCTATGAAGAGTAATGAAAGGGAAGCACCTAGCTCAGTGCCTGGCTCCGTAAGGGCGCAATAGCTTAGTTAGTTAGCTATTGTTTCAGTTTTTCCTAGGTTTTGTCTGTTTAGCACTTCTATCTAGGCCACCTACAGGTTCAGAGCCTCAAATCCAGCTGGTCGCCTTCCTTCTCACCCGTTTCCCTTCTCGTAGTCATCCTGCCTAGCCTGTGGGTCGGTGGGCTGGAGTGGGCTTCCTGCCACATTTATGCTAATAGTATAGATTCTCACTACTCCACCCACATCCCCTCAGGCCCCTTTGCCATTTTATTGCACACCAAAAGGCTTTCGTTCCTGATAGCCAAACCCTGCCATAGGATGCTGGTAGCTAACAACCATCTCTAGGGATGGGAGAGCCCTAATTTGTAATGTTAGCCAATTTCCATGGTGTAACTATTCCCAACATGGCTGATTTCAATGTGAGCTCACAAAATTCCTAACAATTTAACTCTCATGAACCAGTAAGAGCCAGCCCCTGCACCCTGCAGGCACCCGTGTCTCTCTTTTAGAAAGGCTGCATCCTGGCTACCAGGATCTGCTTTGCTGTACCCAAGGAGGACGGGAAGTGTCTGGGCATTTATGCCCCGGCTCGTCCCCCATCCTAGCAGCCCTTCACTAAGGAAGGGTGGGTTTGCAGGTGTAAATATTCAAGATCCCTCACCTCTGATGAAGCCACACTGAAGTGTCCCCCTTGTCATCTCCAGTTTTCCTGGAGAATTAGGCCAAAATCACCTTTGTGGAACTTTCCGTGATACCACACCCTTGCTCATCTGCCTCCCTTCCCAGTCTTATTCCCCCACTTCCCTATGGTTGTTTCCTGGGAACCTTTCTAATAAGTCACTTTCACACAACTTCTCATTCCCGAGTCAGCTTCTGGGGAACCCAACTGAAAACAGAGCTTAAGAGCTTGCATTCTAAAGCTCTGAGTTCAAATCCTGACTCTGATAGAAGTAATGTGACCTGGGAGACTTATTTAATCTCCCTGAGCCTCCATCTATAAAATGGGCCTAATGAATCCCTTCCAATAGGGCTATTGGGATAATGAAAAATGGTGAATCCTCTGAGTGGGTCAGCAGAGTCTGGCTTGTGATATTGCATCTATAAATGCTATTATTATTAAGGAGAGCATCCGACTGGCCTCTAGGTCAGAGCTTCCCTTGGATTTGTTGAAGAGTGAGTCCTCCCACCTAGTAGGGCTGTGTGACAGCCTAAGCCATACCCGAGCTTGCACTGCCCTTTGAAATCAGAGTTTAGTTCCCTGCCTGCCCTTTCCTGGAACGGGCCCCCATCCATTTTTCCCCACTGCAGAGGAAAGGGTCTCCTGCAGGGGCTCTGAACCCACGTGACCAGCTATGGAATCTGGAAACCACGTGACTTGCTCCTGCGCATCCCCAAACCTGCACAGCCAGACAGGGCTCAATGGAGGGCAACAGGCAACTACGATCCCAGAAGGGACCGAGCCAGTGCCTTTGTTCAAGATCCAATCAAGTCCCTTGCCCCATTGCCTCCTTCCTCTCGTGGGGAAAAAATAGCAGTTGACTGCCCAGGAGAGGAGACACGGACTCAAAATGCTGGTGGCAGAATTGATTACCTGGTAACAGCCCTTCACAAAAGCATCAGGCAACCTCTACCTGAACCCTTGGAAATGCCCATCCCACTGGGTCCAACGATACCGACTTAAGATATCTTTTCTAAGTGAAATATCCTAAACTTTCAAAAGCGTTATGTACACAAATAACCAGTTTAGCCTGGTGCTTTGTGTATGATTGGCACAGAATACATTTTAATTAATAAGTTAGGGTATTATTTATCCTTGTAAAAAATTAGAAAGCACCTTGATCTCCATAAACACAAAGGAATAGATAAATGTTATGAGGCCGGCTTTTGATTTAAAAAAAAAAAATGTGAGTATTAAAAATTACGCTTGCAAAATAATTATAAAACAATGTGAAAAGGTTTGCGAAGTGGAATAAAATAAATTTTCATTTAAAGTCACAACTTGATGTTTTTAAACATACAAAGAAAAAAAACCACTGGAAACATTGAAAACAAATGTGCCACAATAAGGAAACACTTAACTAAAACACAGTATAACTCAGCAGAGGAATATTACGCAGCTATTGAAAACTGTGTAAAAATTATGAAATGGCATCTGTTTATGAAACGGCAATACAGCTCAAAGCATACTTACTGGTAATGTAATTATGTAGTCTAAACGTTTGATGATTTCTTAGCAGAATATTGAATATATGCTTTGGGATGAGCCCAGCTATATAAAAACTACTGCAACTCAAAACTGCAGGCATAAAATCACGGGGATATAACGTACAGCGTAGGGAATATAGTCAATAATACCGTAATAACTTTGTACGGTGACAGATGCTGATCATTTTATAAGGTATTTAAATGTCAAATCACTGTTGCACACCTGAAAGCAATATAATATTGTACGTCAACTCTACTTCAATAAAAAAGTATGCGTAAAGACAAAAAGACTCTAAGTAACTATAGTAAACTGCTAAGAATGCTCACATTTGGGCTGCAAACTTTGAGTGGTTTTCTTTATTTTCCTTTTTTATGTTTCAAATTTTTTCTACTTAAGAAGAATTACTTTGACAATAAATAGCATTTTTGATTGATTGGTTGAGAAACAACAACACAACCTGCATAGAGATAGAGATACACGTACACACAGATGAAATAATACGGAGCGGAAAGTAAGGGAGAACATTACTAGCCAAACATTTTTCTCTTTAAATGGTTTCCAAATGTGACTTTTAATAAGGCTAAATCACAGCCATGTTCTATGGCAGGTAGCAGCTCAACCTAACCAGAGAATCCATTCAAAGATAACTTCCCAAGCCCCAGTTAACTTTGGCTGTCACTTCAGCTCTGGCAGCATTAGCTGGGGACAGCAGCTGGGCGATAAGGTATGCAATTCAAGAGCAAGAGAATTCTGAAGTCTATGCTTATTGAAAATCCAGTTCAGTCTTCTGGGCCTGTGTAGTGTGCACCATACATTCATGGGCTTCCCAAATGTCACCTTTGAAATCAAATGTCCTCTCTGCTGTGTGCTGTAACAGGCTGTAGGTTTAAGTCTGTCGTTTCTAACTGAATTTTGCTTTTTAATCGCAATGCATTCAGGTCCGTATGTTCTTGCTGATGCATTAGAAAAACTAGCTCAATGGAGGCCCATTGACTCAGTACCCGGTAGGTACACGTCCTTCCATGAACAATTATTCGTCCGCGTGCATGAAGGGAAAGCTAGGGTATCATGAAACAAGTCAGTTCCCCTCTCCTCCTCCAGCAGCTACTATTACAAGGAAAAGGTCACATTCATCCTGAGTTACAGCCATTTGCCTGTATCCTGAGTGGCACCGTGAGACACAAATGTCAACAGCCACTAACATCCTTTTGAATGTTACCGCTTTCCAGACGGCTTCCTCAATTGGAGACTTAGCCTGGCATCCATAACGATGCAGGCATCTTTCTTTATGCCTCTTTCTTCCCTTATGTAGAGGGCATGATGCTTGTTTAATACCCCATATCCTAACACATGAGGACACAGTATATAAAACCTGCCATCTGGCTCTTTCTTTTTTTGATGAAGCCATTCACATTTTCGTAGGATAATTAGTATTGCACAGTAACTTGTCAATAGTCTTCTGCCATGGCAGCCAATAACTGTTTAAGTGTACCTGCAACTTTGATGATTTATTTGTTGCAGCGTGCTTTCAAGCACTGGTTAGGGATAATTACCAGGGAGATTATTACATGGTGTTGGGGCAATTAAATATGATAAAGCTGTTTGCCTGTGACGTGATGAGTCTGCTTCAATCTGAATGACAGGAAATGGTCAGAACACATTGAGGGCAACATGGTGACCGCACAGAAGATTAGACCTAAACCCAAACAGAATCCTGCTAATGAAGTTTCTGAATTTGCTGTTCTATCGCAATTTCACTAGCTGTCTTTTCAATCAGAGACATGTCATTACAATGATCGCTCTTGAGCATTTGTGCCCAGCCCTTCTGAGAAAGCAGGGGACCTTCACACTACCTTGAAATGTTTGTAAAATACAAAATATTAAAGGTGCCAAAGGGGTCTGCTAACACTGAATTGCTTTGTTAGATTGAATCAGAGTCAGTCTTAATGAGGAATACAGTAGTACCTCGGTTTTCGAACTTCTCCTCTGACAAACATTTCGGTTTATGGACGCCATAAACCCGGAAGTACATGCTTCGGTTTTCGAACACGCCTCGGAAGTTGAATATGTCACACGGCTTCTGCTGAGTGCAAGATCCTGAGGCCTAGCTGTCAGCTGTTTTCGAATGTTTCAGAACTCGAACGGTCTTCCAGATCGGATTACGTTCGAAAACAGAGGTACCACTGTAGTCTGCTGGGTTAGGGAGGTAAGAAACAAGAGGTAAGTGACTGATGGCCAGGGGCTATTGGGCCATGTGTCTCCTCCAATGGAGATATTGCTGGGCTATGAAAACAGACCTAAGCACTAGGCTGGAAGAAGGAGGGACAAAACTTTGGGGACAGAGTTTCCTATTTTAATTTTAGAGCACCAAGAACAGCGATTGATTCTACATAATATTTTTGAAGACCCCAAAAAAGCACCTGATGCTATGAACATGAATGGCTGGATGTAACCATGCTATGGTCATAACATGGCAATAAAATGAAAATAATCTCCTTGTCCAATTCCCATATCTTTGACATAGTTGACACACACAACTGCTACAAAGCCACTAGTAGCCAAAATGGTCAATTCATTCAAATACACATTAACTTCAGGTCCCCAAAATCAATAAAACTAATTGCTAGCATGATTGACTACGTGACAGGTATCACTTGCCACCAGCAGGTATCATGGAGACCTCCCACCTGCAGGTCACCATAGGGAACAAAAGAAACAAACGCCTCATGAAACTTAGTCCCAGTCAATAGTAAGAGACCACCTTGCAGTTTAGTTGAGAAAATAAGACATACGTTGCATTCTTATGCAGTCAGGATAAGCATTCCCACCAGCCACAAGGAAAATCAATCAAGTTACTTAGTATTTAGACACCTTCTACTTGAGAGCAATAGCTTCTGCTAGCTTCCCTCATCGACCTCCTGAACCATCAGTCTCAACCCAAGTCACACCCACTCCCAACAGACCTGATCACATTGACTTCTCTCTCCACACTCCTCTCTCTGCTGTCTTGCAACAATAACTCTGGTTCAGTTCTTTTGGCTTTTGTAAGTGAAGAGTGTCCATCCCTGGGATGGACCAAAACATGGATGCTCAGTGCCAGTCTCTCCCTCCCTTATGCCCCCATCCATGACCAGCACTGACCACTAGCAGTAACACCAATGATGTATCCTGGCAATGCCGTGTCCAAAGGAGGGAGAGCTCAAGGCAGAAACTTGGGATGGTCCATACAGATCTCACGGAGCTGCTGAGACTGGAGCTGAGCCCCAGAGGAGAGACCGAACAGGCAGAGGCCAGGGCCTGGTGGGGAGAGAGGGTGAGCCAAGGCATTCGCAGGGAAAGCAAAGGGCCAGGCACGAGGAGATACAAGTGTGGTTGGCACAAGGAATTCAAAGCTGAAATCAGGGCAAGGGAAGACCGAAAGGTCTTTTGCTTGCAGGAATTCAACATTTTTTGTTTGTATTTATTCAGTGGGTATGTTGGTGCAAAAACGTGGGTGAATCTTACAAACATGTTGCGTGAAGGAAGCCTTATGTAAGCGTGCATGTTGCCTGATTCCAGTTACACCAAGTTCTAGAACAGACAAAACTCATCCATGGTAGAAAACAGTAAGAGCAGTGAGCGCTCTGGGAACGGTGGGGGTCAGAACGGGCTGTGAAGAGACCTGCAGGCACTTTCTGAGGGTAGTGGAATATTTCACATCTTGACAAGGGTTTGGATTACATAGAGGGGTGCATTTGTTAAAACTCAGAGAACATACAGTTCCGATTTATGCATTCCACTGTGTGTAAAAGTTACGTCACAAGAGAAAAAAACTATACACAAATGTCAAAAAGTTAATAATATGCATGCTGAAAGTATTTAGGGGGAACTATACTCAGTGTCTGCAATTTACTGTGAAATGCATTAAGTCAAAACCAGGATGAATTATTGGGTGGACAGAGTGAGTGAGAGGGAAAAAGCAGAGGCAGATGTTAATGGAATCTAGGTGGTGAGTACAGGTGTCTACTGCAAAAGTCAACTTTTCTGTAGGTTTGAAGATTTTTATAATAAAATGTCGGGGTATTTTTTTGTTGTTGTTGTTTTTTTTCAAATGTGTATTGGGCACAGATGGGCCTCGAAGTTAAGGTAAGTGTCATACAGCAGGTCCTCAAATAACGTTGTTTTATTTAACATTGTTTTGTGACAATGTTGATGAGCTTCTGTAGGATCTTAACTTTCATATATATCAATTAGCCTACGGTAAAATTGGTTGCATTAAGCATCAGTTTGCTCGAATTTATCGAACCTATTAACAATGTTAAGTCAGGATTTGCTGTATTTTATCATCAACGGACATCTCCCATTTTGCACTGAGAAATGCTAAGAAGAAAGCATTTTGGGGGGGATTTAACCAGATTACTAGATAATGGTATACAGTAAAGATAACAAAAATGGCAACTACTATTATTGCCACATACTGGCCCCTCTTTTTGTGTCAAGCATTAGGCTAAGTGCTTTCTAGAACCATTTCATTTAATCCTACAACAACCCTACGGGAGAGGTACAAATATTCCCAGTTTATGGATGAGAAAACTAAGCCTCAATAGATTAACTGGCTTGTCCAAAGCTAATCAGACAGAAGGTTGTGGGGATGAGGGTCAAATCCAGGCTTAAACAGGCATATTCTGGGGACACAGAAGGTAATCGGCAGGACCTGGATTTGAACCCTGGTCTATATGATTCAGAATCCATGTAGCATCTTTGTTCTCTGTCGCAACACTCTGCAACTGTGGTTAGCAGAGCAGCTGCTCCCTCGCCTCACATCAGACCTCAATTCCTTCCAGAGTTAAGGAGAGTATCAACCCTTCGGAAACAGTCAGCACCTAGTGTTAAATACATCAGCTTTGGATTTACGGGTTTTGCAAATTATTCCCAATGCACCTAAATCCTACAAATTTTCCTTGAAGTAAACAAGGTTACACTAGATATCCCATGCAACACAAGACATTTTAACAGACGCCTAAAGAAGACCCTTTCCTTGCCTCACAAGAGTGATTTTATGGTGGACTTTCAGACAGTGCAGTGAGGTAGTGAGAAAACTATTTGGGGGCTGGCAGCTCTTGGGGACACCTTATTTCTGAAATTTGGTTAAGAAAAAACAATCAGTGCTGTGGGATACAGATTCACTGTGTATTCCTTAGAAGCCTGGATTTGCATTCCCAGTTCACATAACTATAGGGAGGTGATTTTATGAGACGTTATTTACACTCTGTGAGAATCCGTCCTCTTTTATAATAATGATAACGCCGTGTCATTCTCAAATCATTAGAAGGAGAAACCCGATGTCTGGCAGGTCACAGGGCCTGGCCCTGAGTAGACGCATAAAGAAAGTTTACTTTCTGCCCACTCTCTTCTCTCGTCCACAGGAAGAAATGACACTCAGAGAGTTGGACTAAGAACTACTCCTCGGAAGGATGTTTAACACTGGAATTAGCAATTACGCCTCCCTCGGAATGCCTTTCCATTGAGAAGTTCAGAGTATAAAAATATTACATGCTTAGGAATGCAATTATTCTCTTTTCTGCCACATAATTTTCTCCTAATAAATACCATTCACAATGTAGATGCCCCACTGATACGGGTATCAGGCAGTGTCAGCGCTGGGAAGGGGCAACAAGGTGATCAGTGTGTCGCTGTTGTGGGTTTTGAGTCGGGAACAGTATGGTCTATGATTTTGACAGTTAGAATAAAAGGACTAGGGAAGCAATTTCCATTTAAGACTTTTACTGCTGGGCACTCAATAGAAACTTGTTCAAATGAGCTAAAGATGAGGGGTTTTCGTAAGATGCATAATGGCAGTATCTTTGCAAGGAAACCCTTATGGTTCTACAGGGGTTTTATTGTCTCAGTAATTGGGGCCTCAAGAGGTGGCTAGCAGACAGAATTCTGAAATTCACTGCAGATCCAAAGAACCAAATAGTAGTCACCTTAAAAAGTGAAAGGAAAAAACGACGTTCAAGTTGGCTTGTAGCATCCACGAACTACGCGGAGGTGAGGGGAGCTCATAAAGAAAGGAATGAATTAAGAATGAATGAATTGAAGCATTTGGTTCAACCTCACAGGACAAAAGGACACAAATCCAATGACCAAAATTAACTCCCAAATGATCCATGTCCTTCATTCATTATCTTACAGATCTTTATTGAGCACCTACTCTGTGTCAGGCCCCATGATAGGGCCTCAGATACATCACAGAATAAATGGACACAAATGGTACCTTGCAGTTTTAATCTCAGAAAGAAGGCAAATTGGATCTCAAAATGCCCTCTCTGCTCTCACATCTGCTTCCCCCGCACCCTCAGGTTTTATCATCCAGTATCCAGATGAAGATTTGAGTTTTCCCCTACCACTTCTCCTCCCAGTTTATTTCTGGGAGAGTGAGGAAGGGGAAGAATCTGAATGGACAGAATCAGAACCTTCTCTTGCATTACCTCATTCCAAACACTTGTTTCTTTGTTTCAAAATATTCATAATACATGGAAAACTTACCACTTCCCAGACGCAGCTTATTGATTTCCATGTGTTAGCTCACATAATCTTCATGAGAATCTTCACAAAGTAGGTGTTATTTGTATTATTACAATTGTTAGAATACATATCGCACACTTACAGATGAGGAAACAAACTACATAAGATGCAGCTTCTGCAGTATCACGGGGCTCAGAATTAGGGCATCTAGAAACTTAATTTTGGCTGTCAACTATTTTGGTTCCCAAGATCAGGATCTTGACACTCTGTCCCTTTTCTTTTAAAACTCAAGAGCTCATTTATATATCTGTTGAATGGATGGTCATCCACTCATGTAGGCATTTTTTCCATAAATTCAGACACAGTGCATTTTTAAGGTAAAGGTTGTTTTTTGACTTAAATTGTTGGTCAGTGGCTCGGATTTCCATGTGTGTCTTTTCATTCATTCATTCATTCATTCATTCATTCAGCAAACAGTCACTGAGTGCTTACTATGCTTTCCCCGGTGCGAGGGATGGACTGAACCATGCCAAGAGCCTGCACTCCTGGAACATACATTATAGAGGAGGTGATGGAAAATAAGCAACATTTTAATAGTTACTATGTCAGAATATGTAAGTGCTATAAAGAAAAAGTGAGGTAAATGGCCAGAGTGATGGGAGACAAAAGGGATGCAGATGACCTCTGTGCATAGGTGACATTTGAGCAAAAACTAATTAAAAGAAGTAACAAGCCATGAGGACATTAGGTGGGGAGGAGGGAGTGCATGACAAGTGGTGCGAACAGCAGGTGCAAAGGCTCCGAGGTGGGGACAGGTGTCTGGTGTGTTCCAGGACTAGCGGAGGAGGCTGTGGAGCTGGAATCCCATATTCCTGTGTTTAAATGAAACCTACAAATGTCAAGGTGCTGCTGGTGATTTTTCACTCAGTTTCACCAGGGATACCCTGCTTTGTACTTTCTATCTTAGAGCAAAGAGAGCAGAGTCCCCTCCTTCTTGCTACAACCTAGCAGGTCTTTGCATTTAGGCCCCAAGTCTTGGGTCAGGGCTTTCCAGGAAATCCCTCCCCCTCATCTGGCTTGCCCGCTGTTTGGCCAGGTGATTTTAATCAGTAGACACTGAAGAAGTGACCTGGTCAGGAGCCACTGAGCAACCTGAGATGGGGGAGCCACAGATAAAACAAGCAAAGTTGAGAATCTAGCTTCCTATTGGAAAGTTAAAGTTGGTTTGAATCATTAGAATTACTGACTTAGGGGGTTATTAAATAACATCTTCTCACACATATTTTCTATTAATGCTCTGTTGTAGTTCCAGTTAGCTTCAGTCCTTGAGAATTGTGTGCATTAAGAGATAATATTTTAGACAAGTCCTGGGTGAATTGTGTGCCAAAAAGTACAAGTTTGAATAATTTTCTTTTTATGAATCATAGATAACGATTTAGAGGTAATCAATTCTAATGGCACAGAACTCTTAGAAATCCTGATAATCGGAGTATTTTGGAGCAGAAAAACAAGCTTCGCAATCACTGCATTTAATACTCTCATTTTGTCTTAGAGAAAATGGACTGACATGGTTGAAGTCCAAGGTTCAGGTCACTGGGGGAACAGAAGAGAAACACACCAGTCCATGGCACGTTCTGCTGCCCAGTTGCCTCCCTTCTCACCACTGATTTGTGGTTTCACTGTGCAACTCCCCTTGACATACTCGGCAAAAAATTCAGCGAGTCTTTCAAGTGCTGAAATTGCTATTTCTCTTTGTCTTTTAGCTTTTGTGCCCTTAACCCATATCTCACCTGTGAGAACTCAGTGTAAACAGAAGCCATTTTTCTTGTTAAATTGTTACCTAAAATTATTTTATTTTGATACATTTTTCCTACTAGGATATAGATAAATAGATAGATAGATAGATAGATAGATAGATAGATAGATAGATACATTTTTCCTACTAGGATATATATATATATATATATATATATATATATATATATATATAATCCTAGTTTTATATATATATATATATATATATATGTGTGTGTGTGTGTGTGTGTGTGTATGTACATATATCCTAGTAGGAAAAATGTACCAAAATACAATAATTTTAGGTATTATATATTTTTTTGTGTGTATGTATATATATATTTATATATTTATATATATATACATATATATTTTTTTTTATTTTTTTATATATATATAAATAAAATCAGGTAAGTTTGGGAACAAATTTTTAGTCATCACTCTAAATTTCACAGCTTTGATCCATTCTGATTTTTCCCCCTCAAAAATCTACCACATTCTGTTCAGGACAATGCAACTTGGAAAAAAGCTAACTTAAACAAATGGAAGTTATTGAGATATGAAACAAGTGAAGAATAAACTTTTTTTTGAAAGTTTGCATGGCTCTTAATCGTGCCTAAATCACAGTCCTACCAACTCCCAGTGTGCTGTGACCTTCTAGTGCGTTTACCCAGCATATTCAAAATGAAATGCCATGTGATGAAAGCAACTGAACCCAAATAATTGATCAAGGAGCAGCCTTCTGGGTGGAAAGACTATGCAGGCTGAGCACAGGCACTGCTGATTCTGAATATGAGATCTTAGCCCCGCAGAAGTCTGTGCCTCAATGTTCCCATCTGAAAAATGAAACTATGAGTGTTTACCCCACAGGGCTGCTATGAGAGTCACATGGAAATAATGTATGCTTCCCTTTCCTGTGGTCCTTCGCATGCAGTGGAGGTACTGAATCAATACTGTAAATCCGGGCACATTTTTGTAAATAGGGTCCCAAATATGAATCATTTAAAATAAGGGGTTATGACACCACAGCATTAATAATTTTTTTTTTCACTTAGTCTATGTGGTTAGGAAATCTTAAAAGAAACAGTGGTGACTCTTATACTGGATGTAGCACACACCAAACGGTCATGATGTGGCCACCTCCTAAACCCAATGTCCTTTCCCACCTCCTAGCAAAAGATGAGAATTCAACTCTCTCCCTATTGAGAACTGGGCAGAGGATCAAAGCTAACTGCCAGTTGCCAATCCCATTATATTTAAATGTGCGTGATTGCCAGGGTTGTACTTCCCTCCTTCCCTTCACCCCCTTAGTAAGTACCAACGATGAAGTGTGTACTTATTTCTAACTAAAACAGATGGTCTTGTGCTTGGAGCAGCCCTGAAACAGGTGCCCTGGACAAGATCTGCGTTTCAGAAAAACCCCATGTTTGGGAGACGCGTGCAATCAAATCACAGGCTTTTTGAAAAAGATAAGATGAGGGCAGACCACTCCAGATCTTTGCAAATTTGTCACCACATGATCAAGGCAAATAATGATCATCATAATTTAAAAACAAACAAAAATATAACAAAAAAATTGGTATGTTTGAAAAGAAATGATAAATTCTAAACAATAAAAAGTATAAAAGACTTTAAAAAGTAAAGGCAGCTTGATGGAAGGGTTGTAAGGAAAAGCTGCGACTGCTGAGACACAATGCAGCAAAAGGAAGGAATTACTCTATAAGCACTTCCCAGAAGGAGGATTTGGCTAAGTGAGCCAGAGGAGGAAGTGGGGGTGAAGTGTGCACAGACCAGTCTACATGCCTCGGAGCGGGTCGCATTCAGCATGCTAGCATACTTCTAGCTGCTCCATCTTGGTGGCGCCAGACAGCAATGGTCTGGGGAATACTGCATATGGACTGAAGCAATTTTTATGCTAGACTGATATCCCATATTTAATCAATTGCCGATGAGCTTGTTTGCATTATAAAAGCATTCAGCATAGTAGAACAGATTTTATTTAGACGAAGACCATCATACATGGTCCTTACAGAGGTCGCTCAGGATCTTCCTTGAAAGGGGTGTCACATTTCCTTGTCTTGGTCTGCATTCCCTCAAAAGCAGAGCCTGAGATAAAGATTTTGGTACAGGTTATATATTTGGGAATTTATCCCGAGAAGCACAAGTGGGGAAGTGGAAAAACTGAGGCAGAGAAGGGAGATGCACGAATAAAGCTTATATTAATGATCAGATACCTGCTGTGGGTAACTAAGGCCCACCCTAAGGGGGACGCTCTGTGAAACCATATGGAATATAACCGAGAATTGTCTCACAGGAGGCTGGGGAATCTGGGTCGTTTATCATTGACTCCCATCTGTTGAGAGTGACCCCAGGGAGTTAACGTCCCCATATTTCCAGGACTCACCTGCTTGCTGCTTAGCAAGTTCCCAGAGCTGAGACAGCCCTTTGACAGAAAGAGAGATAGAGGCAGACATCTGAGGTGCTGCAAACTGTCCACCTCAGGTAGGTGAACTTAGGTGAGCCAACAGGCTAAGAGGAAGAGACCCACGATGGCTGTTGCACACATTTAAGGAAAGACTAGCAGGAGTTTCACAGCTTTACTTGTGAGTAAGAAGAATTGAGAAGAATTGAGGTGTGTCAAGCCAAGTTATTGTCACATCCTAGGCTACCGTGCCTACATTTCAATGATTAGTGAATGCTCAGTGGGTTGACCATGACTTCATCTTCTGAGAAATTAGAAGCACCCCAATGCCTGCCACACTCGTAGCTCATTTATGAGAAAGTGCACTAGTCTACGATGCCTCTTAAGGAAGAAGCCCCAAGTGGTTCCTTAAGCATAGGTGGCCATGTTCTGTACCACATGACCTCGGAATACTACTGATTGGCTCACAGTGGCCATGTGACCTAAGAGCACCCCATCTATAGCTATCCTAATAATATAAAGGCTATACCAAATCAGATTCTCCCCAGGAACTTGAACTAGGCAAAAGTGAAAAGATTGCTCAGCTGAAAGGAGACACATCCTAAAAGAGGTGCAGAAACAAAGCAAATGGAGTGATATCAACAGTCCCCTGGACCAAGGTGGTGACATGACAATCCAGTCACTAGAGCCGGGGAAATAACTCTCCCTCCAGTTCCTCATGCAACTTCCCATTTTGTGAGGCCTGGATGTCCAGCTATTCTTGAGTTCCCTGAGCTTCTCGTCACTCTTATTTCTCAAATCTCTGTTACTTCGATATAACATGAAGACGTCCCTTTTTTTTCTTGCAGCTCAAAGAACCAAGTTTACATGTACCAAGAGAATATTCATCAACTCCCCAACCTGCCAGTTTTGACCAGGTCTTTCCCGTTTGGTACAAAGAGCGTGCCCCCTGGGGTCTATGCACAGAGTATTGGGGTCTTGGCACCCAGCAGACAGTTGCCCTAATCATAGGTCCAGTCTTTCTAGCCTTTGACAGGCTGCAGGGTCATCAACAAGAACACAGATCATATCCAAACAGTTCAAAAGGCAAAGCCATCACCGTGGCATTCCCACGCCTGCCACAGAGGCTCCTAGTCCCAAGATAGATGGATGGCAGCATTTTAAGAAGCCATGGTATTACCAAAGCTTGGATTTCCAAGAGGCAATAGTCACGTTGCTTCCACCTGAATGATGACCTAGAAATGGAGCTTGAAACTGAAAGAGAAGTGTCCTGAAAACCCTCCAAACAGCATAACTACGTCTTGCAATTAAATGTGGACAGAATTCTTTGAGAGCTAGAGCTTTGCTTTTGCTTCAAGGCTTCCTTCCGGGCATGTGAGAAGTGCCCGACTCCCAGGTAAACATGCTTTGAAAACCTCTGAGTGTCGGGTAAAGGTCTTTGGGTTTGGGGGTTCTGGTGAGAAGTTCAAATACGAAGAAAACTGATTAGATACAGTAGTTGTAATTATTTATTCAAGTATCTGCAAAGTACCTGCTGTGAGCCAACCCTGAGCAAAAAGCCAGTGGCACTGACATGGGTACAAAGGGGTCCCTGCCTTTGTGGAGCCGGAGCAAGTAGGACAGTAAACAAAAAGGACAGGAAAGTAGGTATCACAATACAACGTGGAGATGCTATAACCACAGTATGAGCTAAGAGCTGTGTGGGGACTGAGGACAGAATGACAGTGCCCCAGACGGTTGGCAAGAGTACGAGGAAGGGGCAGTGTCCATGCTCCACGGATTCTGATGGATGAGGAGGAGTTTGCCAGGGAGGGAAAAAGCAAACATTAAAGGTCGGTCCTTCAACAAAGACAATGGGCCCAGAATGGCTCCAGGTGGGGCTACAGCAGCAGACAAGACCCAAACCTCTGCCCTCATAGAGCTTTCGAGAACCAAGTGAGAGTGAGTATGTGGAAAGTGCTTTACTAACAGCAAGGTCATGGTCACACATTGGTGAGAGTTGTTTTGGCGGCCACTCTAAGCATCAGACAATGTTCAGTTCTAACAGGAGCTCACAGGAACATGACCTCCTGGTTCAGCGCCCTCAAGTACTACTCACACATAGAATGGGCCTCTGTTTCCTCCTCCGCAAAAGGGGGAGAGGGATGCTAACACTAGCTAATCCTCGAATCCTCCCTGACCCATTACTCCCTGCTTCACTCTGCGCTAAGCACATAACAAGCATTATCTCGTGTAACGTCCCCTATGGTCCTGTGATCTCCATCCGTAGAAGGAGAAACTGAGACAAAGCGACTGGAGCAGGAACGACCACACTACCTGCACTGCCAAATCATCTTGGCTGTCAGGCAGGCTTAAAAAGATAGTACATGGGAGAGGGTGGTTGGTTAGCTCAGTGGGTTGGAGCGTGGTGCTGGTGGCACCAAGGATGCCGGTTCGAGCCCCGCATGGGCCACCGTGAGCTGTGCCCTCCTTAAAAAAAAAAAAAAAAAAAAGACAGTAG